>NC_062554.1:72701524-73951524 GCF_016906955.1 Phacochoerus africanus
AATATGTGATCTAACTTAGAAAGTGGCTATGAAAGTTAAATGATTATAAAAAGAAAATAAAACACCCAGCTTCTCAAAGTCTAACAGGTGCTTAATAAATATGGTCTCAAAAAAAACCCCCAAAAAACAAACAAACAAACAAAACCAAAAAGCAAGCAAACAAACAAACAAACAAAAACCCAAACCAAACAAAAAGGTCACAAAACCTATCTTCAGAGCTGAACTGGAACCCAGGTGTTCTGACTGTGGATGTGATGCCATTGCCAAGACTGCATTGTTCCAGAACTAATATTTAAGTCATTTAAAAGCTAAGATTCAGCTTCATTGGTGTGCATATGTGCATGACTTCATCAGCTAAACCAAGGTTGAAGCCTTTGTGAATCTATTGATTGTCCACATTTTATTCAGCCCCATCTTTAGAAAGTCATGTCCATGGGCTGAAGATTGGGTGAATCAGGTTTGATAGTAAACCTTTATATTAAACCACATCTCTGTAATCATCTCTCTTTGGCCTGTTTCAATTATCTCTGGTGGATATAACTAGATTAGTTTCAAAGTTAATCTTTAATAATTAGCACTATCTTCATACATGAAGTACAGTCCATTAATAGATGATTATATCAAGGAGAATTTGTGACTCTCAAGGAATAAGCAATTGAGGGACATCATAAGAAGAAATGCTCAAATAGAGCTTCCCTCTTTTCTATGTAGACCCATCCCCATAAAAAAGAGACTATTTTTGACCAGTTGGACATGGTGGATTATCTTCAGTAGAATGTATCTGACAACCCCTGGGGGGGAAGGGGAAAGAAAGAATTTCATCCTCATTGGGTGGGAAAAACTGAGAATCTATTTTCACCATAATGGCAAGACGACATCTTTTTAAGCTAGGGAATAGAAATATGAACCCTTAGTTGACCACCTTCTTCTTTTAAATGTGTAGTATTGGTTTGGCGGGAGAAAGTTTTAAAATAAAATAGTCTTTCATTCAACTATAGATTATTTAAAAAATTTATTGCCTCCTTGCTTATCAAATTTCCACCATGGGTGAAGAGAATTCACTGACAAGATGTTGACTGCCATCTTATGGAAGAGGCTAAAGATTGGTGTGTTGGCTCCATACCCCCTTTGCAACAGAGGTCACAAATAGGATCAAAGGTGTGACTCATAGGGAAGTAAATCTGGGTTCAATATATCAAAGAGTTTTGGGAAACGTTTAATAAGGTGAGAACCTGGAGTTACTGAGATGGGACTGGATCCTTTTACAGGTGGAAGTTTGGCCCAGATAATGTGCAAATTCCCTTCCCACACTAAAATTCTATGGTTTTAGGTTTTAAAAAGTCATGCTGTAGAAAGATACTCATGAAAAGTTCCTTTCTCAGGTTTTCTGCACAAAAAACTTTGAAGGCATATTAATATAATAGTAAGCAGTATGTACTTCAGTAGTACTACTTAACAGTATGTACTTACTGGTGTTATAATAGTGATTCAGTGAGTGAGTACATCTTAAGTGCTCTGAATAGTGCCTTGGTCAAATTAATCCTTGCCCTCTTCTCCAAATGTCAGTGCACCCTACTTTGTACACTGAAAGTACAAATTGTACACCCTACTTTGACTATGAAAAGGAAAGGTATGTGTAATCCCAAAACAAGTAGGGATAGACTATGTGGTACAAATGCCATCACTTCCCACTCTGTAGCCATGACAGATATTAATCTTCTAGCATGGTTCTCAATGCCACTGTGCCTAGATGCGACCTGAGCATCCTTCTCAACACAGGGCTCTAGGTCAGACAAGTGAGAAGGAACTTATCTGCCATTTTTGCTTTTGTTAATTTGCTCAAGACACCTGAATTTAAACTTTAACTGTGAAACTTGTCAGGGTCAAAAATTAAACCTCTGACTGATACATCTATTCCACTTTTTGCTTCAGTGTGATACTTTCATGGTGACCTGCGTAAACCGATTTTGGTTTTATCTTTATTTTTTTCTTTTCATATGAAGAAATGTGCATTTTTAATAAACCATCATGAAAATTGGTATATAAAAATGTGCTTTGTTAGAAGTACCATTTCTATTATAAGTCATCTTTTTGACAGTCTATGTATTTACTTTTCATGACATTCTATTTTTTAGAGATTGGCAAGAAAGGTTTTCAACACTTGCTAGAAGAGATCTGTTCCTATTCCTTATAGGCTAAGAGTCATCTTACTAATGCAAACTTTCCTCAAAGAAAGGAAATCCACATACAAAGAGATCAATGGAGATAGAAGTTAGCACTTTACTAAGCATAATTAATAAAGATAATTATTTGCTTCCAAAAAAGGGATTGATAGTCATTATCAGCCTTTTCTTAGAACAAGATAGCCAAACTTAGGGGAAATGAGGATGTAGGAGAACTGTAAGGATACAAAGTCCAGCAATAGTCTGTTGGGAAGAGTAGAAAGTTTAGGACCAAGGAGGAGCAGGCCATTTCTAATCTAAACTAAGCACTGTGCTCCAAAGGGAGTTCTCAGCTGCAAAGATAAGACAAATGCAGAATTCTAAAGGCAGACATAAGTTAAGGGTCCAACTGCCTGACCCTATATAATGACCCTATATACATGTCATTTTATAAAGTACATAATATCATTAATATTGGAGTACTTATTCTGTACAGGCGCTACACTAAGAGCCTTACTCATTCAATTTTTATTGACACAATAATTGAGAGGTAGGAACGAATGTCCCTCTTGAACAGATGAGAAAACTGACACATTGGAAGGTTAAATACATTTTCCCAGGCCATGTTGCTAATGACCAGCAAGGCCAGGACTTGACCTTAGAATCTCTGACCCCAGAGTCTCATACTAAACTAGCACACTGAGCACCCTTGTGGTTATGGTCCCATCTCCCTGGGATCAAGGGCCAGTGGGAACGTCTATGCAGGCAGGTCCCAGCCAGATGAGACTGAATGTCAAATAGAGCTACCACCCAGGTGTCAATACTCTGCATGGGGCTGGAGAAACTTCTAAATAACATAAGGTCAAGAACTTGATAGTCAGAGGGGATTTGTTCTGATCAGGCTCTAGCAATGCCCCGTGAGCTCCGTGCTTCAAAGCCGTTCAGGCATAGTTAACTCAGGGCCCTTAGAGACTGTGGGTGGGCTCAAGAAAGACTTGCTCATTATTCTCAAACTGGTTGTGAAGAAGAAATGACAGGCTTGCACACTCCTGGGGTCAGAGCTGGGGTGGGACTAAGGCTGGTAGCCCCAGATAAATCTGATAATGGTTTAAACAGCAAAAACTTAATTACAGAGCCGATTAAATGCAAGCCTTTAGAATGATGTCTCCCTTTACATTGTTTTGAAGGGACAGACATTTATCAAAGGGAAGACACTGAATTTAAAGCCTGTTAAATCGTTCATGGATGCAGGTTAACGACTATATCAAAGTGGTACAGATTAAGCACAGCCTTGAGCTTACTGTAGGTTTATTAAAGTGGATAGAAACATCAAGCTAAATCTAATCTGAAATCATTATCTTTTGATTGGTGGACAGAGGAAGTTTATCGCATTTATGAATGAATATTTCTGCTCAAGTTTTAATCTAATTAAAAGATTCCATACCCACTGAGATCCTTTTCACCAACTGTGAAAAGAATAAAATTAATCTGTAATACAGAGGCGAGTGACTTGGATGGCCAAATGTTTGAAGCAGATATTTCTTCCTGCAGGGCTTACCTTAACTAAACCCTACATTCTGCAAACAGTTCAAAAATGAACAAGGGCATATAATCCTTTCTGAATCCATTAAGGTTATCTTTAAGTCCCCAAGATACTTGGGGATACTTACATTTGTTTTACGAGGGCAAGTTTTTGCTTTAAAACAGAAACAGAGGATAAAAATGAAAATGGAATTTGGATGACTTTTATTATCAGTGGCCTGGAAAAGTACAAAAGCCAAGCCTGGCACTCAAGGGCATTGGTATCCTTGAGTCAGATGTAAATGGGAAGTATTTTCCTTGCATTCAAAGACCATGTTCAAGAATAATTGGTCTGTGCTGTTTGACATGGGATGTCTTCAATATGTTCTTTACTTCTGAATTAAAATTTGTTTAAAAAATATTTTCCTTTTCCTTTTTTCCCTTATTGCCTTTAAGAAAACATATATTTCAAATGACTAAATCTAAACTGGAGAGAACTTTTATTTTATTTTATATTGTCCAAGTTAAATTTCTCCTTCATATTCATACTTATCCAAGGTAACTGCTCAGAAGTAGAAATCATTAATAATTTCAGGTTTACCATTCTAGATATTTTTCTGTGCACATGGATGTGTGTAGAAGGTATAATTTCACAAAACTGTATCTATTTATCTAAATATATTCCCTGGAAACAGGCTTTTCTCAATATAAAAACATTCTTCTATGCTAGTACCTATAGGTCTACTTCATTTTTTCTAATGGCTGTATTGTTTTGCACAATACGGCTATGCCATGATACGTTTAAGTATTCTCCTATTGACTGGTGTTTAGGGAGTATCCATCTTTGAAGAATTACAAACAATATTGCAAAGGACATTATAGAGGTACTGAAGGTTATATACGGAAAGACTCTCATTTCTCTAGGGTAGATCATAAATAGAAATGCTAGGCCAAAGCATATGAGCATTTGTAATTTTGACGAGTAATACTAAATCGTCAGCATTTCCTTGATCATTAGTGAGGCTAAATGCCTTATTATAAAGGCATACTTTGGTCACGTGGTTTATCTTCCATGGATTTATAACCTTTATTCTTTTTTTTAAAACTGGGATTTTTTTTTTCTTTTGGATTTATGGGAGCTCTTTGTATCTCAAGTGTTTTGTAGCTTAGACTCTAGAGTCAGAGAGATCAGAGTTTAAATCCAAGTTTTGCCTCTTTCTTGCTAGATGACTTTACACTTAAAGTCTCTAATACTTAGACTATTTAGATATAAAATGAGGATGATAAGACTACCTACCTGATACAGTTGTTTTGAGTCTTAACACAATGTTTGTTAATTTTTAGGATGGTGCCTGGTATAGAGTATGTGTTCAATAAACATTATACCTTCTATGTGTTGCAAATATTTTTTCATGTTGTTACTGAACTTTTATTTTCAGAAATTATTTATTATTTTATAGAAAATTTACATTTATATATGGTAAAATCTTTCATTTCCCTACATTTTGGGGGCTTTGAGGTTTTGTGTTATGCTTAGAATTTAATACTTAGATTATAACAAACATATTCTCTTATATTCCTTCTAGTACATTTACAGTTTTAATTTTTACACTCAGACCTGAAATACATCAGTATTTGTTTATGGGTGTGCTATAATGCAGACATGCATTTTGAATTTCACACCATTTCACCACTGAACTGAAATGCCAATGTTATCATATACTAAATTCCAAGGTGTTTCTGGACCCTTTATTTAGTTCTATTCATATATTTATTCTTTTCCGTGTCAATACTGTGGTATTTTAGCTATTTCAATTTCATGGCATGTTTTCACCTTTGATAAGGCAAGACCCTGACTCCTATTAATCTTTTGGTTATATTTATTTGTTTATCATCTACCTTCTGCATTAGAATGCTTCCAGGGAGGCATGGCCTTTTATTGCTGTATTTCTATTGCCTAAAACAGTGCCTAGTACAGAGTAGGCACTCAATACATGTCATTTGAATAAACAAGTTTAAATCTAGTCGTCTTCATATGCTAATTTTTTTCTTTAAACTTTTTCATTGTTAAAATAAATAAATTCAGAAGACAAAATAAAACAAAAATAAAAACACCCTTGTAACTGCTGCCCTATATCCAACTTTTAGAAAGCAATAAAATAATTTCTACCTTCCATATAATTATTATGCCACCAGTAGCAGTTTTAAAAGCTGTCATACTGGTAGGATCTTTATTTCTTTGTATATCTAGGTTTGGCAATTATTTATTTATTTGTACTATTTAAAAGGATATCATTTATTCTGCCATTTGTTTTAGGAAGAAAAAAAGAGCTACTTCCTGGAACTTTTGCCTGTAGTGGGCTAGAAGAATGCCATTTGAAATAAAAAGAGCTTCAGTTTTTTTTTTTTTTTTCTGTATTTCTCAGACTCAGTAGAGATACTGAGAGGGGAGAGCAGATTTCATATGTCTTGCTGTTCTTGATAATCTTTTAAATAAAGATGATTTTAAAAATATATTAATCAACATTTAGCTGGATTGCAGAAAAATAAATGAGAAAAACAATTCATTCTTCATTTATCCAGCTATTTCTAAAAATGAATTTGGAAATATGAGAAAGAAAATACTGTAAGTATACGAAGAGAAGAAAATATTAGAAACATGGACAGATAAGAAGCATAGAATCTGGAATCCTTCACTCAAAATGCAATCGTATGATGCTTGGGGCTTTGTTGACCCTGGCCAGAAAATGCTGGGGCTGATATAAGGCAGGATGGTAGTGGGCTCGAAGTAGTCAAACTGAAAACTCTTGAATTATGGAAGAGAAGAGGAAGACAGTGTGTTAAAAGGGATACCCGGGAGGTATTTGTGAGCTTGATAGCTAGACCAACAGCACCAGCATCATCTGGGAACTTACTAGAAATGTAAATACTCAGACCCCACCTTAGACTAAACCAGAAACCCTGGGTGGGGCCAGCAATCCATTTCACTAAGCCCTCCAAAGGATTCTATTGCTGGCTAAAGTTTGAGAACTACTTCTTCAGTGTAGCAAGTGGAGATAGGCAGTTTAAAAAAAAAAAAAAAAGGACATCAACTTCCATGACATGGAATAAAAGAGTATAAAAGAGGAGTTGAGAAAATTATTTGAGAAAATATATTACTAAAGTAGCAAGATGTAACTTTAAAAACTGGTAGGCAAATTAGGTATGTTTCTGTAGTACATTTTAGCAAGATTCACACACACAGTCTACAGGGCAGACCTGCTTAATTGGATGCTATCAAACTAAAACTTTTCTATTCCCTACTCCATGCCCTAAGACAACAAATCAGTTTTCCTGTTGGCTGCCCAGAGAACTGGGCTGATCAGTTTCCTACAGCTTGCCTCACAAGAAGTGCCTTTCAACACACAGTATTGTGACTACAATTCAAAATATTGTATTATATACTTGAAATTTCCTAAGAAAGTGGATCGTCAGGATTCTTACTACAAAAAAAAAAAGATTTAAAAAAAGTGATGAGAATAAAAACAAAAAAACAAAAAGAAATGCCTTCTACTCTCTGATGAGTTATGTACCAAGCAAGGCCTTTGCCCTTTTGGGGCTTAGCAAAATGACTTATTGGTATTAGTCAAGTGGATTATTTCATCTAAAATATTTTTATTACTTGAAAGAAACCTGCAAGCCTCAAAACTAAGTGCTGTGACTTCCTCCCCTTCTCACTTTTAGGAGCAGTGGTGAATTTCTGGCAAGATACCTGGGCACTTGAAAAATACATTTTGAATATTTCCACTCATTACTTTTAAAAGAGCAAGGCTAATCTTTCAACAAATATGTTGGTCTCTAAATATACATATTTTCAAGCCATTTTCCTAAAACAGTGAGATTCTCAAACATTATCTCATACTCTCACTGGTCTTGCTGTCTCTTGTACAATTCTTAACTTCCCTTTGAAGGTCCAGCCTTGTTATCGTCTCTGTCTGGTGGCTGACACACATGTGACAAGGTCTCTGCTGCAAAGCTGCATCCAAATCACAGGAAGATATAAAACTTAGTAACCCTTAACTGCTTTACGTTCAAGACATTTATTCTCATAACAACACAGTGTATGTTCAGTATACATATGTCTCTGAATATATTAGAAGCAGCTATTTAAGATCTAGATGACTGATGAACTGAAAACGAGAGATGGAACTCTAAATTAGTGTGTGCTATATTAAGAGAAAACCCCTCTGAAAGAAAAGAAAAGGAATTGGCTTTCCTTCCTCATTTGCTTGCTCAGGACTGAAATATGTCATACTTCTCCTTTCTCTTTAAAAAGACAGAACCTTCTTATTCTTTGGATTATGATGAAAACAAAGCTTTTGCCTAAGGAATCAGTGAAATGCCTACTTTTTTCTAATCTTCTATTGACAATTAAAGCTAGCTCTATTCGAGGGAGATAAAGGTGCTCTTCAGGAAATTTAAATAAAAAACAAACAACACACTGTATTAGTGTCATAATTTAGGAAGACATATCTGCTAATATGCACTTGTCACACAATGAGGTATTCTTTATAGAAATAAAAATCACAGGTCCACTTTCAAATTTTATCTTCTCATTAAACTGATGACCTTCAGCTACTGCCTCTTTTATACACTGCAAGATCTCACTTTTCATATCATCTAGTGATCTTTATAATTTCAATTCCCACTTGTATTCGTTTTAATGTTACTTTTATTGGATAGATATATACAATAAATCATTTTGATTTTATCTGATTTTCCTACTGAGAAGTTTATGTGCTGTGCCCATATGGACAGCGTCATCTAAAACACATCTACAGAATGATGGAGGCACATTTAAATCAATGGGATTTTTCAGGTTTTTGCCATTATTGGATTTGTGGTGTGGGAGAGTGAAAAGTTTTGAGATTCACATAAAATTGTAGGTGAGGGGTAACCGAGAGAAGCTTTGGGATGGGAACAGAATGGGGATCAAGCCCCAACTTCAGCACTTAACTAAATAGGCTACTTTTGCTATCCATGCCCCCCACTCCAACTAGTGGTTTTCATAAGTTCCTGAGACAGGGATTGGACCTGTGCCATAGCAGCAACCAGAGCCACTGCAGTGACAATGTTGGGTCCTTAATCCCCTGAGCCACAGGGGAACTCCACTCATGTATTAATCTGAGTTTTCTCTTCTGTAAAATGAGGATCAAAATAATTATAAAATAGCAATTCCTAACCGTTGTATATCTTGTGTCATGCTGGGCACTTTTCCTACTTTAAGAAATAATCCTTTAAGATAGATATAATTCCTTCTCTAAAGGAAATCGAGGATAAGAGAGGCCAACCAATACTAATAAGCAGTATACCCTATTGTACGTTTTAAAGTATGCACAGAATCAAGGAGTGTTGGGTGCAGATCAAATGAGATACTGAAGGTGATAGCACTTCCTAGACAGTATGTGCTCTACTCACCTGAAGCTTAGGTGTTCTGTATATGTGGAGTGCAATATATTTATTCACTGATATCATTTTAAGTGTAACCTGCTTTCTTGAAAATTCTTTACAAACTAGGAAGTGGTACTCACTAGCATAAGGCTTGATCTTGGGAAAATCTGCAAGCATTTGCTTTGTGTACTACCCCTCATTCTCTAGCTGCATTGTATTTATTTTTAAGAAGAGCATTGACTTTTAAATTTTATGCATAAATAGAATTCCTTTCCCATTGTCCCCGATATGAGGTAGGGGGCATAGGGTTGACAAAGAATATCTTTATAAAAACCTATCATCAATTATCATCATCATTAGACAAAAAAAGGGATTATTTTTGTTCCAGAAAGGGAAGACTGTATCTCAGAACAAAGTGCCATCCCTCAAATTGAACTTAAGGGGTGGGACAAACTCTTGACATTGACTTTGATCTTTTTAATTTGCCTCCAGACAGTGAAACTCCATCATGGATCTGCATGGCTCATCAGATGAAATTTGAGAACTACTATTTTAAAGGTTGTGTAGGACCCCAAAAAATCATGACTGAGCAGCAAACAGACCTGGGGTGAGAGACCATGTTCTGCTTTTCACAGCAGAGGACAGCGTGTTACTACCATGGGCTCTGGAGTTAGGCTAGTTCTGTTTAAATCCTGCCTCTGCCTCTGGTTACATCATCTTTTCCTTTAAGTCTCTAAGCCTCACCATTTTCTGGAGGTAAAATGAGTATAATAATAATGCTATGATTATTATGAGAATTAAATGGGATAATTCATTCAAGAGTCAACATAAGAAGCCCTCACACGTTAGTTTTAAATTTATGAACATTATTATTAATAATTATAATAATTTTATTCTTATTTATTCATTGATTTAGCTTCTTTGATTTTCAGCTTTCCCATCTCTAAAATGGAAATAAAAATACCTAGCTTTCTGGGTTGTTGTGGAGTCTCAATGAGTTGATGCATGTTTGCACATAGAATGGCACTTATCAGAAGTCTGATAAATAGTAGTCACTGTTATTTTCTGTGACATTTCCCCTCCCAACTCGCCTAGTGCATTCAAAGTTGGCAGATGGCCCATTGCTTCTCCAAGTCCCCTTTCATGTCTTACGTCCCAGCCAATCCCTCTGCCTAAAAACTTACCTGTCCCATGTATTTGTCCCTTAAGGTCCTGAATGCATCTGAAAACAACTCCATCAACAAACTGCCTTTGGGAAAGTTTTAAATGTTATTTAAACAAATACACCGAGAAACCCTAAAAGCAAAACACATTCATGATCATCACTTAAAAACTTGGCAATACCTATTTTGGATCTCTGCTTAAAAGTAATGTGAAGAAGGAAGAAAACAAGACAAAGACTTTAAAACAAAAAATCTCAAACTTGGAAACAATGAGTAATGGTAAGACCAGATAAGCATGTTTTCTCTCCTGGCTCAATGTTTTCATGTCCATCAGCCTGGGCACCTTGGAGAGTTACCCAAGGTGCCATCTATCACCCATACTTCTGCCTGCTGGTTCCATGGTGGTTATGTCTGGATCCTGACCCTTTTTTTTTTTGTTTGTTTAATGTGGGGTGGGGTCCGGCCAGCTGAAGATTCTGGACAGTGATGGCATCAAAGAGAGGGACAAATTCAGCTTATATTGCTATGGTCTGGACTCCTTGATTAAGAATGTCCTATTTTCTTTCTAACATACACCTCTCTATCCAAAATTATCTGATGCACCATGATGGGGAAGTGAAATAGCTATTCTCTCCTGTTCCGCCTAAGACATCTGACTGAGGGGAAAAGGGGAAATATCTATGTGATACTGGAGAAGTCAGATCTCTTTTATTTCTTCATCGGTATGATGAAGGTTTTGAATTAAGATGTCTAAATCTGCTCTAATCATCTATAAGAACATGTGTACTAAGGAGTGGGGAAAAGGTAAAAGTTTGTTTTAGAAGAAGAGGAGACATAATAGGGAGGTGTTATGTTCCTCTGAAAATTCATCAAATACACAGGTAGATCATGGACTAACATAAACTAGCATAACCAGGACGTAAGAATCTGCATGAAGTCTGGGAACAGATACACAAATGGAAAACTGATGGTGAGAGATAATTTTTATTGAACAAAACTTGGTGTTATTAAAACTGAGGGTTTTATCCTGAATCGTTTAGCCGGGGATTTAAATAACTACGAAGAAGGGCTCATGTGCATTGTTCTTGTTATGTTAAGAGGCGGTGTGGACTGCAAATATAAAATACCAAAAGGGGGCTTGGAAAAATCTGTTAACAGAGAAGTATCAAAGAAAGGCGGTGTTATCTCACCTTTCTGGTTCCAATATAACCTTCCTTGTTAGTTTGTAAACCAGACTTTTCTTTGACTTTCTGGCAAAAAAAAAATTTAGGCAGGGTCTAAATGAATCCTATAACATGGTATTTATGAAACTTTGGGCTTCTGCTAAATTGATTAGACTAATTCATCCACGTGAGGATTACCTAAACAGAACAGAATGATAAGTGCTCCTCTTCTGCTATAGTCACTGATTAGTCTTCAAAAGTATGCAAGATGAGTTTCTGTGTTAAAAATCAAATGTATTTTTTTTTCTAAGAGGATATTTTGCATTACTAAGGGTAATATAAATGTCATTCTGTAATATTTGGAGTATGGTAAAGGGAAAAGCAGATCCTGAGCCCTTTTTTCCTTCAGTACTTGGAATGTAGTATCATATCTAATTGACAGAAGGAATGTTAAGAGTAGATTTTCTTTTCCAACTAGATCGAAATAAAATAAAATCATTTTTCCTTGTGCTCTATACACATTTGTTTTCTCCATGAATTTGATTACACTTCATACAACTTTGGAGGATAAGATAAAATCTTACTTTCTGGTACATTCATTTCCCTTGCCTCCAAAATGATAACCTACTGCTGGAAAAATGACTGGATTTACAGGCAAATTGGATAATCTAATGTAAAGCAGTTAGGTTCTAGATCAATATTGTGTGAAATATCGCTTAAACACATGTTTCCCATTCTTTCTTTCATTGTTCTTAAGATGAGCCATAACAGTGGAGGGGAAAAATGCTTTAGATTAAACATATTGCACAATAGAAAGCATGAGAAATTTTAAAATAGTAAATAAAACAGCTGGAAAGGAAAATAACTTCAGATATGATAAATAAATTAAAAAAACATATCAGAGATGGTAAATAAAAATCGCTTGCAAAAAGCTGGGCAGCTTGAACATGGAAATACACACAGATTTTCCTTTGGGTATCTGAACAAACCAGCCCCCCTTGGACAAGTACACAGAGTGCCAATGTAGTCACCTCATGGGGAAATAAGACCATTTAGAACACATGGAAAAGAGTTGCCATGCTCCAAAATAGATCTTGGAAAGTTTATCATCTCTAAGTGAGTGAATAGGAAACTTGACCATTTTTAGACTAATTAAAATTCAATGTATTTTTGCTTGCCATTTTTAGACCACTTTTTTTTTCCTCCACATCGTTAAAACCATACATACCATGGGTTTCTGACTAATTTTCATGTAAGGAATCAAAATATAGTTTTGAAATTCTATTTAAAACCAGGTTGTGTTTTGCTTTTTTTTAAATTAGAAATTGCACCTTTAAAATAATAAAACAGATTAAGGTTTTGTATCTGACCCAACTTTTTATGAATGAGATGTCAACTTGGCAAAGCATAATTTCCCCTTCCTGTAAACCACAGGGCAGAGTGGAATACTATTAGCACGAGTATGGCCTATGACAGCTGCAAAGATAAAGCTTTAGAATAAGTAGGGAAAACCACAAATTCATTTCTTTAATTTTCTAAGAAAGAAGAGAGAAATCCATGGATCTGCTGTTGGAAAAAATGCAAAGGTGAAAGATATTTTACATCATTTATTTATTCTTAAATTTTATTTTATTGAAGTATAGTTGATTTACAATGTTGCATTGACATTTTACAGCACAATAACAAAACTTTGGCTAGTAAGCTTTTAATATAAATGTATAATAAGAACATTTCTCTTTTAGGATTTACTTACACTCTGGAGCCAGACTTCCTTAGTTTCATTACCAAATCTATCCTGGATTGGCTGTGTGTTCTTCCATAAGTTACTTACCTCTCTGTGCTTTAGTTTTTTCATTGTGTAAAAAGGATAATAATTGCACCTACCTGAGAGGATTGCTGTGAAAATTAAATATATCAATACCTATAAAAGACTTAGAACATTACTGGCGCATAGTAAGTGCTATGTAAGTGTTAGATATTTTTACTATTGTTACCTTTATCATCATTGAAACATTTCAATAAACCTATTTTACATCCAAGTTTCCCTGAAGTTTTTAATAATATTTTTATTGAAAACTAAAAGTTACCCTTTGCTGTGAATCAGGTGTTGATCAAAGGTTCACACTTGACTCTGTTTAATGTCCTGTCAGTCCCATCTAAGGGGAGATTTGAAAATAATAAAAAAGGCTCAACTGCCCCAAGCCACATTTGCATCAGTGTTTAAAATTCCTGTTATTATCTTAACTCTAAGAAGTGGCAAATTTCCCAAAGATTTTCAGCAGGATATTAAGAATTGGTATGACACAGAAGGGTCTGTGGCTACACAAAAAGGACAAGATTAAATGAATATATACTTTCATTTGTTACATAGATGTTTATCAAGTGCTGGAAATGAAAAAGAATCAACAGTAGACCTCATGGAATTTATATTCTAATGCAGGTGACAGAAAAGAAATAGCAACCAAAAACAGATGACTATAAACTGTACTAACTATTATGAAGGAAACAAATAAGGAGGTGAGACAGAGAGATTAACAGGGCAACACATACTTTAGAAAGTGTGACTGACTGTGTTGGACCTCTTTGAGGTAGTGACATTTCAGCTAAGGGCTGAAGTAAGAGAAGCAGCCAGACATGTGAAAATGAGTGAAAGGGCATCCCAGACAGGGGGAAGAGCTCCTGCGAAGGGTGTGAAGAGGGAAAAATGTGCTTTGTTCCAGTTTACGGATGGAGATCAGTGAGGTGAACAGAGTGGTCCAGGTAGACGAGACCAGAGCAGTAATGCTGTGACAGCCAGGTCACAGAGCCCTGGAGGCCATGGCCTGGGCTGTGGGAGCACCAGGGCAGGTGTGGTGGGAAGCCCGTAAGTGGTTGGGAACAGAGAGGAAATCTGCTCTGATTCACAATCTGGGAATCTACTTTGGATGCTGAGCAGAGAATGTGTAGGGGTGGGGTGTGAGAGCTAGTGAGTGGGCCAGCCAGGAGGCCATTGGAGTGGTTCCAGCAAGGGCTGTTTGTGGTTGGGCTACATTGCTACTTGTGGATAGGCAGCAAAATGGACTTCACTGCTTTTAATGTGCTTCCATGCAAAGCTGTGAGTTCGGTAATTAAAGTCTATGTTGATTTGATCAAAAAACACACATCAAGAAATGGTACGTTCAAGAATTATCCACTGCATCATTGATAATGCAAATATTTTTTTCCTGAAGAGAGTAAGGATTTATTCCACTCCTATACTATCGGAAGACGGCAGGGTTTGTAGGAATATGATAAAAGAAAAACAATAGAGGGGGAGATTGTGGAAAGACTCAAACTGTGGGGCTTTTCCTTCCCAAAACAAGCTTCTGGAATATATGGGAATACTAGGTGTTTGGGAAACAGAGATGGGAGGGAGCTCCAGAAACAGCCTCAGCTTCTTATGCAGTGTAGGCTGGGACCACTCTCATTTATGTGTTTAACTCTCCATGTAGTCATCTATAAGGACAGTCATGCAAATATTTGTTGGCAAATGCTCATGACACCCTGCAGCTTTGCAGATTCTTCAGGGAGAGCACTGGGCTTGGAGCCAGAAGGCTGGAGCACTGTCATGGCAGTCCTGTCACCTGCTGGTGGGGAAATACATCATTTCTGCCTCAGTCTGCTCTTTAATAAAAACATTCAACCCCAGATCAATAATAAGGATAAAATATTAGTTAATGAGAGAATGTATGGCATTACTTCACAAAACTGCCTCTGTAACAAAATAAAACACAGCTCAGTGAGACAACTTCCAGTGTTTGCTGACTCCAAGTGTCTGCTCCTCAAATTTGCCCAGATTACTATCATTTTTAGTAGCCAAGGAGAAATACTAAGTTTTTCCTTGACCTCCTATTCACTAAAATGATATATATAATTTGTAAGGATAGACATTTTCCTCATTGGATGCAATAAAATTATTTTCATTTTGAATGGGAAAAAAAGCAACCCAGTAAATTTTTTTTGTTGTTGTTTTGTTTTGTTTTTTTGTTTTTTTTCTGAATTGGCCCTTGAGCAATGACGGTCACTTACCCCTTTGCTGGGATTTTGCCTTAATGCCATCTTTACAGTCTATATGATGTTAAGAATGAAAAAGTGTTCTAATATTGTCCTGACCTTTTAGCCCTGTAGTGGGCCCAGGGAATGAGGTGTTAAAGCAATTTGCATTACTGTGCTCTCTGCGCCCCGAACTTCTTTGAATCTTGGGCTAAAGAGATCCTACCTCAATGGCTGGAAGGGCCGACATTTTCTGCACCCTTATGCTTGCAAGATTTCTGTGTCTCAGACTTAAGGTTAGTAACAAATAATTATGCTGAAGTTTGGATGAATTAATCTAAGAGTTAAGTTAATCTGAAATTTAAATTTGGCAGCAGTGCACTTCGCCTTTCCTTTTTCCCCTTGTTGGCAGAGTTGACTTTATGAAAACCCCGCTAGAGAGGAAATTTCCTCAAATGGCAGAGCTTTCCTTTAAAATGACTATTATCAAAGAGATATTTTTTTCCTAGTATAGTCCTGGGATAGGTGATGTTTTTTGGGGTCCAGGAAAGGATAAATATTGCTTTCATAGTTAGCTGACATCAAGTATTTGTTTACAATAAATTCATTTGTTTAGTTAATAGAAATAGATAGGCATCAGACATGAAAGCCTAAAATCCTAGAAGAATGATATCATATTTCATGTTTTCACTGCTGTGCATGAAATTCCTGCTTATGTACATAGCTACCTAGAGTGTCCACTTGACATAAAACATGAACCTGGAGTACTGCAAGCTATTCCAAATTGCTGGGCTTTGGTTACTGGTAGAGCCACAGCTCCTGTAACCTCAGTGAGAGGGAAAGCTGAGCTTAACACCTCAGACAGCCTTAAATGTCCTTTGAGCAGGGCTTCTAACTCCATCTGTTATTAAAGGCTCTGATCATTCAAGACAATTAATATATACATTATAATAAAAAAGATATTTGTCACCCTCAAAATGTCATTTGACTGCAGCATTGAATAAGCATAGTCTTTTGGCATCAGGCCAATGGGTTTGAGTTTCTGCTCTGCTACTTCTGAGATACTTGGTGAGCCACGTCAGCTTTCTCCATCTCTGCTTCCTCATTTACGAAATGGGATCGAAAATATTCCATAGGACTGTCATAAGCAGTGACTGAATATCACTGTATCCTGCACAGCTAGAGTTCAATGAATGGTAGCTGTTTTTTTGTTATTGTTTTAGTTACATCACCAAAGTCTAAAAGATATTAACTTGCTGATGATCAGTTATTCAAACAATTTACGATTAATTGCTTCCAGGACTTTGGTCCCTATTGGGAATACAAGAAGGAAAGTCTTATTTTTTTTTCCTTCCTACGGAGGAATAAATATCATTTAAGTAGCTTTAGCCTAGCGCAAGAAGCAGAGAAGTAGAGGTAGGTATGTGCGATTAAGAAAGTGTAAAGAGGCCCGTGGGAAGTGGTTCTGCATATGCCTAAACAAAATGCTCTGATCTGAATATGTAAGTTCTGTTTGAAGAGCTCGATAAAGAAAACAGAATTGGCCCTTCAAGTTAACACTGACTCAATCCTGAAATGAGTGTGAGTGCAAGAAGATTCCAGATGCGAATGGATTTGTGAGAGAAGGGGCTGGACTCTCTGGAGCAACAGTGAACTAATATTATAAAAGAGGAAAAAATTTAAGCCTCAATGTGGCAAAAATAATATCGGGGGAAAAAAGCACCACATTAATGACCATGTTTGGGTGAGTTTAACCCATTTCACTAAGAGAAGAGAAGGTCTCTTTTATGTGCTGGGTACCGGATAAATATGTGACTGTCCCTTTTAATCTAGTAGAGAAGTGAGAAAAAGAAAACTAAGCAGATATCCACGTAAGAAAGGGAGAATAAAAACCCATAAGACAAATATAAATATAAAGTGGTATCATCTGTTATCCAAAATTGGTATATTTCGCTTGAGAAGTTCACTTGTGCAAACTGTACAGAAATATTTTGGGAAATATTTGGATGCTGAAAAGACTGGGATTTCTAGATTATAATCCTTGAGCAGAGTGGTTTATAAAAAGCTTATTTTCCCCAATATACTAGTGTAATAAAGAAATTAAGAGTTTATTTCAATGAGTGAATGACAAAAGGGAAGACTACTTTACACACACACACATGAGCACAGGTGTACACATACAGATGTGCACACACGGTAACTCTGGAAGCCCTAAGGAAAGAGATACTAGGATGTTATATTAAATCTTGCTTGGTAGCCGGGGAATTGGCCATCCGGGTAAGGCTGAAAAAAGGAAGCAACGTTCAAATTAAACTATAGGGGATCATCGTAAGATTTCAAAAAGGGGAGATAAAGTAAGGAGAGCATATCAAACTGAAATTATTGGGTACACATAGTGTCCCTATCTCCTCACTTCCTGCCCTTAGTTAAATTCAGCTGCGATGTCTCAATCCTTATCCCACTAGCTGTATTTGCATCATTCTGCTTAGGCGTCCACTTTCTCCTCCCTGGCTCCCACGATACGGCTTTCTCTTGTGTTTCTTCCTTTCATCTAGCCTTTCATTTTTGTCTTTTTTAGGGCAGGTTCATTTTCTACTGTTCCTTAAAAAAATTGGCTTTTCCAAAGGTTCTGTCTTCGATTTTTTTCTTTTCTCTTGATTTTTTTTGTCTGCTTTTCTTTCCCTTTTCTTTCTTTTCTTTTTTATTTCTCTATAGGTAATACCCTCCATTCCTAAACCATCAGCTGAAATAGATATACTAATGTCTCCCAAATATCTAGTACAGAATTCTCTCTTGAGACACAAATTTCAGTCTTTCAGACATTGCCACATGGATAAGCAAATGTATCATGTTTCAAATAAAATTCTTTATCTTCCTTCCCAAAATATTACTTGTCCTATGTGAATGACTTCCATCTCTCTTATTATCTGTGAAAGAAACTTGGAAGTGATCACAGCATCGCTCATTTCCTTTGTTCAACCCACCTCAAATTTCTGTCATTCACCAACTACCCCTATATACCCCTATAATCTCCTGACTCTTTCCTTTCCTTTTGTATCTCCAACAAGGTGACTCTAATCATTTCTTCCCTCTGTTACTGCTATAAGGTATTTTGATTCGTCCTGGCAAGGTTGGCTGAGATACCGGTCATGAAGAGGCTCCTGTGCCGGCTGTGTTAAAGGGTTTGCATTTCATCACGAGAGAGTTAAAACCAGGGACTTAAATGATCAGATCTGCCATTCTGGTAGATCAGTCTGGTTGAAAGATAGGAAAAATATTAGAATGAAAGGGGGATAGATACAAATTAATGAAGCCAGGAGTCTTATTGCTCTGATTCTGGGCTGGCTCAGCAAGCCTATCTCATCGGAGCTGGTCCCGTGGCCCCCTGCCATTGCCCAGTATTGCACGATACCTCCATGGTACCTCTGGATACCTGGGGCTTCTGAAAATCACCATGTTGTTCCAAGCTTTCAGGGCTTTTTGTGGTCTGGTGTCCTGCCTATAACATACCTCATGTCTTCCCTTCCTTATCTGGCTCATTCTGTTTTGTCATTTCAATGCTGAATCATGCCAATGCTGAATCATGTCCCCTTTAGGGTCACCTTCCTCAGAAAGCTTCGTTGGTGTCCAGCTCGGTGCTGTTTCCCCCTGCTTCCAAAGCACTGATGGCATTTCTCTAGTGGAGTACTTACCACACGGGTTTGTAATTGTCTGTTGGTTTGTCTGTCTCCTTTAGTCCTCATGAGGCCGGAAGTTGTAATTTGTCAAATATCCCCTGACTAGTACATAATAGGCATTTAATAAACATTTATTGAATTTTAACATATGAACAAAACTATAAGGATGATAATTTTTTGGATGCGTTACAGGGGAATGATTAATACCTTTGAAGGATGGAGGAAGGTAAGATTGGAAATGCGAGATCCTGAACTACCAGACAAATAAAATGTAGGGGCTTGGTTGCAGGAAGAAACCAAAACCAAAGTAAAGTGGCTCCACGACTGAACCATTGATATAAAGGGTCCCCCTTATCACATACCCCAATTCTGAGGCAATATAATATAAACTGGAGTTGCTAGTGCAAGGGTTGAAAATGAAGCCCAGATGGGAGTCAGTTTTGGTGGCATCACTATGGCTTCGGTACTGGAATTAGGGAGCTGTGGCAGTTTTTTGCTTGGCTTAAATAGAAAAGATAAAATGAAGTTGTATCATGACACCTCTTCAATGCTAGGCTGAAGAGTGATTCTAAGTCTTGCCGTCCGTCCTTGGGTAATGACTGAATAATTATGAATCAAGGGTGAAAAAACGGGACTTTAGAAGACAAATCTGACCATGTTGTGTAACACCAAATGCATCACAGAGGGACTAAATGTGACTGAATATTAAGAGACTATTTAAGTATTTTGTTAAAGGTAATAAAAGCTTCAATGAGGGGAGAGCAGTGAAACTACGAAGAAAAATGTGACATCCATGGGAAAAATTGGGATTAGCCTGGAGTCTTGATAAGAGAAAAGAAAGATATACATTTGCAAGCAGAAATTTTAATGAAATAGAATGGTTAAATATTGATTACAAAAACAGAAACTATTTCATGGGGCCAGGTATTTTATGTCTTTGAGAAAGAGCTTAAATTCATATGCTACTTTTAATAAAGAGAGGCTTGTCATTTGGACAAAGACATAATCTTACACCTCAGGTATCCAGGGGTACCCGGGGTTATCATGCGATATGCAAAGGCATGGAGCCGCTGTTTGGTGGGAGAATCACTGCCCCTCGATCTGATACAGGGTTGCCGAGCCAGCTCATATTTGAGACATTTAACTGTACTCCTTGATCCACTCTTCCTACACTAAATTTATTTTGCTTTAAAAATGAACAAACAAAACAAAACTGCACTCCAATCAGACAACTCTCTTTTCAGAAAAACAATTCAAGAAAATTGTACTTGTGAATATTGAGGAATAGAGTTTGACGACGACATTTTCTATCAATTCTTCCCCTCCAAATTCTTCACTTCTAAAATAAAAATTTTAGAGACCTAAAACCTCTGCATATTACCAATCGTCTAAACTCATAAAGCCAAGTCAGAAACATATGTTAGTATTTTTTCCTGGGTTTTGATAGAATTGAAAACAATACCATTGTGACAATACAAAATATTATTACTTGGCTTGGTTTTGTAATACTCATGATATGGACCTCTGGAAGATCATATTAACATCAAGAAAGCACACAGTTGTCACGTAAAATAATGCCTTCAATGATAATTAAAATGGAATAAAATTTCATACCTGAGTGGAATATTACTTGTGTATTGGTCATCCTCTATTAGACACAAAATCTTTGAGGATAGAGACATATCATATTTGTCTATGTATCTTCAGGCTTAATGCAATGCTTGGCACATCATAAATAATCACAAAAATTTTTTGAATAGATGACATTTAAAAAATATAACACTTACATAGAACCTACTATGCACCAGACATCTACCCCAAATGATTTACAAATATTAATTTAATATTCATTAGAAAAACCCCATTTTATAAAGGAAATTAAGACACACAGAGGTTAGATTATTTGTCCAAAATCATACAACTTCTTAGAAGGTGATGGAGTCGGGTATGAAACCCAAGCAGAGCCGTGCCAGAATCGGTGGCTCTTAATCAATACTGCTTTGTAAAAAAAATGCTGTCTTTAAATTTAAAATATTTGTATATACATATATGTATAAAAATATATATTTTATTATAGCATTGAACTTAGAATAAGAAGACCAGGGTTCAAATACGCATTAGATTTACTTGGTTTGCAGCTTTAAGCATGTTCATTAACCTAATGGGTCCTTAATTTCCTCATATATGAAATCAGAGTAAAAGCTGGCACCTCGCTAAGCTATTGTGGGCTTTAAAGGAAATAATTTATGTGAAAATACCAGAACATATTCAGCACCCGGGATATGTTATTTGGTGTGCCAAGGAGTATGGTACTATTTTCTTCTCTCCTTTCGAAAGGGTATATATATTTCACATTACACATCATATAGGTCTTAGCAAAATGAGACCAAATTCTGTGTTTCATAAAGCATTGTTTCCAACATCTCTTAAAGTTAGAGTAAATTCACTAGCGCATTCTCTGGACAGTCAGATAAGCTTCAAACTCAATAGCTTGTTTTCTAGAAAAAAAACTTCTTTCCCGGAAACTGTTACGGTAAACATCTACCATTAAGGGAAACAAATCTCTTTCTTCTAATTGGGATAATAAATTATAAATATTTTCTTTAAGATAAAAAAGATTAGACTGACAATAGAACATACAGCATTTATGTTTCAAGACCCTCCAATATTAACAAGCTCTATCACGTCAAAAAAAAAAAAAAGTAAAAATGTAGACCCGTCCCTCAGATATTCTGACTTAGTTTTGGGTAGGGTCCAATATTTTTTTAAATGTTCTCCCATTGGTTCTAATTTGCAGCCCGAACATTGGTTTGGGTTATCAATGAAAATACCACGTCTCCTGTTTCTATTTTGTTTTTACTCTAATAAAAAACAGCAGATAATATCTTCATTCCTTTCAACATTGAAGGAATCTGAGAAGTTCACCAAGAACAGAGTTTTCTTCAACTCCGAGCATCAACTTAGACCACAACTCTAAGTTTTCTGTGTTCTTGTCAGTAAGTTATAATGAGGATTTCATGTTTACTATACTTGATATGTTGGTGTGGTCAATAAATAACCTTAGAGTATTTTACAATGACTATTACTTTTGTGGCTGTAGTTCCTGAAATTAACTATAGAATAGAGGCATAAAATCAAAGCAAAACCTGGCCAATGGATGTTTTGAGCTATGTTAAAATATTGAGTAGAAATGAATGCCCACTGAGAATACTGACTTAAACTGCAAAGATGTTTTGCAAATCTAATCACCCTAGATCCTCTCATAATGCTAGCATGGAACACCCAGAAATTCTGACTTTTTAAAGCTGAGTTCTAACTGGACACATAGTAGGCTAGTAACATGATATTACAAATGATAAATCCCACAACACTAGATGCATTCCTACTTTGTCTCTGATGGCACATCAAGGTTGCCTCAATGTATGAACTATTTGCTTTTCTATTATTTAAAACACACTCCAACTTGGACACTCTGCTATTTACAGATTAGTTGCAGAAACTATAGGGTCACACTTTGGTTTATTTTGAACATTTCAATTTCAATCACCCAACAATTTCGACAAATAGCCTTGAACAGATGATTTGGTTCAGGTTAACTACGGCCGTTAGGGTCTCCTGAACATCAGCAATGGAACATTGCCTTCTAGTCTTGAATGTACTATGTAATACCAGCTTAAAGCTTTTAGATAGAGCTTTTCTTATGTAGATCTGCAAAATAAAGTCTAAATAATGGGTTAAAAATCTAATTGGATTGTTGATTTTTGACTCTGACTGGACTTCTTGGACCTCAAGGAAAATGAATGTTTAGGGAAGGAGAACTAATTTGTGAGAGCTTTTCATGATGTCTTTCACGCAGGCTTGGGAAGAGCATCATGAAAAAAGAGTACCCTTTTGGAAACTATGCACACAACATATTTTTCCTAATAGGTGTGAAGAATGGCTGCTATGCATAAATGATTGTTGGAAAATAATTCTCTGTAAAACATGACTTAAGAAGCAACTCCATTCACCACTGTACTCATTTCCAATATCTAGAACAACTGTGACACATCACATAGATGCCGATATTATCTGTTTATGAGTTAATAAATACCTTTTAGAAAAAATCCCCAATTTTCAGTGTCTAATTTTCATACCCAGGAAGCAGGAGAATAAAACTTTTGGAGGAAAATTTATATTAACGGCAAGTAAAACTCACACAAAATCCTAGGATTTGTCAATATGAAACCCTAAGTTTTAGTACCTTCCTAGACAACGAGCTTTTCTTTAATCAATGTTAAGGTGAGGTAACTGAGACTAAGCCGACCCTAATCAGAACCTGAAACATCACAATCAAAGTGCAGTTTTGTCATCAAAAAAAAAAAAACAAGGTATCTGGCGCATCTCCACTGTTAACCATCCCCTAGAGAACATCCTAAAGCTTCAAGCCCAGCTCATTCCAAGACCCTCCTTACCTGGAGCAGTCTCACTGGGCTGCCGGGCACAGCTCAGTGGAAGCGAAGGTCATTCGCAGGTGGTGGCTCCAGAGACTCAGGAACTCAGGCTCCAGCGCGCATCTCCTGGATTGGAGATTCCAGCCCCTGGGCGAGGTGCGGACGGCGCGCACCTCTCCAGCCCAGGAAGGTCCGAGAAAGGCGCGGCGCAGCCCTCCCAGGGTCTGGGGGGCTGGCCGTCCTAGTGAAGAGCAAAGTACATTAGTCCGGAGCGCTCCCTCTCCTGCCCTTCTCCCGATTTCCTGACACTCTAATTCTGCCTTAAGTGATCATTTACACCTAGCCCCAGCTAGTATATAGGCTAAAAGGCGAGGGCTTCATCCCCATGCTTGATTCCCACCTCTCCAAAGTCCAAGAGGCTCACCTTCCCGGCGCCTTCCTTCCCAGCTGTGAGCTCTGCGCAAACTTCTCCCGACTTAAGTCTTCTCCTGCCCGCTCCCCCGCCCCTCCCTGCCCGCTCTCCCCCCTCCCGGGCAGCAGAGGAGGTGGCAGCGGAATTGATGAGCGCCAGCCCCCCCGCCCCCGAACTCTCCCGCCCCCGTCAGCCCGCTCCTGTCCCTGGAGAGGGAGGGGGAGCAGGAGAGCTCTGAGCGCCTACGCGCCAGCCCCTCTCGCCCTGGCCCGCGAGTGGGGCTGCACCCGCACGGCTGCCTAGCTCGAGTCCCCGCGGGGGCTCACCCCACGAGACCCCAAGAGTAAAAAGCGGCGTAAACACGAGAACCAGGAGAGGGACCCGAGTTAGACCTTGGGGAGGGGGTGACAGTCTGGGCTGGGGGATTCATAGTGTTCAGGGAGATAGCTTTCTAGGAGCCTTGTCCCCCTCCCCAGAGGACGCAAATTCCGGAGGGAGGTGAGTTTCCAAAAGAACCCACCCCTAGAGACCGTGCCACCCCGGCTCCTTCAGCCGCTGCTTGGGGGACAGCACCACCTGGGAGCCTGTGGAGAGGGTCCTCAGTGGGCGAGGTGGTGAAAGTGAGATGGAGATGGGTGGGAAAACGTTTGGCTAGGAAATGGGGTGCTGAGAGAAAGCAAGGGAAGGAGCTGGGAGGCAGGAGGTAAGAAGAGGGGCTGGGGGGTCCGGAAAGTGTTGCCAGAGCGTTCAGAGTTGGGCAGCTGTCTGGGGCTGGAGGCGCAGACTGGATTGAGGGGAACAGCTCCCTTCATGTAGGGGCTGCTGGTGGGCACAGTAGCCTACGACGGGGAGTGAGCACAGTGAGGAGGTGAGGAAGACGGGGGTCTCGAGTGCCTCTCCCCCACTAAAGCCATTGATGCCAGGAGGAGCCCGGGACAATCTGATTCCGGGCAGGGCGCTACTCCTGCCGGCTGGAGCGCTCTGGAAGGCGGGCAAGTTGGTTCCAAGGACGCACAGCTCTCAACATCCTTTAGCCCACCGCTGGATAGAGCAAGGCAGCAGCGGACACTTTTTTTCCTAACTCTGTTCAAGGGACTTTGGGCTAAGAGAGCAACATCTCGCCGTGTCCCGAGACTGAGACTGCAAGGTGGTCGTGGACCGTCCAGGTTACCAACATTGTGTACTCAGCAAAAGAAATAAAGGCAACAGCAACCAAATAGGACGGGAAGAAAGCCAGACAACAACACAGAACACTTTCCGGGGCAGTCTGAGTTTCTCCTAAGCACTCAGACGACAGAGGTGCCCTGTGAATGGGACGGCAACCTACACCCATCCGTTCTCTGATCCCTGCCCTGGAGAGATTGTACTAGGCAAAAGGTGCGTGTGTTTCTGTCCTATTTTGAACTCCCATTTCTCACCCTAAGGGGACTTTAGGGACACCTAAATCATGTGATTGGGGGCTTTCATGGGACAGGGTCCAGGGACAGATTGGTTCTCCAACCAGACCTTATTAGGGGTTTTGTTTTTCAGGCTCTTTCTCCCCTCCTCGCTCCCCCCCCTTCCCTGCCACCTCCAGTCTGGTGACCCAGAGGGCTGTGTGTGAGTCACCATGCATTCAAACCCTACAGCACCGCCCCACTGCAAGAGAATATTCTACAGTCCCTTGATTCTGGGGATCTAAGTAGGAATGATGTATTTAGCTGTAAAAAAAAAAATGTGACTAGGAAAGGTAGCAGGGCAATTGGGAGAGGAATTTTGCAAATTAACACACATACACAGTAATGCAAACAAAACCTGTACAAGAACTCTTCTGAGTTCAGGACATAAATATGAATATTCACTCTGTGCTTTGACATTGTCCTGGGTTCAGTAGTTCCCTTCTTTCCAGCAGCTGCTGATCGGCCAACACCTGATCATGCCCTCCTATAAGAACTCTCTTACATAACATTCATTACCCTCTTTTGGTGTAAACAAGCAGAGAATTATTAAAGTTGTTTGAATATCTCTTATGGTCAACTTCCGGGGGCCAAGCATTGAGAATTTCCCTGTTGTAGCCAAATCATGGCAATAACATTGAATCAGGGAGGGTCTTTTGCCGAGTGGAGGGTATTGTTGTTCTCTGCATTCTGTTGATCGAGGAAGCACAGGGAGATTTTTCTGTTGAAGGTTAATCCTAGGGCATCCTATATCGCTTCTTGACAGCTGGCATTCTGAGAGGAGGATGGGGCTTGGGTCCATGAAGCTACTGAAGGTGTATGGGACCACAACCCTTAACCATAACTTAGACAAAGCAAAAGTCTAAATATTAGTGAGAAAGATGGCATGGGGGTATTATAAACCTTAAACTGTGTGTTGTATAAGTGTAAAAGAAAGATCCAGACAAATTAAGGTGTTATTTGTGTTAGAGACAATATTGGAGAAAGAAAAAAAAGGGGGGGGGGGTAGGGTTCCCTGCAGGCAGAAGATTTCAGGGAAGACGACATGGGAGAAGCGGAATCAAAGATCAGGCTCTGGGGTCTCTCAAGAGGATAAAATTGACTCTGTGAGCCACGGATGTTTTTTGAACACCAAAGGGGGTTACACCTGTTAGAAACACTTGGAATGTACAGAAATTTAACTCTACTGCTGTCTTAACACTATCAAAATATTTTCCACATAGATACAGTGTTGTAGATCCTTAGAGAGTGGGTATTACCTGGGGATGATCTATTAAGAGGACTTGACAGTGTTTTTGGAAATGCCGTGAGGCCACTTCTGGGTTCTGAAACCAATTTAGAGGGCACAAGCTACATTTAAAAAAATAAGGTGAAACAGATAGAAAATATAGAGTTCATCTCCTGTGACAAGGGTGAGCATGGTTTCCTGAAACTTGTGTCTCTTCTTTATACTTATGTATGTACTGAGATACAAAGTAAAATATATTTCTTTCTGGGACTCAACAAACAAAAGTTTCTTAAGGTACTTGTTTGTAATAAGCCACACTTCGAATAAGAATATCTTATATCTGCAAGTAAGCCTGAAAATGAAATTAGTTCACATCAAAGGGGCATTCAGGAAATAAGCATCTTAAAATGTGATAATGATACATTTCTGAAGTTTTCTCTGATTACTTATGACTTTTAAATTCTCTGTCTTCAGGAGACTTTGCCCTTTCCTTCTGTCCCTTTTCCTCTTAAAAAAAAAAAAGAGAAAGAGAGAGAGAGAGAGGCCCTGTGACTTCTCTATCTTGTCTCTCCAGAACAAGGTTTACTTGTCGGCAAAACTAAGATTTGGACCATATTACTTTAATGCCATTTATGGTTCTAGATTCCAGTGACTTTTCCATAAAATCATGAAATTTTTGAATTGCAGTGAGTGCAAGGTAGATTGCCGTTTTTTAAAAACTAACTCTACTAAGGCTTGTTCTTGTTAAATATAATAATGTAAGGGAAGGTCATACTTTGGAGGGAAAATGGGGTGGGAAAAGTCATGCATTTACAAATGTATGCATTTTGATATATTTGGAGTAAAAATCCTCTAACAGGATAAGTGGATTCAAGTTTGTTCTCTTTTGAAAAGAGATTTAGAGAAAAGATTTCTGGTTTCTCTCCGAACCCAGTCCCCAGCTTTAGTTAACTCCTCAATCAGCAAAGTTTTCCTTCCATTGAAACATAGCCCAATCCTTCATACACAGGTGTTGGCAATTCAATGCATATTTAATATTACCTTATGTCATAATACACTGGCTTATCCACCTACAGGGGCGGCGGAGGGGGGAGGCCAAAATAAAATATGTAGCCCCTACCCTGAAAGAACCCACAATCTATTTGAGGACATTTGTTTCTTCCTCTTTTAGCCTCCTTCCAGATAGACAACAGCTGGTGATTATCCTTTATATAATTACCAATCAGCTTTATAGACCTCATCATGACAGAGAGAATAATAATTCACCTTGGTGAAAAAGAAATGTTTTCTTTTTGAAAATCAGAACTTCCACTCGATAGATCAAGCCCTCTCGAGGGTAGACTCCTGCTTGGATTTTTCTGCCTCTTTTCCAGAAATAGGAGCTGAGCCGATGAACTTGTGTCTCTTCTTTCTTCATCCTTCTGAGGGTATAACACAGTTGTGTTCCTCTGCAGAAGGTGTCTCCTGGCAGGGGGAGAACAAATTTCACTTAAACTAGGAAGTGTCTTTCCAGATTGTGCTTATACCTTCACTTGGCTTAAGTGTTAACTTTATGAATAAATAACTCAGGTTTGGAGGGGATGCTAGGGGCATACACCAGTAGATAGCAAGGAAAAACTACTTCCTCCATCACTGATAAACCTGGGACGTGCCCAGATATTTCCTAGCTTAGAGAGCATTCTAGAGAGGAATTCAGGATCTAGGAGAAAAACTGCAAAGGCACATCATGCATGCATGTATTTATAAATTCAGTTAATAAATAATGAATAATTGAGTTAAAGATATTTACATTCTAGTAGGAAGATGGAGATATGTAATAAATTAAGAAGTGAGTTGTCGACTTCAGGCACTGACAAT
This sequence comes from Phacochoerus africanus, assembly GCF_016906955.1. Classification (NCBI taxonomy): domain Eukaryota; kingdom Metazoa; phylum Chordata; class Mammalia; order Artiodactyla; family Suidae; genus Phacochoerus; species Phacochoerus africanus. The sequence continues at coordinate 72,730,018 of NC_062554.1, forward strand.
ACTGTGAAGATCAGAGACACAGGACTGGAGGCAGGCAAGGGATACTGCTGTTTTCAGATGTTCAGGAAAGGCCCTTCTTGAACTGAGATGGGAATGAGAAGGAGCCAGCCATCCTGAGCTCCTCAGTAAAGTCCTCATACAGTGGTGCTTCAGTCCTCGTTAAATGAAAATAAATACCACTAGGGTCTGAATCTAGTCTTTTGTCATTATGTGTGTGTATGTGTGTAAAGGGCTCTCTGTAATTTAGTTGTATTTAATCTGTAATGAGGAATGTGGGAAATGGGAGGTATTTGATTTGCACTAAGAGAGATAGGGAGTGGTAATTTTTTGTTATTTGGGGGGGCTGGTACAAATAAAGTTAATTTAGGAGAGAGGCATAACAAGGCACTAGTCTTTTGGCTTGGATTGTCCCAGGTTGTGTGGGCTGAGTGCTAAAATGCAAGAGAATATACAACTTCCCTTACAACTAAAGCAAACCTTATCTTTAATATCCATGATTCTTAGCTTTCCATTTTCTGATTAAAAATCAAGAGCTTTACTGAACTTGCTTTATTGACCAACTCCCACCTACTATATGCTAGGCCTTCAATGCATTATCTCACTTTAACTCTATGAAGAAGGTATGATTGTTCTTCTCACTGTAGAGATGCAGATGCTGACGCAAAAGAGCCCAGATGGTTTGGCAAAGGAGCCCAGATTCTAACATAGGCAGTCTAATATACGAGACTGGCTTATATGTACATTTGACAGGCTTAATATATATTTGACTGGCCTTAATCCAGTAATTACTCAGCACAGATATATATTTTTATACATAAAAAAGTAGTGAGGCATACAATTATTTTAATAGGCAATTCTTTACAGATTCATATATTTTAAAATGACAGGTTTGGTTTTTTTTTTTTTTTCAAAGTTAATTTCTGTTTCAGCCAACTACAAACTGAATACCTAGTCATCTGAATTACAGTGGATTTTTGCCTTCTAGGCACAGTATAGTCTAATAGAGGAGTCAGATCATTTAAACAATTAATAATAATTCAAAGATCAGCAGCAGAAGTACGTTCCAGTGCCCTGGGAGCTCAGAAAAGAGGGGATTAATTCTGCCTGGGAAGAGATTTGTTTTTACTAGTTATCGTCTCTCTGAAATCTAATACTCTGGCACTAACAGACTCTGATGTGGGTGGGTGCGTGTTAGAAACACAGAGCTTTACGTGCCCCAGAAACAGAAGTTGCCTTTTTTTTTTAAAGTATTAAATAAGAGGTGACATTTTAATTTAATGTACATACATGAAATCATGTAACAACAGAATATACAGTCCACACAACTTTTCTTTGGATGTTGTGTTCAAACATTTGTAACAGATTCTTTCCAGTTCAGAGTTTAAGCAAAATGTTATTTTTATGATCATTTGCAGGACCAGGGCATTCGAAGGGTAGAAAAGAAAATGGAATCAGTGTAAAACAATGAGATATTTTTAAAGCAAAATAAAAATAGGGAGATAAATAATTGACCTCACTGCTAAAATTAAGGCTTTAAATGTATGAAAATGTTTTTATGAAATTTGGGATACGCTGACCCTCCGCTATCAACGGGAGGGGATGAAGGGAGAGAAGAGATGTAGTTTATAAGAGAAACAGGACTGCTGTCCATGAGGTGGGCTTCTCTAATGACCTAACATTCTGTGATTCTGAATGATAGAAGAATAAGCCCCTGGTAGGCATCTATAAATACTTCAGAAATTGTTTTTAATTGAATATGTTAGAGAGGGAGATGACAACAAGAGGCACACATGTTTCAAAGGTGGAAACTGAAAAGAGAAAGGCGTCTTTTAGCATAAAGGGAAAGCATGACAAGAACAAGGATGAACAGAGAGAAAGGTCCATGAGGGATCAGGTGTTTCATCCCTGGGGTGATTCTTAAACTACCCTTGTCACTGAGGCTGTCATTCTTAAAAATTGACCACAGTGTACTAAACTGATTACAGATTACTATATACATAGATGTTGGTGGGGGGAGTGAAAAACACGTCTGCAGAACCTCATTAAACCTCTGCCACTTTAGTATCAGCCTTTACTAGCCTTCCCCTTTCTACTTCAAAGGGGGGCAGCATTTTTCCATGTCCTCTTTATTCCAGTTCTATTTAAAGAATGTTTTCTCTCCGTTATTGTTTCTTTCAAATATCTGTTCATATTTTACCTTTTTTTAACCCTTTTCTGATATTTTCCCCATATACTCAAATTTTCTTCTACTTATTGCAGCTTGCTTTTCCCTAAGAAAGAATACCAGTTTTTATTTTCATCACTCAATGATAAACCAGGTAAATTCTTAGCTTTTTGAAAACAGCTCTATACTCTTATTTAAAAGGAAATCTTTTTATGTTTCTAATATGTTGATCTGTATTGAGCTCTTCAAAAAAAAAAATGGACAAAAATCACCCACTGTTATGTGCAGAATGGTAAGAGTTGATTGGGATACTGCTTCTCAAATTCTAACGTGGCACAGATCACCAGGGGATCTTGTTAAAATGCAGATTCCAATTTATCAGATTGGGGTGGAACTTAGGATTCTGCATTTCTAACAAGATTCCATGCCGATGATGCTGGCTTATGGATCATCCTTTAAGTAACCAGGCTTTCGAATCATTCCCCTCAAACATACACATCATAAACTTTTTTTTTAATTTAGACATATTCTTTATGCTATAAATTACTGCATGACCATGGAAAACAAAACTCATTTTGGTTTTCTTGATCTTAAAAATACCTTAGCAACCCTCTGTAGTAGAAGTACTAAGGACAGTTGTCCTGGGAGAGGGTGTTTTTGATGAAGACATGGCCCTCATGTAGGAGGAAGCTAGCAAAGAAAATTTACTATTGGGAGATATTATGGACATCAATTATTTTTCCTGGGAGGACATTTGGTTTTGAAGAAACTAGTCTCCCTTAGAGGCAGAAGGGAGTATTGGTGGTAGAGATACTTGGTATTAGTTTGGTGGCTTGTGGGGGTAATGGTGGTTTTGGTGTTAGTAAAGGGAACTATGGTGGTGGCAGTAATAGTGGTGGTGATTTGATGGTGATTGTTGTCACTATGATGGTGGTGGTGATGGTGGTGATTATCGTGGTGGTTGCTCTTGGTGGTAGTGTTAGTGTTGGTATTTTGGTGATTTGGTGGCACTGGTCATAGCCAGGATAGCGGTATTAGTGTTGAAGGAACTGGTTGTGGTAGTCATAATAGTGATGGTGGTAGGGTGAGTGTTGTGATGGTGCAAGTGGTGGTTGTTGTTGTGGGAAAAGGTGGTAGTGGTGGTGTTAGCAGTTGCTCTAAATGACACAGCAGCAAAGACTGGTTTTCAATTCTGGCTCAAAGCATTTAATATCTCTGTGCACCTTTGCAAATTACTTAATATCTCTGAGCCTCAGTTTTCTCATTTGAAAAATGGTAATAATAAAATACTTAGCTATTAATATGCTCTAGAGATTAACTGAAATAAAGCATGTAAAGCTTTTAGCAAAGTTTAAAGCATATAGCCCATATTCAGTAAATGTGTTGGTTATTTATTGGTGAAAATGCTTGACTTCACATTCATTCCTAACTTGTAAGTGTCCAGCTAGGTTGAATTCAGGCTTTTTTTCATTTTATTTAGTATATATTTTCCTTCTGTCACATACTTATTTGCTCAGAGGGAGAAGTCATAGATTTGACACTGACCTTTGGATGATAAATAAATAAAGGCAGTTCAGTAATTTCTTTCTATACATTTGGCCTTTTAGAAATTGATGCTTCTAAAATATAACAATATATATTACTCTCCAGAAAATTCAACAATCCTATAAACTGAGAGGTCAGAGCAAGTGTTCTTATAAATGGATGTGGATTATTTTCCATACGTCTTATTATTTAGTCCAGGATCCTCCTCAGTACCATCTTCCTCCTGCCCACCAAGTGAATGCTCAGGAAACTCAAACAAGTTTAATATTGGCTATAGACATACAAAAATCCCTCTTGAAAACTCATAAAGAAATCTAAGGTTCCTGGCCAGGCATTCAAGATCTTCCCAAGTTGTACCTTTGTAACCAATTATTATCCAGATCTCACCTTATCTTGACATATTTTAAACAAACTAGGCTATTCATCCATTTGTAGTAATAGCTTTAATTTATTAGGTACCCATGACATGCCAGATAATGTGTTTAGCATTTTTCATATGTTACCTTATTTGATCTTCACTTAAACCCTATAGGGAACAACACATTATGATCCTTAATTTACAGATAGTTAAAGCTTAGAGTATTTAAGTAATTTTATCAGTCGCAAAATAAATAAATATTCCAATCTAGTATTTAGATCCAAAGGCCTACTCTTTCCAGCATCTCAAATTGCCCCCCTAAATTTCTCTGTTCCCCTACTTCTCTGCCTTTGTTTATGGTGAGTTTCCATTCTAGAAAGTACTTTTTTTTCATTATTTAAAAAAAAAAAAAGCCTATACACCTTTCAAGGTTTCAGTAAAATGGTATTGTCTGGGGAGTGCCTGGATCTGAATCCTAGTCATATGATATTAGGATTTAGGCAATTTACTTTCTCTCTCTGTGCTTCAGTTCCTGAGCTGAAAAATGGGAGTGATAATAATTGTATTTGTGTCCTTAGGTTTATGAGGATTAAACATATGTATGCCCTTATACTATAACACACACACACAAGCACACACACGCACGCCCGCACACACGCACTACCATTATTTCTAGTTATAAAGAAGTACAATTCTCGCACGAAATGCTATATCATGTTTGTTATAAAAGCACAAGTTATCTTAAGAGGTCATCTGGAAAAATCCCCCCAATTGGAAAAATGGTGAATCTGAAACTTAAAAAGCGTTTGTAATGCTGTCCCACACCACATTGTTGCTAGTACAGCCAACTTTAGAATTCAGGATTTTTACTTCCTTCACCAGTATGTTTCCTACATCTTCACATTGGAATGTGCTCCCCTGTAAAATTTTTCTTAACTTGTCTTTGAACTTCAGTGTACTTTGTTCCTCTCTGATGAGGAACATTGCACGGCAGCTCTTGGGTTATACTTCTTATCCCTCCTGCACTCAGTGGTGACATCCTGGGTGCAGGGAGACTTTCCCATTCATCTTTGTTTCCCACTCTACACTGGTGCTCAGAGTGCACTCACACTGCACTTCAGGAATTAATTGAACATCTGCTATGATGATGGTTGGAACTGATTATTTATTTGCTAGAAATTGAAATCCAGGTGATTTCACATCCATTTTCTGTCCTCTCAGAGGGATGGGTACAACTTCACAGAAGAGAAAACTGAGGTTCAAAGGCTCAGACAGTAAGACACTGGAAGGTTAATTGGACGGGAGCTCTAAAACCAACCGAAGCCATGTTGAATACTGGGCCATTTGCCCTTTGAGTAGCTCTATCTTTGTTGCTTCCTTTAATGAGGATAAAAGAGGATTGTTTGTCTACTGTTTGCTCTTAAATTTCTGTGCCATGTTGATTTTCCTCATATTTTTCATTCTTCTACTTTTATTTAATCAAGTTTTTCAGGATTTTGAAATATACATTTTTTTTCTCTTTTCAAAAGTAATAAATGTTCCTGCAGACTATTTGGAAAATAAAAAGGAGGAAATAAATTACCTATAGCTTCACCAGTCAGAGATAAGCAACATTAACATTCTGGTTCTTTTCTCCCTGGTAGTTTCTCCATGTTAGAAATATTAATTGTATCTGCTTATCTTACTCATTTGAAATTACATTTAAATTGAGATTGTAATTCCCTTTGCAACTTACCTCATCCAGGCATCATCTAGGATCTGATGAGTAAAAGTGGTTTAAAAACAATTGAGAAATAAATTACTCCAAACCCACGGTGTTATATCTTGGGGAGGGGGACACATAATAAGAAGTTCAAAGTATTGATGACTTTGTTTTCATGCATTCGGATAACTCTTTCCAGATTTTTCCCAGTCTAGAATCTATTTTCTTCCAGCCATAACTATGGCAGCAAAAATAATGTCAGTCGCCATTATAGTGGCTCCTGTGCAGAAACAACACTTGGCAGTACAGCTAAAGAGAGTCTGTTTTCCAGGGTAGTAGGCACAAACACTAAGAACAAAGCCCATTGAAAATTTTAGCATTTGCATGGATCTGCTCTAGGTATTAGTATTAATAAGAATTAGGGACATAAAAGAGATAAAGTCTCTGCATAGCATTTTAGGTCTATGCTTTCAACAGGTGTAGGGAGAAGACTGATGCTTCCTTACATTTTGTTTAACTTTCTAATGTAAGGAAACCCAACCAATCAGTTTCCATGATGAAGAGAAGCGAGCAGTGCAGAATCTGGATAAGGAGGGAGGAAACTCTGTTAGGCAATATTGATGTTAGATGGGTCTAAGGGTTGTTCCTATTACCTACTGAATAGGCTTGGAAGTCAAATCAGTAGGAATCGGGTATGGCTCCAAGAACCCCAAATAACTCTGGATTAATGATATTAAAGTTTATTTCTCTCATCAAAAAATATACTGAGGAGTTCCCGTCGTGGCGCAGTGGTTAACGAATCCGACTAGGAACCATGAGGTTGCGGGTTCGGTCCCTGCCCTTGCTCAGTGGGTTAACGATCTGGCGTTGCCGTGAGCTGTGGTGTAGGTTGCAGACGCGGCTCGGATCCCGCGTTGCTGTGGCTCTGGCGTAGGCAGGTGGCTACAGCTCCGATTCAACCCCTAGCCTGGGAACCTCCATATGCCGTGGGAGCGGCCCAAGAAATAGCAACAACAACAACAATAACAACAACAACAACAACAAAAAAAGACAAAAAAAAAATATACTGAAATAGGCATATAACGGATAATATGGCTAACAAGATCTGTTCCTACCAAGTCCCCCAAATCTGGGCTCCCTCAAGCTCATTTCCCTCGCATTCCTATGGGGAGGCTCATGTCCTCATGAGCTGAGATAAAGTTCCAATGACTGCAACATTTCAAGCAGCAGGTTGTAGGCAAGCAAAGAGAAAGGCATCAAAGGGTGTGTGCCAACTTTGTTTTAAGGAAAATTCACCAAAGCTGCCATGGATTCTTGTACTTATAGCTCATTGGGCACAACTTAGTCATGTGGCCATAAATTACAGAATTGTATGGGAAAATCACATGGGAAAATCAATTATAAAAGAAGAAGAGGATGGATATCGGGGACAATTTTGATCTTTTCTAGAGAAGTTATAACAAGAACCACAGTGAATACTATTTATAGCTTATTCGACACACAATTGTATTAAACAGGTACCTGTTTAATAAAATTAAATAGTCTGTGAGCCAAATCCAGCCTGCTTTCTGTGTTTATAAATCAAGTTATATGGGAACATAACCATGCTCTTTCATTCATGTATTCTCTATGGCCACTTTCACATTACAAAAGCAGAGTTGAATAGCTGCAACAGAGACCCGAAATATTTACTATCTTGCCTTATACATAAAAAGTTTGCTAAGTTCTATTCTAGACTCTAGAGTATAGTTTCACAAAATCTGAATGAATCTGTTCTTTTTTTGTTATTGTCATGTCCCTTGTTAAGAGAAGCCTATTGTATTTTTATTACATTTAGGTGCATCTGTAAATAAGATATACTACTATTTTGTGTTTCATCACTTAATGGGAGAGAGGGAGGAAGGATGGGCAGCAGGACTTAGGATTTATCAGTAAGGTTTTATTTCTTTAAAAAATCTGAAGTAAATTGTGATAAAATATTAACACATGTCAAATCTAGGTGTCTGTTATTTTTTGTATTCTTTTGGTACATTTAAAATATTCTATTAGTACACAATTTCAAAAGTTGTTTTTTTTTTTTTTTCAAATTGCATCCCCTCCCCCTTTAAAGAAAGAAATTGTTATAAAGTTTTGGTCCCATTCCAGTTTGGATGTCCCCTTACAGAATAGTGCCTTGGGCAGAATGATGCCTATTGGAGTGTGAGATTTTTGTGATTGAAGCTCCAGAATCATATCAGCATTTCCAGAGATTCTGCACATCTGTAAAATGTGTCTGCCTCTGCTTGTGTACTCCAAAAATAGCACCTGCATCCAAAAACAGAGAGGAAGGCGAATGTTTCCTAGAAAAGGAACACATATGTTGGGACCGATACATTTCTGAGATGAGAATGTTTGAAATAATACGGTTCTGCATTTTTTAGCTGGCATAACATCTGGATCATTCACTCATAGTAGGATAAATTATTTAGAAAAACCAAAAACCATGCTATAGACTCTTTTAATATTTATGTTTTTGTTTTTTTTTTTAAAAGGTACTTTTAATCTATAAACATGTGGATATATATAAAGGAAAAAATAACAAGTCTCTAAATTATTTAAGATTTACCCCTTCAGAGGCAATAGATTGTCTCATTGTTTCTTTGGGAAAGGCTTCCTTTATTAAAGAAGCAATATTGCCATATATTTAAGTAGGTAGAGAAATTTAAAACTTCTGCTGTAAAAATTCTATCCAGTGAGCCTTTAACAGACATACATACACATAAAAAAAAAGCTGCTTATCTGCCAAAATTGGATAGCTTTACCAAATGCAAGTTTAATTAACTGGAAAAGGGAGTTAAATTTTAATAAATAATTAGGGTGATTATTAAGCACTACAGTGCACTTAAAATGTGCTGTGTAAATGCAATGGCAGTACAAGTGTCTCCCAGGTTTGGTTCCCTGCTTATTTCAAGTCATTACCTTTTGAGAAAAAAAACTAATGTATAATTTATTTTTTTCAGAGAGAAGGAAAAATGTATAAAACATAAAACAACCCTTATTTGGGTAACATGACAGTACATTTTATATCAATTCAGAAAAATCAAGCACCTACCATGTACAAGGTAGGATGTTATATATCAAGGATATAATATGGTCTCTGCTCTCAAAGAACTGGCAGCCTAGTGGTGGAAAGGGAAGGGAAAAATTAAGTACTATACAAAATATAAGTGCTTTCATAGAGGTGTGTAGTAGATGCTTTAAGAATACAAAGAAGTACAATTTACCCTGACTGGGAGGCACACACACAAAAAAAGTGCCATAGATGTACACATACAAGTAATAGGAACAGACACAGAGGGGATAGAGAGAATATCCCAGGCAGAGGGAAGAAACACCAGGCAATCACAGGGACCCAGCCCAAGTGCCTATCTTGTTTGAAGAAATGTGAATTTTCCTTCGTGTTGGTGAAAGAGAGGTCATGGGAAATAAATAACAGGAGGTGAAAATATAAAGGTAGTTGGGGGACAGATTGTCATTGAAGGATTCTAAGGAGAGGTTAAGTATGGTCGGATCTGGGTTTTAGGAAATAAATTGTCTTCAATTGAAGGGGAAAGGGACAGGAAGAATGGAGACCAGTTGTTAGAATGTCCAGTGGTCCTAGTGAAAGTTGGGGATGATGATGGCTAATTTAGATCATTAGCAGAGAGAATTAAAAGGTGGAGACAAAGAAAAGGTAAGTCCATTTAGAATAAGTGAGAAAGTAGGTAAAAATGAATACTAAAAGTAAAGATGATGACATAACAACAGTGAAGAATGTGTGACCTGGAAGCAGAGTAGGAGAAAATAGTTATTTTTCATTTTTAATGTCTTTGGTTACTGAGATCTATTTGACATCCATGTGATAATAACAGTATTTGGATCTAGAATTTGGGGCAGAAGTGGGACATGGAGAAGGACCTGTGGGATTCATCTGTAAATAAGTGACAATTGAGGTTGTGGGGTTAGAGAAATTACTCTGTAGTACAGCATAAAACAAGATAAAATGAAGAGGCAAATGTCACTTTCTGACTAGGGTGACAGTTTAAATGGATCTCTTCCTTTTTGAAGCCAAGAAGGTCACTATTTGGAGTTTCCTTCTCCAAACCCTGACAGAAATTTGGTTTGATGATCTATATTCTCTCTCTCAGTAATTCTTATTTTTTCATTCTTCCAATTAACAAGCATATTTAAGTGAGTACGCATGGTATCTCACTTAGTATTGTTGTGTGACCTTTCCTTTTCCCACCTCTCCTTCTTCTGGAAGTACCCTATCAATATCTCAATATCAATATGCTATCAATTGATATCCTATCAATACCCTATCAATATCTCAATATATCAATATCAGGATCAATATCTCCTGATCATTCCCTCTGTCTTAAATTACCTTGTAGGTGAGGAATACCACATAGATGCTGAAACTGAAAAGTCATAGCTAAATTGCAGCAAAATTTGGGGAAGAAGTTTAAGTAAGCATATTTATGACTTCTGATTTTCTACTTATTATTATTTTAACATATGATGGATTATCATAAGAATTATATTTAATAATCATATTATGTTTAGAAAGAGTACATTTTCTTCAATAATATAATAGAAAAGAACAGATACTTCAATAAATACTTGAGATTAAACACGAGTTCCTGTGTTTCTGTTGGATTTGAACATTTTCCATGCATCCTAAGAACATTCATTATGTATGGAAATAGTCCAAATTCTGTTGTCTTGTTGTTTACGCTTTGTGTGTTAAATCTGGAGATGTAAAAGAAATTCAAGACAATTTTTCTCTATTATCAGCTAACTTTGCCTCATTCTTCTTAGACCGGCTTTCAATAATTATTATATTTGCTGCTTGTGGATAAAACTCAGTTACAAACTCCATTTATAAATTTTAAATTTCTTGAATCATCTACTTAGCATTCACTACAATTTTAACTTAAGATTCTCTAGCATTTAACAGTAACCCAAATCAATGATGATTTTATCTAATTAGTTCAATAGTGGTTAGGATCAGATTTGGCCATATAAAATGAAAAAACTCAAAGGAGTAGGAGCTTATACAAGGAGAGTCTTAACTTAGTCTGAGAGGAGGAATCTATAGGTAGGCCCCTGTGGCACTGATGACTCCAGGATTGTCAGGGATGCAGCCTCACATTATTTTGCTTCTCTTTCTATCCTTAGAGTCTTCACAGACAAGCTCTACTTTCTAAGAACTCTCTCACAAGTTCGTTGCTGTTTTCTTTCTTTTTTCTTTTCTTTTTGCTTTTTAGGGCCGCATCTGTGACATATGGAAGTTCACAGGCTAGGGGTCGAATCAGAGCTATACCACAGCTGCAGTAACGCCATATCCGAACTTAGTCTGTGACCTACACAGGTCACTGCAACGCCAGATCCTTAACCCACTGAGTGATACCAGGGATCGAACCCACATCCCTATGGATACTAGTTGGGCTCGTAATTCACTGAGTCACACTGGTAACTCCTTCTGCTTTCATTTTATTTGCTTGAGCTGTAGTTTTTCCACAAGAAAACTACACAAGATGTAGTCTTTCAGCTCATGACTTGGACACCCAAATAAAATTAGCATCTTGAATCATTTCATGATGTATATAAGTCAAATCATTATACTGTACACCTTAAGCTTATATAGTAATGCACGTCAATTATATCTCAGTAAAACTGGAAGAGAAAAAAATTTTAATGCATGTAATTGAGTTCTGTTATTAAGAGTGAATGCAGAGAATGGATCTTGGCAAAGTCAATTAATAACCTTGTCACAGTCAGTATACCATCACACTGTTATTTTAATATAAAATATAAGAAACTTACTAAGTTAATTTCCAAGCCAATGATGAGAATTTATAGTATCCTGCTCTCTAATTTAGTGCTTTAAGATTGCAATTTACAAAATAACATAGATTCTTATTTCCCAATGGCAGAAAATCAGTGCAGTATCACCTATAAGATTATTTAACTCAAAAAAAAAGGCATTGATTCAATGTACTATGGCAAGAAATCCCTAACTGTTTAGGAAGTTATTACTCTGCCATCGGGAAAAATAATTCCTCTTTCACATCCCACTATCTACTTATAAAACCCTCTGCCAAGCCTGTCTGCCTTTATCTATTAATTCCTTCAAATGGCATACCCCATCTGCTCTCACACAGACTCTGCCCCTCTGCTTTCAGTAACCAGTATTGACCCATGTCAGTTGACTTGTATGACTTCTCCCTTTATCCTGTGAATTTTCATCAATTTCTGTTCTCTTTGGTTCCAAAGTTCTCCATTTACTTTGGTTTGTATTCATATGAATGGATTTTTAGAATCTGTCATCTCCAGGAAACACATCTCCTAAGATTTCAAATTCTGAAAAACTATTAGATTTAGAATCATGCTGATCAAGATTCAAATCTCAGCTTTACCATTTGCTCCTATGATTATGGACAAAGAGATTAGTTTCTCTCAGCCTAGTGTTCCTTATGTGGAAAATAACGAAGAACATGCCTACTTCATTGAGTTGCTGAGAGAATTAACCAAAATACCACAAGAAACTGCAGATATCCAATATTCCCTCATTCCAATCCTTGCTGTGATTATCTTCAGAGCAGGTATAATGTATTATATGAAGACTAGGAAACTTTCTGATAACAGAATGGGCTCTTTATAAATGGCTGCTGTATGAAGGAAACTCCTATCTTCACATATCCTATTTCATATGCATGCTGGTACCCAGGTCATATCTGGGTTCAAGACATGATGACACTGGCATTAAGAGATCATGGTTCAAATCTTGGCCCTGTCACTCGCATCCTGTGTGACCCTAGGCAAGTTGTTACATTGAAATCCATCTCAATTAGAATAATTAACACCGGATTTCAAATTTTTCTAGGAGGAGATTCATATGGGAATAACTTTATATTTTACCATGATGATGCAGTGCTCTGAAAAAAAAATGCCAAAAAATTTAGTCTCTTTTGAATAAATAGAAATATTAGCTTTGACTATTTTTTAAAACTTTCTATACTCGATGATGATGATGAAAATGATGTTGACATTGATGATGATGACAATGGTCTGCCACATACTATGCTAAGAACTCAACATTATTTCAAGTAATACTCAATGCTCCTATCAGGAATTTGCTATTAATATCTCCATGTTACATATGAGGAAAGCAGAACTGAGGAATTTAAGATCCTGTCCCAAGCAATACCCAGGCAGTGATTGAAATCCAAGCACTCTGACTCCAATGTTTGTTTGCACTACTAACCATCATATTAAACTTCCTTCCAGTTGACTGTATTGCTTAAATACCTCTCAGATATTTACCCTTTTCCATTTCTACCTTAATTCAAGGCCTATTTTTTTCTTACCTGAGACATTGCTATAGTCTTTTAGCTTGTCTATTTCCCCAGTTTTCTCTGTCCCCCATTCTTCTATTTGAGCCATGTTTCTGAAATATATATTCGAATATGCCATTTCACTGTTTAAAAACATTCTCAGAATCATTATGTCTTAAAAAATAGAGTCCAAAGTCTTCAGATTGGCGTAGAAGTCACTCTACTATTTGGAATTTCCTAGAGTTCTTTTGAAGTCTTTCTCTCCAGTACCCTTTTCCTTGAATGTTACTTCCAAGGCCTGTGTTGGAGCCATGAAAATCTACTTAGATGCTATGGTAGCATCCTCTCTTCCATTTCTATGCTCTTGCTCCAGGTTTTGTCCCTGCCTGGAATCAAGTTTTTCTACTGTTGCTTCTCCAAGTCCCTGTCTTAGTTTGTGCTCCCCTAGAGCAGAACGTGAGACAAGGACTTGGGTAGAGGTGGTTCATTTGGGAGGTGATTCCAAGAAACAGGAGTAAGATAGTTGGAATAGAAATATGGGTAGTCAGAAAACCCAACATAAGGACGCTTCATCAACTTGGGGGATATATGTATATGTAATTCTATTTTATGTTCAATTAATAACTAATGCTTTTAAACGCTGGTAGTTACTGAAAATCCATTGATGTTTCATGCATCCTTTTACCTTAAATCTGCCCAAGAACCCCAGGATTTATTCAATTCTAATAGAGTAAAAATTCAATCTTATTTTGAAATGCTGGACTGAGAGTAACCGGGAGTTCATGAGTCTATTCTTACTGTTACTTCCTGAAGCATCTAGTGGCACTGTGAAGATAGGTCATACACAGGACTAGGAATGTGAATTTCCCTCTGTAGAGATGCCCTTGCTAGTCCATGTGACCACAGTACAAAGAGGTCTTGATTTAGAATAACCAACATGCTCAACCATTGTTTCCCAGAGCAAGTTGAATGGGTCCCAAAGAGCTTCCAGTCCCAGCCTTCACCTGTTGCTGGTGAACCCTGCGATTCCATGTCAATAGGCCAGACTGCCCTTTCCCACTTGTTTCATTTTCCTTTCGGGACCTTAAGAGTTCATTTCTGCCAGTGGACCTCAGATGCAATTCAGTCTGTTCTGCCAGGTTTTCTTAATTTATAGTCTTGGAAAACAGAGGCTGGGTTCTCAAGTTCTTCTTTCCCAAAAGGTCTTAGTTTTTTTCTTATTGTCTACTCTTTCCATTGATGAGATTTGCATACTAGGACTGTCAGAAAAGAAAGCCTGAATTGATTCAAAAAAGGTTATTTTACATCCTTCCCACACAAACCTCTGCCCTGTAAATATATGCCTAATCATTACCTTTTATTTGCATAACAAGGAAGGATTGTTCTAGTGGCATCTTTCTTTTCCTTTCTTTGTCTTTTTCCTTTTCTAGGGCCGCTCCCGGGGCATATGGAGGTTTCCAGGCTAGGGGTATAATCGGAGCTGTAGCCACCGGCCTACGCCAGAGCCACAGCGACACGGGATCTGAGCCGCGTCTGTGACTTACACCACAGCTCAGGGCAACGTCAGATCCTTAACCCACTGAGCAAAGCCAGGGATCGAACCCACAACCTCATGGTTCCTAGTCGGATTCGTTAACCACTGCGCCACGACGGGAACTCCTCTAGTGGCTTCTTTCTGAATCGAGAACTTAAGAAGATGGTATAAATGTTGCCTGTATGATTAGACATGTCCTCAACTGGCATATTTATGCTTTAATTGATATTCAAATACATTGACAATATTGTAATTTCCATACTTTTTTAATACTGCAGTGAAATTGGAAGTTTCCCTAAATAAAAAGATTGTAATTTAGAATTATTAGAATTGTTAAGCTTTAGCTTAATCATAAACAAAATACTTAATGATATTTTCACATACTATTTGATCCCAAGCTAGAGCATACATTTAAAAAATGGGCACTCGAGTAGGTTATAATATACTGGCTATCCTGCAGCTGACTGGTGATGGGTTTCCGACAACGCATCCAGAGTGCTGGAATAATAAGCTAAGTGTCTGTTTCTTGCCGATTCATATGCATCTGGGCATGTTCTGAGGATTGGTTAGTGGACCTGCCAGGGAATATTTCCATGAGGAACCAAGGAGCCTGATAGAGAGAAAACAAGTACCTGTTCTGGGGGCTGACAGCCAGCTCTTTTCAACCATCCCTGATTATCATAAAGCCTGGGGGAGAACTATCTTCATCATATTTCATTCATGACACTTTTGTTTCGTCATGGTGAAATGATACTGAGATTGTGTGGCAAGCTCCCTTAGGCTCCATGCCAGAGTTCTAAAGTAGGGGGAGATAATACAGAGAGTCAAACAGCAGATGTCGCTGATATTCCTGTTCAAAGCTGAGGGCTTGGAGCAATGTTATCAGTGTGGATTTAGCACCCGAACAGTTGAAGTGGATAGGAAAACCATCTGTTCAGTGATGCAGGTAAGAGAAGAGCATTTTACCAGGCTTCACTGGGCAACGTTGCTGGGTGCAGCATATAGATTTTCTCTAGGCTGTTGGAAACTATCTGTCAGAGCAATGTGCTTTTGACCTGAGACTGCATTTTGAATGTGGAAGGAGGTGACGGTTTTGAGCTACACAAAGAATACCTCCTGGAGACACAGCTTTGAATTAGTGAGAAAAGATTGAAATTTCTATAATCCATGATATGAGAATAAGAGAAAGAGACAGACAGACTATACTATCATAATATTAGCAGGACAGGACATGGTAAATATAATTCTTCATTTTTCTCCTTTGAAATCATCAAGTCTTAAGTATCTCTATGAGTGAAATCTCATAATCCTTTAGCAGAATATGGTGGTTTTTTTTTTTTTTTAATAGTACTTCAGTATTTTCAGGGTATCCTAAAGATACTATAGTGAGGTGGTTAGGACTGAATATTCTGGGGTCATCCTATCTAGGTTTGCCTCCTGACACTTTGTGTGATCATGACCAACACATTTAAATTCTTTGAACCTTGGTTTCCTTATCTGTAAAATAGGAATAATAGCACTACCTTCACAGGCATTTTTAATGAAAACTAAATGAGATAATTATTTAATGACTTTGGGATTTAGCAGACACTCAATGAATACTTTATAATATTCTCCTTTCCACTGTGTAGAATTTCGCTTTTTTAGAGTTCTTTTCACACCAAACAGAAGACTTTGTTAAGCTGTCATGACAGTGATTTTTTTATTTATTTTTTGTCCTCCAAGTGGTTAAATTATTTCACAGCTTATCAGCTGTGATCCAGTTCCACAGTTCATACTCGGGCAAACCTGCCTCTTCAAATATAGGAGTTGGGTAAGGAAACTACAAAATCAGGACAAAAGACATTAAATGGCTATTTTCAGCGTGCCTTACTTTGAACTTGACACTATGAAATTTTGTCTGCTGTTACGGTGCCCAATTCCAGCTTGTAACATTCTATATTTCCTCATATTTTACAGACATTAGCTCAATTGATAATTTGACAATAGATAGTCTAGGCTAATGACATTGTATCCTTTTTATTTTAAATTTTATTTTAGGGCCCCCCCCCCCCATGGCATATGAAAGTTCCCAGACTAGGGGTGGAATTGGAGCTGCAGCTGCCAGCTTATGCCACAGCCACATCAGATCCGAGCCGCATCTGTGACATACACAGTAACTCACAGCAATGCAGGATCCTTAACCCATTGAGTGGGGGCCACGAATCAAACCTGCATGCTCATGGGTACTAGTTGGGTTCGTTACTGCTAAGCCACATTTTTTAACATGATCCACCAATTAATGAAAGCAAATGATTCCTACCTTTCACTAAATAATTGTCTATTAAAACAACAACAGCAACAACAAACAGTGGTCACTTAGAACCAAATAATATCTGAATCCTGCTTCTGCCTCCTTCACTGAAAGCCCCAAAGAGATATATAGGCACAAAAAGGCACAAAGAGGGCAAAATACTATTTCATTTTTGGCTAGGATTTTTGTTCTGAAACTCAGTGTAAAGCTGTAGTAGGTAAGTTGGGTTTCATGAGAAAGAGATAGTTAGCCTTGGTTTTGTTGTGTATACTTTTGTTTTTGTGCTGTTTGTTGAGGGGAAACAAGTTCTGGGCTTCTCTCAGACTCGTGGATAGAAAAGAGTTGAAAGAAACAGTGAGGAGTATACAGCCCTACTCTGAGTCAGTAGCCCCAGGCTTATTACCACCACCTAGGCTTAAAGGGAACTGTCTAAATGGGGCCATACCTCTTTGTAATAGATCTGTTAAGTAGTGGTTGCTCCCCCAGAAATTCATTGTGGTGCATGCTCTTTCTAGGTGGTAGAGTATTTTTTTCCCCTGATTTGGATTTATCCTTGAGGCAGAGCAAGGAGGAGAGGGGTTGGAGAGGAGTTTTAGTTCCCTTCCTCATAAGCCAAAATTATTGTCTTGGTATTCATTCTAATGTGAATTCCGTGGAGTTAAAGCTCAAGTCTGGGATTCGCTGAGGCTAAGGCTGTCCCTCTCTGGGGGAGAAGAGTTCAGAAAACATCAGAAAGTCCTACCTGCATCGCTGGGGTGATTTTCTTGAGCACTTTCAGTGCTCTATTTTGTGCATCTGGGATTAATGATAGAGGCAGTTCAACTCCTCTGAACTCTATTGTGTAACAAATTCTCCCCCAATTTAACAGTTTAAAACAATACACATTTATTACCTCAGACAATTTCTGAGAGATAGGAATCAGAGAATGGCTCAATTGGGTGATTCTGGTTCAGAGTTTCTCATAAAGTTGTAGTCAAGATATCAGATGGTGCTACAGTCATTAGAAGGCTTGGCTGGGGTTGGAGCATCTGCTTCCAGGAAGCTCACTCACATAGCTGTTGGGTGGATGCCCCAGTCTCTAACCACATAGACCTCTCCATAGACCTTCTTGAGTGCCCTTATGACATGGCAGCTACTTCCTCCAGAGTGTGTGATCCAAGAGCGGAGATCAAAGAGAATGTCAAAATGTCTTTTATGCCTCAATTTTGTGTGTCACAAACCATCACTTCTGTCACGCACTGACACAAGAGAGTCACTACATTGAGCCCATGCTCAAGAGGAGGAAAACCAAACTCTGCCACTTGAAGGAAGGGCCACTAAAGAACTTTTGGATATATTTCAAAACCACCATCCCCTCAAATCTTTTATAATCCTTCCTGAAGCTTCTGCAGTCATCCAAGATAAAATATTAAGTTAACTCTAAAGCCACATTAAGAATTTACCCATGTCTTCTATTTTCTACTTTGAATAATTCTCACTGTCCAACCACACTTACCAGATGGTGGTAAACATTATGAAATGGACATTATGGGTCAAATAATGCAATCACAAATACTTTAATTATTGATAAAACTTCTATTTCCACAGAACAGAACAAAGTGACTTTCTTCTCTCTGATAAAGAGGAATTATTTACTCATAAATGATAGCTCGAAAGTATGCCTGTCAAGATTTCTTCTTATTCTCTTTGACCCTACCTAAAAGAGTCTCACTCAAGTGAATGAGTGTGTATGTGTTTGGCCCATATTATTTTACACAGAGCTAATATGGATTCTTTGTTATCACTAAAGAAGGATTATTCTCACCATGAATGTGGCATATTGTTGTATTAACGGCCACCAATGAGTCATGCCTCTAACCATCCATGCCTTTGTGTGCTCCTTTCCATATTAACCCTGGGGTTGTCCTCATGACTTACTTTGTCCCATTAAACATCAACATATGTGGTGCAAGCAGAGGCTTGATAAACATTTGTGCATTGGGCTATGACATCTGGAAATCCAGCCACTGGGTGAGGAAGTCTGAATTAGCCATATAAAGAGGCCATGTGGGAAAGAATTAAAGTGCCTCTGCTGAAAGCCCAAACCACTGCTAACTATGTGAGTGAGGCCATCCAGGAACAGGCAGACCCTGGTCCCCCTGCCAACTGACCATGAACACATGAGTGAGCCCAGCTGCCACCACATGGAATGGAAATGAGCTGTCCCAAAGAGCCCTGCTTGGATTGTCAGGCCACAGAATTGTGAGCAAATAAAAGTTGCTTGGGGGGGTGTTTGTTGTGCAACAATAGTTAGCTGATAATGACTAGTTTCTCATATATTCTAAATTTCTTAGGTTCCAGAATATAAATAACACAGGACTATAGCATTGGAATGCTACTTATGTGATTTAATTATAAATATTTCAGAATCCAACAAAACCCCTAAATCAAAAATAGTAACTTACACTCTAAATTCTGATTCTTTTATACTTCGCAAGCAAAGGAGTTCCCCCAAATTAGTACATATTAAAATCTAGGCCCAGACTAAAATTAAGAGTAAAGAGCATTAGCATTATTTGAAGAAATAAAGTAGACAGGAGAAAAACAGAGAAAATACTATGTAGAGCTTCTTGGTTTCAGCTTTTCCAGGCTTACTCAAATCTTCTCGATGTTAAGAGATCTTTGAGAGAAATCTCCCAGTAAGAGGTTAATTGTGCTATTGTCTGCCCTTCCCTACAATCTTTTGGAAGCCTAAAGGGGCTGGTAAGTCTTTGCTGCTGAATACTGTGCTCCCAGAAATTTATTTCAGGAGACAGTTTTTTCAGGGCCAAATCAGAAGTAATATATCCTCTGCCAGGTCTCATGCTGTAACCCTACTCCTTCTCATATCTTGAACTCATGTTTTCTCATTTCCTGAACTCATCTCAACTTTCTTGGGCTATGAAGTTCACTACTTTAGCACATATTGGGTACTTATCAAGTGCTTTTTCAATAAATAATAAAAAGTTTTAGCTATAACATAATATTATTTTTCTACTACATTTTTTTCCCTAACTGAAACACAACCTGACTTCCCACGTAGAAATATGAAAAGTCTGAGTGCTGTTTTTAAAAAAATCAATAAAGAGGGAAAACCAAAAAGAAATAATGAGGTTTGCGGAATTCCCTATACCAATCTTGGTTTGGATTGAGGCTCCCTTGACCCTAGAAACAAATTCTAGCCTTTGATCCCCACGGAGGATTTAACAAGAGCTCTGCTGACTTGTGGAATTCGGGCTGCAAGAACAGCAGCTTCCCCTTTGGCCTGAGGCTTAAGAATAAGTCCCCTGTATTTCCCTAAACATATCTTAGTTCTGGCCATGGCCAGATGTCTGTTCTCACCAAGTGACTCTCATTCAGTAGGTTGTTATTATTATTATTAATTTATTTATTTGTTTAGGGCTGCAACCCTTGCCATATGGAGGTTCCCAGGCTAGGGGTTGAATTGGAGCTACAGCTGCCAGCCTAGATGAAAAGAAGAATAAAGGGAGAAAGAGATAGAGAAAGAAAGGAAGGAAGGAAGGAAGGAAGGAAGGAAGGAAGGAAGGAAGGAAGGAAGGAAGAAAGAAAGAAAGAAAGAAAGAAAGAAAGTCATTTTCTTGCTCTTCCCAGAATTTGCCAATCCATTGTACTGAGGTGTGCCACTCTTGTTGTACCAAAAAAAGGCAAACACCACACACACACACAGACACACACACACTTTAAGATTTTACTCCAACAGCTACTGACTTAGTCTTGCCTAAACTTGGAACAGTTCTTCTTAGAGGCTATAGAAAGTATCTGAACAGAGCTGCTCAACCATGAGCCATTTTTGGCAAATAGCACATGTATATTAATGCTTCCTGTCCACTCAATGGATGCCTTTTCATGACACTAAGAGTACATTTTACACAGTCTAAAAAAATGAGAAAAACATATAAAGCACTGTTTTAACAACAAGTAGCAAACTTAGATATTCTACCAAGATTATATCACAAACATTTACTAATGATTAAAGATAAAAGTTTTCAGTTGGGAGGTTTTTAATTCTAAGTTTTGGTCTGGCATTCAAAGATTAATAATATAGACCTATAGTATTTGGAACCAAGTCACACATGACTTGCAATGTCTTTGTGAGAAATGATGTAGGGTCTCTTTTAAGACTAAAGTAATTAAGTTTGTTTTCAATATCCAGTTAACTCTAAGACTCGCAATATTACTATTGAGAAGATTTAACCTCAGCAATATTACAATAGCTAATGCTATCTTTAACTAAAGATGGCTTATTTTATGCTAAAAAGAAATGTTGCCATCGTAAGCACACATGCACACACACAAATACAGACACACAATTACCATAGAATATTTATTTAAAGTATAAATGAACATCAAATACATATTTTTCTTATCCAGATTTTATTTAAGCCTTTGTGTCTAGAAGAAGTACTTATCAATCTGAAAATTCTAATATTATTATAATAACAAGTAGCTTTCATTCAAATACATAATAAAAACTTGGGCCTGAGAAGCTATAAGATAAATATCAAGTTACTTGTTGAATAACTTATTATTTCAAATGTGCTTTAGGTTGATTTCACTGAATTATATCCTACTGAATATAAACATTTTAATTGTAAATAAACTGTATTTCTTGCTGAAATAGTTTACTAAAAGACTAAACAAAACCAGCAAGATGATCTATTTGTTTCTGTACCTTGTTGAGATGAGAGTATATTTATATCTTACCTATATATATGCCTTCTATACTTTTCTGTTTTAATCCAAAGAGAACATAAACATAAGATTTGTGGAGTTCCTGTCCTGGCACAGTGGTTAACGAATCTGACCAGGAACCACAAGGTTGCAGGTTCGATTCCCTGGTCTCACTCAGTGGGTTAAGGACCTGGTGTTGCCGTGAGCTGTGGTGTAGGTCACAGACGTGGCTTGGATCTGGAGTTGCTGTTGCTCTGGCATAGGCTGGTGGCTACAGCTCCGATTAGACCCCTAGCCTGGGGACCTCCATATGCCGCGGGTGCAGTCCTAGAAAAGACCAAAAAAAAAAAAAAAAAAACGACTTTGGACAACAAGATGATCCTGGTGTTTGGATACCTGTTTTCAGCTGATTAGAATTTTAAGGTGTATCAAAATGTATTTGTTTGGAATGATTGGACATGTTCTTATTAAGTCTAGTGTTACTGAATTTTCTTGTCTTGGTCTTTCTTCTCTCCACATTAAGCCTACCAGGAAGAAGAGACTCTCTTTATTTAATATGAGTGCATTAAACCTTTGGGGATCCCAAGTGTTCAATACACATGAACTCTTCAAAAGCCTGAATAAGATAATGTGGTTCTAAAAAGTCATCCCTTCACTCCCTTTTTACTAGAATAATCCATAGTCACATAATGCATAATGCCAGATAATGGATCACACTGAGTAAGCCATGTCTCTAAATCCTTAGGCTGACCCTACAAACAATATTTTTTCCCAGAAAAAAAAAAATCTTTTAAACGAGGAACAGTCTTCTAGTCATTCCGTTTTGTTGCCTTTTCTTTACGAAGAGAAGAAAAACTTTGTCTGTTTTTCCTTTTGAAGGGCTTTTAATTTGTAATTGAAAAAGAATATATACATTCTTTATATATGGTTAAAACAGAGAAAGCATGCCCGGGAACTTGTGGTATAAGAATATGGTGGAACATTAAAAAAAGCAAAGGCAAATTCAAATGAAATAAATACTAACCAATTTTAGATGCAGAAAAATGCTCCAAATTACAAATACGTCTTTTTCAAAACATAAAGATAATACTAAGTACATTCATCTAGGCTTATAGAAACACAAGATCATTTTTTTCTGGCTTTTACTTCCCTAATTACTCACAGTAACGTCTATCCCATTTGGCATGGATATTGATAGCATAATGCTGATGATAATGTCACAATATGAGAGTCATATTGGCATCTCCCAACCTTTAAGAGGCCTCTTGTTCTTCCTCAAGGCCTTATTCCAGGCATTTGCCTCTTTTGGTCCTTCTGCATTTAATGCATACTTTTATTTCTGGAAGCAATAAAGGTGAACTGAACCACATGGTGAATTCAAGTGCAGTATTGAGTCCTCACAATGCTGTGAGGTTTGGGGCTTTCCATCAAGCTTTAGAAATAATTTAAAGGCATTTAGTTGAATACGTCCTTGTGCCCGAAATGAATTCCTACTCTCTCAGTAGGTTATATCAAAAAAAGAGTGCTTTTTTTTTTTTTTTTTCCTCCCCCTAGAGAACTCATCATCTGTAGGAGAGAATCCCTTTTCTTGATTTCTTCTCATTTGGAACAAAGATCAAGACAATATCTTGAGATCTTTAGAGCATTGTTGTCCAATGAAGAACACAGCACTGGATGGGTTGTAATATTAATTTAGTAGGTAGGTCTTGACAAATAACTAAAATTAAAACACAAAATATAGCAGTGTAAAAGTGGCCCATCTATCACAGAATAGAGAATATTAGCTTTCACTCTATAGTAAGGGTCTTTGTTTCAATATACCTAAGCATATGAGTATGTTCAGCAGGTCATGGTGAAAAACATGTCTTTTTAAAATAATTATTTTTATTTTGTCCATTATAGCTGGTTTACAGTGTTCTGTCAATTTTCTACTGTACAGCAAGGTGATCCAGTCACACATACATATATACATTCTTTTTTTCTCACATTATCATGCTACATCATAAGTGACTAGATATAGTTCCCAGTGCTATACAGCAGGATCTCATTTCTTATCTATTCCAAAGGCAATAGTTTGCATCTGTTAACCCCCAGTTCCCAATCTATCCCAGCCCCTCCCTCCCTCCCTCTTGGGAACCATAGGTCTGTTCTCCATGTCCATGATTCTCTTTTCTGTGGAAAGTTTCATTTGCGTATATTAGACTGTATATTAGATTCCAGACATAAGTGGTATCATACAGTATTTGTTTTTCTCTTTCTGATTTACTTCATTTAGTATGAGAGTCTCTAGTTCCATCCATATTGCTCTTTTACTGAGCTGTGGTGAAAAAAATCTTGAAAAAATGCTTTTTGATAATATGATTCTATAAATGTTATGCTTTACAAAGATCCAATGATTCAACTCAAGAAACTGTCATCTTAACTGGATAGGCACATACCTACGTGGCAAGAGAGTTATCAATATTAGTTTCCTGTTGGTAATGAGTCTGAGACAAGGGAGTTTCCATTGTGGTGCAGCCGAAACGAATCCAACTAGGAAACATGAGGTTGTTGCGGGTCAGATCCCTGGCCTCGCTCAGTGGGTTAAAGATCCGGCGTTGCCGTGAGCCGTGGTGTAGGTCGCAGACACAGCTTGGATCTGGCATTGCTGTGGCTCCTGCGTAGGCCAGTAGCAAGAGCTCCGATTAGACCCGTAGGATGGGAACTTCCATATGCCGCAGGTGCGGCCCTCAAAAGACAAAAGAAAAAAAAAGAGTTTGAGACAATAAAGAGTGCTATCAAAATTAACAAGAAGGGAAGAAAATGAAATCGCTATTTTCTCAGAATACACACATTCTTTCTTCTACCGGCGTATTGAATATGGCATGGGTTGTTCAGGACCTCACACAGAGAAATGATATTTTGGACAAAGCACATTCTCCTTTTGTACAGGCGTCTAGAGAGTGATTGGGAACGATGGAAGGTCAAATGAGAAATTGTGGTTACTTTCTCAAACAAGAATTTAAACAGCCAAGAGTTTGCTGAGTGACGATTTTCATTTCTTGTTCATTTTTTCTTTGCAATCTCATGACCTGTTTTTATACAATGTAAAGATTAAAAAATATTAGAGATTCTTTTACTTTTGAGTACTGGAAAGCTTGGGGCATTTACTCTTTTGGAAATAATTCAAAACATATCTTATTCCTCCTTGGTCACCCTGTATTTTTTTTTTTTTCTATTTTGAAATTCTGATAGTTTCTTTGAATTACTGAGCATCCTGTGCACCATTCAAGGGCTATTAATGAGTCCTTCCCATCGTGGGTGGTCCCTTTGCATAGTTGGAGATTTCACCAAATTATCTATCGCTAGCAATAAACCCAAATCAGTTTTCATATGAAACTCATCTCTATGTAAATCCTGTTATCTGATGGAAAAATGATTACTGACATGGGGCATGAATTCATTGGTGTATGCATTGCATACCAAGTAAAATCTTATAACAAATTTAGAGAACTAGAAATGGTGACCATTATTCCATGTTAGTAATTATAAAGCATTTTTCTACATTCAAATAAGTCAATTATCTTCTTAAGATTCTTGCATTTTTTTTTCTTCTTGGGAAAAGAATGAGGATTATAATTTCTCTCACTATTCTTTTTAATCCTAGATGATATCGGCTTTGCTGAGATGTTAAAAAAAAATACACACATCTTCCGCATTATTCCTATCCTAACAATTTATCTGGTGACCTGCATCTTCAGATTGCATGGTCATGTAGTTGGCACAGATCCATAGATACACTAATTGTGGCCAGTATTCTTATTAGTTGGAACAACCATTCTAATGGGCAGAGCCAAGGCTCTGTTGCTTACCAGATATTTTCAGTATCTTCCCCTTCTATGCTCTGACTCTCACTGAAAGCTTTTTGAAAAATAAATTGACCAATGGAAGGAACAGATCCAATATTTTCAACAAGGGCTCTAGAGCCAGTTATAGAAACACATCAGCAAAATACAGAAAGTTTTCAAGAGACATAGAGAAAAGAGATAACTGTCAATATAACATAAATAAAAGAAGAATTTCATGACAAATGAAGGTAAAATCCCTGTGGTTAATATCCAATCACCACACTTTCCTTATCTCCTCTTTCAATGCTGTTTGTCATAAACTAGGACACAGAATTAATATCCTTAAATGTGATTAATAATATTGAAAAGTGAAATAATAGTGTGGAGAATAACCAAAGCAGAGCTAGGACTGATAATGAGCTCTGCTTCCATGGAAAGAACTCTCCTCTCAGTAGAAAACTTCCAGGTGGACAAAATCTAAAAACTCTGAGGTAAAGTCATGAAGTAGTGAGTTAAAAATCATCTGTTTTCTGCCTGTCCCCATTACTTTGTTTCAAAGATTTCTTTTTTGATTAGAGGAAAATCTCCTCTGGACCTGCCAGCTCTCTGGCTAATATTCCCACTTTTCCCATTAGAGAAACATGTTGTCTTTTACTGTTTTTTGATGGTTATTTACATGGTAATGTGGAAGTTGCTAATATCCATCTAGTCACACAAAAAGCCAATGCTGAATATGTTGATGTAATTTGGCAACATTGCTAATTATGGCTTCTTTAAGGAAGTATTGCCTGTATTTTTTTTCTTGGTTAAAAGTCAAGACTGCCATGTGACATTTAAAGTGATTGGCTCTAAAAATGCACAAAATCATAGCCCAATGTGTGGAAAAAAGAAATCATTTTCCCTCTGAGATTGCAAATTCAAAAAGATGATTTGTATTTTGATTACAAATTAAAGTTATAATTTCTTTTGTTTGAATTGAGTGAGGCACTGGAGTTAGCAATGTCAATCTCATGGAAACTATAAAGAAATCTCTAATATCACAGTTTCGATCTTCATTTGAAAGATATTCTACCAGTAGTGATGGACATGAATGGGATTATTAGAAGCTTAACACACATTTCTTTGATATAATAATACATTTTCAGATACCTAGCATGGTGTGGAATATGGAGAATTTCATTAACCAGGTATATTGGTTAGAAAAAAGGTTGCAAATAACAGAGATGATTTTCATCACTTTCTGGTCCTTCCAACTACTGTGGCTGGGAACTCCTCCTTTCCTTATCATCACTGCCTCTCTTGGTCTCAAGGATGCACCTTTGATTATAGAAAATGGGTACACTCATACGGGTGGTTCAGAAGAGACTCAGCAGAGTTTTACGCATTGTTCTTTCTATAGGCAATGTGAAGGCAGCTATATTAATGGCCCTACCAGTTAGTGGTATGAATAGATAAGATGACTGATCATATAGAAAACTTGTAGTGAGTGCTAGGACGATAATAACCAATCTATAGGTGTTGGATCAGGCCTTCTCTGACTCATTGGTAAAGGTAACAGAAAGAGAGGGACACTCCTTTGTCTGAGGTCTTCCCCTCAGGCACTGGGACCTCAAAGTTTATACTTTATCATCCTCTTTCCCTTAGGACCAGTCCCACAGGACCTTATTGTAATTATCTCTCCAATCTCTCAAAATGGCAAAAACTCTACGCCCTATTTCTTGGGGGGTTAGGTTTTGATTCTTAAGAGCTGTGGTTACCCAGTTACCCTCTGCTTCAGGTGAATGTTTTTCTTCTTCTTGGAACACGGCAGAATTGCACTTGGTGTCCTTGTTCTTTTGAAGTTGGTTGGGACTAGTAATTGGTTTTGGATAGTGAATTGTGAACGTAAGTGATATGTGTCAACCAGTGGCTGATGGGAATTATTTACTCAGCTCTCTCAGGCCTTGGGTAGGAAAACTCTGAGATGTGTTTTCCCAAGTTTCCCAGTGGTGTTACACTTAAGTTGTCTACATGGTAACTTATTTGGTAAAATATATTTTACTGGACCTTTTTCCTTTCTCTCTCTCACTTTCTTCTCTCTTTTTTTAATTCCTGGGATTATTGTCCAACTAAACTATGTGCATTCAAATCCTTATGGGGTGGTTTTAAAATATGCCCACAACCCTTAACCCTTTCTTCTATAAGATGTAGCCAAATTCCAACACTTAATTTGTGTAGACTTAGTGACTTGCTTCTAACCAATAGCATGTGGTACAAATGATGTGTTGTGTATCAGGGTAAAAGATAACGTAATTTACTCCTTGCTGTTGCTCTTGGATCATTTGCCCCAGAGGAAGCTATCAGGCATTTTATGTGAATTCCTAAGTAACTCTATAGAAAGGTCTATGTGTCAAGGAACTGGGGCCTCCTGCCAGCAGCTATGCAAGTCAACTAGCATAGAGACAGACCCCCCTAGTCCTAGTTATACCTCCAGATGGCTCCAACCCCAGCCAATATCTTGACTGCACCTTTATGAGAGATCCTAACCCAGAATCACACAGCCAAAACATTCATGGATTCCTGACTCTCAGAAATGATAAAAGATAATAAATGCTTGTTGTTTTAAACTGCTAATATTTTGTTGCCTAGTAAAAGATAATTAATTCATCTTGTCTCAGAGTTGGCTTCTGAGAGACATCAATGCTAGGATGACTCTCTTATTTGAGTGAAGTGTACTGAGATCAGGTATAAAATAGAGCCATGGCTTAAGTCTATCTGACAGTGGGTTCAATGGGTCCATGGATAAACCTGTAGTTTATCTAATACCTATGTGCTTAAAAAGATGGATATATCTAGCAGCTGATGGAACTCTCCTGTTGATTCTTTAACCTTTGGAATACAATCTGTCAGTGTGGGAAAGGGCCATTGAAAGCCCCTTAAACTGTATCCCATCATACAAGATCATAAATCAGAAGTGCCCTACATAGATTAGTGCCACTTTCAAAAAGTAAAGAATGCAGATATTGCCCCCCCCCAAAACAAGATGGATCATGGTGCCTAAGAGTACATTTTCAAAAACTTAACTAAGTAATAGCCCCAAGTATAGCCGCCATGCCAGACAGTATGCATTTATTAGAACAGATCAACACACTGTACACTTTATATGAGACTACTGATCTGACAAGAATTCTTCTTTAAATCTCAATCAAGAAAAGGGTTTGGAACCATTTCACATTCATTTGGGATGAATAGAAATAGGCATTTGTAGCCTTTCACCAGGGATATGTTATCAAATTATATAATGTGTGGAGTCCCTAGTGAGCCCCAATAGAAGAATCACATTGCAGACCCTTAGCATTGTGGAGTGAGGTCATGCTATATGTAGCAGGGAAAATTTTCTCATTCAAAATCCATTCCTGATGTAGAGCATTGAAAGAGATTATCATTCCTATCCCTAACAATAAAAAACATGTCGTATAAGCCACTATAAAACCACAGTCTTTCAGAAACTCTTCAGAGAGCTGAGAATATAAAGGAATCCCTATGAGTTAAATCTAGAAATAAACGAGCCCTTTTTAGAAAAGCAGATGCCTGTGCCTTGCTTTCATCCCTGGGGTCATGGTGGGAGAAGCTTTCAATAGATGGGGGTAAGGAGAAACAGCCAAATTTTTAATGAAATTTTAATGGCTATATGTAGATGGCAGTGAGTGTTTTGATTTTTAAAAATTTCAGTGACAAAGCAAGTCCACATATAGCCATAAATTCTTTCCCATAGGACCTTCATTGTATGTATAGCAACAGTGCATGAATTGTAAGGTATAGGGAGAGAAAGCTGAGACGTATGTCCCTGTCAAGTGCAAGGAAACAGGTGGCTGGAAGCTGAGGGCAGAGCAGGAGAGCTCATAAGAGCATAAGCCCATGGAAAAACTAGGTCCAGGAAAGAAAGGTAGAAAGTTAGAAAGCAGAGAAATCTCCCCAGCAATATGTAATGCTGCCAGTTGTGCTGAAGAGAGAACTTTTCAGCATCGCCCTATGCTCAGGAAAGACAAGATCTCACAACAAAATATTTGAACCTAGCAATGAATTGGATCCAATAATGGTGCAATAAAAGCCAAGAGAGATTACATAGCCATGAATTATACTCAATCAGCAGCACAACCTAGTGTTTTTTCTAAGGAAGGAGTATGCCATTTCCTAAAGTAATTTTTATCTATATTAGTCCCTGCTATTCCTTTTAGATACAGTATATGATATTTAGTTAGAACTTGCAAGATATATGAAGAGGCAAGCCAATGTCACCCACAGTCAAGAGAAGAAAGAGTTAGTTGAAACAGACTCCTCTATGACACAGATATTGGAATTAGTTGCAAAGGTCTTTAAAATAACTAGGATGAATATATTAAATAATTTACTGGTAAAGGTGGTATAATGGTTTTAAAACATGGTTTTCAAGTTCTTTGACATTATTCATGGGAAACTGATCTCTATTTACCTCCCCTTGAATATGGACAAGTTTGTATCTGCTTTAAACACATAGCTTAAACAAAGGAAGGCAGAAGTGATCCTATGTAACGACTGAGGCTATATTTGAAAAAAAAAAAAAAGCAGCTT
Source organism: Phacochoerus africanus (assembly GCF_016906955.1). Classification (NCBI taxonomy): domain Eukaryota; kingdom Metazoa; phylum Chordata; class Mammalia; order Artiodactyla; family Suidae; genus Phacochoerus; species Phacochoerus africanus. Next base: position 72,760,099 of record NC_062554.1, read on the forward strand.
TTTTTTCTGGCCCTCTTAGAATGCTTCCTCTGGGGGAAGCTAAATGCCAGGTAAAAAGTTTGATTACCTTCAAATTGTTATCCTGGAACCAGCACAAATAGGTGTTCAGGTTGGTTGCCCTAGCCAAGCTCCCAGGTGACATCTAGCATCAATTGCCTGTTATGGGTTGAGTCATCCTGACATCCAGCCCAGTTGAGCCTCCAGATGAATGCAGCCCCAACGGATACCTTACTAGAATCAAATGTGAGACAATAAAAGCTAAGCCTTTCCTGAATAACCATAAAATCATGAGCAAAGTAAAAGGGTTATTTTCAGTTGCTATGGGTATAATTTATTATGCAGAAATAATAACTAGGACAAGTAGAGAAGAGATGTGAACAGCTGGAGAATTTACAGCAGTGAAATGGAAACAGGTAGAAATTCTAGAAGTAGAAAGTATAAGACGGAAATGAACAATCATTTGATAGGTTTGGTAACTGGACATGAGAAACAAGAGGCTCAATTAACTTGAAGATGAGTAAATGAAAATTGTCTTAATGAAGGAAAATATACATGGTATGTTGTCTATGCTATCTCTTAGACTCAGAACTCCCCAGCAGTATTAAGTTCCAGTATCCCAGGGTGGTAATTTGTCTGGTAATGCACGTTTTAGTGCTTGCTTGCCCTCTTTGTTTCACTTCCCTACTGCCCACTGAATTACTTGCCCTTGTATCCTTGTCTTAGACCTGTATCTGAGGAAACTCAAACTATACATGTGTTATCTTATAAAAGGTGACAAAAATCCTAGGAAGTCAGTTCTATTATAAAACCTTCTAATAATTTTTTAAAGTTGGGGAAATGGAATATTAGAGAGGTTAAAGAGTTTGGCTGAGGTCATATAGCTAGGAAGCATATGAAAAAGACAATAGAGCCTGCTCTTAACCATATTTTATATATAGTAATTTCCATTGTATAGCATTACACATAACATGGTACATTTTACAGAGCATTCCCAACATTTTATCTCATTCATCTTTAGAACAAGTCAGTAAGATGGGCAAAACATATACTTTTGTTTAGGGTTTTTTTTTTTTTTTTTAATCCGATGAAGAAACTAATTTAAAAAGAAAGTGACTTATCTAAACTAACACAGATATCTAGGGGCAAAGCCAAGACCAGATCTGGGTCTTCTGACTTCTAGTTTAACTCCTTGTCTACTGTACCATGTTGTAGGACTACAATTAAAGGAAAAACACTACTCTATATACTTCAATAATCCCCTTGATATTTTCTAAAATACTTCTGAAGCTGAATTATAATTCCTAAAATTCTTTTTGAAATCTAGAATGTTGAAAAAGTAATCTTTCATTTTTTTTTAGTTCAAGATTTTCAGAAAATTCTAAAGTGATGTTGCTTATGCATATTCAGCTATTCTCAAATATGACGAAGTCCTATAGATGTATTTGTTAGAAAACAAGGACAAGGTGACAATGCTAATCATGTAACATGGCAATATGCTCAGTAAGTAAACCCAGAGACTCTGGAGCCAGATTGCTTGCACTGGGAGAATTGTCTAACCTTTTTCTGCCTCAGTCTCCTTATCTGCAAAATGGAATTAAAAACAGTATTTACATCACTGGGTTATGAATATTAGAAAAATTAAAATACACGAAAAGCAATTAGAATAGTACTTAATATTTTTGTTTTGTGTCTATTCTTCAGAAATGAAATTAAGATGCCAAGAAGACGGCTATTTTTCATGACCAACTCTTGGGTTTATATCTTGTCTGAGCAATTTTGAGGGGATATTTTCTTCTACTATATGGTTTTAGAGGATGACATAGAGTGGAACTTGATAAAAATCTCAATAGGACATCAAATGCAGGACCAGGAAAAAATGGCACATTATTGGACGGAAAGATGAATGTTAACAAGTGGTGATCACTGTGCTAGGTAAGCTTCATTAATGGGTATAGATTTCTTTAAGTAAAAACAAGGTCAGAAAAGAGAGTAATTAAAAGATGTACTCATGAACTTTGGGCAGAATGATGCAAGGAGGTCTGATGAAAAATTACTTCCTTACATTCCTGCTATTGAGCCTAGAAAGTTCACAAATCTACAATACTTAAAATGTGGACAAGGACTGGAGGGTAGTGTAAATTATAAAACCAAAGATTACTGCTGAGACTGTGGAAGATTGTTTTTCTTAGAGTTTTCTAATGTGCTACAATATGGTATGTGTAATTCAAATAGTCAATACCACAGAGTACATTTAAAATAAAATAAGGTTTTACTGATAAGGTTAACTCATTTACTTTAAGGAAGGATATATACTAGAATTAATCTGATTTAAATGATCAGAGTCACCAATCCTTCACACTGCCTCCAAGTAAAAATAGTTAAATGTTCTTAAAAAGGTATCAGGTACTACCTGTGTAAAAGAAATCTTTAATGTTACCCTAAGACCATAATCATTAAGCCTTAGGTAGTGGCATGCATTTATACAAGTATTAATACAAAGCTCACACACCAGAGAATTTATTAGGTCAGTTTTTTAAAATTTTACTTTCGAGAATGTCCAATATATTTTTATATTTACCAAAGTGCTTACATAAATAAAATATTCCAAGTGTTTTTAAAAGTAAGCAAATTTGTTTAAAATTATTATAGAGGTTTATTAATACCATATTTGGCAAAGCTAGAGGGGAAACTCAAAAGACTAAAAAGCAGGTTTTAAAAAGATTCCTATATGATTATGGTAAATGCATGCAAAGCTTTTGAAATTAGAACAATTGTTCGTTTTTAATAATATATCATAGGGAACCACTGACTATATCTATGAAGTTTAGTAAGAAGAAATTGAAGAGATGAATATAATATCTATTTTGACAAGCACTGTTTAGCAAAGTCAGTTCATGAACTGTTACAGCAGAGCAACGAGAAACACAAGGAGGGTAACCCACGATATTCATAAATTTATTCATGGCATACATATTAGAAACGAATGCTGTGCTTGGTAGAGTTTATGCATAGCTCTTTAAGAGTGATCTTTAAAAAAATACAAATACTGAATTTTAAAATCACCATACTAGAAGATAAAAGTCAATACAGATCCTGAAAATGAATGTGGACAATGACTGGAGAGTGGCATAAATAAACTCCAGGATTTCTGGTGAGACTGTGGCTGATTGTTTTTCTTAGAGCTTTCAAATGTGCTATATTGCGGTATGTGAATCAGAAGCCAGACCCCACAGCAGCAGTTTTTAAAGCATGCAAGTATATACAGTCCTTTGGGACTGCAAGCCTATGCCTCGCTACCACCATCGCCAGATAATCTCCACGTGCTCCCTGGGCAGCAGTCCCCAAAACTGAGGCTCCAAATGAGTGTATTGTCCTGTCTGGGATTTGCCGCGAGTTTTAGTGAGGCAGAGGGCCAGTGCAAAGACGCCGTGCACTAGCCCCCACTCCTCCGTAGCACATCTAGGTTCACAGGGCCCTAGTGGTGTGCCTGCTCCCCAGAATAAGTTCCAGGACCAGCAAGGAGGCCGCCCTGGCAGAAAGCCTGGAGGGCACCTCAGACCACCACCGGTACACTGCCCGCTTGGTAGCCTGCTAAGAGCCATTTGACAGAGGGCCACTCCCATGGGACCCGGGAACACAAGACCAATTGACCTCTAGAGCCAGGCAATCAAGGCGGGACCTCTGAGCAGCTGTAGCCAAGACCAAACGCCAGTGGGTTAGAAAAGCTCCGCTTGGGGTAGTTTCAGCTGTAGTTCATCAGTAAGGAACCAACTGGTATCCCTGAGGATGCGAGTCGAGTTGCCCGGAGCCGCGGTGTAGGTTGCAGAAGCGGCTCGGATCCGCGTGGCTGTGACGGAGGCCAGCAGCTGCAGTTCCTCTTTGACCTAAGGCTGGGAACCTCCATATGCCGCGGAATGCATCTCTAAAAAGGGGGGGGAAAAACCCCTAGCTTGTGGATCCCGCCCCTAGCGGCCTCCAGGGAGCACAGGGAAAGCGAAGATGGCGGCACCCAGTCTTCCCTGAAGTTTGGTGCTAGCAGGTCCGCTTAAAAGCCTGTCAGACCCGACGACTGCCCCCAGGCCAACACTCAGAACAAGCCAATGAACCTCTCCCACACCATGCTCGGCACCAGCATCAGCGCTTCCCTGGGCCTCGGGCCAGGTGAGTCCTAGTGCGCGAGCCCTGTAAGAGCCTAAGTACCTATAGCCCCATGGGGCTTGTGCACAGAGCCCTGGAAGTTTTCAAAGCTAAATGTTTGGGGGCCGTCTCTCAGGTGCAGGTCTTGAAAGTGGGGGCGCCAGATGTGGGGTTCAGAACTTTTGCTCCTTAGTGAAAAGCTGGGGGTCTCCATATAAGGGTGGGGGAGGCGGGGGTGGTGGTGTTGCGGCGAGACTGTGTCCTAGCCTTTCTTACCTGCTCAGATGTGGACCTTCTCTCCTTCGCTGGATGCTAGGAGTAGCTCTGCCAGGTTTTAGGGTTTTTTTTCCCCCTTTAGAAGTTGTCCCATATGTAGCTGTGGACTTGGCTTGTCTCTGGGAGGAGGTGCATTCAGGATCCTTTTATGTCGCCATCTTGAATTTGAACCGGAACCTTGCAGTCTCTTAATTGAGGCCAGTATCTGCCTGAACCTTGAGTGTATACTGATAAAAATTATAACTTTATCTTTGCTTTTTCTGAATCTATGACAGAAATGTTTTCTTCATTTCTGAACCAAATAGGATTAGGGAAAAGCTGTGACCAGCTGTGAGGAGAAGTTCATTGTTTTGTGGGTTTTAAGTCCTAACTTCATCATCAGGACTTAAAATTATTGCATTATTAAAGGAGCCCATCACACCAACACCTTGAATCTTTCCCAAGAGATATAAGTTTCATAAGTGAAATCAATAAGCTGATGGGGGTATGGCTCCATGCATAACATTTTAATAATTTTCCAAATCTTTCATTTGTGGGAATTACCGTCTATTGTTATCTCAGCCTCCAACTTGAAGAGTCAAGCAAGTGAAGGGCGAATTTTTCAAGAGATAGGACCACCCTAAGGGAACATTACATTCAACAATTGTTTCAGCAAAGTCCAGCATCTGTATGAAAAAGAAGAACCCAAATGAATAGGTATTTATTTATTCACTAGTCATAATAAACTACTTAGTAATTATGTTCATAAACATGTCAGTGAGAGCCAAGCATTATAGTACATTTGCAGGTTGAAGGCAAAGTGCCTTGAGATAACAGTTATAGTCTTTCAACAGTCTGGCATACAAGATGAAAGTAAATTCTGTAAATTAGTAATTGGCAAAAATACATTTGACTTTTTTTTTTAAATCTCACAGTGTTCCTCTAAAAATTTGTCTCAGTAGAATCATGTTGCCTCCATAGTTATAAGAATTTTGTTTGTTTCACTGTAAGTTGTGTTTTGAATTTATAGAGTAACTAAAAAGAATCTTCTTATTATCAGGATACATTCAAAAGCCTTTTCAGAAGGAACTTGTTTAAACCAGTGGAGTCAATGTCCAGTACAACTATATATGACATGGATTTCCAGAGAATATTCAGAACATTCATATCATGAGATCAGGGAAGGGGAGAGGGGAAGTATTATGGAGTAATTTTTATTCAGATTTAGCTATTGCACCAGTTCCCGTAAGTTCAAAATATATTTTTGTTTTGCTCTAAAACTGAGCTTTACAAATTGAGTCTATTTCATTGGTGGCATGTGGCAGGGTTTCAATAGAACCCAAAGAAGATACTTGATAAAGTGTTCATCTTTTTTTTTTTTTTTGGTCTTTTTTGTCATTTCTTGGGCCGCTCCTGCGGCATATGGAGGTTCCCAGGCTAGGGGTCTACTTGGAGCTGTAGCTGCCAGCCTACACCACAGCCACAGCAATGTGGGATCCGAGCCGCGTCTGCGACCTACACGACAGCTCACGGTAACGCCGGATCGTTAACCCACTGAGCAAGGGCAGGGATCGAACCCACAACCTCATGGTTCCTAGTCGGATTCGTTAACCACTGTGCCACGACGGGAACTCCGTGTTCATCTTCTAATATCTGTTTCCAAAATGGTTTGGGGGTAAACATTTTAATAAAAAATAATACAAATATAGATACATAATAACTGAAACACAAAATTCTCATAACCTAAGGAGACCCACTTTGGGCTGGGTCATCAGAACCAACAAAGTGAATATATATATGTATATATTCTCTGCTATTTGTGTTAATTCCATCAAAAGGCTTTAGAAGTGATGTTCTAAGGAAAATATAAATTTAATGGAGAATTTGAGCAGATCCACTCCTGTGATTACCAAGGCTAATATTTAAAAGTCGTCGACAGCCTAGATACAAAGTATCAAAAAAGAAGAACCCAAATAAATAGGTATTTATTCATTCTCTAGTCATAATAAACTACTTAGTAACTGTTTCTATAACTTTATTCCTCCTGCATATGGTGCAGTCATCATCTCCAAGTTCTGAGATGTGCCCCATTTTATCAGGAAAGTAATTTCAGGAAATATAGATCTATGCCGAGGCACTAAAAATCAAATCCGTTTCATTGTCAGTGCTGACTTGACCTTGGCTCCTTAGTTCTAGTACATGGGCTTCTGCTTTGTTCTTAGATTTTAAACCATATTTATGACAAGTTCTTATTTTATTTCTAATTGCTTGAGTGCTTTTATTTAAAGTCTTCCTTGTTTCTCAGCTCTGGAAAGGTAGGGTCCATGTATTTGTTTGTAATTACCCATCTCCAGGCCTTTTCTCTCTGCTGCCGCATCCTCTCTTTCTTTGTTTCCATGAATGTTTATTTTGCTGTTGCAGAACCTATCACTATCTTCTATCAGGAATAGATTCCTGTATATACCTATGTCTATATCTATATATCTATATGGCATGTTTTAAATAAACTTTGTCTTTTTAAATTAATTGTCACATAATATATAATAATATTCCTTATTATAGAAGGCAAGCATGGTCAAATTCTTTATACAACTACCTTCCTCTGAGTTAAATACATGCAAAGAGTCCTGAGGAAGTTCTAAGCAGTTTTTTCTTTCAGGTTCAAATGTCATGTCCAACACATACAGTGTTCACAGGGTGATGGCTATTCAAAACTGTGTTGGTTCTCTCACACATTCAACTTGTCTCCATGCTTTTGTCTTCTGGCATTAATTCTTAGTTCTATACTTTCCTCACCACCCTTTAGTTCTGTCAGCCCCTAGAGCCTTCTGTGAGTTTAAATTTTTTGGTTCCTCCTGAAAAGTCTATCTTCAAGCCTGGGTTATTAGTCATCCTCAGTCACTTCTAATTCTGGCATTGGATAGGGAGTGGGAGAGAGATTTTTCAGGTCTTGATAATGCAGGGAGAAGGAGCAGAAGCCTCCCTAATCACATTATTGCAAAGTGAAGAATCTGAAAGACTAGTTAGAAGTTTTCCTTCACTATTGCAAATAAGCGTTGTCATTTATTTATTTATTTTGGTGATCAATTAACGTTCTGGTGATATAGCATTAAAAATAAATATCTTTCCATAAGGGACTATTTTATTCCTTTACTTTTTGCTTGATTCTTATCTTACAAAACTTTTCAGATGGCAACTGCTTCTCTAGATACAACTTTTTACCTGTTGCCATATTTAACAGATCCTGTGCTGTTCTTTGCTGGGCTTCATTTCCCTGTAGATAGGTTTCTACCCATCCCCACTTCTGCCATTGGTGCTAGCCCTGTTCTAATGGTGGAATTTTTTGTATATGGTTCTGTAAGTTCTCCTACAACATTTAATAATTTGGATAAAGATAAGTTCTTGAGACAAGAGAATGAGAATATTAAAAATAACCTTGATTTAGGAAACTAGTGCATGGAAAAACAGAACCAAAACTTGTTTCCTTATAAACCAAACTTGAACTCTTTGGTGACAGTAGTGGACAGCAGGTGTCTGCCATATCTTCTGGTGATGCAACTTTCATTTCTTATTGGAAATTCTTTTGCTGTGATTAAGTGAGGATGGCCAGGGGGAGACAGAACATGGCACAGGCCAGGCAAGTCAGAATAACCTATATCCTTGGACACTTGGATTGTTCAGTGATAAACATATGACCTCTATGCTGATCAGAGCCTCTTAGAGTTTTTGCTTCTTTTCTCTTCTTTTTTCTTCAGCTAGAGGTGTCAGGGAAGGCTCTAAAAACCAAAAAGCCATTAGCCCATAAGAGTGGGATATAGGGTTACCACTGACCATCTTATTTAGTCTGAAAAAGCCAAAGAGAAAGCCAAGAGAGATGGAAGATTTTAAGAGGTGGCCAAAGAGGCAGTATTCTCTATCTAGCAATGCTTGAAACCTCAGGACTTTCCTTGCTACATTTCCAAACTTCCCAATCATATGAGTTAATACATAAACTCCTTTTCTTCCAAAGCTAGCTCGAGTGGGTTTCCTACTCCTGGCAATCTAATGAGTCAAATTTGATATTCTAACACACAGGTTGAACCATTTATAGTGTTATTTTCCATCTGACACCTGGGAGTTGTTTTGATTCAGATAAAGGAGTAATATAAGAGACATGGATTTGTATCTGAATTAGGTACATACATACATATTCAACATAGCAACAAGGCGAAGAAAGAAATAATTTTTCAAGACACTCATACCACAACCACAAAAAGGTATTTCTATATGCATTTTCTTAGTGACTCCTTTTATTACACAGTCAGGGAAATGGGAGAATTAATTTCATTTAGTGGGGAAGACTGGGAGGTGAGACTCTTTCTAGGACTAGATAGTCAGATTTGAATGCTCAGGGAAGTAGAGAAGTATGAGGAAGAGAGAACGTGGAAGTTGGATATTTATAGTAGAAATTCCAGGAGTTCCCGTCGTGGCGCAGTGGTTAACGAATCCGACTAGGAACCATGAGGTTGCGGGTTCGGTCCCTGCCCTTGCTCAGTGGGTTAACGATCCGGCGTTGCCATGAGCTGTGGTGTAGGTTGCAGATGCGGCTCGGATCCCGCGTTGCTGTGGCTCTGGCGTAGGCTGGCGGCTACAGCTCCGATTCTACCCCTAGCCTGGGAACCTCCATATGCCGCGGGAGCGGCCCTAGAAAAGACAAAAAAAAAAAAAAGAAAAAGAAAAGAAATTCCAGACTATTAAGTAGAAAAATAAAAACACTTTCATTGACCGTGATGACTTTCAATGTGTTCTATGTCCTATGCATACCACATATCTCTACTCCTTGCGACCAGCCTACAAGTATTAATAATTCTATTTTACAAGAAGCAACCCAAGGCTTAGAAAGTTGGGAAGGCCATAGAGTTTAGGAATAGAAGTAGAGTTTGAACTCATATATTTTGAATTTTAAAATCCAAAGTTTTTCTTTTCTTGCTATACCAACCTGCTGCCTCGAAACAGGGACATCAAAGAGTGCAGTGACTGTCAATACATGGACTTCATCAGGTTCTGGCAGACTCTCTTGGGCTGGGCAGCAGAATCATTGACATGGCAATCCTACTCTTGGATATCTCCTTCAATTAAAAGAGTATGTGATCAGCAAAGTTTCACAATTTAGGCTCCCTGGTTTCAAATTATGCTAGTTGTGACAACTTGGACAAGCTATTTAACCTTCTTGTGTTTCAGATTCCCTTTTTAAAATGGATTATTATTAATATATTCCTCTTATGATTTCTGTGAGAATAAAATATGTTAATGTTTTAAAAACTCTTCAAGAGCACTGGGTGCATAATAAGCATTGCATAAATGTTTACTAAATAAAATAAAAGCCAGAAGGTGTAAGTGTTGTGGTTTAACATTAGTTTTGTGTATTTTTATCTTTGAATTGTTTCCTCCAATTCAGGATTTCTCACTAATTTTTTTTAATGTTGGAAGTAGGTGGTAATTTATTTTTGTGGACACTATTTTCATTTGGGGCTGGATGTAAAGGCTCACCTGTGCATTGCAGGATGTAGAGCAGCACCCCTGGCCTCTACCCACTAGATGTCAGTAGCACCTCCCCCATTGTGACAACTAAAATTCCCTCCAGACATTGACAGATTTCCCAATGACGAGTGGCAAAATTGTCTCCTTTGAGAATCATTGCTCTAGATATAAGAATTAATAGCTATAAATCTTGGATTTATATAAAATCATTAGTAATTATAAAGTGGAGCCACAGACTACCTGTAACAACTCCTATAGACGTTTCAAGTCAAAACGCAGAAACTTGTTAGAAAAGTCCTTGAAGAAATGAGATGTTGTCACCAGTTTGCTCTAAAAGCCTACTTAATTTCATCACTCTTTTCTAAGCATCACTATTTCTCTATTCAGTATACTCTGGTCTTTCCATTTCTTTGTGTATTTCCCCTCTGCGCCCCTCTCTGTGTAGCAACGCCGCGTGTCTACCAGCAGGTGGTATCCATGAATAATGGGATCTACAGCCTCTCCTTTGCAGGCATGCTCAGATTGCCTCTCCCATGTCGCTGCGACGAGGCTTAGATGCCGAGAGTTCCGTAAGGATATTGTACTTCTTTTCTCCAACTTGGAGGAAAAAAAGTTTTCAAAAAGAATTTTGCTCTTCCTTATGGTAAAGGCTGCTTGCTACACTTTACAGAACATCAGATATTATGTATGTATATACCTCTATGATATGAATTGGATGGTATTACTTGTTAGCAGAATATTAGATATTGGATATTTAGAATTCTGCTGCTTTGGGTACTCAAATTGTGTTTTCAATCTCCTTAGCTGACCACAGATGATTGCTTCCACAATTCCATGTGTCAATATGGGGGCTGGCTTAAAGAGATAATAAGAGAAGGCTGAGTAATATTTTTACCTACTGCATTTTAAATGTCCATGAAAGCATACACTGCCTTTAGTTATATTTCACAGGCATACTGTCGAAGCATTCCAATTCTAGTAATGAATTATAATCATATAGAATGAATCAACATTTTCATATGCCACAGGGTATTAAAGGCATCCATTTATTATAAAGATTTCAAATTTCAGGAAGATGTATATTAGATAATAATATAGTTTGTTATAAAATTTCAGCATATTACATTCTTGTTCTTTCTCACGCAACAGTCTGAGTCTATCAGATCTGCCTTCTCTGGATTTAAATTCTGAATTTTTTGGGGGGAGGGGGCAGGTGCTATTCCCATACATGTGGAAGTTCCTGACCTGGGGATCGAACCTATGCCACCACTGTGACCCAAGCCACAGCAGTGAAAATGCGAGATCCTTAACCTGCTAGGCCACTGGGGAACTCCTAAGTTCTGATTCTCAATTCAGCATGGGGAAGCTAAATTCCCTTTATTGTATTGCCTAAGTAGGTCAGAGCTGCTCTTTGGAAAATAGGTACAGGAAACCTTCAGAAATGATGTTGTCATTTCTAAGCCAAAATGGCAGAATTAAAAACAAAACAATTTCCAGAAAGTAAAGTGAGGATTAATAATCAAAGAAAAGTTGAAGGGTAGGATTCTAAATTAATTTAATTCATCTGCCACTTTGGAAGGATTTTGTGGTTTCACTTTCCTTGGGCCACTTCTACACTGGTTATAGAACCAGGTGAACCAATCATTTTCTCCAGCTTTGCAATCTATATCTGACCTTGTATTCCAATCAGTATTGAAGTGATCAGTATTGATCTTGCAGAGAGCTAAAATGACTGGTTCAACTGTACCTTGGTTTGATTAATTGTTAGGTATAGGTCTAGTGTTAGAGTTCTTTTCCTCATGAAATTATGATCAAACAAATGACCCCCAATAGAACTTTGACAGTTTAGTAATAATAGATTATCCTCAATTAGTACAATAAAGTGAGACTTTATTAACTAATATGCATCAGGTAATTTAGTTCCATTTAGTTCCATTTAAAAATTATTAGAAGTTTAGAAAATACTTTTTCATATTTCAAGATTTTTTTACATTATGAAAATTTTGATCCATCTGTCTATCATCATTCATCCTTCAGCCATAACATTTTGTCATACATATATTTATTTTTAAAGAAATCACTGCTGGAAATCCCTGCGTGTATCATCCTAATCTCATTCCTATTTATTCTTCTCCAGTCTTTCTCCAGAATTTAGTGTTTATCTTCCCACATAAATTTTTACTTCATATGTTGTTATGTCTATTTCATATAAATATGGTCTCATACTTAGTGTTTGCTCTAACAACTTGCTTTTTAATCAAATTAAATTTTTTGAGATTCATCCATGTTGATGCCACTCTTACATAGATGAATAGAGTGCAGTTTATTTATCCATCATTCAATTGAAGGATATTCAATTGTTAACAGCCTGACTCTATGCTGCAGTGAGGATTTGTGTACATGTCTCCTTGTGTATATGTGTGAAAGAGTCTCTAACAGGGAATTGCTAGAGTATAGAAAATGCATTTTCAAATTTGTCATATATCTCCCAATTATTCTTAAATTTATACATTCTCCAGTGATGTATGTGATTTCTTATTATTCCACAATACCATCAGCACTTGGCATTATTAAACTTCACTTTTATTTGCTTTTTTTTTGGCCAATTGGGGGTTGGAAATTTTATCTTACTATGGTTTTATGTTGCATTTATCTGATCACTGGCCTATTTCTTGTCCTATGTTTACTTGCTACTGAGTTTTGCGTGTTTAGATCCTTTGCTATTTTTTCTCTTAGGTTGTTTGATTTTGTTCTTATTGATTTATAGAATCACACTCTCGCTCCTACCTTAACACCTGCCCCTATCTTCCAGTCTTATTTTGTTATTGTAATATCAAGTTTCTTTTTTGTTTGTTATTTTAAAAACAATTATAGTTAAATTTTATTTTCCCAACACTAAAAATGGTTACTTTTCTTCAGTATTAAATAAATAGTACGTCTCTAAAATAGTCAGATGATACATGCAAATACAAGGAAGTTAAGATCTGAAATCTCACCATCCTTAGATAATTACCACTGACATTTTAGTTTATCTTTTAATGCATGTTTTGTGCATCCATCCACATCCCAGACATATAATTTTATATATAATCGAATCATATAACTTTCTCATTCTTCCTTATTACCTCCATTTCCACCTTCCATCATTCTAAGTAAGGCATGTTAATAACCTTGATCTTCAAGTCAGCAATGACATATTAAACCCTCCTCATACTTTGAAAAATATGACTGTCTCTTCTGTGAACAGCTGAAGAAAATTCTTTACTTTTAAAAGCTTATGTGATTTGGTCAGATTCCCCTCAATAATGTTTTTATCTTAAGGGCAATTCTGCCTATACCATAACTAACACTAGAGTAAAATCTATCATATTCAAGGTCTCAGGAATTTTATAGGGCATATGTATGGAGGTGGTGGTGGTAATTCGTGGGGGATTTCTTTGAATTCTACTTACCACAGTATGCCTCTGACTACCCAAACTTCAAGCCTCTGCCAAATGCATAGTACATTTGTTCTCTTCCAAGGATTCTGTAGATCTTTCCCACCATAGAATCATTGCATTGGCTCAGTTGCACAATCTCAAAATCTAATTAGCTCAAAATCCAGACTCTCAACATTTAAGATACCTGAATCAAATGAGATCCCCACATATAATCCATTAAGTGTGATTCCTGGGGAACAATCATCTTTGTGTGAACTTGTAAAGCTAAAGAGACAACTTATATGACCCCAACACCCAACACTCCGTACAGGTGTGGGACAAATATAGGCTAACAAATTACAGGTATTCTAAATTTAAAAAGGCAAAAATGGAAAGTAAAAAGGAATCATTGGTCTAACACAATTCTGAAATTTAGCCAGGCAAACTCTAGCCTGAGTTCCTTGATAAGGTTTCAAGTTGGGGATTATCCTTCAAGGCTCTCTCCTGTTGTCCCTGAGCTTTCTCTTATTTGCCTTCTGGAGTGTCTTGGCTATGGTCTTTCTGCTTTGGGTTTTACCCTCTTACTCATATTTCCTTTTATATGAAAGGTAGCATGTATAGGTATCTGAGTAATCTTATCAAGTTGCTTCCTTATAGTAGAAACTGGGCATCCAACAGTTTCTTTTCCTTTTGTATTTTCTCTGTTCCTTTAGCATTTTCTTATAAGCCTTAATCTATATATATATATTTTGTCTTTTTAGGGCCATAGCCATGGCATATGGAGGTTCCCAGGTTAGGGGTCTAATTGGAGCTATAGCTGCCGGCCTACACCACAGCCACAGCAACACGGGATCTGAGACATGTCTGTGACCTACACCACAGCGCACGACAACACTGGATCCTTAACCCACTGAGTGGGGCCAGGGTTCAAACCCACAACCTCATTGTTCTTAGTTGGGTTCGTTAACCCCTGAGCCACGATGGGAATGCCTAAGCCTTTATATTTTATATTTAATTTTGGCATTTAAAGTTTTGAGGGAAATCAACTATATTTTATTTTTTTTCTTTTTAATGATTTTTATCTTTCCCATTATAGTTGCTTTACACTGTTTTGTCAGTTTTCTACTGTACAGCAAAGTGACCTAGTCACAAATACATATATATATGTACACATTCTTTTTCTCACATTATTCTCCACCATGCTCCATCACAAGTGACTAGAAATAGTTCCCAGTGCTACACAGCAGGATCTCATATAGGAGTACCCAGATACTCAACTATATTTTAATAAAAAATAAAAAAATAAATTTTTGAGGAATATTGTTCTGTAGGTTTTTTTTGATATCTTTGTTTAATTTTTGATATCACGGTAAGGTTCACTTCATAAAAAAAGTTGGGGTGTATTTCTTTCTTTTCAATTTTTTGAAAGATTATGTGTAAAATTGGCATTTCTTCCTTACTTTTTTAATTTGGAAGATCCAGGGCTAGGGGTCTAATTGAACCTGCAGCTACCAGCCTACACCACAGACGCAGCAATGCCAGATCTGAGCTCTGGAACCTACCCTGCAGCTCTCAGTAATGCTGGATCCTTTAACTCACTGAGTTAGGGCCAGGGATCAAACCTGCATCCTCATGGGTTCTTAACCTGCTGAGCCATAGCAGGAATTCCTCCTTCTTAAATATTTTGTATAATTCACCGGTGAAGCTGGTTTTCTTCATGAGAAGGTTTACACACATGGATTCCGTTTCTTTAATAGGTATAGGTTACATTTATTCAGGTTATATATTTTTACTTGAGTAAGCTTGATAATTTGTCTCTTTCAAAGGTTTTGTTCATTTAATCCAAGTGCTTTACTTTATTGATATACGTTCACAATGTTTATAATATCTATAGTGATTTCCTTGCATTCGTACCTGGTACTGATAATGTGCATTTTCCTTATCCTGACCAGCCTTACTAAAGGTTTTCAATATTTTTTTTGATGATTATTTTTAAATAGTTATTCCCCCAATACAATTTTTTTTCTACTGTATAGCATGGTGACCCAGTTACACATACACATTCTATTTTCTCACATTATCATGCTCCATCATAAGTGACTGGACATAGTTCCCAGTGCTACACAGCAGGATCCATGGTGCTGCAAAAGGCATTATTTTGTTCTTTTTTATGGCTGAGTAGTATTTCATTGTGTATATATATCACATCTTCCTAATCCAATCATCTGTCAATGGACATTTGAGTTGTTTCCATGTCTTGGCTATTGTGAATAGAGCTGCAATGAACATGTGGGTGCTTGTATCTTTTTTAAGGAAAGTTTCATCAAGATATATGCCCAAGAGTGGGATTGCTGGGTCATATAGTAGTTCTATGTATAGCTTTCTAAGAACCTCCTTACTGTTGTCCGTAGTGGTTGTACCAATTGACATTCCCACCAACAGTGCAGGAGGATTCCCTTTTCTCCACACCCTCTACAACATTTGTTATTTGCGGACTTATTAATGCTGGCCATTCTGGTTGATGTGAGGTGGTTCTCGTGGTAGTTTTGATTTGCATTTCTCTAATAATCAGTGATATTTAACATTTTTTCATGTGCTTGTTGGCACATCCTCTTTGAAAAAATGTCTATTCAGGTCTTTTGCCGATTTTTCAATTGGGTTGTTGGCTTTTTTGCTGTTGAGTTGTATAAGTTGCTTGTGTGTTATAGAGATTAAACCCTTGTCAGTTGTATCATTTGAAACTATTTTCTCCCATTCTGTAAGTTGTCTTTTTGTTTTCTTTTTTGTTTTCTTTGCTGTGCAAAAGCTTGTCAGTTCAATTAGGTCCCATTGGTTTATTTTTGCTTTTATTTCTGTTGCTTTGGGAGACTGTCCTGAGAAAATATTCATAAGGTTGATGTCAGAGAATGTTTTGCCTAAGTTCTCTTCCAGGAGTTTGATGGTGTCTTATCTCATATTTAAGTCTTTAAGCCATTCTGAGTTTATTTTTGTGCATGGTGTGAGGGTGTGTTCTAGTTTCATTGATTTGCATGCAGCTGTCCAGGTTTCCCAACAATACTTGCTGAAAAGACTGTCTTTTTCACACTTTATGTTCTTGCCTCCTTTGTCAGAGATTAATTGGCCATAGGTATCTGGGTTTATTTATGGGTTCTTTATTCTGTTCCATTGGTCTGTCTGTCTGTTTTGGTACCAGTACCACACTGTCTTGATTACTGTGGCTTTGTAATAGTGCCTGAAATCTGGGAGAGTGATGCCTCCTGCTTGGTTTTTGTTCCTCAGAATTGCTTTGGCAATTCTGGGTCTTTTGTGGTTCCATCTAAATTTTTGGATTGGATGTTCTAGTTCTATGAAAAATGTCGTGGGTAATTTGATAGGGATTGCATTGAATCTGTAGATTGCTTTGGGTAGTATGGCCATTTTTACAATATTAATTTTTCTAACCCAGAAGAATGGAATATCTTTCCAAATCTTTACACCTTCTTTAATTTCCTTGATTAATGTTTTGTAGTTCTTGGCATATAAGTCTTTCCCCTCCTTGGTTAGGTGTATTCCCAGGTATTTGATTTTTTTGAGGTGCAATTTTAAAAGGTATTATATTGTTGTATTCCTTTTCTAATATTTCATTGTTAGTTTACAGAAATGCAACTGATTTCTGAATGTTATTCTTATATCCTGCTACTTTGCTGAATTTGTTGATCAGTTCAAGTAGTTTTTGGCTTGAGTCCTTAGGGTTTTCTATATATATAGTATCATGTCATCTGCATACAGCGACAGTTTTGCCTCTTCCTATTTGGATGCCTTTTATTCCTTTTGTTTGTCTAATTGCTATGGCAAGGACTTCCAGTACTATGTTGAATAACAGTGGTGAGAGTGGACATCCTTGTCTTGTTCCAGATTTTAGTGGGAAGGCTTTCAGGTTTTCTCCATTGAGTATTATATTTGCTGTGGGTTTGTCATAAATGGCTTTGATTATGTTAAAGTATGTCCCGTCTATACCCTTTGGTAAGAGGTTTTATCATAAATGGATGTTGGACTTTGTCAAATGCTTTCTCTGCATCTATTGAGATGATCATATTGTTTTTGACTTTTCTTGTGTTAATGTGGTGTATAACGTCGATTGATTTGTATATGTTGAACCATCCTTGTGAACCTGGGATGAATCCCACCTGGTCGTGGTGTATGATCTTTTTGATATGTTGTTGGATTCGGATGGCTAAGATTTTGTTGAGAGTTTTTGCGTCTATATTCATCAAAGAAATTGGCCTATAGTATTCTTTTTGGTGGTATCTTTGGTTTTGGAATGAGGGTGATGGTGGCCTCATAGAATGTCTTTGGGAGTGTTCCTTCTTCTTCAACCTTTTGAAAAAGTTTAAGGAAGATGGGTATATAAGTTCCTCTTTGTATGTTTGGTAGAATTCCCCTGTGAAGCCATCTGGTCCTGGACTTTTATTTGTAGGGAGTGTTTTTATGACATATTCAATTTCATTTCTAGTGATCAGTCTGTTCAGCTAATCTATTTCTTCTTGATTTAGTTTTGACAGGCTGTAAGTCTCTAGAAAGTTGTCCATTTCTTCTAGGTTGTCAAATTTGTTGGCATACAATTGTTCATAGTATTCTCTCAAGGTTTTTGGTATTTCTGTAATATCCATTGTGACTTCTCCTTTTTTACATCCGATTTTGTTTATTTGGGTTTTTTCTCTCCTCTTTGTAGTGAGTCTAGCCAGAGGTTTGCCCATTTTGTTTACCTTTTCAAAGAACCAGCTCTTGGTTTTATTGATTTTTTTCTATTGTTTTTTGAATCTCTATTTTATTGATTTCCTCTCTGATCTTTATGATTTCCTTCCTTCTACTGACTTTAGGGTTTTTTTTTTGTTGTTGTTGTTCTTCTTTTTCTAATTCATTTAGGTGTTGGGTTAAGTTGTCGTCTTGAGATTTTTCTTTTTTGAGGAAGTCCTGTATTGCTATGAATTTCCATCTGAGTGGCATCCCATAGATTTTGAGTGGATGTGTCTTCATTTGTCTCAAGGTATTTTTTAATATCCTTTTTGATTTCCTCATTGACCCATTGATTTTTTTAGTAGCATGTTGTTTAGTCTCCATGTAGGCTGTTTTTTCTCATTTCTTTTCCTGTGGTTTATTTCTAGTTAGTTTCATGCCACTGTGGTCAGAGAAGATACTTGAAATAATTTCTATATTCTTAAATTTGTTGAGATTAGCTTTGTGCCCCAGTAGGTGATCAGTTCTTGAGAGTGTTCCATGTGTACTTAAGAAGAATGTATATTCTGATTTTTTTGGATATAATGTCCTGAAAATGTCGATTAGGTCTAACTTTTCTTTTGTGTCCTTTAGGATCTCTGTTGCCTTATTGATTTTTCTATCTAGAAGATCTGTCTATTGTTGTGAGTGGGTGTTAAATTCTCCTACTATGATTGTATTCCCATCGATTTCTCCTTTTATGTCTGTTAGTATTTGTTGTAGGTATCTGGATGCTCCTATATTAGGGGCATATATATTGGCAATTGTAATATCCTCTTCTTAAATGGATCCTTTAACCATTAAACAGTGTCCTTCTTTGTCTTTCTTTATGGCCTTCGTTTTAAAGTCTATTTTGTCTGATATGAGTATTGCAACTCCCGCTTTCCTGTCTTGTCCATTGGCATGAAATAGCTTTACCCATCCCCTCACTTTCAGTCTATATGTGTTCTTTGCTCTAAGGTGAGTTTCTTGTAGGCAGCAGATTGAAGGTTTTTGCTTTTTTATCCATCTCTTGCCACTCTGTGTCTTTTGATTGGAGCATTTAGTCCATTGACATTTAAGGTGATTATTGATAGATATGTATTTATTGCCATTTTAGACCTTGTTTTCCAGTTGATTCTATGTTTCTTTTCTTTTTTGAGTTGGATGGTTTCCATTTAGTTTATGCTTGAGTACTTTTATTTTCAGTTTTTATGAATTTAATGTTTGGTTTTGATTTGTGGTTGCCCTGTTTTTTAAGCATGTTAAGCCCTTCCTATATCTGCTTGCTTTTGCCTGACAGTCATATAGGCTCAAACACAACATTAAAAATAAAGAAAAAAGAATCTATATTTTCTTACTTTCTTTCCCCACATTGTATGATTTTGATTTTTTTTTTTTTAAAAACATCTTCATGTTTAGGTCTGTATGCTGGTTTATTTAAGTGATTGCTTTCCAATTGTGGTTTCCTCTATCCTAATTCTTCCTTTTCTCTCTTTTCTCTCTCTCTCTCTTTTTTTTTTAATTTAGAGAAGCCCTTTCAGTGTTTCTTTTAGAATGGGTTTAGTATTGCTGTACTCTTTTAGCTTTTGTTTGTTGAAGAAATTCTTTATTTCCCCTTCTAATTTAAATGATATTCTTGCTGGATAGAGTATTCCAGGTTGCAGTTTTTTTCCTTTCAGCACTTTAAATATATCTTGCCACTCCCTTCTGGCTTATAGTGTTTCTGTAGAGAAATCAGCTGATAGCCTTATGGGGGTTCTCTTATAATTAATGCTTTTCTTTTCTCTTGCTGCCTTTATAATCCTCTCTTTATCTTTAACTTTGGCTGTTTTTATTATAATACGTCTTGGTGTGGGCCTGTTTGGGTTCAGTTTGTTTGGGGCCCTCTGTGCTCCCTGTATCTTGATATCAGTATGCTTTAGATTTGGAAAGTTTTCAGCCATAATTTCTTCAAATATATTTTCAATCCCCTTTTCTTCTTTTCCTTTTGGAGTTCCTATTATGCATAGATTAGCCCGCTTTATATTATCCCATAAGTCTCTTATATTGCATTCATGTTGTTTCATTTGGTTTTCTGTCTGCTGTCCTGATTGGGTGATTTCTATTATTTTATCTTCTGCATCAGTAATTTGTTCCTCTGCATTATTCATTCTGCTCTTTATTGCCTTAAGCTCAGTTTGTATCTCTGCAGATGAATTTTCTAGTTTTTCTTGGCTTCTCCTTATATTTTCTAGGTCCTTTCTAAAGGAATTTGCATTACTGTT
Source organism: Phacochoerus africanus (assembly GCF_016906955.1). Lineage (NCBI taxonomy): Eukaryota > Metazoa > Chordata > Mammalia > Artiodactyla > Suidae > Phacochoerus > Phacochoerus africanus. The sequence continues at coordinate 72,780,431 of NC_062554.1, forward strand.
AATATCCTCTCTTAATTCTTTCAATATTTTCAGTACCTCCCTTTTGAACTCAATGTCTGTCAGACTGCAGAGGTCTGTTTCATTGTTGACTGCTTTAGGTGAATTCTCCTATTCCTTTAACTGGGAATGGTTTCTGTGCTTCTTCATTTTGCTTGTGTTTTTCTTTTTCCGTGAGCTTGGGGAAGCCAAACTGTAGTCTTGTAAGGCTACTTCTATGCAAGAATACCCCTTTGTATTTTTTGGGGTGGTTACGATTAATTTTTGGTGTGAGAGTTTGAATATTTACTGTCTCTTTCTTGTGTGTGAGCAGGCTGTTGTTCCCAGGATGCTTAGTGTGTTTTCAGGGAGAAGGAGGCACTGGGTAGGGCCAGCAGTCAATGCCTGGTCGTTGGGCTCTAAATAGCAGCAGGGACCTGCAGGAAGGTGAAACAGGCTACTCCTAGTTGCAGGGCCCTGGGAAGTGATAATAAGCTCTAGGCAGATCTTCAAGGTGACCAGGGCATTTGGCAGTAGCAACAGCAGGGTGCGTAAGTTCCCAGGAGAGTGAGAACAACAGCTTGTGTTTGATTGCAGTGCCCTTCTCTGAGGTGATTGGAACCGCAGGTGGTGCCTGTTCAAGGACCCTTATTGGGAACAGTTCATGACCATCTCTAGAGTCACTGATAACTGCAGTGTTTTGCCTCTGCCACCTGTAGACCATGCAGGAAGCAACCCCTCTCACTTAGCCCACATATGAGGTGTTGTAGAGGGTGCTCCTCCTCCTTGCAGGATCCTGGCAAGTGACAGAGATCAGGTGTGTGGGTACTGCCCAGAATGTTTGACTGTAGCAGCAGCAGGGCAGGTGTGTTCCCAGGGGTGTGAGAGCATCAACAGTTGGTGTTCAGTCACAGTGCCTTCCTCTGCAGTGCCTTTTAGGTGAATGGGGCTGCAAGTGATTTTTGTTTGGATATTTCCAATGGCAGTGGGCCACGGCCACCTCTGGAATCAAAGATAACTATGGCGGTTTGCCCCTGCCGCCTGCAGACCACGTAAGAAGCACCTATCCCAGTTAGCCGTGCAGGACGTGCTGCACTAGCTGCTCCTAGTTGTAGGGTCTTGGGAAGGGACAGTGACCGAGTGTGTGGGCATCACCCAGAGCGTTTGGCAGTGGCAGTTGCAGGGTGGGTATGTTCCCAGGGGAGTGAGAGCAACAGCATATGGTGCTTGGTTGCAATGCCCTGTTGTTTTCTTTTTTGCCAACCCCTGAGGTGACTGGGGTAGCTGGTGGAGCCCACTCACAGGCCCCCAGTGGTGGCAAGCCATGCCTCCCTCTGGCCTCTGAGACAACCGCTGCAGTCTGTCCCTGCCACTTGTGGATCAGGCAGGAGGCACCACGTCACACTTAGCCTGCTTATGCCCTTAGCCCACCCAGTAGGTGACTGGCCACCAGTAGCCTGCACAAGAAGCACCTAATCTCCCCTAAACGGGCAAGAGGCTTTTTACCTCCCATAGGCTCTGCAGAGCCGCCCCACCCTCGAAGCCCGTGGGCATGCTCACACTCTGGCACAGGGAGTTTCCTATGGCAGACCACCCCTTCTCCTCTCCCTTCCCCAACAATGGTGCCTTGCCTCTCCTGTGGATCCAGACCTTCTCCCACATTCCCTCTGCCATGGCGTTCCCCTCCTTAGGCTGTGGCGCACTGCTCCATAGCCCCTCATGCCAGCCCCAGTTCTTTCTCCGGGACTGACCTCCAGAGCCTAAGTCTCAGCTCCCAGCCCCTGCCCAAGTGTCTCAGGCTGTGGTGTCTGTGTTGGTGGTGCAGATGGTCTGTGCGGCTCTCATTCTGCTTTGCTATTCTCTGTCCAGCTGCTGCGCTTTTCTTGGTGACTTTGAGGTCCTGCCGACTCAGCCAATCTTTCATCAATTAGGTGGCTTCCAAGGACGTGGGCTCCTTTTCTCCTTCACAGCTCCCTCTCGGGAATGCCTGTCCCGTCCTGATTCCTTTTCACTTCTTTTCTTTTTTTCTACCCAGTTATGTCAGGAGTTTCTTGCCCTTTTTGGAGGTTTAAGTTCTTCTACCAGCATTCAGTTGATGTTCTGTGTGAGTATTTTTACATGTAGATATTTTTTTAATGTGTTTGTGGGAAAAGGTGTGCACGACCTCTTACTCCTCCACCATTTTGCTCCGCATCCTAGAGGTCTTCAATCTTATTGATATTTTTAAAGAATGAATTTTGATTTCATTGATTGTATTTATTGATGTTCTATTTTCAGTTTCATTGGTTTCTGCCTTTTATTTATTATTTTCTTCCTTCTGTCTGCTTTGAGTATAATTGGCTGTTCTTTTTTTAGTTTCTAGTGGATAAGACTGGATAATTGATTTGAGACTTTCTTCTCTTATATAAGCTTTTATTGACTAAAATTTCCTTGTACGTACTTACTTTAGCTGCATCACAAAGACATTGATGTGCTGTGCTAATTTTATTATCAACATTTCAAAATGTTTTCTAATTTTATTTGTGATTTCTTCTTTAATCCATGAGTTGTTTAAAAATAAGTCGTTTACTTTCCAGATATCTGGGGCTTTTCTATGTTTATTATATTTGATGATTTGTAATTGAATTCATTTTTGGTCAGGGACATACTATATAAAATTTCAACCTTTTCAAATGTTTTTAAGATCTCTGGCCCATGATAAGGCCTATCTTTGTGTACATTTTATGAGCACTTCAAAATAATATGTGTGTTCATTTGGTGACAGTGCTGTATAATTGGCAATTAGGTTAATGTGGTAATTTTCCTCCTAGTGTTACTGAGATATAATTGACATATAACATTGTGAATCTAAGGTCTATAACATAATGATTTGGTATACATATGTATTGTGAAATGATAACTATAATAAACTTAGTTAATATATCCATCTCCTCACACAGTTGCCGTTTAGGTTAATGCGGTTATTTGTGTCTTTCAATCTTCTATATCTTTGTTGATATATATTCACATTTTTACCATTTTTGGTTTTGGAAATTTCTTTTTGTAGATTCCAGTTGCTCTCTAGAGTATTTTCCTTTAGTATTTCTTTTTTTTTTTCCTTCAGTATTTTTTGTAGTGCAGCTTTGTGAGCTATATATACTCTCTGTTTCTATGGAAATTTATTCCTTTCATCTGTGGAGTTTTCTTCCCTGGTTATAGAATTCTTAGTTAACAACTTTTTTTCCTTCAGCCCCATGAATATGTCATTTTAAATATCTTCTGGCTTGGAGAGTTTGGGACAAGTTGTCTGTTATCTAATCATTGTTATTTTGCATATACTGTGCCATTTTTCTCTGGCTGCTTTCAAGCTGTTCTCTTTCTCTTTGGCTTTCAACAGTTGAGTATGATGTTATAGAAGAGCTCCTACTTTTTATTTTACAATCTTGCTTGGAGGTGGTTGAGCTTCCTGGATCTGGCAGTAAGTGGAGAAAGCATCAACCTCACAAATCTAGCCCCATCCATATTGCTCTACCTTTCAATGGAGATTCCCTTTGTGGTCTCTGTTAGCTTTTCCTTGGGATCTACTCCATCATGCATAATGTAGTTATTAGCAGTGATTTGGGCAGTTTATTCTTTGAATTTTGGTTTTACTTTTCTTTGGTTCTTACACTGCCATGATTTCCCCTTTATACAAGCTTCTTTCCCAGGTCTTATCTCTGATTTCTGAAACTTAACCTAGTGAAACTTTGTATTCTCTTGTTTCATTTTTCTCACTCTTTTCTTCCCTTTGCCAAGTCCTTCTAGGACTCCTATTAACTTATAACAGGTTTTTTTCTTTACACATTCTATATTTCCTAAATCTTTTAAAATATTTTCTATGCCTAAGTCAATGTCTAGCTCCCAATTGGATAACTTTTATTTCAGCTGAATCTGTTTTAACTTTTCATTATGTTTTTAATTTTTGTTACTTCTTTCTGTTCTGTTTCATATTCTTGTTTTATAAAATTAATTTACATATTTATTCTGTAGTCCTGATTCCATAGTTACAGTGTCTGATGGCTTTGGAGGGGAAAATCTCATCCCATTGCTGTTGTGATGAGTGACATGCCTCTATGCAGGGCTCTCAGCTCCAACTGTCTTTTTTTTTTTTTTTTAAATGATGCAAATACTTTTCCCCTCCTGAACTATGAGCTACAAGCCCTTGCTGACAAAGCCCAGCATTGGTCCATTCTGTAAAAGAATATGAGTGCCCTTAAAAGAGATGCAATGTAGGACTTGTTTCCTCATTGGAACCACATGTAGAATCCTGGATAAATATAAAATACATGTTTTAAATTCTATTATTGGTAGTGACAGGTAATTTTGACCCAAACTAGATTAAATAGTCATACTTAAGTGGTTATTACTTTTAATTGGAGTTAAACAAAAGGAAGTGACAGTCTCATTTATAGTCAGAACAACAGAAAGGAAATTAGCTCCTCATCTAAGACTTTTGGAAATGAACCCAATAATTATTGTAGGAATAGGGATGAAGTGTCAGTTGCTGTATTGTGCAGTATTTTTTTTTCTCCATAATCATTCTGATTTGTAATGCTCAGTGAGGTGCAGACACAAATCTTTCTTGGAGGAAGCAAGCTTTAATTTGTGGTTTGTTTGTGGTTCCCATTCTTGGTAAGGGATATGTGTCAATTTGTATTTTCAAATTTCTAATCACATTTATACATATACAAATTTTTTAATGATTTCATTTTATTATTATTTTTAAATGCTTTTTTTCCCATTATAGCTGGTTTACAGTGTTCTATCAATTTTCTACTGTACAGCAAGATGACCCAGTCACACATACACATAAATATTCCTTTTTCTCACATTATCATGCTCCATCATAAGTGACTAGATATAGTTCCCAGTGCTATACAGCAGGATCCCATTGCTTATCCACTCCAAGGGCAATAGTTTGCATCTATTAACCCCAAATTCCCAGTCCATCCCACTCCCTCCACCTCCCTCTTCGGAACCACAAGTCTGTTGTCCAAGTCTATGATTTTCTTTTCTGTGGAAAGGTTCATTTGTGCCATACATTAAATTCCAGATATAAGTGATATCATATGGTATTGTCTTATAAATTTTTATTAATAATAGATTCTATATTCTTTATAATTTTTATTTTCTATACAAATATTATCAAAACTTGCTTTTTGCTTGGTCAATAAATTGCAGATTAAATTTTATGTGTATCTATTAGAAAAAAATATACTGCAAAAAATCTTGATTAAGGCATTTTCCTTTAATTTAGTAGGTTGGATAAAACAATGTACTTAGATTCATGAAGCCTATGTTTTACTTTTGGTGATATTGCTTGGTAACTCTTAGCAGTATTTTCCCTGAGTTTCAGTTTCCTCATTTTACAATGAAAAGGACAAAGAAAGAAAATCATTAATGTCCCTACTAATTTTAGCATTTTGTATTAGAGACTCATACAGACTTACTGAGTGTAAAACACCTGTGACTATTCTGTTTTGTTCTAGCTTCTTCTGTACTATCTAATTCTTTCTCAGTACCCCAGAGATCCAAACTGTTCTTATTCCTTTTCTGAACTATAGCCCACCTAGACTAGTGACTCTCAAATCACATACTTCAAACCTCTGGGCGCATGTACACTCATTTGAGTTATAAAGAAAATGTAAAACCTTGAATGCATCAAATATTTCCTATAGATTGAAAGTGGCTCATATGTATGCACTTTAATTTTTCAAATATAAATAAATGTTCCTGTGATTGGTAAAATTAAAATAATTAATTTCTATATTCATTAAATTAAAAGAAAATACCTTAATGATTACAAAGATTCTTTGTAGTGCATTTTTTCCCTAATGGATATATGTAAGATTTGATCTGTGATTTATTGAGCAAAGTAAGTAAGGCAAAAGGTTTTTGTTGTTCTATGTTTTCCAAACAGTGTGTAATTAAAATAAAACTAGTCTCTTATGGAGATATTTGGCAATTTTGATTTTTGATAATGTTTGGAATACTAACTGATTTTATACTATTTCCTTCTATTTATTTCGATATGGGTTACTTCTGAAAATAAATCCACATGTCACTTTTTGGTAATGCTTCCTAGAAAATTACTGTAGGAAAAAAGGTAACAATTTGATACCCACTCTATGCCCCATAGCACTCTATATGCACTTTCATTTTTTTTCACTTTTGACACTACATTTAATTTATTATGTTTGTCTTCTTCACTGGATTACAGATTACTTGAAAATGACCATTGATTTCTCCCATGGTGTCCTGCTGCATAGATAGCAAATGCTTAATAAACTTTTTTTTTTTTTTTGACTGACTTGAATGATTCTGTGATTCTGCCGGTGGACTGCGGAGCGCCCCTTAGTTCACCTGTTACTGAAAAAGTGGGAGTAACCAAAGGACAAAACTCCCAATTAGAAAGTCATTCAGTAAAGATCATTATGAGCTACCTCAGGGACCATCCTGATACTCAAGGAACTCAGAAGACCCTGAGGAGAGTCATCTTTTTCTTTGGATTTTGCATGATTAAAATGATCACATAGTTATTGAGGTAAAAGTTGGATCACCTCAGGAGTTCCTGCCATGACGCAGTGGAAATGAATCCAAATAGGAACCATGAGGTTGCGAGTTCAATCTTCGGCCTCGCTCAGTGGGTTAAGGATCCGGTGTTGCTGTGAGCTGTGGTATTGGTCGCAGACTCGGCTTGGATCTCAAGTTGCTGTGGCATAGGCTGGCAGCTATAACTCTGACCTCCAGCCTGGGAACCTACATATGCTGCTGGTATGGCCCTAAAAAGCAAAGAAAAACAACAACAACAAAACCTTGGATCACCTCAGAAGCAGGTTCTAAGATTAATTTGGAAATGGTTTCACACATTCTAGAAATGTAAGCAAAATGTAAGCAGGTACCCAGGCTAAATTACATAGCAAAATGGAAGCCTTGTTGCTTTTGTTCATTGTGTTATTTTGAAGTAAAACATAAAGAGAAAGATACACGGATAAGAAGCACAATTTAGGAATATATGGAAACTCCTTATATGCATGCTATTCCTGGGCTTACCATGCAGTCTACATCTTATGGGTCATTTTCTTTCTTCTTTAGGCTGTTTGTTGATATCAAAGAGCATTAGGTGAAAGAATGAAAAGGAGATAACTCTAGTCATTACATTTTGTCACTTACTAACAATCAAAGAAGAAAAAGAAAACCTAGCTATAATGATGTTTAATAATCAGGAAATGTGAAATTTCCCATATACTTAAATGCTCTAACACACGTAAATTGGCATTCTCAAATTTAGAAAATTTTATCCCAAATATCTTTCCATCATTATCTATCTAAAATCATTTTTATCTATGGTAAATTTTTAAATTAATATTTCTGAATATTTATATTTAAATTGTAAACAAGTTTCAGATCAGAATGTCATGAGACTCATGATACATCTGTATGTGTGTATATATTTCAATTTAATATTTAATAATATTTCCTGAAAGGAAAATTTCACATATACACCATTTAACAGTTAAGGATTTTAGTTTAAGTTTAAATTCCATTTTTTTGAGAAAATGAATTATTAGCAAAAAATAAATTTAAAAATGACACACTTTTGGTTAGGAGTTGAATATATATTATGTAGATTAGGAGTTGGATATATTTTATAATGTAGATTAAAGTATAATTGTGATTGAAGCTGTTAAAATATATGAAAACTTTTAATAAATTTTATAAATTTTTATAATTCATATGCATGAGTTTTATACATAAAATAATTGAATTATTTTTGTATATGTTTTCTACATTGTTTATGATGGATGATATTTATCAGGAAAGATGTTTTTGGAAGCAAGTAACAGAAAATCAATTTAAATTGGTTTAAAAGTAAGGATATTTATTTGCACTCATAACTGGAAGACAAGTGGTGAAATATATTTGAGTATTGATCCAGTGGCCCCAGTTTTATTTTTTTTTTAATTTTTTTCTTTTTTTTTATTACTCAAATGAATTTATCACATCTGTAGTTGTATAATGATCATAACAATCTAATTTCACAGGATTTCCATCCCATAACCCAAGAACATCCCCCCACCCCCCAAACTGCCTCCTCCGGAGACCATAAGTTTTTCAATGTCTGTGAGTCAGCATCTGTTCTGCAAAGAAGTTCCATCTGTCCTTTTTTCAGATTCCACATATCAGTGAAAGCATTTGATGTTGGTGTCTCATTGTATGGCTGACTTCACTTAGCATGATAGTTTCTAGGTCCATCCATGTTGCAGAAAATGCTGGTATTTCATTCTTTTTAATGGCTGAGTAATATTCTAAAGTGTATATGTACCACATCTTCTGGATCCACTCCTCTGTCGATGGACATTTAGATTGTTTCCATGTCTTAGCTATTGTAAATAGCCAAGATGTTCAGCGTCACTCATTATTAGAGAAATGCAAATCAAAACCACGATGAGGTACCACCTTACACCAGCCAGAATGGCCGTCATCCAAAAGTCTACAAACAGTAAGTGCTGGAGAGGGTGTGGAGAAAAAGGAACCCTAGTACACTGTTGGTGGGGTTGTAAATTGGTGCAACCACTGTGGAAAGCAGTATGGAGATTCCTCAGAAAACTGAAAACAGAACTACCATTTGATCTAGCAATCCCACTCCTGGGCATCTATCCAGAGAAAACCATGACTCGCAAAGACGCATGTACTCCGATATTCATTCCAGTTTTATTTTTTACAAATTTCCTTTTTTTGTTTGCATACAATAACATACAACCATTTCGAAGGTTCTGTTTGATGAGTTTTGACAGATGTATACAGCCACAACCCTAATCAAGATAGAACATTTTCTTTACACTCCAGATTATCCAGTGTCCTTTGCATTTTCATCTTCAGCTGGCTTACGCCTCAGCCACAGAAATGCAGGATCTGAGCTGCGTCTGTGACATACACCACAGCTCACAGCAATGCCAGATCCTAACCCACTGAGCAAGGCCAGGGATTGAAGCTGTGTCTTCATGGATGCTAGTCAGATTTGTTAACTGCTGAGCTGTTGGATAAAGCTGTTATGAGCAATTGAGTTTAAGTCTTTGTGTTGAAAAAAATTTTCAGTTTTCTTGGGTAAATGCTAAAGGAAGAGTTGCTAGATTTTATGCTAAGTGTATCTTTAACTATTTTGCAAAGTGGCTGTACCGTTTTATAATCCCACCAACAGTATAGGAGACTTTAAGTTCCACATTCAAGCCTGTACTTGGTATTGTTAGACTGTTAAATTCTATCCTATTTCACTCATTTCTAGGGGTATCTCACTGTGATTTTATTTGTATTTCCATGATGAGCAAAGATATTAGGAATCTTTTCTGGATGCTTATTGGCCATATATGTATCTTTTTAGTGAATGTTTGTCTAAAACTTTATTATTTCTACTGGTTGGTTTGTCTTATTATTGAGTTTTATGAGTTATTTGTATATTTTGGATACAATTTGTGTAAAAAAGATTACTCCTTTTTTAAGGCTTTAGAGCTGAGTTGCTCAAACCTTGAGTATTTCTAAAAGGGCCTGTTTTCATTGTTGGTCTTTGGTCATCTTTTGGGGATTGAGCTCATCGATTGCTTACTGGTAAAAGTGTTTTGCACACTTAGGGAATTGAGCCACACTATAACAATTTGTCTACATAGTTTATACAAATCATGTTGTTTATATCGAGCACTGCATTTTTCTTGGAATTAGATAGAAATAGTTTGCCTTACATTTGTGAATGTACTAAATGGCCCTGAATTACACATTTTAATTTTTTATTTATTTCTTTATTTTGGCTGTATACTCTTTTTTTTTATTACTCAAATGAATTTATCACATCTGTAGTTGTATAATGATCATAACAATCTAATTTCACAGGATTTCCATCCCATAACCCAAGAACATCCCCCCACCCCCCAAACTGCCTCCTCTGGAGACCATAAGTTTTTCAATGTCTGTGAGTCAGCATCTGTTCTGCAAAGAAGTTCCGTCTGTCCTTTTTTCAGATTCCACATATCACTGAAAGCATTTGATGTTGGTGTCTCATTGTATGGCTGACTTCACTTAGCATGATAGTTTCTAGGTCCATCCATGTTGCAGAAAATGCTGGTATTTCATTCTTTTTAATGGCTAAGTAATATTCTAAAGTGTATATGTACCACATCTTCTGGATCCACTCCTCTGTCGATGGACATTTAGATTGTTTCCATGTCTTGGCTATTGAAAATAGTGCTGAAATGAACATCGGAGTACATGTGTCTTTGCAAGTCATGGTTTTCTCTGGATAGATGCCCAGGAGTGGGATTGCTGGATCAAATGGTAGTTCTGTTTTCAGTTTTCTGAGGAATCTCCATACTGCTTTCCACAGTGGTTGCACCAATTTACAACCCCACCAACAGTGTACTAGGGTTCCTTTTTCTCCACACTCTCTCCAGCACTTACTGTTTGTAGACTTTTGGATGACGGCCATTCTGGCTGGTGTAAGGTGGTACCTCATCGTGGTTTTGATTTGCATTTCTCTAATAATGAGTGACGTTGAACATCTTTTCATGTGTTTTTTGGCCATCTGTATGTCTTCTTTGGAGAACTGTCTGTTTAGATCTTCTGCCCATTTTTGGATGGGGTTGTTTGTTTTTTTGGTATGGAGCTGCAGAAATTGTTTATAAAATTTGGAGATTAATCCCTTGTCAGTTGATTCACTTGCAAAGGTTTTCTCCCATTTTGTGGGTTATCTTTTCATTTTGTTTAGGGTTTCCTTTGCTGTGCAGAAACTTTGAAGTTTGATTAGGTCCCATTTGTTTATGTGTTGCATGAATTTTAACTCAATTAAAAAAAAGCAATTTTAAAAATAGGCAAAGGATTTGAATAGACATTTCTCCAAAAACCATATAACTGCTATTAAGCATATGAAAAAATTATCAACATCAGTTGTTATTAGGAGAATGCAAATCAAAACCAAAGTGTGATACTATTTCATACCCACCAGGATAGCTGTAATCATGTATATGTGTAACTGATTCACTTTGCTCTACACCTGAAACTAACACAACATTGTAAGTCAATTATACTCCAATAAAATGTAAACAAAAGGCAGATAATGACAACTGTTGGAGATGATGTACAGATTTTGACACTCTCGTGTATTACTGGTGAATATGTGAAATATTGCAGTTGCTGTGGAAATCAATTTAAGAGTTCCTCAGAAAGTGAAAAAGAATTATCATACACAATCCAATAATTCTGCTCCTAGATACATACCCAAGAGAAATAAAAACCTGTCTTATTTGTATCCGATGTTCATAGTAGCATAATTTGTAGCAGTCAAAAAGTGGAAAAACCTAGATATTCATCAACTGATGAATAAGTATAATGTATACCCATTCAATGCAATGTTATTCTACAATAAAAAAGAGATTAAGGACTAATATTCCTTACTGCATAGATAAAGCTTTAAAGTAATATTCTTAGTAAAATAAAGCAGTCACAAAGCTCTGTGGCTTATACCTTTACATTTATATAAAATGTCCAGGATAGGAAAATTTATAGAGATATAAAGTAAAGTAGTGGTTCATCAGGGCAGGTGGATGTGGAGTTGGGAGGTTTAGAGAGGAATGGGTATTTACAGTTAATGAGCATGGGATTTCTTATAGGGAGGACAAATCTTTTATTTTTAATCTATTTTAAAATAGATTAAAATAGATGCTTATTGCACAAACCTGTGAATAGACTAAAAATGTTGAATTGTACACTTTTAAGTAGGTGAATTTTAACATATACTAATATCAACAAAGCTGTTTAAAAAGCAGTCACTATGGTGGCCAGTATCTTTCAGTTGTGTTATAAACCAAATTGTGACCAAGTCATGAGTATATTTGTGATATAAATGATGAATATCTCTATGTGCACACACCAAACACAACTTGCAAACTCTTTTAAAACAAAATCTAAATACTTATTGCATATACTGAAAAAATATAAATGGAAATACTGGATTATTTTGTTTAACACCATAAATACCTACAGAGTCTTTGGTGAATTGTTCTAAAAATAATTAATAATTTGCTCCAGTCTCAGAAATTTTTCTGAGAGGTAACATTAAATTAAACATATAAAAATTTCAGTATATTGTAATTGATAAAATATCTCTTATTACCAGAGGGTGAGACCTGAAAGGAGTAAATCGTGTCCATTAGCTTTTTGATTTAACTTCTCTAAGTCTTTCCTTTCTCATTTATAAAGTATGTACCATATAATACCTGCTTCAGAGAACCATTGTGAAAATTAAATTAGGTAATACATGTAAGTCCTTAAATAAGTATTAGATATTATGACAACTACTATTTTTATTACTGCTTTTTTGTATATTGTATTTTCAATGTCTAGATTTGACAATCCATTAACCCATACGGGACTATATAGGACTCTAAACTTTCTGGAACAGATTCTAAAGAACTAGATACATTGACATCTATATTTAGGGTTGGTAGATTGGTCAAGAGATGGGAGATATTTAAGAGGAAATAACATAACTTCTTGAATATAACATTCCTATGGTCTTTGTGGTCACAATGCTGTGAGAGAAACATTTACTACTGGAATCTTGAAACTTCATTTTATTTTCAAAGTCTTGAGTTCTTTCTGTTTTATTTTATTTTATTTTATTTTATTTTATTTTATTTTATTTTATTTTAGGGCTACACCTGAGACATATGGAAGTTCCCAGGCTAGGGGTGGAATCAAAGCTGTATCCACCAGCTGACACCATAGCCATAGCAGTGCCAGATCTGAGCCTTATCTGTGACCTGTGCCGCAGCACAAGCTGGGTCCTTAACCCACTGAGGGAGGCCAGAGATGGAACCTTCATCCTTATGAATACTGTGTTGGGTCCTTAACCCACTGAGTTACAATGGGAACTCCAAGTTCTTCATTTATGAACAAAAGAACTGGAAATTTTGCATCATCCTATGATAAAAACAACACCCCCAAACTATGTGACAGCCAGTTCTGAGGACACAAAAGGCTTTACTGATTAAATAGTGAGCTAGTATTGGAAAATGTGGAAGCTATTTGGTTTTTCCTTGTAATTGTGTGCATCTATCACAATACTGAGCAACTCATTTTTTTTCCACTACTGCAAAGTGAATTCCTCTCTGGATATAGAGGTATATCTCTATTGTGTGACATTCTTCCACCTAAGTTACGTCTCAATTACTCTTTAGGAATAAATTGTTCATAGAGTAAAAATGTTCAGAGGAACCTATTCAGCTTGATAAACTGTTTTCTGTTTTTAAATGAAGCTTCATAAGAGATTGGATTTTCCTCCTGGTTAACTTTCACTTACCTGGGAATGAGATAAAATGAAGAATGAAAGAAAAAGAGGTTGGAAATGTTTTAGAGATTGACTCTGTCAGATGCTCAAGCAATTCCTTTCTACTAGGCTGAAAAGGAAAGAAAATGCTCCCTAGCTGAGAACATATACTTATTAAGTAGGAAAGGGAGTCTGTAGTTTGGACTGCTGTAAGTTTTGGTTTAAAAGATCATTGTCTTGTGAACATTTGTTTATGATTATCTCAGAGACTGAATATGAAGTGAATGGCTTTACTGCCCTTTGTATTTAAGGGAGAGCACAAGAAAATTATTACAGAGTTTCACTCTCTCTTTGGTGTTTCCCTTCTATTCTAATTGAGCTACCCAACTTTGACTTTCACCCACTCAGTCTTCCTGACAGTATTTTTTTTTGCATGGCTTATCATTTTTTTTCTTTAGGATTTCCACTAGTATTAGGTTTTGGCTTTCTTAGAATATGCATAATTTTATTTTTCCAATCACAGCTCTTTGGGAGTCCTGTTTCCCATTTTCTTTTGCACATGTCTAGCTAGATCATAAGGAAGAATATTGCCAAACCAAAGGAGATGGGAGATTTCAGAATAAGGAATATCAGAGGTAAAAGCCACTGGAGATCAGCTTCTATAGATGTGCTATAGATCTGCTTTATAGATGAGTTAACTGAGGTCCAAAGGATGAAGTATTTTCCAAGGTCACATATTATCTAGGTGACATTAAGTCCTCATTCCAAATCATCATTTATGTCTAGGTTAGGCTATCTTTTATTTATTTATTTTTTATCAATAGAGGATGTTGGAGTTCCCGTCGTGGCGCAGTGGTTAACGAATCCGACTAGGAACCATGAGGTTGCGGGTTCGGTTCCTGCCCTTGCTCAGTGGGTTAAGGGTCCGGCGTTGCCGTGAGCTGTGGTATAGGTTGCAGACGCGGCTCGGATCCCGCGTTGCTGTGGCTCTGGCGTAGGCCGGTGGCTACAGCTCCGATTCGACCCCTAGCCTGGGAACCTCCATATGCCGCGGGAGTGGCCCAAGAAATAGCAACAACAGCAACAACAGCAACAACAAAAAAGACAAAAGACAAAAAAAATAAATAAAATAAAATAAAAATAGAGGATATTGATGAAGTCGTTCAAGTAAACGATAGCAGCAGTTGTTCAAACCTTTTTTCCACTGACCCATTTGGAGACATTTAACTTTCTACTGGGTCAGTAACACTGCTATACCTCAGACAGGTTATCAAAGAATGCTATGGCTTTGGTGGAGCTACACTCATCTATTCAGACCAGAATAGTAGAAACAAAGAACATTTTTAGTTTGCTCTTGCTGATATAGGAAGCTTCAATTCTGGATTTCCCAGAATTGTCATAAAACTATGGCACAGTCACCAGCATCATTCAATGCAGCTCCAGATATCTGTGTCAAGTACTTGTCCTGGTTGTGGCTCTGTAATAGACAGACCTAAGTCCTGAATTTCAATTGATTTAACAAAATCCGCTCTAATTTATCTTAAGACAGAGCAATGACATGTTAATTTAGGAATGATTTAATTTTTAATATATATTCCTGATGTAAAAAACCAGATGAATTAACATAACTTTGTAATTTATTAATAAATCCATAGGAAAAAAAGATGTTGCTTCAGGCTGACTCGTCCTTCAAAAGTATGGCTACTTCTTCTTTTTTTTTTGTCTTTTGTCTTTTCAGGGCTGCACCCATGGCATGTGGAGGTTCTCAGGCTAGGGGTCTAATTGGAGCTACAGCTGCCGCCTATGCCAGAGTCACAGGGATTGAACCCACAACCTCATGGTTCCTAGTCAGATTTGCTTCCTCTGCGCCACAACAGGAACTCTCTTGCTACTTCTTTTTTAAAACACTTTTTTGGTTGTCATCTCTAGTCTTTTTCATTTTATTTAATGAAAGACTTCTGACTACTAATTAGTTGGTAATTTATTATGTTAAACATACCAATTAAAGTTCCTGACAGATCCAATCAGAAGTTGAAGTATATACAAAAATTCAAATAAGAGGGAAACACTGACCAAAACAGAAATTAGTGTTATAATGCTTATCAGAGTGAGTTTTAGCTTTGTATTATCAACAGAAATAGAGACAATAAGACTTCCATAGTGATACTAATTGCTGTCATCACATCTTGAATGAGCAAGTCAGAAAATAAAAGGATTTTTATAAACTGTTTACTTCTTTTCTGGGGAGTTTTTTCCTATTGCTTTTGAGGTTTTTGAAAGTATATTACTGTAACATACGGGCACTGGATCATATTAACTGATTAGTTAAGAAGCGTGGTTAATACATGTGTCAATCAAGGTTCGGATAAGAAAACGGATACCTCTCCAGGTCTTTTGAAAGGGTTTAATTCAGGGAATAATTGGAGTCTGGTTACCTATTTTTTTTAAATAGATGAGCTAAGACACCAGAAAGCAGAAGGTGAAGCGATCTGGAGGTTAATAACAGGAGGACAGCACCACCACTCCAAAGATGGAAGAACCAAATGAAGAGGTGGTATTGCCAGAGTCTAGAAGCTAGATCTTCCTACGGGAGTTAGAATCATGGGGGCAGATGGAAGGCTGTCTGATGGAAGATGGAGATAGCGGGGTGTGTGACCTCTGCCAAAGATGTCACCAGGAGTAGCGAGAGAAGGAAGATAGAAATAGCCTGGACTTTATTCTGTGCCAATTCTCTAGTCTTTTGTTAGGCCTCCCCATGGGATATGCCTACCTGGCACTCAGAAGGCAAGGGAAAGACAAATAAATGTAGTTCCCTGTGATCCTGGGAAGATCAGGAGATGTAGTGGAGGTTGGAGAAAACTTGCACAATAAGTATTCACTGATATATAAAATAAGAGACCCTTGAGATAATCAGAAAGACAATATTTATTTTTTGAGCAATGAAACAAAGGATGACAGAATTTCCACTAAACTCATTTAACAAGAGACAACTCAAATGACAATCCACATTTGTCACTTTTTTTTCCCCTTCACAATACAAGGAAGTAGAATAAAACCCTCCCAGCTTTAATTTTAAGAGCTCTTATTACAAATGATTTAACTTTGCTTTCATTGTACTGCTAATGAATACCAAATATCTGTGCAGATAATAACTATGTCTCTATATTCATGTTAATATTTAAGACATTGGCTTTAATCTTTACTGTAGTATAACCTATGTGTAGGGTGTGTCAGCCAAGTGATAGTATTGGCGATAGTTTAGTCATAAGTCAACAGAACTCCCATTATTTTAGCCATAATTATTATGGCTGTTTCCTTTATTTACTTAGGCAAAGATCTAAGCACAGAGACAAGGAAGCTATAACTTTATTTTCAATCAGTCAGCAACTATTTCCCTAGTTGTCTATGTAACTACAACTATGTTTAGTATTTTAGGAGGAGTAAGTGAAAGAACAGCCCTAGTTTCTATTCTTAGGAGACAGTGACAATAACAGCAAATACAGTGTATTTAAAGGCTTACTCCTACTGACCAAAAGAAAGCGTAAGATTGAATGTGATACAATGAGCTCAAAAGCTGTCTTCCTAGTTAGAAGATCTTGGCTTTGTTTCTTTCTAGATACTTTGCGGATTGCTTTTGTTTGATTTATTTCATTAAGCATGATTATTCTTAGGTTCATCTATGTTGCTGTAAATGGCAGAATTTCATTTTTTTAATGGCTGTTATATTCCATTTTATGCGATGTGTGTGTGTGTGTGTATGTATCACATCTTTTTATCCATTAAAATATCCAAATATCCAAGTGTCAGTGGATATTTGGGTTTCTTCCATATCGTGGCTATTGTAAATAGTGCTGCTATGAATATTGAGGTCATGTATCTTTTTGAATTAGTGTTTTCCTTTTTCTCCGGATATTTAGATATATACCCAGGGGTAGAATTGATGAATCATGTGGTAATTTTATTTTTAGTTTTTTGAGGGACCTCCATACTGTTTTACATTGTGGCTGCACCAATTTACAGTCCCACCGTGAATGTATAATGGTTCCCTTTTCTCCACATCCTCTCCAGGAGTTGTTATTTTCAGACTTTTTGATGATAGTTATTCTGACAGGTGTCAAGTTAATTTATTTTTCTTTTTCTAGCTTCTTCAAGTAGAATCTTAGGTTATTGATGTTAAACCTTTATTCTTTTTAAAAACTTACGTTTAAGCTGTAAATTTATCTTTCAGCATTAATTACATCTCACATATTTTTATTGTTTCTTATTCCAGTATACACTCTGATTTACCTGTATATCTTCCTTGATCTATGGACTAGTGAGACATATGTATATAAATACATATTTTTTTACTTAAATACATATTATATTTTCTATATTAAAATTTCTATGACATCTTTATCCTAACTATATTCCTAGGTATATTTGTTATTTCTAATTTAATACTTTAATACTTATACCAGTCTGAGAATATATTCTATTTGATTATAGTTACTTGATACTTATTGCAATTTGTTTAAGCCCTACTGCATAGTCTTGGTGAAAGTTCCAGATGCATCTGAATGTATAGTTTGTAGATGGGAGTAGTATTCTGTAATTGTCCAATGGGTCAGATTGTTTGACAGTTTTTAAAACAATCTTTTATGTTTTTATTTTTTGTGTACTTATTCTAAGAAAGGCTTGTTAAAATCTCTTTGATTATAAACTTATCTATGCCTTCCATTATTTTGTCAAATTTGGTGAATGTCTTTTAAAGCTCTGCTATAATTAGGTTCATAGTTTGCATTTTATATTTTCTTGATAGATATTTATTTTGTCATGAAATACTCTCTTTGTTTTCTAGTAATTTTCTTGTCTTAAAGCCAGCTTTATCTGAAATTAGTATAGCCATACAAGCTTCCTTATGCTTAGTATTTTCATGAGACTATTTTCCATACTTTCATTTTTGGCATCCTGTGCTATTATACTTAAAAGTTTATCATGCAATTAGCTTATAGTGAGGTCATGTTTTCCTATGTAGTGTATCAATCTCTCTCTCTCTTTTTTTTTTTTGGTCTTTTTTTTTTTTTTTGCTATTTCTTGGGCCGCTCCCACGGCATATGGAGGTTCCCAGGCTAGGGGTCCAATCAGAGCTATAGCCACCAGCGTACGCCAGAGCCACAGCAACGCGGGATCCGAGCCGCGTCTGCAACCTACACCACAGCTCATGGCAACGCCGGATCGTCAACCCACTGAGCGAGGGCAGGGACCGAACCCGCAACCTCATGGTTCCTAGTCGGATTCGTTAACCACTGCACCACGACGGGAACTCCTCAATCTCTTTTTAAAATTTAATGTAATTATTAATATGAGTGAGTTAAGTATCCTGTTTTAGTATCAGCTGTTTATCCCATTTGTACTTTATTTCTCTGTTTATTTTTGTCTTATTTTGGTAAATAACCTTTTTTAATATTTTATTTATCTCTCATACTGGTATTTTCAGCTATGTCTGTTTTATGTTTTTAGTGGTGGCTCTAGAAACTCCAACAGGAATTGTTAAGTTAACCACAGTCTACCTTTAAATAACAATAATGGATCACATCAGGATATAAATAGAAATCTTATAAAAATTTTAATGGTATAATTCCACTTATTTTCCCCACTCTTTCCTTCTTAGCTTATTATAATTTACTTCTACATATATACCAACTTCCTGTTACTATTTTTGAATAAAAATCAAGCTTTTTAGAAATGTATAAATATAATATAAATATAAGAAAGGTAATTTAAAAAGTGTTTTAGTTTTACTCAGGTATTTACTCTGTGGATACTCTTCTGGATACTCTTTATTCCTTCATGAAGATCTTGGATTTCTTCCAGTATCCTTTTTAGCCTAAATAATATTATTTTCTTTTTCTATCATTTTATTTTTTTTTCTTTTTGATTGTAGATTTGCTGGAGACAAATTATTTTAGCTTTTGGTTACCTGGTAACATCTTATTACAACTTTCATAATTAAAGGATATTTTTATGGGACATAGAAGTCTAGGTTTGACAATTTTCATCTTTTTTTCTTCTTTAGCACTTTAAATATATAATTCCATTGTTATCTGGCCTCTATTATTTCTGATAAGAAGAATCCTTTATACTGTTTTCTTCCTTTATATTGGTCTTTTCTTCTCTGGCTATTTTAAGAATTGTTCTTTATCTTTGATTTTTTAGAAATTTGATTATGTTCTACATAAGTATAGTTTTCTTTGTATTTATCCTGTTTGCTTCCTGTCACTAGTTTTTGAAAGTTTTCAGCTGTTATCTCTCATGTTCATTGTCTCATCCTGTTTCCCTCTTCTTGAGACTACAATTATGTATAATTTTTTATGCTCACTTAAAAAATCTTTATTTGTGATTCTTTGTATTTATCCTATCTTCAAGTTTTCTAATCATTTCCCTGTTAAGTTTATTAAATAAAATTTTCATTTTGGACATAATCTTCACTATGAGCATTTGTACTTAGTTTTGATTACAGCTTTTATCTTTCTGATGAATTTTCCACCTCTTTACACATTATATCCACCTTTTTTTTTTACTACGTCCCCTACCATTTTAACCATAATTATAAAAATCCCTGTAAAATAACTCTGCCATCTTTGAAATCTCTGGGTCTTCATTTATTAACTATTTCTTCTCTTGAACAGGGTCTTCTTTTCTTCCTTTTTTATTTACCCTGTACTTTTTATTATATACTTGTATTTTGTATAAAATATGAGACAGAAGTAAATAATATTTATCTTTAGAAAGGCATATCATTTCTTTCAGACTGCTGAAGAGTTCTCTAAGTCATTCTGATCTATAGATGAGTCAGATCTGAGGTTCTAATTTATTTTGCTAGTGACTTTAAGTATTTTGCAGCATCCACTTTAGTAGCATCTGGGATATGAGCACTAGTGAAATTCTGGAAATCTGCCAGCCTTACAAAGAAGCTACATGTTTTTGTATATATAGGAAATCTTTTTTTTTTTTCTCTTCATATTTCAGCAGGTAGGATTTAGAACAGCTATGGAGTTTTTTGTTTTGTTCTACTTTGGACTTCTACTCCCTTTGCTTGCTGGTCCTTGGTGGATCTTTTTGAGCCCTGAGTTCTCACCATGATATTCAAAGAGCAATTGCTTTACACCCTGTAAAGACCTAGCTTGACCTGAATGTATTTCTCTCAGTTCTATTGGTGTGTCCTCAGTCTTTGATAATTGAAAGTTTTAGTGGCCACTGACAATTTTTTTTTCAGTTTTTCTTCTCCTGACCTCTTCCTGGCTAAAGTTGATGCTTTGAACATGCAGGAAACCTTTCTCTAAGCTCCTCTTTCTTTTCCTTTACTATTACTGAATATTTAGTGAAGACCTCAGGAAAATAATTGGCAGGTAGTGATGGATTCAACTTGTGGCTGAAGTTCCTTACTATGTCACATTAGTTACATGCAGCTATTAAAATTTCAGCTGTTTCTCCTTACCTCTTACATGGCACATTCTTCATCTGCTCACTAGGATTATAAGTGTCTTATCTCTTTCCTTAGCTTAGCTCCTTTGTTTTTCCTATTTCTTTAGCTTAGTATGATTTTGAAACTTGTCCAGATTGTTTTTTTTGGGGGGGGGGCTTTAGGGTAAGCAAGATGATAATCTCTTATGACTTGAAAAATCTGAATAAGAAAATAAACTTGGGAGGCTCTATCCTAAAGATTAAATAACTTAAATCTCATAATAAAGATGATATGAATTAATGAAGGATGTAAGGTTAAAAGTGTTTTTACATGATAAATGAATTTAAATGATAAGGGCATCTAGAAATATCTTCAGATCTTTATTCAATGAGATGATCAATGCTGGATAAACTGATCAGAAAGGAAGTCTGCTGTACAGGATGAGAGATACATAATAGGCTTACTTAGTAGAGGTAGAATATAGTAAATTATTGAAATCAAGGTGGCATTGGGAAAAATAAAGACAAATTAGAGAAAGAGAACGCTATATTTTTAACAATTTTAAGAATATGGCAAGCCAAGAGCAAAGTTGTGGTCCCATCAGTAGGAAAGCAGTATTGATTTCAGGCAAAATGTTAGATCTAGTTATTCATATTAAATCTCAGCTTGAAAACTGCTCAAAATGGATAAAATATAAATATATATTTTCAAATGCATTGAGGTGGTAGTATTTAAAGGAAAAATAGCCTTCAATACATAATAGAGTTTTTAAAAGAATAACTGAAAATTGAGGTAAAAGATCTTCCTTAATATGTTATAATAAGAACTAAAACATTGTAAAATATGAAAATTAACTTAAGAAATTAATAAAATGGAAAATAAACATGCAGTTGAAAAGATCAACAGGGAAAAAAGTAAAACTGACAGAATTCCAATAACAATAATTAAAAAAATAAGCACAAATATCAGGAATGAAAAAGTTGACATCACTGTAAATGATTCAGACATCAAAAAATGTAACACTGAATCATGGAAAACATTATACTAATGAATTTGACATTTTAGCCAAAGTGGATGAATTCCTAGAAAAATATAAGCTATCATAACCAACTAAGAAGAAATAAAGAAACCGAATTTGAATTAGAGAATTGGACCAGCAATCAAAAAATGTTTCCCAAGGGAAATCCAAGATACAATGATTTTGCAGCTTAGTATTATCAAATTCTCAGGGAAGAAAATATTCATTTTATACAAAATATGCCAAATAATATGAACAAATTTCTGAAGTCATTTTTTGAGTCTGGTATAATATTGATGCCACCACCATGTGAAAAGGATAGAATGAACAAGAAAAATTACAGGCCAATTTCAATTGTAAATAAAGGACACAAAATTCTAAACAAAATATCAGCAAGTATACTACAGAAAACATAAAAGAATAGGAAATCACAAACGTTGAATTTTTCTAAGAAATCAAAATTTGGTTTAATATTAGATCAATTAACATAATTCACTGCATTAAGAGTTTAAAAGATAATAATTATATTTTCATTCCAATATATGCAGAAAAATTCAACATTGATAGAAGATGGAAATCTTAGAAAACTGAGGACAGAAGCAACATTTCTTAATCTGATAGAGGTTACATAAAGCTAGCTGTAGCAACATAATACTTAATAGCAAAACCAAAAAGTTTTGCTTTGAGATTGGCAATAAGACCAGAAAGTTTTTTTTTTTTTTTGTCTTTTTAGGGCCATACCCAGGGTGTATGGAAGTTCCCAGGCTAGGAGTCGAGTTGAAACAGAGTTGTAGCTGCCTGCCTATGCCACAGCCACAGCAACAAGGAATCTGAGCCACATGTGTGACCTACACTACAGCTCACTGGCAGTGCTTAACCCACTGAGTGGGGCCAGGGATCCAACCCACGTCCTCATGGATGCTAGTCTGGTTTGTTACCACTGAGCCACAATGGGAAATTCCCAAATTATCATTAATTTGTAACAAACGAAATGAAAGACATAGAACAATGGGAAGAACAGCCCAGATAAAAATCATGTATAAATGGATATTTGATATGTGAGAGAGGTGGCCTAAAAGATCAATGGAAAAATGCATATTTTTTAAGAAAAGTTACCGTTACAATTTGAAATTCATTTGAAAAAAATTTGGACCCCTGTTACTTCATGCTATATCCCTCCAAAATTCCTAGGTGAATTAAAGATTTACTTGTTAAAGTATAAAACTACTATTTTAAAGACATTAATATGGGAAAATATTTTTGTGATATTAAGAACTTTAAAAATAGAGAAAAATCATCCATCATTAAAGTGACAAAGTCAATTACTTTAACATGAAATCTTTTTGTCCTCCTAGTATTAGAAAAAAGTGAAGACAAGCCAGAGATATGAGAGAAGATATTCACAAAACATATGATGGACAATTGACTTGATTTGGGAATATATACAAAATAATGCTATAGCATAACATAACTGATCTTAAAGTTTTCAAAAAATTTAAAAGAAAACACCAAGTGTATTAGGTAGAATTATTGGTTCCAGCAATTTATTATCCTGTAATACAATTGCACATGCACATAATTGCCATGGCTTCTTGATGTGTAAAATAAATGTCTTCGCTCCTTGTGATTTTGTGCTTGTTATTTAGGATTTGCTTTGACTAATGGCATGTAATTGTACATGACATAAACAGTGGCTTAAATTAGGCTTATACTGTGGGGCTTGCTCCTAAACTCTCCGGAAGTTCCCTATTTAAAATTTCTTTATAGGAGTTCCCATCGTGGCTTAGTGGAAGCGAATCTGACTAGCATCCATGTGGACGCAGGTTCTATCCCTGGCCTTGCTCACTAGGTTAAAGATCCAGTGTTGCTGTGAGCTGTGGTGTAGGTCACAGACACAGCTTGGATCTTGTGTTGCTGTGGCTGTGATATAGGCCGGCAGCTACAGCTCCGATTCAACTCCTAGCCTGGAAACTTCCATATGCCGTGGGTGTGGCCCTAAAAAGACAAAAAAAAAAATTTCTTTATATGTACATATGGCATTCACAATATTAATAATCTATATTTTGATTGAGTTTGAGTTATCAGTAAATAGTCTATGAATCATGAAGTGTTTCATGAACACGCATACACATGAATGCTCACGCACAGCACATAACATGCACACACTTGTACACCCACACACAAACTTTTGGCCTTTGCCATATTGTTTGTTTTTAGTGTTGCATCAGGATTACTCAGTGACTATTTTTTTGGAAAAATGAGGAAGTCCATTATGTTTACCCTAAATGAGCTACCTTTCATCAGTGTTTTCTACCTCTTGCCTTTCAAAAGACAACTAATGTGCCCAAAAGCATTTGTTTAGTAGTCTGAAGAACAACTTACTATGAAGCTTTGGAGACGTTATTGTGATGGCTTTTGCACCTATCTGCTTTGCGTGAAATATCAGTCTGGTATCTTTTATATGCAAAATACTCTACTGGGAGCTATTTTATCGTCTGTTTTTGTTTCCACTTGCTTTTATTGCAAGTTTCTGGCCAATTTTGGCAAGGTGAAATTTACTCAACCAATATTTATTAAGTACCTGTTATGTTCTAGGAATTGAGGATGTGGCAGTGAGTGACCCAGTCCCTGCTTTCCTGCAGCTTATATCCTATTGAGAAGTACAACTCTTAAAGCTATAGTATAAAATTCCTCCGCTCACAAGTTTCACTAAAAATTAAAATCCTGTAACTCCCTTTCTAAAGTTCTCTGCCTGTCAATACTGATTGCATTTATCTGCTTGGTCAGCCATTACAAAATATCACAGACTGGGCAGTGATAAACAACAGAAACATTATTTTCTCACAGTTTTGAGGACTGAAGTCCAAGATTAATGTGCCAGAAAGGTTGGTGTCTGTGGAATGCTGTGTCCTAGGGTTGCCCACCTTCTTGCTGTGGGTTCGCATTTTCTTTCCTTGGTGTGTGCACAGGAGAGAGAAGAAAGAGGGAGACACACACACACACACACACGTGCGTGCACGCGCGCACACACACACACAGGGAGCTCTGATGCCTCCTTTTTATAAGGACATTGATCCTATTGGATCAAGACCCCTCACCCTCCATGACCTTATCTCATCTTAATTACATCCTTAATCCAAATACTGCCACACTGGGGTTAAGACGTCAACATATGCATTTTGGGGAGGACACATACATTCAGTCCATAATACTTGCTGACCTCCTAGTTCCTCCTCCTCCTCCTAATTCAGAGTCTATTCTTAGGACCCTTAGTACTAACCTCAATGCACTCAATACTACTTCTAGTGTTTTTACTTGCACTACCTAGCTCAGACTGTTGGCCAGTTCTGTCCTCAAAGCTTATTAACATCACCAGCCATCACTGATTAAGTATATAGTTATTAAGTTCCCTTATTTGGGCTTATGAAACTAGACTTTATCAGACTTAGTGAATGCCCCCAGTCAAGGTTTTGGCTTAATACTTTCTTACCCCTCTCTCTGCCCCTCCTCAGGGCTCTGCATTTCTGCTATCACTTTTACTCCTATAGCCTGATGCTGTTTATTCCTCACTGTATGACAAATGGCCTGTCATTTCCAGAAATGCTGCCTAGTGACTTTGTACCACAGATATTTCCATACCTGCCTTTGTGGGGCCACTCATGATCTCACTGGGGCTTGTTGCAATCTAATGCCTATATTGTAGTACATTTATTAGCGCTAAGGCCAGTGACTGCCTCAAGAATTTTACCTAACTCAGGAAATTGAGTGGATGAATTACTGGTTGGTTGTTTCTGAGAAACACACAGTTGGGTATGTTATTCACTTCAAAAAGAAATGATGGAGTAGGGGAGTTCCCGTCATGGCGCAGTGGTTAACGAATCCGACTAGGAACCATGAGGTTGCGGTTTCGGTCCCTGCCCTTGCTCAGTGGGTTAACGATCCGGCTTTGCTGTGACCTGTGGTGTAGGTTGCAGACGCGGCTCGGATCCCGCGTTGCTGTGGCTGTGGCGTAGGCCGGTGGCTACAGCTCCGATTGGACCCCTAGCCTGGGAACCTCCATATGCCGCGGGAGCGGCCCAAAGAAATAGCAAAAAGACAAAAAAAAAAAAAAAAAGAAATGATGGAGTATAAACCCATTTGGACAAAGAGAATGCATCATAATGAAAGAGCCCTTACACACTGGTGAATAATTGTGCCTGATATACCTTCTAAGGTAGATCGCCTATTGACAGAGGTGAATATTTTTACTGAGTGCTTCAGAACTGGACAGTTATGTTGTAGCTGTGGGTTATGTTCTCCTCGTGAGATAAACAAGACCCCCTGGGATCTTCTCTGCTTGAATGGGATGAATTATTCAATTGACAGGGGAGATTCAGAATGCTTCATCAGACAAACCAACATAGGCTCATTTTCTTACCGAGCATTAGTCTTTCTAAAGAACTTTTCCTAGATGAAGAGTCTTGCAAGGTAAATACTACCAAAATATTTTCTGTTTTTTGAAAGTTGGCTCAATATTTCAGTCCCGGCATTGGTCAATGCCATAGGATCCTTGTGATTAGGGACATATTGTGTTTCATTGAAAGTACCTCAATAGGCAGAGAAAAAATCATAAAAGAATGTTCTTTCTATGGATTTGTTAAATTATTAGCTTATTACCAGGTCAATCTCGAGATTCCATAGGGACTTGTCACTCTGTTCTCAGCTAGGATAATACAATGTGTTGTCTTTCATAAACACATCATTCAGTCTTTATTCTAACTACTCTGGGATCTAACTTCTTTCCTCTCCTAATCCCCACCCTTGTGATACTGTGGTAACCAGGAAAATGATAAGGTGATCAGTCATGCAATGATAATTAATATTGATCATTTACTCTTTCTTTTAAAACAATTTTTTTTTTTTGCATGGAAAGATAAATCATTTTTATGTACTCACCAAGTAGGGTAAACCCAGCTACCATACAGTTTGTAATGTAAAATTCTGATAGAAAAGAGTTTATATGTTATGTAGAATCTCCACAAAAATTTAGAAGTTTAGACTTAAAAAAAAATTCTCTATTTTATCCTTTGTGCTGACATTATAAACTGTATATACCCCTATTATTTCTCCTGTAATAACTTATTAGGTTCATCTGTGTGTCCATTTTGCTGATTTGAATATACTCAATTAAAGACAAGTCTTTTTCTTCTTTATTTTAACAAGCATTTACGCATAGAGCCTGACATTTGTTGTGCTCTCAGCATAAGTGAGTGACTGACTTACATGCAAATGTCCTTTTTCTCCTAAGAATAATGGCTAAAATGGTTTTTCTATAGTACCATGAATTTAGCAAAGGGAAGTCTGAAATAAAATATCTGTAAATTTACCTTTAATCTGTTAAAGTGAAACAAAACAAAACTGATTTTTTTCTTTATATAGTTTTATAAAATTTTGGCTCGTGACTGAACAGATTTCCATACAAGATGTTTAATGTTTAATGATAACTTTGCTCTAGCTTGAAACTCCAGGTATTTGAATTTTCATACTCTGAGAATAAGACCAGTATATTAAGAAACGTATTTTAACTTTCTTTGTTAGCCTCTGCCTTTACCATCAAGTGAACCAAAAATGTCACATTCCACTCATACAATTTTGGGAAAACCCATGTTCTTGTTTTAGTTCTACTAAATATCCTCCCTCCAAGGGACATTTTAGGTTTCCGTACTTTTCTAGAAAACTGCAATAATAATGATAGTCTCGCCTCCCCCCAAAGGGGTGATTATGAGCATAAACGAAATGACAATATGTGGAAGTATTCTGAAAAGTATTAAGTACCAAGCAACTACAAGGAAGAGTTGAAGCACCAGCAGAGATGGGAATGGGATGATGAAAGCTTTGGCATTGATTAATACCTTTTATCCTTGCCTCAATTTTCAGTGCTCTTAAAAACAAACCTATGACACGGAGGTTGAATTGGAATGGTTACTGTTTCCTCCACGTCCGGGAGCATAGCACAGTGACTTCTACCCCCACTGGCTGATACTTTCATGTGTTTTTGAGCTCTTTCTACCTTGGCCCAAGCCAGTCCATCCAAATGAGGCCACTGCCTATTAGTAGAGAAGGTGCCTTTTGTATTTCTACTATTTTATTACTGTGAATGGAATTCAATCAGTAGCACAAAGCTCTCTCGCCTCTGCTTTACTTGCTCTGCCCTGAGGAAATAGAATGACTTATCTGAATGATAGACCTGGGTAGGGTAACTAGACAGGTTTGGCTGGCTCTACATCCCTCTTTTGGACCTAGTCTATTTACAAGACAGGTCCTCCTCTACCTCTTCACACTGTGAGTCCTACTCGGGCAGATCTCCACATTTCAAGGAGGCCTTTAGCAACTG
This sequence comes from Phacochoerus africanus, assembly GCF_016906955.1. Taxonomy (NCBI): domain Eukaryota; kingdom Metazoa; phylum Chordata; class Mammalia; order Artiodactyla; family Suidae; genus Phacochoerus; species Phacochoerus africanus. Next base: position 72,808,578 of record NC_062554.1, read on the forward strand.
AGTGCCCATGTCTGCCTAATTCAGGGGTCCAATACTGGCAATCTTACCTTATTTTCCCACCTAGAAGTCCTCCAACCTAGCCACCAGTTATAAAGTTGATACTTTATTCTGTATAATTACTGTTTATTTCTCGACTTGTTCAGAACCTAAACAGTGAAGAGGTGTGATATTTACTGCTTTATCCCTCTCTCCCATCCCAGAGTTCTGCACACATATGTTGGGAGAGTCTAAAAGTTCTATCATAGACAATGACCTTCTAGCTCCAGAATTTGTTCACATTCCCCTCTCCTCTTTTCTCTGTTTTAATCTAGTATTCTTTATTTCTAGTTCTCTGGCCCCCATTTTTGTCTATATTTTGGTACCCAGTGTTCACTCCAAGCCCCCTTTCCCATTATAATTCACTTGGTAGCCCAACTCCATGCATTTTAACTCGGGAGAAAAAAGCAGTCACTCTAACACTGGCCTTGAGGGATCCCAGATAGTTAGCATACTTGCTCTAACCAAGCCTTCCTCCTAATAAGGGACATTGCCACATTCTGTAGCAAATGAGGGCCAACACCAGCTGCTCTGCCTTGTTTGTTAGTCTCTTCTATGTTTTTGCAGTCTATTCTGTCAGCCCAGAGAGTTTCCCAACAATGTTGGTAGCTAGTTGGATGATAGAGAAAATGTTTTGCTTTTCTTCAATTCTGCCAATAGACTACTCATACTTTCCATGTGTGTGAGGTTGAAATTGCCTCTGAGAATCTATAACTACCCCAAATTTCTATTTGAATTCTGAATGGAATGCCGTGAAGGAGATTATTCAGTGGAACTCTTCTCTCTCTTTTTTTTTTATTTGTTGGTATTTAGTTTAAATGTCTTGTTTCATGGTCTTGACAGTACTGTGATATGATATTACTTTGCAAACAGCACGGTGCCACTGTTTTAAAGGTCACCGAGATACTCAGCCTGTGTTTATATTCCATTTCCTACTTGAAACACTGTGTTCTTGATTGATTTCACCAAGTTGCTGAGGCTTTGGAAGACCTCTAGGAAGGCAGAAATTTCAAAAAGAATTAAAAATTGTCTTGGGCATTTGAAATATAAAAAATAGAAGCAAACTTAGAGGTCCCTTATATTCTCAGTTTAAAAGGGTAAACTGATATGACACAAATTAAGTGATTTTCCCAGTAGAAATTATACTAAATGTAAATGTGAGGATTATAACAAAGTTGACATTATGCCTGATTTAGGGCTTTTCCCTACTTCATATCCCTGTCCTCTCCTTACCAGAGAAAGATAAAAACATTTCATTAGATACTTTATAACTAAAACAATTTACTCACTTTTCTCCATAAATGATCACTGGACAATTTCATCTTGCTTTGAGTACTTAGATAGTATCCAATAGAACAAAGGCAGTTATTTAACTTTTTAAATTCTTCTCTGTGGAGTCCATACCTAAAAGTAATTATTCTGTTGGCTAAAGCTTCATAGAGGTTAATGCCTTCCTAAACCTTGAGGGAATATGCAAGAGAGATGCTACTGCTTTTTTTGATTTAAGATTATGCACATATAACCCACAAAATCACAGTGACTCCAGTGGTATTTGGCTTGTGCTTTAGAAATCTTATCTGCTTTCATAAGAATGAGGAGTTTCACTCTTCCCACCTTGAATCCATGGCAAAAGTATGACTGCACAATTCTGTTGCAGGGAGATGAAAAATTGGGATCGATAAAGCCCATCCTACCATCTGCACGATGAGGTGTGTACTCATCCAATTTAAGAGCAGTGCTATTACAGAGCTGCATTTTCAAGGTCTTTTTAAGGGGCCAGATATGGTGTAAATTATTGTATTCAACATGAAATCGGCAGGAAAAAGATAGCAACATCACAAGGAATTATTGAAAATAGCCTAATAACCAGGGTTTTTTTTGCTTTTTTTTTTTTTTACAAATATGTGGCCAAGTTTAAAGAAAACCAATTTTTAAAAAATGGTTAAATACCCAAGAGCTAGCAGAAGCAGACATCTGCCATCACCTGTAGGCTTGAAAAGACAAAAGAAGCAATTGTTTGCTGGAATCTTCTTACACCTGCATCTATAGGAAAGACCCATCTGAAAGAAGCTGAAGTATTGGTCAAGGAACACAGTATATTAGCTAGCCCACGGCAGAGCAGAGTGGAACAACAGGAATAAAGACCCCTGATTCTTTCCTCCTACCCTTAACCTCGCAAACAATTCCTCACACTGACTGAACAAATCGGAAAGTAGAGGACGAGGAAGCCCAGTTCCTATGAATCAGTTCTGAAGGAAATACTAGGGTGGAGAAGGGAGAAAGTCTGTGTAGAAGGACAACCAGACATGGTCAAACCATGTACATTATCAAAATTTGCTAAATCATTGATTCCTTGCTACAAAGAGTACCTTCAAATTTGAGCACCCTACTTGCTTCAGCTGAAACTCAATGGTTTATAATTATTTTCCAACATTAATGTGGGTTCTCACATTCATTTTTAATCACCATAAGAATTTTCTCTCTTCTATAACAATGTCTACTCCAAAACTCAGTTTTTAAATTTTCCAGTTAAGAGAGCCAATAAATTATTTTTCCTTTTTTTTTCTTTTTAAAAAAAAAAAAAAAAACTCGTTTTAGTTTCTGTCATTCATAGCCAGGAGTCCTAATATGACCTTACTTGCTTTCTTCAGTCACACTTGTATTCACTTCCTTAACCACGTTCCTATGAATGTTTTAGAAATTACTGCAGAATAATAAGTGGCTGAAATTGAAAGTGCCCTTCTCTAGGCATTTCATAAAAAAAAAGACAAAATAACACAAAAGACAAGGTGACAGGCTTGGTTGCACAGCTTCCTTAGTAGAAGGCCAAAAGATATCCTAAGACAGTGATCATTTTTTAAAAAACGATTTAAACTGGCATATTCAGAGTCTTGTCCATTGTACCCAGAATCTTGGGGAAAATGTCTGAATTTCACAGGCGTAAAGGGGCTTGCACATGTAGTTATAAAGATTCTTGCCTTTACTCAATTTTATTGCAACCAAATCATAATTAGGCGCATTCCAGTCTTACTCAGGGTTCATTTCACTCACCTAAAAAGGACCCTGAAATAATAATGATTTTGATAATGCTACTACTGCTAATAAAAATCAGAGCTAGGTTTTTGAGGGTTTGATCCTGACCTTAGGTTCTTTCATAAGACATATAAATGTATTTTATCTCATCTTCACAGCAATTCTACCAGGTAGATATAAATTCCATATTATATCTGAAAAAACAGATTTCAGACATTTAGTAACTTGCCACATTATCTCTCCTTCTCTGATCATGGTTTCCCCCTTATTGCATGCACTGCACTTATCTCTTCACACATATTAGTACTTATATTGACAATAGAAAAATATTTGCTTAAGGAAGGAATCTAGTTGAAACTCCATAACAAAGAGAACAAAGTCTTTAGTTGTGTATTTCTTTAAATATTTTAAAACAAATCAATTACATAATCTATAGTGAAGCTAGGATTAACCAAAAAAGTAGAAAGAAAAAATAAATGAAAATATATACAGTGTTTTTTTTTTTTTTTTCTCCTGGCCAGTGAAAGTAAGGGTGGAGGAATCAACATATCAACAAGGTTTATAAGACTTGGGAGTGGTAGTAGAATTGATAATACTACTATAAAGGCCTCATATTCTCTTTCATAACATTTTGATGTTATACTGACAGTTTTTTAGGTATAGATAACCATAGCAGAATTGTTCTTAGGATGAAAATGGTAATTGTATCACATCTGAGGCCAAGGTGATTTTATTGTTTCTCATCTAAACTTGATTACCTTGGAAAGGGTAGAGCATGTTATCAGTTCAATTGAAGATTTGATGAATAAGATACAAAGCCAAATGTGAGTCATTATCTTGCTGTATTTCTTTTTAAAATACCATGAGGCCTGCATATGAAAATGAAATAGCATAAATATTAAACAAAATATGATAATTTAGTCCAAATATAAATGCAGGCACTTTGCAAATTTGTGGGGCTTTTTACCCCAGGTAAAAATACTGGGAATAACATCTCATCGGGTATTATGATATTGGAAGCAAGAATGCTTTGCAGTGATTATTCTGAATAACTTGCCCATTGGCTGGTGTCAGGTAAGCTGAGTACAGCATCCAGACTCCTATTTCTACTTTAGTTACCTCCCAGTATTTGTTCCCTAAAGGCAAGAATTGAAATATAAGAAAGAAAATAACAAGATACTCACAGCAATAGTCAATTTTAACTAAAGATGCTATAAAATTGGGTTGTGATGATCACTGTACAAGTATAAATATAATAAATTCATTGAGTAATATATAAAAAAAATTTCCCCAAACTTCAATATTTAGTTAACTTTGGTTAATGGTGGATCTCCTAACTAAAAATACAAAGTATATGCACTTCCACTGATGCTCCTTATCAGAAGAGAAGAAATAAAATTGAAGTGAGAATAAGGTGAATGCCTAAGACCTGAACCATTTTACATAACTTAATCTCTCCATTGCAGGGCTACTTAGATGCTGGCGGGAGGGGGTATAAATAGCTTTAGCATTGTTTTATCAAATGCATATTAAATGCTTAACCTCATAGGCAATTGCTCAGTGAAAACCCAAGAAGCATTTTGTCTCCATTTTTGAAACACACACAGACACAGTCTTCTTTTGATGATTCTAGACTGATTTTAATTTAGAAAAAAATTTCCTCACTGAGGACTAACTAAATATAAATTCAGAGCAAAGTTTAATATCACATGAAATGAAACTCTGGAAACTGCAAATGTTTCTTCATGGTGTTCAACCCTGAATTAATAACTACCATTTTTACTTTTGAAGACGATGAATTGAGGGAGCAACATCTCCAGTTTTGTGAATGTATGAACATTTTCCCAAGTGATCTTTTTAGATGAATTATATATCAGTGAACCAGAATCACCCCAGTCACATTTTTTAATATGTTCATCTATGTTTTAAATAAAAATGAAACATTGTGAAATGTTCAAAACAAAATATTAATAAGAATGTCCATGTGTAGTACAGTCATCCATTTTTGATGTAGAACCAAGGTCCAGGAATGGGCTGAGGATTGGGGAAATGTGTGATGGTGGCATACAATATGCCACTGGGAAACTTAAACCCTGAATGTATTTTATAAGCTCCTTGGGCTCAAAATACTTTTGGTAAGCTGAGTAATGATCCCCCAAATATGTCCATAGCCTAATCCCTGGAACCTGTGAATATTGCCTGATATAGCAAAAGGAGTTTTGCAGAGGCAGTAAAGGATCTTGAGATTATCATTGATTATCCAGGTGGATCCTTGTAGATACAAGGTCCTTATAAGGAGGGGAGGGTTGTAGAAGGAACAGAGTCAGAGAGTGTAACCTCAGAGGTAAAGGTTAGATTGATGTGCTTTGAAGATGGAGAAAGGGGCCACAAGCCAAGGGGTATAAGTGGCCTTTAGTAGCCGGAAAAGACATCTAGGTGCTTCCCTAGAGCCCCTGGAAGGAGCATAGGCCTGGGGATGACCTTGAACTCATCATTACTGTGAAACTGATTTTAGACTTCTGGCTTCCAGAATTGAAAGGGAGGGGGAAAAAAGTGTTTTAAGCCGCCAAGTTTGTGGTAATTTTTCACAGTAGTCATGAGAAACTAATACAATACCTTATCTCTTCATTTTTAAAGCATATATATTTTTCCATGTAACTTTTAAAGTGAACATTTTTCCACTTTGTAGAAAATCTGAGAGGAATATAAGAAAATCCATTCTGGGGAAAGATAAGTTTTAAAATAAAGAGAATTTAGGGCACCAAATGATATTAAACAAAAGAGCAGGAATCAGAGAATAGTACCTATTACCTATAAAAACTAGGAAGTAGGAAAAGCATTTTAACCCAAATAAAGAAATAATCTGAATTTATACAGTGTTAACTCTAAGCTGTCACCAACTTAATATTTCTCTGTTGTAGAGCATGCAGAGATATTTTTCTAAAATGTTATTTTAATAACATTTCTCTCTCTTCAAAATAAGGGTTGTTTCTTATTGTCGCTTCCATCAGATTATATGAACTCTCTTAGAACAGGAACTGTCTTTTTTTTCATATATTAGAATCTAAAACTTGGTATTTAGTAAACATTCAATAAATACAATGTGAAGTAATAAATTAAAATTCAGAAATACAATAGCTGCTTCTCTGATTGCCAGTTTCAACCCCCCTCTCCCCTTCCCGGGTGCTGAGACTGACAAAAGATTGCAGTCCAGCTACACATCTGAATGCAGAAATATTGTCTGAACCATCTCTGGGAGTCATTGTAAAGGAAGTAAAGGCAAAGTTCCTGAGGATTCTGAAGGGAGAAAGCCCTGATGAGCAGTCAGCAACTCATCCAAGGCCCCAACAGAAGGGTTGCTGAGCTCTCCCCGAAAGCAGTTCATTGAGGTAAATGGGATGAATGAGGGTGTCAATCACTTCAGTTTTTCTGCCATGAATGTTGGCAATCATCAGCTTCCATGTGGAAGTTAGTGCTTTATGAAATTGGAGGCAGCAGCTTTGCTTTCTGATGCATATCAAAGAATGCAGAAAAGAAAGCTCTCAGGGGCCTTGACTTCCAGTGTTTGATCAAATCTGAGCCCATCTGGAAGTGATACATTTCAGAATGGAATTTGAGTGGAGATAGGAAAGGTCTCACCTAACATCTCACCGGAGCACACTGGAGAGAAAGAGATCTGAATAAAATGTATTTGAAAGAAAAAGCAAAGAAGGGCTTTCTGCCTTTGCAGTACAACTGAGAATAGGAGCTAAGCCACTGACTCTGTTCCTCTCAGTCTATCATGCGTTACACTAATTCAGTTGCTTGCTGGAAAACATGAGAGCCTTTTCCAGTTAAAAGTAATTAGAAACTAGGAAGCATGAGAGACCAGATTCTGTACAGCCTATGAATTCAGATTTTGTATTCATTTCTGTAACAGATGTCAGTTGCTCAATAGCAGTCAGGTAGGCAACTCTATTCATCATATGAAGTCTTATATAATGATTGAAACCTAGCTTCCCATGAGTTATTTTTAATTGAATAAAGCTAATTAGGCTAAGTTCAATGGACTTGTCTAAGGGCACGGTTATGCACCATCACACAGAGATTAGTATATATTGTTTTCAGTCCTTACTTGCACATTCAACTCTGTTACCTTTCTGTTCAATCCCTGCTAAGACCAGTTGTTCTGCTGCTGCTGGAGACATCAGAAATTTAGTCCATGGGTCCCTGTGTGAGTGAACTTCAAAGCCAGAAATCATTAGTGGATTGGGCAGAGCCAACTTTTCCATTAGGCACAGTGCCTAGGGCCCAAGGAAATGTTTTATTTATAATTTCTTTTAAAGTAAGAAAAATATTATAATAATGAGTATTTAATCATGGATCCAGCCTGGATTATATTCATCTTTACACAGTACACCCCCTCAAAAGATAATTTTCATTTATTATTATTTTCTTTTTAATGAAGGAAAGGGCCAGTGACCTGAAACTAGGATGGACAGAACCATTGCATTTGGGGATACAGAAAATAAATGGCAATATTTAGTCAAAATATCCCACTTGAATTTTGGAGAGCAAAGCTTAAGATGATTTTGTTTACAGAGTGTTATACAGAAATAAGCCAAGAGGCATTGGCTGCCAGCTGAATGAAAAAAGGGTGTTTTTTTTTTTTTTTTTTTAAGAAATAAGATTTTTGCTATACAAATGTAATTACACATTTAATTGCAATTGAACATGAAAAGTATTTGAAGCCAGAAGGTTGGATGACCTTGAGACAGATATACAAGCAGAGCCTCCTCTGTTGGTATGCCTTGGTACAGGGGTATGCTGTGAATAGGTTATAAACAGGTTGAGACAATCTGTTAGCTGCTTAGCTTTTCAGACATTCAAAATGGAACAGGGTGGGTGAAAATGGAGTGTCTGGGCCTTCTGGAGTCTCTGGGGAAGTCACTTCCTCCTTGGAGCAGTCTCAGTTAGTTACCTTAGTGTACTGCACAAATGTTGATGTTGTCTTTGCATGCCATGATGTGAAAAATTAAAACGATGAGGAAATACTGTCTAGTCTTTGCTTGATCTTCTTTGTCTCTAAAATGTTTTTTTTTTTTTGGACAAGATGAGCTCTAATTCAATTCAGTTCCTTTGAATTGAAACATTTTGAAAGATCACTACACTAGCTTCTGGTATTAAAGATGAACAGTTTGATTAGGTCCCATTGGTTTATTTTTGCTCTTATTTCTGTTGCTTTGGGAGACTAACCTGAGAAAGTATTCATAAGGTTGATGTCAGAGAATGTTTTGCTTATGTTCTCTTCCAGGAGTTTGATGGTGTCTTGTCTTATATGTAAGTCTTTAAGCCATTCTGAGTTTATTTTTGTGCATGGTGTGAGGGTGTGTTCTAGTTTCATTGATTTGCATGCCCCTGTCTGCGTTTCCCAGCAATACATGCTGAAATGACTTTCTATTTCTCATTTTATGCTCTTGCCTCCTTTGTCAGAGATTAATTGGCCATAGGTGTCTAGGTTTATTTCTGGGTTCTCTATTCTGTTCCATTGGTCTGTCTGTCTGTTTTGGTACCAGTACCACACTGTCTTGATGACTGTGGCTTGTAATAATTGTCTAAAGTCTGGAAGAGTTATGCCTCCTGCTTGGTTTTTGTTCTTCAGAATTGCTTTGGCAATTCAGGGTCTTTTGTGGTTCCATATAAATTTCTGCACATGAAAAAATGCTCAACATCACTGATTATTAGAGAAATGCATATCAAAACTACCATAAGATACCACCTCATACCAGTCAGAATGGCCATCATTAGTAAGTCCACAAATAACAAATGCTGCAGGGGTGTGGAGGAAAAGGAATCCTCCTGCACTGTTGGTGGGAATGTAAACTGGTACAACCACTATGGAAAACAGTATGGAGGTACCTTAGAAAACTATACATAGAACTACCATATGACCCAGCAATCCCACTCTTGGGCGTATATCCAGACAAAACTTTCCTTAAAAAAAATACATGCACCTACATGTTCATTGCAGCACTATTCACAATAGCCAAGACATGGAAACAACTCAAATGTCCATCGTCAGATGACTAGACTAGGAAGATGTGATATATATACACAATGAAATACTACTCAGCCATAAAAAAGAACAAAATATTGCCATTTGCAGCACCATGGATGGAACTAGAGACTCTCATATTGAGTGAAATAAGTCAGAAAGAGAAAGAAAAATACTGTATGATATCGCTTATATCTGGAATCTAATATACAGCACAAATGAACCTTTCCACAGAAAAGAAAATCATGGACTTGGAGAATAGACTTGTGATTGCCAAGGGGGAGTGGGAGGGAGATGGATGGGGGTACTTTTGATTAATAGATGCAAACTATTGCCTTTGGAATGGATTAGCAATGAGATCCTGCTGTGTAGCACTGAAACTATGTCCAGTCACTTATGATGGAGCATGATAATGTGAGAAAAAAGAATGTATGCATGTATGTGTAACTGGGTCACCATGCTGTACAGTAGAAAAAAAAATGTATTGGGGAAATTTAAAAAAAAAGATAAACAGAATATAGTTTTTACGAAATCATGTATTTTGAAGAGATCATATCCTTACTGGAGGGACAAGCATGAAATTCTCTTCTTATAATACCAGTCACACTATGATGAATTTGAGGATGAGTTATAATTAAAGTGATATTAAAACTCAGAAGGAATGAATAACTCTAATTGTAGAATAAAACATGGAGGACTTTAGAAAGGAGGTGAAAATTAGCCTATATATGAATGTCATACCTCCAGAAAAATTGATTGAGATTCAGTCTCTAAGGAAGGGGAGTAGAGTCTAAGAATGATAGTCCTAATCTTGGAGACAACTCAGATAAAGAGAAGTTGGATTTCTACTCGTCCAAGATAACTTACATGCTGTTGACAGAAGTGAGGGAGAAAGCAGCCACTTCCTCATAGGATCTCCCAACATAGCAGCTGGGGAAATAGGATTAAATTCAAGTGTTCATAATGTCCTTATGGAAAAAGTTTATTAAATAATTTAAGGCATAGTATTACTTCATAGGGAACTATTAATTGATGGCTAAAATAAGAATAAGAAAGAAATTTGGAAGCAATATGAAAAGCAGCCTCTTTCCTTCCTTTCCCTTGGCAGTGGCACAGAGCATCCAATACCCAGGCTTAAGAGTAATCTCATAATATATTGAATAAAATTGTTGAAATGTGGAAATGCATGAAAATCAGGCATTTGGCTCACTTATAATTGAAGAGGGAAGTTAAACAGAAAGTGGCTCTCTAGAGTTATTAAGAATGATAAATGACTAGAGTTCCCATTGTGGCTCAGTGGTAATGAACCTGATTAGTGTCTGTGAGGATCAGGTTCGATCCCTAGCCTCGCTCAGTGTATTAAGGATCCGGCTGTGAGCTGTGGCGTAGGTCGCACATGCAGCTCGGATCCCTCTTTGCTGTGGCCAGCAGCTGCAGCTCCAATTGGACCCCTAGCCTGGGAAGTTCCATATGCCATGGGTGTGGCCCTAAAAAAGGCAAAGAAAAAAAAAAATTACTGAGGGCCTGGGTATTGGATGGTCTGTGCCACTGCCAAGATAGGAAATATTAAGTTTAGGCTAACATTGCTATTGGTTAAAAATCAATATAGAAACCTAGAGGTATGAATAGCATATGCACACTGGTCAGATTGTATAAAAGAAGTTGCACAATAGATATAAATATGAATCACTCTCTCTCTCTTTGTTTTTACCTTTTATTCTGAAAATTTTCAAACTTACAGAAAGGTAAAAGGAACAGTACAATAGATCCCCATTACTTATCACCTGGCATCAACAATTATAAGTATATTGCCCCATTTATTTCATCAAAACCTCTCATTCCCAACCTCTTGTTGACTTTGTTAAAAAAAGGTTTTATTGAAATGTAATTTACAAACCATAAAATTCACCCATTGCAACTATACGGTTCAATGATTTTTAGTAAATGTACGGAGGTGTACCCTGTTATCATCGTACAGTTTTAGAGTATTTCTGTCACTCCAAAGTTTCCTCATGCCTTTTTGTAGTCAGTCACTATACCTAGCCCCAGCCCCAGGCAAGTACTAATATCTTTCTGAAAATTTGCCTTTTCTAGACATTTAATAAAGCTGTACAATATATAGTGTATCACTTCTTTCACTTAGTGTAGTATTTTTGAGGTTCATCCATGTTGAGTATGTATCAGTAGTTAATTTTTTTTTTTTTTTGACAAACAGTATTCCATTGTAGGGTTATACGTTTTGTTTATTCATTTATCTGTTTCCATGTTGGGACTATTATGTATAATGGTGCTGTGGGTATTTGTGTACAAGTCTTTGAACATATGCTTACACTTTTCCTAGTAGATACCCAGGAATGGAATTGCTGAATAATTCTATTAGAAACTTCCAAACTGTTTTTCAGTGAGGCTGTACTTTTTTTTTTTTTTGTCTTTTTGCTATTTCTTGGGACGCTCCCACAGCAAATGGAGGTTCCCAGGCTAGGGGTCCAATTGGAGCTGTAGCCACCGTCCTACGCCAGAGCCACAGCAACGCGGGATCCGAGCCGCATCTGCAACCTACACCACAGCTCACAGAAACGCTGGATCGTTAACCCACTGAGCAAGGGCAGGGACTGAACCCGCAACCTCATGGTTCCTAGTTGGATTCGTTAACCACTGGGCCACGACGGGAACTCTGAGGCGGTACTTTTACATATTCCTGCTAGCAATAAATGAAGTTTTTTCTTTCTTCTCATCTTTGTTGGAATTTCAATACAGATGATCATGTCATCTGTAAATAAATATCAGTTTACTTTTTCTGTTCTAGCCTTGATCGCCTTCATTTTTATTTCTGATTATAGCACTGGTTAGAATCTACAGTGTTGAGTAAAGTGGCAAGAGTTTAACATCCTTATCTTGTTCCTAATATTGAGGTAAAAGCATCAAATATAATGTTGGCTGTAAGGTTTTCTTAGATGCTCCCTATCAGATTGAATAAATTCCCTTCTACTTCTAGCTTGATGGAGGTTTTTATCATAAGGTGGATATTTTCCACTGAAAGGATCTATGAGTTATTCTCTTTAAGGTAATTAATATGATGAATTACACTGAGTGATTTTTTAATGTTAAATCAGTGCTGCATGCCACAGATTATTGATGTATTTGATGTATTGACAGTTTCATATTTATGCAACTCAGTTTATTAATTTTTTGTTTAGATTTTGCATATGTCAATACAGGTTATTACGGCTTTCTTTATTACACAGTCTTTTTCTGCTCTTGGTTATCGGAGTAAACATGACTTCTTAAAATAAGTAGGGAAATATTTCCCCCCTCTGAATTGATCAGAGTTTTTGTAGAATAGATATTATTTATTTCTTAAATATTTGTTAAAATTCACCAGCAAAGTCCATCTGGGCCTGGAGCTTCCTTTACAGGAATGTTTTAAACTATGAATTCAATTTCTTTTATAGGTATAGGCTATTTATATTATCTGTTTCCTTGTAAGCGAGCTTTGGTAGTTTTTGTCTTTCAAGGAATTGTCCATTTCATCTAATTTGGAGAATTTAATGACAAAGCTATTTTTAACATTTCCTTATCTTTTTACTATCTGTAGAATCTATACTAATATCACTTCATTAATGAGGTTTTCCCTTTTTCCTGATTAGTCTTTGTAGAGGTTTGTAAACTTTATTTATATTCTTCAAGACCAGGTTTTGCTTGCGTCTATTATTTATATATTATTTTTTACTCTTCATCTTTTTGATTCCACTTTTGCTTTATTATTTTCTTTCTTCTGCTAACTCTGTGTTTTAATTGCTCCTTTTTTCTAATTTCTTAGTACAAGCTGTGGTCATTGTTTTGAAATTTTTCTGTATATTCCCTAAATACTGTTTTATGGTAGTCCAGAAATTTTGATATGTTGTGTTTCATTTCCACAATTTTGACCAGTTGATGAAAGTGAGATGGAGGTCAGTTTTTAATTAGATGCTACAATGAAACCTTTGAATTTTCAAACATTGGAATTTTCAAGCACATCAGTACAAAGTATTCAAATGCAAATTATTCAGAAAGGAGAAGAGAAAGAGAGCATCTGTGTATCACAAAGAAACTAGTCATTCCCAGCATAATGAGTGATGAGAAGCACAAGTTCTGTCTGTAATGGAAGAAAATCTCCTTAATATATTAATAAAATGGAAGATACCTCCTTAATAGCAAAGTTATAAAATTTCTGTACTGAAATGGACCTTTGAGGAAGCACATAAGCCAGGATTAAAATTTTATTCCAGACAGTAGTGATATGATATAAAAAGACAATATCCTTGGGCATACGCAACATAGACAAGTAGGAGGGTCAGTAGTGCCTATGTGAACAAGAATCCTTATTTGCTCAGAAAAGTGACTGTGGTCTTAGTTTTATTTTAGATTGGGTTTAACAATTGCTGGTGAAGAAAAATTGTACATCAACACATTGTTTTATATAAAAATCGTTCCTTTGTTTAATGTGGAGAACACTAAATATAGTTCTCTTTTCAGATGTGGGTTCAGTAATGTTGTAGACTAGAAGAGCTCCAGGTAAAGAGCCTCTCTAAATATTAATATATAGAGGGAGTTACAAGCTTGGAAGGTGAATTTGCTACTGTGGTCAAGATGCAGGTGCTCATGTTAGGCATAAAATGTATAAATATCATTCTTTAATGAACGTTCATTTGTCTGGGTGAACTATATGACAGGAGTTTGGTTTACCATCATTAATGTGAACTCAGTATGTATTTTGCTCTTCTGTTGCTATACAGATAACATGCACAGTGGAATTACACATTTGAAAGCAATTTATATTTTAAAATAGGCACCATAGAAAATTAACCTTCACATCCTCTAAAGTGGTTATAATGTTTATAACTGAAAACAAAGCAGTACTTAGCAAAGCCCTTGTAAATACTTCATGAAGAGAGAATTGATAAAATAATGCAAATATACCCACTGCTTTTCTAAAGAGAATTTGTTGTCGAATTATATTATTTTTTTCCTCTTAAAGGTGACAATAGCCCTATTTTTCACCATTGCTTCTAGGTGTGAATTCATTGCCTTTGTTTCAAATAATTTTCCAGACAATATTCAGAAAGAATAGAAAGGTTGCATATTGTTTCTCTGTGAACGTATGTATGTGTGTGAGCATACACGTGCTTATGTATGTGGGCCTTTCCTTTTATTGCAATGAAAATAGATAAGATTATATACAAATAAAAATAAAATAAGAGAATTAGCCAATTCTCAGAAGAAATAGTGGGAAAATACAGAAACATGTGAAAAGAAACCCAAAAGTAAAATAAAATGTTAAACCCAAAAAAAAATATGGTTCCTTATATGTCATTTTATTTTCTGAGAACTCTTTAAGAGGTTAACAAGAGAGATATTATGAGAAGGGAAAGAAAAGCTCAGAGAATTTCCAAGGTCAGGCAGCCCTGGCCCTCACTATTTTCTCTGAAGATAGAAATTTAGGGAACATTTTTTAACACCAGACATACAGGAGACAAAGAATAAAAGAAAGAGAAACCGTCTTGAAAATAACCAGCATCCTCACAATTAGATAACTGAAAACTCATGTGAGAATGAAGTTGTAAAACTGATTAGTAGTCATAAGCAATGGCGTGACGAGAAAAAAGAATGATGTAAGAAACAAATAAGAATATATGTCACTGTCCACAGTCATAAAGTCATACATTGTCTACCTGATCCTCTTTTCTGTTATCAATGTGAAGAATACAGCTCCCTCTGGATATTGCTCTAAACAGCCAAACACCACCCAACATTTGTCACTAATGGGTGCTGAGTGATGTGTTTCAGATAATACCAGAGTGCCCAGTGCCAACAGAAGTGGTAGTTTGGCCAAAAAAAAAAAAAAAAAAGGGAGGAAGAGAGAGAGAGAGACCTCAGTTTTCTGGAGTCTTTCCTGTGGAGAAGGCATAAGCAGGTCATGTGTGATTCCATGTGGCATGGCAGGTTTGGTTTGACTGCCAGTGCTCTGAGGTACTGCAAGCCTTGTTTTATGGTCTTCATTGTCTTTTTATGAGTAAAGTCACTCCCACTCCCCCCAACTTAGTGGGTGAATGTGCAAGGTATCTTTTCTTGCCTCTCCAGATTCATTCTTCATTATTCTCCAGCATGCTCTGCCCTTGTCTTCTGGACTCAGATTGGATACTGGATTTTGCCTATCAGTAGCACCAGTAGGAGGCCAGAAGAAAGGAGGAGAGGCATGGAAGAAAGTGAAGTCAAGATATTTATTTCCCTAGCTCATTCCTTTGGGGTTTGTGAGGGCTGAGTCCCTCCATTTGTCCCTCCATCTAAAGCCTCAGCTTCTGGTAGGTGGCTCTCATTTCTTAGCTCCATCCTTCCTAATTCAAGAAGTGCTCCTCTTCATTTGCCTTCAGGCTTAGGGTGATAAACTCTCTTCTCCCTTCTTAGCCCCAGCGTCCTGCGCTATCCTCTCTAGTTTCTTAATATCCTGACCATATTTTGTAAGAACCCCCTTTATTAAACTCTCGTCAAGTTACCCTTGGTAAAGTTCCACAGTGACACTTGTTTTCTCTTGGATCTGTGACTGAGAAAATGAATCTAACAAAACCAGCCAATCACTGCACATTTACCATCACTTAGACTCTCACCATGACTCTGCCATGGAATGATAGGAAGAGCACCAACGTTGGGCTCTTCGCATCCCATGCAAAGGGTTGGCTCTTCACATTCTATGTGAAGAGTTACTGGTCCTGGTGGAGAGCATTGCACCCTCTGAGGTCTCCAGGGAGCTACAGAACGACAGCTGTGTGTGAAGCTGAAGAACATATCTTCTGATTAATTGATCTATAGCTCAATAGTTCCATTAAGCAGCCTCAGGGCAGAAGTATGCTTTAGTCACATTAGATTCTTATCCAGAGCCCACTTCAATATCATCTCAGGAAAGAAAAATCCAGAAATTATCTTTGGATCTTCCAAGTTTAAAAACTTTGACAATTTCTATCAAAAAAAGGAAGTTAAAACCATAAGCTTCTGTTAGAGGAATGTCTCCACTGCCTGTTTAAGGTCCTGAATATTTTCCTGGAGAGACACACTAGCTACTGCCTCTATGTGGCATGTCCACCTGTTAATAAGGTACCATTAGGGCTCAATCTCTGCCTCTGAGCCATCCCACCACACATTGCCACTTCCAGGTCAGAAATGTGGAGATCAGTACCAAAAAAACCTCAGATCTAACACATTGCCTAGAGGTCTTTTAGCAAGTTCAGCAAAAAAAAAAAAAAAGTTTGTAAATGGAAAGTTAAGTTTAGAGATTTTATGTATGATTTTTTATTATCTTGGTACTTTCTAGCTCCCATTTCCAAATTTAGATGTGTAAAGTTCCAAATGCCTTGAGGACACAGGTATTTGCTTTTCAAAGGGGCCAATTATAGTGAAAGAGGGTGAAGAAATCTCTGGTATGATGCAAGGATCAGAACTGTCCAAAAACTACCCTAGAGGTTCAGTCTAAGTTTCCTGAAAATCAGCTGCTTGGATCTAGTGAGATTCAGTAATGCTTGTGCTTTGCTGTGGAGACTGTAACATTCTCTAAAAGTGCAGGGCAGGTAGCATTCCCAAATAGCTTCTAGCATAGTTGGCTCTCTAATCCACATTGCTCTAACTTGGACTCATTTGGGGTTCCAGACCATTGCTCAGGTTTCCATTTACTTGTCTGTAGGAAGATGATGGGTAGTTGAAATATACATGATCTTAGTTATGTAAGTTCTCCTTACAAACTCCTGGGTAAAGCCTATTTCTTAACTGAGCTGCAAAACATTAAGGAATTCCTTCTAAATATCAGTGCATAGCAGATGGAGATCTACATGGAATCTGTCCAACACAATAGTGGTGTTCATTAAAGGGTCCTAACTTGTAAAATATTTGATGAATAAAAGCCCCCAAACTTACATGAGTTTGACAATCACCAGGTGTTACTAAGAATAATCTGAAAGTATATTGAATTTTTAGATGTAGTAGTGATTTACCTTTTACTATTAATATACTTTTCATGAGTATGTGTAAAAACATAGTCATGCTTAGTTTTAAATGAATTTTCTAATACCTCCTCTTACTGTAGTAGTTCAGCATTACCCTCTTGAGGACATCCTTCCTCCTCAGTTTCCCAGGAACGTAAAGGGGAATTCAGGCACTAAAATCAGAGGGTGAAGGAAGAATCAATCCTTTTTCTAAGTACCAAGTAAACATAAGATAAGAAAGACTTATTTGGACTATTCCATCACCTCCCATTTGGAGTTCCTGCATGCATTCTTACCGACTTGCATCATTCTACCAAAAGGTGCCCAGAATAATCTTTAAAAGCACAAATCTAATCATGCTGCTCTCCCGCTTAACCTCTTCAATGCTTTCAACTTGTTCTTATGAAGAAGTCATAAGTACTTAGTGTACTCCCAATGCCCTCAATTTATTTGGCCCCAGGCTACCTGCCTAGCCACATTTCCCCCTATCCTCAGTCTAAGTCCCTACTGGCCTGCTTGGTTCTTTAAACATACTGAGTTCCCCCTGTTTCTAAACTTTCACTCTTACTGACCTCTATGCCTGAAATGTTTTTACCTCTCACCAATTCCTACTTCTATTTAAGTCCTGTTTATCTTTTGCACCTCAGCACAAACATCTCTACCATAGGGAAGCCTTCTTTGACTTACTAGATTAAGCCAGGTCTTCTGTTATTATACTTTTCATTCATAGCTTTTAATTCAACTATAATTTAAAATTTTAAATATGACTTTTTTAATGTTCATGTAATACACTAGACTGTAAACTCCATTAAGGGCAGGTATGATTTTCTAGTCAGCTCCTTATCGTATAGGAAGTCAGTAAACAATGTCTTAATATTAATGTGTAGTAGTAGATCTTGGATATGATGGGGTGGGTGGCAACCACTGGTAGACCCAAGACTTAGGCAGGTAAAAAGGCATGAAAGAGAACTAAAAAGAATGGAAGGTATTAAATGATAAAAGATATAGATGATGAAAATTTTACAGGCACCATCAGGGATGCCAATGAGATTTCAGCTCATATATTATCTTTGATCTACTGCTCTTGCTTTCCAGGAGTGATGTATTGAGAAGCATTCTGAGCTTGCATTAGAACTCAGGTGAAAAAGAAATCTTGTCACTGATTAAGGATGTCTTTCCTAGAGTGAGAGAGTGAAGTTGTAGTGTGTGTGCTATAGATTTGCCATGTCTGTTAAAAGGTCTTGCCAAATAATTATGATCTAAGGCTCAGTCTGCAATAATACTTTATAAAGCTAGCCCACATAAAGAATATACACTGAAGAAACACATATTTACTAAAAACAAGAAAACAAAACTTCACAACTGATTTTACCAAGGATCTTTCACTTATGGTCAAATACCATAGTTAGCTTTCCCAGTGCAAGTAGCTAGTCCTCAGAATATTCTCTTGCAGTAGGTACTATCGTTAATCCCCATTTTTTAGATGAGAAACTAAAATTCAGAGATATTAGGTAATTTATAGAACCTCTTTTTTTATTTTTTTTATTTTTATTTTTTTTGTCATTTTGCCTTTTCTAGGGCCACTCCCATGGCATATGGAGGTTCCCAGGCTAGGGGTCTAATTGGAACTGTAGCAGCCAGCCTACACAAGAGCTACTGCAGTGCGGGATCCGAGCTGTGTCTGCAACCTACACCACAGTTCACAGCAACGCCGGATCCTTGACCCACTGAGCAAGGCCAGGGATCGAACCTGCGACCTCATGATTCCTAGTCGGATTCGTTAACCACTGAGCCATGACGGGAACTCCTACAGAACCTCTTAAAACACAATGTAAGAACCAGGATTTTAATCTGAATTTCATATACATGTATTCTTGACATGTGTTACTAGAAGTTCTGTTTATACCCAACTTTTTAGGAATAGACTGAGTTATATAAAAACATACATCTGTAAATAAAATAAACTCTGCTTAATAAAGAACACACATACGGGTATTTTTCTTGGAATACCGAAAGACATAATTTTGCAGCCCTAGAACAACAGCTGAAAGGACTAGCTTGTCACAGAACTATGATAATTTTTATCTCAGGGAGTTATTTTTTATGTAACTGCAGAATGACTATTTGATGGTTTGTTTAATTATTATTTGAAGCATCCAAGTAAAACTAATCAGTATGATATTTCTAGAGTCATCATTTTCCAAGTTTGGATAAATAGTACTAAGCATGACTTTACCAATCTTAAAATGGTCCTAGGCTTCCATATGAATTCTTGAAAATAGTAACTTACAGCCACAAAAAAATGATATATATATATATAATATATATATAAATTTAAATATATATATATTTAAATTTTGAAGTGCTCTGTTATTTGGATTGACTTAAGATCTCTCAGGAAATGTTTGTATAATGAGGCCCATCTTGAGAAGTGACTATAGTTGATACAAATGTGCAATAGCCACAAAAAGTAAAACTCCTTGAGGCTTTATCAGAGGAAGCACTTTGATAATAAGAGCTCCATAGCTGCAGTCAAGATCAGCTATTTTCTAAAATAAAAATAGAGCAGCCTCCAGGACTACCAGTCTTATCTTTCATAAGCATAAGAAATATTCTGAAATGACAAGAGAAAGCCATAGGTCTCATATCTTATTTTATATCAATGGAAAGAATTTCTTTTTTCTACATCAAGGAGGTATTCAGTCAGTAACTCTTGTCAATAATTCTCTCTCTCCATCTTTCTCTGTCTCAATTTTTCTCTCTCGTTTTAAAAAATTTATACAATAATCTATTACCCTAAGGTACCTTGTGATATTGTATAACCCAGTCTACCACAACAAGGACTAAACTTGAAAGAGGAGGGATTTCTGTTCTGTTCTTCTGCCATCAGGAGATGGTCATAATTGTTTCAGTTTATTCACTCCCAGTTGATCATGTGAGCTCTGGTTTTTTATACCAGAAGTCGTCGATGTGTTTCTGTAAAAAGCCAGATAATAAATATTTTGGACATTGTGGGACATAGAGTTGACATTATAATCATTTAGCTCTGATGTTGTAGAAGGAAAGTGGTCATAGACAGTATATAAATGAACTTTCAAAATGTGACTATGTTTCAATATAGCTTTATTTACAAAACAGAGGTATATATGGCCTACAGATTTGCCAGCCTCTACTTTGCACTTTTACTTGGGCCGAAATCCACCACTTCCTCCACCCAAGATTAAGATTGTGTAGGTAGAAATCCCACGAGTTACATTTTCTAGACAGAATTAAGTTTTGAAATGGCACTAAACAAATAATCACCCATATCCTATTTGGGATCTGAAAAAGACCTTTGAAGTATCAAACAATGGGTGGAATTTCTTTCTTCTTGTCCCTTATTTGTGCCTTCCTTCCTTCCCTCCCTCCTTCCTTCCTTCTCCCTCCTACCCTCGCCCCATCTCTCTTTTTCATGTTTATAAATACTTTTTGAAGCCCAAATATGTGTAAGCTTATAGGGATACAATGGTAAATAAGACCTAGCTTTCTGACTTAGAAATGATTTCAGTTAATAGAGAAAGAAGCAGAGTAAAGAGATCTTTTCAGTACAGTGACTTAGGTATTTCATTAGAAGTATGAAATTACTATTATGTGAACAAAACTGCCCAACTTTTGGATGAACAGAAGTTTTCCAGTTGGATGAACCAGCTAAGCTTAGATCTGAAAGACCATTATGCAGGCCAAGCAGAGAAAGGTAGTCTGGAGACTGTCCCAGCAGGCAGGACCACATAACAGGCATGGAGGGATGAGGAACCACGAGGAGCTCATTGGACTGCAAGAGCAGATTATGAGATGGGCTTGATAAAGGATGAAGCTGAAGAGGCAGTCAAGGACCAGACCGTGAAGGACCTTTTGGTCATACTTGTTCAGGCCACCTTCAGTATTAACAGGACAGCTCAAAAAACCTCTTGTTTCCTGATCCCAAATGTTACCCCTCTTCAATCTATTTACCATACCCTCACCAGAATGATCACAGTCTAATATAGTTCATCTTTATTCTCACTTAAACCCCTTCAGTGGATACTCACTGCTCTTGGAATTATTTCCAACCACTTTATAAGACCTGAAATCCCATCATGATGTGACCCTGACAACATCTCCAGCTTCATCTTTTGTCAGCTTCATCTCCATGCTCTGGTTATTCTTTTATTTAGTCTCCTAATGTCTTTCAAAAGTGTTTTTATATTATCTTTTGTTAGGTTTACTCCTACATACCCTAAATACCCTATAGCTTTTGTTGCTATTGAAAACGGTATCTTTTGTTTTAATTACATTTTCTAATACCTTGTTACTGGTTTAGAAATGCAATTGATTTTTGCATATTGATCTTCTGTCTAGTATTCCTGCTGAAATCTCCTATTAATTTTAATAGTTTTTCTATGTATTCTTTTAGGTTTTCTATGTAGGCATGTCATATCAACTACAAATTATTTATTTTTGCTTCCGTTTATTTCTTTTGTGTACCTGCCTTTTATTGCACTTCTGAGCTGTCTGTTACTCTTAATATAGCGTAGGATTGGTGTAGTGTTAATGGACAAATTTTTTTTGTCCTGATTTAAAAGGAGTAATTTTACATTAGCATTGAGTAAAGCCATTTGTTTTATGGTTTTTGAAGATATCCTTTATCAGATTAATTACACACACTGATGTTTAATTGTATTGATCTTCCCCCTAATCTATTGAGATGATCATATAATGTAATGTGAAGAATAACATAAGCATATTTTCTAATGTTGATTCAGTTCTGCATTTCTAGAATAAAAACACCTTTTAAAAGACATATTAATGGATTATAACTGATAATATTTTATTCAGATTTCAGATTTACATTCATAATTGAAATTAGTCTATAATTTTTTATTCTCATAAGATTCTTACCCACTTTTTTTTTTTTTTTGCTATTTCTTGGACCGCTTCCGCGGCATATGGAGGTTCCCAGGCTAGGGGTCGAATCAGAGCTATAGCCGCCGGTCTACGCCAGAGCCACAGCAACGCAGGATCCGAGCCGCGTCTGCAACCTACACTACAGTTCACGGCAACGCCGGATCATTAACCCACTGAGCAAGGGCAGGGACCGAACCCTCAACCTCGTGGTTCCTAGTCGGATTCGTTAACCACTGCGCCACGATGGGAACTCCTTACCCACTTTTAAGGGTAAGATACTACTGAGCATAAAATTACCTGTCGGGAGTAGCTTTTTCAGCAGCCTCTTGAAAACTTTGTATGACAATGGACGCCAGATAGAGTTTGATCCAGAATGATAAAATTGCAGTATCCTTGGTCCCCACCATGCTGTAACAAAACATCTAAATGGCGGGCGTTTTATAAACTTATTAAAAGAAAAGCACAGTTTCAGAGACAGACCACATACACAAAAAGAGGTAAAAAAGAGGGCCCACCTCACTTTACAATTGTTTTTATATCCCCACACTGCAGACCTGAGTGGAGACCCAATTTCTCCCGCCCTGGCCCCTGTGCCCTGTGTGAGGGCTGAGTGTTGTTTGATATCTGTATGGGGCATATTTCATCTTCTAATTGGTTTTGAGCAGGATACCTTATCTGCATGGGGAACAGGTTATATAGAGGCAGGTGAGGAATGGGCCACCTTCCTTCCCTAGTAGGGAGTAAGCAGCCCAGGCTGCTCAAGGTGAGGAAGGGGCATTACACTGAGACATGGCCAGAAGCTTTTGGGTTTAATCTCCTTGAAGGGGACTTGAAGCCTATAACATAACTGCCTTTGAGTTTTCATAGAATTCACCTTAAAACCATCTGAACCTGTACATATTCACCTTAAAACCATCTGAACCTGACTGTATATTAACTACTTATTCAATTAAAAAAATAGTTTAAGGATTTTGCTTTTCTATGCTAAGTTTTAGTGATTTTTTTCCCCTAGGGATGTATTTTTGCCTGATTTTTCAAATGTATTCTTACTGTCTTTTGTAAATCTTTATTGTAACCATTTATCCTTTTTCACTTAAAATATTTTTGTGATTGAGGTTTTTTTTTTCCTTCATTAGTGTTGCCTGAGATTTATAAATTTTATTAGCTCTTTCATGAAACCAAAATTTAGCTATGTTGATGTTGATTGAAAAAAATGTACAACCTGAAAGTAGAAAATTATGTTTTCTTCTGAAGATTTACTGAGGATTTAAACCTAACCTGGGAGGCGGCCTCTCAGAACAGAAAGCTCTGTTCCCAAGAGGTAAGAGAGGAGCCAGGATATATAGGAGTTTTTGCAAAAAAAAAAAAAAAAAAAAAAAATCCCAGGTAGTCGGAACATCAAATGAGCACTGTTAATTAAAGAAAAACCAAACATCTCAAGTTAATGAATTTAGTACTTTTACATGTATGGAAAGTTGCAAGAGTCTGGACTCATTAAAATCATTCCATTGATATGCACCTTAACTCTATAGGGCCAGTGTCCTGTTTTTTCTTCCACCTGAATCCTTTCAGGGTGCAGAGTTAGAGGTGGCTGCAGTGGCTGATGGCTTGATGGCTGCAGCATCCTTTGTTTACCAATATGGCAGATGACCTCTTTACCCTCATTGATCTTTTTCTTTAATTTTTTTCAACTTCATTAATTTTTTTTTTTTTAGTATTTGTCTTTCTCTGTATGACTTGTTTTACTTAGCTTAACACCCTCCAGATTCAGCCAAGTTATTGCAAAGAGCAGAATTTCCTTATAGTTTTTCATGACTCAAACCTATCTGTCTGTCTGTCTGTCTATCTCATAATATATTTTCTTTTTTTTTTCTTTTTTTAATCACATCTGTAGTTGTATAATGATCATAACAATCTGATTTCACAGGATTTCCATCCCACAGCCCAAGCACATCCCCCCACCCCCCAAACTGTCTCCTCCGGAGACCATAAGTTTTTCAATGTCTGTGAGTCAGCATCTGTTCTGCAAAGAAGTTCCATCTGTCCTTTTTTCAGATTCCACATATCAGTGAAAGCATTTGATGTTGGTGTCTCATTGTATGGCTGACCTCACTTAGCATGATAGTTTCTAGGTCCATCCATGTTGCTAAAAATGCCGGTATTTCGTTCTTTTTAATGGCTGAGTAATATTCTAAAGTGTATATGTACCACATCTTCTGGATCCACTCCTCTGTCCATGGACATTTAGGTTGTTTCCATGTTTTGGCTGTTGTATAGAGTGCTGCAATGAACATCGGAGTACATGTGTCTTTGCAAGTCATGGTTTTCTCTGGATAGATGCCCAGGAGTGGGATTGCTGGATCAAATGGTAGTTCTGTTTTGAGTTTTCTGAGGAATCTCCATACTGTTTTCCACAGTGGTTGCACCAATTTACAACCCCACCAACAGTGTACTAGGGTTCCTTTTTCTCCACACCCTCTCTAGCACTTACTGTTTGTAGACTTTTTGATGATGGCCATTCTGGCTGGTGTAAGGTGGTACCTCATCGTGGTTTTGATGTGCATTTCTCTAATAATGAGTGATGTTGGAACGCATCTTTTCATGTGTTTTTTGGCCATCTGTATGTCTTCTTTGGAGAACTGTCTGTTTAGGTCTTCTGCCCATTTTTTGATGGGGTTGTTTGTTTTTTGATATGGAGCTTCAGAAGGTGTTTATAAATTTTGGAGATTAATCCCTTGTCAGTTGATTCACTTGCAAAGATTTTCTCCCATTCTGTGGTTGTCTTTTTGTGTTGTTTAGGGTTTCCTTTGCTGTGCAGAAACTTTGAAGTTTGAGTAGGTCCCATTTGTTTATTTTTCTTTTTATTGTCAATACTCTGATAGGTGGATCTGCGAAGATGTTGCTGTTGTTTATGTCAGAGAGTGTTTGGCGTATGTTTTCCTCTAAGAGTTTTATAGTGATTGTAAGAAGAACTCACACTATTATAGAGGCTGAGAAGTCCCACAACAAGCCTCTGCAAGCTAGAGAATCAGGAAAGGCAGCAGTGTAATGCAGATTAAATCTGAAGCCCAGAGAATGACTAGTGTGAGGGGGTGAGGGAGGGGCTGATGGTATAAGTTCTCTTCTAAGTCTGAAAGCCCTGGAAGCAGGACCACTGATGTTCCAGGGTAGAAGATGAATGTTTTAGATTAAGCAGAGAGAGCAAATTCAGTCTTTCTCTGTCCTTTTGTTCTATTCAGAATCTAGAAGAAGTGAATGAGGTTCATCCACTTTAGGTAGGGCTATCTGCTCTATTCAGTTCACAAATTTAAATGCTGATCCCTTCTGGAAATACTTCAAAGACACACCCAGATGCAATGTTTTACCAGATACCTGGGAGTCCCTTAGCCCAGTCAAATTAACATATAATGTTATCTATCACACACAAGTTTTGAGATATTCTATTTTCCTCATTATTTACCTCTGAATCTTCCCTAATTTTTATGACTATTTTGTCTATGAGCTATCTGAGGTTTTAAAATATCCAAATATGTGTGGTTTTAAAAGATGTATTTTGTTATTGATGTCTTTCTCATCTACATTTTGATATAAGAAAATAGTGTATTGTATTGAAATTTATTGAGACGATTAATGGCCCCAAACCTAGCTAGGTTTAGTAAATATTCTAGGCTTAGTTAAAAAGTATATGTTTGGAGTTCCCTGGTGGCTTAGCCACTGCTGTGGCTCTGTTTACTGTTATGGCATGGGTTTGATCCCTGGTCCCAGAACTGTCATATGCCATGGGTGCAGCCAAAAAAATGTATTATTTTTAAGGAACATGTGTTGGCTTCTTGCACATATAATATAGTGTTTATAATTTTCATTGGTTTGAACTTATTAGTTATCTTGCTCAATTAGGGATTGTTTTCTTGAGCTATAAATTACTAAGTGTTAAATGGAGGACCGACTTTTTTTCTTTGCTGTTTCGTATATATTTTTTGCTGGATATCTTTTAAAACTATGCTATTAAATATACACAGATTTAAAAGTATTATATATTTTGGTTGATTTAAACTTTTCATCAATATACAAATGTTTCTGTTAGAAGTAAGATGTGGCCCTATTCTACCTGCCTGAGAAATGGAAATTAAATTCCC
The DNA here is from genome assembly GCF_016906955.1 of Phacochoerus africanus. Classification (NCBI taxonomy): domain Eukaryota; kingdom Metazoa; phylum Chordata; class Mammalia; order Artiodactyla; family Suidae; genus Phacochoerus; species Phacochoerus africanus. Next base: position 72,834,749 of record NC_062554.1, read on the forward strand.
TCAGAGGAAAATGGCAACAGATAATCTGCAGTACTACATAACACAGTTTTCAGTAGTCAAATAAAACCGTATGCGACCAGTCAAGTGACAAAAATGATCAAAACCGATCAAAGTATTTAATAGAAATAGACTCATAGGTAAACTAGATTTTGGAAGTATTTTATGTGAACTTTAAAATAATTGTAATTAGGAGTTCCCATTGTGGCGCAGTGGTTAACGAATCCAACTAGGAACCATGAGGTTGCGGGTTCGGTCCCTGCCCTTGCTCAGTGGGTTAACGATCCAGCGTTGCCGTGAGCTGTGGTGTAGGTTGCAGATGTGGCTCGGATCCTGCGTTGCTGTGGCTCTGGCTAGGCCAGCGGCTACAGCTCCGATTCGACCCCTAGCCTGGGAACCTCCATATGCCGCGGAAGCGGCCCAAAGAAATAGCAAAAAGACAAAAAACCAAAAACAAACAAACAAAAAATAAATAAAATAATTGTAATTAATACAGTCAAGAAAATAAACATCAAGATGGAGAATTTCACAAGAGAACTAGTTTCTCGACTTCGAGATCGCTTATCCTACAAAGTGTAGGATTTGGAAAATGTATCAGTGTAGAATGTCAAGCTTATTCGCTGTAGTTTCTTTAACTCCAGGATTTTAGTCCCTCAAATTCTTGCTGACTTGGTAGCATTAAATGCAATTTGTCTCTTCACCGTGGTGAAAATGTTAAAGGTTCAGAGCGGCTGCTTTCTGCTAGATCTCTAGGTTCACAACAATTACTTATTGGCACATATTTCAAGGAGAAATGGAAGGAGAAAGGCATGGCCATGTCAAAGTGTTTCCCTTCTCTCTGTACTCTAGATGGTTTCAGGCTCTGGGTGTCAGTGCTGCTGTCTGATGTGTTCAAACAATTGTTTATTCATTTTTATTACAGTCAGCATTATTCTTATGGAAAGTTTGGTCTTTTTCAAACTACTCTTTCCTAGACAAAAGTGGAAATCCTCAGTGTTTCCCTTTTAACATAACTTAATTGATTTTTTATTAGTTTTAATTACAAATATACTTAGGTGCATCATTTATTTATTTATTCAGTCCTTTTTCAGTCCTTTTTTCTCCCTTTACTCTCATCATTTTTCTCTTCTGCCTTTTCAAAGTGTAATATAAGACATAGACATCATTTCTAATACTTTAGTGAGTCCCATGAAGATTTTAACATTCATATTTGTCTTAATATAGTCTAAAGTTATCTTGTCCCTCTTCTGAAATAAAAAGAATTTCAGGGAGTTCCCTTCATGGCTCAGCGGTTAACAAACCTGACTAGGGATCCATGAAGATTAGGGTTAAATCCCTGGCCTTGTTCAGTGGGTTAAGGATCTTGTGTTGCTCTGGCTGTGGCATAGGCCAGCAGCTTTAGCTCCAATTTGACCTCTAGCCTGGGAACTTCCATAAACTGCAGATGCAGCCCTAAAAAGCAAAAAAAAAAAAAAAAAATTCAAATATTTTATTTTCATATGCCTTCTCTCCTGAGTTAATGCTTTTACTGTTTGCTATTTTAGTTCCCTCTTGCTTATTTAATCTCTCAGCATTATTTATTGTCTCATATTTCTTTTCATTTAACATACGCTTACCATTTTATTTTTTATCATCCTTTCTTGCATCCCAGATTCTCCTTCTGATATCATCTGATGTTGATATTTCTTTCTTGAGGCTTTATTTTCTTTAGACTTATGTGAGAATATATTGGTAGTAAATTTTCTAGGTTTCTATTTGTCTAAAACAATCGATTTCAAAGTACACACTATAAAACTCTGGGGATCCTGAGATACTTCCAGAGGATTCATAAAAGTATTTTCATAAAAATACTAAGATCTTATTTGCTTTTTCCACCCTATTGACATTTGCACAGGTGTTGAAGAGCAATGATGGGTAAAACTTCTGGCTCCTTAGGAATGATTTGATGAAGCAGTAAAAATCACTAATTTTATTACATTTTGACACTTGAAAATATGTCTTTTTTATTATTCTTTTTCAAGGAAGATAAAATGTGCATAAAGCATATTGTACACTAAAAAAGTCCATGGGTTGTCCAGAGGAAAAGCATTCGTTCAATAGTTTGAATTGTGAGACGAATAAACTGCTTTTCATGGAACACTTCTTTTTTTAAAGAACAACTGTCAGACAACCTATCATTATTCAAATTTAGGAGAATTGGCAGAAAATTTATCTTCAACGAAATGTAAACCTGTCACTTCAAGGAAAACAACCAGTGATGTTCTGATAAATGTTTAACCACTAGCCCTCGGGGGACAAAGAAAGTCCCAATTTGTAGATTTATAGCCAATTTCTGAGGTGTAAATACACCCAGCATGGCTAGTTTCGAACTACCAACTTGATGCCATGAACACAGAGTTGGGAATAGATAATTGGGTCTCATAAACCATTACAAACAAACTACTGCACACTACTGAAAACAGTGCCAATAATAAAATTAGATATGCCAAATAAAAGTTAGTATCCACCAACCAGCATGAGACTGACAGCTTCCCAATACATAAAAACTCTTTGCAAAGACTGTTAGAGATATTAACAAATCTAATTTATATATTCTGTAGTGAAATGTGTCAACATTTCGAAGATCTAAATACCTCTATGGTCCATTATTTGCCAAATGACCAGTGTATGCTGTTACCAAATCTTGCATGGATAAAAGATTTATTCAGAATTCAAGATAGACAATTTAATGTGGCAGAGTACAGAATATTTTTTGATATGGCTTTAGATTCTATAGTGCAACTAGCCTTTAAGAATCTGCCACTTAACAAGTTCTGGTTTGGTATCAGATTATTGTAAAAAGGCTACTAAAATGCTCCTATCACCTGCAATTATATATTTGTGTATAGCCAGATTTTCTCTATGTCCTTCAACCAAATCAACATGTCACAACAGAAGGGATTCCTTATTTTCAGAATGGACAGAAAATATCCAAGCCTGGAATGACTATAGCGAATAAAGAAGGGGTCAAAGTTGTGCTGTCCTCATAGTTACAGTGTCAAGATAGAGGGGACCCTTTATGTTCCTGATGATGTAGAGCAAAGGAAAAAAAAAATCAGTTTTGGACGAGGGCAAAGCAAAGTGCCTCAAAGAGAGCCATTACCAGTGAAGCCCTTCACTCTGGCGCAAAGGGATGCATTATAACCTTTCAGAACACTTTAGTCATTATTCTTTTGACTTGCTTATTTGTTTCTTGACTGATAATATTTAATTTACATTTTTTCCTAGACTTCCATGGCTTTTTTAGAGTAACCAATATATGTTTTTAATTTTTTTATGATTGATTTGCAGTGTTCTGTCAATTTCTGCTGTGCAGCAAAGTGACCCAGGATCTCATTGCCCTTCCACTCCAACTGCAACAGTTTTCATCTACTAACCCCAGATTCCCAATTCATACCACTCCCTCCCCCGTCCCACCTGGCAAACACGAGTCTGTCCTCCATGTCCATGATCTTTTCTGTTTTGTAGTTAGATCATTTGTGCCATGTTTTAGACTCCACATGTAAGTGATTTCATAGGGTATTTGTCCTTCTCTTTCTGACTTACTTCACTTAGTATGAGAGTTTCTAGTTCCATCTATGTTGCTGCAAATGGCATTATTTTGTCCTTTCCTATGGCTGAGTAGTATTCCATTGTATATATGTACCATGTTTTCACAATTCATTCCTCTGTTGATGGACATTTGGGTTGTTTCCATGTCTTGGCTATTGTAAATAATGCTGCAGTGAACGTATAGGTGCATGTCTCCTCTTCAGTGAAAGTTTTGTCTGGATAAATGCCCAGGAGTGTGATTGCTGGTTCATATGGTAGTTCTCTTGGTGAGGTCAAGTCTTAAGCTATCTAAAGTATTATATTAATATAACAATAATGCATTGTTTCTATGGGAAACATACATCAAAGTTGTCTGTCAAAGAAACATCCCACTCTAATAGAGAAATACTTGATCTTTTCCATTAATGTACTTCCTTCTGGGTGATAAAAGCAAGATTTCCTGCAATCTAATCCATGAAATTTGTTCTGATACAGGGACTTGAGTTGGATACGAAATGGGGACAGTGTTATGGGGAGGAGAGCTAGTGACTCTGTGGTAAGGAGGTGGCTGGGGAAAGAGGGGTGTGGACAGATTTCAGAAGTAGACAAAAAGAGTATAGATTTATGTTTTCTGCTCAGGTAGAATTGTAGGGAACCCTGGGTTCTCTACAGTCAGTCTCCTCATTTTTCCCAAGGCCTAAAGGATGGATCTATTCTTCCATCCCATGGTAAACACCTCTTATGTTTTCCTTCTGTGTGAGCCAGTCTTCTCTCCTTGATCTCTGGGTTGTAAACCCTAGCATTCATCATTAACATGCGTCTTGATATATTAAAGCTACTGCTCACGGAATCAGGTCAAAGCAGAAAATGTCAGGTTGTTCAATTTTTAATAAATCTTTATATTGATTCATTAACATTAAAGTTAGAGTTCAGTACTTAGGTACTCAGAAAATTATTGAAATAAGAAAATTTATCATTATAATATTTGTTTCTAGAGAAATTTTCTTAACAGAGAGTTGTCAGATGTAAAGGAATGAAATTATGCATCTGTACCTATATGCATATATAAGTCTATGTTTTCAGTTTTTTTTTATCAATTCCTCTTATCCACATTATTTTCATGACCACAACAGTGAAACCTGGGTATGGGGAAAGAAGAACTGTAAGGGATTGAGAACAGAAGATTAATTGTAGGGAAACAGTTGAATATTATTTTTACATTCCACTTTGATGATTTTCCTTTTAACTGACTAGTTTTAGGAATGGCTTTCAAGCTGGCTAAAACCCTGATGGACTTGCCTATTCCACTAACACTGGTGGGTTTTGGTAGGAATTAGTGAAATCCATAACATTTCTAAATTGAAAGTATTTTATTTTCTTCTACTGGAGAAAAGAAATCAAAACAGATGGGGTAAAGTAGATAATGATTTAGGAAAACACTGAGAACTCAAAGGCTAACATTAATTATATCAGATGTTGTTTACTGGATTGACTCATTCTGATCCCACAATGATACAACCTCATTTCCCACCAAACAAACAAACAAACAAAACCGAAAAACCCATCTGTTATTTCCTAAAGTTTGTCACCACCATGCAGGATGCAAGAGGGTTCCTGAGAATAATGAGCTAGGGCTAGAAAAAATCAGTCACACAATATATGGCTTTTGCTCTGTTTATTCTTTAAGGCCTATACTTTTTCACTGTTAATAAACATAGCAGCATTCTGTGTTTTCATGCTCATTAATCAGCCAGTAATGTCATTGATTCTTACCGTTAGACAACTCTATCCAGAAAACTACTAAGATAGCAGATTCCCTTGCTTACAGAACACCCACACGTATAGCAGCAAAGATTTATCAAAAAGCACATAATCTCTTCTTTTTCTACCTCCATTCCTTTGACGGAGTGTTTTAGCAACACTGAGTTAGCCGAGTACGTTGATGTCTTTATAATAGGAAGACCAGAAACTTACTACTTTGTTAAGATGAAATGTTAGAGTAATAAAGAGGGTTAAATATAGTGAACTTGTCTTTCTCTTTTAAGAAGCATGATATATTTGTAATTTGTGTAATATAATCTGTATTTTTTTTGGCTTAAATAGAAATTTGGGGGAATATTTTAATCTTTTCAAATTTATTTTAATTTTATAAACAGTAAAATTGAATCAGTGTTGCATGGTTCTATGAGATTTGACAAATGTATGGAGTCATGTAACCACTACCAAATCAAGATTCAGAACAATTTAACACCTTCCCCCCAAATATCCATGAACTGATACTTTATAGTCAGACTTATTTCTTTAAGCCTTGATACCACTGATCAGTTCTTTACTCATATAGTTTTGCATTTTCCAGAATGTCAAATAAAATGAATCATTCATATAGTATGTAGACTTTTTAGTCTAACTTGTTTCAGCCAGTATAATATATTTGAAATGTATGCATGTTGTTGTAGGAACCATACCTTTTTTTTTTTGAGTAAACCATTTCATTCTTAAATGGTATTCTTTTAAATAGACAACGCAATTTGGTTATTCCTTCTCTAGATGAAGGACGTGGCAAATGAAGCTGCTATAACCATTTGTAAAAAGCAGGTTTTTGTGTGAGTATGTTTTTATTTCACTTGCATAAATATCTATGAGTGGGATTTCTGGGTAGAAAGTAGCAATAAGTTTATAAGAAACTGCCAAGATACTTTCCTTAGTGCTACCATTGTTCATTTCTACCAGTATTGTGTGAGAATCCTAGTTGTTCTTCCTCACCCTTGCCAGAACTTAGTTTTGCAGATGTTTTTGTTATTGTTTGTTTTTTGGCCACTTTAATATGTGAGTAATGGAATATTTTCTGTTTTAAATTTGTATTTCCATAATAAGTAAATTGTGTGGATTATCTTTTCATGGGCCTATTTGCTCTCCATATACTTTCTTTGGTGAAGAATTTGTTTAAATCTTTTGTCCATTTTTGTTGTCAAGTTTTGAGAATTCTTAATACATTCTGGATACATGTTTTTGGTCAGTTATGTAATTTAAAAATATTTAGTTTATGGCTTGTTTTTTCATCCCCTGTTTTTCATAGATCCATTTAATCATGCCTTTCTCTTATGGACTATGCATCTGATACCATGTCTCAGAACTCATTGCCTAAACTGAGATGTGGTTTATATTTATGTCTATGATCCATTTTGAGTCAAATTTTATATAAGATGTGTAGTATATGTTAAGGTTTTTTTTAAAATATGGATGACCAATGGTTCTAACACCATTTATGAAAGGCAGTCAATTCTCTATTGAATTGTTTTGTACTTTTCTCAAAAATCAGTCATAATTTGTGTGCAGGTCTATATTTGTGTTCTATTGTTTTGTTGATTTATATGCCCATTTTTTTACCAAAACCACACCGTCTTATTACTATAGTTTTCTGATAAATTTTAAATCAAGTACTGTGTACCCTCAAAATTTATTTAAAAAATTTTGACATACCTTGTTCCTTTAATTTTCCATAAATATGGTATATCTTTTTTTTTCATCCTTTTTCTTTTACTCAATCATTATTTTTCTATTTATTTATTTATTTTTTCCTGTTAGGGCCACTCCTGTGGCATATGGAAATTCCCAAGCTGGGGGCTGAATTGGAGCTGTAGTTGCCAGCCTACACCACAGCCATAGCAACACCAAATCTGAGCTGCATCTGCAACCTACACTGCAGCTTGTGGCAATGCTGGATCCTTAAACCACTGAGAGAGGCCAGGGATCAAACCTACACCCTCACAGACACTGTGTCAGGTTCTTAACCCACTCAGCCACAAGGGGAACTCCTTATATCATTCTATTTAAATTGTATTTTTATAGGCAGTTTATGGTTGGGTCTTGAGTCTTTTTTTTTAAATCCAGTCTGATAATCCCTATCTTTTAATAGGTATGTTTAAAATATTCACATTACTGTAATAATTTATATGATTCACTAAGTCAGCCATTTTATTACTCTTCTATTTTTTTTTTTTGTCTGATATTTGTTCCTCTGTCCCTCCTTTCACATCTTCTTTGGGGTATTTAAGTATTTTAAAGCAATTAAATTTTAATTTATGTATTAGTGTTTTGCTACTACTGCTTTGTATTTTTTTTAATAGGAACATACACAGAACATACACAGAAACACTTCATCTAACAGCACTAGAATATACATCCTTGTCAAATGCATATGGAATATTCCCCAAGAGAGACCACGTGTCAAGTAATGAAACAAGTCTTAAAAAAAATTTAGGAAGATGAAAATCATACAAAAATTGATACCATTTACAAAAATTAACTCAATATAAGTTCAAGACCTAAAAATAAGATCTAAAACTATAAAGCTCCAAAAAGAAAGCATAAGGGGAAAGCTTTAGGACATTTGATTTGGCAGTGATTTCATGGATATGACAGAAAAAGTATAAGCAAAAAAAAAAAAGATGGATAAATGGGACTTGTTCAAACTTAAAAAATTTCTGCACATCAAAGGAAATAATCAACAGAGTGAAAAGGCAACCTACAAATCTCCATACTGTACTCCACGGTAGCTGCACCATTTTAAATTCCCACCAACACTGAACAAAGATTTCAGCTTTTTTGCATCAACAACATTTGTTATTTTCTGATCTTTTGAAAGTGGCCATTCTGTTGGGTGTGAAGTAATATAATATCTTATCGTATTGTTGGATGATGGAAAGGTGACATGTACTAATAAAATTTTCTTCCACAATCTAAAAAGCCAACAAACCAAAAATAGAGGGCTTACAACCTTATTGGCCACTTAACTCTTCTCCCTTATGATGTAGTTTCTGAATGTATTACATCTATGCACATTGAAATACTTCCCAGACAATATTGTATTTTTTATTATAATTATGAATCATTTTTTAAAACTTAAGAAAAAAACATAAGCTGTTCTATTTTCCAAGATGTTTACCATTTCTGTCATTCTTTTTCATTTCTGAAGTTCCAAGTTTCCCTCTGGTGTCATTTCCTTCAGCTTAAAGAAAGTTTCTTTATGGAAAGATCAATAGAGACAAATTCTCTTGGTTTTCTTTATCTGGGAATGTCTTTATTTGCCTTCGTTTTTGATAGATTTTTTTTCTATACATAAAATTCTTAGTTGACAGGTCTTTTTACTCAGCACTTTAAAAATGTTATCTGTTTTCTGTCTTTTCATGGTTTCTGATGTGAAATCTGAAGTCATTCAAATCGTTATTCTGCTGTATAAAATGTGATGCCTCCTCACCATCTCCACCCCCAGCAGCTGTCAAGATTTCTTTGTCTTCATTTTTCAGCAGCTTGATTGTAAAATGTCTAGGTGTGGGTTTCTTTGAATTATCTAGTTTGCAGCATGCCTGGTTTTTCAACCTGCAAATTTATATCTTTCACCAAATTACTTCTATAGATAATTTTCTGATAACTATACACGTATTCATTGCTAATATAAGGTGAATTAATGGTTTGTGGATTGATACCTGCTCCCCCATAAACCACATTGGATGTCAGTAATTGATCTCAGAACCCTTTTTTTACATTTTTAAAAATTATAGTTGATTTACAGTGTTGTGCCAATTTCTGCTATATGGCAAAGTGTCCCAATCATATATATATATATATATATATATATAGATATATATTCCTTTTCTTATATTATCTTCCGTCGTCTACCCCGAGAGACTGAATAAAGTTCCTTGTGCTATACTGTGCTATACTGTAGTACCTCATTGCTTATCCATTTCTAAATGTAATAGTTTGCATCTACTAACCCCAAACTCCCCATATATCCCACTCTCCTGCCCCCCTTGGCAACTACAAATCTATTCTCTGTGTCTGTGAGTTAGAATCCTTTCTTGTTAAGCCTCAGTGAAGCTTCAGAAGTGTTCTTACTACAGTCAGTTACCAGTCAGATAGTGCACATACCCTGAAACTCACTGCCACTCCATAATCTAGGGATTCTAAAACTTCCCCGCTATTAAGGCAGGTCACCAGGATCTATGGGTATGGGTCATATCATTTTGGTAGTGTTACCTTAAGTGAGATGAACTTCAATGCTATGTGATAACCTACAATATGGGGTATTTAATTCACAACCCTATAGTATTTGTTGCTGGAGTTAAAGTCAGAATATCTTTGTAGGTGCTCCATCTTAGGATTCAGGGCTCACTTTCAATTCAGTATGGGGGAAACTAATTCTGGGTTCAAAACTTTTTAAAATTTTACGGAAACTGCTGAGCTCCATCTTTACAATATTTTCTCCACAGCTTAAACTCATATTTGTGAATCTACTTTGTTGAGTGTATAGAAGCATTTTGTGTATTAAGCTTACTTTTAATTATATTTTATGTTTTATTTTTCTTTTCTTCTTGTCCTACTTTCCTCATCTTCTTATTGATGATTTTATAATTTACGAGGTGATATAATCTGCCTAAAGTCCTTTTGGAACAAATCATGGGTATAAATAAATAAAATATAGCTTGTTCTTAGATGAAAACACTGAATAGCCTGAAAGTATTGATTCTTCCCAAATAATTTATAGTTTTAATGAAATTCTAATCAAAGTTCTATTTTGGAAGAGGAAACATAATTCTAAATTAACTTTGTAAGAATAAAGTGATGAAAATACCTGAGCAAATGTTTAAGAGAAAGTTAACTCACTACAGATGGTAAGTTAACTTACCTGTCATATATTTAAATATTTTAAAAACTGCAGCCATTAAAAGAGTATGGGCTTTATACAGTTCTGGACAGAGAGAGTAATAAAAAGACACATGTTGGCATCTGGCAGAACAAATATCACAAAACAAGTATCCTGTCAATGGGATAAATTAGTTATCAAATGGTTTGAAAAAAAAGGTATTTCATATCATACAGCATACGTTCCAGATGCATTAAAGTATTAATATATTTTGAGAATAACAAGCCAATCTAGAACATACAGATTGAGCTAATTATTGTGAAAGGAAGTTTTTGACATACAAGCAATGTAAAAACACACACACCTACTCTACCTGTTTTAGTCAAAAGAGACAGAAAACTATAATAATAAATAATACTATATATCTCTATTTATATTAAATGAATTAATATAGTAATATATTAATGAAAATTAAGTGAGGTGAGATGGTATTGCCAGGGGAAGCAATGGGGAATTGAGAGAATACTCAAAATTTAAAAAATGGTTAGGGAGTGAGGGACCAAGATGGTGGACATAGGAGGCTCCTGAAGAAGGTAAAATATGTGAGATGAAGACTGTGTCAACTTTATGGTGAGAATTCTTTCACAAGATATGTGTATATCAGATCATCACATCTACACTTTAAACATCTTCCACTTATATTTTTCAATTATACCTCAATATGGCTGAAAAATAATTTTAAATGATGGTCTGGGAGAGTTTTACTGAGATGGAAACATGTGCAGGAAGGCTTTAAGGAGATGAGAAAGTAGTTCACATGCATCTTCTGAGGAAGAATATTCCAGGCAAAGGGAACAGCAAATACAAATGCTCTGTGGTGCACTTGAGGAATGAACAATGAAGAGGCCAGTGTGGGGTGAGGGTAGGGGAGCCAGTGAGTAAGGAGGAGAATGGGGAATTAATAGTGAACAGAGAGCTGATTACAGAAGGGACTTTGGCTCTTACTCTGAGTCAAATGAAGGAAATTGAAAGGTGTTAACCAGAGAATTGACTTGATAGCACTTAATGTTCTAAAAGAATATCTCTGGCTATTATGTTGAAAACAACTGTAGACAGTTGCAGAAGCAATTTCAGAAGTGAAGACCAGTAGTTCCTATCGTGGCTCAGTGGATTAAGAACCCTGCTAGTATCCATGTGGATGTGGATTCCACTCCTGGCATTGCTCAGTGGGTTAAGGATCTAGCATTGCTGCAAGCTGCTGCATAGGTTGAGGATGCTGCTCAGATCCAGAGTTTCTGTGGCTGTGGCATAGGCGGGAGCTGCAGCTCTGATTCAGTTGCATACCTGCATCCATGAAAGAAAAAAAAAGTGGGGAGAAGTTGTTAGATGATGGATATATTTTGAAATCAAAGCTGACAAGAATGCTGACCAAAGGTGGGATATATAATAATTATTTTCACAAACTCTGGAGCTGGACTTCTGAGCTCAAATCCCAACTTTAGAATTTGCTAGCTGTGTTTTCCTGAATGAGTTATATAGCATCTCTCTGTGTCACTTTCCTAATTTTTAAAATGTGGATAATAATAGCATCCATATTACATTTTGGATTTTGAGGATAGGTATTTTGAGAATTTAAGAGGATAACCTATGTAGTGTTTAGAATATTGTCAGGCACAGATGATTATTATTATTATTTTTAGATCAAGAATATGAGATATAGTGTTGAATCAGTGCTGATATTGGAAAATAGAAAATACAAAGTATAAACTATTAGACGAAGGCTACCTGGCTACAAAACACAAAAGCAAAAGTGTAGCATAACCCAAATTATAAGTTTGAAAGTTATTTACATATATATAAAAAATATAAAAGGAAATATCCTGAATTATTTCTAGTGCATAGCTCTAGATAACAGTATTATAGGTAATTTATCATCTTATTTTCTAAGCTTCCTACAATAAACATACATGTCTTTGTGTAATCAGAAAAAGGTTATTAAACCTTTTAGAAAAAAAATTATTAAGAAAATGAAATGAGTCACCCTATTTTATCTCATAAATTAAACAAGGAGGAAAATAAAATAAACCTGTTGTATAGCATGTTAAGAATCTGATGTTGTCACTGCAGTGGCCCAGGTCACTGCTGTGATGTGGGTTTGATCCCTGGCCCAGGAATATCCATATCCTGTGGGAGCAGTCAAAAAAAAAAAAATCTGTTTAAAAAAAAATAGGAGTTCCCCTTGAGGCTCAGTGGCAACCAACCTGACTAGTATCCATGAAGATGTGACTTCTGTCACTGGCCCTGCTTAGTGGATTAAAGTATCTGGCGTTGCTGTGAGCAGTGGTGTAGGTCACAGACGCAGCTTGGAACTGGTGTTGCTGTGGCTGTGGTGTAGGCTGGCAGCTGCAACTCTGATTCAACCCCTAGCCCTGGAATTTCCACATGCAGAGGGTGCAGCCATTTAAATAAAAAGAGAATAGAAGGGGGAAAAAAAAGAGAAAGAAAGATATTTCCAGAGATAATTGTCGAAGTTGAAAGAGAATATATAAAGTACATGGGTATGTGAGAAACGATTATATAACGTAATATCAACTGAATTCTAAGTAAAAACATCACAAAAATGAAGACGCTTTAGGGTGTTGGTAAGCCCCTCAAGATTTAGAGACTAGAAGGAGGGATATACAATGAGAGAGTTCCCAAGGTGTCCAGGAAACCTCTTAACTGAGAATAATCCCATGGCTGCTGGAGAGTGAAGAGGCCTGTCCAGCTGGAAGGAAGAGAAAGAAGGGAACATCTTGCCTACATTTGTGTGCCAATTCCTGGATCCTAGAATCAAGGAATGTTAGACCTGGAAGCGACTTGATGGATTTTCCAGCCTACATCCGCATTTTAAAATTAGGAAAATGAAACCCAGAAAGTTTGGAGGAATTGCCTGAAATTATACCGCTGGTGAGGCACACAAGTGGATAATACTCCACATCTAACCAGTGCCTTTTCAGGGCCACACCTGAGGCATATGGAAGTTCCCAGGCTGGGGTCCAATCGGAGCTGTAGCTGCTGGCTTACACCACAGCTACAGCAATGCCAGATCCGACCATGTCTGCAACCTGCAGCACAGCTCATGGCAATGCTGGATCCTTAAACCATTGAGCAAGGCCAGGGATCAAACCCACATCCTCATGGATACTAGTCAGATTCATTTCCGCTGAGCCATGACAGGAGCTTTTTCTACTGTCTTACACTGTTAGAAACTTGAGGATGGTCAGTACATAGAGGAGACCTTAGAGCTTTGTTAACTCCAAAGTGATTCAAGTGTTGAAAGCACTAATCTCTAGTGTTATTTTCACAAGGTAGTAATAATAATAGCATATAATCTTTGGAAATATTGTCTACTGTACTCACTTTGTGTTTTCATGTGGAGCTTAGCTCAATTGTAATACTCAAATAAATGCCCATTACTCAAAGTTTGATAGTTATTAATAGTTTATTTTTCCTTTCCTAGCTTTTGACAACTCCAAGGATTAACTGTTATACTAATTTTTTGGCAGCAGCAAACAAAAGTCTGAAAATATACCACTCTTAATAGGTGTCAGCCAAGGCTACAGTCTTCCCAAGGCCCATCTCACAGAGAATTCACTTCTAAGCTCACTCATTCAGCCTCAGATTCTTGCTGGTTGTTGTCTGTCAATGACAGTTCCTTGCCATGTGGCTCTCCCTATAGTTCAAAACACTGCTGGTGGTTTGTCTCAGAAGGAGTAGGTACAGAAAGAATGAGGGAGGGCCCCAAACAAGCCAGACTATCAGCAGTCTAATTATAGATGTGATATCCCATTCCTTCTGTCTACTTATTAATTGGAAGTGAGTTAAAGAATCCAGCCCTGTCTCAAGAGCTGGGGCTTAGACAAGGTCGTGAGTAGCAGGAGGTAAGGACAGTGGGGAACCATCTTAGAGGTTACTTGCCAAATTGCTAATACACTAAATATTTAGAATATGTTAGCAAGCAGCACATATTTTCTGCTTTATTTATATGAAATGTACATTGATAATGAGGCAATGGGAAATTGTGTACTGTCCTTGAAAGACCAATGAGCTGCCAGAAGATCTAAGTTTTGTTTCAGCTTAATCACTTGAAATTTTAGGGTATGCAAGCTAGAGTTTGTAGGAGGAACCCCTAGTCCATATAGAGATCCTGGTCTACTGCTTTTCAAACTTTACTGCTGAATATATCCTAAAAGACAACGAGCCTTAATACAGCGTTTTTGTCTTTGTACTGCGAATTGGGGGGTCTGGATAAAATCTGCCACAGAACACATTTTTTTTTTGGTAATATCAAATTTTAATCTTGAAAAGCTATGAATTTTATTTCCTGCCTTATACTGTATTTCTTAAATATGTTATCATTAAATCACATGATACTCTATGACAATAGATGATGTTTGTGTTAGCACCTCGTTAATATCCTACCACACATATGATCCATTGTGAATGGTACGCTGATAAACTGGCTATTGAAAGGAAAGGAAGAAGGAAAGTAGGGAAGAAGGAAGGAAAGAAAACTCTGATTTTTAATGCCTATCGATTTACCTGGTGTAAATATTTCCGCTATGTCTAATATATTGAATGTTAAGTCGTTATGATCATTATATGTAAAATGCATAATCTGAGTCTCATAACTGAGTTGCCCTGCTTCCAAGTGTTATTTTTCAGGCGAAGCAGTAAATAATTGATATATCTGGAATAATGACTCTGTCTAGGCCTACAATGATACACAGCAGTTGTTAAACTAGGCCAATTTTTCTTCTTCTTTTTTTTCTTGATTTGTATTTTGCTGAGAGATCTTAATAGCTTGAAAGAGGTCCCATACTAAATAAGAATTACACTGATGAGGGAATTTTTTTGCTGGCCAGGAATCACTTAATATCACCCAGCAAACATTTACATGATTACATAAAATGGTTATTTTATTTTCTCTGCTTATTTAAAAAAATTTTTTTATTATAGTTGATTTACAGTGTTCTGTCATTCTATGCTCAGGTTATTTTATCTTCTGATGTCAAGTTGTTGTCTTAAATAATGCTATTGTCATGAATTCAGTTGTTCTGTGAAGGTATGGAAGAGGAATTACCATTATGGTACATTATTGCTATATATTCAAAAGATCTGACATTTTAATATTAGTATTGTTTAGTAATGGTTTTTTGCAACATACAGAGGTATTTAATTAATCTACATGTGATAGAATGACACATTTCCCATAAATTGAAGTAAACAAGCAAGCACGCAAACAAAACAAATTATTTACCATATGAGGAAAATGCAGCACAAGTGAACTTTACAATATACTTCTCCACTGGGACAAAACAAAAACAAAGCAAAATAAAAAACTCTGAGCATAATGAGGGATCTAACAATGTGCAGACAGGAGATTTATCCTTGAAATAAAGTGTAGGTTTTCTTTTTTAAAGTAATTATCAGGAGTTAATCAGAAGAGTAAGAAAAAACAAGCTTTCTAAAGGAGACAAGATAATCTCAGTGACTTTTTCAACCTCTCTTTCTTCCAGAACTAAAGAGTATCCTCTGCCTTCTCAGCAACAGAAATGGGAGTGAAAGAAAAGAATTCTAAAAGGGAGGCTGGGAATAAGTCTGAATTAGCAATGGAGGAGAAATGGGTATTTTTAGGGAATGGAAGGAATGAAGAAGAGTGAGGCTCTTAGGATGGCTAGATCTGGGGAGAAAGGAATTGTCTGAGGTTTGGGTGCTTATCTTAGCAATCAAAGAAATTACCACATGGATATATAAAGAGACCAAAACTCTGCTAGAGGATGATGAGTCTGGCTATGTTATCCAGTAGTAGAGTTACCACCATTATTGGTGGTAATGACTTTCCCCTTTTCTGTTTATTTGTATGATTTACTGTGAATCTTACTGATCTTTCCTTAGGCTTCCATGCATGGGAGAGACTTCTTTTTAGACTCCAGTGCTGACCTATCTCTGACCTGACTGGCTTCTGAGATCTCTTCAGTGAAAAATGACGAGAAGCCCAAAGAGATGTATTTGCGTCGCATGACTGTCTGTCCAGTGAGTCTGACTATTCTGACAATTCTTCCTTAACAAGAATGTGGGTGTATTTAATCCCTTGGGATATTTTATATTATCACCTGGATTTTGGAACTTTCTATCTCTTTGGTTTTATGAAGGTATAAGTAGATCAACATTTAAGCTCATTTAACCTTTTCCAAAGCAAAAAGGCTCCAAGTGCTTTACTGTTGCATTGGACAAGTCAGAAGCTATAATAGAGGTGTAAGAAATTCTACTTATATGAGGAACTAGAGATTGTAGGTGTAACTCAGCCATGGTGTTACTCTGTGCTTGCTTAATTTTAGCACTTAACTCTGATTAAGGGCTTTTGGGAAGCAGTAATGTGAAGTGCTGAACGGTACCTTTCTTTGCTTAGGGTTTTGAGTTTTTGTGGAGTAGTTTTTATGAAATTTGGGGGCATATGAGATTATCTTGTGAAAACTGATGGGCATTACTTTCCTTCAGTTTTATTACTCACTGTGTGTATATGTAGCTAATCCTTAGGTATTCTTATTTACATCAGGGGAATGAATGTCCATTCAGCCGCTGATGATAATGTCATCCATGGTCAGCAGCTGTTTCTTGCCACAGGCGAAGTGGGCATATTAGATATTACTAATATCTTACTGCATAAACCAAAAAAAAACCTGTAAGATATTTGTGCCTAGAGATCAAGAGTACAAATTAAGAAGCTTGGCACCTGTTTAAAGACTGCGCATCTTTGTATCCATTTTAATGTAATTGGAGATTTGTTTCTTCTTTGAGAATACGCTCTCTCTTCTTTTGGCAAACGTCTCTCTCTCTCTCTCTCTCTCTCTTTTTTTTTTTTTTTTTTTTATCAGTAGCATATGTCTGACTCCTGGTTCATTCAGAAACACAAGGAATATGGCATAATAATGTTTATAAATTTAAACTAACAAACCAGTCTTTCTGCTTTTGAGTCAAATGAAAAATTTTGAGTAGGGAATATTGACTTACCTCTCATCAAAATTCAACAGAAAAAAAAAAGTGTTTGCTTCAGTAGCAAACAGAGAACATATGTAGAATCAGTGAAAATAAGTAAAGTGGCTGAGGTGAGAAAGTTTATCTACATGTGGTTTGGCAGCAATTCAGGTGAACAGCAATCTTGGGATTCCTTTGTAAGAATTATCCTTCCAGTGACTGATTCTGATACTGTATAAGTTCACATAAGTCTTTAAAATGGTTGATATCAACAAAGAAGCTTGCTAGAATTTCATTAGGGTTATCTTACAGATCTAGATCAAATTGGGAATAATTGACATCTTAACCATTTTGGTTTTTCCAATCTATGAACATTTATTCTGCATTTATTTTGATATTCTTTGATTTCTCTTAGCAGTATTTCATAGTTCTTCTGCATAGAGGTCCTATATATTCTTTGTTAGATTTATACATAATTCATTTTTTTATTGTTTAGATATAATGGAAAAAAATAAAAATCATTATATTAAAAAAAGTAAAAAAAGTAAACATGGGAGAAATATAGACAAATATTTACTGATTAAATCAATAGCAATAAAAATATCTAAACATAATTCATTTTTTGATGGTACTATACATGTTTAATTTTTTTGCTTTCTATTACAGTTACTAATATTAGTATA
Organism: Phacochoerus africanus; assembly: GCF_016906955.1. Taxonomy (NCBI): domain Eukaryota; kingdom Metazoa; phylum Chordata; class Mammalia; order Artiodactyla; family Suidae; genus Phacochoerus; species Phacochoerus africanus. Next base: position 72,852,665 of record NC_062554.1, read on the forward strand.
TAGGATATCAACAAACTTTGTATGCTGACCTTGTTTTCCTGAGTCTTTGCTTTAATTCACTTGTTAGTTCCAGGAGGTTTTCATAGATTCTAGGGTTTTCCACATAGACAATCATGTTATCTGCCAACAAAGAGAGTTCTATGTCTTCCTTTGTAGTATGTGCTTACTTTACTGAAGTAGCTAGGACTTATAGTACAATGCTGAATATGAGAAGTGAGAAAGAATACCCATGACTTGGGACTGATATTGAAGGTAAAGCATTCAGTCTCTTGGCAGTAAGTATGAGTTAGCTATAGATTCTCTGCATATATCCTTTGTAAGGTTAACAAGGTTACACTCCAAGTTTTGGGGAGTTTTGATCATGAATGGATTTTGAAGTTTGTGAAATAATTTTTATACTTATTAATATGATCATACAGTGTTTCTTTTTCAGCTTGCTAATATGATAAATTACATTGATTGGTTTGTTTGTAAATATTAAACTAGCATTGAATTCCTAGGATGAATCCCTTTTAGGCATGATATATTATCCCATTTATATATCACTGAGTTTTATTTCACATATTTTGTTAGGAATCTTTACTTCTAAGTTCATGAGTGATCTTGGTCTTCAGTTTTCTTTTGTTGTAATATTTTTAATCTGATTTTGATATTAGTGGGACTGTGACTTCATAAAATGAATTGGAAATATTCCCTTCTTTTCTATTTTTTGAAAGAGGTTGTGTAGAATTTGTACTGCATTTTCCTTAAATATTTGGATAAATTCATCAGTGAAACCATCTGGGTTTGGTATTTTTTCCTTTCTCATTTTGTGGAGGGTTTTAAAGTAATAATTTCTTTAATGCGTATAGTGCTATTCAGATTATCTCTTTCTCCTGGAGTGGATTTTGGCTAGTTTGTGTCTTTTAAAGAATTGTTTCACTTCATCTAAATTTTTGAATTTATTCTCATAGACTTCTTTTCTTTTTTTGTCTTTCTGTCTTTTCTAGGGCTGCACCTGCTGCATGTGGAGGTTCCCGGGCTAGGGGGTCTAATCGGAGCTGTAGCCACTGGCCTACACCAGAGCCATAGCAGTGTGGGTTCTGAGCCGTGTCTGCAACCTATACCACAGCTCACGGTAACACTGTATCCTTAACCCACTAAGCGAGTCCAGGGATCAAACCCTCAATCTCATGGTTCCTAGTCGGATTCATTAACCACTGAACCATAATGGGAACTCCTCATAGACTTGTTCTTAACCTTACTTTATCATTTAATGTATGTGGGATAAGTAGTGATAGACCCTCTTTCATTTTTTATATCGGTAATTTTTGTCTTTCCCTTTTTTCCTTAGCCTAGATAGAAATTTGTCAGTTTTATTGATCTTGGTAAATAACCAGATGTTGTTTTCATTGATTTTTATCTATTGTTTTCCTGTTTTTAATTTAATTAATTTTGGCTCTCATTTTTATTATTTCCATTCTTCTGCTTGTTCTGGGTTTAATTTTCACTTCCTTTTCTGGTTTCTTAAGAAGGAAGCCTAGGATATTGATTGATTGGTAAGTCCTTCTTGTTTTAAAAATACGTTCATTTTATACTTTATAGCTGTCCTCTCAGCACTGCTTTAGCTACATCCTACAATGTTTGATGTTATATTTGCATTATAATTAAATGCAAAATATTTAAAAATTTTCCTTGATTTCCTTTTTAACCCATTGGTTGTTTAGAAATGTATTGTTTATTTTTCAAATATTTGAGCATTTTGTAGTTTTGTTAGTGGCATTTAGTTTAATTCCATTATGGTATCAGAACATACTTCACATGATTTATATTCTGTTATATTGTTTAAGATTTATTTTATTAATCATATTATAGTCCATCTCAGTGACTATTTAATACCCACTTGAGAAAAATGTATGTTTTAATATTGGTGTTCTTTAAATGTGCATAATGCTAAGTTGGTTAATAGCGCTGTTCAAGGTTGTATTTGTCCTTCCTGAATTTTTGCCTATTTGTCTGTGGTGATGAAGTCTCCAGCTGTAAAAGTATATTTATCTATTTCTGTACTTAATTCTACTAGTGTTTGTCTCATGCATTTTGATACTCTACTGTTAGGTGCATACTCAGAATTGTTATGTCTTCTTGGAGAATTGACCCCTATGTTATTATGTAATATCCTTTTTCTTCCTGAATATTTTCCTCATTCTGATGTTGGCCTGTATATCTACCTCAGCTTTCTTTCATTTGTGTTTGCGTGGTATAACTTCCTGTGCCCTTTACTTTAAAGGTTTTTTATTGAAATAAATTTTCTACAGCATAAACTCTGCAACTTTAAAGTATCCTGTAGAGTGGTTTTTGATATATTCACAATGTGTGTCACCATCAGTATTATCTGATTCCAGAATATTTCCATTACCCCAAAATAACTGCCAAGTCTATTAGCAATCAATTTCAAATCCCACCACCTTCCAACTCTTAGAAACTAACCTAGTTTAAGTTTCTATGGTTTTGCCAATTCTAGACATATCATATGAGATGTAGCATTTTGTTTCTTCTTTTTCTTTCTTTTTTTTTTTTTTTGGCTACACCTGTGGCATGTGAAATTTCCTGGGCCAGGGATCGAACCCGAGCCATAGCAGTGACCCAGGCTGCTTCAGTGACAACTCTGGATTTTTTGCCACTACGCCACCAGGGAATTTCCCCTTACTGTTTTTATTTACCATAAGGTTTGTAGGGTTTTCCACTGCAGCATGTATCAGAGCTTCATTGCTTTTTATGTCTGATTAATATTGCATTGTATGGTTTTATCATGGGTTGCTCTTCATCCACTTCTTAGTTGGGCATTTGGATTGTTTCAGTTTTTAGGCTGTTATGAATTTTTGTGAACAGTTTTTTTTTTGGTGAAAATGTTTTTTCAATGTCTTAGATATATATCTAGGAATGGAATTTCTGTGTGATATGGTAATTCTGTGTTTAACTTTTTGAGGAAATACCTAACTACTTTCTACAGTGGCCCCATTCCTTTATTTTAATCCATATAACTTTTTATATTTAAATTGGGTTTATTGTAGACAGTATGGACTCAAGTAATGCTTTTTTATCCAATCTGAATAATCTCTTTTAACAAAATGTATTTAGATTATTCACATTTAAAGTGATTAGTGATAATTAAATTAAAATCTGCTGTCTTACTATTTTCTATTAGTTGTATTTTTCTTTTTTTTTCTTTTTCTAACTTCTCTCATTTCACTTGAGCATTTTTTGTGATTCCATTTTATCTCATATATTGACTTATTCACACTTCATTTTAAAACTTTTAAAATGCTTTGTAAATATAAACCCTAGGATTTACAATATACATTTCTAAATAATCCAAATCCTCATTCAAATAGTATTATACCTTTTCGTATGTAGAAAAATTAACTTAGAATATTCCCAGCCAATCTCCATTTTCAATAAAAGTAAACTTTTCCTAGCATTTACCAAGATCATCGTCTGATAAAACCACAATGAAATAAATATAAGCTTATATAAAATATTTTACAAAACTACTTCTTCAATTAAGTGGCTAATTTTATATAAGTCTCTACTCATTTTGGGAGTTCCTTCGTGGCTCTGTGGTTTGAGGATCTGGTGCAGGTTCCATCCCTGGCCTGGGAACTTCTGCATACCATTGGTGTAGCCAAAAAAAAAAAAAAAAGTTGCTATTCAGTTTGAAGATGGTTAAAATAGGTTATAGATAATTATACCATATGTGGAAGCTTGAGGTCATAAGTGACTACAATTGAGGAAAATATTAGCTCAGTTTTATCTAATAAATCATAATGCAAAGAATCAAGATGTTTGTGTACTGATTGCTCCTTAGTTGTGTTCTATTTATCTTTGTCTTGCCAAAGTCCTTAACAATACCAGGTTGTAATCACCATTCAGAGGGTATAGCTCAAGGGTAGAGCATTTGCATAATCACCATTCAAATGGGTTTTTTTTTTTTTTGGTATGTAGAATAAATCAGGATCTTATCTATAGAAAAAAAGTAAACACAGGAATAAACCTAACAAAAATGGTTGCAGTATAAAGTTTAGTTATACTGGAGGAGAGTTTAGCATTAACAGTAGTTATTAAAATTGAAAATGTATACACCCTACAATTCAGGTGTCCTGCTTTCATGTGTGTGCAAAGAGGCATGTAGAAAGATATTCTGTTATTATGGAAATATAAAAATAAAAACTAAAAATTATCTAAATGTCTGTAACAGACAAATGGGCATCATGTATACATGATAATCAAAATAGTATAGATAAAATAGCATATTTATATAACATGATATTATATGATTGTTAAAAGGAATGAACTCTCCATGTATCAACAGAGGACCTATCTAAAATACTTTTTATGAGAGTAAGCAAGTTGACCATTTTATCTTGAGAGAGAGGTAGGAAAAATGCCAAGGGGAAGACTCAAAGTTATAATTATTATTAAATGGTTCTGGGAACAGAGTGGAGAAAAATGCAGATGTACTTGTTATTCAAATAAAACTAATTTTTATTGCAATGTCAAAATTTTTTATAAACTATATTAGTAAAAGTCTAAAATACACGGTCCCACACATATGCGGCACTCCCCCCCAAATATCAGTGGTTTAAAATAACAAAGGTTTATTTCATACTCGTTGCTTGTTTATCGTAGGTTGGTAGTACTATTTATTTAATTCACTCAGGGCCTTTAGCAGATGGGGCAGCCACTATCTTAAAAGTAGAGGATAATGATAAGTTTGTTTTCTATGTCTGTGGTCATTTCTGTTTTGTAGATAAGTTCATTTGTATCATATTTTTAGATTTCACATATAAGTGATATTGTATGATATTTGTCTTTCTCTGGCTTATTTCGCTTAGGATGGTAATCTCTAGGTCCATCCCTGTTGCTGTAAATGGCATTATTTCATTCTTTTTATGGCTAAGTAGTATTCCATTATATATGTACCATATCTTCTTTATCCATTCATCTATTGATGGATATTTAGGTTGCTTCCATGTCTTGGCTATTATAAATAGTGCTGCTGTGAACATTGGGACAAACGGGACAGGGTGGGAGGGGTAAATTAGGAATTTGTGATCAACAGATACACACTACTATAAATAGGTACACAACAAGGGCCTACTGTATAGCACAGGAAACTATTTGTATTCAATGTCTTGTAATAGCCTATAATGGAAAAGAATCTGAAAAATAATATATATATATATATATATATACATAAATATATATATATATATTTTTTCTCATTAACCAGATTGGAGAAACTCCTAAGTCACACGACATTGGACAGAATGATTGTTCAGAATGATCTTGCTTCACTAATTGAGAATAATTAGCTCTAGACTAAGTTAGATTCCATGTAGAAAATCTTTTTTTTTTTTAATTTTAAATGTTTTTTTTTTCCATTATAGCTGGTTTACAGTGTTCTGTCAATTTTCTACTGTACAGTAAGGCGACCCAGTCACACATACATGTATACATTCCTTTTTCTCACATTATCATGCTCCATCATAAGTGACTAGATAAAGTTCCCAGTGCTATACAGCAGGATCTCATTGCTTACCATTCCAAAGGCAATAGTTTGCATCTATTAACCCCAAATTTCCAATCCATCCCACTTGCTCTCCCTCCCCCTTGGCAACCACAAGTCTGTTCTCCAAGTCCATGATTTTCTTTTCTGTGGAAAGGTTCATTTGTGCTGTATATTAGATTCTAGATATAAGTGATATCATATGGTATTTGTCTTTCTCTTTTTGACTTCCTTCACTTAGTATGAGAGTCTCTAGTTCCATCCATGGTGCTGCAAATGGCATTATTTTGTTCTTTTTATGGCTGAGTAGTATTTCATTGTGTATATATACTGTATCTTCTTAATCCATTCATCTGTCGGTGGACATTTAGGTTGTTTCCATGTCTTGGCTATTGTGAATGGTGCTGCAATGAACATAACAGGTGCGTGTGTCTTTTTCAAGGAAAATTTTGTCCAGGTATATGCCCGAGAGTGGGATTGCTGGGTCTTATAGTAGTTCTCTAGTTTTCTGAGGTACCTCCATACTATTTTCCATATTGGTTGTACCAGTTTACATTCCCATCAACAGTATAGGAGGGTTTTGTTTTTTCTACATGCTCTCCATCATTGTTATTTGTGGACTTAATGATGGCCATTCTGACTGGTGTGAGGTTGTACCTCATAGTAATTTTGATTTGCATTTCTCTAATAATCAGTGATATTGAGCATTTTTTTCATATGCTTGTTGGCCATCTGTATATCTTCTTTGGAGAAATGTTTATTCAGGTTTTTTGCCCATTTTTCCATTGGGTTGTTGACTTTTTTGCTGTTGAGTTGTATAAGTTTTTTTATATTTTAGAGATTAAGCCCTCGTCAGCTGCATCATTTTAAACTATTTTTTCCCATTTTGTAGATTGTCTTTTTTTTTTTTTTTTTTTACAGTTTCCTTTGCTGTGCAAAAGCGTTTCAGTTTGATTAGGTCCCATTGGTTTATTTTTGCTTTTATTTCTGTTGCCCTGGGAGGCTGACCTGAGAAAACATTTTTAAGTTTGGTGTCAGAAAATGCCTATGTTCTCTTCTAGGAGTTGAATAGTGTCTTGGCTTACAAGTCTCTAAGCCATTTTGAGTTTATTTTTGTGCATGGTTTGAGGGTGTGTTCCAGTTTCATTGATTTACATGCAGCTGTCCAGTTTTCCCAGCACCACTTGCTGAAAAGACATGTAGAAAATCTTAAAAACAAACTCTAAAGTGACCAAACTACTTCCAAATAACTAGAGCCCAGAACAAAGCTCAAGAATATAAATAGAAATATATTACTCATCCAACAATGCATAATATTTGGCATCCAATCAAAAACTACCAGTTACATCCAAAAGCAGGAAAATACCATCCATAATGAGGAGAAACATCAACTAATTGAAACCAGCCCAGAACAGAGACATATAGCAGACAGGGTTATTAAAATAATTATTATAACTGTGTTCCATGTGTCCAAAAAGCTAAAAGATTGAACATGTTAAATAGAGACATAGAATATATATAAAACACATATCAAATTTATAAAGATTAAAAATTACAATGTTTGAGGTGAAAAAATATTCTGCATGAGTTTAAAGGCTGATTAGACATTTTAAAGGAATGATTAGTGAATTTGAATAAATAATAGTGGAAACTATATGAAAGGAAACATACAGAGAACAAATACTCCAAAGATTCGCAATAAATGAACAGAGCGTCTGTAAGTTGTAGGGCAACTTTAAGCAGCCTAATATACAAGTAATAGAAATGTTTGAAGAATAAATAATGGTCAAAATTTTTACAAATTTGATGAAAAATTATAAATCAACAGATCTCAGAGGCTCAAAAATCCCAAGACATATCAGGGATTCTCAGCAGAAACAATTCAAGCTTGAACACAGTGGAACAACATCTTTAACAGTAATGAAAGGACAAAACCTCTTGACCAAGGATTCTATACCCAGCAACCACATCTTTAAAAAACAAATGTAAAATAAGATGTTTGAAGACCACACAAAAGCAAAAGAATTCATCACCAGTAGACCCACACTATAAGAGAGGTCAAAAGAAGTTTTCAGTTGGAAAAAAATACCAAATGAAAATATGGATCTACATAAAGGACCAAAAACAGAGTAAGTGGTAACTGTGTGGATAAACATAATATTTTTCTTATTTTTAAAATCTACTTAAAATATCAATCATTGCTGAAATAAGAATAAATAAAAACACAGTGTGGGGTTTATAACATGGAAGAAAAGAAATTCAGGCTTGACTTACAAAATCTGTATGGTATGGTAGCACCACCTGAAAGTTAAAATTTGCAGCAGCATCACACCCCATGTTTGGCCCAAAGGAGTATGGAAAAGAGAAACTGCAATAGGTGTGATTTTACATTGATTCTTAGGGTATGACTTGGAGGAAGATCTGAAAATTTAGATCAATGGTAGATAGATAGATATTATAGCTAGTATATGAGTGGACTCTTCAGGATGATCAGAATGTGGAGATATTTGTATTTCTATGTTCACGCTCACTGGCCATCCAATTCAAAGGAGGCTCAAAATAATTAGGTAAATATAATGATATCTTTTCTCTGTCTTCTCAGAGGGCAGGTTGTAGGCTAGCTTGTTAGTGGTGACTTTGCTGACCATTATTCCCCCATCTTCCCAATCCCATGTAAAGCTATAATTCTCTTTATTATAATGATTTATACATAGAATGAAAAGAGTAGTGTCTGTTTTGATAATTGAACTCTGATGGATACAACATTCCACAAAGACAGTAAGCATAAAATCTCACATCTAAAGCCATAGCTTCAATTGCAGATATATAGAACAAGAAGGATGTGGCTTAGCAGCATGTTTGAATGATGGGAGTATTCATTAATGAAACTTTAAGATGAATAATGCAATACGTCTATCAGAATATTTTTACTCCCCTTTATACTTTTTTGAGAACAATACCTAGAGTAAGCCTTTCTATATTAGAGACTACAATTAATAGACACACAGGAGTAGGTTAAGAGGGTGGCAAACAATGCTGTGAACTGAGTGATTGAATCCTTCATATTTTAGCCTGTAGGGAAGATCAGGTGGTGTGGAATGTGGTGTGAGCTAGAGGATATTTGTAAATTATTATATGGAGAAAAATTGAATTAAAAAAAATTTTTGTGGCCATGCCAGAAGTTTCCACGCCAGGAATTGAACTCATGCCACAGCAGTGACCCTAGCCATAGCAGTGTCAACACCAAATCCTTAACTGCTAGGCCACCAGGGAACTCCTGAATAATATCATAAAGGTCTAGGACTAAGACCAACCAAAAATGTTATCATTTTGGAGAAGTAACAAAAATCCAATATATACTATTTACAAATCAGTAGAGGTATGAAATAATTCTCTCTCCTTTCATTCCTCCTTTCATTGAACAGTCATGTATACACTAAGTCCTGCTATTTCTTCTTCCAAAATATAGTTTTGCTGTGTCTACTCCTTACCATTTCTTCATCCTCCACTCTAGCCCAAGCCATTTTCCTGGAAAATGGCAATAGACCCTAGCTGGCCTCCTTATTTCCATTCTTGGTCTCATTTATTCTTATCAGAGCAAACAAAACTAGTTTTAAATATGAATTACATCTTTTGTTTTTGCACAATCCTACTAAAAACTCTCCTGTAGTTTCCCATTTCTCCTAGAACAAATTCTGGACTTGACAATAGTTAGACCATTCTTTATACCTGCCTTCTGCCTTCTTTTCCCATCCTGCAAGCACTAGTCTTTCCCTCATTTGGTATATTCCTGCCATGCCAGCTTCTTTTCATTATTTAAATCCTCTGAGCTAGGGAACTCCTCTTGTGGCACAGTGGAAATGAATTGGATTGTATCCATGAGGGTGCAGGCTTGATCCCTGGCCTTGCTCAGTGGGTTGGGTCCAGCGTTGCTGTGAGCTGTGGTGTAGGTTGAAGACATGACTTGGATCCCACATTGCTGTGGCTATGGCTGTGGCGCAGCTATAGTTGTAGCTCTGATCAGATCCCTAGCCTGGGAACTTCCATATGCCATGGGTGTGGCCCTAAAAAAGAAAAAAAAATTGCTCTGAGCTCTCTTCTGTTCCATGACCTTCTCATGATGTTTCCTCTTCCTGGAAGAATGCTCCTCTCACCTTTTTCTTCCTGTTTAGTTCTTACTTATACACTTGGTTTCAATTTAAATTAGTCATTCTCTATCAGGGGTGATTTGGCAATCTCTTAAGACATTGTTAGGGATTCCAACTGAGATGGTACTGCTGGCATCTAGAAGGTACAGGTCAGGAAACTACCACACATTCTACAGCATACAGTCCAGCTCTCTACAGTAAAGAATTGTCAGTTCTAAAATTTCAATAATTCTGCGGTTGAGAAAGCCTGGTTTATCTGTGATTTCTCAGTTATTGCTTAATATAAAATTAATTCACTTTCTCTCAGACCAAGCTGTTGTTTTGCTCAGCAGCTCATCTAAATTTTCAATTATGTATTCAGGTCTGCATCTGTTTGTTTAATGACTGTTTTCCCCACCAGACTGCGAATTCTATAAGAACAGGAAACATATCTGTTTTGTCTCCCTACTGTATAGTCAGTATGTGTCACTGGTATAGCTGGTATATGGTAGGTGATTGATAATAACTGTAGTATGAATTATTAAGTAAGGTTTATTATTGAATATGGCATACTTCAAAACCATGTAGAAATAGTCACTCAAATCCTGGAAAATGTAGCAGAGGACTAAGACATACAAATAACCAATTATAGTACAAGAAAGATTAAAATATAACCTAAACAGAGTTTTAAAATAATCTGCTAAATAAATTTGGAAGAAGATTGGATAATTACAGTGAATTTGGTTTTGGGAAGGATCTTCTTCTTCACTCTTATTTTTTGGATGATAGCCAGTTGACTTGCAGAGTAGTGTTCATCTGCTCTCAGCTGTGAGAGAAGACAGGGCCTAACTTACCACATTACCAAATGGTAATTTCTGAGAGACTTTGCAGTATTAATTTTCCCAATTACAAGCAAATGGTAAACTTAAGTTTCTTAGGCTTAAAATGATAATTCTATCCTGCAGTGGTCATTTGAAAGTATTTAAGAAACAATTATTATGTTGTGAGAATCCCAGAACTCTTTAATTTATCCCAGATTCCGATTTCTAGATCTTGATAGCCTGCAACCACTGATCATTCTCATGTGATACAGTTTATAATTGGCTAGTTAATATCACTGTTCCAGTTTGGAAATTTAAGGTTATCTAGATCAATATTGAGTTAGGGTTATACTTTCTGCATATACATATGTTTGAAAAGTGTAAACCTAAGTAAATTATATATATATATATACATATATATATGTGTGTGTGTGTGTGTGTGTATATATATATATATATATACACACATGCACATATGCACACAGAAACACACATAAATATACATGAACATGTCCACCTACCATAGTCATGCACCAGGCCCTGTATATTTGATATTCGGTAAAATGATTTTTTGGCTCTTCAGAATTTATATGTCGTGCACTTCTGTTTTGTTTAAAGTACTAGACATTTCGATCCTTGATCTACAGTTTAAACTGGGCCCTGAACATTACCTGGCAATGCAGTGTTTCTCTTGTCAGCTATCTCTAGGCTCCACACAAAATATTTAAATAAGTCTTTGGTTTTTTTAGAGCCCTTGTTCATCTGTACATCCTCAGTGGAAAAAAAAGATATTCAATATCATTCAAATGAATGAAGTATTTGGACTCTCAATGAAAACAACAACTAAATTATTTATGTGAAGAATTCACTTTCTGTCATGAATTAATATTACTGACTATTTACATAATCAAAAGTAATCATTTAATTGCAAAACTGTATTTTATCCCTTGCTCTATTAGCAAGTAGACTTATCTAAAGATGATTCTAAGTGGCATTTCAGACAGACTCATATTAGTTTCATAAAATGTGGTTGGAATAAGTTGTATCTCATAGGTCTTGGTTAAGTGACACTGTGGTATAAAAGAACCTGGTTTTAGGGATCTCCACAAAAGATTTGCAATTAATCTGGTAGATGCTTTTGAAATTATACCTTCATTTTCAGAAAAGTGTATGGCAAAAATAAGTAAATAAATAACATCATCTAGATTGTAAACAAGTACAATTTAATATCCTCATAGTGAGAATTATTGAGTCTTTACCAACTGTGAAAGCAAAGTGGGACAGTGAGTAATAGGCTGGCAATAAATATATCAGAAGATCTTACTGCACACAGACTTCAGATTCTGTTTTGCTAGAGGCACAGGAATTTTGGAAGCAGTGAAGTGTTTTTGACTTAAGTAATTGTTCTATCAGACTTATCTCATTTATCTCGAAAGTGAAAATGCCAGTTTCACTTGCCTAGAGAAGTTGCTTGAAGTTAAAAACAAAACAAAACAAAACAAAACAGGAGAATATGGTTATAAATCAGGAAAACTGAATTGTTATCCCAGCTCTGATAATTACAGTGATGATAATACTGGAGGATAGCTGAATAGCTCAGAGCTTTCATTTCTAATATAAAACGGACATATCAATGTTAACACCACTTAATATACAGAGTAGTTATGTCAGCTAAATGAAAAGCAGAAATTACGTAGCCTGACATAGAATGCTCTTTCAACCTGATTGAAACTGGCTTCTTGCACCTCACTTGTTAGTGTTCTTATCCACCTTCCCACTTCTACCCTACTTCCTCCAACACACACACACACACACACACACCAATTCTACATTTAAAATACAGCTTCATCACTATTTCCTGCTTTTTGAATACCCTGAACACCTTAATACTTACGAAGAAAATGATAATAATTTTGAAATAGGTGCATGTTCTTTTCTCTGTTTGCATTTCATTGTATGATATTTTCTCACTATTTTTCAAGAGGCATTATTGGTCTTAGAGGGAACTAGAATTTTTACATCAAGAAGATAAAGAAAAGGGATTCATGTTTGAGCCTTTGACACTCAAGATCAAAATTTCCATGGTAAAACAGTAATTCTGAACGGCAGGATTTGGAATGAAAACATTCTTTCACAAATATTTTACCTCATATAAATATCAAGAGCTAGTTCTGGAAATCTCAAACATAAAGGGAAATTCCTCTCTGAGATGAAAAGGAAGAATATCTATGCCTTCTGGTCCAGGATCTGGGAAGAAAAGACAAAGGTTCTCAGATCTGCAGTGTGTCCTTTCTTCAGTTCTCTAGGCAAAATCCCAAGCAGAAGGAGGGATTTCTTTAAGCTGAAGAAAAAGTAAAAAACATAAGGAGACTACCCTCTAGGGTGATTGCACGCTAATATCCTAAGGGCAGTAGCTGTAGCAAAAGATGTAGTTCTGTAGGTGACCTGAAGCAGTGCTCCTGGCTCCAGTTGCCTGTGCACAATAAAGGACCCAGAAATTTCTACATATCTGAAGAGGAAATAGAGAATTAGTAATAATAGCAAACATTCATTGACTGTAAATATGCCAGGCATCCTTCTCAACACATTGTATTTAATTCTTTTAATCTATGCAGTCATGCAGTGAAGAACCCCATTTAACAAAGAAGGAAATGGAGATATGTAACATTTAAGTAATTTCCCTCAATGAAGTATAGTTATTGAGTATTAGGACTTCTTTACTGGAGGACTAAATGGCACCATTTTAGCCAAAGGCTTTAGGGTAGGCTGCTTGGTTTAGCAATAAAGAACAGCGAAAGCTAAAATTCAAGGAGTATCCACACTGTCAGTGAGAAATATTTAGCAAGGAGGACCATTGGGTCTGATAAGGCTAAGAGATCATACCATAGAGGAGGCAAAGTCGTGGTCCTTCCTTCCCAATACCTCAACTGATAGCAGCAGTGAATGAGAATCTGCCCCGATGCAGAAAGCATCACAAAGGCCACCAAAGTGCTTCTCCCACAATGCCATTCAGTCCATAAGCTTCCCCTACACGCAGCCACTGGCTGAAGAAACCAATTGGGAAGGGAAGAATGGCTCTGACATGGACTCGGAACTGTTGATTATTTATCCACTAAAGGCTGTTTCAAATACAAAACAAACTAGAGGACACTGATTCTATTAATTGTCAGTATTTTTTGGCAACTACTCCATTGTCCAGTGAGGACAGTCATCAACTTGTTATAAAAAGTAAAGAAGCTAGATGGTCTTTGCTTAGCTGTGTTATAATGTACGTAAAATTCTCTTCTCCATTTGTGCATCTGTACCTGCTCTTGTATCTGTTGTAACACCCTTTCCTTTTCTTCTGTCTGGCAAAGTCTAACTCATCCTTTAAATCCTAATCTGTGTCATATCCTTTGTGAGAAATATCCACAGAAGCCCAGACAGAGTTGGCGACATCATTCATCCTTGTGCTTTTAAAGCACATAGTCTATATACCTCTGTTGTTCTGTATGCCATCCATCTCTTGGTCTGTATAACTCTTTCTGTAGACTCTGAACACTTGCATATTGTAAGCCTCAATATTTGATTAGCAAATGAGTCGAAAACCAGATGGGAATGTTTGCATGAATGTCATGGAATCCAAGAATCCATGTCCTTATATCCATGTTACACAGTTGAGAACCCTCAGGAAACATTTGCTAAATAAGTAAATAGGTGGATTTTTCCTTGAATCTTGATGTGTTCGCATTAGATAGTCTTAGGTACTCAAATGCTAGAGTCCCTCAAAAAATCATTTAATAAGCTTGATGAATGACAGACCTATTTTCCTCCACTTGAGTATCAGTGCCATGAGGAGAGGAAATTTTGTCTGTTTCTTTCATCCATGTATCACTAGTCACCATGCCAGTTACTTATGAGGTTGACAAAAATAATCGTTGACTTGAAAAAATGAATGGCCAATTATTGAAAACTCTAGCTGCAGACTTAGAGATGACAGGGAGTTTGTGTGGTTCATGTTCCATCGAGGCTTCCCTTTTGGCTATGTACCAGTTGCTAAATAGAAACAGGAAGCTACCTTTTTACTGTTGTTTCTTTCAAAATCACTAGTAATACAATTTCTTTGAAAATTGCCTATAACTACTGCAATAGCCTGAGAGAATACTGTGTCTTTCCAGCCATAATTTCATGAACAACAGTGCTTCTAGTGAGTTATCTTTCTGCATAAGTTTTATTGGGATCTGTTCAGTCTGAATCCCTCCTCAGTTCTATTTATCAGGTTATAACTTCCCCTATCTGTGGTGCTGCTCTTAAAACAGCCATTTCACTCATAATGAAGACCAATGACTGCCTCTTGACTCAAGGGTGAGGTGGTACAGGATGTCTGTAACCATTGACCAGCCTGCATTCTAATAGAATTTGATGATAATTTTTTTTAATTCTATTTTTCAAATGAATAGTGGCTGAATTGTCATGCTTTTTACTGATTCATTGAGGTTACAAACTGAACAACTGAGTATCAAACTGAAAAACATCTAGTAAAGGTACTACATACAGGAAGAAAATTGCATTTATAACAGCATCTGCTTGGAGATTTAAAAATTCATAATTGAAATATAAGCCTTTTTCAAGAGCAATATACCTTCACTTTGTACATCATCACTTATTACTAAAAGTAGCTTTGATTTTACGACTCTTTCCACTTCGCCCATGAGTTCAGCTTAGATTCCCATGCTGACATCATCTAGGTTCACAGACACTAAGACAAACTCAGCCATAATCTCCCTAATTCTGAATACTTTGAGTCTAACGGAAGTTGAGTACTGGAGAAAATGAGATCAGGATAGTGAAAGCAAAACTGGACTTTTTTGCCAAGTTAGCATAAAATATGTCATCCCTTAGGCAGGGGGTATAGTGCTTTGTGATTTCATATACATGTTCTCATTTGGTTCCATCATAACTTTCTAGTAAGAGTGACCATAGACAGCATGGTGCCCTGGTCTATAAATAGAGCTCACTTTAACTCTCCACGGTATTCTGGCTTGATAAAAACTTACATGATCAGTTTATCTGTAATATAACCAGGGAGGAAGCTTTCAGACTTTTAGATTGTTTTTACTTAATTTTTATTGATTTATTTAATGTTATAGATGAAAAATTAGACCAAAACTTTGTTTTCCTAACCTAGGTTATATGATATTTTCTTTGAACCAGAATCTATAGTATGATAAAACCAGGCATTTGTTAAACTATTCCAAAATCAACTCTTTTTAGATTGTAACTGGAGGATTAAAAACAAGTGGGTCAATAGGAAGGAAACTGCATTTATTATAAAACACCTATTTTGTCCTGTCAATATTCATTGTATAATTAAATCCTCACAATACTCCCTAGTTAACATAAGTGTGATTCTTCCCATATTATAATGAGGAAACTGAAGTTCAGGGAGTTTAAATAACTTGCTCTGGGAGTTCCTGCTGTGGGCAACAGGAATTTGTATATGTATCTTACTTTTTTTTTTTTCTTCGGGAAACTATTAGGGGTCTTTTTTTCCCCTCCTTTTTAATGGCTGTACCGGAAGCATATATAAGTTTTAGGGCTAAGGGATAAATTGGAGCTCTGACTTCAGGCCTATGCCATAGCCACGGCAAGGATGGATACTTGACCTACTGAGAGAGGCCAGGAAAATTGAACCCACATCCTCACGGACTATATCAGGTTCTTAACCCACTGAGCCACACTGGGAACTCCAACAAAGCAAATTCTTTCTTGGGAAACTGGATTCTTTATGGCAAACAATTAAATATTAGAGTTTAGCATCACTTTGAAAAAACTTATAAACAAGTAAATTGCTCAGTTTGATGCTTATTGTTGGTTAGAGGAAGAAGGGCCAAACATAATTGATGGCAAGATTTTAAAGGAATTTTTAGATGATGACCTCAAAATAATTGCTATTGAATAAGAGAATGAGCACAGCATGAATAGAAGCATTACATTAAAAAATGCAGTCTCATTATTAGGAGCTGTATAATCATAAGCTAATAGTTCAGCCAAGTCTTCTATTTTGGTTTTTTATTTGTTTTTTAACCTCATTGCCCTTTTTAATGCTTTTGGGCAATATTTTACACATGTTCAAAAACTGTAATGCCAGGAAGAAGAGACTATCTGCCATTTGTTGGGATAAATCTCAGGTGCTACCTCTCTACTCTCTCCTTCACCACTCACCCTTAGTCTTCTCATCTATCGCTAAACAATGGAGTCTTCTGTTTTCTTCCTCTTGCTACCAAAGGTCACTCAAGTAATTTTTTATATGAGTTAAACATTTATTAAATATTGCCTTGTTTAATTATTTTATTTTTCTAAGTGCTATTTTCATTTATTATGTATTTCTATTTTTATTGTTTATTTGCATTATGATATTTGTTATAGGAGGGAAAGGTGATCTGTATACAATGCTTTGATTTATCATTGCATATTGAATGGAAACATATGCCTATCAATCATTCTTTAGTATCAAGTCCATAATTGTTTTGATGCTTTCTCTAATGCAGATATACTTGTAAAATTGTTGTTATAGGTGTATTTATAGATTTAGAAGTACTTGGGGGAACTATATTGGCCTAGTAAGAACCTGGGAGTGCATCATAACTTTTTCTACTTATAGGAAAGATAGGAATCCAAATCTACCAGCAAATGTATTAGAAACTATTAGCATAAGAGGTCAGAAAAATGTTTGCATTTGTGTGTTTTGTTATTCCTTGATTATGTTTCCAAAGTGATTATAATTAAATTCCTTAAAATGGAAAGGGTCCATACCTTGCTGAGTGAGAGGAATGAGTAGGAAGGGACTTAGGGTAAAAAGGCAGTATCACATGGGGTTGTTCTAAGGAACCAATGATGCAATTTCTCATGAGAGTACTAGGTAAATATAAAGTACAATAAAATATTAGCCATCGTTTTAAATACTTGTAGGAAGAATCTCATTACCTGATACAGTTTTTTTCCCCTACTTAATTTTGACAATTTCCAATTAATAGTGGGAATTTTAAGCATGAAGGATAAATTCTTATTTTAAATTAGAATTGTTTGTGATCAAACCATTGTTAGTGCAGGTCATGATTTTCTTTGTGAGTATTGAGACTTACTGTGTGCTAAATACTGAGTGTTCACCAAATTTACTAAGTTGGCAAAGTACAACACATGGGCCACATCCAGGCCACTATCTCTTTTTGTAAATAAAGTTTTATTGGGACACAGCCACACACTTATTAATTCATGAATTATCTGTAGCTTCTTTTGTACTCCAACAGCAGAGTTGGTAGTTGCAACAGAATCCTTATGACTCATGAACCCAAAATATTTACTATCTAGCCGTTTATAGAAAATACATACCTAGACCTGAGTTAGAGAATGAAGATGTAACATATTAAATATTTTATCATACTCTGAACTCATCATAAAATAGAGTAAATTATAAAACCATTGTCAAACATACAAACTCAGTCTATTTCATATACAAGTAGAATAGCATATAAAATTTTTAACATGAAACAGCTTTTGCCATGCATTAAGTCCAAGAGTACCTAATTTATAAGACTCTGTCATAATACTGCTTTCTCAGTTATAAGGTTTTATGACTTTGTAGCTGACAATGTAGTGAGGAAAGTTTCAGTATATAGACAGTTTTCTTTGCATATGCACAATATTTATAATCAATCTAAATTATTGATTATGTGAGAACATAAAACTGAAGGACATAAAAACTTAAGTAATTCATAGACTTCTGTTTCTATTTGGCTGCCTAAAATACCTTTTTTGGGGGGGGAGATGCCTCTCTTCTACTCCCTCTGATTTTCTTGGGGCAGTAATTATACCCTCAGCTCACTCAGGGCAAGAGTGAATATATAGTTCAAGCAAGGGACCATCAAAATTCTCAGGAATTGATAGGGATGTTGATACAGACACAGTTGCTTCTTTTCTACGAGTCACAAGTTGTAAGACCTGGGGCTTCCTGTATGTATCTTTGTCTGAGATTACATATAACAGCAGAGAAGGGGGATGAACGAGATAGGGTCGTAATGCTATCATATAAATCTCTGGATACAACCATGCCCAAAGTAACCTTGACTTTCTATTTACATCACTTAATAAATTCTGTTATTTTAATTAATCTGGTTTGACTTAGGTTCCTGTCTTTTTCAGTTAAAGATACCTAATTTAGATACAATTATCAGAGTTCAAGGCAAATTTTCTTGTTCTTTCTATGTTATTACTCATATGGATTGTTTTGAAAAATATATTTAGACCTAGATGTTTATTTTTCTTTTCCAGTAATGGGCAATATCTTCACATTAGAACAAAAGAGAGTAGCTCAATTGCATGATGTATTATGAAAAGGTTTAATACCATGTCTTATATGGTGTAGGATCCCAAAATATAAATTTAGACGGATGATTTAAAATGTGCTTGTGAAGATGGTCCCTAATGACTTCACTCAGAACTGGAAACAAGTCCAGAGATTTAAAATGACATTAATAACAGTGATGCAACTAAGGTTTTCTGGTCCCTGCAGGGTAGCATGATCTCCCCATAGACAGAATGCAGAGAATGAGGATTTGAGGTTGTGCTTATTCAAGTCATGTGAATGATTCTTCCAGATCTGGCATATCAGTAAATATAACCTAAAGAATAAGTTTGTATGAAATTAGAACACACCCTCACACCATGCACAAAAATAAACTCAAAATGGCTGAAAGACTTAAATATAAGACAAGACACTATCAAACTCCTAGAAGAGAACATAGGGCAAAACACTCTCTGACATCAACATCATGAATATTTTCTCAGGTCAGTCTCCCAAAGCAATAGAAATAAGAGAAAAAATAAACCAATGGGACCTCATCAAACTGAAAAGCTTTTGCACAGCAAAGGAAACCAAAAAGAAAACAAAAAGACAACTTACAGAATGGGAGAAAATAGTTTCAAATGATGCAACGGACAAGGGCTTAATCTCTAGAATATATAAGCAACTTATACAACTCAACAGCAAAAAAGCCAACCAATCAATGGAAAAATGGGCAAAAGACCTGAATAGACTGTTCTCCAAGGAAGATATACAGATGGCCAGCAAACACATGAAAAAATGCTCAGCATCGCTGATTATAAGAGAAATGCAAATCAAAACTACCATGAGATACCACCTCATATCAGTCAGCATGGCCATCATTAATAAGTCCACAAATAACAAGTGTTTAAGGGGTTGTGGAGAAAAGGGAACCCTTCTGTACTGTTGGTGGGAATGTAAACTGGTACAGCCACTATGGTGAACAGTTTGGAGATACCTTAGAAATCTATACATAGAACTTCCATATGACCCCGCAAGCCCACTCTTGGGCATATATCCAGACAAAACTCTACTTAAAAGAGACATATGCACCCGCATGTTCATTGCAGCACTATTCACAATAGCCAAGACATGGAAACAACCCAAATGTCCATCAACAGATGATTGGATTAGGCAGATGTGTTATATATACACAATGGAATACTACTCAGCCATAAAAAAGAATGATATAATGCCATTTGTAGCAACATGGATGGAACAAGAGACTCTCATACTGAGTCAGAAAGAGAAAGACAAATACCACATGATATCACTTATATCTGGAATCTAATATCCAGCACAAATGAACCTTTCCACAGAAAGGAAAATGATGGACTTGGAGAATAGACTTGTGGCTGCCCGACGGGAGAGGGAGGGAATGGGAGGGATTGGGAGCTTGGGGTTATCAGATACAACTTAGAATAGATTTACAAGGAGATCCTGCTGAGTTGCATTGAGAACTGTGTCTGGATACTCATATTGCAACAGAACAAAGGGTGGGGGGAAAAATGTATACATGTAAGAATAACTTGATCCCCATGCTATACAGTGGGGAAAAAAAAAGAAAAAAAAAAGAAAATGTCTGGAAGGATATATATTACAAAGTTATATAAAGTGGTCATATTATGTTTTTTTTTTTTTTTAAAGAGAATAAGTTTGTGAGGATATACTTAATTTTAGGCCTTGTCAAAGATTCTGAGAAGTACTGTCAACTATCCCCTGAGCTAAAGGAGCTTATAATTTAGTTTTAGAAATAATATGTTTTATGTGATAACCAAGTGAAGTAGGCCAAGTGGGAAGTTGTCTACACAATGTAATTTCAACTGCATTTAAAAATATTTCTGCTCCATACAAAATGCTCATAAACCTGGATAAACTTGGCCTTAATAGCTTTGTTTGTATAGAGCTAAGGCTTTATATGCCGAATGACTTCGGAGATGGCATGTATTGACTCATTGAGATGTAAGAAATTGGTGAGCAATTCTTCCCTTAATAAAATTTCAAAGGAGAAAGAGCAAAACAAGAGTAATGCTAAAAGCAATTAGCTTAAATCACATTTTTGTCCAAAGAAGGCCCAATAACTAAGAATGGTACAAGACTAAATGCCAGGCAGAGTTTGAAACCAGGGCTCTAATAACCATTCATTTCAGAAAAAGAAGTCCCCAAAAATCTAATATGCAATGGTCACTAAGGAAAATTTGGTGAAAAAAAAAAGGCAATAAATAAACAGTAACATTGCCAATTAAAGGGAAAGAAAAAAAAAAAAACAGACTGATTGTAACCTCTTTGCCTCACATCTAATCTACCTTTAACAGACCAGTCAAATTTCTCTGAAAAGTAACTAGATGTCGTAGAAAGATATCTTGAAGGTCTGAGGCTCATTGGAGGATGTACAGAGCAGGGTTTAAGTTGAAGACTGAGTCTGCCCAGTGAGTCAGCATTAGAGACTTTGTGGATTCCACAGGGTCCCCAGCTCAGCAAACGTAAAGCCTACGTAGCCCCCCCCCCCCATATTCTCTGACCTCATATTTCAGGCCCACCAAGTCAAATTCTGGTTCTTTTGATCTCTTTTGAAATTCTATTGGAAGCAAATTTGCAAAATAAATTATTACTGCTAGTCTTGGGTTATATGGGAAAATCAAAGTTTGCCTATGGTCACATGGTAAAAACTAAAAACAGAAACAGCTACCACTATAACTCTCCCTTGGGTTCCTAAAAGAAAATTGTCTTTAAATACACCATTAAAAAAAGCTTGAATTTTGGTTTCAGAAGAGCTTTCCATCAACTCCCTTTTCTGCCTCTTATCATATTGTGAGAACTGTATTTGTACCATGTTAAATTTTTAAGAGCATAATCTATTCATTTCAAGAAAGAAAGAAAAATTCCCAAACATGTATACATTGAATTTTTGGCCTCTCTCTTGTGAAATGACTGGCATTTAGTAGACAGTAAAACATAAACATAATTTATTACTATATTCTCATGATGACACACAGATGTGTTTCTACAGAATAGATATAATAGAGTATTAAAGCTTTGAATAAACATAATTAAGGAGTAAGGAATAATTTCTGTTCCATGATAGGTACTAAATCATTCAAAGAGTGAAGAACTAGAAAGTGAAATAGAGGAATAGAATGAGCATCAGATAAGTGTGCTTTAGAAAGGTTTTTTTTTTTTAATCGATAAATATACATGACTATTTAGATGCTTTTTTTTTTTTTTTAAGGGCCGCATCTGTGGCACATGGAAGTTCCTAGGCTAGGGATTTAATCAAAGCTGCGACTGCTGGCCTGCATCACAGCCACAGCAATGCCAGTTCTGAGCCGTGTTGGTGATCGACATGCAGCTCACAGCATTACCGGATCCTTAACCCACTGAATGAGGCCAGGGTTTGAACGGGCATCCTCATGGATGCTAGTTGGATTCTTAACCCGATTAGCCATGATGGGAACTTCTAGATAAATGCTTTTAATTCCAACCATAAAGGTTAAATAATAATGACCGAGTATGATCAGTCATTCTCCCTACAGATTTCTGCTTTCCTAGCTTCCAGCTTCTCTCTCATCATTAAGAATTTTGCAATCACTGTTTGAAATTTACTATAAAAATATCAGATTCCTGTGACTTCTTTTTCATTTAGCCATACTGACTTTGCCATTCTGACTTTTTAAAAAAATGTTTGTTTTTCTTAATTACCACTGAATTTGAATTGTATATCTCTGGTACTATAGAGAATTCCTTGAGCAATTTCAATTCCTTGTTCTTCCAATATTGCAAAGACCAGGTGCCTGTACCAAAAAGCGGCATTGCTTTGTAACTGAAATTACTTCAATCAAAGAGTAACGCAGAACAACCTCTTAAATGAAACAAGAAATAGTTGAGGGATTCCCTATTGTCTTTCCTTATTTCATTTAAGTTATGCTATCTTATATTTACAAGGATTATACTGTTAAATTAACACATCATGATTAAGAACAAAAGTGTTGGAGGTTTTTTCCTATGATAACAAGTCAAAAATAAGCTAGTTAAACACATGCATTCTGTTGTTTACTCACTCAGCCACTGGCTCTTATCTGGAATGTAGCTAATAGGCTCTTTTGTTTGGTAGGTATGAGTTAACTAATGTTTCTTGAACATGATACCAAGGATTGTGTTAATGGTTGTCTTTATTTACATTTATTACATTTAAAATCCTAAATATAAACTGTATGTATTGAGGATTACTATTATCCCCATTTCACAGATGAAAAAAATTTTATATGTCACTGATATCTGAGCATTTGCCTTGATATCTGGTCAGAGTGGCCTTAGGAACAGCTTGTACTGTTTTCTACAATCATGAAGTCACGTGTCTTTGTGGTAGATTGACTTATTTGTCCTAATTCATCCCTCAGCTGTAAAGGAATGATTCTTCCACACCCTTGCTCATGACTTTATTGTTGGTGGCACAGACTTTCTCATCTCTTGAGTTTAACCTTGGACATGTGATTTGATTTGTCCAGTGAAATGTTAGCAGATGTGAAGCAGGCAAACTTTAATTTGTGTTCAGAGGTCACAATACATGACATGGCCAATACATGACTCCATAATCTGAAGCCAAATCTGGTTAATCTGCATCGTACAACAAAACTTCCCAGCTGAGCCCAACCTATATAAATTGAACTGCATATTGTTTTAAGCCATTAGGGTTTTATATATATATATATGTATGTATGTATGTGTATATATATATATATATATATATATATATATATATACCAAAGTTTGCTTTTATTTTTTATAAATTTTATTGGAGTATTGCTGACTTGCAAAGTTGTGTTAGTTTCAGGTATATAGCAAAGTAAATCAGTTATACATATATCCATTCCTTTTCAGATTCTTTTCCCATATAGGTTATTACACAGTATTGAGGGGCTAACCATATGCTATACAGTAGGTCCTTGTTACCTATTTATATATAGTAGTGTGTAAATGATGGTTTGAGATTGATATAAGCCATTAAGTTTTGAAGTGACTTATTAGGCAGTGCTAGTGTGATGATAGTTAACTAACACACTGCTACTGCCACCTGCTGTTGCTGCCATCACTATAGGCCAAAGGTGAACTTCAGCGGTTGCTCCAAGTCCATAGGGATACAACGTGATAGAGCCTTGCCTCAAGCTCAACATCCTGTCCTGAATCTTCTCTGCTGCTTTTAAGGCACAATATGCCTTGGAAATTGTTGGGTCCCCATATTGCACAACACTTCCTGACAGTAACTCATGACCAGTGGGGATAGAAATGGGGGGGGGGTCAATTTCTTTCCCTTTCTTCTATGGAAAGATTGTTTACATAGGGTATTCACATAAGATATGACTTCTCTGAATATGTCCTAGGAAATCAAGTTATCAAAGTGACTATGGCCAATTCAGTGATGCATTTTTTTTAACCTTTGTTTTTCCTAAGGGATCTGGGCTGAGAAAGAGTAACTTTACAGAAATTAGAGAATGAGCAAGTGGGAAAGTTAGTATTCAATCTCAGGCTTTTTGACCCCAAAATCCAGTACTTTAGTCAATGTGTTATATTATTTTAAATGCTTTAATAATTTAAGAATAAAATAGAGAATACTTTCAGATAATTTGGTTGTTAATATCTTATGAGTACATACTGGATTATGGAATTTGAAAGTAATTCTAGGTAGGCTTTTCTTTTTTAATATTTAGACTACTTAAATATCAAAGTGAGAGGCTTTTGAAGTTAAACAGGAAGTTCAAAAGCTGTCCAAAGGAATAAATCCATACTCTTTTTTGACAAAAATGAAATAAATTTAACTAATTTGATAACTTTTCTCAAGCTAGTGGAGTTCTGCTGTTTTTGATTTCTAAAATTCAGTTACCATACCAAATGATGACTTCAAAGGGATTTTCTTAGAAATGTGTTGTAAATTAACATCTGAAGCACAACAATTTGCAGAAAATGTCATCACACCAAGAAGTTCTTTTGAAATGAAATAGATATGACAGGTAGGAGATGATGGGTGAAGGAAGTGATGTATGGTATATTTATTCTTTGTGATAATGTTATGATTGCATAAGGGTTAAGGTGCAACAATTACTGTGACTTTAAAATGCAGACTTGAACAAGATTTCTGACCAGGGTCCACTTATGTCTTGGGGAGAAAAATGGGAAGGGAAGATCCATTCCAATAAGTGATCATGTATCATTTCATAGTGATTTAGGACAGTTGATCTTGTTCAATAATTCCCAACCCTGTATGCAAATCTGCACCCCTTGAAAAACTTTTAAAATGCAGATTTCTTGGCCTCACTTCAGACTTTCTGGAACCTGGAAGATAGGATACACTCAGAGCCCTTCTTGGGGTTGGGAAAATGGGAATTATGGGCTTTATTCAAATATCTTTCTCCTTATATTGGGATTAAGAAGGTCAAAAAACTTTAGATATTTTATAAATGTGGCTATATTTTTAGTAATTATTTCTTTTTTTGGTTCCACCAAGTTTTGAGCAAATTTTGTTTTGGTTTGTTTTTCTTTTATTTTTACAGTGTTAACCTCTTAGCTCTGCTGAGGGGAACAAGGAAAATGTTTAGGCTTATGATTTTAAAGATAAATCATCATATTCCTGGAGGACTAAGCTTGGCAGTATCAGATGATGTTTAATATATTTTGAGTGAAAGTAAGATAATTTGATATACATATTAGTTGCCAGGTAATGTGCTAAGCATTTTATAAGTTTTAGTTCAACATAAATATTATGTGGCCTTTTACACTTGGGAAAGTTGAGGATCAGCAAGGCTAATTTATCAAAGACCACAGGACATCTAAGAAAGAGAGAGTCTAAACTTAGGTCGGTTTTATATCTCACAGAAAGTCTTAATAACTAGGCTGTATTACTTAAAAATGAAAAGCACTCCAAAGAAGAGACATGACAAAACAGAAATACTGGGGATACTTTGCAGAATTTTTATACAGTCAAATCATAGCAGGATTTTTTGTTCTGTAAAGAGAAAGATCAGTGTGTGTCTTCAACTGTAAACCTATAGAACTGATTCTTATAACTTTAGCATTTTAAAAATGATCTGTATTTACATAGTATAAAATTGTAATTATTCATTGATTGAAATATGTTTTCAATTTACACAATCAAAAAACCCTTGCATTTTATTTTTTCTATAAAATAGTACTTTTTAGAAGCTTATTGCTGTACTAGTCCATTTTATTCTTGGTGGAATACGCCATTCTAAGTCTTTCATTAGAAATTTTACATCCTCTGTCACAGTATATTTGATGCATGTTACATGTGGTAGTCCATTTAACAGTGATTGTTTTGGGCAAATATTTAAGCTGTTTGTTAATTTTATATTACCCTTGTGAAAACACATGAAAAACTACTATCTTACACATCTGGCACATTTCACAATTAGATGATAAATGAATAAACTGAAACCTTCAGATTCATTCTCTGCAATAACAGATTGCATTTGAAAGAGATTTTGAAACATTAGACAAAATATTTCCATAGGCTGTTAGCAAAAAGAGGAGTTGTCTACATTTTGCATCAAATTTAGGCAATTTTCTAAGGAAGCCAAGAAATTTCCCAAATCAGACACTAACATCCCTTTCCTGTTGCCTACATAATAAAGATTTTTTAAAAGTTTAACTTAAAATGATACTTTAATTTCAGTAACTTTATTTAGGAAAGTCCCTATTACTATTTTGAAGTGACATTGATTTCCTAGTTGATATGCATATGAGTACAGTTTCATAAAATATGCCTTGCCATATGTTCTGTGTTTACAATGACTTAATATTGCCTAATTTTCTGACTTATACACTCAAAATGATATTTCCTTTGTGAAATACCTACTTTGCAAATTTTATTGAAATGTACAATTTATAAATAAAAGTTTTCAAACTATGATACATGTATAGCTCAATGAATTCTCATCAAATGAACCTACTCCCATGTATAACCAGTGCCCATATGAAGAAGCATCACCTATATCCCAGAAACTCCTTTGACCATTATCAGTCTATACAATAACCTTTATCCTGATTTCTAGCACTTTAGATCACTTTTTACTGCGATCTAAAATTTCATGTGAATGGAATTATACATTAAGTACTGTTTTTTATTCAAAATTATGTTTGTGAGTTTCATCCATGCTATTGTCTATAGCTTGTTCATTTACATTGTTTAATATTCCATTGGAAAAATGTATTACAGTTTATTAATTTTATAGTTGATGAGAATTAGGTTGTTTCCAGTATTTAGCTGGTTTTATTTTAAATAATGCTGCTATGAAAATTATTGTACATAACTTTGGTTTACATATGTTCTCCTTTCTGTTGTGTTCATACTTGGAGTGGACTTGCTGGATCCAAGCTATTACATTAATTCAGCTGTAGTAGATACTACCAACTGATTTCTAAAGCAGTTTTATCCTTTTCACTACTTTAAGCTGACCATGAGTGTTTCAGTGGTTCATCATCCTTGCTGACACTTGATATCATCTATCACTTTCAGGTTAACCATTTGGGTAAAGGTGATTAAATATAAAATTGTGATTTTAGTTTGTACTTCCTTGGTAACTGATGAAGTTGAATAACTTGTCATTATGTGTATTGGCCATGTGTATACTATTTTTTGTGATAGACCTTTCCAAGTCTTTTGTGCAATTTTTTACTGGTTTGTCTACCTTTAAAAATTTGTTTTATGAGGGTTCTTTGTATATTCTGGACATAAATACTTTGTGCAAAATAAGTCTTCAAAACTCTTCTCCAACCTATGAACTACTGTTATAATCTTAATGATATCTTTGGATAAACAGCCATTAAAATTTTTAACATAGTACAGTTTATTACATTTTCTATTTATGGTTAGTGCTTTTTTTACTATTCAAAACAACTTTTTACCTACCCCAAGATTATGAACACTTATCCATATGTTTTCTTCCAAGGGTATTATAGTTTAACTTTTCACATTTAGGTCTATAATCCTAGGTCAAATTCATCCATACATGTAGCATGAAGAATGAGTATAGATAGAAATATAGATAGATAGCCAATTGATTTAACATCATTTTTGAAAAAATCATTCTCTCTCCATTGCAGTGACAAATTAATTTTAACCACAAATCAGAGAACTGTGAATCCTTATCTGTACTGGTAATTTTCCAATTCCTCCCTCCCCCACCCCCTCCCTCTTGGCAACCACAAATCTATGAATATTTTTCTGTTTTGTAGATACGTTCATTTGTGTTATACTGTAGATTCCACATATGTATGGAATACACATGTGGTATTTGTCTTTTTCTTTCTGACTTCGCTTAGTATGCTAATCTCTATATCCATCCATATTGCTGTCAATGGTATTATTTCATTCTTTTTATGGATGATAGATATATACATATATATATATATATGTATATATATGCAATATCTTCTTTATCCATTCAACTGTTGATGGACATTTAGGTTATTTCTGTGTCTTGGCTATTGGAAATAGTACTGCTTTAAACATAGAGGTATGTGTATCTTTTTGAATTACAGTTTGCCTTGGTTATTCTTGGGCTTTTGAAGTTCCACATAAATTTTAGAATCAGCTATTGATACTAGCTTTAGCTTTGGAGTTCCCTCGTGGGCTGGAGGGTTGAGATTCTGGTGTTGTCACTGCTGTGGCTTCAGACAATCCTGTAGAGCAGGTTTGGTCTCTAGCCTGGGAAATGCTGCATGCTGCAGGATATATGTATTAGGTGGAATTTTGGTTGGAATTCCATTGTACTTACAAACTAGTTTAAAGGAGACTAGATTTCTTTAGAGTATTGGGCCTCCAATCTATGAAAATTATGTATTCCTCCATTTATTTTAATTTTTTTTTTTTGGTGCGTTTTGTCTTTTTAGGGCCGCATCTGTGGCATATGGAGGTTCCCGGGCTAAGGGTCTAATCAGAGCTGTTGCTGCCAGCCTACACCACAGCCACAGCAACGCTAGGTCTGAGTTGCGTCTGTGACCTACACTGTAGCTCACGACAATGCCGGATCCTTAACCCACTAAGTGAGGCCAGGGCTCAAACCCACAACCTCATGGTTCCGAGTCGGATTCATTTCTGCTGCGCCATGATGGGAACTCCTGTATTCCTCCATTTAAAGCCCACTTTTAATTTTGTACCTTTCAGTATAGTTTTTATATACATTTTCCATTAGATTTTTTCCATCAAATTAGCATAAGTGTTTGATGTTTTTGTATAAAGGTAATTTTAAAAAGAACTTATTGATTTTTTTCTATATTAGATTTGCTATGTTCACTTCTTTTTTGTCTTTTCCCGTTTAAAAAAAATTTATTGGCATATAGTTGATTTACAGTGTTTGTTAGCTTTAGGTGTACAGCTAAGTGAATCAGCTATGCATATACTCATGTCCATTGTTTTTCAGATTCTTTTTATGCTCACTTATTTCTAATACCTGTAGATTCTATTGGATTTTCTACACACACATTCATGTCATCTGAAAATAATGGCAGTTTACTTCTTCGTTTCCAATGTTAATGTCTTTTATTTCTTTTCCTTGCTGTAACTGAACTGGATAGACGTTCTAGTCTACTTTCGAGTAGAATTGATGACAGAGAATGTCTTGGTGTTTTTCCTATCTCGGGGTTAAGTTTTTACCAGTGTGCTGTTTGCTGTTTGTTCATTTGCAGATACTCTTTTTTCAAATTGAGGGTGTTCTTCCTATTCCTAATTTTCTAAGAATCCCATTGTGAGTATTCACTGTTCTCCACACTCCCTTCTGTCATATATATATATATATGACATGTTGAATTTATCTCATTTTTATATAGTTTTTCCAGGAGGATCATTAGCCTGCTATAGGTCCATCTTGCCCAGAATTAGAATCTTAATATTTTAATATTTCAAATCTTAATACCTCACAACTCCTGCCACTTCATTTAATCATTATCTATTTTAAGTTCTATATGGGTAAAATTGTATTTCTTTACCATTCAGAATAAGGTTTGCTCTTTTATTGGGGAATTTTAAGACAAATACTTCTGTGACACTTTTTACTTCCTTTTTAAGAATCTTTTATTATGTGAGTATATTTTCTTTTCTGTATACTTAGAGGAAATAGAGAATATTGGCTTTCATTCTTTTTGTTCTGCTTTTATACGTGTGAAGGATGACATTCATTTACGTATCACATTCCACTAGCATACCTGGAACATATTTAAATCACATTCCACTAGCATACCTGGAACATAATATAATTGTCATGCCAGAAGTATTAATCTGGATTTGTTCTCTAATTTTATATTTCTCATTTTTTGGTCTTTTTTTTTGGGGGGGGGGCTGTACCCATAGCATATGGAGGTTCCCAGGCTAGGGGTCCAATCAGAACTGTAGCTGCTGGCCTACACCACAGCCATAGCAATGCCAGATCCGAGCCGTGTCTGCGACCTACACCACAGCTCACAGCACTGCCAGATCCTTAACCCACTGAGCGAGGCCAGGGATTAAACCTGTGCCCTCATGGATACTAACAGATTTGTTACCACTGAGCCAGGAAGGGAACTCCTATTTCTTACTTTTTTTATGTTGAAATTTCAATTTAGTAGGCAGTATCTCTATGGGGTTAACTTGTTATTCCTCTTTCTAATATTTTTAAATTGTCATTTTTATCAGTGAAAATTGTAATTTTGATAGAAAGATGAGCTCTTTACCATATCTTAGCCCCAAATTCCACTCCAAACACTTATGAAGTCAGAGTTTTTCTCGTGTTGTAGAAATGAAAACTCTGAAATGTGTTCATGTTGGATGGGCTGTCATTATGCTCCCAAATAGAAATGGCTTTTAGGAGCAACTGCTGCAAAGACCTGTACTTAATGGAATCAAGGTGAACAAATTAGAAAGAATGGTTGGTCCATCAAATACACTTATGATAAAATAAATTAAAATTTTATGCTAAATAAATGCATTAAAATGATTCTTACCGATATCTAAAACTTTAGCATATTCTTCAGGGCTTAGACTGTTAATGTAGAAGTTACTGAAAATATTAAATATTGGAGCTCAGTTTTTCCATAAGAGTTTTTTTGTAAGATTACTTTAAAAAATGAATGTGCTTGATAAAAAGATATTGATTTGACTTGAAATTAGGCATATCTCAAGATGATATTATTCTGATTAGTTTTCAAAAGAATATGTAGCCCCATATATTTGGCATGAAAGTATAATGTTAATCTCCTTTTAAACTATATTCTCATCTGTGCCAGGCACAGCTTTCTTGAACTATTGATCATGAAATTTTTCTTGTTTTTTCCTTATTCTTGCTAGACCACAATAATATCAAATTATGTCCCTCTTCTAGAATATTTGCTGTTAGTCATAAAATATTTATCGCAGTCCTCCTGTGTGCTGTGCTACAGTCTATGAGAATCATACAAGCTGTAATGCTGACTTCTGAATTCAAGCAAATAACAATTTTGTTAAAGCTTATATACTTATATAAGGTGCAAAATATATAGGCAATCTGATACAGTATTTCTCAAAATAAAGTCTTGGAAAAGATAGATCAGATTTTCTGGGCTATTTGCCAAAGTTGGCAATTATTTGCCAAAGTTGGCCCTTTACAGAGTTAGGACTGGGCATATGCTCTTTATACAATTTTCCATTTATTTTGCTGTATATATAAAACTTGAGGGCCACTGGTGTCATAGTAAAAAACTTAAAGCCAGACAGCATCAAATTAAAGAATATCACTTTTAAATTATATGTGTGCTCTTCAGAAAGTATTTAAGCCTCTCTCTAGCTCATTTTCTTATTTTTAAAATAGGGATAATGCCTGTAAATGGGAAAATTAGATACAGTGTACGCATGCTGACCAACGTAGAGTATGTGAAATAATTGCTCAATAATATTGTCTCTTATTAACATGCTTAAACCTAGCCAGGAATTATGTTAAAATGGCTCACAGAAGATTTCCACTGATGATTAGAATAAGTTGGTTTATAGCAAACATACTCCCATGAAATAACTGGAAAAGTTGTGAATTTTAAAAAGAAAAATCAGCAAAGAAATTATAGATCTACTAGATTTCCCGTCGTGGCGCAGTGGTTAACGAATCCGACTAGGAACCATGAGGTCGCGGGTTCGATCCCTGCCCTTGTTCAGTGGGTTAACGATCTGGCGTTGCCGTGAGCTGTGGTGTAGGTTGCAGACGCGGCTCGGATCCCGCGTTGCTGTGGCTCTGGCATAGGCCGGAGGCTGCAGCTCCGATTCGACCCCTAGCCTGGGCACCTCCATATGCCGCGGGAGCGGCCCAAAGAAATAGCAAAAAAGACCAAAAAAAAAAAAGACAAAAAAGAAATTATAGATCTACTGAAACAATTAAGGCTGGAGGGGTATAGATTTTAGAAAGAAGGGAACAGAGGAGAGATTTTTTTTTTTTTTTTTGAAAGTAGGATTTTCAAAGGAACATTTGCCAGATCTGAGTGAGGGAACTGGGATATTCACCCACCAACTCCTGTTTGTCATTGACTGACAGCTGTCCCTGCGTTGGCAGGGAGGTAGGGGAGTTAATTTCCTGACAATTCCAGACTACCATGTGCAAGGGTAAAAGCAGTTTTGGAGAAAGCTGTGAAACAAATAGATGCAGATACTAACAATTAAAAGAACTGGAAGTCAGCTGGAGTCTACCGAAGTGATAAAGCCAGAGTGAGATGAACATACTAGTTGTAGTTTAATATTCCGATTTTTGTGTATTCTGTATTAAAGATGATTCTGTCCTTTCATTATTTCCTTAAGCACTAACCAGTGACCCTTTATAAAACAAGGGAACTAATGAAGCAAGCTGCAGTGTTTCGAAACCCACTGCTGTTACTCATCACCTCCCTCCTCAACTACTCCTAGATTCTGCTCAACCTTCGCCAGTACTTTTGCTGGCCTGGTGGGCACTCAGATTTTCATCACTTCTATAGTTATTATGCCTTTTTCAGTCTGTGGTTGCTGTAAATGCCCATTTCTGGCAATTATTGAACATGGAAGCAAAACAGGCACCTCAGTGAATCCCTCAGGTTTCAGACATATCTGCCTCCATTAGGCAGCAGCAACTCTGTTTCCTCATGATATTCAGGGTCAGTTAGTGTCTAGTACAGTAACTCCTTTCTTTGATGCTTTGAAGAGCATTACATGACAAGGTGACCATTCTCAGGTAATTGGATCCTCCAGTGAAAGAATCCTTCCTTACCTCAGCCCCTACTCCCACCAAAGAAAAAGGACCTCAAGTAAAGCAGAGCCTAAACTTATGTGGATAGAAAACAAAAACGTCTCAAGTTGATCACTTGGAAAGACTGAGAGCAGTCTCTCTTACATCCATCCTTTGGGTCCCAGGACTCGGTATTCTGCTTATGACAGCACCGTAAATGTGCCCTGACCCTGCAAGTTATGGCCGAGTTAGTGCTTTAGCTGCTCCTTTAAGAGTCCCTGCTGCTATTCTATCAGTCCAATAACCGATAGGTGATGCAGGTTATAGAAGACCAGTGGATCCCTTGGTATGAAGCAATGTTGTGAAGTATCGTACTATAATTAATCAGACTTTCTGTGAGTCCTTGGGTTCAGCTGGCCAAGGCTCTGTGGGTTAAAAGAAAGTAAACCCATAACTGGAACATGTGTCAATCCCAGTAAGGACAAGACTCCACATCCTCTAGGGAAGAGGGGTTCAGATATAAATTTAACTTGCCATCAAGGAGCTGGGTGGACTCATCTAGGGATGGTACCATATTGAGGATATAGTGTCAGTTTTTGCTGCTATGGGGTTGGACATTCAGCAGCAAGAATGGATTATCAGGCTTAATGGAGAAAGAATACTTACTGTTAGGTGTATGGATTACCTCCATCCTGTCAACCATGGTTATTTCATTCATGTGCCTGTGGTGAAAGCACTGGGATGACTGAGCTGGGAGGTTGGCTAATCTCCACTGGATGTCAAGTTATCAATTTGATTGCTTAGTGCCTCTGCTGCAGGGGGTGTTCTTGGGTGGGCATTGCTATGAGACACAAAGGGGCACATACTTTTTCTTACAGTTCCTTCTAGCAGTTAGTTGAGAAGAATTCTCTTTAGGAAATGGCAGTGCTTGAGAACTTGAGGAATGAAATGATGTGTAACTTTAGAGTGTAGGACATTATCAAAAGAAGAAAGAGGTAGGAAGACCAAAGAAATTTAATAGAGCCTTGAAAAAAAAGCTCTGAAAAGATTTAATAACCAACTAGGTTCTCATCCTAGTGCTTTCACAGTGGACACCTGAATGGACTGAGGCTGGAATGGGGGCAATGCATAAACCTAAGAGTATGTATTCTGTCTTACTGATCAGACAGAGAAGGGCAGAAGACTCCATGTTTGAGGAATTTTGTGCCGGGGATGGTGAAAAATTACAAAAAAAGACCTAATACCTTTGCTTCTCTGACAGTTAGCCCAGAGCTGGGCATAAATATGAGAAAACTAGAGTGTTCTTATCCTATATACACCAACCTAATATCCTCAGGCCATTTAAGTAACATGAATGGCAGAGCACTTTTGTGTGTTAAATCAACACCTCAACCACTTAGTCCTTTGTTATGAAATGTCCTTTCAAATGTATTTCCATGTATTTATTTCAGTGGCACTGAGGAAAATTGCAAGTTTGGAGTCAGACAAACAAGCTTCAATCTTTATCTCCTAATTTGGCAAGGTTATTTAAATGATCTGAGATACATAATGCAGAGCCAGGTGCATTGCAGGACTTGTTAGACACTAATGGATATTATCATCATAAAGTATTATTTTTCACGGCCCTAAAGAAATTTAATAAACAATTCCAGAATTGCCACTGTATACTCTAGGAAAAAAAAATACTTCAACCTTTATAAGGTAAATTATATTTTTTGTAAAGAAATAGATTAAATGTCACTATTTGCATGTTTTGTGTTGACATTTCCAAAGGAGGCATATGTGGCCTGAAGGTTCCCAGAAAATAAGACCTTTACATTATTTATTTTATAGTTTTTTACTCCCTTGGTCAAATCAGGTAAGTATCAGTTGCTGCTACTTCCTCAAGAGTGGTTTATTTATCAGGCCAGCTAGATGGAGCTCAATATGACTTTTAAAATAAGAAGGAAAGCTAATGTTCTTTCCAGAGTCATACGTACATTGATATTTCAGTCATTCACCTAGGTCATGTAAAGCTGCAGTTTAAATTCCCAAGACACCATGGCTTAGATATTTTATAACCCCAGGCATTCAGGACAGTTGGCTTATTAACCAAAAGATAGTGTTTAACCACTTGTTATTCTCACCAGACAGATGAATGTATTCTCTCTTGTCAAATTCAAATTCACCTTTCTATACATTCTTAGGGTCTGAGAAATTATTTTTTTAAGAAAGCAAGTTTCCCACGCAGTACTATAATAGCTTCATCATTCTGCCAAGAAGAGGATTGCTTTAGCTCAAATGTATATGTGGAGAGAGAGAGAGCACGCGTGAGTGAGCATGTTTCTGCCAAATGCAAACAAAAGCAACAGTTGTTCTTTATATATTTCATTTGACTACAGTGCTCTTAAGATCAGGAAACAATAAGTAATCAAGATATAAACTCTTAGTTAAATTTCTGTGGTTGAGGCTTATTTGCAAAGAATACAATGCTCTTACAGATTTGAGAAGAGACAGATTTATTGCTGGGTACTTAAAGGCTTATGCCAAAGAAATAGGGTAAATCAATAGTTCAGGCCAACTTTTCTACAATGGACAGTAGACCAGCTGGAAAAATAGCTTTCTTTGCTGCTATTCAGGGCCAGCTTGAGGAGCTTTGTTGTGTAGTGACCATTAACTTTTTCCTAGTGCCAGAATATTGTGAAGAAAAGACACTTTTCTTCTTCTTCTTACTATGAAACAGATCACATTTTTCCCTCCTTGGGTAGCTGGCCGTAGGGAACTTCTTTAAGACCATAGGTATATTTAAGGCTAAGGCAACTAGGTAATGGCAACAGGGACCCTGAGGATGCTATTCTGGAAAGTCATTCATCCTTTCTAATCTGCTAGGGCCCATCCCATATTCCATATCCATTGAACAGTGACAGGTTCCATGCACATGATTCAACAAATCAAATGATAACTTCCCTTGTGATGAACAGTTTTAGCATCATAATCCCTTTGTATTCTTGCCAAGGGGCCAATAGTCACTTTACTGAGGTTCAGTAGTAAGCTAGGAACTGACTTTTCAAACAGATACTAGTCCCCCTCAGAAGAAGGCATGGTCCTCTCCCTGTGGTTTTTCTTTGGGATTGGCAAGAAGCACCACATGATGTTTCCATGCGTCACACAGTCATTACCACTGGGACTACTTTGTCATAAGGCTCGTGTGGTGGGGAAGGTTATACCATAGTTTGAACCTGCTGCAGAGCCTTTTTTTGCTCTGGGCACTCCTTAAACCTGGCCACCTTCTGGGTTCCCCTCTAGGTGAGTAGGGTCATAAACTCAAGTATAATATATGTTGCTTCAAAAATCCAAAAGGGCCTATGCATATTGTGCTTGCTTATTATAGGGTGTAATGTGAAGAAATTTTTCTTTGGCATGCCTCAGACCAGTGGACTCCTAGATATTTCACTGATGCACAAGCTCCTGAATTTTCATGGGATTTGCTATGTATCTTTTCTCATGCTGCATTTTAAGGCCTTTGTAATTCTTCCCATTTCACGCTCACCTGATCCAACAAACATAATGTTAACAATGAGATGGGTAGCATCATGTTCTGCAGGCTATCAATATAATATCTCTCTGGTCTTATATTAGAGCGAGAGAACTGACGTAGTCCCAAGGGAAGACAGTGATGTTGCTCTTCCTACCATGTTTGGACTATTTTTTATTATTTTTAATTACTTGGATAAGGAAACAGCATATTTTAAGTCAGAAGCTACATAGCAGGTGCCAAGGGTGTGTTAATTTGCCACTGGAAAGATAGTTATACTAAACACTTGATTACCCCAAGGTGTGTGAAATTATTTTGATTCCTATGTGTAGTGTCTTTGTATCAAATCAGTCTATCACCTGACCATCATAAGGCCCAGTGTTAACTGGTAGATCACATGAGTGTTTTGGAATTCTGGGAATTTATCTTAGGTCAGAGTTAGGATCCAGTTATCTTTAGAAGATCAACTTATTTCTCTTTTCCCAGTGCACAGTCATGTTGGAAAATACTGACAGGTCACACTGGATAAAACTTGAAAAGACATTATGAAGTTCCAAGTCTAGCAACTAACTTATGTCTTTGAATTAGGAAGCTATGAAATGAGTTTCTATCCAGTAGATCTAGATTTTTTTGGATTATGTAGGTTTTCAACAATAACCATTTGTTTCACTTCTAGGAACTGCATGACCAGACTGTGCCGCAAGTGCATGTGGGTATAAAACACCTGATAACCACTCAGTCTCAGGCTCATGATGGATATTGACTCACTTGTCTTTTATACTTGAATGCTCTCACCTGATCACTTCCACTTAGGCAGCTAACCTGTAGAAGATAACTATCACAACATTTTTTCAAGATGATAAGTTCTTCAACAAGGAATTTCGTAATGCCTTACAGGGTATGTCCTTCAGGCCATAGTTAGAGACTGATCATCAGATTACACATAGTAGATCTAGTCCAGCACTCCCATCTTCCAGAGCTTAAAAACTCCTTTACATCCAGGGTCAGATAACTATTTCTGTAAAGGACCAGATGATAAATATTTTAGGCTTTTTGAGCCATTCAGTTTCTGTCACACCTGCTCAACTTGCATTGTCGTGCAGAGCAGCCCTAAATAATATGTGAATGAATTGGCATGGCTGTGTTTCAATATGGTTATTCATGAAGGGATAATGGGGGTTGAATTTGGCCCATGAGCCACAGTTTGTCAGTCCTTGCTCTACTCAGTGTTAAGGAAGTTCTTATTGTTCAACCTAACCATCTGTAGGCTATTAGAATGCCTAAAAATCCATTAACCAAAATAGTGGACTATTAGACCACTCCAAGTTTTTCACGGCAGTACATTTAATCTAAGGTGAATGTTCTTATATCAACAAATTTAGTCTAGTCTAATTATAATCTGGTATAAATTCTAAGAAACCACTTTCCCCCACATATTTACCAATATAAATTGAAAAAAACAAATCCTACAACTTGTTTTGTGTGTAAGCTATTACCTGCTTAAACATTGCCGCTATTCCTTTGTCTGGCCTCTATTGGGAACTGCCAGAAGACAATGAAAGCATTTAGGGTAGATCCTGTAGAGATTTGGCATCCCTTTATGGGGCAACTTTCCTCGGTCAAGTCACTGAATGTTCTTTATGCAATTTGAATGGTCCTTTAGTTGGGGAGCTAAGGAGGCTGCTTCCTCTGTCAGAAGGACATGAGAGTCTGAAGTTCTCAGACACACCTGTTCACCCACATTTTTCCCAGTCGTTGCCTTAAGGTTCCAATCTATCATAACCAATGCTTTACTTTAGCATAAGGACTTAAAAGTATTCAACAATTAATTCTTATGACAACTACACAATTTTTACAATAAATCCCTCTGCTAAATCCTCTGCCATCAGTTCCCTGGGTTCAGGAAACTTGAAATAATATTTCAATAAAACTCCTTAAATTTTTTCTGTACATAGCTCCCTACCCCCAGCAAGCCTTGAGTTGAGGGTTTAGATTTTCCATTTTTTCCCTTTTCTTTCTTATTTTGTTGATTACTCAATGAATTTATTAATTTATAGTTGCACAATGATCATCACAATCCAATTTTATAGGATTTCCATCCCACACCCACAGCTCATCCCTCCACCCGCCAAATTACCTCCTTTGGAAACCATGGTTTTTCAATGTCTGTAAGTCAGCATCTGTTCTGCAAAGAAGTTCATTCTGTCCTTTTTTCAGGTTCCACATGTGAGGGATAGCATTTGATGTTGGTGTCTCATTGACTGACTGACTTCACTTAGCATGATAATTTCTAAGTCCATCCATATTGCTAAAAATGCTGTTATTTTGTCCTTTTAATGGCTAAATAATATTCCGTTGTGCATATGTACCACATCTTCTTTATCAACTCCTCTGTCGATGGACATTTAGGTTGTCCATGTCTTGGCT
This sequence comes from Phacochoerus africanus, assembly GCF_016906955.1. Classification (NCBI taxonomy): domain Eukaryota; kingdom Metazoa; phylum Chordata; class Mammalia; order Artiodactyla; family Suidae; genus Phacochoerus; species Phacochoerus africanus. Next base: position 72,891,662 of record NC_062554.1, read on the forward strand.
ATTGCAAATAGTGCTGCAGTGAACACTGGAGTACATGTGTCTTTTCGAGTCATGGTTGTCTCTGGATAGATGACCAGGAGTGGGACTGCTGGATCAAATGGTAGTTCTATTTTTAGTTTTCTCAGGAATCTCCATACTGTTTTCCACAGTGGTTGCACCAATTTACAGTCTCACCAACAGTGTAATAGGGTTCCTTTTTCACCACACCCTCTCCAGCGCTTACTGTTTGTAGACTTTTGGATGATGGCCATTCTGACTGGTGTAAGGTGGTACCTCATAGAGGTTTTGATGTGCATTTCTCTAATAATGAGTGATGTTGGAACACATCTTTTCATGTGTTTTTTGGCCATCTGTATGTCTTCTTTGGAGAACTGTCTGTTCAGGTCTTCTGCCCATTTTTGGATGGGGTTGTTTGTTTTTTTGGTATGGAGCTGCAGAAGGTATCTATAAATTTTGGAGATTAATCCCTTTTCAGTCAATTCATTTGCAAAGATTATCTCCCATTCTGTGGGTTGTCTTTTCATTCTGATAGGGTTTCCTTTGCTGTGCAGAAACTTTTAAGTTTAATTAAGTCTGATTTATTTATTTTTGTTTTTATTGTCAATACTCTGAGGTGGATCTGCGAAGATGTTGCTGTTGTTTATGTCAGAGAGTGTTTGGCCTGTGTTTTCCTCCAAGAATTCTATAGTATCTGGTCTTATATCTAGGACTCTTTTTTTTTTGCCTTTTCTAGGGCTGCTCCCGCAGCATGTGGAGATTCCCAGGCTAGTGGTCTAATTGGAGCCGTAGCCTCTGGCCTACGCCAGAGCCACAAGAACGCGAGATCCGAGGCGTGTCTGCAGCCTACACCACAGCTCACGGCAATGCCGGATCCTTAACCCACTGAGCAAGGGCAGGGATTGAACCCGCAACCTCATGGTTCCTAGTCGGGTTCGTTAACCACTGCGCCACCATGGGAACTCCTAGTCTTATATCTAGGTCTTTCATCCATTTTGAGTTTATTTTTGTGTATGGTGTTAGGGAGTGTTCTAATTTCATTCTTTTCCATGTGGCTGTCCAGTTTTGCCAGCACCACTTGTTGAATGGGCTGTTTTTTCTCCATTGCATATTCTTGCCTCCTTCATCATAGATTAGTTGGCTGTAGGTGCAGAGGTTTAATTCTGGGCTTTCTATCCTATTCCACTGATCTATATTTCTGTCTCTGTGCCAGTACCATATGGTTTTGATGACTATTGCTGTGTGGTATAGTCTGAAGTCCAGGAGCCTGATTCCTCCAGCTCCATTTTTCTTTTTCAGGATGTCTTCAGCTATTCTGGGCCTTTTGTGCTTCCAAACAAATTTTAAAATACTTTGTTCTAGTTCTGTGAAAAATGTCCTTGGTAATTTGATGGGAATTGCATTGAATCTGTAGATTGCCTTGGCTAGTATAGTCATTTTGATAGTATTAACTCTTCCAGTCCAAGAGCATGGTATTTCTTTCCATCTATTTGTGTCTACTTTGATTTCTTTCATCAGTGTCTTATAGTTTTCAAAGTACAGATCTTTTGTCTCTTTAGTTAGGTTTATCCTAGGTATTTTATTCTTTTGGATGAGATGGTAAATGGAATTGCTTCCCTAATTTCTCTTTTTTGATCTTTAATTGTTGGTATATAGAAATGCAGTCGATTTCTGTGTATTAATTTTGTATCCTGTGACTTTGCCAAATTCATAGATGAGCTCTAACAGTTTTCTGGTAGAGTCTTTAGGATTCTCTAGGTATAGTATCATGTCATCTGCAAATAGTGATAGCTTTACTTCTTCCTTTCCAATTTGGATCCCTTTTATTTCTTTCATTTCTCTGACTGCTGTGGCTAAAACTTCCAAAACATCCTTGTCCTGTTCCTGTTCTCAACGGGAATTCTTTCAGCTTTTCACCATTGAGAATGATGTTAGCTCTGGGTTTGTCATATATGGCCTTTATTATGTTGAGGTAGGTTCCCTCTATGCCCATTTTCTGAAGGATTTTTATCAGAAATGGGTCTTGGATTTTGTCAAAGGGTTTTTCCGCATCTATTCATCAGATTATATGGTTTTTATTCTTTAATTTGTTCATGTGGTGTATCACAATGATTGATTTTCAGATATTGAGGAATCCTTGCATCCCTGGGATAAATCCCACTTGATCATGATATACAATCCTTTTAATGTATTGTTGGATGCAATTTGCTAGTATTTTGTTGAGGATTTTTGCATCTATGTTCATTAGCGAAATTGGCCCATAATTTTCTTTTTTTGCGCTATCTTTGTCTGGTTTTGGTATCAGGGTTATGGTGAATTCAAGCAAACATTCAGAGATGAGCTAACACATATCCTTCTGAAACTATTCCAAAAAATTGAAGAGGAAGGGATACTCCCAAACTCATTCTATGAGGCCACCATAACCCTGATACCTATGTTGGGTGTGGAGATATTTAAAATTGTTATATCTTCTTCTTGGATTGATCCTTTGATCATTCTGTAGTGACCTTCCTTGACCCTTAAAATATTCTTCATTTTCAAGTCTATTTTGTCTGATGAGTATTGCTACTCCAGCTTTCTTTTGATTCCTATTTGCATGGAATTGCAAGTGCATCTTCATTGTCCTGCATTTGTACTCTCCTCACGATTTCTGATTTTGGTGGCATAATTGTGCATGGATGATTTCGTGTCTTGTATATATACCTTTACTGGTGAGCCTTGTCATTTGTGGTATTTTTGTTTCTGGTTGAGGCCTTTTCTTTTCTACCTAGAGGAATTCCTTTAGTATTTGTTGTAAAGCTGGTTTAGTGTTGCTGAATTCTCTTAGCTTTTACTTATCTGTGAAGCTTTTGATTTCTCCTTCAAATATGAATGAGAGATTTTCTGGGTAAAGTAATCTTGGTTGGAGGTTTTTTCCTTTCATCACGTTAAGTATATCATGCCCCTCCCTTCTGGCCTGCAGATTTTCTGATGAAAAAGCTGCTGATAACCTTATCAGGGTTCCCTTGTATGTTACTTGTTTCTTTTCCCCAGCTGCTTTCAAGATTTTCTCTTTGTCTTTAATTTTGGTCAGTTTGATTAATATGTGTCTCAGAGTATTCCTCCTTGGGTTTACTTTTTATGGTACTCGTTGTGCTTGCTGGATTTGAATGAGTGGTTCCTTTCCCATGTTAGGGAAGTTTTTATTGTTATTTCTTTGAGTATTTTTTCTGACCCTTTCTCTCTCTCTTCTCCTTCTGGTACCCCTATCATATGGATGTTGGTGCATTTAATGTTGTCCCAGAGTTCTCTGAGACTCTCTTCAATTTTTTTCAATCTTTTTTCTCTTTTCTGTTCTGCATCCATGATTTCCACTAATCTGTCCTCCACTTTGCTTATTCGTTCTTCTGTCTCCTGTATTTTGCTGTTGGCTGCTTCTAATGAATTTTTTATTTCAGTTATTGTATTTTGCATCTCTTCTTCTTTAAGTTTTATATCTTATATCTCTTTGGTCAGTGTTTCCTGTAAATTATCCATCTTTGCCTCCAGTTTGTTTCCAATGTCTTGTATCATCTTCAGCATCAACAGTCTAAAGTCTTTTTCCTGGAGGTTGAGAATCTCCTGATCACTTAGCTGTTTTTATGAGTTTTTTTTTCTTTCTCCATCATCTGAGTTAAAGTTCTCTGTCTTTTCATTTTTATAGGTTTTTTGGTGTGGTGACCTTTTTATAGATAATAGAGTTGTAGCCTCTCTTACTTCTGGTGTCTGCTCCCCTTGTGGCTGAGGTTGGTACAGGGGTTCCTGATGAGAGGGACTGGTGCCTGCCCACTGGTAGGTGAAGCTGATTCCTATCCCTCTGATGGGTGGGGCTTTGCCTCTGGTTGAGATTAGAGGCAGCTGTGTGCCTGGGGAGTCTTTAGGCAGCCTCTTTACTGATGGGTGGGGCTGTGATCCCACCTGGATTGTTGTGTGGCCTGGGGCTTCTCAGCACTGATGGGTGGGGCCAGATTTTCCCAAAATGGCCACCTCCAGAGAAAGGCATGGCTGCTGAATATTCCCAAGAGCTTTGCTTCCAGTGTCCTTCCCCCACAACAAGCCACATTCACCCATTTTCCCAGGAGGTCCTCTAAGAACTGCAGTCAGGTCTGACCAAGATTCCTATGGAGTCTTTTCTTTGCCCTGGGACCCAGTGCACATGAAATTCTGTGTGGGTCTTTTAAGAATGGGGTCTCCGTTTCCCCCAGTCCCATGGAGCACAAGTCCCAATGGCCTTCAATGCAAGACACTCTGGGGGCTCTTTCTCCCAGTGCCAGTTCCCCATGCATAGGGGTTTGATGTGGGGCTCAGAACTCTCACTCCTATAGGTGAGTCTCTGTGAACAGATGGAACACTAAGAGCAAACTAGAGAAAGGGAGTATTTTCAGTGATGTTGGAAAAATTCAGACAGCAAGCAAAAATGGTGAAACAAACAAAATATGAAGGGACAATTAGAAAGAGATTTACCCAGAGTTTAGTGAGGGTGGTAGTTGTAGAAATTGGCTTCCTATTGGGAGTTGTGACCCTAATTAGTGGTATTTATATATTGCCAATTCTTGGATAAGTAGGGAAGGAGCAGGAAAAATAATTATCCCACTCTCTCTCCCCTTCCATTCTCCAGTCTCCTACCAGTAAAATCTATTACAGGCCAATTTTATGGTGATGCAGTCTGTAAAGGATAGATAGCCTCTCAGAGCACAAAGCTGAGTGTGGATGGATAAAGAGTTAAGACAAACTAAGATGCTTAGGACAGAGACAGATTTCTATTAGTTTGCCACCATCAAAGATCTCTTAGGGTCACATTATCCTGATTATTGCTCAAGAACTGATGCCTGTGCTGTAACTGTGCCACTGTATTGCTGGTGGTTAAATGATATTTCTTGATTTCAGTTAATTCAGAATCTCATCTTCCCATTTATATCAGAGAACTTATTGAATGACAACCTTTCCCACTTTTATTCTCATCCTTCAGAGAGGAGCCTCTATGGAACTTTCCAAGCATGTATTTCTCAACAACTAAAAGGAAATTTTCTTAGGCTCCCAGGGTGCATAGTAAAGAGTAAATAAGCAATCTGTTGCATTCCAAAATTTATATCTTCCTAAGTTTCAAAGTTTTATTCTGTATTTAGAATTTCTGTTGTATGATCTTTATTTAGTACAAACACTCACTGAGGTATTAGTTAAACAACAGTTAATCAGCTGTGCTATTTGAACTCATTTGTTGAATCTAAGATCTCAGGTAATTATATCTATGTTAATAAATCTGGCTCAAATTAAAAACTCTCTTCTTCATTGTCAATCATGTTCCTAGGTATTGGTCCACATAAGTTAGCAAACTTGCAAGAAGACCCTGTAAAGATTTTACTTGTGATAGTTATTGTATAAGTGGATATGAAACTCATCATGTCCTATCCATAACCTCATTGCTTACAGATTAAAATTAGGGTCAGATCCCATTCTGTTACTTAGAACATAGAGTTCAAATGGCTATTTTTTCAAAAAGCAATTTTTAAAAGAAGCTTTCAGCACCAGTTGTTAATGCTTAGCTTGTCCCCATAAAATTTTAGATTCATACTTTAAAACCACAATGGTTATTGTGTTCTTTTTGGATTCTGTGTGGCATTATTACATTATCTTCAGATCAAAAACAAAGCACAGTTGAGTCCTCTGAAGAGAAAATCAATTAATAGAAGAAACAACAAGACCCTAGTATTTCAAGGAATATTTAGAAAGCAGTTGTATTGCTTATAGCTGTTTCCCTTAAAATTTATCCTGGGATTTTTTCTCCAATAAATTGGTTGAATGAATCTTCTCACTTCTCCTGGAAATTATACAGAATAGTAAGGAGGAAAGTGACAGATGACAGACTGACCATTAAATAAATATATTCTTCCTTTCCATTGTTTACAGTTGTTTCTGGAAACTGGATCCCTATTCTGAACAGTCTGAAAACCCCTCAGCTTGACTTTTAGGTAGAACAGTGTGAGTAGTTCTCACCTAAATATGTGAACAGAAGTGAATGTGTGTCAGTTCTGGGCCAAGGTGGTTAAGAAATGCATGTCCTTTATCTTTTCTTCTTGTATCTCCCAGCTGAATGTGGAAAACATTGAAGTCCAGCCTAGTGTAGAAAGAATATAGATGAAATGCAGATCTCTAAATCACCAAGAAGAGGAAAGATGCCAGTCAACAAGCATTCTCCCATTGGAATTTAGCACCAGCAAGAAATAAGCTTTCCTTTTGTTAGATCATTGAAATTTTAGGTTTATTTTTAGAACAGCTAGGATTACCCTAAATAATCTAGCAAAGCAATAAAAATCTCACATTTAAACTACACTGAATAGGCAGAGGCTGGGAAAAGTGAAGAGAGAGGTATAAAAAATTTTAGAAAAGTATAGAGGTGGCAGATTTCAGAAAATACCAGCAATAAAATGTGGGTGCATCCCACTGGAAGATTATTTTTTTGAAGGAGCCTATAAAACAGGGCAGGAGGTAGAAACCCTCCTGAAACAAGGTAGGATGTAAGGATCAGAGCAAAGGCAGCTAGAATCATGGTCATATGACCCAGAAGAACCATATTTTAAAATCTGCATTAAAACAACAGATAAGGGAATTTTTGACCTGGAAAGTTTTGAAAAGAGTATTGGATCTTCTCATTTTATGAAGAACTCTTGCTTCCAGTTCAGGAGAATTCATCTATTTTGAATATGAATAATGGAAAACAAATTTGGCCATCCTTTATCTAAAGGCACCACAAGAAAGAGGATAAATATTAGTACAGTATTCTGGCAGATGACAAAACCTGGGGAAGATATGTTGTCAACAATAAGCTATATCTTATTAAAATTATTAAAATACAGTTATAAAGAAGATATTCCTTGAACATCCAGACAACTATACTGAATATCTTGGAGGCAGAAGAAAACATTTCACATTAGATATCTTTTTACAATAGAATTCATCATCAGAACAGAAGATATTCAGGACACATAAGAGGAAAAATGTTAACCAAGGATATTTTACACACCCAAGCTGTCTAGTGTAAAGGCTATTGATAATTTTGAATATACAGAATATTAGAGAATATTTTGTCATGAGTCCTTTCTGAAGAATCTACTGGAGCACATTTTTCATCCAGCTAAGGAGTTATAGGAAAAATTCATTGCAGAGATGGTGATGAATAATGAATACACTTAATAGTATAATTTTGACTAAAAAATTGAAATAAAAGTAGCAGAATGATTTGTAAATGTTAAATGTTCTGACAACACAGAAATGAAGCCAATAGAAATGTCATGGGAAGTGGAGAAAAGGTGGGATGTTGAAGGTCAATGTATATATATATATATTTTTTTTTTTGCATTTTAGTGCCAGACCTGTGGCATATTTAAGTTCCCAAGCAAGGGGTTGGATTGGAGCTACAGCTGCTGGCCTATACCACAGCCACAGCAACGTGGGATCCAAGCCACATCTGTGGTCTACACCACATCTCATGGCAACGCCAGATCCTTAACCCACTGAGCAAGCCAGGGATCCAACCTGCATCCTGATGGATACTAGTTGGATTCATTTCTGCTGAGCCACAATGGGAACTCCCCAAAGTGTATTGTTCAAATCAAAAGAAAGGGGCTTAGAAATGAACTGGACCTAATGTGACAGTCTTGAGAAGTCACAACCTCCAGAGAAGAGGGGACATCTTAGAAAGAGAGATCTCATTTGGAAATAATGGTGATAAGAAAGGGTTATACTAAACAAATAAAAAAAAATCAGAAGACAGAAAAGAGTGCTTTTTTTTTTTTAAGGCTCTTAATCTCACTGTATTAATAGTGGGTGTTGCAAAGATATGCCAAGCAGAAAGAAAAACAGTGAAGGGACTGTTACCTTGATGACTGACAAGGTGGAATTTAGACTAAATTTAGACTATATTAGAATAAAAGTACTAAACGAGAAACAATAGGACATTTTGTGAGGTAATGCTAAATTTTACTAGGCACAGATCTTGTATGGCAATTATGCATACCTGTTTCCAAATAGCACAACATAACCTTAATTGAGCAGAAAGTACTGTATACACAAAGCCCAACAGACGTCAATATACTAGCCATAGACAATTTTAACATATACTCCTCAGTCTAAAGAGAAATAAAGTGAATGCAAAAAAATTAAAATATAGAAGACCTAAACAATTTTAATCATGTTTATCTTGTGAATATACATCAGACTTTGTTTTTCCAAAATAGGTAATGATATTCCTTTTCAAGTGCATGTTGAACATTCACAAAGTTTACCATATAGATAGGCATTAAGAGTTACATTATACAACTACAGATGTGATAAATTCATTTGAGTAATAAAAAAGAAAAGAGTTACACAATTTTAAAATTAGATCTAATGCATTATCAAGTTCTGATCACAATTTTATAAAATCAATAATTATTTACAAAACCCCAAATGATCAACATATGCTTATAATTGTGTGTTGTATTATGAGTATATTTTTCTTCAAAAATATTTTTTAAAAACTTTAAAAAAATAATAAATGTAAAATCAAAGCGACAAAGGAGAGAGTTCTAAGAGACTTCATTGGCAAAGTTTGGGACAGTTTGATAATTTAAAAGGTAAGAATAATGAGGGACTTCCACTTCTGGCCATTACAGAGCAATTGGTTCTAAACCTACCTTTCTGATGTAAATAATTAGAATATTGGACAGAATATATGAAATGACCATTTTCAAACATTGAACAGGTAGCACAGGACTGTTATCCCTAAGAAAAGGTAGCAAATGAAGTGATTCCTGTGATTGCCCTGAATTTCTGCTGAAAGCATGATAGAAAGAGAAGGAAACCCACAAAAAGCCCAGGAGACATGCTGATTTGAGAAGACAGAGATTATCTGACTTTCAGAAACTTGCTCAAAGACACACTACAAAAAAAGTGGTGGAATCAATCCTAGACAATAATATTCAACCCTGGGCTCTCTAGCTTCAGATTCAATGCCCTACACTGCTGCTTTATCCTGTGTATATTGTACTTTAGTATAAAGAACCCAATTAGAATCCCAAACTCAAACCTTAGCTAAATTTCCTTTTGGAATATGAGAAAGATAGTGAATTTGAGATAAAAAAAAATAATGGCTTGTTTTTGCAAATTACGATTGTTAACTTTCTCATGGTTATAAACACATTGTTGTCATTGGAAAAAGCCAATCTGTGTGCCACTGAACTGGGATATGCCTGATAGCTGCATCAATAGCATAAGTAAATAGCTTTTATTGAAAGATGTTTCCTTGTATCATGAATAATTTAAGCAAGCTTCCGACAATCTGAGAATAACATACAGATCAATCAAGTTTCTAGCACAATAGGCTGACAGACCATATAGAGTAGGCTAATACACTTCAAACAGCTTAGTGGGAAAGTAACTGTGCACTTGAACGCTGGTATTCTTTCACTCTTCCTTTCTCAGAAAAAGTTCTAAGATCAAACTTAGACAGGGTTCTGATACTGAAGTTGACAAAATCTACAGCAAAATTAAATGAATGCCTAAAGTAACAAGCAATTGAAGTATCAGTAGCAATAGTGAAGTAAGGATTTAAAAAAATCCTCTCATCTATGAAAGCAACAAGAACAGTTACAAAACTTCTTAGAATCAACTTTTTAAGAACTCTGAGAATTAAACAGAGGCTCGTAGTAATCCCGGGAGAATTTATTCAGAAGCTGAATCTCTGTAAGAATAGTGAGCTTTGTGGCATTTTGGATTGCTCTATTTCCATCTTCCATTTCTTAAACTCCACGGTAGCCTTGAAAACCATCAGCCCCTAATCACAGTGAAAGGAAATCAACTAGAGTCAGTGAAAAGGGTGGAATGAAGTTGAAGGTCTTTCAAAACCCCAGCCCCAGAGAACTGTCATTATTTGCATGCCTAGTGGTTCAGTGGAAGACCCCATTTTCACGGCTGACTTTATTTGAACTGATTCATAAATTGCCAAGTACCAGTAACCTTTTGTTTGTCACGAAAAGATCAACATCAGAGACAGTTAACATCATGACTACCTAAGGCAGCGGAAAACAGTTGGGGGAAACAACAGGCTCATCAAGAAACTTTAAATCTTTGAGTGAGTCATTGTCTAGAGGGCTTTGAAAATGTCCTATATATTCCTAATATTCTAGAAGGCCAAGCATATACAACCCAACTTAAAATGGACATAGTATATAAAGAGACAGACACTTCATCAAAAGAGATATAGAGATGGTATATAAGCATATAAAAATATGGTGGGCATCATTTATCATTAGAAAATTGCGCATTAAAACAACGAGATACAACTACACACCTTTTAGGTTGGCTAAAGTTCAAAAAACTGACAACAAATTGTTGAGAGGTAGAACAATAGAAACTCTTATTCACTGTTGGTAAGAATAAAAAATGGCATAGCCATTTTGGAAGATAGTTTGATAGTTTTCTACAAAGCTAAACATGGTCTTAATCATGTTAGTGAGCAATTACCCTCTAAGCTATTCACCCATTTGATTTGAAAAACTTATGCCCACGCAAGGACCTGCATAGGAATGTTTATAGCAGCTTTATTCATAATTGCCAAGAACTGGAAGCAACCAAAATGTCTTTCAATAGGTAAATGGATAATCAAACAATGGAATATTATTTAGCAATAAAAACAAATGGCCTGTTATCAAACCATGAAAAGACATGGAGAAATCTAAAATGCATATTTCTAGGTGAAAAAAAGCCACTCTTAAAAGTCTATGACCTATGTGATTTCAGCTCTGTGATATTCAGGAAAGGCAAAAATACAGAGCCAATTTAAAAATCTCCCGATGGCCAAAGATGGAATGATTTGAGCAACAGAATAAAGTGGCATTAAATTATAATCCAGAGTCTAAAATAAATATCCACTGAATCCATTCTAATAAAAATAAATGATTGAATAAGTTAATAGATGAGGGAGAAGAGACAAATGCTGCATGCTTAAGAATTCTGAATAATTTATGTAGAAACTATGCCCTCAAGGAGTTGGACTATAACTTCATACTCCTTAAGTGTTCATTGTCCGTAGTTACTTCCTTTCAAAGACTGCAGTATGGAAAGGGGGAAAAAAGAGTAATTGTACAGTGGAGAAACCTAACAAAAGCTACATCAGTTGGGTGGCCAAGTTTCACATCAGCACTGGTAAATAATGGGCAGTATATACCTTTGATATAGTGTGATGAAAATGGCACTTCTGAGGTTTTTCTCCCCAGAACTCATAATACCAGCCTAATCATGTGGAAGGAAACATTAGCTAAATCTCAACTGAGGGATATTCTACAAAATACTTGACTAGTCCTCCTCAAAAATGTCTGAGTTATCAAGGACATAAACTTTTTACTATGTCTCACTCTTTACTGCATTACTGTACTTCCTCCAAGAGCCATTTATCTTATAACTGAAGAACTGCTCTTAGCATTTCTTATAGTGTCAGTTGGCTGACACTGATTCTTTTGATTTTTGCTTAGTTAAAATATCTTTATTTTCCCTTCATTTTTGAAAGATGTCTTTCTGGGAAGTTATTTTCTTTTTGTCTTCTGGCTTCTATCATCTTATATATTTAGCTAATCAATCTCATTTATTAAAAATAGTTTGTTGTTTCCTCCAGCTCCTCTTATAGTCTCTTTCTCCTTTGTTTTATTAAACATGCCAAAATGCAGTTGTTTTTATCCCTCCTTCCTTAGGTTTGTATCAATATTTGCATCTGTAATTTGATTTTTTATTAGTTTTGGGAAATTCTCAGCCATTAGGTTTTCTGATATTGTTTCCATTCTATTCTCCCATCCTTCTCCTTCTGAAATTCTAATTACATTCATGTTAGACTTTTTCACCATGTCCTATGTGTCTATATGCTCTTTTCAATATTCCTATCTACTTTTTTTCCTTTTAATTTTAATTGGCCTAACTTCCAGTGTATTAATAGTCTCTTTTTCAGCCTCAAATCTGTTTCAAACTTACGCATTATTTTTTTAATTCTTGAATTTGATTATATTATTTTTCATAAATTCCTATTTTATAGTGAGATACTCTACATTCACTTAAAAATATTTTAATAAATTTATCTGTTTTAATGCATTTGTACTTTGCCTGCCTTGGTTTTTATTAATTGATCCTGTTTCTTGGCATGTATACCCATTTAAAAAAAAATTAAATCCAAGATAGATTTGAAAAAAGGCTCTCACTAGTGCTAGTTTCCTTTAGAGAAGATACAGTTTTCTTCTGGTAGGCAGAGACTACAAGTAGATCACCCTGAGGCATTTTCAAGACTAACCTATTTCCAGTGCCCTAATTCAAAGATCTTAATATCTGTGGTGTCTCAACTAGGTCTGAAGATTTCCTGCTCTTTAATGCAGCTTGATTTAAATTTTTGTGTGTTTTTTTCCCCAGGACTTTGAGATTCATAAAAACTCTACTTATCTTTTTAACTTCTTTAATAATTGCATAATGATTTGGCAGCTGTCTTCTTTAAGTAAGTGATCCTAGAATGTAAGGTGGAAGGGACAATGTCTCCTGACTTAGTCATAAAAGACACACATGACCATTTCTGTCATATCCTTTAGAGTTGATTACACAGGTAACTCTTACTCAGTGTGGAAGATCCAACACAAGAGAGTAAATACCAGAAGGCAAGGGTAATTGATAACCATTCTGGAGACAGTCTGCCATAGCAGAAAAAGAGTCGGCAAAAGAGAGGGAGAAGAAAGAATCAGAAATTCATAGGAGGACCCAGAGAGATTACTCTCTCAGAAATGTAAGATGCTTTAAGAAGAGGGGAAAAAAAAAGGTATTACTAGCAGAAAATATACAAATAAGATAAGAACTGAGAGGTATGCATTGGATTAGACATATAGGTAATCAGTGGTGTATTTTTCAAGCATTATTTCAGGGAAGTGATGAAGAAGGATATAGTCCAGGTAATTGTAGCACACTTTAGCAGATGAGAGGAGCTAGAATCTAGAACTGAAACTGTTTCATTTGCAGATGTTGATGACTTCTGATCTGTAATGAATTCAATAAATTAAGTAGAAGAGAATTTAAATGATAATCCAATTGAGTAGCTATTCCTAGGGGATAGGAATGAGAAGTGACATTTAAAACAAACTCTACTAGGAGTTCCCTGGTGACTCAACAGGGTAAGGATCTGGCATTGTCACTAGGGCCCCAAGGAACTTCTACATGCCTTGGGCCAAAAACCAACCAACCAACCAACAAATAAAAATAAGCGGTACTAATATGAAATGGGGTTCAAAACTGAGAAAACCTAAATGGTACTTAGCATTAGCCACAAAAATTGGGGCTCAAGAAAATCTAATGTGTATTAGCAAGGTTATAGACACCAAACTGAAATTTTGAGGGTTATAAGAGGAAAAGACAGTAGGAGCAAGGACAAATAAGAGCTAGGCAGAATGGTAACATCTATAAGTAAGTAAAAAATCCAGGTACAGGATGCAAAGACAAAGCCTACTTATTAAAATTGTTTTAGATATACCAGGATTGAAGTTACAAAATAATATCATGAGTAAAATGCATTGGTCAAGAGACATTTCATTCTCATAGGCTTATAGGAGGAACTTTTCAAATTCTTCTAGTTGAAAATTCCCTCAGGGCATGACAGTGGGGAATATGAGCAAGAATCATCTTTGGTTTTATTTTATTTTATTTTATTTTATTTTATTTTATTTTATTTTATTTTATTTTATTTATCTTAGTATAGATCTTTAAAATTTCACTTCTCAGGAAGTGCTTTTGTTTTACATAATTCATTCACTTAGACATACATATGAAGGAGGTGCACAAATCTACTTGAACTAGTACTCCTTAAAGCCACTATTACAAATATTACATAAAAACATTGCATAAACCCTCCTACCCTATTGGTGGGAATGTAAATTGGTGCAGCCATTATGGAGAACTTTATTCGAGGTTCCTTAAAAACTAAAAATAGAGTTACCATTATAATCCAGCAATCCCACTCCTGGGCATATAGTCAAAAATCCAAAGCAAACTGTAATTTGAAAAGATACATGCACATCAATGTTCACAGCAGTGCTATTTACAGTAGCCAAAAGAGAAGCAAACTAAATGTCCATCAACAGATGAATGGATTAAGAAGATGATATACATGCAATGGAATACTACTCAGCCATAAAGAAGAATGAAACAATGACATTTGCAGCAACATGATCATACTAAGTGAAGTAAGTCAGACAAAGACAAATATGTGATATTGCTTATATGTGGAATCTAATAATGATACAAATGAACTTTATTATTTACAAAACAGAAGTCGACTCACAGACATAGAAAATGAATATGATTATTACCAAAGGGAAAAAGAGAAGAGGGATAAATTGGGAATTTGAGATTAACAGATGCACACTACTGTGTATAAAATAGATAACCAACAAGGACCTATTGTATAGCACAGGGATCTATACTCAATATCTTATAATAACCTATAATGGAGAAGAATCTGAAGAGAGGATATATATTTTTTCTGTGCTGTACACCTGAATCTAACACAGCCTTGTAAATCAACCACACTTCAATGAAAAAAAAATCCAAAAAAAAGTTATATCATAAAGCCCAGTCTAGACCTCAAGTAGAGGAGAGTGAGAATAGATGTGTTAATGTCAACACTGTTGGGTTGATCCCAACAGAATTTTGATCTTTCCCAAACTTCAGTCCTATATTTTCTTCCGCTCCTAGATCTATCTATATATTCCAAATCAGCTTTCCATTTTCTCTCTTATTGAACTTGCTTCTAGCTATGAGATCTGTTTTAGATATATTCTCTTTGTACTTCCAAATCCATTCTCCTCCCTTTCCCATCCTGAATTGTGCCCCCAGGGTGACCTATATAGTTTCAATGGTTTTCTTACCTGCTGGCTTCCATTTAGATTTGGCTACTGAACTGTAACAGCAAGAGATCAGTGAGTGGCAAGGGAGTGACTTAGGGGTATTTATTCCAGTAGCATCCTCTCTAATCTAGGTCACTGCCATTTGGTGATGGTCCTTACTAAAAGCCGCAAGTCCTACCAGGAAGTCCTCATCTCCTTCCAGAAACTCTCAGTTCCCTTTGCCACTTCAAGCTGAAAGGGTGGAAACAACTCATAGTTGGTGCTGATGTGAGAAATTTAATTATCCAATATAGTTTCCTAAACCTTCATACATGTCTGAAAATAGTTGCTTTATTACTCAGTTCAGTCATGCCAACTGATTCCTTCCAGGATCCCCAAACAGCAATTATGCTTGTTGGTTCTTTCAATATATAAATTTATCATCTTTGATTTTTTAAAAATCCATGTAATTTTATTTTTATTTATTTATTTTAATTGTAATCTTAAAAAAAATTCCATGTTTTAAAAAATCATGTCTGTGACTTTGCCTATAGCGTTGCTTCTATCTTGCCCTTGCCCTCTTTCTACTTGTCCAGCTTCTATCCATTTCTCAATTCTTAAATGGAATGATATCTCTTCTCTAAGACCCTCCCTCCAAAGTGACTCATATGCCCTAGTCTGCCTGCAACAATCCTGATTAACGCCTGTTTTCTTGGCATTATTGTCATTTGCTCCCCTTTTCATTTTTGAGGTATACAAGTTTATATGATAAATTATATTGTCACCTTATCTATGAGTCCTTCAACCAGAAGTAGTTTTTCCTGACTCTTATTTCCATATAATTTTATTTGTATTCCTTACAGAGTAGTTTTTCTATTGATATCATGGTCACTTATATTTATCTCCAATCCTTTTATAACCTATAAGCTCCTTGAAAGAAACAACCATATGTCTTACTGCCCTGCCCCTCTTTGCCCTAGCATGCAAGAAATTATATATATAAAGAAACTATATATGATATGTTTTAAATTATATATAAACTATATATTCATTTATATACATATGTATTTTATATATAAAATATATCTTTACATATGTAAACTATATATAGAAGTTATAGAAGTTATATATAAAGAAACTATGTGTCTGTGTGTGTGTATATATCTATAGCTAGATATGATATATCTATATCTATATATATGGAGAGAGGGAAAATGAATAATATGGGTCAACCATGTGCCTTCTTCACAATATAAGATGTTACAATTTAATCATCATTCTTATGTTAAAGTTACAAAAGATAGAAATTTTAAGAAGGAAAAAGATGACCAGGCACATATTTACTTGACTTTGAGCAGTGTCACCTCTCTCAGATAAGCTGTGACTATTTGAGTGCCAGGCTCAAATAGTCACATGAAAGTAACCAGCATCATGACAAAACAGAAATGAGAACAATGTAAACTGAGGGATTTATTCCAGAATAAATGTGTGGCTTGGAAACTCTTCAAAAACTGGGGTACATTTATATGGGTAATTTCACCCAAATAGATCAAAATAATCTATATATATAGATTTAAATATATATAAATTAAACTCCTTTTAGGCAGTTTTACAAGTCTGGAAACACTTGGGTAAGATTTTAAATCTTCCTAATAATACAGCAATACGTCTTGATGGCAAGGAACTTGTCTCATTCATCTTCGTCCCTCTTATATCATTTACCACACCCATAGTATATTGCTGAACTGCTAATGGTACCTTGAAATATAGATCTTTAACTTTTCAATAAAGGTATAAAAGTATGTATCATATATATGTTACATATATAACATTTCATATGTATTTATGTAGCATTTCATATGTGTATTTATAAACATATTTTAATGATAAATATGCACTTTAAATTTGGGCATCCATTTAACTATTATCTTTAGAAACACAATTTAGTGCCAAATTAATGTTATAGAAAAAACGCTATCAAAATAACTCTATGGTTCACGCTGTGGTATAAATAACACAAAGCAGTTCCAATCAGGCTGTTCTCTGGCTTTATTGCTTAAGCTGACAATACCCAGCATGAAACTAAAATTTGGAAAAGACTAAAGAGCCCATCTCATTTGTCAGTGATTTGATTTGCGCACCATGCATCTTCAAACATTAACTATACTAAAATATCTTCCACTTTAAGCCAATTTCACATATTATCAAGAAATTAAATGTGTATTCTTGAGGCTCTGACAAACTCAATTTTCATAATATCCACAAGTCTTAGAATTATGAGATCACTGCATTAATCAAGTCCTTCTCTCTTCATGGATGGCTCTCAGTTGTGGAGAGATAACAGATACAGCTGTGCAGCTTTTGAGTATATGACATACCCAGGTCCTATTTCTGTAAGGTCTTTTATAGTTTGAATACACTAGAAAACATATGATCAAAGAGGAGTTAAATGACGAAGATAAGTAGCTGTGTGTCTGGATGCAGAGAGGGCAGCTATGCTTTGCTGTATCTGACTCCACTCCCTGCCCTCCTCTTTTATATAATCTTTTCTCTCTTTGTTATTTCTTACCATTGGCAGAAAATGCTAAGTTAAACAAAATGACCCCACTACCCTCTCCTCCTCACCACTTTTCAATCTAGGGTGACATATCTTGGCAGATAGTTATTATTTTAATATATTTGCATTCCTAGTATGAAGAGATGAGGGGAGGAGTCAGATAATAATTAAGTAAAAATAGCATTGTACTAATCTGTAAATATTAACAATAGTTTAAAAGTCTGAATATTCTATAAACTACAGTCCAACAGTACATGTTAGGGGTGGGAGAATGCAGAATATCATTTAATTTATCTACACTGACTGTAGAGCTAAGTCAGAACATTTTTCCTGATACACTGCATTGATTCCAACTTCAGTTTAAGAGGCATATTTTCCCTGAAAAATAAATCTGAACAGCACATTACTCCCTAGCACTCTTGATAGTTCTTTATTTGAAGTACCTGTGCTTTTTTAGATGAGGCAACCTTGCAAACACTATAGATTTACAATATAATATCAAAATCTTTTCTGCTCTGCCAAGGTTTCAGAAGTTCTAAACTGAACATAAGATTACATTAAAGCACAAAATCCTAGAGAGATTGAGCACTGGGTTCCATTTTTACCATTTAAAAAGTAAATTCTAACTTTTCTTCTGTAACTGTGATAGCATGGTTTGCTGGCCTATGGATAGAAATGTCATATTTTATATTAGAAGACAGGTTACACATCACTTCTAGGAGGACTCTGCACTGACAGTTTGTGATCCAAGCAATCTGTTCTAGAGGAAAGGCTGTGCAATAATTCTACTCTTTGTAATATTTTTGGCAGTAGTTTCCTATATATATGTGTGTATGTGTGTGAGTGTGTATGCACACAAACATATAGTATGGCTAATCACTTATTTTTTTTCTTTTACTTCCTCAAATTTATTTTAGAACACATTGGGATATAAACTATTCAAATAAGCAATCATTTCCTCTTCTCTCAGCAACAGTCATTTCAATATCAAAGCCAATTGGTGGCTTTACTAATAAAGCCAATTGGTGGGTTTATTAAAAGTTTATTTTAGCTTCATTCAGGAATATTTGCTTCAAATTGATGCCTCTAGTATGACCAATTCGAATGTTTGTTTTCTTTAACACAATCCTTTTCAGTTGGAAAATTTGTGGTTCAGCTACCTTTAGGAGCTACTAAAAGCAGTGGGATTTAGTCCCATTTTGATTGTAAAAGGATGCTTTAGGGAAATTGTCCCAAGAGCAAAGGGATAGAGCAGTAGCCTACTGTGATTAGAGTATAGTTAGAACTTCCATATCGGAAGCAATTAGTAAGGGTTATCTCTTAGGAGGAGTACTAAAATGGGAGAGTAGTGGTTGTGAGTTTAAGTAGAGAGCAGGCACTGGCAAATTAGAGTTTGTTTTAAATTTGGTTTTACGAAGCCTGCAATCAAATACTTAATGTTGTTGTTTTTATGTGCTCATATTTAGAAAACGTCACACCCTGAGGATGCTTAAAAACACCAAAAGCCTCAACCAATTTAATATTCTTTAGGAATTAATCTAAATCATATATATTAAGTACCTAATATGTGCTATGGATTATTACATATAATGCTAAGATAGTCCTTTAAGGAAAATTACTATACCATCCTAATTTTATTGATGAACAACTTGAGGTTCTCTAAGCTCTCTAGGTACCATAGCTTGCTGAAGGGCACAGCTACCATGTGATGGAGTCAGGATTTTAAATTGGGCAGTTTGATTCCAGCACCTTATACTCCTAGGCAAAAAAAGATTATCCCAATGATATAATACTGTGATTAAGAACTATGGAGTTAAAAGTGGATTTAACCCTTACTCTGTCACTTTCCAAGGAAGTAACTGCAAGTAAACTAACCTTTCAGAGTTTCCTCATCTGCAAAATGGGGGTGGGGGATAATATCTATTTCATATTAGGGGTCAAACAAAAGTAATATAAGGCAAACCAGCAAAAGACTTTCTTTTTCCATTTATAAAGAAAATAGACTACTTAAGTTTCTCACATCTAAAATAAAACCATAGAGAACAAAACAGAAGCAAATAAAACTACCCATTGTTTACTCCTATAGCACAACTGGTAGATGGGTGATAAAAACCATCTTAAGTTTACCAGCAGGTAGAGAAATAAAAAACTGAAACAGTAGAGCTGTCTCTGGAGCACACATAAAAGCAGAGGATCAGGCAAGAAATGAGCAGAAAGTACAGTAGGAGGGATGCAACAGAGGCGACACACTAGGGTTCAAACCCAGAGGGAGTGGTGTTCATCCTGACTTGGGAAATGCTGAGAACAGGTCTAAGATCAGAACGCTTGGCTTCTAGACAGTGAACACTAAGAAGTTGGAAATTATGCAGTCCAGAAGCAACATTCTTGAGAAGGCACTATTCTGGTGAAAACGGGGGAGGGGGGACCACCTTGGAAAGAAATATCTCCCTTGGAGGCATGATAGTAAGAGGCAAAGAAAGAAGTGGCAAAAAAAGGCTCTAAGGAAATAAAATATTTTCAAAGAATTATATGAAAACAGGAAAAAACCCAACACTTTTTATTAAAGAAACTTTGCTGAGGACACAGAAGAGAAAGGTAGTGAAGTAAGAATTTGGTAAATTTCAGGAGGAAATTCAGTAAAGCTCCCTGCACCCCCTTAAGTTCACCTGCTATTGTTTATTCAGAAAGTGCATCAGATATCTTCATGAACAGAATAAGAAACCCAGAATCCATTTAAACATATAAGATGAAGACAACAGAAAATGAGTATCAACACATTTCAGCAGATGAAACATACATGCACAAACACTTGAGGCAGATAATATAGTGTTGCGCATTTCAATATGAATTAAACAATATAGTTGGAGGTATGAAAGAACACCATGAGATAAAGAATACTGAATAGACATTTAAAAAACAATGGGGACTTACAGTTTCAAGCCTCAGCGTGTAAGAGTTTATAAGTTATCACTCCTTTACTTACAGTAAGTGAAAGCTGAGCAAACTGAAAATCAGTGACTTTTCTTTGTCTTATTAAACAACTGAGGTTACACGGCATCTCCCTGAAACCTAGAGAGACAAGTGAATCCAGAGTCAAAGCTGAGATGAGGGAAGCTAGTTCCTTTAAATATTAAAAGATACTGCATAATTAAAGCAGTATGAGTATTCTGTTTCTGCTGTGCTAAAGCAAACTCACAACCAAGTATCTAGTAAATAAATAATAGACTGTGGAAAAAAACTGCAAAATAAACAGCTCTAGAGAGTGGTCAAAAGTAGGTAGTTAAAATTTGGAGAGAGATTACCATTTTCTCAATTTGTGAGAATGTGAGATATAAAGTGTGAGATTCTCATTTTGTAACTGGCCTGAGAAGTGAGCCACAATTGCAGAGCAGAGTAGGCAGTTACAACTCTTGTAAAAAGTCTCTCATCTTTATAGGATGAGGAACCAGGAAACAGCTCAGGCAACAATAGATCTCAGAAAGTAAGGAGGAAAATCCTAGAGAGAAGAAAGCCTAAGCCAGAAAACGTATGTCGTGGATATAAACTCTGACTGCAGTTTTGCCTTACACTTGAATCAGACATATATAAGGCAGAAGTGAAGAAGTGCAGTTAAGGCTTACAGAACTGATTTGAGATTTGAAAATGCTGCCTACCTGACTTAAGTCAGCAATGAAGTTTGAGCCTAACTGAGTTATTTGCCTGCTAAAACAAAAGTGTCAACACTCACTGGAGCAATGTACCAAAATTTAGGGGCTCTACAGTCTAACATTCACAATGTTTAAGATATAATCCAAATTTACTTGACATATAAGGAGCTATGCTAAAAGGAAAAGTTGGTTAATAGAGCCTAACTCTGAGGTTACTTAGATGTTGGAATTTTCAGTCAGGGATTTTAAACCTGCTACTATAACCATGTTCAAATAGGTGAAAAAATTCTTAAATGAAAATGTAAGACATTTTAGGAGAGAAAATGCATAAAGCAGAAACAGGGATATTTTATAAATGTAAAATATGTATTTGAGATTAAAAGTTCACAAAATGAACTTATTTGGAAGATGGATATAAAAAATAGTAAATTTGAACATATATCAGTAAAAATGATCCAATCTGAAGTAGATTGCTAAAAGTATTGGAAGAAAATTAATGGTAGTAAAAGACATGTGCAAAAGGTCTACCATACAAGGAATTATATTCCCAGTAGAAGAGGAGACTATGAGCCAGAGAAAATATTTGATGATAAAATGGCTGAAATTTTTCTGAATTTGATGAAAGACATAAAATTTACAGACTTAAGAAATTTAGCAAAGCCTAAGTAGAAAATACAAAGAAAAATCATGCCTAAGCATATCACAAATTGCTGAGATTCAAAAATAGAAAAAAAATATAATGATTAGAATGACTACTTATTTTTCAGTAAAAATATTGAAGCCATAAGACAGTGGAACAACTACTTTAAAGTACAAAGAGAAAAAAATAATCACCCACAATTCTATATCCTTCAAGAATGAAGGTGAAATAAACTTCTCCAGATAAAGGAATACTAAGAAAATTCATTGCAAACAGAAATTCACTGTAGAAAATGACAAAGTTTTTTAGTCTAAAGAATGAAAACCATCTGAAATAGTATCAAGTTAAATATAGAAGACTTTGTGCTCCTCCTAGCTTATATATTATATATGTGACTGTATAAAACAAAAATAAAGCATTTTCAAGTGAAATTTAGAATATATATAGATATAACATGGAAGCTCTATCATAAATTAGAATGATGTCAAGGAGGGAGAGGGTAAATGAGCAAATATAGCTGCAAAGCTTTTAAATTTTGCATTAAATGGTAAAATATGTCTCTGTGTAGACATTGAAAAGTTAAGCATGTGTATTATAATCTGAGCAACTACTGAAGATACTACAAAAAGGTATAGCTAAAAAACAGATAATTAAAATTAAATTCTAAAAAGTATTTAATAATACAAAAGTGAAAAACAGAGAAACAGAAAAAGCAAAGCAGAGGTCAAACAAACAAAAAATGGTAGTTCTGTATCAAACCATGTCAACAATTATACTAAAAATTAATGGGCTAAACATTCCAATTAAAAATTTAATGGGAATAAAGAAAAATGATCTGGACAACACACACACATATCATGATTTATGGATATTTATAGAGTCCTATATCCATCAATTACAGAATGCATTTTTTTTTTCAAATACACTTGGAAATTCACTTAGCTAGACAATAGGTGGACTTCAAAACAAGCCTTAATAAATTTGGAAGGATTAAAATTATAGAGTATATTCTCTGACAACATTGGAATTAAATTAGAAATTAACAGGATAATACTTAGGAAAACTAGAAATATTTAAAATTAACCCACTCCTAAATAACCTTTGAGTAATCAAAAAGATATTTTCAAACCAACTATAATGAAAAGACAGCATATCAAATTTCTGGGATGCAGCTAAAAGATCAAATATGTCTGCCAAACATATTTTTAAATCCTGATCACTGAAAATGTTGTTTAATAAAATACTAGCAATAGACAAATGGGGGATAATTCTTGGATTTTATACTAACAAGCTTGACTTCTAAATCTGTTGTCAAAATGTATGTAGTTACATGGGCAACATTTAAATGAGGGCTCTCATACAAAGTTTTCCAGAATTTACAGTCTATAACTTTGCTTTTCCTGTGTATTCAGGGTCTTTGGCTTCTTGGAAAATAGTTATCAGGAATGAGATTCTTAACTCTGAAACATCATGTGATCAATGGACATGTCTATTTCACCAAAGTCTTTTAATGAACAAATAAGGAAAGGGGATTGATTGACATAGAGACACCACATTGTTCAGTCACAGTCTCCTTGCAATTCCTAGCTCTTTGGATCCCTGTACAAACCATATCATATTCTGAGTTTTTGTTCTTTTGTTTCCATGGTTATGGTAATGTTCACCTTCTGAATTGAAACACTTCTAGATCTTTAAATTATTGCTCCAAATTATTGCTTAAATTATTGCTTAAATTTTTGGCTCTAATTCTTACAAATAAATTAGTCATTACTAATTCGTTTAATAAGACATTCATCCAACTCTATTTCAATATGTGCTATCTTAACATGACATTTAAATACATGCCTTAGGAAAAACTCAGGATTGCAGAAGAGATGCTCAGCTTACCAACTCACCAGGTCCAAGGGCAACAGGAATAAGTCAGGATGTTTTTATGTCATTAGAGAGCTATAAACATTCTCTACTTGACACCTGAAGTGGAAACAAGGTAGGGGCATGAGATAGTATTTACATCCTTGCAGAACTCACTGAACTTCCTCAGTGGACCATGAGTTCTTCCAAGATTTGAGTGGTCTGAATACAAACTTCATTCATTTCACTGAAAAATTATTTTACCCCTCTTTGCAATTATGCTGCTCTTCCTTGTATATTTGAGCACAGAAGCCAGGCCCTTGCTTATCTATCCATGCTTTCTTCATCCTCCTACACAAATTCCCACTGTGTTCCAGGCATATTTAATAGCTTCCTCACAACTTAATTTGAATAACTCCTACACATCCTTCAGGTCTTAGCTTACAAATCACATTTTCTAGGAAACCTTCACTGTGTCCCATGTGCATTCACATCACCATCTACCTTGACAAATCATTGCAATCCCCAGGCTACTGTCATTTTTGCTTACATACTTGTTTCTATCCTGCAACTACTTTATAACATTTGTGTGTACAACCTTAACTGACTTATTCATGACTGTATTTCCTGTGCCTTTGAATATAGGTTCTCAACAAATATTTAGTTAATTAGTGTCTAAAAACAAAGGCTAAATACATTCTTTCCCTTAGTTCCTGGGTAGAAGGATAGATATAGATGGATAGATGAATGAATGAATGAATGAAAAATTCTGCGCCAGAGACTCTCCTGATTGGCCTTTGCCTCTGACTGTGCTTTTGCTTCCAGGCTATTTCACAAAATGGTAATGGATTAATCAGAATATGCTGGATCAGTGCTTCTTAAACCTTACTGTGAACACAAATCTCCTTGGGATTCATTAGCTCTAGGATAGGGCCTGAGTATCTGCATTTCTAACAAGCCCCTAGGGAATGTAAATATTTTGAGTCTGTGGATTCACTTTGAATAACAGAGTTCTAGGCTACAGGATTAACAACACACAACAACACAATGAAATCTTAGTAGTTTAACACAACAAAATTTTCTTTCTTCTCTTGTAAAGTTTTGGATACTCTCCAGGCAAGTTCTCCTTCATTTAGTAACTCAGGCATCCAGGTTGCTTCTATTTTGTACCTTTTCCCTCAATGGTGTTTCCAAAGTTGATATCAAAAAAAATGAGATCACTAGAGATGTAAGCAGGAGTTTTTTTGCTAACTGAACCCAGAAGTGTCCCATTTACTATCACTTAGAGTCATTGTCTAAAGCTCATGACATGGCCCTACTTAATTCAAGGGAATGAAAAGTGCCAAGAAATGAAACTGGCATGAGTCAACAGTGGTAATCCCTCCCCACCCATTATTGTCACCTAAAGCAGTTGTTCCCATTCTTGGATCCATAAGAGAATTACTCAAGGAGATATCAAAAACTATCATTCTTCAGGCTCTACCTCTAACCAATTCTGATTTAATTAGCTCAAGAGGAGATTTAGGAATTGCTATTTTATAAACACTTTCCTGGTTGGTGATTCTAGTGTGTAGCCAGGGACTGGAAACCATGGATGTAACAGGTACCTTCATGCCTGGCTCTTCTACAGAACGTCCACCTGACAAGTAGAAGCAGAATAGAAGCACAAATGGGGCAGGATAAATTTTGGCATCTCTCTGAAGAGCAGGAATGGCTGCCAATGTCTGCAGTTCCTTCAGAATTGGAGCAAGGAGGACATAGTATGCTCATCCTCTTCAAACTTGAGGGTAACAGAGTCTGGCCATATTTTTTTCTTTTGGAAGCAATCTAAAGCATCATCAAATTTTCAGGGGGTTTTGTGACCTATATCAGTTAAATAGACAAAGCCAACATCATAATATTGTTCCTAAGGACAAAAGAAAAATGTCTATGAATCGATACTTAGTTTTTAGAAAATGCCATTGCATATCTTGATTTCTCCGATGTGTGTATTTTGAGATGTTATCACTGTATCCAAGAAAAGTCAACGTATGTGTTTTTGTAAATAGGGTCAAATTGGATCCTTTTTAATAAGAAGTTATAATATTTTCCCAAATAGATAAAATCAGAGATATATGCCGAACATTAACTGTATAGCCATGAGGTAAATTGACATCACTTTGGAGAAGAAATATCAGAAAACTATGACTATCTCACTAACAGAGTTGGCAGATCATCAGGGACTGAAAATCTCTCAAATACTAAAACATTAAATTAATCTTGTCCAAGAGAAAGTTTAGTAATCTAATTCTATGTTGTGTCCTGGAAAACTACCCACCATGTTTAGGAGCAAGTGAATTACTTTATGCCCATTCTTGACGTTCTGCTATAATTTCCTGCAAGGAAAGAAATGTTAAAAAATAAAAAGCTTAAATTATGATTTTGGAATTTTTTTGGAGCATAGTTGCTTCAGTGGAGCTAATACCGACCTAATAGGCAAGAAATTTGCATTTATTTCAAAATTCTCCCTCCTTATCACCAACTTATGAGTGTATGCAAAATATCTTGGGAAAAACCTGCAAAATTCAATCATTATTAAACTAGGTCAGATGAATGGATAAAGAAAATGTGTGTGTATAAATATGTATGACACATAATACTTTATTATAAATATAACACATATAACATATTATATATGTAGTATCTATTATATGGTATATATAATAGACTATTATTCAGCCCCCCAAAAGAAGGCAGCCCTGCCATTCGCAACAACGTGGATGAACTTAGGGGACATTATGCTAAGTGAAATAAACCAGACATAAGATGAAATAAGCTATTCACTTAGATGTGAAATCTAAAGCAGGACTCAGAAACAAAGTGTAGAATGGTGGTTGTCAGGGACTGAAGAGTGGGGGAAATGGGGAGATGTTCATCAAAGGGTAAGGTTTTGTTTGTGCAGGATGAATGAGTTCTGGAGATATTATTTATAGCATGGTAACTGTAGTTAGTAATCATGTACTGTATACTTGAAATTTGCTAAAAGAGTAAATCTTGGGTCTTCTTACTACACACACATTAAAAGATAATCGTGTAAGAAGATGGATATGTTAATAACTTAATTGTGGTAATCACTTCACATTGTGCACATACATGAAACAACATGTTGTATAACTTAAATATATTCTGTTTTTAATTTTCCAGTTATACCTGGAAGAAAATTCAACACTTGCTTCTCATATTTTTTCAAGTAAATTTGCTATCGTTTTAGTCTACTGTCACAGTTTTTGAAAAGTGCTATACATTTAGAAGATTGGCCCTTTTTAGGGCATTTTTAAAGTTAGTTTTGAAGGGCAAGTTGGATTTCACAGAGGGAAAAATGTATATTACTTAAATGTACTTATTCCATAACTTTGAACAGAAAGAGTTTTTAAAAAAAAAAAAATTGCCTCTGTCACTGAGCCAGATATACTATAGAACAGATGCTAAAGCCCCTATCAGTGATAGGACTGACCAAAAAAGACATTTCCCAGGTTTTCTGATATATGGATTTAAATAATCATCTGAAAATACGCCTACAGCTAGAAAGTTTATCCCAAATTAGAAGCTAACTTTTTCCTAATTTCATTTTTTCAACTAGTATCTACTGAGTACTCACCATATGCTAGGCTCATTGTAATAGAAGTTTAAAACAAACAAAAAACCAGATGTGCTTTCTGATCTCATACACGTGTTACCACAAATTGTTACTTGTATATGAATTTTTAAAATGCAAGTCAAATGCACTTTTATCTCATATATACTTTACTGATTATAGCCCAGTATGGAAAATACATACCTACTTCTGAACTCTTCTTTGAAGTATCTCGTATAAACTTAGAGGCAATGCTTTCCTAAAGGCTTCAGGTTGTCAGTACTATGACTTCACATTGCCACATACAATGCAGTTTAATTATTATTATTATTATTATTAGTCTTTTTAGGGCAGCCCTAAGGCATATGGAAGTTCCCAGGCTAGGGGTCAAATCAGAGGTATAGCTGCTGGCCTACACCACAGCCATAGCAAAGCCAGATCCAAGCCATGTCTACGACCTATTCCACAAGCTCAAGGCAAAGCTGGATCCTTAACCCACTGAATGAGGCCAGAGATCAAACCTGCATCTTTATGGATACTAATCATGTTCATTACTGCTGAGTCACAATGGGAAATCCCAGTTTGATTAATGAAGAAGAGCAGAATATTAGAATATGGCACATCCACCAGTGAGGCTCAAACACTTATGAACCTATGAATAAACGGTAAAACAGACCAGTGATCAATGATATCTATTTGCTTGGGCAAGATTGACTTGCACCAAAGAAGTAATCATTGGGAGGAAAGAGATGATTGTGAATATTTCATAGTGTCTACCACTCAGACTTGTCTTTCAGTCCTACTCGCCGTTACCTCCATGGGTGAGTCTTTTGGAGAATAGGGAAACTATAATTATGACTTGAACAAATTCTTCTCCCCAAAATTACGTAAAACATTTGGGGTATGAGGGAATTCTCCTACCTTGATGAATCTGACATAACTATAGCAGAGACTATGGTGCCAAGGGTGGCTGTGTCAGGGGTTATGGTACTTGGAGAGGATGATATGTCACGTCAGCTACCGGCATATTCCAGAGGTTACCCTGGCGCAGCAACAAGTGCCTAGAATAGCAACATTGACCTTCTTTGGACTGTGGCGCCCAGCAAAGCCCTGACTCATGTTTATTCATGAGCACACACAAGACAAGAAATACAGAGGAACTGGTTGCCTTTGCAAGAGGTTAGGTCACTTCATGCATGTGGGGGTAGCCAAGCCCAGACTTCCTAAACTCTATTCTGATACCAAGTTCCAGAAAAGAGCTCATAGGATATGCATATGAGAAAAGCGAAACAGTAAAATTTGAGTTAACACTTTTAATTTGGACCCATTCTTAGTCACCAGCTGTTAGCCAGGAAATTTTTAATGCTGATATGAAAAATTTTCTGCTTTTATTAAAAAAATTTTTATACTAAAGTAAATTGAAAACATGTTTAATCACACATAATTATTATTTTGCTACATGGTAATTATGAATAAATGGTAAGTACACAGAAGTGACAGTAATTAGCATTAGTTTTATTCAGACAAAACAACTGAATTTTTTCTGGGTTTATTCTGCTAGTTTTCTTGTCCCCATAATCCATATCAGTGTCAAAAATTTTAATCACTATCATAGCACTTCCATAGGCAGGCACACACCCACATATAAACTGATGCCCAGACAAATTTCTGAACCCTACTCCCAACATCAGCAATTCTCTTTTTCTAGAAGGCGTGAGACAGAATATGATCTGGCCCACAAGCCTGTATGCTTAGGTTCTGAAGAGTACTGGCCAGGTGGTCTTACAGTAATTCCAAATGGGACTTTTGTGTACACAGTCAGACATAGGTAATGAGAGGAGAAATTGAAGGTGGTGATGGAAGTGGAAGAGAGACAACATGATGCAAATTATCACTAACCCTCAATGCTTCTGAGGCATCAGAGGGAGGCATATTACAAGTGAGAGAGAAGAGAGAGAATAAATGGGAGACATATGGTTAAGATTAAACTTCTTAATATTCTTTTAATGCCAAATCTCCACTCTAGATACTCTAAGATAACTGAGTCAATTGTGAGAGGTTTAAAAAATTCTTCTATGTGTGAAGCCATCTTATGTTTCATTTGTGTAATTAAAACTATTTTCTCTGAGTAACAACCTATCAGAGTAGAGTCTAATACCAAGTAATACCAAATGATTTTATTCACAATAATTTCCATAAGTTTGTTCCAGAATCCTGAAATTATATTGCGCCAGAAGGTCAAGTAGATATGGGTCCACTTCTAGTAATGGCAGAATTTGTCATTTGTGCTACTGAGAACAATTTAGGAAACTGGTTAAATTATTAAAAAGCCTCCTATGTAAAGGTAGCAGAAAGTTACAAAGGCAGGGGAAAATTATGGAGCAAACATCAGGGCAAAGAAGAAAATCCAGAGGTGAATTTGGCACTGGAGGACACATTTCCCTAAGGAGCAGTAATTGATTACAGTAGAAGTGCAAAGGAGGCAGAGGAACTTTCAACAGAACTTATTGAGCTAAGAAAAAAACTTGGAACTCAGGATCATGAGGAAGGGAAGGGAAATATTGAGCCCTCAGGTTTTGGTGGGGACCTTGAAACCTCTAGCCCAGAAATAAGAGTGAAAGCAAAATAGAACCTTCCTCTTCAAGGTTGAAAGCCAGCTACAAATCATCTAATCTGTAATTGAATTAAGGAATTTCAGGTGAGCTAGTGTTTGTAATTATCTGCCAAAAGTGAATTTGTGTCAGTCTTGAGGAATGTAACATCTTATCAGATTTCAAATTATCTTTTAAACTTTTTGTTTATATCTGATACTCAGTAAAAACTAACCGATCATTTAAGAAGGTTTTTTTTTTTTTTTGGAAAAAAAAGATAAATAAAAGATGAGTCAGAATCAGGAGAGATTCAGAAAATAGTTAACAGACACCATCTAAATTAACCATGCTTAGTAAGTTTAAGGATATAAAACTCAAAGTAGGCAGTTCATGTATAAAATTGGAAACTCTGAAAAGAACCAAGTGGTAATTCTAAAACTGAAAAGTTGAAAAATTCAAATGTAGAATTAAGGACTTAATGAAAGTTTAGCAGTGTATTAGACACATCTAAAGATTCAAAGAATATTTAGACTATTTAGACTAAATAGGTAAGGAAAACATCATTTATAATTGAGTGTTATCTCCATTTTTACTAATACTCCGTTAACTATTCAGGCAATAGTCCAGCAATGGTCCCCACCCTCAGTTGAACAATGTTGTTTTCAGTGTTACCTTCAATGCCTCAATGCTGATTTGCATTAGCCTCCAACAGTATTTTGCATCCATCTCCTCAACCTCTCCCCTTTTTACAGCTATCCCTAAAAGACCATAATCCGTCCTCAATACCCCTGCTCTAGTTACTAGTGGTTCAGCCAGAACTCAAAAAACCAAAAATTAGAGGTAGGGAGGTGTTCCTCTAGGTGACGTAGAACTTCCCTTTTGACCCTAACAACCAACAACGTCAGCACATATATATATCTGAGTATCACTATGTTCCAGACACTGTTGTAGTTGCTTGTAGATAGACTCATCAGTATAAACAAAAAGCAAGCAAACAAGCAAACAAAAACCTAAAGCTAAATATCTCTGTTCTCTAGTAGAGAGAAATATAAAATTAACAATAGATATAATAAATAATTATATAGTATTCTAGAATGTGAAATACATGAGAGTGAGTACATAGTGTTGTTTTTTTTCATTTATACTGTAAATGAGCTGAGATTAAAAAAAGATTTTTTTTATTCTTTCAATCTTTGAAATCTGTTCAAACTAACTGTATGGCACAGTGTGTGGTGAATTTTTAAAATGTTATTTCTATACCTAGAAAGAATGACTGTTCTATCAGTTATTCTCTGCATTTCCATTAGGTGAGTCTTCATAATGATACGGTTTAAAATTTTTATGTCTTTGCTTATTTTTGGCTTGCTCAATCAATTAGTGACACAGGTATATAAATATCACCCATTATAACTCCATTTGTCTATCTTTTTATTTGTGGTAAATTTCGCTTTACATTGAATGAGGCTATGTAAATTAGATGCATGAGAAGTAGGAGTGATTTATCTTTCTGGTGAATTAAGCCTTTATTTTATTATGACAGGCCTTTCTCAGTTTATGATTATATTTTTTGCCTTATAGTCTTTTTGTGTTTGATATTTGATAGAGCAGCCCAAACTTTCTTTGGGTGATGTGTGCCTTAAAGAATTTCTCTGGAGCATTCCTTAGCCCCATGTCTTTCACAAGGCTACAGTCAGTGAGTTGGCAGGGGCTGTAGTCATCACCAGGTTCTAAGGAAGCCAGCTTCCAAAAGCCCTCACAGACCGCTGGCTCTTGACATTATTTCCCTGCTGTCTGGCTTTTTCCATTAGGGCAGCCTGAAACGTGGCATCTGTGATGGCCTCTCTTGCTCTCTTGCTTGCTCTGAGTGAAGTCACCTGCCATGCTGTGAGCTTTCCCAGAGGACTGAAGCCCTCTAACTGCCGCATGAGTGAGCTTGGAAATAAGCCTGTGATGACTGTCATCCTGGTCAGCAGCTTGACTTTAGCCTTCTGAGAGACCCCAAGCCAGAAGCACCCAGATAAACTGTGCCAGCTTTTCCAACATAATAATGTTTGTTGTTTTAAGCTGCTAAATTCTAGGGGTAATTTGTGCTATATAGAAACAGATAACTAATACAACTACCCAGTGTCAAAAAGACATTTCAATTTGTTGAACCCACGTAAGTGGTTTTCTTATATGAACAGTCAGGTTCAACTCAATAGCATTTGCTTTCCCCCCACTTTTATTGATATGTAATTGATACACAATACTGTATGTTTAAGGTGTACAGCATAATGACTTGACATACATGTATATTGTGAAATGACTACCAGCTTTACTTAGCATCCATCCCCTTATATAATTACAAAGAAATAACTTTTGTTTTTTCCTTGTAATGAGAACTTTTAGGATTTACTGTCTTAGCAACTTGGAAATATACCATAGAGTATTGTTAGCTGGAGTCATCAGGATGTACATTACAAACCTGGTAGTTATTTTGCTTTTTTTCAGCATCATGCCCTTCGGTAGTTATTTATTTTATGACTGGAAGTTTGTACCTTTTCACCCTCCTCACTAAATTCCCTTACCCCTCCTTTTTTTAACTAATTAAGATCAATAAGGGAATTTATTATATGGACACATGGATACCATACAGATCTCATGGCCTAGAGCTAGGCCTAATAAGTTACTGGGGCAAAAATTAGACTCATGAATCATGACCATCCTTTTCGTATCTCTGCCTTAGTTTCTCTGCTCTGGCCCTAAGTCTTCTCTCTACACACACAAACATTTCTGCCTCTCTCTCACTAGGATTTGTCTAGTATGGTGAATCTTTCTCGGTACATTTATGTAATAAAATTTCTAATTGTTTATGTATTTGTGGTTCTGTGCTAATCCATTTACTAACTTATATTTAAAAGCTAATTCATTTCAGCTGGGATCGTCTCATCTGGCTTGGCTTAAATCAAAGCCAGGTGCTCAGAAGAGACTAATTAGAGCCCCTGCATCCCGGTACAAATTCCCTGCAGATGACATCTGTCTGGCTCGACGTGATTATCACTCACTCCTTCTTCTGTTTGGAGTTCAGTTCAACTGAGAAATAGGGACAAAAGCCAGAGAGTGGCCGAGATACCCATTTTGTTTCTGGTAAAGCTAAACTGCGGAAGTAGAAGCAGCATTTAAGACAGAAGATCTCCTAAGCTTTTTAGTGACATCTGAAACCATTAACTGATTCTGATAGTGAATCACACAGTATGAAGGAGTTGAAGATTGCTAAAAACCTATCATTGACCAGTGAGCAGAGAAGAATGGTTATGTCTATCCTAAAGGTCTTTTTTTTTTCTTTTTTTTTTTCTGTCTTTTTAGGGCCACACCCGCGACATATGGAGGTTCCCAGGCTAATGGTCTAATCAGAGCTGTAGCTACTGGCCTACACCACAGCCACAGCAACTCGGGATCTGAACTGCTTCTGCAACCTACATCACAGCTCATGGCAATGCCAGATCCTTAACCCACTGAGCAAGGCCAGGGATTGAACCTGCAACTTCATGGTTCCTGTTCAGATTTGTTTCTGATTGTGCCACGACGGGAACTCCCTAAAGGTCTTTTGAAAGCTGAAGAATCACCAGCTGGTCTGATGTGGGATTCAAGTCTTTTTACAAGTACTGGATGATCTTGAGGTGGTCCCACAAAATGATATTTTGAGAAACATTAGCCTAAAAAGAAGAGCATATAAAGAGAAGAATCAGTGAAATTGCAGATAGAAAGAGAAAGTAAAACAAATTGCATAATGGGGGTGACAGAGGAAGACAAGTAAATTTTTGTAGGTGTCAAGAGGTTTGTGTACATTTGATCTCATTTTGAGATATAGAACAGTTTTTGCCTTTCAGAAGTTAGTAAAAAGATTTTAAAATGCTACCTAATTAAATTATACAATATTCATATGTTCAGCAAACTTTCTCTGTAAAGGGCCAGATACTAAATATTTTAGACTTTACTGTCCATACATTGTCTTTTGCAACCACTCAATTCTGACATTGTTAACAAAAAAGTAGACATTGATAATATATAAATGATTGCATACCTATGTTCCAATAAAACTTTATTACAAAAACAGACAGTGGGTCATAGCTGACCCATGAGATGTAGTTTGCCAATCTCTGATATAGTTGGTTAAGTAGAAATTGTCAGCTATTTGAGGAAGACATGAAAGTTAACTGGATTTCTAAAGATTACATAGAAATTCCATATGAAAATTTTAAATTTTAATAAAATTAAATTGTAAAAAATACATCTTTTTAAAAATTGCACAATACAATACCAATAAAAATTCTGAATTAGTCTGCATAATAAGTTCCTGAGAACTAACATACAACAATGTGACTATAAGTAATAATACTGTATTGTATACTTTAAATTTGCCAAGAGGGCATATCTCACCATATAAAAGGGAAAGAAAGAAAGAAAGAAAGAAAGAAAGAAAGAAAGAAAGAAAGAAAGAAAGAAGAAAGAAGAAAGAAAGAAAGAAAGAAAGAAAGAAAGAAAGAAAGAAAGAAAAAGAAAGAAAGAAAGAAAGAAAAAGAAAGAAGGAAGGAAGGAAGGAAAGGAAGGAAGGAAGGAAGGAAGGAAGGAAAGAAAGAAAGAAAGAAAGAAAGAAAGAAAGAAAGAAAGAAAGAAAGAAAACGGCAACTTCGTGAGGTGATGGATATCCCAAATAGCTTTGATTATTTTATAACGTACCTATATTCCAAATCAGTTGTGTATTTTAAATATGTAAATATTACTTACCAGTGACACCTTAATAGAGCCAGAAAAAAAAAAGTCTACCTGGCAAATAGACTCTTCTGAGGAAAGAACAGTTATAACAATAATAAGCCACTTATAGTTCTTGAAAGAAAAAATGCTTCTAAAATTCTTCTGAACAGCTTTTAGTAGTTACTAAAGATCATAACATATGCTAAGAAAATCATAATAGAGAAGAAAATCCTATTTTAACTTGCATCTAAAGAGTATTCATAGAAAATCTTACATATTAGAAATGTCTTTTTAAAATATAGAGAGGACATCTCCATCCCTTTCATTGGACCTGAAACATTGCTTGGTCTTAGAAAGGATTTCTGATTTTACCTTCAAATATATCATCAGTGCCCACATGTCAGGGATTAAGGGATGTTCAGTGGAAGGTGGTCAGTGCATTGTTTTGGTGGCAGAATTCCGGTCATGAAATGCTACCCAGTGAGGGGTCACGGCAACCTGTGGTATGAAAGAAAATGCCAGTAATGGAACGGAACAGTAAATAACACTCTCCTGTTTGATATCTAAATGGACGCTTGGCAATTCATTCCATTTTCACTTGATCACTTTGCTTTCCATCTCTTTATAATAATCTATGCACATGTGAGTGTACCCCTTTTCTCATTCTCTCCCTTTCCCTCCCCAACACCCATTTTAAGCAGACACTGTTTAAATATTTTTAAAAGATAAACAAAAATGATATAAAATAGAAAACCTCATAGAGCTTAATGGTAGCTATTATTTCTCACAATATATTCTGTTAAAATACAGGGAGCTTAAGATATTATGATAGAGGAGTTTCTGTTGTGGCTCAGAGGTTAACAAACATGACTAGTATCTGTTAGGACTTGGGTTCGGTCCCCTGGCCTTGCTCAGTGGGTTGGGGATCCAGCATTGCCATGAGCTGTGGCATAGGTCACAGATGTAGCTCAGATCCTGTGTTGCTGTGGCTGTGGTGGAGGCCAGCAGCTTCAGCTCCAATTTGACCCCTAGCCTGGGGACTTCCATATGCTGCAAGTACAGCCCTAAAGAGACAGAAAAAAAAAAAGATATTATGATAGAAATGAGACTGTGAGCCAGTTAGATTTTGGAAAATTACTCATAGTTGTTCAACCTCACAGTCTTATTAAGAGAATGGAAATATGAGCTCTGCTTTCCTATTCTCTTTGATTTTTAGTCATTTTTTTTCATGTTCTCTAGCACAGTTTATCTTATTTGTGCCACTATGGAATTAGCTCTTCACAAATATTGTGGCCAAACCATGTCCAGCTTGCCAAGAGTTCTGCTAATTTGTATCAAGAATGTAGTAGTTTTGGAAATAGTGCTCTGCAAGGTGGGGTAAGGTGTTACTTTGGTTACCAGCCTGTTAACTAGCTTCCAGTACTCTCATCCTTGGGTAGTTCCTGATCTGAATTTCAACTGGCCCTAAATTTGCTTTAGTAATAAAATGTAGAAGGAGTAACATCCCGCTA
Source organism: Phacochoerus africanus (assembly GCF_016906955.1). Lineage (NCBI taxonomy): Eukaryota > Metazoa > Chordata > Mammalia > Artiodactyla > Suidae > Phacochoerus > Phacochoerus africanus. The sequence goes on from NC_062554.1 coordinate 72,927,700, forward strand.
GTTCTTGGCTGAAACCTTAGGAAAACCCAGAAACTTTTGCTTTTGTACTTTTGCATTTTTCGGAGGAGCCAGCTGCCATGTAAGAAGTCTACCTATCTTGAGATCTCTGTGCATTGAGGGAAGTCAAGATGATATGTGAAGAGTCCACATGGTTGAGAAGTGAGATGCCCAGTCAGTGGCAAGAGGACACGCCCCAGTCATACGACCCTGGTGGAACTAGTGTAACTAGCCCCTAATCACTTGAACTGCACCAGCTGGCCCCATGTGATACAAAGATGAGCTCAGCCACCACCCTTTGTCCAAATTCCTTTTCTACAGAATCCTGAGCAAATAAAATGGGCACTAAGTTTTGTGACTGTTATACAGAAACAATATGTAATTAAGACTGAAGAAGAGTGACAATCACAAGCAATGCCAGAAAAAGATAAAGACTCTGGTAACCTAACAGTGTTCTTGAATGAAGTCCAAAGAATGTCACTGTATACTCCCAAACACACTCTGCCATAGGTGCCCTCAGTCTGATTATGTACCATTACACCAGACATTCTTTTAACAAGCGGAATGAGATCAGATGACCTCATAAAATACAAAGGGACATACCCTTTTTAGCTGTGAGGGACATTGGTCCTGTCTGGGAGACAGGGAGTAGAAACATTCCTTCTGTGGGTTACTTTTAATAGAAGAGACAAGAAAAATTTGTTAAGGTTTGCATTTCTATATTTTGCATTGGTAAAGAAAAATTTTGTTACAGCAAAATAGTATGTGGGCTGGGAATTTTTATGGTGGGAAAGGGACTGGGGCTGGAGTAAGGGTTGCCTTGCACAAAAAGGGCTAGTCTGGTTTGAACTTCCTCTCAGTGCCAGAGAAGGGAGCATCTGGACCTTCTTACAAGCATTTCCAGATGTGAGGCAAAGGGGAAGAAGAGTGGTGAGGCTCAAAAGCTTTTAGCAATCAAGTATCCAAAAATGGAGTCAAATTTTTTGTTATAATCCACCCCCTGATGTTTGACTGATGACTGAAATGTGCCATGCTCATGTAATTGAATTTCAGCGTATTTAAGCAGGTCATTATTGCACTCTATGAGGCTTATTATCTGAGGCTGGCAAGAGAAAGAAAAGATCCTTAAATGTCTTCTTCAAAAGCCCAGTATTATATAGTCTGAAAAGTAAAATAAATGCCTTGGTCACCATCAGTAATATCTGGAACTCTGAAGAAAATGTGTGTCTTGGTGAGGACTCAGGCTGTACTTTTAGTATGTATGAAGGCAGGTGTGACCTTATTTTATATTTTGAGTATCTGCAAGGCAAGAAATTATTAGAGTTTCTTACCTTAAGTGCGCAATCATGGATAAGGGGTTGTTGTTGCTGCCATTGGGTGAATCAGACAGCCAGACCATTTGCAATGGCTCAAGAGACTACTGTTGTGCAGATGGGGCTGATTGCTGGACAAGGCATCCAGGGCTTCAGTGCCTAAAGTTTTAGCAGATGTATTGACTCTCATGCCTATTTTTTATCAGGAATATCCTGGTTAAGGGCTGGAAAGCAGCTGCTCTCCAGAGAGCTCCATCATTTTTGATGGTGATAATGTCATCATAAAGTTTACAGATCTCTTTTGTGCTTCATTTGTTAATCCCAGGAGGCTTAGGTGGCTAGAGAAAGCTGGAGAGGAGTTACCTCCCCTAGCACTCTGACACATAGCAAAGGACTAACAGCAGAGGAGGGCCCAGATCTGGCTCCATCTCATAATAAGAAGCCTCAGTAGTCATACTGAGCTTGAGAGTTGCCGCTTCCATGACCCAACACAATTTAGGTATCTGGGTATGTAGAGTGAAGTCACATATTCAGTGTATGTCCAGAAATTGCCACTATATTGGTATATAGCATGGGATGAAAGAAGGCAGTTTCTTGGATCAGAAGTCTATGGACAACTTATGACCATTGTAGGTGGTCCAGAGATGCCAAAAGACACGATGAGAGGAGGTTACTAAAGCCTCTACAGTAAAGGACTTTTTGGGCACACTAACAAGAGTGTCTGCTATGTCACGATTTGGATAGATTCTAGAGCCTTTTGTTGTAATCACACAGTAGCAGAATATTTACTATGTGCTGTTTGAGTGGAGTCAATAATTTCAATAATATCGAGTATGGCAACATAATGGATGAGAACAAGATATCAAGTTGGCAGTAATCTACTGAGTGATGCTATTCATTCCTTCCGAGTCTGGAAGGAGGTGAAATTAGACTATTAAATGGAAAAGCAGTGGGAATAATCATCTCTTCTTCCCTGAATAGATCTTTTATAATGGGATCAATTCTTGAAATCTCTGGGTCTGGTTTACCTTGAGCTATATTAACTATTTTAACGAGAGAGAGGGTCCATCTGGTCCCATTTTGTCAAACTAATTTGTAAGTGCAAAACAGTTTAATTTTAATTTACTGTTAATTAGGTCAGGGCATTTGTGCTTATTATAGGGTATTTGAGGCAGTAGGTTCTATGAATATGGGGCATTTAGGCAAAGCTGTATTTCCAGTGGCTTAAATGAAGCACGTCCTCTACTTTATGTTCAACAATTCTTTTGAGATACTTGGGGGTGTGCTTTGTTTCAGTTTAGTGGGATGCACCAGTGCAACTGTAATCTGAGCTCCCATAAGATTAAAGGCCATGAAGGTTTACCAGTTGTTACGTTTCAGCAGATGTTAAAGTTAATTGAGAAGTTTTGCTATAGAGGCACAAAACCCAATGAGCACCTTTTTCTTCTGTTACTGTGTAAATTATTTTAGTAACTTTTTGAATTGTAGTCGGATCAAATTGTGATCTTCTTTTAATTCATTTTTTTTTTGGTGTCTTTCCTTCCTTTATATCCAGGTCTGTTGCTTGCTTGCTTGCTTTTTTTGTGATTACTGGATATACCTCAGTGGGTTCCTCTCTACCCTGGTCATATTTATATGCTCCTTCCTCCAGAGAGCCTCAAATTAGTATCATCAGGGTCATGGACCTCACTTATGGCAATGGTTGAATTAATCCTTGATTGTGCCAGAGGAATGCCACAGGTATTTTTCCCTGTACCTCTGATGATAAGTATCCTTTTTTTGGCAACAGAAACATAAGTGCAACAGTAGCAGCCACAGCAAAGCATTTTGTAGGGTCCTAGTAAGTCATCTGGTCTTAGGGGTATGGAATTCTGAAATTCAAATTTTCACATAATGACTGCTATTCAAATAGCGACCACTCTTCTGTGTGAGTTACCACCCAGTGAGCCCACATTTATTACATAGGATGAAATCTTTCCCCTGAATACTCTATAGAATGAGCGCATACACATCAATGAAGCAAACCAGGTCATAGTTGATCACAGAGCAAGAATCATTCTCTGAACCAAGGGTCAGTTACAGCTTATGTTGGAATTGAGACACATGATTAAATCTAAGACACACAGATATGTCCAGACTTATGATATATATGTCCCAGGGCTGCTTTAATGAGGACCTGAATCCCATATTTCTTTCCCTGAAAGCCAATAAACTCCTCATTTAGATTGGTTAAATCTATAATAGAAGTTCAGTAGAGCTCAGCAAACATAGCACAAAGTAGTAGAGCTCAAAGTGCAGGGTAGCCAGCAGGCAGCATCTCAGGGTGCCTACCTGCTATCCAGGCAGTAGAGCCAGTTAGCAAGCCAAAAAAAACCAATGACTTCCCCATCCCCACCCAAGTAATGGTGATCATTGTCTAGGTATTCCACTTTCAGAGCCAACTGTGGTCATCCTGGAAAGATGAAGAGAATACACAGACACTGAATGGACCTCCACCAAATCAAGTCTGAAGACTCCAGGTGCACACCAATAGGGTATAAGAAGGACTTGTTTTTTACATAATATAACTTTCTGGAAAGAGAACAGCAGGCTTCCCAAGCAGGTCTGAAAATGGCTTGAGAAAACAAAGGAAAGAGACTAGTTTGGAGTTTCTATGATGATTAAGGGATGGCAGGAAGGGGCTTTTATGGTTTGAACTTTCTTCTGAAGGAGGGAGCACCTAGGCTTTCTTATTAGATTGCCAAGCTGTGAGACAGAAAGTAAAGAGGAGCGGTGAGTTTTAAAAGCTCTCAGCAGTCAAACATCAAAATTGGACTCAGATTCCATTACAGAGGGATTTTTGTACACAACAGTTCATAGTGGAGTGAATTGCTGAGAAAAGTTGTAGACTGCATAAGCTTAGGGGAGTTTAGGTAATATACTGTGGAAGATGCTATGGTGAATCGCTGGACCACCAACTGGATATTTCGAGTGCCTTCCTAAGGTAAACAAAAAGATGAGAACAAAGCTTTAAATGACAACTCATCCTGAAAAGGAAGACTTTAATTTTTTTTGATATTGTGAGATTTTACCAAGTCAATTTTGAAAGATTATAACTTCCATAATCAAAGTTCACCACTGTATTCCATATGGAGAAGCATACATAGTTTCTAGTCCAGTTTATGTCATAGAATCCATTGCATAGGGTACAGTCCAAACACTGACTAAATGAATATATGAATTTTATGGAGTTTTATCCTTTGCAGACTACTTTCTCATAGTATATGTCATTTGATATTTGAATATCTTCTCTGAAAACGATACTATTATTTACATTTTATAGGCAGGCAAATCAAGGTTCATAGAATGTAATACCTTAGCTCAAATTCAGGCAGCAGAAGAGCCAGGGTTCAAGCCTAGTTATTTCAAAAGACTTACATGTTTCTTACCAAATCACAGTGTCCCTGTTAGTGTTAGAGGTACTTGATCTCTATTTGGAAACAAATGAAATTATCTTTCAGAGTACTTTCTGTTAATTTTTTTTCCATTTTTCAAATGAAGAACTCTTCTTCAGAACTCTGCTTCATTAAAAGCTGTTTCAATGAATGGTAAAGAAAAAAAATCTCTTCATCACATCTAATTCTAATGGCACTTAATTCTACTGATTCACAAACTGTTGTTCAAACAGTTTGTCTGAAGTAACTCTCATTTCTTCCATGAACACATATTAAAAGTCCAGATTCAGGTCTTCTAAAGTATTCATTTATTATGCTTAAAATATTTTGAAGGTTTTGCAGATTCAAAGGAAAAAGAAACTATCAGATCTCTCTCCAAAGTAGTACTTCATATACTCTTAAATCAATGTAATATTGTGTCCAGAGATGAGTTTTAATTGACTGTAATCCTAATGAAATTTATTTAAAGGTCCTTATCACTCTGATTGCTCAATCTGTAATCAACTTTCAAGTTCAAAAGCTATGAGAAATACATTCCTTAAATGGGTGAGTCACATGAAAACTCTCACAGCATTACAAGTATTTTTTTTAAGGAATGAAGCTTACCATAAGTGTTAGAAAGCTGAATTACTTTTTGTTAGTTTAGTCCTCTCAAGGAGACTGTTTTCAAAATGTTTCAGTATGAAATTCCATCTACACTTCGATTCCTGAAACATCTAATTGAATCTCTGTCATTGTATTTCCATCTATGAATGCTCTAGATATTTCAGAGCATTCCATGGTTTCTTGAAAACATTCCTCTCTTGGATGGAAAACACTGTTATTAACCTACGTCATCCCTCTTGGCATCTCTCTTTCCTTAGACCCCCCGATAGACTGGTCCATCAGACTAGAACTCATACAAGTACAGACCTATCTGAATCCTAAGGTAAAAATTTCTTAGGTTCTTACCCTGAAACCCTTCAAAAGGTCCAGGTGATAAGCTTCCAAATATACCAAATATATGTTTACCTTCAAAGAAATGTGAATTACCTATTACAAAGGCATTGCTTTTTTGTTGTTGTTGTTAATTTTATGCCTTCCTACTAAGTCCTAGAAGGTACATTTCTGCGATCTAAAGAGATGCGATGACATCACTATCTATGTACCCCTCTGTTAATATGTGATAATAAAAATAGAGCATTCCTTCTACTTAACTTGTTTCTTTGAGTGTGTGTATGTGTGTGTTCTGGGGTCAGTGGGGAGTGTTATTGGAGTGAGGAGTTGTAATTTATGTAGTACTTACCATAATTTATTATGACAATTTAATTTCCTGTCTTCTTCCACAAGACAGTAGGATTCATGAATACACTCTAGTTCTTACAATCCTAGCACCTGACTTTTCATATAATAGGCATTTGGTTAATGTTTGTTGAACTAGATTTATAAATGAAAGTGATTTTTCCCTCTTTTATTTACTGTGTGGAAGCTTTGAGCACTATGAAATGTGGACAGATGTTTTTCCTGTATCAATTCCTTCCATTTTAAGGAGAATGGGTTTGGGTAATGATAACTTGTACTGTGAATGTTTGATCCAACTGTTATTATTTGTGTCTTAAGGTTAATAGTAACATTTCCAAAGGAAAAATATTTTTAGTCACATTAGGAATAGTGCCATTGCATCCTGTTTCAACAGCAGTTATGTTGAGTGCTTTTATTTAATGTGACAATTAGCACTTAAACAATGACTTCTTATTTTTTATCCTTCCTATTCTATCATGTGCTACTTTGGGGAAAAATGAAATCTTTGGTGGGAGTAATAAACATATCTCATATATAACACTGCTAGTGTTACTACACCTGCATCATAAACCTCTCACTTCTCAGAGTTCTAGAACGTCTTTCTAGATGTATATCAGCAATCTTTATTCTCAAATGACACTTAGGTAATTTTTGTACAACCCATTCTGACCTGCAAATTTTGATTCTATAATCACTCAAGAAGGAGTAGTTTAGTTGAAATCACCTTGAGATTGTGGTAAGTTCTGAAATCATTGTAGACATCCTCAGTTCTAGCCTCTGTGGCTTAGCAATTTCAGCCCATGTGTCAACAAGCAGAGCCTGGTTTCTCACATAACCCAATGCATACCCATGGTTAGCAAGAAACATGCATTTTTGCCTAAGTAGAAATGGAACATGATTTTTTTTTTCAGTTTTCAAATCCTTGCTCATGCTTGCTCACGCTTTTATATTCTCTCAGTTGGAATTAGTTTACAGTTGAAATATGGGTTTTAACTGGTGGGTCCTCTTTTACACAGATTTTTTTTTCAGTAGTCAGGGTTGGTTGAATTCACAGATGAAGAACAGCCAGTATGGAGTACCCAGCTATAGAGAGGGCCAACCATAGGTTACAATTTTTTATTATAGTTGATTTACAATGTTCTGTCAATTTCTGATATACAGCAAAATGACCCTGTTATATGTATATATACATTCTTTTTCTCATTATATATTTCATCATATTCTATCACAAATGATTGGATATAGTTCCCTGTGCTATACAGCAGGACCTCATTGCTTATCCATGCCAAATGCAATTGCATCTACTAACCCCAAGCTCCCAGTACATCCCACCCCTCCCTTTTCCCGTTAGCAACCACAAGTATGTTTTCTGTTCCATGAGTTTGTTTCTGTTCTGTAGATAGGTTCATTTGTGCCATATTTTAGACTCCACATTATAAGTGACATCATATATATTTGTCTTTCTCTTTCTGACTCACTTCACTTAGTATGAGACTCTCTAGTTCCATTCATGTTGTTGCAAATGGCATTATTTTTCTTTTTTATGGCTGATTAGTATTCCATTATTTATATGTACCACATCTTCTTAATCCATTCATCTGTTGATGGACATTTAGGTTGTTTCCATGTCTTGGCTATTGTGAATAGTGTTGCAGTGAACTAGGGATGCATGTGTCTTTTTCAATGAAAGCTTTGTCCAGATATATGCCCAGGAGTGGGATTACTGGATCACATGATAGTTCTCTATTTAGTTTTCACAGGTACCTCCATACTGTTTTCCATAGTGGTTATACCAATTTACATTCCCACCAACAGTGTACAAGGGTTCTGTTTTCTCCACATGCTCTGCAGCATTTGTTATTTGTGGACTTATTAATGATAGACATTCTGACTGGTGTGAGGTGATACCTCATTGTAGTTTTGATTTACATTTCTCTAATAGTTAGTGATGTTGAGCATTTTTTTCATGTGCATGTTGGCCATTCGTATGTCTTTGAAGAAATGTCTATTTAGGTGTTCTGCCCATTTTTCAATTGGGTTGTTTGTTTTTTTGTTGTTGAGGTGTATGAGTTCTTTGTATATTTTGTAGATGAAACCCTTGTTAGTTGCATTGTTTGCAATTATTTTCTCCCATTCCTTAGGTTTTCTTTTTTTTTTTTTATGGTTTCCTTTGCTTTGCAAAAGCTTATAAGTTGGATTGGGTCCTATTGGTTTATTTTTGTTTTTATTTCTATTGCCTTGGGAGACTGACCTAAGAAAACATTTGTACAGTTGATGTCAGAGAATGTTTTGCCTATGTTCTCTTCTAGGAGTTTGATGACGTTTTGTCTTATGTTTAAATCTTTAAGCCATTTTGAGTTTCTCTTTGTACATGGTGTGAGGGTGTGTTTAGTTTCGTTGATTTACATGCAACTGTCCAGTTTTCCCAGCACTACTTGCTGAAGAGACTGTCCTTTTCCCATTTTATAGTCTTGCCCCCTTTGTTTTTGACTGCACTGAAGGTAGGCATCCCTGACCCCCCTGAATTGTTCTAGCGCCCACTGACTCTATTAGCATCCTGAAAGGATTCTTTTCTACCACTCTCAAGTCTACCCTCCTGAATATTTTAATCACTGAGTATTAGTAATAAACATAAGAATGTCACTCCCAAGCTTTCAACCTCCCCAAGTTCTCTCCTTTCCTGCAGAATAAATCCAACTTTTATTAATAAAGTATTCTATGGTTTCATTACATCTGACCACTTACCACCCACCACTTTAAGCCCTAGTAATGCCAGAATGCTTCTAATAAACCTACAGAAATTTCCCAATTCAGTGAGCACTGTCTTTTATTCACTACCTACCTTGCTTGACCTAGCTTTCTATCCTTCATGTCTGTCAGTATTTCCTTCAGGAAGTCCAGGGTGCTGGTTGGAACCTTCCCATTGAAAGATTTCCCTTAAAACCTGAACTTATTATTAACCTATCAATTAAAACATATTTATTGTGTGCCTATGGTATCCTAACTAATCACTATAATATAGTATAATTTAAAAATTTCTCAGTCTCTCCTGGAAGTTCTTCAAAAATGGCAGTCATGTCTAACGTGCCCTTAACTTCCCCAGTGCCTAGTGCAAGTGGTACATAATAGAGGCTCAATAATTATTGGTTATATTGAACTGAGCCAGAATTTAAAAGGAAAATCCAAAATTATCCTCCTTGGTACCTTATTTTAGGAGGACAAAGCTAAGAGTTATGGTTCATGTATGGCTCTCCTAAGGAAGAAATAAAAGACTAAAATCAACTAGTCATTGCTAGATTATTTTAAAAACTCAAAGCCAATTCTTGATGTAATCAGTGGAACTCAACTCTAGTAAAGATTTGTACACAACATTGTTGAAAGTGATTTTTATTCATACTTGTATAACTTTATAATAAATTTTAATTGGAATCAAAATCAGGAGTAGCAGTTCTTATCACAGGTGATTTTCATTAGTTGCATAGGAAAAGCAAATTTGTCTTCTATGTATTCTTGTTGCAATATTTACCAAAGATAAATGATATAAATTCAGTAATATTCAAGATGATATCTCCCAGTTTCACAAATAATAATTTCCATGATGCATTCCTTTGACCAGCGTAGACCAGAATAAATCAGAGGTAGGATAAAACTGTTAAATTAGACCACAGCTGACCAGGAGGACAAAATTAAGGGTTAATTCTAGGGAATAAGCATCAGATGCAAGTTTTGCCCAGAGTCACAATGAGCTACACACATATCTAAATGCTCCTTGGACCATTCTTTTTTAAAACCTGTTTTAAATATATATATTTAAATATAGCATATTTAAATTTATATATGGTTAATTACAATATTAAGACTACTCTTTCATACAGAAATAACCCAATACTTTATAGACACTTTAAGAGACAGATTTCTGGCAAAGTTGCATGTTAACAGTGAATTTTTTAAATTTAAAACCCCAGGACTTGCCTGCTTTACTCCATTAAATGAAACAGTGGTTATTAAAATGAACTCCTGCATTCAGACTGCTTAGAAATTGCTCTTGGCATCCTGTGTCTGTTTTATGTGGGAACATCATATCTTTTGAGTTGACCTGGGGAGTTAGGTATAAACTTTGTCAGTGTGGCCAAATAGGAGTGCCCAGACTTAAATCCTCTTGCCCACGAATCCTCTTCTCACACCCAGTTACCTCTCAACTTTTTTCAGGTGGTTCTAACCTCCTTTTCATGAAATTCTCCTTCCTCTCTCTCATATGTTCCTGGCCATCAAAACTTATTACTTCTCCCAGGAACATTGCAGTTTACTTTTTATCTACTAATATATTTTCTTTTCAATTTCAAATCAATATATGGAAACATTTTTTTAACCAGACCAAGTGACTGGTTAACTAATAATTCTGTAAAATAATCATGTTGATGTTTCACACTGAATTTATGCCCAGTAGATTCTTCTCCCCTAAGGACACACACTTCTGCTCATACCAGGTAAGCTGGATGCATAGCACAAGTCAGATGTTTTTGCCTCTAAATCTGTTTATAATGCCAGTTTTCTTTGCTGTGGTACATTCCAAAGGAAGTTGTCATTTTTCCCCTCCATCCATGAACATGACTTGGCTTACTTCTGGAAATGGAGTCTATTTCTGCTCCCCTTAAATATGATCTGTCCTTGCTTTGACCAATAAAATTCGATGGGCAGTCTAGCTGTACTGGTGCCAGGTTTGAGACTTAAGGAACTAGCAGCACCTGCTCACTCTCTCCCTCTCCCTCTCCCTCTCTCTTGAAAACCAGCCCACGTAAGATGTCTGACTACTCTGAGGCCACCATTGGTAAGGAAAACCAACATATCCTGTGGAGAGGCCACACATAGAGAGATGCCCAATCACCTGCTAGTTATTCCAGCCATCCCACCTGAGGCATCAGACATGCCAGCCCCAGAGGATATCACATAGAATGGAAAAAACCACCCAGGTGAATCCCTCTCAGATGGCAAAATTGTAAAGAAAAAATAATTATTGTTTTAAGCCCCTAAGTTTTTGTTAAGCAGTTGTTATAATAATCATGTAATTTAATCAAATATGTAAGCCCATGAGGCTTGAATGTGAAATGAGTGAAAATTGTTGTTTCTGTAAAGACAAAATGAAAGCTTTGGGAAGTCATAAAAGATTTTAAAAATAACTTAGAAAATGTAAATATCACTACCAAAATATGTATCTAGTATATAAAAAGGATTATACACCATGATCAGGTAGGATTTATTCTAAGGATGCTAGGATGATTCAATACCTGCAAATCAATGTGATATATACCACATTAAAAAATGAAGGATGAAAATCACATGATCATTTCAATAGATGCAGAAAAGGCATTTGACAAAATTCAACATCCATTCATGATGAGAACTGTCATCAAAGTTGGCATAGAAGGCACACTTTGGCTTTTCACCTAAAATCAGGAACAAGGCAAGGATGTACTTTCCTCAGTTCTATTTAACATGGCATTGGAAGCCCTTACCATGGCAATCAGACAAGAAAATAAATAAAAATAAAATTATAAGAGAAGAAGTAAAACTATCACTCTCTGCAGATGACATGACATTATATTTAGAAAACCCTAAAGTCTCCACCAAAAAAACTACTAGAAGTAATAAATTCAGTAAAGTTGCAGGGTACAAGATTAACACACAGAAATATGTTGTTTTTCTATATATACACTAATAATGAACTATCAGAAAGAGAAATAAAGAAAACAATCCTGTGAAAATCACATCAAAAAGAATAAACTACCTAGGAATAAACTTAACTGTGAAAGTGAAAGACCTATACTCTGAAAATTATAAAACATTGATGAAGAAAATTGAATATGATACAAAGAAATGGAAAAATATGCTGTATTCATGGATTTGAAGAATTGATATTGTTAAAATATCTGTAGATTTAATGCAACCCTTATCAAAACATCCATGACATTTCCCACAGAACTGGAACAAATAATTCGAAAATTTATATTAGACCACAAAAGACCTTGAATAGCTAAAGCAATCCCGAGGAAAAAAAAATTGGAGGTATCAATGCTCCTTAACTCCAAACTATAGTACAAAGCTACAGTAAATAAAACAGTATGATACTGGCACAAAAACAGACACATAGATTAGTGGAAGAGAATGGAAAGCCCAGAAATTCACCTGTGCATACATATAGTCAATTAATTTGTGACAAAGGAGGCAAAAATATACAATGGGAAAAAAACAATCTAATAAGTGCTGCAGCTACATGTAAAAGCATGATAATAGAGCATTTTCTCACACCATTTACAAAAATAAACTCAAAAGAGATTGAAGACTTAAAGGTAAGGCCAAATACTATGAAACTCCTAGAAGAAAACATAGGCATAATACTCTTTGCCATAAATCATAGCAGTATTTTATTGGCTGTCTCCTAAGAAAAACAAAAGCAAAAATAAATTGGGACCTAATTATACTTAAAAGTTTTTGCACACTGAAGGAAATCATTGGCAAAGCTGAAAGACAACCTATTGAATGGAAGAAAGTATTTTCAAATGATGACTGATAAGGGGTTAATATCCAAAATATGTGAACAGTTCACACAACTCAATATTACAAAAACAACCCAGTTAAAAAATGTGCAGATGACCTGGATAGACATTTTTCCAAAGAAGATATACAGATGGCTAACAGGCACATGAAAATATGCTCAACATATCTATAATCATCAGAGAAAAGCAAATTAAAACCACAATGAGCTATCTCCTCACACCTGTTAGAATGCCTATCATCAAAAAGAATGTACATATTGGTGATGATATGGAGAAAAAGGTAGCCTACTATATTGGTGGTAGGAGTGTAGACTGGTTTAGCCACTGTGGAGAATAGTATGGAGGTTCCTCAAAAACTAGAAATAGAATTACCATATGATCCAGCAATACCATTCCTAAGTATACATTCCAAAGAAATCAAAAACACTAATTTCATAAGATACAAGCACTCCATTGTTCCTAGCAGCATTATTTATAAAAGCCAAGATATAGAAGCAACCTAAGTCCATCAACAGATGAATGGGTAAAGAGGATGTGGTAAATAATATGCACATAGATATACAATGGAATGTTACTCTGCCATAAAAAGATGAAAATTTACCATTTGCAACAACATGGATGGACCTGGAGGGTATTGTATTTAGTGAAATAAGTTAGAGAAATACTTATTTAATACTTTGTTACCACTTATATATGGAATCTAAAAAATAAAACAAACGAATATAGCAAAACAGAAACAGACTCTCAGATATAGAGAACAACTAGTGGTTACTGGTGGGGAGAAGGAAACAGGAAGGGGCAAGACAGCAATAGAAGAATAAGAGGTACAGACTACTATGTATAAAATAAATAAGCAACAGAGTTGTATTGTATAACACAGGATATAACCAATATTTTATAGCAGGTTTAAATGGAGTATATAAAAACACTGAATCCCTGAATTGTACATCTGAAACTAATACAATATTATAAAGCAACTATACTTCAATAAAAAAATATGTGATTGGGGAAGAAGACATAAAAGCCTAGGAATAATCTTCAGATTGCCTTGAAATATTTTGAAGTATATTTTTTATATTTCTCATTTGCTTTGTTTTGTCTTGTTTACTTATCCTGGGTATGAAATGTTTTAGTCAGAATTATTGGATATGTTAATTGAATCAGCCTCCATTGCCCACTTCATTACAGTTGAATATCTTTCTCTGATCCTGATAGCCAAGGAGCAGTCTTAAGGGTGCAACGTGCTGATCACTTTTCTGTGTCTATTAGCTATCCAACTAATATAACTCCAGTAGAGTGTGATCAAATTCACCTCTTTGCTGCCATCCTGTATTTTATACACAGGAGAGTTGGAGGCAATCTCTAGCACCTTGTCCAGATGAGCAGCCATAAATGACACACTCTAACAAAGGACGTCTGTCTGTTTATGGATTAGCTGAGTTTAAGACTTGTTTCCATAAAGAAAATAGAGAAAAATGGGATATAATTATGACTGCTATATAATAATGAAAAACTTTCCAGTTTGGGGGTTAGTGAAATCTTAGCATCCTTGAGCTGGGGAAACAGGAAAGTTTAACAAATATTTCCTCCCAGCCTCCTGAGCTGACACACAAGCAAGGTGTGCAAAGACTGGTACTTTGCTCATCTCTAAGAATCCATCAACATTTTTAGTTATAAATTCCTTCCAGGGCCTAGCATATACCTAAATATTATTCTTAGCTTATAGTGTTGTTACATAGGTTTTATTGTTAGAGACATTTTAAAGAGTTGGAAGGCAGATTCATTTTAACTTGAAAGTTTTTTGAATACCCATGAAAGAATTTTTCCTAAACATAGCAGTTAGATTATTCTCCTCCTCAACTCTATAGGTATTGTACACCAGCTATTGAATTTAGGCATCTCCTCACTTGAAAAGCGCTAGATAAAGGTAATTATATTACTTGCCAACATTATATTTCCCATATTGTGAACACTTTATATTCCATTATGAGAATATTAAACATGAGGCAAAAACAGTACTACACAACCAAGTATTCCTTTTGTTTCTTGATATTTCCCAGCTCTCTGCAGTTATGGGGCCATATGATTAGTCCTGGCCAATGAAAATAAAATATGATTGGAAGTATGGTAGTCCATTTCTAGCCTGAAGAATTAAAAGCTATCTGTGATTCTCTTTTTATTTCTCTGCCAGAGTATCTGAGAAAACATTGAGTTTACCGGTGATTCTGCTATAAGACAGTAGAGTCTAGATCAGTCTACGTCCCTAACTGGGTGAATGGAGCAGAGCCCTTTGCCCACCTGTGTAGAATATGTCACATGAGAAATTCACAAATCTTTGATGAACTTATATAATGTTTTAGAACTGTTTTGATATTGCAGCATAATGTAGCCTACCTACACACAACAGTGTGTATTAACAAAAATGATTAATCAATTAATTGATTGATTCAGCATACAGTCATCATCCACCAGGGCCAAGTACTGTTGCAAGACACTAGATTTAGGATGATGCAAAAAGACATAGTCTGTGTCCTCAGTGAGTTTTTGGTCTAATGAGAAAAATGGACAAATAAACCCTCAGTAGGAACATCTAGCAAACACTCAGGCTATGCTGCAACTATACCAGGCACTTGACATAAAAAATGTGAATAAGGGAGTTTCCATTGTGGCATGGCAGAAAGGAACCTGACTAGTATCCATGAGGATGTGGGTTCAATACCTGGCCTCACTCAGTGGGTTAAGGATCCAGCATTGCTGTGGGCTGTGGTGTAGGCCAGCCGTGGTAGATCTGATTCGACCCCTAGCCTGGGAACTTCCATATGCCATAGGTGCGGCGCTAAGGAAAAAAAGAAAAGAAAAAAAAAAAACAGCAAAAAAAAGTGAATAAATAAGGAATTTTCAATGCAATGCAATGTAATTCAGTTTAATTCATTGTAATACAGACATAGTCATAGAATGTTATACTATAATATGGTAAGTATTCCAAGAAAGTCTGTACAAGATATTTGGATGGCAAAGGTAAAAAAGTAATTAATTATCTTCAGAAATCATGGAAAGCTTCTCAGAGAAGGTAATATTTGTTTGGATCATGAGTTAAACTTCCCCTACTGGAAAGGTTGACATGGTAGTCAGCACTGCTCAACAAAAATACCCAGCTTTCTTCCTTCCCTGATAGGATTGCAATTCTTATCCCTTTTCTTTTAAAAAAATTATTTATTATTATTATTATTATTTTACTTTTTAGGGCGACACCCACGACATATGGAAGTTCCCAGGCTAGGGGTCGAATCAGAGCTACAGCTGCCAACCTACACCACAGCCACCGCAACACCAGATCCAAGCTATGTTTGCGACCTATACCACAGCTCACAGCAACACAGGATCCCCAACCCACTGAGCAAGGCCAGGGATCGAACCCACATCCTCATGGGTACTA
This sequence comes from Phacochoerus africanus, assembly GCF_016906955.1. Lineage (NCBI taxonomy): Eukaryota > Metazoa > Chordata > Mammalia > Artiodactyla > Suidae > Phacochoerus > Phacochoerus africanus. The sequence goes on from NC_062554.1 coordinate 72,943,715, forward strand.
GTCAGATTCATTTCCACTGGGCCACAACAGGAACTTCCCCCTTTTCAATTTAGGAATAATCATGTGCTTTGAGTGTGTGTGTGTGTGAATGAAATGTAAGTAGAATGAATGACTGACACTTTCAGGCATGTAATTGAAGAACTAGTGTACTATTTGCCACGACCCCTCTCACTACTGCTATGATCATGGAAGCACAATTTGAGATGAAGTTTCCACCATCCCTCGTGTTAGAGTGATCTATGATAAGATGAGCCTCACCAATCCATACGACAGGAATAAAAAGTAAATTTCTGTTTTTTAAGACACTGATACGTGAAGGGTCATCTGTTACTACAACACAACCTAACCAATTCTGACCCACACCATATATTCCAGGCTAAGAGAATGGCCAGTGCAGAAAGACCTAGAGATGTGAAATATGATTGTGCATTCCTGAAACAGTGAATTCTGTGGGGCTGAAGTTCAAGGCATGGAAGTGAAAAAAAGGCAGAAAAAAAAGATGAGGTTAGATGGGGCAAGTTGTGAACAGTCTTCCACTTTATTCTCAAAGTGAGGAAAATAGTTCTGGCATCATGATGATTGAGTTATGAGCACAGGTCTACCTTTATTCTTGTTCATCTAACCCTTTGCTAAGGAGAATCTTTTTTTTTCTCCCCTATAAAATATCTTTATTTTAGAAAAGAAACAAACTCATGGACTAGGAGAATTCTTTTTTAAAAAGCTCTTGGAGAAAGATTTTAAAAGATCAGTTGTCCTGTTGAGGTGATTAGGTATGTCGATGAAGTCACGCTGACAACTTTTTGTGTTGTATCATTCAAAGCAGGATGTTGTCAAAGGCTTGAATCTATAGTTTGTCATTGCCACCATATCTTGTTTGGAAAATGCTAATATCTACTAAAAAGTAAAACTGAAAATCTTTTTTTTTTTTTTTTTTAAGATTTGCTTGAGAGGGAGTTAACATGCTGATTATCTGTGGCAGTGGGGAAATGAAACTGTCACATCAATTACAAAAGCTGCTAAGTTGCCAGCAGGGAAAGCATTGATTCTCAGTGAGTTCAGATCTGTAATTTCAGATACCTTTGTCATCTTACTGAATGGAAAACTTTGAAAAGAAAATCACTTCTTCCATTCACAACAATACCCGTCATTGGAGTCTTTGAAAGGACCTGATAAAATGGAAATTTATTTTTGAAATGCCCTCCATTGTTGTTAATTTTTATTTCTAATTTAACTCTCATTTTTCCTTTACTTGAGGAATCAGTGTATCAGCTCACCGGATTCTTACCACAATTCAATATGACCACACAGTAGTTCTCAAGTTCATTTCTACATGCAACTAAATAAGAGTGATTGTGAATTGTGCATGTCAGTATCTCAACAAAGAAACATTTATTTCTATTAACAGTTTAAATTCTGGGCATATTTTGTATCTTCCCTTCTGCTGCCTCTACTAAGGCTATTTGATTTCCTCATAAAATAGAAATCAAGGTATTTAGAAATCTTGGAAAGTCTTTGCTCTCAGTGGGACCAGATCAAGCTGTTCCAAAGTTGGTCAAAGGAGATTCATGTAAGTTCCAGAAGGGATGGCTGCTGGGGAGGACAGAAGGAAGAGAAGGAGACATTATGGTGGACAGCAATTGACATCCCTTGTTTATCAAATATCCTTATGTGCCTCACCTGCTAACTTTATCTATCCCCAGCAACCCTTGTCCTCCCACTTATAACCAGGTTTCAAGTGTTGGGATGACAATCTGAAATGCTTCAAGGTTGCATATTTTTTGTTTAGGGATCGTGACAGAAAATAGCTATGTGCTCATCATTCCTGTTTCCTTTTCCTGTACACAAAGGAAGACTGTATTTCTGAGCCTCCCTTGAAGTTAGATTATGGCCACTTGACTGGCTTCTGGCTAGTGGGTTGAAGGCAGAAGAAATGTATTCATTTTGAAGCCTGTGGTAAAAGTCTGTATGCTTGTCCACACTCTTTTCCTTCTGTGGTTGTCATGGGGGCCATGTTTTTAAGATGATACTGTGATAAAATGGAAGAAACCTAGATTGCTGAGACATTCCTAAAGGAGAACTAGCTATCTTACAGCCAACAGCGATGTGAGGAAGAAACAAATTTTTGTCATGCTGAACCACTAATACTTGGTAGTTGTTTTTCCAAGTACCTAGTGTTTCTTGTTCTAATACGCAGTATTTTTGGAAATTAGAAAAAGTAATCTAATATGATCTGAGTATGGGATAATTTGAGAGAAGCAAAAGAAACCCCTATGACTAAGGTACTAAATAGGCCTTCTGACTCAAAAATGACACAAAAATATCAATACTTACACTTTATGGTTTACATAAACTATAACCCCCCAAGGTACATTGAACTAATGTTTAAAATTACTTTCCAGAAGACTTCGATCACATCAGTTCCTCTTAGCTTAGGGACAATGCAAAGCCATACCATGACTATTATATAAGAGCAGTACGCAGATCCAACAAATAAAAGAATAAGTTATAACAAGTAAAGAATAAATTATAACAAGCAAAAGAAAACTCTGTAAAGGAATAAGTTAAGGATTTGTGACTTTTCCTGACTTGTACTAAAGAAATATTTCGCACAGTTGCTTTACTTAAGCAATGAAATGAAGAAATCAGCTGCACTTTGAATTACATTACAACCAAGTAGTGATTTTGCATCACTAATTTAGATGAAAATGTTTTGTAGTGGTTCTACTTCTCAGTTTCAAGAGAGATTTTCGTGCATTCCCAACATCTCATGTATTTACTCACCTAGAAAAATCAATCTTCTACCTTTTTGTGTATAACTTAGGTACTTAAGAGATTGACAGTTGATTTGAGTAGCATCTTAGTATGAGACATGGATAATTTTGAACTGGTGGTATTGGTTTATGTGTGTAGCCTTTTGAGGAAAAGGTAAACAGCCTCCTCATAATGCTATATTGTTCAATAAGAAATCCTATTAAGCTGCTAAACATCAGTTTTTTGACCTTTTTGCTTCTGTGAGCTGTAATTAGAGTTTTAAAATTTTCTCCCTAAAAGCCAAGTTTTAGCACAGAGACAAATAGTGATTCATTATTGAAAAATGTAGTGCTTTTGGCATTTTATTTCAAAAACTATTTTGTGTCTGGCCCATGTGAAAGACATATTTTAAAAGCCATTAGCTACTTTCTTTAATTTAAAAAAAAAAACTTAAGTGGGTCTATGTAGCAAATTGAGTCACGCTCATAAAACGAAAATGGAGTTTTACAATTTAGCTACCGTACTAAGAAAGCTTATCTATTGTGCCCCCATGCATCTTTTGGATTTATGCACTTGTAAGTATTGTGCAATAGAAAGAGCCCCAGTCTCAAAACTAAAACCTGGGTTTTCTTCTGGCTTTCCACTAACTTTGTATGACCTTATGAAAGGTCTTTCACAATAATAACTTACATTCAGATGGTGCTTGAAAAACTTAAGTATTTTTTTATCTGTCTCATCCTCTGTATGAACTAGTTAGAATCATAATTTTAGTTTACTGGAGGTTCATAGGAACCATCTGATTTTAGAGGAGAGAAGGTACTATCCTTGTTCAAGTAAAATGTGTCACCATGAAATTCTATGACAGATCATGCTGCTAAGCTGCAATACCCATCTGTAAATAGGACAATGATACCCATAAAAATAATATATCACTTATAAAGTCAAAGAGCTCTTTTATTAAATTTTATTGCATTCAGTTATCTTGAATAGGAAAAATGGCTAACTTCATATTTTTCCTATCAGTTATTTTTTATTATTTATGAAAAATATATTAAGCCAAGCTATGAAAGCCAAGCTTACCTCACAGAAATGGTGAGGGAAATTGACTTTATCGTGATAAAGTTAACTCTTGGAAAGATTTGATTACTGGAGAGTTAAATATGGTCACACTTCTAAAATTAAATTTCACAAAAGCTGGAGAAATCCACCTCAAATGATTCAGATTCAATTGCTGATAGTCTCTAGAATGTAAGTTCCATAAGAAGAAAGAAACTTTTTTGGGAGGGGGGCTGTTTTACCCCTAAAATATAATAAATGCTCAATAAATATGTGTTGAATGAAACAGATCTTCTTTCTTCTGTTGGCTTCCAGGGGAAATAAATCTTTCACCTCTATCACTTATTTCAAAGAAATAGGAAATTGGAAGAGTACATGATATGAGGGGGAATGGGTGGTTTAAAGAAAATGAGCATATTATAGTGCAACATGGGGAAGGGTAAAAAGCAAATGACCTTGTATTCATGTCTTTCCTCCAACATTTTGCTTTTAAATGCTTGTGAATAAAGATGTAATAGATATTTTGGGAGTTTGATATGGGGATTAACATATACATACTACCATATATAAAGCAGGTATCTAACAAAGATCTGCTGTATAGCACAGGGAAATCAACTCAATATTCTGTAGTAACCTATAGGGAAAGTAATCTGAAAAAGAATAAATATATGTATGTGTATAACTGATTCACTTTGCTGTACACTTGAAATTAACACAGCATCGTAAGTCAACTATACTCCAATAAAAGTTTTTTTTTTTTTAAAAAGATGTAATAGAAAAAAAGTTTAATCTCTCTCACCATGATGTTGATAACAAAAAAGATAATAGCAAATCTGAAATTCTTTTTACCCCAGTGAAATGAAATGACACTGATAGGATGGGTGGATATTTTTATCAGGGTTTCCTGGTTTGCAAAAGTGAAAAATCACTGATTAGAAAATATACAAAATATTAAAATCTGGAACATTTTGCTTGTCACAATAATGTTACTTCTTTCCTTTGACTGAAAGACAAATTCATTTGAGTTACCTCTCCTTCCTTTTGCATTTCTCTCTCCTCGGAGAAATTTCTAATCTATAGCATGAAACAACTGATCAAGGGACAACAGATGGAATGGTTAGAAAGAATCTAAATTAAGAGATTAAGTGAATAGGCTCAGGAACTCTGGATTTGAATATTGCCTTTGCCATATAAGAGCTATAAGATCCTGGGGAAAAGATCTCATTTCTATAAGCCCGAGTTTCATCATTGGTAAAAAATAGATTAATAATGACCCACAACTCATAGGGTTAAATGATCTAAGAAAAGAAAAGCTCTTAGCTCAGCAACAATAAATAATATCTATCTCTATTTTAACAATAAACAGGATTTACAAACCTTGAATTACAAGAGAAAGCTTTAAATTAATTGCTAATGCTAACTAATTAGAATGGACCCCAAACTATCTGTGGGTTGAGATGACATCTACTTGGATCTGTTTTATACAAATATTCAAGCAATGACAGAGTAATGCACCTACGGTAGAAAAGTTCAGAGCTCTGCACAAACTATAAAATGACAGCAAATGAGGTCATTCATCAGTCTTTAGAAGAAAAACGAGAGTATCCTGACCACCCATTGGGCAATTAATGTTTCCTTATGAATGTCAGTCTGAGGGCAAATAGTATGTCTGTTCTCATGGCTGGAAAGCAAGGGTATCAGCAGGACATTGAACTGGCAATAGGAGGTAGTTCTCATTTAAGTTCAGATGATACATTAGTTTATTGATTGGGAAAAGCAGATTCCTTCTACCCAAAATAAAATGAAAAAACTGAGGCAAAAATGGCTGTTATATAAATCTTTTGAGACTCACACAATCCATCTAATCACCTCATAGAGAAAAGACCAAATTCCTTTGTGTGCATGTGGTGTTTCATTTTTGTTTGTTTGTTTGTTGTTGTTGTTTTTGCTTTTTAGGGCTGTACCTGCAGCATATGGAGGTTCTCAGGCTAGGGGTTGAATCGGAACTACAGCTGCCAGCCTACACCACAGCCACAGCAATGCAGGATCCAAGCCATATCTGCAACCTACACCACAGCTCACAGCAATGCCAGATCCTTAACCCACTGAGCAAGGCCAGGGATTGAACCTGTGTCCTCATGGATGCTAGTCAGATTTGTTAACCGCTGAGCCATGATAGGTACTCCTTTTTTGGGTTTTTAGATCTTATGTCTGAAGAGTAAAATTTCTCCTCTGTAAAACTTTTTCTGTTATTTACATCAGTACCTCATAAATGCTTTATTTAATATAATATTACCCATTATTTAAAAAAAAGAAATCATAGGACTTCAGTGATTCTACTTGAATTTTCACTTGGGCATTCCTACATTTATGCAGACTTGGACATTTGTCTTTTCTTTTTGTTTCTTCTTTTTTTTTTTTTTACTTGTTTGAGAGTCAACATCTGATCTTCCTTGCTTAAGATACAGACTCTCAAAATGAACATTCCAGGCTCTACTTTCATAGGATCTCAGCAGGTGGTAGCCTCAGCTCAGTCACAAAAGGTTGAGAGTGAGGTAAAAACAGGTAGTTATTTTCCAATATCATGAAAGATGATTGATGGTATCCAGGAATTTTCTTAACAAGACAGTATATAAAATGTAATTATATATTGATATGTTTTTATATGTGCCTATATAGTTTTAGTCCAAATAAATATATCATGGTGAAATGCGAAGAATTATAGATGATAAATTTGTATACCATGATTGCTTTTGGTAAGCAATGCTTGTGGGGAAATGTTTAGCTGTGATACAGGTATAAAAAATTTACTGTGTTGGAGTTCCCATCGTGGCACAGTGGTTAACGAATCTAACTAGGAGCCATGAGGTTGTGGGTTCGATCCCTGGCCTTGCGTAGTGGGTTAAGGATCCAGCGTTGCCATGAGCTGTGGCGTAGGTCGCAGATGGGGCTCAGATCCCGCATTGCTGTGGCTCTGGCAAAGGCCGGCAGCTATAGCTCCGATTCATCCCCTAGCCTGGGAACCTCCATATGCCATGGGAAGCGGCCCTAGAAAAAGCCAAAAATACAAAAAAAAAATTTACTTTGTTAAAATAAGTTCTTAGTGATCTAAATATCCATTTTAAGAAACTAAAAGAAAAAAAAAAGCTAAAAAAATAAGTCCAAAGCAAACAAAAGGGAGGGAATAATAAAGATCAGAGTAAAATTAAATGACATAGAAAACAGAAACAAAATAGAAAGAAATTAATAAAACCAAAAACTAATTCTTTAACTAGAGTTCTAAAACTCTAACTAGATTGATTCATTTTATAGAGAGAGAGAAGACTCAAATTACTCAAGTCAGAAAACTGGAAAAGAGATTTTGCAACACTGTCTCAGTCAGGATTCAGTGCAAGAAACAGAAACTGTTTTGAGGAATATTAAGAAGAAAGCGTTTGATGAAGGAAAGTATGCTTTTACAATGTCATTGGAAGGTGAAGGACTGGCTAGAAGCTGGGATCTCTAGGAATCACCCTCCTCCCCTGCCCCAACACTATTTCATGGTCCCATCAGAAGAAGTTTTACCTCCAAAACTGCCACTGTGAACTACCAAGGGCATGCCACTGTAGCTGGAATTCAGAGATTAGGGGGATGTCAGCAAGCTACAAAGCTTCTGAATTGGCACTGGTACATGGTGTTACTTGCTACTCATAGCAAAAGTGCTTCTTGCCACTTACAAAACTGGTATCTAGGAATGGGAATCTCATTACCTCTTCCACCAAAACAGCCTCTTTTCATCAAGAAGATGAGGAATAGCCAATATGTGTATTGGACTTCCATCTCCAAAATTTTTCTTGACAGCAAAAAACCGTTCTGGACAAATAACATGGCTTCACTGTGGCTTCCAGTCAGATCTCATGAAAACATACTTAACTGCAGTACCAATTTAATATAGAAGTCTTGTTTTAAGGTAGTTTGGAAAAGTAGTTATTAGTTTTCTAATAGTTGCAGAAAAGAAGGCTTACTGGTGGTGGGGGGTGAGGGGAATAGAGTTTAAGTAAACCAGTCTGCCATAAACACATACGATGTTTAATGGCTCATCTTTTAATGTATAAGGAGAGCTTATAAATCAATAGGAAAAACGTTAAAATAAATAGTAAGTTCTCAGGAAAACACAGTTTATAAACATGTAAAACAATGCTAAATATCACTCATAATGAAAATTTAAAAATATAACAGTCTTTGTCTATCAGATGGTAAAATTTTAACAAAATTGAATTGGGGAGAGTATAGAAAAAATAGAATCTCTAGAAGGCAATTTTGCAATATCTATTAAAATTCAAAATGCAGTTACACTATGGTTATCAATTTTAGAAATTTATAACAGATATTAGTATATTTTCAAAGAAGTATGTACAAGACAACTTATTAAAATATTGTTTATAATATCAAATACTGAAAACAAACATAACACCCCTAAAAAGAGGATTGATTATAAATTAGAAAGTTCATATATAATGAACAAATGACCAATAAGTACTAATATGGAATGTCTGGAAAATAAAAATGTATTGTTAAATAAAAGTGGAAAATATTATGTATAGCTAGTAATCATTTTCATACACAAAAATGGACAGATATATATATGCACACAAATATATGTTTGTATAGGTATAAAATATTTTTTGTGCTTAATCAAGTAAATAATAACAATGAATGCCTCTAAGTGAAGGGACTATAGGCCAGTTTATCAGGTGTTGGACAGAACCTATAAATTATATCTTAATGATAGTTTGAATTTTTACAAGATATTGTATTATCTTTACAAAAATACAGAAAATCTAAAATGTGAGGCACAGATGTCCATAAAATTAGTGCAGTAAAGGCTATAGCACATTATAAATTTCTCATTATGCTTTTTTTAAATACAGCCCTATCAGCCAAGCTGATATGTTTCAGGACTTGACATTTAATTATACTTAGGCCTTCTAAAAGCTAAGACTAAAGACTGTTTGAAAAAGCTTCGAGATTGGTTCTGATAAGCAGTTTGTAGAAGCATTGTCTCTAAAATAAAGCATTAAGAAAAAAGACTTTATTCTTGGGCCCATTTGGGATTACTTAATTTTTTAACTATAATTTATTGACTCATTTAACTGAAAATTCTAGAGAGAGAGTTAGATTCACCTGAGTTTCATCAGAGTTCAGGGTTCCTTTCCCTTCTGTTTTCTTGACTCTGCCTCTCTACCTTTATTCTCAGGCTTTCATTCCTTAAATTAGCTAAAAGGCTGCAGCTCTGGGCAATACCATCTAGAAGACAAAAGAATTTATCTTTCTGCACCTTCAGGCACAAGTCTTGGACTTTAGAATGAGTGAAATAACACAAATCATAGATCCCTCCTTGAGCCAACTACTGTAGTAAAAAGATGACATTCTTCTGATTGACTTAAGCCAATCAATACCCACCCATAGATTTTTCAAGACAGTATCAACCTAACCAAAAGTATATATCTGTTTTATCCTCCCAACCCACTATGAGATTCTCTTGGGGGAGAGAGGGGCTATAAAAGGAATCATAATATTCACTAATGTGCTGTCTATTTATTTTTAGAATTACTTCCAGTGTAACTTTTTTTTTCTTTTAATGTAGGAATTTAATGCACATGATGTGCTTATTTTCACTTCTTGGAAATTTATATATTCATCTTCTTTCTTTTTTTGCATATACCAGAACACCAAGTCAAAGACTGGAATTTGGAATGGAAAGAGTCACCCAACATTGAAAATGGTAGTAGTAATCGTACCTACTTCATGGAGCTGCACTAGGAATAAACCAATACATACAAAGTGTTAGATTAGTTCCTAGCATATTATAACATGGAAAAAAAAACTATCAATATTTTAAACATGATTATTCATCCATAAACATGACAGAGATATTAGACTTACCTGATTTATACAACAAAGATTTTAAAGCAGCCTTGATAAAAATGCTTCAACAAGCAATTAAAAACACACTTGAAACAAATGAAAAAATACAAAGTCGTAGCAAAGAACTGATGTAAATGACACCCAAATAAACATTTTAGAACTAAAAAATACCCTTTTGTGTGTGTGTGTTTTCTAGGGCCACGCCCACAGCATATGGAGGTTCCCAGGCTAGGGGTCTACTCAGAGCTATAGCCGCCAGCCTACAGCAGAGCCACAGCATGGAATCCAAGCTTCATGGATTCCAAGCTTCATCTGAGACCTACACCACAGCTCACAGCAACACCAGATCCTTAACCCACTGAGCAAGGCCAGGGATCAAACCTGCAACATCATGGTTCCTAGTTGGATTTGTTAACCATTGAGCCATGATGGGAACTCCAGAACTAAAAAATAAAAACTGAAGTAAAAAGCTCAATGGATAGACTCATGAATAGAATGGGTGGGAGAGAGGAAAGAGTAAATGAACTGGAAGACAAAACAATACAAATCATCGATATCAACAACAGAGATAATAAATTGGAAAAATAAAAGTGAACAGAGAATCACATTTTAAAAATGTAAAATCTGTGTCATCAGTATGTAAGGAGAGAAGAAAGAGGGCAGAACTGAAAAAGTACTAGAAGAAATAATGTCTGAAAACGTCCCAAATTCATCAAAAGAAATAAATCTACAGTACACAAATCTGAGAAATTTCCAACAGGATAAACTCAAAGAATCCAATGCCAAGACATGTTACAATTATACTTCTGAAAATTTAAAACAAAGAAAAACACTGAAGTCAGCAAGAGAATAAATAATACCTTTTCTCTATAAAAAAAACTTGAATGGCAGCAGATTTCTCATCAGAAAATGGAAACTAGAAGAAAGTAGCACATTGTTGTTCAAGTGCTAAAAGAAGAGAGGCACCAACTTAAATTCCTAGTGAAAATATCCTTCAGCAATGAAGGGAAAATCGAAGACATTTTCAGACGAGGTTAAAATAAGATATCTTGTTACAGGTAGATCTCTCCTAAATGCATGGCTAAAGGAAGTTATCTAAACAAAAATGAAATAATAAATGAAGAAGTTTATATCATCAGAAAGGAAGACTAAAATGATGAGAAATATGAATAAATAAGTAGACTTTTTTCTTCCTTATAAATTTCCTAAATGATATTTGACAGTTGAAGCAAAATCATAACACTTTATGACATAGTATATAAAGGAAATATTTAAGACCATTATAAGTGAATGAAGGTAAAAGTTCAAAAGATAATGTTTCTGTACTTCACTCAAACTGGTCAAACAATAACACCAGCATACAGTGATTTGTAAGTTTTCTATACATAATGTAATATCCAGAACCACCACCAAAAAAAAAAAAAAACATTCAAAATGCTATAACTAAATCAAAAGGAAATTCTAAAAAAGCCCCAAATAACCCTTAGAAAAGCAGAAAAGAAAACATACACAAAAACAGAATAGAAGATAAAAATTTAAGTGGCAGACTTAATCAGTAATATATAAATAAGTATATGATATTTTAAAAGTCTAAATAACCAAATTAAAAGAGAGAGCTTGACAGAGTGGATTATATACCTTGTTAATTCAAGTGCAAAATGATGTAGTCACTCTTCCAAAATAGTTTGTCAGTTTCTTAAAAAAACTAAATAGGCAATTACTCTAAGGTCCAGCAGATTCACTCCTGGGCATTAGTCCCAGAGAAATCAAGATTCATGCTCACACAAAAAAAAATCTGTGCAAAAATTAGAAATCATACTGGAAACCACTTAGATTTGTTCGGTGGGTGAATGTGGTACATCCATAACATGGAATACTACTCAGCAAAAAAAAAAAAAGCTATTTTAGATTTATGAATCTAGATTAATCGTCAGAAAAATACGCTGAGTAAGAAAAAGCCAGTCCCCAAAGGTTTCAGACTACACAATGAATGTATATATAACATTCTTGAAATGTATATATATACACATATATATAACATTCTTAAAATGACAGAATTATAAAAGAGAACATTAGTGGTTGCCAGTGATTAAAGAAAGAGTAGGGATGTAGCTACAAAATGATAATGTGAAAGATGTTTGTGGTCATGAAAATGCTGTGTATCTTGACTGTATCAAGGTCAATACTCTGAAGATATGCTACTACAGTTTTGCAAGATATTATCTTTTTTTATTCTTGCAAATCTGATAGGTGAGAAATGGTATCTCAGTATAGTTTAAAATCTTATTTCTTTCATTATATGTGGAGGTAGGCAGTTTTTCATATGCCTGATAATTTAAAAAATATGTTTCTTCTTTTATGCTCTATTCGTACCTTTTGCCCATTTTCTTAGAGTTGACATCTTTTCCTCCCTTGATTTGTAGAAGATCTTGGCACATTGTATAAATGGAAATGACTTTCTTTTTAATTTTTGATTTGTCCTTTGATTTTGCTTATGGAGTTTTTCTTTGTTTTATTTTGTTTTTCACAGTGAAACAAATTTTAATGTAGCCAAATTGATTAATCATTTCTCTCATTTTATGTATTGAGTAATGATTAGAAGATATTTCCTGTATTTGGGTTACAAAGGAATTCATCTGTATTTTCTTATAATTTATGTGAGGTTTTCTTTGTATTACATTTAAAACTGTGATGTATTATGGAATTTATTCTGGTGTGGGAGTGAGGTACAAATATGATTTTATCTTTACTCAAATGGCTAACCAGTTATACTAACAATTAATAGGCAATCCCAGTTTTCATGGTTCACATATGCATGGATTTGACTCATCATGGTTTAGTTAAATAACACTGTCCCTCAATAACACAGCCCAAATTTCAATTACCATAGTATATTAGCTGTGAATGATTATACATAGTATACAACTTGCTGCTAGCTCTTCAGTTTACAAATCACTACATAAAGAATAGATGCACATCTTGATAGTGACAAATCATGTTACTTGTTTCAAAGCTAGTTGGTAATTGGTCACTATCCATCAGTTACTCAGTTTGTGCACAGACAATAAAGCATGTAGTTGTGCTCCCTTCTTGTCTCTCTATGTTAAATCCATGTGACATTTTACAAAAATGGATAATTGAGAGAATTGCTCCACAAAGGAGTGTGGCAAAAAAATAATAACATTGCCAGGAAATTTGAATCAAACAGAAATGGAATTTTTTTAAAAAATAGCTGACTGTGGGGATGGTGACATTTCTGCCATTTGAGGAACTCTGCATATGCAGCCAAAAGTATTTTATGTCAAAAATGAGGAATGTGGTTGCAATGAAAAAGATGAGGATGTCCCCGAGGAAGAGATGCCAGTTCTAACTCTTCATAACTTTGAAAGAGCAAAGAATAAAATTTTGGCAACTGATCCAAACTTAGAAATGAGTGTAACAATTTTCCAAGGCTTAGAAAAGATGCCTTCTCTGTTTTATAAGTTATATGGCTGTAAGAAGAAGCTTGACACTGTGAAAACTACTCTTGATAAATTTTTATAAAGAAATAAAACTTTTCATTCTCAATGTTTCTAATGTTTTAAAGTAAGTATACTAAAAAATATTCCTTTCACTGTTTTTTAATTCCCTTGTACATTCATAACTCACAGTAAAGGAATTTCTAGTGCTTTGACAAAAATGTTAAAAGATCATAGAATAATTATACTTTTCCATTAACTATTAAGATTGCTTTACATGATATCAGCTTGCTTGGTCATTTTGTTTTTACATTCCTATGCTACCATGCAAAGTGAGAACTGCCTGTAATAAAAATTCCATCTTTTCCTCTGGGATTTGGGAGGCCCCTTATATTATACACTACATTTCCGCATGCACTTGGCTCTATTATTGGAATTCCTGTTCTATTTCATTGATTTCTTCATGCGTCAGCACAAATTATTGCTTCTATAATTTTTAAATTATAGAAGCAAGCTCACTGATGTTATTTCTTTCCAAAATTTTTCTTGCTTTTTTTGGGAGGGTGGGGAACGCAGGCACAGCACATGGAAGTTCCCAGGCTAGGGGTCAAATTGGAGCTACAGGGGATGGAACCCGCATCCTCATGAATACTAGTCAGGTTTGTTTCCACTGAGCCACAATGGGAACTCCTTGCTTTTTTTTAAGTAATCAATCTTGCTTTGGAATACAGAGACTCTTTAACCTCTTCCTGTTCAGTCTACAATCCTTACATTTCCTCTCCTTGCTTTATTGTAATGGCTGGGACTTCTAGTATGATGTTGAATTGATGAGAATAAGCATCCTTGCCCTGTTCTTAATATTTGGTGAAAGACCTTCAATATTTGGACATTAAGTATGATGTTAGCTTTAGGGTTCTCCCCATTACTCGCCATGGATGCTCTTTATCAGATTAAGTAGTTCCCATATTTACTTAGTTTGCTGAGAATTTTTATCATGAATTACTGTTTTATTGGCTCTTCTTGATTTTTCATTTTCCCATATCAATGTAATAATCATTTCTAGTTTAAAATGGTTTTGGAATTTAATTAGACTCATATTGACTCATAAATTAACAGTGAACTGATAGGTTTATGATGTTGAGGCTTTCTGTTCAAAAACATGATAATTCAATCTTTTAATTCAAAGATATTTTGTAATTTTAGTAATGCTTTAAAATTAAGGCTTTGTTAAGACATTTTTATGTTATGGCTTTACCTGGGTATTTTAACTATTTATATTCTTGATATTATAAATGAGCCTTCATAAATATTTCTAACAGATTAGTGTTTGTACAAATATCATTAATTTCTCTATACTAATTTTTCATCTGTATCCTTTATTATATTCTCATAGATTTCACCACTTTTTTTCATGTATTCGCTTGGATTTTGAAAAAAACTCAGTTATGTGTTATCACCTGCTAATACTAGTTTTACCTCTTATTTTCTACTCTTTGGCCTCTAATTGTAGTTTTGATTTTTTTTTTCTAATTGAATTGACTAAAAAATTCAACCATGTCTAACAGGTGCTGATCCTTGCATTATTCACTGCTTTTGTCAGAAACACTTCCATGAAGTAAAATTCTGGCTTTAGATTGTCATATAAAATTGGTTGAAAATGTCATTGAGTTCTTTATTCTTATACTCTTATGGCTAATCAGTTTGGTTTTAAGGAGTGGTTTCAGGAAGATGTAAAGAAATACCACTGCCATGATCATGTTATAGGAAGTTCCTCAAAGGTTAAATTTTATTTAATAAGAGAGGAGAGAGAGAGAGGCTGAAAAAGAGATTTATTTCCTCTATGACTAGAGACAAATGATTATAGTGGGGAGACCGCTCACCTGAAGGAGACAAAAGAAGGCTTGTTAATCTATAAATAGAAGATAAGTGATGAGAGTGCTATTAACATGTGCAGCTGGAAGAAGTAGCATGACGGGAAAATCCTTATAAGCAATTATGAACTACATGATTGGGAAAGTCAAATGGATTGACCAAGAGCAAATATTAAAAATTGTCTTTGGATGACTCTAAGAACTAATTTGATGCACTAGATAGCCTAGAGATTAAATTGACCACATGTGGGGGGATTCCTGTCCTTTATCTATGGATACATACTCCAAGCTCAGTTAGGACTCAAATGAATAAATGACTTACTTTAAATCAACTAAAAAGAAGCTGGTGAGATTAATTTTTTATTTCTTCAAAATCTACACCTTTTCATCCAGGACAATTTTGACTTCTCACATTTTACTACTTCAAGCTTAATAAAAATACTTTCTTCTCAGAACTAAAATTCCTAGTTCCTAGTACTCTTTCCTTGGAAACTTTTTTGGAGGATACATAACATCTATGATCTAGCTATCAAACCTCCAAGTTATAAAGAAATGACAAAATCTCTAAAGCAAATGTAAGAACTAACCCCCCAGAAAATACTATTGTTAGTGCGAATAAGAGACTAGGGAAGAAGTACATTTGCTTTCTGTTCAGATCAAAGATTTGCGTCTTTCCAGCCTCTCATGAGTTAATAATCCTGAAAAACCAATGTTTGGATAACAAAAGCTTATTTTGGCTTGAACATCCACTCACGGCATTCTGAGACTCCAACTGCACTGAACTTTACCCAAGCAGGTTGCTGTTCATCCACTCAGATCAAGGGATGTTTCCAACCAGGAGGAAAACATATCTTTTCCCATCACACTATAGCAAATGTATTATCAGTGCCTTCTGTGTTGACCTAAATTCAAGGTTGCATTATACTCGTTATCTTGTCGGACTTCAATCAGTTCTTTATAGTTTTCAAATAAGTTTTGGAAATGCTGATTTTGAGTCCAGTTTTTCCCTTTTTAGTATTATGTATGGGCATGATATTGATTTGACCATAAAATTAATTTGTGTGACTTGAGGGAAATAGTATGATGAGTCTACAAAGTCCCTATAAGAATTTCAGTACAGAGGATTTTGCTCTGAATATTGCACAGTTCAGCCTTTCAAATGTGGAAACAATACCTAAGAACTAAGGTATGTGATTATCTTTATTGCCTGGATCCTGAAGCCTGTACAAATCATAATGAAGACTGACTGGGGTATGAATAATAGATATTTAGAGAGGTTGAAGCATGTAAGGAAGGAAACTCCATTTTGACCTAGTAAGCCAGGGGAATGACTTCTCCTGGGACTGTCATGTCAGGGACTACTTGCAAATGCAAGAAAGTTTGCCAGACAGCTGTTCCTGAGAGCTAAGTTTTTATTTTACTGTTTCCTATTTTTGTTTTGTAGGAGAATCTCCTAGACAGCCAAATATTTGTGCTGGAATTATTTTCTTATCCTGCTTCTGCCATACACAAAAGCCAAGAAAATATTCAGTTTGTTTTCTCCACAGGAGCCACATATAGATGGCTGAATGGTGGCACTGAAAAACAGAAGGAAAAAAAATAATTAGTTTATGGAATAAAGGGACGAGAGAGAAAATAAGAGAAAGAAACCAGAAAATAAATCTTTGCCTCATGTAATTCAACTTTATTTAATATGAGAACAATATTAAATATTCAAATTTTTTCAATCCTCTTTGTTTCAGTTTGCCACCTTGGCAAGGAAAAAAAGAAAATGTATATGTATCTCTGTATCTGTCTATCTATCTGTCTGTCTGTCTGTCTGTCTATCTATCTATCTATCTACCTACCCACCTACCTATCTCCTTCATTATGCCCTTCAGAAAAGAAAAATCCTACTTTGGATTGAAATGGTAGAAAATATAACTGTGTGTTAGTAACACATACACATGTGAGTACTGAGGAGGAAGAAATTTTCCTTTACCCTTCTAGGTTTTTCTGGCTGGTCCAAGAATTAAATTAGCGTGAGACAGATTAACAGGAGAAAGTCAAACAACATGTATACATGGGAGAGGCTCTGGAGAACTGAGCCAAATGGCTGAAGCCTTCTCCTTAAGTACCATCTCCAAATTAAGACCAAAAAGAATGTTAGGGAGAGCTGTCTGGAACTTCAAAGGGAAGGAAGGCAATTCACATGGAGACAGAAAAGCAGATGTTTGGTAAACAAATATTTTCTGAGCCACGTGGAGACAATGGGACATAACCTTGAATTGTTTTTGGCTAGAAATAATCTGCATGCCAAAGAGATATTTTGGGGTGGCAAGCTTTGCTCCTCTACAACAACAACAAAAGCAATTTCTCATGTACAGTGTCAAGAACTGTTAGATAAGTATTCAGTTTGGAGGTCTACATATAGGGATAGCTATTGTCATCTGGTTTGAAGAGTTAATATATTTCTAAATTGGAGTTCCTGCTGCGGCTCAGCCATAACGACTCTGACTAGTATCCATGCAGATACAGGTTCAAAACCTGGCCTTGCTCAGTGGGTTAAGGATCCGGCTGTGGTGTAGGTCACAGACGTGGCTCAGATCCCATGTTTCTGTGGCTGTGACGCAGGCCAGAAGCTATAGCTCCAATTCGACTCCTAGCCTGGGACCTTTTATATGCTGCAGGTGAAGCCCTAAAAGGACAAAAATAAGTAAATAAATAAGTTTTATTTAATATTATTTCAGGATGAACCCAATTTTGTGTCCGCATTATTCTACACTGTTATAATAGTAAAAATAATCTGTTAGAATTTCTTAAAATCCATATGCCAAGTTTGGGGCCTTTCTTTTGAAAGCATCCCATTAAATAAAATAGAAACCCTTGCGATATGAGAAATAAGTTGTTTAGGCTTGGGGGAAGGAGGCTCGTAGATGTTAACTAAGACATGAACACCACACTTCCTATTTGAAAACTGCCAAAAGAAATCTATTAGAAGAACATCTCTACCCATGTGTTCAGCATTTTAAAGAGGGGGTCTAGTGTGTGAAAATGTAAGGGTGTCACCCAGAAAAAAATGGAAAACAGAGAAACCCTGTTAGGAAAAGTTACCAGAGGTCATGGAAAGTTTATTAAAAGATGGAGCATAAAAGAAATGTTTCTCCTGTTTTGAAAGAACTATGACATGACATCATAAAGAAGCGGAATGGAGACAAAGGAATTCAATGTAGGATTTCCTTTGAGAAAAAGGAATTTCATCGACTGCAGTTGGGAAACCATTGGATTAAGATAATATTCATGGTCTCTCTCAAATACAAAGTTCTGTGATGTAAGAATTATAAAAGTGAATGTTTATTGCAGTATTATTCACTATGCAGTGAAAACTGTACATCATGATGATCAAAAGAATGGGAATACACCCACGCTCATCTCCATTTAAAAAGTTAGCCATATATGTCCTCTTTAGTGGCCCTTGTCAAGCCTCAGACCTTCTAACAAGATGTGTATTGCTGGGCTGATGGTCCTGCAGTCTGTCAATGGGAAATTACCCTTTGGGATGAGCAGATCACGATTCATATTGTCAAAGCCACAGCATTGCAAAAACTCTCAGGAACATTGTTTCAGCAGGCAAAGTATCTTCAGGAAGGTGAGACATTAGGTAAATGAAGAGAGTAATGATATTTTAAAAATTAAAGCCCACGTTACTGGAAACAAACCAACCAAGAAAATACCATGATGGTATTCTGAGATTGAAGGAAAGTCTGATGTCCTTATCTCCTAACTTGGGTAAAGCAACATGTGATTAATAACCGTCAATATGAAAGGGAAAATCCAGTGACATAATCTTATCTATTTTAATGGCCACCTTCCATTTTCTTTTTCCACCCAGGCATGGTTCCTGTACTTTGCAGGAGGAAATTTAGTCATCCACAGACCAGTACATTGTAAAATTCTGCCTTTCAGACTTTATTTGGAAGCAGGATCTGCCAATCTTGCTTGTGATTTTATGCTACAAGGAATCTTCTTTAGAAACCCACTCTCAGCTCTATTAGTGACAAATTCTAACAAGTGTTATTTTCCTGTCAAACTTTTCATTCTCTCTCATGATTGTTCAATAGAGACTACCTCCAAACTCAAATTTGTAGATTCAAAGTTTATGCTCTATTTTTCCCACCCTCTTGTCTCCCTCCTCCCTCATAGGTATTCAGATTTCTTTATGAGATGGGCATTCTGAGACCAGTCCTCCATGCTGTCTTTCTGTTGACCAGTGTTCCCTAAGACATTTTGAAGTAAAGTTTCTACTCTTTCTATCTCTCTGTTCAAAATCTCTGTTGTCCTTTTATTTTCCACACTGAATGTGATGTGCTGGTTGACATTCTTCTAAGAGTAATTAATTCTTTATCAAATGTTAATATCTTTCTCCTCCCAGGCTGTAAACGCTTCTAACCTAGAATACCGGCATCAATTATATGACTGACAGGCTTTGAGGCATTCAGGGAAGAAAATATTTTTTAAATATACAATTCTCAAAAACTGAAAGTATTCTCCAAAAGCTGTGATGGACCTTACTAAGATTATATTGAGTTTTACCTCACATGTAGGAATCTATCGTGGTATAGCAACCTTTCTTCTGACCTATTCCTTATAATTTGTAGATTGTCTCTGCCCAAATTAAAGGAATTATTTAGCAAATATCTGGCTTATAGAATGACTACACAATACTGATTTGGATAACTTCTTTTCCCAAATGGACTTTTGCCTAGAAATATCCAATTTGGTTGTCCTCCTAGCTTAATTTTTAATACAATGTGCAGGAGTCTTCATTACTTTAGCATTATAAAAATCTAGTTTATGTAGTTTTTTTCCCCCTGGAACTTAGGATATTATATATTTGCTAAGATGCCAATTATAAGAATGGGGTCAGGAAAGTTAATTTGCCAAGTGAAAGATTTCCAGGTTGTCATGGATGAGATGCATTACCTATGTGTGTACACAGGCAGATACTCTAGGAGGGGTTATTGCATTACAGCTCATTAATCTCTCTCAGTTCTCATCAGAGACTCACTGGTAATAATTTTTTGTGTAAGAAATCGCTCAAAGCAAAAGGCTTATTCTTTAAGTGTGACTTCATCAGGAATTTCCATGTATAACCACAAGCTCAGAATTTATGTCTAATTATTTATCGATGTCCATCTATCTTATTTTTTACCAAGTAGGTCAAATGATTAAACAGTTTAACAATAGCTAGAAGTCAAATCTCCCTTAAGAAATTTATTTTGAAATATTTTAAGTTTGATGGGTTTGCTAGAAAACTGAATTAATACCATTCACAAGTTAATTGATCTTAAGTGTGTTGTTTATGTTATCACTTCAAAGGTAAATTGAAAATAAATAAAACCAGATACCTAGCTACTTCAGCATTCATTTTTGAGTAATTCTTTTTCTCTAGTTTCTGACTGAAAAATAAGTAATTAGCTTATTTTCTCTCAGTCTGTTGATTAAGGGACCTAATACTCTCACAAAGTAATTTATTTAACATGGGCAATTATGTATATCTCAAGTATCTCCAGTCACAATACATGTTCTGGGACTTTTAAAAATATGAATTCATTTCACATTAATTAGACTAAAAATTCCACTGGAAATATGAGGTCATGTTCTCAAGATTCCCCTTATTCTCTTTCTCTGAGTGTGTATATAAGATGATTTCCCACGCTTCTACCTGCAGCAATGAATCTTCCAAACTGATCTTCAGTATCTAAGATGGATTTTGACTAGAAAAATATGAAACTCTCTCAGCATACTCAGTAAAGTTTTAATCATTTGGGGAAGGCTTAATGTGGACATAACTCTTATGTATGTGGCGGGGGGGCATAAAAGACTTCTATTTGGGAGGTTACATAACAGACTTCTATTTGGAATTTATTGTTTCATCAAAAAATACCAAGACTTTTATGTTGCTTTATAGGAGGTTGGATGAGAAGCAGCTCTCCCAGCCTCCTGCAGAGGACAGTGATTTCTTATAGGTTTTTATAGTGGATTCCTTCTGAGATTATGTAACAATTTATATTTCTTATTTTGATAACATCATGTCATTTCCACTGTAATTATGATTTATAAGTTATTTAGATAAACTATTTTGGTTTATGTACAATGAGGTTTTTGTGTGGTTTTGCTTTGATAATTTTTTTTTTCTTAGTATTTTTGAAAACTGATCTAAATTGAGTCCTATCATTATCAGAATTACTTAGGATAACAGAATGACTTCCTTATTGCATTTTGTTTTCCTCTTCTTCAATATGGAATCATTGACTCTTGAGAATAAGTGAAAACAATACTTTTAGTTTTTTTTTCTGTCTCTTGTATTATCCTTACCTTGAGTTCATCCCAAATTTTACATGTGATTTGGTCTTTAAAATATTTTGCATTCTTTGAGTTTCAAAGACTGTGAATGCTAAACAGTGATCTACTTTTTATATCACAGTTCACAGAATTCCAGCTTACCTGGACTTTAATAGATAAAAACTGTATAGCAGGAAGATTTCTAGATCTTCAGGTATTTCTTCAACCTCTGAATTGACTCAGCATAACCATCCATATTGAATGGAGTTTAGGATCTTAATCAACAAGGCAAAACCAATTCCATTTACTGGGTTGTGTACAAAGCCTTTAGGAAATAAGATATAAAAGTATAATTCTATTGCTATGCCTTAGAGTCATATGTGAACTTATCAAATTTGTCTTTATGACTGTTATAGAAATCCCAAATGTAGATCTCCGTGATGAGTAGTCATATTCTAAGTATTTTTGGAGAAAATATATTTTCTCCTTTGGAATGTTTCCAGAAATTATGTTTGGTTTTTTGTTTTGTTTTGTTTTTATTTTCTTGTTTTTGCTTTTGTTTTTTTTTCTTTATACCATAAAGTAACTACACAGTTATAATTTTGTTGTTCTTTTCTGTGGCTGCCATGCTTTGCTTTCTCAATACTACCAGAAATAGCAGTTGGACTTTTATTTCTTTCCTTTGTTAAGTTCGGCTTTAAAGCAGATTCAGGGAAGGAAATAGAGGAAAAATTTCCTCCTTCCCAATACGTTTTCCTCATCCAATAAAATAGATAATTATGCTACTGTCTTCTTGACATGCTGTATAAATCAACTTCATAAAATTGTATTTTTATCTTAGACATGAAGTTATTAAGCACAAAACTGGACCTCTTTTAGGGAAAAGGAACCAATTACATACAAGGATATACTTGAAGATAAGGGGCAATCATGGTAAATTACTTGTTTGCATGTTGCAATCTAATCCTTCTTGCTTTCAATGAACTTAGTGAGTTTATTGGCATTCACATAATTTACTCTGGAGATAATGATATAATAAGAAAACCAGTTTATTTTCTCTCACTTAGCCAAGAGAACATAATCAACAAAAAGATTTTATGTAACCATAGAGACTTCTATTTTTTTCAAAAGATATTCAAAATCCAAGGTATCCAGAGAGAAAACTTCATTACTTCAATTAGTTATTTCCCTGAAGCTAAATAGCTGGCTGTTGATCTAAGAATATACAAGATGGTGTATTCCGAGGATTAATCTTTTTTGTCAGTGTTGCTATTTTTATTTTTTTATTTTTTTGTCTTTTGTCGTTGTTATTGTTGTTGTTGTTGTTGCTATTTCTTGGGCCGCTCCCACGGCATATGGAGGTTCCCAGGCTAGGGGTTGAATCAGAGCTGTAGCCACCGGCCTACGCCAGAGCCACAGCAACGTGGGATCCGAGCCGCGTCTGCAACCTACACCACAGCTCACGGCAACGCCAGATCATTAACCCACTGAGCAAGGCCAGGGATCGAACCCGCAACCTCATGGTTCCTAGTCGAACTCGTTACCCACTGCGCCACGACGGGAACTCCAGTGTTGCTATTTTTAGAGTGGTTTAAATGAAAGTGTCAGGTTATTTCTTAAAAATGACTGGCACAGTATTAAAAGAGCAGTTGATTTCATTAAATCTTATTATAATAATTCTGAATTTTACCATAGACTTTCAGTGGATTTATTAAAAAATTGTCTCAAATGTATCATTAAACATAATAATTATTTATCGTAAAGTCTCTAACCATTGGCTGCAAGTGCATTTTTTTCCCTCAAGGTTGAAAGTTTGATTGTATTAACAAGTGAAAAAAAAAATATTATGTTTTAAATCTGGAAAGAAAGCAGTCTCTCCTTTGGTATATCTTTCTTGCTTCCCAGTTAGGTTAAATTTGCAGCCCAGTGAATTCAAATAGTTAAATGTACTTAAATGTCATACAAAGCATAAGTAAAGATAGGGCATATAATGGGGACCTGGTGGGTTTGTCAGTGGAACCTTTCTAAAAGCTATTAGAAAAACATGAATTTTAAAATTGATGGGAACAAAATGAGGACTTTCTTTGCTAAGTTTATGTTATTTATATACTGTGGAAGCAGCTATGAGAAATGACTTCAAGGTCAAACTTACCACTTAACATACATCTGGCACTGGCATGTCCCAGTTCCTTGCTACTTCTGTAGCTGTGTAAACTGACTGTGGTGACTCAGTTTGAATCAGTAGTTAAATAGCATCTACTTTTTAATTGGCTTATCTATTCATGTACCTCCATCATTCAACATTCAGTTATTGAGAATGTACCATATATTATGCATTGTATCAGGCACTGGATATAAAAAGATAAATAAGACATAGTCTTTGCCCACTAGTAGCTCACTGAGTCACAGGGAAAAGGTGGTATGTTAATAGTATACAAGAGCAGTAATGGAAGTATGTACATAAATCAGCAATTGTATACAATAGAGGTTGATTTGCTCTACATATAAAGACCAGGCAATAGTTCACAAGAGGGGGCAATATCTGAGTTGAGCTTTCAAGCATCATGAAGAGGAACTGACAGCCATCTGGGTTTTGAGACACCTATAAGAGTTTGACAGACAATAGAGAAAGAAGTCCTAGCATGCAAAAATACACAGAAAGAATGAACTAAATCAGTTTATTCAGGTAGGGAGAAAAAAAATATTAAGAGAAAAAAAGGTAGGGATAGACTCCTGGGAAACAGTTTTGGGCAGAGGACCTAATTAAGCAGATGGAAAAAGGGAAGTCAAAAGAGACGGAAGGAAACCTGGGAAGAGGTGTGTTTCCGAATCCAAGGGGAGAGACAATTTCAGACAAAAAGTAGGCCACCTGTCAATGCTGAGGAAACACCAAGTAAAACAAAAGCTTAAAAATTATATATGACAATTAATCTTTCAGCTGATCTTTTCCAAGCAGTTTTAGGAGAATGAAGTAGGTAGAAATACAAACTGCATTTCCTATTCTTTGGCAAAACTGGTAATAAAACTGAAACTTCCACCCTCAGAAAGTTTACATCCTACTTTGGAACATAAAACCCAAGTGCATTTATTGTATGAGTTAGCTCTGTGCTGCTATAGAGTTACCACTATGTGGTGGCAATGACGGAGAAGCTGAATTTGACGCCAGCTGAAAGAGGAATAAGGAAAGAAATCTGGGGCTAATAGATGCAAATTATTGCCTTTGGAATGGATAAGCAATGAGATCTGCTGTATAGCACTGGAAACTATATCTAGTCACTTATTATGGAGCATGCTGGAAGATAATGTGAGAAAAAGAATGTGTATATATATATATGTGTGTGTGAGAGAGAGAGAGATTGGGTCACTTTGCTGTACAGTAGAAAACTGATAGAACACTGTAAACCAGCTACAATGGAAAAAATAAAAGTCATCAAAAAAAAAAGAAAGAAATCTATAGTTATGGGACTACAAGGCTGTGAGGAGTAGTGTTTGGAAACCCACAGTGACACTGCGGAGATTTTATGAAGGAGTATAGATAGAAACTTTAAAATTTTGCCAAAATATATTAATAGAGTATAAGTGCAATCTTTATAAATTAAAGTATGTGAGGATTACCCATTGAGAAAGTGAGTTCCTATCATCTCTAAACAGGGAAAAAAAAATTTGTCCCAAGGCAGATCCGTGAGAGCTGAAACTGACATGTCAGGAAATGAAAAATTGGGGGAAATGATGTTGAGGATATTTAGATGCATTTAAATATTTAATATTCTGTGAGATTTACTTTTACCTGCCTTATTGCCTTAAAAATAAAAAATTAAATATATTTGCTAAAATGTCAGCATATAAAATTACTTGTGACTATGTCATGTAGCCAATTTTATTTTCTAAAAATCAGTGGAAATTTCTGTCCCTGTCAGTGATGTCTCTTTATTTAAATTCAGTCTGGAAAATGTTTCTAAGAAAGTAGATGTTGTTACTCAAAGAAACCATTATATTTTAGCTCTTCTACTTACTACATTCCCATTGAGACCCCTGCATTTTATCACTTATTCAAAAGAAATGTGTGTGCTTACAAATTATTTTCTATGATGTAAAAAATTACGTTTGTATATGTGTATATATATCTATGTTATGAGGCAACACAACATCCTAATAAATGTGGTTTGTTGGGTTAAAAATATCTTTTAAAACACAAGTTCATGAAAAGAGGAAATAAAGGGGAAAAAGTGTGTTTTTCTGTAAAAAGTTTGGCTGAAGAACATTACTTGCTATTTAAAATTAATTCTGGCAAAAACAAATCAATAGCTTGACAGACTCAAAGTTCAAGCCAGCAGGAGAAGTGATTTAAGTTACATCTATCTAGATTTAGGACATTTGGCAATTTAGCATCTGTGTTCCCAATAAAGGTCAATAAAATTCCTTTTTCAAATTGAAAAGCAGGATAAGCGAGGAGAATCTTAACTAAACAATGGTCTTAGGCTTGGTTTCCAAGAAAGAGGGAATTATAACAACTAAAATTCCTTAAAATCAAATGAAATATCGTATTTGATGGGGGAAAATACACTGGTTCTGGGCTCAGCCACCTGTTTTCCTGAATCCGTACACAGAAACAAAATAATATGGGGTACACATTAAGGAACGGTAGGTTGAAATCCTTTGGAAAGGTCATAGATAACATAACCTGAAGTGTACATTTCCTTAATTGTTCGTCGTTATTCCTTGTTCGCCGTCCAAAAGCAAGCAGGCAAGGAGATACAGATATAAAGATGTATTAATAGTTCTAACCACTTTTATAAATAATAAATATCTGTCCTTGGACAAAAATGACTGGTTATACATCAAAGATAACTGACAATCTGTTAGATCTAAGAGTGGATCAATCATTTGTATCACACCCCATAACCAAGAGTAAGAATTGGCTACACACAATAACTTTATAGAAGCTGAATTTGGTTTGTTCTTATTTTCATCCTTTAACATAGTCTTAAAGTTAGATTAGTCATCACTGGATCAGCTTAAGAAGCTACAAATCAGGTTAAAATAGAAATGAGAAAGAAATCAGCAGGTCGGAAATGTATGTAGATTGCTCAACCTTCACTTTTAATATTAAGCATTGTTTTCCCATTTTTTCCATATTATTTGGTCTTTCACCTTGGCTCCAACTCTTCATCCACTTTCTATAAAAAGGTGACATAATTTAAAAGTTGCTCTTGCCGATGATGATATGATGATATATTCCCAAAAGACACTGCATTGTCCCCTTGCCTGTGGATAGTGGATACTTCAATCCATGGGAATCAGATGCAAAATTTTCAACACAGAGGAGATTGTTGACTAGATTAATTCCAGTCCAAAATGAGCACTGATCCAGGATCTGGATGGGCTTCATTTATAAAAGGGAAATAGCAAACATGCTATAACTGTTCCCCATCCACTTTTAGAAACACAGTCACCAGTATAAGTCAACTTTGGTCATGTGATAACTGGTTTAGCATGAGCTGTTCAGTCCTAAAAGTTTTGGCATGGGCATGTGGAATTCTGCTTATGTTTATGGAGGAGTAGCTTGTATCAGAATAATTATTCTGCAGATATCAACTATAAACTCTAGACAAAATATTAAAGAAACTGATGTTGACTTTTCCTCTGAGGTCATTAAATCTTGTGGGTGTCAGATAATGAGGTCTGTGGCAGTCATAACAGTTGAAAAATAAGGGAGAAAACCTCAAGCTGAGGGAGCCACAAGGGGAAGGCACAAAAATATGGGTAAGAACTCAAATACCTGAACCATGCTTGCAC
Source organism: Phacochoerus africanus (assembly GCF_016906955.1). Classification (NCBI taxonomy): domain Eukaryota; kingdom Metazoa; phylum Chordata; class Mammalia; order Artiodactyla; family Suidae; genus Phacochoerus; species Phacochoerus africanus. The sequence goes on from NC_062554.1 coordinate 72,970,878, forward strand.
AGAGAAGACTGCAATGAGCCCTCTGTAAACGTCAGTTGGAACTCAAAAAGAATGGAGTGGAGATTTCAGCTGCTGCCTTCTTCACAAGGGAGACAGAATTGGAGACAGATCAGCTAAGGCATTTGCTTGCTAGAACAAGATGCAACACTATTCAGAGGAAGATGGCAGAAACTGGAGGCTCTAAACCATATCATATGCGTGGCTAACATTAAAAAGACTGACCTTATCAAGGGCTGGTGAAGATGTGGTACAACTAGAACTCTAATTAGTTGCTAACAGGATTGTAACATGGAGCAACCACTGTGAAAAAGTTTTTCAATTTTCCAAAATGTTAAACGTACATCTACCATATGATCTAGAACCTATTCTGCTACATACTTACATAAGAGAAAAAGATATCTATGTGCATACAAAATTTTTACATGATGTCCATAGCAATTTTATTTGTAATAACAAAAAAACACCAAAACCGGCTCAAATGTCTATAAAAAGATGAAAGGATAAACAAATCATGGTATATTTCTTATAATGTAATAAAAAGGGATAAACTGTATATACACACAACATCCAAATAATTATGCTGAGCAAAAGCAGACAAAATGATTATATACTGTATGATTCAAAATATATATATCCCATATATTTATATACACATCCCATGCTGTCTATATATTTTCAGATAACATGGAGTAATCTATAGTGTCAGGCAGAAGATCATTAGCCAGTAGTTAAGGGAAGTGAAATATGTATGGATAGAGGCATGCATGCATGCATGGATGATGTATGGATGGATAACAAAAGGCCACAAGGAAAGGAAACTTTTGAGGACAGTGGATATGTTCATTATCTTGACTATGGTTATAATTTCATATATCTATCTAGCTAGCTAGATATCGTTTCATAAATTACTAGACATATAAAGTATAGGAGCTATCAATAGAAATCTCAAGATAATCCAGATATTGGAATTAACAGACAATAATTATTTGGTCATAATGAATAAACATATCACATATGACTATTATCAGCAGAGAAAGGCAAAGTATAAAAAAGAACTAATTCTAGAACTGAAAACTATAATATCTGAAGTGAAAAATTCACTGGATAGGTTTAATGGCAGATTGGAGACACCAATTTTGGTCAGTAAACTTGAAACTGGATAAATCGAAATTATCTAGCCTGAAAAGGAGAAAGAAGACCGCAAAATTAATATAGCTTCAGAGACCTTGGGAAATGTGTGAAGCAGTCTAGCTTGCAGTTGGAGTCACAGAAAGGAAAAAGAGGAAAATAAGGGCAGAAGAAGTTTTTGAGGAAATAATTACCAAGCTTTTGCCAAATTTGATGAAAAAAATCAAACTTAAAACAAAAAGTCTCCATAAATCTTAAGGATAACTGCAAATAAAACTACAGCTAGGCACACTGCAATCAAATTTCTGAAAATCAAAATTAAGAGAAAAATGTAAAAGTAGTTAGAGAAAAATGACATTATATACAGGGATATAAAAGGTGACCCACATCAGACACAATGTAGTTCAGAAGACAAGTAACCATATCTTTAAATTGCTGAAAGAAAAAAAAAAATCTGTAAACACAGAGTTCTGGTCTTCCAAAATTGAAGTGAAAAAAAGATATTTTCAGAGAGCCAAAAACTGAGGGAATTCATCACCAAAACGTTTGCATTATAATTAAGTATAATTAGGCAGAAGGGATTTGTCTTTAGATGGAAATTCCGGTCTAAAGAAAGAATTGAAGAACTACAGAAATGATAAAGATGTCAGTTAATATAAGAGGTTTTTTATTCTCTTATATTAAAAAACATGAATTACTATGAAGTTCAAAATATATGTAGATGCAATATATGACAAGAATAGCATAGAGAATATAGGTTGCATAAATGAAAAAATATTTTTACAAGATTCTTATATTTTAAGATTCTTATACTTTATATAAAGAAGTGTAAAATTAATCTTGAGTAGGCAGAGATAAATTAAAGATACATAATGTAACATATAAGAAGATCACTAGAGAAATAACCCAAGAATAATAGCTATAAAAGTTAAAAGAAGAATAAAATGAAATGCTAATATATATTCAGTTAACCCAAACATAAGTCAGGAAGGAAGGAAAAGGGGCACAATAAAGATAGGAGACAGGTAGAAAATGTAGCAAATGATACTTCAACTTAACCAAATCATTAACTACATTAAAGGCAAAGATTTTCAGACTGGATAAAAAAGGAAGATCCCATTATATGGAGTCTGAAAGTTATGTACTTTATAAGAAAATAGCATAAATAGATATAAGAATTTATAAAACAGATATATAAGAAAGCTGAAGCGGTTCTATTAATATTAGGGAAAAGGAGTTACCATTGTGGCTCAGTGGTAATGAGCCCAACTAGTATCCATGAGGATGGGTGTTTGATCCCTGGCCTTGCTCAATGGGTTAAGGATCTGGCATTTCCAAGAGCTGTGATGTAGGTTGCAGACATGGCTTAGATTTGGTCTTGCTGTGGCTGTGGTGTAGGCCAGTAGCTGCAGTTCTGATTCAACCCCTAGCCTGGAAACTTTATGCCACAGGTGCGGCCCTAAAAAGAAAAATATATATGTATTAGGGAAGAAATTCAGGTTAAGAGAGAACAGTTTAAAGGAAGAAGGATTAATTGATCATTATAGGAAAACAGTCATAAATGTGTGTGTGCCAAAAGAGAGCATTTCAAAATGCATGAAGCAAAAACTGACCAATAGAGGAATAGGCAAATCCACAGTCAGAAATGAAGATTTTCCTTGCCCTTTCTCAGTAATTAATAGAACAAAAAATTAGGATGTAGATGTAAACAATATTATCAATAACTGATATCATGGAACACTATATCTAAAAACTGTGACATAACACTTATTTTCAAGTGCGATTGTTATATGCTGTATCATAAAGCAAGTCTTAATAAATATCAAAAATTGAATTATCACAAAGATAAAACAAAATTAAACTGGAAATCAACAATAAGGTATCAAGAAAGTCACTAAATATTTGGAAATTAAACAATTCACTTCTAAGTAACCCATGAAAGAAATTACCTTAATGAAAGTTAGAAAATATTTTAAACTGAAAATAAAAACAACATATCAAAATTGGTGGAATACAGCTAATCCAGGACTTATAAATTTATAGAATACTTACATTAGGAAAGTAGAAAGGTTTAAGATCAATTATTTAAATTTACCTAAGAAGCTTAGAAGAAGCTGAACAAAAGTAACCCAAAGTAAGTGAAAAAGAAAATAAATAAGGACAGAAATCTACTTAATCTACTTAATGTAGAAAACAGAGAAATAATGAATACAATTAGCAAAGCTAAAAATTAATTCTTTAAGAATATTTATAAAACTGATAAATCCACATTTAGACTAATTTTATTTTCGGCCACACCCACAGCATGTGGAAGTTCCCAGGCCAGGGATCGAACCGGCATAACAGCAGCAACTCAAGCCCCTGAGGTGACAGTGCTGGATCCTTAACCTGCTGCACCACAAGGGATCTCCTATACTAATTTTAAAAGATAGAGAATAATCACAATTGACTAATATCCGAATGAAAAAGGAGATTGTGCAGATACTATAAGGATAGAAAGAAAATGTTATATAAACAACCTCATGCCAATACATTTGATAGTTTAGATGAAATGAACAAATTTCTTGGAGTTCCCATCATGGCTCAGTGGTTAACAAACCCAACTAGTAGCCATGAGGACTCGGGTTCGGGTTCAATCCCTGGCCTCACTCAGTGGGTTAAGGATCCAGCGTTGCCGTGAGCTATGGTGTGTGTTGCAGACATAGCTCGGATCCTGCGTTGCGGTGGCTGTGGTGTAGGCCGGCAGCTACAGCTCTGATTTCACCCCTAGCCTGGGAAACTCCATGTGTCTTAGGTGCAATCCTAAAAAGGCAAAAAATAAAATAAAATAATAAAAATAAAAATAAATAAAATGAAGTAATTTCTTGATAAACACATCTACCAAAAAGTCACTCAAGAAGGAAGAGCCGGAAATATTCTCAACAAACTAAAAAGATGATCATTGCCATCAAGGGTATACAAAGATTTCTTAATCTAGAAACAGAAAGGAAAAAAAAAAAAACATGAAAATTGACTGAAGATGGGAGAAGATGGCAGAGGAGAGAAAAGAGGAAGCTGAAATATATTAACACCCCCAACTTAAATGGGGAGGCTGCTGCAGAGGGAATTCTGATAAAATAATTAACATTAAAACTTTCATTCATCAGAACACGCTATTAAGAAACTGAATATTAAGCCACAGATTAGGAGAAAATAATTGTAATGGGTTTATATCTAGAACATATAAAGATTTCTTACAACTTAATAGAAAGACTAAGATTAGGCTCGATTTGAAAACAGGCAAAAGAACAAAAACCTAATGATGCAACTGACAAGGGCCTAATCTACAAAATAAACAAACAGCTCATACAACTCAACAGCAGAATAACAAACAGCCCAATTGAAAAATGGGCAGAAGACCTAAATAGACATTTCTCCAAAGAAGACATCTGAACGGTGAACAGGCACATTAAAAAAAGGCTCTATATCACTAATTATTAGAGAAATGCACATCAAAACTACAGTGAATTACCACCTCATGCTGATCAGAATGACCATCATTAACACGTCAAGAATTAACAAATGCTGGAGAGGGCATGGAGAAAGGGAACTCTCCCTACACTGCTGGTGGGAATGTAAACTGGTATAACCGCTATAGAAAATAGTATGGAGTTTGCTCAGAAAACTAAATATTGAACTACCATATAATCCAGCAGTCTTACTCCTTGGCATATATCTGGACAAAACTTTCATTCAAAAAGATGGGTGCACTCCTATGTTCATTGCAGCGCTATTCACAATAGCCAAGACATGGAAACAACTTCAATGTCCATTGTCAGATGAATGGACTAAGAAATGTGGTACATATGCACAATGGACTACTACTCAGCCATAAAAAGACAAAATAATGCCATCTGCAGCAACATGGATGCAACTAGGGATTCTCATACTAAATAAGTCAGAAAGAGAAAGACAAATACTATATATCACTTATACGTGGAATCTAAAATATGGCACAAATAACCCTATCCGCAAAACAGAAACAGATCACTGACATGGAAAGCAGATTTGTGGTTGCCCGGGGGAATGAAGGAGGAAGTGAGATGGCCAGGGAGCGTGGGCTTGGTAGATGCAAACTCTTAACTTGTATAATGGATGAGCAGTGAGGTGCTACTATATAGCACAGAGAACTATATTTAATCTCTTGGTGTAGAACATGATGGAAGATGGTATGAGAAAAAGAATGTATACTGGGTCACTGTACTGACAGAAATTGACACAATACTGTCAATCAACCATACTCTAATAAAAAAAAAAAATAGAACCATTGAAACCTAAAAAAAAGAACAAAAACTTCAAAAAGAAAGGTGGCCAAAAATCACATGAAAGTTGCTTAATGGCATTAATCGTTAGGGAAATGCCAATGAAAGGCACAATGAAATAATACTAGAATGGCTAGAATAAAAAGTCTGACGACCCTAAATGTTGGCAAAAGGTAAAAAGACAAGAACTACTGTATGTTGCTAGTGGGTGTGTAAAATGATAAAACCACTTTGGAGAACTGTTTGACAGTTTTTTATAATGTAAAACCTTCACCTGTGACCCAGCAATTCCACTCCTAGTGTTTTCTCAAGAGAAATAAAAATACACCCTTTTACAATTTGCATTATTTGTAATAGCCAAACACTAGAAATTATCTAAATATTAATCAACAAGTGAGTAGGTAAATAAATGTAGGGTATTCAACAAGTGAGTAGGTAAATAAATGTAGGATATTCATATGAGGAATATTACTCAGCATAAAAAAGAAAGTACTACTGATGTCCACTATCTCACAGATGTTACGTGAGAGAAGCACAAAAAGGGTGTGTATTGGATGTTTCCATTTCATGAAGTCCTAGAACAGGCAAAGTAAACTAGAGGGGAGAGTATGAAAAAATTGATCTCTCTGAGGAGGATGTAATTGTGTGGAGAGGTCTATAAAGGAGAATTTGGGGATGATGGAAATATTTTTCTTTATCTTGATAGCGTTATGAATTATATAGTTGAATGGGTTTATCAGAATTTACTATATTATACTCTTAAAATTTATGCATTTTATTGAATGTAAATTTTACCTTTAAAAACCTGAAGGCTGGAGTTCCCATCATGGCTCAGTGGTTAACGAATCTGACTAGGAACCATGAGGTTGTGGGTTCGATCCCTGGCCTCGCTTACTGGGTTAAGGATCCGGCGTTGCCATGAGCTATGGTGTAGGTCGCAGACATGGCTCAGATCCCACATTGCTGTGGGTCTGGCATAGGCTGGTGGCTACAGTTCTGATTAGACCTCTAGCCTGGGAACCTCCATATGCTGCAGGTTCAGCTCTAAAAAGACAAAAAGACAAAAAACAAAAAAATGAAGGCAAAAATAAAATAAATGAAAAAATATGAGTCATATTGTGAAAATAAATATATACCTATAGAATGGTTGGGGAAAAAACTTTTAATGATTATTTTTAAAGTTTATTTGTTTTTATTTTTATTATTTTTTATGATGCTACGTAAATAGATACTTGTAGCTCAGGATAAAATATCCAGTGAACACATCACCCATGGATTGAAAAAGCACTGCTTCTCTATCCAGACAGACGTGAAAAGGATGTAATCTGACCAATGTAACTGATTCAAAACACACTTTGAAAAGAGATACTGATTTTGTAGATGTGAAGAGTTTGAACTATAAGTAGAAAACAATCTTGGCAAGCTCCTGTATCATTTCATTTACTCTCTGCCTTCTTAAATGTGGAAATAATTTAGACCGTTCTCTACAGCCAGGTGCTGTAATTATCCAGTTATGACTGGTTAACCTTGAGCATCTATTTCTTAACCATTTATCTTTAGGGGCACATCCCCCAGCAAAAAAAAAAAAAAAAAAAACTGGAAGAGTGGGAAGTTTCTCTCTTGGGTTTTCAGTCCCAGTTTTCTGCCATCATTCTGACTCTGTAGACCTCCCTGTGGTAGGTCTGCAATGGAAAGATGTCCATAGATTTCCCTGAGCCCAAGTTATTCTTCATAGGCTCATCCTGCCCCTGTACTGGTCTGTTCTCTCTCGCTGCTAGCCCACAGTGCTATTCTAACATGTATCACACTTAACCTGTGGATTGCAGACTGCTCAGAGAAAGCTCTGGATCAAAAGGTGAGCATCACTCCAGTGGTCAGTCTGAACTGATAAAGCATATCTTGCTGCCCTAGCTCGAGGCTTACAAGGAGTCCCTCCTGATAGACACATTCTTTTTCTCACACTTACCACCTCTCCCAGGGCAGTTTTCTATTTGGCAATAGCCTGCTTCATGTATAACTACCTAAAATTCTGTGTCACCACTGAGTAACTGCTCTCACCACCTTCCCACCACAGTAGTACTATATCAAATCAAAAGTGGGATGTGCCACTTTCTAAACCAGCACATCTCAAAGAAGCCCCTGCATTTCTTTCTAAAGTATTGCCTTTACACACTACTGTATAAAATGGATGATTAACGAGAACCTACTGTATAGCACAGGAAAAGCTACTCAATAGTTTATAATAACCTATATGGGGAAAAATGATATATTTATATGTATGACTGATTCACTTTGCTATACACCTGAAACTAATCCAACATTATAAATCAAAAAAATAAATAAGTTTTTTTTAAAGTGCTTGCCTTTAGCAAGAGGGGATCTACCCATCCCCACCAGTGGTCCAAATCTGCCATGCTAGAACCCTGGAGAGTCTTGTCCCCTTCTTAAAACAGGAGTTCCTCACTCTGGCTTAAAACTCCCTTTGTCATGACCTCTCTCTGCCCTTTTCCTGGGAGAGTGAATACATCCTCCACTCCCCTTCAGCCCTACCCATCTCAGGCCAAAAGTCTGTTTTGCAACTGAGTAAAAGTAACTGCTCCTTGACAAGTGACCCTTGGCCTTGCAAGCTGAGCAAAGTGATCTGAGGTGATTATGCTGCCACATCATTAAATAGTGCACAACTCATTGCTCTACAAAAGGTGATTTATGCACTAGGGAGTATGAGTCTTAGCATTGAGCAATCCAGATCTCTCTCTTTAATTATGCTGCTTGGCATTGCAAAGAAGGGAAATTTACCCCTCCTCCCCTTTAACATAAAAAGAAATGTGAGATTATTCTGAAGGAAGAAAGTTGATTTTTTTCCCCTAATAAATGTAATTTTGCAAGTTCTATAGGAAATCAAAGTATCTATTTGTAATCATGTACTATTCATAGCCTAGGAAAAGCTTTAATAAGAAAAGGGAAAAAGTAACTATTCTTGCATGCCAACTTGTATTTCTTCAGTTCCTTTCTCCTTTATACCTTCTAAAAGCAATAGAAGCCCCACAGAATTTAAACCGACCTATACTCTCACTCTATGTGGTTGAAGGGCATGTCACTTTTCCATGAACTTTGCATTTCCTGCTGCTGACTTCTCTGAGGAAGAAAGAATGTTTGCAATGTTTGGCTTATAAGTTTCATAGTGAAAAGTGTTATTTGTACAAGCCTCTGTGGTCCAGGTAGTGATTAATCTCCATATAAGAATGGAAGCATGGCAGGTGGAGGAAGCTGAACTAGTTATTTCTTGCTCAAAATGGATAACTATGGTGATTAGTTAAGCAGTAAGCATCACCTTCTGACACAAACTGTCTTTTGCTTGTTATTCCCATGGGAGGAAAAATTGGCCATTTATATCTTTAGGTCATTGCCTTCCCCCCAAGCAAAAGGTGATTTTTAAGTCCTTTTTACAAACCAAAGAGTACAACCTGCAATAAAGGGACTATAATTCAAGCATATGATGAAGTTTTGAAATATGATTGTTTCCTAGAAATTCATTTATTTATTCATTCATTCATTGCCAGTAATTTAGAAGGCACTATGCTAGGTATTTAAATCTGTAGGGGCAAGAAAAAGAACAGTAAAAAAGCTTTCACTGAAAATACTAAAACCCTCAGAAAAGGTGGCCACGCTGTGGATAATAAAGTCAGGGCACTACTGGCCTGATCTTAATAAATTATTTGATTAATTATTCATTTTCTTCATCATAAAGCAGTTAATGATTTATCTAAGAAATGCCCTCTAGGAATTCAACTTTTAAAAAAATTACCAACTGGTGATCTATATAATTGTTTATTGAAGTAACTTGTGCAATATTAAGCATAGACCAAGATATGGAACAGCTGGAATTCCTACACTGCTAGTGAGAGTACAAATTATTACCATCTCTTAGAAAACAAATTCTAATTATCCTGAAAAATTGACATGAACACTTTACAACCCAGCTATAACAGAACCCACTTAAGTACCACTACAAATCTATGCTCTCTTTCTCTAGTGTAGAGTTATTAGGAAGCTTGCTGCCTAACCAGAGACTAAAATTTCCTAGCTTTCTTGTATCTAGTTTGAATCATATGATTAGTTCCAGCCAATAGAGTGCGTGTTGCCAAATATTGCTCCTTTCTTGATATTTTAGCCCTATTCTTGGATGTACTAGAGTCATCATGTTGTAGCCATGACATCTGAGGCTATGAGAAGTCCTGTATTTCTTCTATGAATAAGAGGTTTAGCTCTGCTTTACCACATTCTTTTTTACGTTCTGAGTTATCTCAGCACCTAGGCTTTTGAAATTTCAAAACCTTTTACCTGATTTTCTGTTGTAACCTTCCATTTCTGAGGATGTCTTACAATCTAGTTCTTGAATGGGGAGAAAGAGCAAGATAAAATAATAGGTTACTATTTCAAATTCATATCTTCATTAGAGTTTCTAGATATAGTGCATTGTTTTGGTAGTTTTATAATCTTAATGGAATTCTTTGTTAGGGACATTTTTTTCAAGCTGCATTCTAGACACAAAGGGTGGGTGCTTATTATATAAAGATATATAGATGTTTAGGTTTCTAGGCAACTCTGCAAATGGACGTTTCGCAATTCCTCTCTCTCTCTCTCTCTGCCTTCATGATCCCCATCACTGACTTTGCTTACTGATAATTGTGTAGTTTCATCCAGATTATTTTTGGATGGAGCTAATATGATTAATTTAAGAAGTTTCCACCACTGAACAACACCCTTTCTTTTTGACCAATAAACAATCAATGGATAACCTACAACTACACTGCTCCTTGTCATATAATATGCCTTGTGGCTACCCCTTCAAAAAGAATGGCCTGACACGGTACATTTTCTGAATAAATAGGAAGTATAGTTTCAAACAGACTAGGTGCTTATTATATAAGGTACCATGTCAAAAGCAGTATGTCAAGAAATCAAGAATAGATGAAGGAAGCTAACAGTCCAAATAAAATGGCATGGACTCACTTCTTCCTGCTCCTCTCTGCTAAGCAGACCTTAAATAAATCTAGCTGAAATCCTAAAAATGTGATGAAATATCCCACAGGAAGACAAAAAGAGAAACAAATAAAAAAAAAACCACAGAAGCAAACCAAAAACAAATAATAAAAGGGCAAGTTGGTTATAACCTATCAATAATTACCTTAAATATAAATACCATACATATGCTGAGCAAAAGACAGAATGGAAAAAGAAAATATGGCCGAACTAAAAACTGTTTACAAAAAACTCACCTTAGAATTCAATGACATAGATGGATTAAAAATAAAAAGATGGAAAAACTATAGCACTTAAACATGAATTTTAAAAAAGAAGGGTAAGTTATATTAATGTCCAGTGAAATAGGCTTCAGAGAAAGAAAAATTGCTGAAAAGAAAGAAGAACATTACATAATGATAAAAGGATCAATCTACCAGAAATGCATAATGATGCCAAATGTGCACACCAAACTAAAGTCTCAAAATAAATGGAGCAAAATCTGATGGCGCTGACAAAGCAAACAGAAAAATTGACAATCATAGTTGGGGAACATGCACCAAGATACCATATTCTGACCCATAAAAGGAATATCAATAAATTTAAAATAATTGAAATCACATATGTTTAATTGTATTATAGAAATTCTGGTTCGGAATTGAGTTGGCTTAATAAATCCTGTTACAGATTTTCCCAAATGGTCATGAAAATAGCTATGTAGATAAAGAAAAATAAAGAAACTCATAATGATGCTGTAAATTAAAATTATTAGAAAATCTATTATCAGTGTCTGAAGAAAATTGCATTAATTGCAATACTAAGAGAACTAGGTTGAAAAACTCCTGCCTGTGTATGCAGCCATGCTAGCAAAGAGAAAATTCCCTTTTCTGAATGAAAGATCCTTTATTCTTCCATTACTATTTGTTCCCTGGTTGAGAAAAAAACAATTTGGGGACTAAACCACCACAAACCTTGTCAACCATCCGTATGCTTTATATGAGTGATGATTTTTAAGATTATCTATTATCTTTCTCTTTATTCTTACTTATATTAATTATCTATTGCTCCATAACAAATTATCCCCAATTAAGCAACTTAAAACAACAGTCATGTCTTAACTCACAGAGTTTCTGGGTGTCAGGAGCCTGAGAGCTCATCTGGGTGGTTTTGGCCCAGCATTTCTCATAGGATTGCAGTCAAGTTGCCAGCCAGAGCAGCAGTCATCTCCAAAATGACTGGTGCCAGAGAACCCACTTCCTAGCTCACCTACATGATTGTTGACAGGCTTCTGTTCCTTACCACATGGTTCTCTCCATGGGCTACTTGAGTGTCTGTGAGACATGGAAACTGGCCTCACTCAGGAGCAATCAGAAAAGAGAGAGTGAGAGAATACTCAAGATAGAAGCTTGGAGAATCCCAGAAGTCACATTGCATGGTGTTTGTTGTATGCTGCTGGGCTCAGAGACCAGTCCTGATCCAGTGTGAGAAGGGACCACACAGGAGGTACATCCCAGGAGGCAGGGATGTATTGGGTCTCCCTCAGAAGCAGGAAATCACAGTCCCTCATCAGTAGCATTTTTGTACATGTAGCCAATTAGAATTTGTGAATTCCAGTAAACAATGCAAAAGGCAATGGAGAAAGGAGAAGAGGGATCACCACTGAACACTGCACCTTGCGAGATAGGGTTTTCCAAATAAATGCTATTGATAAGCCTGCGAGAGGAGCCACACAGGGTGAGGATTTCCTGTTTTGTCTTTGTTTTTTTATTTCAGTTCAGAACCTCAGGAAGCATCTTGAAGTGGGGACATAACAATACCTTATATTAACCTAGGAAACCTGTGTCAGTTTATTCTCTGCTGATTTCTGATAATTGCTCTCTGTTCAGAGCCCCTCCTCCAGCAGCAATTCTGATGTGGAGATCTGGCCACTGAAGGCAGTGGTAGTAACTATAACTGCCAAGGGAAGTCTACATATGTTATCTTAATGGGCTGAATTGATTTCTTCTCCTACCAAAAAGCATAAAGCATAAAACCAGCATGGGATCTATGAAACTATTCTGTCAATTCCTATTAAAAGAACATGTCGTTAAAGACTCAAAGGAAAAACAAACATGATTTACTGCAGGAAAAACACTTTAGAAAATAGAATGCCAGTATATAACCTTTGTGAAAAAAGAAGAAATCCAAATAGATTGAATAGAGTATGATGAGAAGAATCTAATTAGAAGAGAGGGGTAAAAGGCAAGATAAGCTTATAAGAAAATGAAAAATGAAATAGAATTTTGGTGAAAACTGGAGGAAGAAATGAAAGAGTGGAATTGAAATTTAAAAAGTGAAATGAATAAAAAGGAAAAGCTATGTGAGCTTTTTCAGAATGCAAAAAAGAGAAAAGGAGAAGGGTAAATAGATAAGCAAGAGGAAAATACTTGCATTTCAGTGTTGTACATTCTTTGGGTTAATATCATGTCACCATTAAAGTATCACACAAAATACTTAAAATCCGCTGCACTCTGTTTATCCCTTCCTCCCTCTCCTCAAACTCCTGGCAACCACTTACCTTCTTTACTGTCTTTATAGTTTTGTCTTTTCCAGAATGTCATATGATTGGAATCACATATGATGTAGTTCTTTTAGCCTGGGTTTTTTTAACTTATCAGTACACATTTAGGTTCCTTCCATGTCTCTTTGTGGCTTGATAGCTTTTACTTGCTGCTAATATTTCATTCTATGGGAAGGAACCACATTTTGTTTATCCCAACGAAATGAAAGACATCTTGGTTGCATCCAATTTTTAGCAAATATCAATAAAACTGCTAAAAAGATTTGTGTGTAGATTTTTGTGTAGAGTAAGTTTTCAACTCCTTGGGTAAATACCTCAGAGCATGAATGCCTGATCATGTGGTTAGACTATGATTAGCTTTGTAAGGCTAAGCCCCCAGGTATTTTTAACCTCCCAAACTAGCCCATGCTCAGACTCCAGCAATCAGTCAATTATTACAGTGTTTCTACCAGTTGCTGGCATGAGCTGTGGGCTTACCTTCCTGGTAGTCTGGAATTCCCAGTATTCAACTTTCTCTTAAGTTTTCAGGGTGGCAGTTTACCCTGTGACCTCAATTATCTGATGGGTCTAAGAAGAGTTGCTAATTTGTAGTTTTTTCAACTTTTATTCATGTTATAAAGACAGAATAACAACTTTCAAGCTCTTTAGGAGTAACTAGAAACTGGAAGTCCCTTCTGTTTTTTATAAATATGTTTATTTCATTGGATGTTCTATTTTCTTTGTTTTTTAAGCTCTCTGATATTTTATAAGTTTATTTCTTCCCTACTGACGAGTTTACAATTTTATTATCCTCAGTTTCTTTTTTCTTTAGCCCCTACCTCTCAGTTTCTTATTATGAGCAACAATAAAATTAACACAGATGTTCTATCCTTCCCTGGTAGTTGAAATGCATTGTTTTTAGTCAACATTTTGGTCTTAGAGTTTGTTTTTGTGAATGTGTTACTATTCTAACTACTTGACTTCTCAACTGTTAGGTGACATCTTTTTTTTTTTTAATAATTTTTTTTTTATTTTCCCACTGTACAGCAAGGGGGTCAGGTTATCCTTACATGTATACATTACAATTACATTTTTCCCCCAGCCTTTCTTCTGTTGCAACATGAGTATCTAGACAAAGTTCTCAATGCTATTCAGCAGGATCTCCTTGTAAATTTATTCTAAGTTGTGTCTGATAAGCCCAAGCTCCCGATCCCTCCCACTCCCTCCCCCTCCCATCAGGCAGCCACAAGTCTCTTCTCCAAGTCCATGATTTTCTTTTCTGAGGAGATGTTCATTTGTGCTGGATATTAGATTCCAGTTATAAGTGATATCATATGGTATTTGTCTTTGTCTTTCTGGCTCATTTCACTCAGGATGAGATTCTCTAGTCCCATCCATGTTGCTGCAAATGGCATTATGTCATTCTTTTTTATGGCTGAGTGGTATTCCATTGTGTATATATACCACCTCTTCCGAATCCAATCATCTGTCGATGGACATTTGGGTTGTTTCCATGTCCTGGCTATTGTGAATAGTGCTGCAATGAACATGCGGGTGCACGTGTCTCTTTTAATTAGAGTTTTGTCTGGATATATGCCCAAGAGTGGGATTGTGGGGTCATATGGAAGTTCTATGTCTAGATTTCTAAGGTATCTCCAAACTGTTCTCCATAGTGGCTGTACCAGCTTACATTCCCACCAACAGTGCAGGAGGGTTCCCTTTTCTCCACAGCCCCTCCAGCACTTGTTATTTGTGGATTTATTAATGATGGCCATTCTGACTGGTGTGAGGTGATATCTCATGGTAGTTTTGATTTGCATTTCTCTAATAATCAGGGATGTTGAGCATTTTTTCATGTGTTTGTTGGCCATCTGTATATCTTCTTTGGAGAAATGTCTATTCAGGTCTTTTGCCCATTTTTCCATTGATTGATTGCTGGGAAACCTGGACAGCTGCATGCAAAGCAGTGAAACTAGAACACACCCTCACACCATGCACAAAAATAAACTCAAAATGGCTGAAAGACTTAAATATACGACAGGACACCATCAAACTCCTAGGAGAAAACATAGGCAAAACACTCTCTGACATCAACATCATGAATATTTTCTCAGGTCAGTCTCCCAAAGCAATAGAAATTAGAGCAAAAATAAACCCATGGGACCTCATCAAACTGAAAAGCTTTTGCACAGCAGAGGAAACCAAAAAGAAAACAAAAAGGTGGCATCTTTTGATCCCAGGTAATACAGCTGATTCTGTTTTCCATCTTTCCTTTGCCTCCTGATTTTTGTTAGTTGTTTCATTTCTACCTTGAGCATACAATAAAATCACTCCATTGTATTAGCTTTATTCCCACTTTTTTTTAAGTTAGTCTATAGTTAATAGCAATCATAGCTCCCAATAATCCTTTTCCTCACATTTCTCTGTCTTTACTTGCTTGGCTGCAGGATCTCCTCTAGGATCGTATCCATTTAATTTAAGATTTCTCACTTTTTGTCATAAAAATTGTGGCAAATCTCCAATTATCCTTGTAATCTCTATTCACATCTGCACTGATATCTTTCGGTATTATTTTTTTCCTTTGTTTTTGTTGTGTAATCTTTCCAGAAGTTTATCAATTTTACTAATAATTCCAGTTAATCAGGGTTTGCTTATTTGTGTGCTTGGTGTTGTTTATCCTGCCCATTTTATCTTTGTTCCCTCATCCTTCATTCTTCTATCATTTTCTATTTTGGGATTTTGTTTTGTTCTGAGGTTTATTTCATTGTTCTGACTCTAGTTTCTCGGGAAATAAATGACTAAAGCAGAAGGTCTGCATTGCATTTGCTCTGCTGGTCAGGGGAGGAGACGTTCCTGGAGGAGAATGGAGGTAGATGCCTTAGTCTAATCTTGTAAACATAATGATTCTGTAGAAAAATACGCCTTGTCTAGGAAAGGCTTTTTCAGGCTATGCCTAGTTATTTAGAATTGCTTAAAGAAACCTGGAATATATGGATTTATAGGTCATGATTGCTGGAAAATATCATGTAAGCTATAAGCATCTGCAGAGATGGTTTATGGCCTAAGTAGCACCTTCGGTACAGGGTACTCTGAGTCAGATTTTCTGATGCCGTTGAAAAGAAAAAGCCCTGTAATGCCCAACTAGAGGTCCTAGACCTCCCTCTGTGATTCGATTGTGCCCTGTGACTATTTGCATCCTTAATAAAGCTTGATTTCTTTATTCATGTGGGTCTTATTTGACAGTCCAATCTTTTTAATCTCAAATTTTAACTTGAATGTTCACCTTATTAGTTTAAGCCTTCATATTTTCTAATGTATGCATTAAATGTTAACAGTTTTTCTCTAGGAACTTCTTAGCTGCCTTCCATAAGTTTTATACAATATTTTCTTATTATTCAGTTGGCAGTATTTTCCAATTTCCAATAACTTCTTTCTGACCCATGAGGGCTTTTCTAAATTTTCAAACAAAAGTGATTTTCTAGTTAACTTTGCTGCTATTAACTAACAACTGTATTGTTTTCAAATAATGTGGCTTATATGATACCAATACCTTGAAACTGTTTGAGTCTTGTGTTCTGATTAGGTGGTAATTTTCACTAATATTAAATCAGCAAACTGTGGCCCACAGGCCAAATCTATCCAGGCATCTGTTTTTGTAAATTTTAAATTTACCACCCCACCCACCTATTTATTTATTATCTATGGTTGCCTTTATATTACAATGGCAGAGTTGAGAGGTTGTGACAAAAACTCTATGTCCTGCAAAGGCTAAAATATCTGCCTACTGCAGTTTGGAGGCAGTATTCTATGTCCTACACAGTATATTTGTTCATCTAGCCTTATAATTCTGTAAAGTTTTTCAGTGTTGCTTTAGACAGATAGATGTATCCATAGATAAATGATTTGTTCTTGGGTGCACAGACACTTAAAACAGCATCATTTTCTGGTAATTTTTTTAATTTAAATACTGGATGGAATTCTGGCTTAATAGTAATGTAGATATACTTACTAATATTTTTGTTGAGTATTTGGATTTTCGGTAATATAGATATACTTACTAATATTTTTGTTCAGTATTTGGCATGTATGTATTTCAGTCCTTTTTTGGTCAATCTTTCTGTGTATTTAGGTTTTAGATTGGTCTCTGCCAAATAACAAAAGCTGGAATTTATTATTTGTTCCAGGAAAAAAATCTTTCTCTTTAGAATTTTTTTCATGTGCATTTAATGAGGTTACTGTTAAATTTATTTTTAAAGCTTATATTGTGCTTTCTGCTTTTTCTGGCTTTGGTATGTTTTGACTCTTTATGCCCTTTCTGGGCCTCATTTGAAATGATTATGTGTCTAATTTTACTTTTCCTCTTTAACCTAACAAAATCACATATCAGTGAATACTTTTACTTTCCTGTAATACTTTCATTCTAATCAGTTTACTTTCCACTCAAATATAATTCTTCAGTTTAGTTCTATCATATTTTAACTTCTTCCCTTAAAATTAGTGCCAATGGGTTTTTGCATGGATTTATTTGAATTTAACCACAGATTTCTAATTTTTTAGTTCATTTCTTATTATATTTCAAAACTTTCATATGAGACCATCTAAAATAAGGAAAAAAATCTTATGCATTTACAAAAAGAGGAGGCAGAATTAATAAAGATAAAAGCAAAAACTAATTTATTAGGATATACAAATAGCAGAATCATGTTTAATCAAATCTTTATTAAAAAGTCTAATAAAGTAGGCAAAGCTGTAACGAAGGCTAAAATTAATGCAAAGTTTATCACTAAAAATCTGATGTAAATTTCAGTGGTAAAAATTTTGAAAGCCTCCATAAAATTACTTCAAAGGAAAAAATTGATTGCCAAAATCATCCAGAGAAGATAGAAAGCCTCAGTAAATCAAAAGTCATACTTAAAATGGAAAAGGTTAACAAAGAACTTCCTTTAAAGGAGTGTTAAGCCTTGATAGTTTAATGTGTGAGTTATTAAAACCATCTAATAACCAAATAAAACTTATAAAATCTTAGGGCATAGAAAAAGACTATTTTAGAATATACTTTTTTGGCCCAGCATAATATTAATGTCAAAAGTTGATAGAGCATTAGAAAAAGAAAAACTACAGATTTTTAGTCAAAATTCCTTTAAAATGATCAAACTGAATTCAGAACTATTTTAAAAGTATAAGTGTTTATATAAGGTTTATTTTAAGAATTTATAGATAAGCTCATGTTGAGATATCTATTAGATATTTTATCATATCAAAATTTCAGAGGAGAAAAAATGTGATCACTTTTATTTGCTGAAAATTTGGATCTATGATCTATTCTTCATATAAAGAAAAACCACTGAGCAAATTAGGAAGATAATTATATTTAATTAATCTGATGAATAATACTAATTTCAAACCTGCAGTCAATGCTTAGTTAACTATAAGATATAAAAGGTATATTGATAAAAGTCAGAAATAAACAAAAAGACTTTCCTTACTATTATGTATCGTTGTTTCTCAAAATTTCAGCCAGTGAAAGAAGGCAAAAAAAGAACAAAGAGATTAGGTATTAACAAGGAGATGCAATTATTATTTGCAAATTTTGTGAATCTCCCTGTAGAAAAACTTTTAGAATCAACTGGAATATCATAACAGATAGTAAACTTTATTATTTGATTAATCAGAAAACTACTAGGCTAAAAACCATACCTTTTTCTGTTTAACAGTAATTACCAGTTAGAATATATGAATTATAAAACACTTCCACTAACCCAAAAACTTTAAAAACATGAAAAATAAGCTTTAAATGTAAAATAAATAAATAAATAATGATGTAGCAAGGAATAATTTTTTTTTTCCTTCTGGTACAGTGCCTTACCAGTTTCAGCCTTTTCTTCATCTTTAAGACAGTAAAGGTAACACATCTTTGAAGGAATTGAATAGGTATTTATGGTTGTCATCCCTAGGAAGGAGTGAGATGCATGGATTTATAGTATCTGCCCTTAGATTTGTTGAACTTAACTCCACTGCAGGAAGAGAGAGTTTTATCAGCATTTTACTTCCAAAGTTCGTAAGAAATAAAGCATGAAATCTTGGGGAATTATTGGCATAGACAAAAGGGCAGCGCTTGTAGACAACCCCATTGAACCATATTTGATTCCTTTCAGACATAGCACCTCCAAAGAACCCCTCAGGAGAAAGTGGCTGGGAGTAAGCCTATAAGGCCTGGTTATGCCTGACTGAGGAATATTCCTGACTTCAACATTAGGAAACAGGATTCCATCTGAGCCTACATTCCATTGTAGGACCAGCTGGTTTGGACAAGTGGCTGAGCAAAACAACCCCATCACAGCACAGAGAAGCAAGGCAGAGGTGTGGATGATTGCTGATAGTGCATCCTCTTCCATAGAAGGATAAGTAGGGGCCATGGACAGAGAAGAAGCTTCTCCCTGACTCCAGAGTTAAATGTCTAGAGCTTTCATTTGCAACTAAAGAAGGCTATAGCTCCCAATAATCTTAAACTATCCAAATGAAGCAAGAGATTTCTCATAGATTTATAATGGATGATTTGTCTTGATGATAGTATCTGGAAAAAAATCAAAAGATGCTTTTATAAAATAAAGGTGATAGAAGTATCACTCTTGCTGTTATTGACAAATTTCTCATATTACAGATGACAATTCTATTGTAAATGAAAGTATAGATATGCAAACCCAATTAATGGGATGGAATTATTTTTTAACTTGAAAAACAAATTCTAAAATTAATCTGGAAAATAAATGTACCCAAATAGTGAAGAAATTAGTTTTAAAGAGGAATAAAACACTGTGATATTACTGTAAAAATCATTAAAAATCTTTAGAAAGTCAGGTAACAACCATTTATCTATTTTCTAAGGAGGGCAAATACTGGTCTTTAGTAGTTAAATATTTATACTAATGACTTAATTTATAAATAGCCTGATTTTAAAGATATTTATTTCCTTGGAGCATAACTTATAATCTTGAGATAAGGCTAGCCTTTATTATTAGTTATAAGAGATGACATTTACATATAAAAGTTTGATTTATAAAATAACATTTTATTATAGATGACAATATTTGTTAAAAAGTTGTAAAAAGCTTTGGTTGTTCACTTAAAATTGTAGACTCCTATTTGAAACAAAAGTTTTGTTTAGAAGGTAATAATTAAACTGATGGTATACTATCAGTTATCTCACTTCATTAAACTCAAGAAACAAAAAAATGACCCAGAAAGTATTCTTAAAAATTATAGCTGAACAACTCCTCTATGTAAAAAAAGTTTTTTACAAGTAAAATTATCTGAAAAGATTAATTTTAAAACAGTGCAGAATATCAATTTGTCATGAGAATTATAGTGCTATGTTTCAGATAAAAAATTTCCAGAAGATGGCTAAGACAGACCTCTTCGGTATCAAATGTCAAAAAAACAGTTTAAGCAAAAACTGTAAGATTAATAAAAGATGAACCTACATTTTAGTTTCAGAGGGAAATAGTTGGCCTCTATTGCAAAATTCTAGTCTAGGACCATATCAATTTGTGTCTTTGCTAAAGAATATGTTAACTCCAGATCCTATAAGGTAAAGTTATAAATGCATCCCGTGGGGTTAAGGAGTTTAGGCTCTAAAGGTAGTGTCAACATATACCATGGACCCTTGAACAACTCAGGGGTTAGGGGCACCCACCCCCATGCGAACAAAAATCTGTCTACCTCTATCTCTGCCTCAAAAACGAAGGAATTAATAAATGATTCACTCAAGGACAGGAAGCTAAAAAGGTTTTGATAGAATCAGAATTCAAACCCCAGTTCTTTTGATTCCACATACTGTGATCTCTAAACAAACACAAACTTTTCCTGTCGCTTAATTAAGATCCATAAAATAAAAATAAAGGTAGTATATTTATTGAAAAAAAAATCTGTGCCTAATGGACCTTTGCAGTTCAAACTCTTGTTGTTCAAAAGTCAACTATAATTTGTATCCTGTACACATTAAGAATTATGAATGTGAAAATCAGAATAAGTTTTAAAAAGAAGGTAATTCGATCAGTGGTTTTTAAAACTCTATGTATTATTTTAGTTTTAAAAGTGTTTGAAAAAAAAAAACAGTATTTGAGTTATCATATTTCCCTAGGATAGCGGAGTGTAGTTAAATAATCTTTCCACATATCTTCCAAAGACTGTGTGGATCCATAAAATCTAATAAAAACCACACATAACTTATATCTAGAGCAAAAGTGAGAGAAAGGGAATAAAATTACATGTAATTGAGGAAATAATGTGAAGATTTTGCCCAAAAAAGGAGAAGGGTAGTGTGGTACAGAAATTGGTGAAATGCAGATAATATTATCTCCAGAAGAAGATTTTACCCTACCTGGAGTCTTGAGATCTAGGGGATCAAAGCCATGGCTGTTGGGGAATTGGGGATGGCATAGCTTAGTGTGGCAATGAGACAACCTAAAGGAAGTAGATATCCTTTGGAGATTTGGTAATTAATGGAAAGAAGGAAGAAAAGGATAGAAAGTGAGAATTTCATAGAAAGTAAAAAAATCACTGCAGTAGACAACACACCAACATGTAAAGAATTTATAATTCCATGCACCAACAGAAAAGAGTATTCTTGAACCAAAAACCCTAGTAAACCACCCAAACACCTCATAGGGCTCTAACAGGATGCTTGTTGTTAACTCAAGAAAATCTAAGACATAGGCTATTCAAAAGGAAAATTCTAGATATGTGGCAAGAAGGAAAACTACTATGAATTAAATATTTAAATGTCAATCAACTTCGATATATTATTAGACTCTAAAGAATTATTCTCTGGGGTTTCTGGCAAAAATAGTAAGTCACAGAGGCAAACAAATATCAGCAAGTATATTTCAAAAGCAACATACCGGCTTTTCACTCTCTCACCCCTTGATGCTTTCCTTCCTTTCTTCATCTAACTTAAATTTCATAGATTTCAACATTCATTATGATGTTAATTCTAGGTTTTTGTAAGCATTCTTTCCCAGATGAAAGAGGATCACTTCCATTCCTACTTTGCTGAGATCGTTTTTATCATAAATTGATATTGAACTTTATCAAATGCCTTATCTGTGTATCTAACACCACTGGAATACACTTCACATAGTCACGATGTATTATACATTACTGGTCTTGACTTGATAAGAGTTTGTTCAAGTTTTATGCATGTATTCACAAGGATGAAGTTGACCTATAGTTTTTCTTCCTTGTAATATCCTTGCCAATTATTATTTTTAGTCTTAAAAATGGGAATTATTTCTTTTTTATCATCTAGAATAGATTTTGGAAACTAGGATTATTTCTTTTTAAATATATGGAATAATTTACCAGTGAAGCCATCTGGGCCTAAAGTTTTCTTTGTACTAAAGCTGAAAATTGTGACTTCCAATTTCTTTAACAGATATAGGAATATTCAGAATTTCTACCTATTTTTATGTTAGTTTTGGAAAGAGGACCAGTTTCATGGGCATGCAACCTGTGTAGTCACATACATTTACAAGGGTCTCGCACTTGGTCTAGTATTTTATTGTCTCCATCTTTAAATTCCTATTTATTATTTGAACAAAGAAACTCTGATTCTCACTTTGCACTGGACCCTTCAAATTATTTCGTTATTCATTTTTTGTCATGTGTGTTTTTAAAGGTATTTGCTTATTTCATCTAAGTTACCAAATTTATTGGTATGAATTTTTAATAATACCCATTTATTCTATTTTCTATAGCTTTAGGATTTGTGATATTGTCTGCTTTTCTGTTTGTGATATTAATAATTTGTTTTTTTCTCTTGTATTTAAAATATTGCTATTAACAAAATACTTTGTTGGAGTTCCCATCGTGGCTCAGGAGTTAACCTGACTAGCATCCATGAGGACACGGGTTTGATCCCCCTGGCCCTACTCAGTGGGTTAAGGATCTGGTGTTGTTCTGAACTGTGATGTAGGTCACAGAAGTGGCTCAGATCCTGTGTTACTGTGGCTGTGGTGTAGGCTGGTGGCTTCAGCTCCATTTGGACCCCCAGCCATATGCTGTGGGTGTGGCCCTAAAAAGATAAAAAGACAAAAACAATAATAATAAGTAAAAAAAAATACTCAGCCTTTTTTGCAAAAAAATTTTGACTTTATTTCCTCAAAAATATTTTTATAAACATTTTCATTATTGCTTTTTTTTTTTTTTTTTTAAGGCCCACACCCACAACATATGGAGGTTCCCAGGCTAGGGATCAAATCGGAGCTATAGCCACTGGCCTATGCCACAGCCACAGCAACACCAGATCAAAACCACATCTTCAACCTACACCAAGTTCACAGCAATGCTGAAATGCTGGATTCTTAACCCACTGAGTGAGGCCAGGGATGGAACCTGCATCCTCATGGATGCCAGTCAGATTCGTTTCCCCTGAGCCAGACAGGAACTCCTCATTATTGCTCTTATCTTTATTAACTTCCTTCTACTTTTTTGAGGATGCTTAAGCATGTATTTAATGTGATTAATGTTATACTTTCTTGAGATGTAAGATTGGTTGATTTTCAGTTTTTCTTCTTTTTGATTACTAATATAGTGCTATAAATTTCCCTTTGATCACTATTTTAATGCATCTCTGATTTTTATATTTCAGATTTTTAGTTTCATTTAACTGAAAATATATTACATTGTGATTTCTTCTTTGGCATGTATGTTATATAATGGTATGTTTTTAATTTCCAAACACTTGGAGATTTTCCAGTTATTTTTATGATATTCCTAATTTAATTTTGTAATCAGGGAGTATACTCCATGTGATTTCACTTCTTCATAAAATATCTTGAGACTTAACTATGGATCGGCAAATGCAAGATTTAGTAAATACTCCCTATGTACTTGAAAATAATGTTTATTCTCAGTGTGTTGGATATAGTGTTGTTTAAATTTCCTATTTCTTTAATTTTTCCTATCTGTTCATTTACTGAAAGAAATGTGTTAAATTATACAAATTACAATTATATATTTATCTACTTCTCCTTTTAGTTGTCTTAGTTTTTGTTCTTGTATTAAACTTCTTTCTTTTTCCAGATGAAAATAGCATTATTTTATTTTTTGATTTGATAGATTATATACAATTGTATAGAAAATTCAAGCAGAGTAGAAAAGATGAGGGAAATATAAATAGCTCCCACATGTGTTAAACTTTTTATTAGACATATAGACATTTATAATTATTATATCCTCCTAGTGATTAAATTGAGCTTTTTAATCACTTGAAAGTTTGGCTATTCTCTTCATCTCAAAGTCTTATTTGTCTGACGTGAATAAACTACTATACCAGCTTTATTTTGGTTAGTATTTGTATGGTATACCTTTTCTGCTCCTTTTGTTTTCAGATATTTATAACTATATATAAAGTATGTCTCTTGTAAACAGCACTGAGTTAGATCTTTGATTTTTGTTTGTTTTTCATCCAATATGACTATTTCTTCCTTTAATTGCGGTGTTTAGTCAATTTACTTTTAGTAATATCACTTAGTTGGATTTAAGTTATCTATCTTGCCATTGTTTTCTAATTGTCTGATGTTTTGTTCATTTCTTTTTTCTTGCTTTCCTTTGGATTATTATTCCCTTTTATATATTAGTCCATTCTTTATTTGCTTTTTAGCTCTGTGTATTTTGTGATTTTTTTTTTTTAGTGATAACCCTTAAAATTACTATATGTATTCTAGCTAGTAAGTTGTGATACTTCCCAAAGTATAAAGAAGCTTAAAAAGACTTTTATTCCATTAACCAACACTCCTACCTTTGTTATTAATTCCATATCTTTCAAATCTTTACCTGCTTTAAATGCATAAAATTTAATACTCATTACTTTTTAAAGAGAATATTAATTTATATTTTCCACATTTATATCTTCTAGCACTCTCATTCCAGTTTGCAGTTATATGCTTCCATCTGGGGTCATTTTCCTTCAAAATTCCCATTAATGTTTTCTGTAGTGCAGATCCGATGATAACAAATTATCTTGGCATTTGTTTATATGTAAACATCTTCATTTATCCTTCCATTTTTGAAGGATACTTTTGCTATGCATAGAATTACTGGTTTGCAGGGTTTGTTTGGCACTTTAAAATATTAACCTCTTATTTTCTTAAGTCCATAGTTTCTGTTGAAATATCAATCATCAGTCTTTTTGATGTTCATTTGAAAGTATTATCTCTGCATTTTGTAGGTATATGAAGATTGTCAGTTTGTTTTTAGTTGTCAGATGTTTGATGAAGTTGTGCCCAATTGTATTTTTCTTTGTATTTATTGTTTGGAGTATGTACTTGAGTGCCAACTCACACCCCCTAAATCAAAACCCCTGGGCATGGGGCATAGGAGTCTACATTGTGCCAGGCTGCCCAGATGATTCTTATGCTCAAAATTTGATAACCATCTTATAGAAAAGTAAGGCAGTATGACATGCTTTGGAAACTGAACATAATTTGGTGTGCCTGAATTGTAGGTTACAAAAGGTAGTGGGTTAGGGGAGATGAATCTGGAGCAGAATGCCAGGGTCCACTTGTAAGAAGTCTTCCATGACACACTGGAGAAAGAATGTGAAGATTCAACAAGAAACCACTAAAGAGTTTAAAGCAGAAGAGTAAACTTTTAAGATTTTTTAACGAAAGATTACCCTGGCACCAGTGTGGATGGTTGGATATGGAGCAGACATAGTCAGGAAGGAAACTCTGGAGAATGTTTTAATTTTATTAGAATAAGATAAGAAGGATTAGACTAGGTTTGAATAGATAGACTTGGTGACCAATTGAATACGTGGGTGAAGGCAGAAGAAATGATTTTAAATGAGTTTGATGCCCATATTTGCTTGCCTCCATCTCTAAATTTATAACCGAAGATATAGACAATGAATGTTTTAAAGCTACAACTCTGCACTTTTCTACTTTTTCTTATTTTTTATCACAAGACCTATTTTTTTTAAGAAACATAAAACTTAAGACAAACTTTTACAGCCACCATTACAACATGGGAAGGACATGCTATAGGACAGTCCCTTACTGAATAACATCATTAGCTAAATGCCTATGAGACATTAGCCGAGATGGCATGTCCACTTGGAGATACAATGATACAGACAATTTGGAAGGCTCCATTGCATTCTATGGTTGAACATGTGACAATGTGTGTGCACGAGTGGTAGTCCAGACTAAATTTTTTCAATAAATGAGTATGATATTAAAAGCCAGCCCATTCCTTTTTTGTGTCACAGAATGAGACATTCCTTTTAATCAGGCTGTCTGGTGAAACCACAGTAGTGACGGTCTTCAAGCTGATTGTGCTAGGAAGGAATTTCCCTTTGACTGCAGAATGTCCTAGCTTTATTTCTTTGTTAAAATAAAATGACAGAGGTTTGGGATATTAGAGCAGTTATATCAAAAACTCTACCTCCTACCCATGCTGAGTAGAAAGCTGCCACTCTAAGCTAAGCTGGGTCCATGAGCCCTAAAGGGCTTTGGCTCAAGAGTAAATTAAAGGCAACAAATACTAAATCAAACTTCCCTGTAGCGCTTGGAGTCCCCAACCCCTTCCCCCAAAAGGCTCTGTATCATCTACCCAACAATCCCAGAGCACATATGACTTTTCTGCTATAGTCATTCTCAGAAACCACCAAAAACAGTCATAAATACAGGCCTTATTCAACCGAAAACCTTTTAATGACATGCTTTTTGTTATTGTTACATCTCGTACTCTATAAAACACTGTCTCCTCCTTTTAAAAACGTCCCTGGTTTGTTGAAGAAACTAGGATGTTTGTCTTGTAGAGTCTTAACATTGTGGATTTGGCTGATTGATTTTCCCTGGTTTCTTCCATCTTGCTCCTTTACTCCCATGAGTACTTTACAATCTGGCAATATAGATGATACTATCTAGAGACTTGACTAACTTCAGGTTCAATTTTCTTTCTTTATTTCTGAAAAATTACTTCATCAGAAGGGGTGTACCTGTATTATTGCATCATATCAAGAAGTGAATAACATCTATTGACACACTTTTAGTAAAGTTAAAATTATCCATGGGTTCAGAGACATTCGTCTAAGTTCTCCGTGATACTGTTTCCACATCAATCTCTCATGCTATGGTTTCAGCATCCACAGATGATCATTACCTAGATGCATACTTTCTTTATATATATATATATATATATATATATATATATATATATATATATAATGATTTTTTTTCCACTATAGCTGGTTTACAGTAGTCTGTCAATTTTCTATTGTACAGCATGGTGACCCAGTTATACATATATGTATGCATTTTTTCTCACATTATTATGCTCCATCATAAGTTTCATTAGGGGAATCTGCTAACATTTTAATGAATGAATTAGGTAGGATTCTTCTGTGAGTAACTTTCTCTCATGCACTATTTAGTTGTTAAGAATAAATTTTAAAAGATTTGAGCTTCATTATTTCTCTTAATTCATCAGTTTCAAAGAAATGAGATAGTGCCCTAGCAACATCCAAGAGTTACCAAGGAGTGTACGTGTGTGTGTGTGTGTGTGTGTGTTAATTATCTCAAGTTATATTCATGTTTATATAATATATGTAAAGTGGTCATTACTTGTTTTGATGCTCATATTGTCTCATTTTCGGCCAGTAGAAATCCCCTAATGTCACTCTCCTGTTTTTGTGACATGATTCATTAGTCTTTAATAGTTTCCTTGCTTTCTGGAATAAGATGACCCAGTTTCATCTATTTCATCTTACATAATTCCTGTTCCAGACCCGGACTCAGCGATTTCTTTTAAAAGTTCTGGTTTCTTTTAGTGAGAAATAGTACTTAGAGACCACAGTCTGGATGGTAGGAGTACTTACTGCTGCTGAATTGTCATTGCTACAAGGACTTTTCAATGAAAGAGTGGAAAATATATTTTTATAGACATAGTATTCTATATATGACAAGTTCTAAATAACAATATTACTAATAAGACCTCAAAATGCATTTTCAGATATCTTCAGAATTTACTTGACCCTTAGATTATATCCCCCAAAAGACAGTCAAAATACTAGTTTTCCAAAACCACTGGAAATAACTATATATCCTTTTGGTAGTTATGCCACTATTTGACATTCATTTCAGTTTAGTGGTTTTGGTTTGTTTCCAATTTTAGAAAGGGTGCTTTTTATTCTTTTTTATCTAATTTTTGTTTTTAGTTACATGAAACATTTACACAGTCTAAGATCAAAATTATACAGTAAACTACATTCACATATATTCACCTCCATACCTGTCCAATCTGCTGTCTCCTTCCTCCTCTTACAGGTGGCCATTGTTAATATCTTTGTATCTTCTGTTACTTGTGTGTGTTTACATTTATTCATATTGTTCTAGACCCTGTTTTGTTTTGGGTTTTTTTTGTCTTTTTGCCATTTCTTTGGGCCGCTCCCACGGCATATGGAGGTTCCCAGGCTAGGGGTCCAATCGGAGCTGTAGCCACTGGCCTACGCCAGAGCCACAGCAACGCGGGATCCGAGCCGTGTCTGCAACCTACACCACAGCTCACGGCAAAGCCGGATCCTTAACCCACTGAGCAAGGGCGGGGACCGAACCCGCAACCTCATGGTTCCTAGTCGGATTCATTAACCACTGTGCCACAACGGAAACTCCAAGACCCTGTTTTTTTAATGCATTCTGAGGATCACATGATGTCATCCATAATTCGTCAACCAACCCCCTCTTGATGAGTATCTGCTTTGTTTCCAGTTCTCAGTTATTGAAAATCATAAATAGCATTTTGCTTTAAAAAATTTTTTTTTCTTACTAGGGCCACACCTGTGGCATATGGAAGTTTCAAGGCTAGGGTTCGAATCAGAGCTGCAGCTGCTGGCCTGCACCACAGCCACAACAACTCAGTATCTGATCGAGCCACATCTGTGACCTACACCATAGTTTGCAGCGATGCGGAATCCTCAACCCACTAAGCAAGGCCAGGGATTGAACCCTCATCCTCATGGATATTAGTTGGATTCTTTACCCACTGAACCACAATGGGAACTCCACATTTCACTTCTTTTTGTCACAATACCTTTGGGACATTTTTTAAAAGAGAGATTGCTCAAGCAAGGGGCTACTGCATTTATAATTTTTCCAGATCAAGGGCATACTTTTAACCATTAACCTTGGAATTCCCTGTTGGCTCAGTGGGTTAAGGATCCAGCACTCTCACTTCTGTGGCCTGGGTCTCTGCTGTGGCACGTGTTCAACTCCTGGCCCTGGAACTTCAGCGTGCTGCAAAAAGTAGCCAATAAAAAATAAAAAATAAACATTAATCTTGCTAAGAAAATATAGAAACTTAAAACTTTTTATTACAGAGAAAGAAAAAAACTTTAAATGGAGTAATCATATTTATCAGGAATATTTTATTAATAAAATTTAAATTATTAGGTTTATGAATTATCTCTGGTATAGTATAAATAAACACCTTGAACAGTACAAAACTTTAACAACTTTCATGTGAGTGGGGATGGATGGATAGATGGAGAGAGAGAGAATTTTCCCCCCTGAGAAGAATATTTCTGATTGTAATAACTTTACTATCTTTTTAATTCAAACAATTATTTTATTATCTCTTAAATGACACAACAGAAATGGAAGTAAATTAGCAATATCTACATAATAGCACTTGTAATATTTTTTGAAGTGTTGGTAAATCTGCAAGTTTGTTTCCTTGGGCCTAAAATATAATCTAACATTTATAGGCAGAATGAAATATATTTGATGGTCCTTTTTATGATCCAATATGTTAAAAAAATATGATTATACTGTCTTAAAATTTTTAGCTAGTGTCATCTTTCTGACGTCAGGAGGAGCAACCCCAATAACTGGATGAGTCATATTTGCTTTTATATCTTACACACAGCAAAAGTTTAACCTCATAAAAGAGTTGAACAGTCAATTTAAGCTAAAAGATTCATGTTTGAATAGCAGCTAGTTATGTATAAAAAATATACAAATAAAAACATGTAACATATAAAAACTGGTGAATAAATCACTAATGATTTGTTTACTTATGTTATCAGATTATCCTTCAGATATAACCATAAAGGCATTCACAAGATGACGTACAGATAAAAAAATGGTTAAAATTGCTTCTTCTTAATTTTTAGTCTTCTACTGGCAAGGAGAAGTCTTGGCATCTTCTTTTCCTTCTTCAAGGCTATGGTCAACAAAACAAAAATAAACATCACAGGTCCCCAGTCTCCAGCCTCGCTGTAAATGACCATTTCCAACATACTTACAAATTCACCTTGTCTTACTTTTCATGATTATAAAGGCAGTTTTACTCACTATTTACTAGGTTAATAACATTCTACCTTTAAAACACAAAGATACAGGTATTGTCTCCCGTAGCTAGCCAGTAGAAGCATTTTGACAATACTGATCAGTACGAGAGTGCTATTTAAATAGAAGTTGTCTAGAAATGGCAATATGCTATTAGTTAAATGGATACATAAAAATATAATTTTGCTTATGAATTATTTATAAAGTTAGTTTAAAAACTGAATAAGAAAAAAGTCCACTACCTTTTACACATGCACGTTTGCAGTCCTTCATGCTAACAAAATTATTGTCATTCCCTCCACAGCCAGTATAGGTGAAGGCCTCACAGGCTTTGTGTCTTGGATTAAAATAATAGCGAGTCACATTAGCAGAACACAGTCCCTCATCTTTTGGACTATAGCAAAATGATGGACCTTAATGAAAAAGAAAACAAAATTAGGAATGCAGTAATACTAGAATTAATAAACTAGAGTGATTACTGAAGTAACTGAAGAAAACCTAATCCCATAGAAGCTTCATGCTGAATCCAAAATATCATACTAAGCCAGTTTAAAAAGAGTGCCTTAAATTTCAGAATATCTCCACATGCCATATTTTTCTAATTCTAAGTTTTTATAAAGTGGACAGAATTTCTTCTGAAGCTATATCCTTGTATCATTTGAATATGTAAAGAAATTAAACACAGAAAACAGATATGATCAGGTACATTTCAATGGAAAATATATGACATGCTTTGGTAAACTTTCTTGGGTTGGTAGTTTTATTTTAAATGTTTTTTATCAGCTCTCCTTCCATTCTTCATCGAGAATACATATATTTAATTCCCAGGTAGCCACTGGAGCACCTACATTTACATAAACAATTTAAGACAATGCCAGCAACCATCTCCTCATTAATTCAAGATTTTGCATATTCAACACAGTACAGCTACAGAGCTTTATCAAAGTCTCTGCCAAAGCAAGTCTTCTTTTTTGTTGAACTTATTTATCTATGTGTACATGTCTTTGCTGTGCCTGCAGAAAAGGCCCGCATTGTCTCTCTCTCCAAATACTACATTCTGCCCAAGTAAACTCATCATTTTAAGGACTGCATAGGAGAGGACGTAGGTAAGAAATGGGGAGGAGAGAAAAGAGAGATAGAGGTCAATTTGTGCTACAGTTTGCATTTACTAAATAATACAGAAATCTAACCAAAAACTTCGATTTTCACCATCTTGTCTCTAATATATTGCACCATCTCATATATACAAGTGATTTCATACAAACCTTAGGTCATGCTATTCATTAATGAACATGGTAACTTTTTACATGTAAATTAAGAAGGTGAGAAATAGTTCTAAAGAAAATGCAGAAGAGGAAGCAAAAACTTGAATCATAGCTTAGTCACTTTCCAGCCCTGACACCTTGGCAAGTCATTAACTTCTAGCTTCCATTCTTGTATGTAAAACTAGGTGTAATAACAGACTCTCACTGGGTGGTAGTGTGAAGACTGATATCATATGTGAAACCACTAGAACACAAACCAGATTAATTCCACATCAAATGATTAATTGTTTCACCCTAACATCTTAAAACCTAAATGAGTACTTACTTTTCTTTGGCGCACAGAAGCCCATACACGTAGCTTCATCCAGAAACCGATTTGCATTGCCATGACACCCGCCAGATAGGAATTTTTCACATGTCATAGAACTTAGATTGAAGAAATACTCTTCTCTGAGCTCCCCACATTGCCTCTTACTGACTTCTAATCGGCAAATTTTGGGAACTTCTAAGAGAAAGACAGCATAAAACAATGTTGGTCAAAAGCTGCCCTTCTTAGTATTACTTTGAAAATTTCAGTGTATTTTCAGAAATAGCTGGTGATGGCTGAGGGGTTGGAAGGGGGCATCATATTTAGTGCTGGGATAGTAAATCCCCAAAAGACTGCCCATTAAATCCTGGGTCCAGAATCCACAGATTCAATCAACCCCAGAAATATTCAGAAGATACCCCCCAAAAAGCAAAACTTGAACTTGCCCTGCCTGTGCTGGCAACTATTTGCAGAGCGTTTATTTTGGGTTAGGCATTATAAGTAATCTAGAGACGATTTAAAGTATAATGGAGGATGTGCATAGGTAATATGCAAATACTGAAGATTTTGATGGGGAGGGGGGCTCCTAGAACCAATCTCTACAGACATGGAGACAAAACTTCACTCAGCTTTTTTTTTTTTTTTTTAATGTCTCCAGGGAGTTCCCATCATGGCTCAGTGGAAATGAATCTGACTAGCATCCAAGAGGATGCGGGTTCGACCCCTGGCCTTGCTCAGAGGGTTAAGAATCTGGCGTTGTCATGAGCTGCGGTGTAGCTCACAGACACAGCTTGGATCCCTTGTTGCTGTGGCTGTAGTGTAGGCCAGGGGCTATAGCTGCAATTCTACCCCTAGCCTGGGAACCTCCATATGCCCCAGCTGCCACCCTAAAAAGACAAAAAAAAAAAAAGTCTCCAGACCTGACTCAGCTATGATAAATGTTTCAGCTTCACTAGAAACACTGTTCTCAGTGTGCTGATTGTTTCTACATATGAAGTTAGTCAAACTTATTCATAGGAATACGCATTTTTTGCTGGCTCAGGTCCTTGAAGAACAGAGCCTCATGTTTTGTTACAGGCCTTAACAGAGATAATAAATATAATTAAAATAAAACAGAAAACAGCATCATGAATCTTCACTGTATCTCTCTACCCAAGACCTGTTTAGGTAGCAGGGGATGAAAGTTAGGTCAAACTAGCTAAATCTCCTTTAATAACAAAATCCACTAAAAGTATTTCAGATTGGTAGATAGTGAGCAGGAGGGAATAGTGTTCTCTGGGCGGCATAAAACCCATAGGTTTAGAACTAATGATAAATACAGGCAAGCCTGAATATATTATGCTCTTGCATTGTTATGCCTTACAGTGAAATCTTGCCCCAGTCTGCACACACACTGGATTATGATAAATGCCAGGCAGAAGAGAGAGGATGTTTTAGTCGCTGTGAACTTTGTGATCACTTTCAGGAAACCGAAAAGCAGTAAGCCTTGCTTAATATTTGAGAAAATTTAGGCTAAAAGGTACTGTAGAAAATAAGCTGGAAAATAAGCTGTTACTACTAGCCCTTCCGTGCAAGGAGCCGCGCAATAGTTGTGAGTGTCTGCGAGAGCACTTACTCTCTATCCTCCAGCACGCTTCATCGCAGGCCTCCCACGTTTCAAAATTGTTGGCATTGCCCTCGCAGCCCCCATACATGAACTCTCGGCAGCTCTGCGTGTACCTGTCGTAGTAGTAACTGGGGACCAGGGCACGGCAGGGCCCCTCGTCTGGGGGCAGGAGGCAGATCTCCGAGTAATTTCCTACAAGGGGGGCAGAAGGAGAGCCAGAGAGTGAGAGGAGGAAGTCACCCCCCCGCCCCGCCCCAGTCTCCGTGGAGGGAGAGGCTTCTCTGGGAATTCTGCCTTCACTGCTCCCAGCACCGTGGAAGGGCCTCTGCAGAGAAAGAAAGTGCAAACTTGTGGCGCTTGTGCGCCACAGGGATCAGGGGAAAGCAGGGAACAGAGAGCTGCTGCAGGGGGTCCGGCCCTGGCAATAAGGGGATCCCCTGGGTGGGAAATACCTGGCGACGCCCGAGGAGCATCTCCCAGCGCAGTCCCCACCAGGAGCAGCGGCAGAAGCACCAGCCCGTGGGTGCGGACAGAGTTCATGGTGTCCGACTTAAAGTGGCCGGTGGGGCAAGTTGTCCCCAGAAGGCCCCGGCGGGACGAGGGTACACAGCCTCCAACCTCGAGGCAGTCTTGGTTCCTGCGCGGTGGGTGCCGAGGCTTTATGTAGGGTGGATGTCTGAGCCTCTCTCTGACCCCGGACAGGGCGGAGCAAGCCTTTACGAAGGCTGGAGGGGAGGCTGATTCATGCCTGCGAGAGAGCTCTGACCCTGCAGCCTCCTGGCTGGAAAGTGTGCGGGGGAGAGGAATTCCCCACCAAAGCTGAACCTGCCTCCCAAACTTTCTCCAGTGACTGGGTGGGGATGACCAGATGGGGCATTGTGTCAGTGATGGGAAGTAGACAAGCTAAGGGAAATGACCTGGCTGTGATTGCACAAAGTTCCAAGTTGTGCAGCATCACCCCGAAGCCTAAATCCACACTTTCAAAGCACAAAGTCCCTCTTTGAAGGGCAGAAGGTGTGCAATTAATAGGTCCAAGGGGAGCTGGGCCCATTGGATTAGACCCTTTAGATTAGAAATTTAAGTATATGTGTATTTATTTACCTCTATACATAGATATACACAAATATTCAGATTCCAATTGAGGTCTAATTTACATTTCATAAAGGGCTCATAATATGTCTTAAGTCTACAGTTGGAGCAGTTTTGACAACTATATATACCCTTGTAATCACCATTCCAATCAAGAGTTAGAATGCTTCCATCACTCCCAAACACTCTCTCATACCCTTTCCCAATCTATCCTTCCATCCCCAGGCCAGGGGCAACCCCAGTTCTACTCACCATAGACTGGTTTTGCCCATTCCAAATCTCCTGCAAATGACATCATAAAGTATGTACTGTTTTTTACTTCTTCCACTCCACTGCACCATGGTATAATTTGTTCCTTCTAAATGTTGAGTGTTCTTACAATGTACGAATATACAGCACATGTCCTATTACTGGACATTTGTGTTATTTCTAATTTGGGGCTACTCTGAGTAAAGCTGCTTTGTGTGTGCATACAAGTTTTATTACTCTTGGGTAAAATATTAGAAACTGCTGAAGTAGAACTGTTGGGCCCATTGGATTAGACTGCCAAAAGTGATTATACCATTTTACACCCCCATAGCCATGTGTTGGGCTTGTAACTCTGTTTTTTTGGAGCTGGAACATGAAAGTCCAAAGAGAGGTGGCGTGGGGCGGTGGAGGGGTGGGGTGGGAGGGGGGGTATGTCATCTGTAAGTTTTAACCAGAGCAGCCCCTTCCCTTACCTTTCTTAATGTAGTGTATTTATTACAGTGCATGGTTCCTTTGACATGTTACCCTGAGCCTAACTTTTTACTTATGCAAAACAAATTATTTACACTGGATTTTACATGAAGTATTAGGAATATTCTGGGAGAACATTTTAATGGGTTCTCTTGATGAATGTGTCTTCCATTCCTCCCCCTTTTCCTCTTGCTTTATTTAATATTCTCAAGAGAATAATTATCCTTGGCTTCTCCTGGAGATACTGGAGGGACTTTACATAAGTTCTCATTCAAGTTTCTGAGAATCCTTGTGCTCACAGTGAGTTAATAGGCTGGCATATTTTAACACACTATAACCCCTCAGGCCAGTTTTCAGTTATCCTGATATCATGGCAGAGAATCACATTCCTAGGAAAACAAGCGTGTCCTGAAAATACTCTGCGTCCCATAGGCTTTCAGATTACTAGATATCTATGATTAAGAATGACAGATATAAGGATAATGTGTTTAACAACCTGCTCACCAGGAGAAAAACAATGGCGGGATGGGGGGTTGCTATATGTATATTTTACTGGTTTCCATGGAGTAAATGCTTCCACTTTAGCTGGTTTCAAGCTACCAGATTTGGAAATAGATGGGTACAATCAGTTCGCCAGAGCCAGTGTGAGCCGGCTCCAGCACTGATGGTTTTGGAAAGTCACACTCATGACAATCAGATTAGACCTTCCCACTATCACCCATATATTGTTAGGGGAGGGAAGTTTTACAAATATTTAGCCAAGATCAAGTTCAGAAGAAAAGGTAATTCAACCTCAAGCTCAACCTATTTCAGTTCTTCAGAGTATGATTAAATGTATTTACCAAATGGACAAATTCAAGGACTAAGACTGACTCAGACTTACCATCTAACATTGACTATTGTCTCTTCTGTTTTTTGTTCTTAGCTGCTGGCACTTTCTGATCATCTTTTGCTTCATATAGATAGAGGAGTCTTAAGGAATTCCTGCTGTGGTGCAATGGGTTAAAGAATCCGACTGCAGCAGCTCCGGTCACTGAGGAGGTTCAGGTTCAATCCTGGCCGAATGCAATGAGTTATTAAGGATCCATGTTCTGTATGCTGCATGTGCAGCCATTAAAAAAAAAAAAAAAAAAAAAAAAGGGAGTTCCCGTCGTGGCGCAGTGGTTAACGAATCCGACTAGGAACCATGAGGTTGCGGGTTCGGTCCCTGCCCTTGCTCAGTGGGTTGACGATCCGGCGTTGCCGTGAGCTGTGGTGTAGGTTGCAGACGCGGCTCAGGTCCCGCGTTGCTGTGGCTCTGGCGTAGGCCGGTGGCTACAGCTCTGATTCAACCCCTAGCCTGGGAACCTCCATATGCCACAGGAGCGGCCCAAGAAATAGCAACAACAACAACAACAACAAAAAAAGGAATCTTTTGAATCAGGGCAGATTATTTTGGGAAATTGAATGATGCAGTGGGAAAGCAGAATTGGGAATAGAGGAGACTTGGATTGTATTCTTTGTGCCTTTGGACAAGTTACATAAATCCTCTGAGCCTCAGTTTTCTTTATCTGTAAAGTAGATATAATTACTGTCCCTTATAAGTGTGTTATGAGGGCTAGCACCTAGACACTCAAAGGGATGTGCTTTAGCCCCTCACACAGCCACAGAATCCACCCGGATCATCCCAGGTTCCAGTTCCCACTGAAAGCCTTGGCACAACATTTTATGGAGAATCAAATGCAATCAAGAACCAGAGCAACATGAACCGGCCTTGTAGGACTGAAACCTGTGACTTTGCCTCAATCAGCTCTCCTCTTTGTCAGAGGTCGCCTCTCTGCCTGGAAGGGTGCCACACAATCAGACTGTGCTTTGTGATGGTCTCTTCTGAGAATCTGAGCTTCAGGGTCCTCTCAGCCTGAGCATAGTACTTAGTCCACTCAGGTCTGCTGTGTAACAGATGGAGGGGGAGGGGACCAAAGGTAGGCTTTTCACCCTCCTTCAGACACAGGTTGAAACCCGCATTCAGAGGTACTTTACAAATGTTAGTTTCCTCCTCGTTCTATGCCAGATAAGGTGCACCTCTAACACCTCTGTGACCACTGAGCAGGGACAGGTAAGAAAGAAACAAGTAGGTGGGTTAAAAGTTAGAGAGTGTCAAGCCAGGTGATCAGGAAGGAAAGTACTCCTTAATTGCAAAACACAGAAGTATTTTTATAACCATGAAGAAGATAGGTTCCAATATAAGAGAAGTCTAAATTTCCTGGTATTACTTTAAGTTACCGAATTTCTCCTTAGGACCATGGGGGAGGAGCCATGGTACCACCGCAATCAGTCTCCAAAGGAATGTCATAGTACTTGTATTTCCCTAAGTAGGGTCTAAGCCAAAAGGTTACCACAACCAAGGAAAAGAATTCCTTTATCCAAAGTCAACAGGAAGTGTAAGACTGGAGGGAATTGGGGAGAAGGGTCACCCAGATTGATTCGTCATTGCTAGACCAAGTGACAGCTTTAGTGGCTGCAGCAAAAACAAAGGTTCCAAATAGTTTAGAGGTATGTAAAATAAGGCATGGAATTATAATTTGAATGCTGAAAGTATCTATAAATACCATCTGTTCCATATTTTTATTTTCCATTTACAAATTGATACCTAGAAAGAGAAGATGGCTGGTCATATTTACTTACCTTAGTTTCTGGCAAAGCTGAGATTAGAACCCAAATTCGTGATACTCACTCAGCCCTGTATTCTTTCTGACATGTCCAGATCTAGGTTCTTTCTACCATATCAAGACCTTAGAGTAGAAAACTAAACACCAGAAATGAAACACACGAGAGCTACCATGAGTTCAAGAGCAGCTTTGCACATGTCAGATCACTGCCTCTGTTCTCTTTCACCCCCTCTCCCATCTTGACCCCATAAGAAGTGGATATGAAGTTGATTTAGAACACAGTAGCTAGAATTTCCAAGCCTTGTTGTTCTAGCCTCTGAGATCCCTCTAGACTTGAAAGGTGACCATGAGCTTAAGCAAAGGATTAAGGCAGATAGTCTTCCCCTCCTCAGATACCTTAGGGAGTGGTGCAGGTCTAGCCCTCTAGTGCTTGAGGAGAATTAATTTAGCCTGGGGATTTGAGGATGCACATAACATAACGTAGTCACTTAAGGAGTTACACCCATAACTCCTTAGTAAACAAAGTTCCTGCTGCCGTTAGTTTAGCCCTGTCAAAATAAAATCTGAAATGAGTCCAGCTGGCACTAACAAGAAGTTTGCACATCTGCTAAGAAAGGCAGTTCATCTCTTCTGAGAGATTAGGAGTCACAAGAGTCTTATTAAAGTTTAGACAACTCTTCACTAACATTTTTCTGGTGGGTTGGGCCATGTAGGAAATGTTTCCTCTAACTTGCCCTCTGTTGGACACCGAGTGCATCTTTGAGGGTTACATGATAAAGTGCAGTCACTTAAAAGGAGGAGACATTCCCTATGCCTAATTTTCTTCTTCTCTCTAGGCAGAACAAGATTATGGAGTATATAATGTATCTCTTGCCATAGTCATTTGTTTATTCACCTATTCAAAAGATAAGCAGATTAAGGAGTCCCCATCGTGGCTCAGTGGAAACGAACCCGACTAGTATCCATGAGGATGGATGCAGATTTGATTCCCTGGCCTCACTCAGTGGGTCAAGGATCTGGCATTGCCTTGAGCTGTGGTGCAGGTCACAGATGAGGGCTCAGATCTGGCAGCTGTAGCTCCAGTTCGACCCCTGGGAACTTCCATAAGTCACAGGTGCTGCCCTAAAAAAAAAAAAAAAAAAAAAGGTGTACAGGGGAGGAAGCAGACCCCTGCCTGGGACGGGTTCTCAGCCCAGGGTGTGTGTATACAAGAGCCCCTGGGGAGCAACTTAGAAATGTAGATTCCTAGCCCCTCCCCGACTCTCTCCTGACTCAGTAGATTAGAGACCAGGAGCCTGACTTAAATAATGAAAGATAAACAGATTAAACATTTAAAATGTGCCCAACTTTGTGTGCATATGGGATACAAAGATGAATAATCACATTTGGGATCTCATAGCAAAATAGGGTAAAGAGATAGACACTGTATAACCCAGCTGTAATATACTGTTCTTAGTATAATATTAAAAATATGTACCAGGTTCTGTGGGATTATGGAGTAGGAAGTAAAATTTAAGCAAAGAGCTCAATTCACACTAAAAACCAAGCCACATGAACACATCTCACATTACATCTTCTGTGTCTGTGGGACACAGATTCTTTCCTTTAGTCAGCTAGTTGCTTTGGTTGGTATTTTTAGGAGCTATAGTTATGGCAAAGCATTACCTTTCACAGTAGGGCAGAATCTCAGAGACCCCCTTTCTCTTCTTCCTAGATATATGTTCCCTCAGATGTCATGCCTACTTAGGATACAAACTATCACTTCTCTAGCTCAGGTTGCTACACATTTAATTATCTAGGGCACCCAGAAGGTTGGAACAAATTTTGGACTATTTTATCCAAGACCTTTTCCACACAGTGCAGCCTCACTGCCAACCCAGAAATTCTAGTTTACCAGTTCTCTAGAGAGTTATCACATTAAAAATGGGGGAAGAAAAGGAAAATTTCCCCTAACTCTCATATGCCATGTAGAAACCTCAATAGCAATAACTAAGTGCTGCAAAAAATATTTATTGAGAGTTTGCATTGTACTTTACATTCATTAGCTATTAAATCCCCCACAATAACCACTTGAGGGAGATACTTTATTCTCCTCCCCATTCTGCAAATAAGGAAGCTGAAGCTTTACACAGATACATGACTTGCTCAAAGCTATACAACTAGCCCAGGCAGTCTGTATCCTGGTCCTCTGGTCTCACTCACCATGCACACATCCTTTTCTTCCACGATAGTGGGGACCCAAATCAGGCTCATCATATAGAACATGTGCTCACGACCTTAGTTCAGTACCTGAACAGCTCTATCTCAGATTTCCTTTTCCCTCAAACATAAAGTTTATAATTGAGGACTAACAGATAGCTACAATTGAAATACACTGCTCTAATGCTCTAAGAGAAACATCTGCCAAGGTTGATAATCAGATTAGAAGATTGAGAGAGGTAATCACTAAAGACCTTATTTTCAGAGTTATATTTAGCAGAAAGTAATGGATCTTGACCTTTCAAGTGTAAAGATACCCTTTCATGCAAAAGTCTTGTCATTTTTATACTCTAGTCCAAATCTCATGTGCATTATACATTATAAACTGTCGTAAGCCCACCAAATGTTCATTTGTTCTAGCTCTATGTGTAGAAGCTTTTGCATCTTAAATCACACAGGAGGGACAATCTGCCATTTGGGGGCAGGAGGAGGCATTAGCTATAGTTTGAAAGGGGCATACATCTCCTAGCACTCCCTCTATTTTTCCCTCGTATTGACTATTAACTGAGGGAAAAACTGAGTTGAACTGAAAGGTGTATGTTAGAAGAAAGTTGAGTACACCAGCCTGAGATAGATATGCTGAACCAGACAGAGAAGGGGGAGTTGTTCTATTGGTCAACTGAATCTCCTGTATTCTCTCTCTTCCTTTCTCTCACAATGAAGGTCATGTCCTGGTCCAGTCAGTCAAACTCCTTGGCTAGGGCTTTGAGTCCTTCTCTTATCTTCTCAAAGGCTGCTCTCTTCTCACTCCTCTGTGACATCAGTGCTGCCTCTCTCTTACCCTGCAGCACAGGTTTTAAGTTTCCATTTGGAATGCTCTATCTCTGATTTTTTTTTTTTCATCCCAAACTTAAAAGTCATATTTGACTTTACATTTCTTCTGTTAGGGCCCCACTTCATTGCTCCTTTTTCTAGCAAAACTTATCAGAAATATTATCTTCACTATCTGCCTCCACTTCCTTATCTCCCTCTTCCCCCACATTCCACTCAATAAACTTTCATACCGGAAAGAGGAAGGACAGAAAGTACTCTTTTCAGGGGCAACTCATCATGTTGCCTCATCTTACCGGACCTCTCAATGCATATGACAAAGCAGCCGGAAACCACATTTTTCCATTTACATTTTGTCTAACCCCTCAGCAGTATTTAACAATTTCAAATCTTTTGTTATCCTCGAAATACTTTTTTTTTTTTTTAGTTTTTATGATACCCTTTTTTTTTCCCTTTTTCCTGATTTAGTTGACGCCTCAATCAGTCTATCCTTCTCCTCTGCCTGCCAGTTAAAGGTTGAAGGGATTCAAGGTTTCCTATGACTTCATGGTACTACAAACTACCCTTATAGTGTTTATAATTTTTTTTTTCCTTTTTTTTTCTTTTTATGTCCACACCTGGGGCATATGGAAGTTCCCAGGCGCAAGGGGTCAAATCAGAGCTGTCAACTACAGCCTACACCACAGCCAGAGCAACACCAGATCTGAGCCATATCTGTGAATTATGCCACAGCTTGTGGCAATGCCAGAACCAGACCAGGGATTGAACCGACATGCTCATAGAGATAACATTGGGTCCTTAATTCAATGAGCCATAATGGAAACTCCTCATTTATCATTTGAAATCACTGTGCTTATTAGTTTTGTTTTACTTATCTGATCCTCTCACTATTATATAAGCTCTTTGAGAACAGAAAACTTACCTGCCATACTCATCATTGCATCTCAATGCTAAGGATAAGATCTGGAAAGTAGGCACTCATAAATATCTATGAAATAAAAAAATTAGTTATTAGCACTATCCCTCTTCTGCTTAAGTATCTTGAAAACCCACCTGGCTCAACAGAAACAGAGTTGCTCTGGGAAAGAAAGTGAATTGTCATAGAATATATTTGAAGGTCTATAAGTCACATGAGTTTAAGAAGAAGCTACAGGTTGAGTGAGATTGCTACTCATGTAATAAAAATAGCAACAGATACAAAAGCAACTGGCTTTCAAAAATATGATAAAATGTATGATCAACTTAATTAGATGGAAGAAAAACTCAAAATATAAACTACCTTTTGTGTGACAGAAAAAAAACTCAGCTGAAAGGAATGATTTATAGAGTGATGAAGTATAAACACAATGAGATAAGAAAGCCGATTTTGTTTGCTGCTTCAACCCCTAGAAATCAAGAGTGCCTTGTCCCTGGTAGTTAATAAATATTTGCTAAATCAATGAATACTTGTTAGCTGCTATCATTGTATTGGCCCGTGTACAAAAAGAGAAGGAAGAAGAATAGATCCATAGATATAAAGGGATAGATGTATTGCACATATGTATTAGCCCAGTGTCTGGCACATGGTAAATGCTCAAAAGTTAACTAATATCAGCTCATTTAATCCTCATCAGAAGAAACTCTCCTTTATTAATTGCATCTCCTCTCCCTCACTTTAGAGGACTTCAGTGTTTAATCCTTTGTTCTCTTCTCTTTCCTATTTACCCTGGGTGTTCTCATCCATTCTTTTGGCTCTCTCCTAAACTCCAGACTCTCCCCTCAACTCCAAACTCCCCATTCAAACAAATTTAA
Organism: Phacochoerus africanus; assembly: GCF_016906955.1. Lineage (NCBI taxonomy): Eukaryota > Metazoa > Chordata > Mammalia > Artiodactyla > Suidae > Phacochoerus > Phacochoerus africanus. The sequence goes on from NC_062554.1 coordinate 73,013,672, forward strand.
CAAGCATCTCAAATGTGGGATTCCCCTTCTTAGGTCTTCCCCATCTCAGGAAACAGCAAATTCCTTCTTTAGTTGTTCAGACCCAAATCACTGGAGTTCTCTTGCTTTTTGGCTACTTTTTCATTCTACATCTGATCTCTCAGCACATCCTATTATCTCTACTTTCAAAATATATTTAGAATGGTACCAGCTCTACTTCTATTACCCTGGTTTCAGCCACCATCATGTCTCACCTTAATTACCAAAATTGCCTCTTCCTCACTTCTACCCTTACCCTCTATGGTCTAGCCTCAAAATAGCTGCCAAAGTAATGCTGCTAGAATATATGACAGATAATATCACACTATTACTCAAAACCCTGGGATGTTCCTTAAGTCACTCAGAGTGAAGCCAGAGTTTTTACAATGGTTTGAAAGACCCACATAATCAGTGATATCATCTACAATTCTTCACCCACATTCACTTGGCTCCTCATGTTCATACTGGCTCATGGCTCTCCTTGCACTTTCTGTTCACTGGGAACAGTCTCCTCTTAGATATACGCATGGCCTGCTCCTTCATCTCTTTCAGGTCTTCAGTCAAATGTCTCAGAGCGCCTTCCCCAGCCACTCTCTCAATAATTGAAACACTTCTCTTGACACTTCCTATTCCCATTCCTGCCATGTTGATTTTTCTTCTTAGCACTTATCACACTATATTGCTACATTTAATTTTTTTTTTAATCCTGTCCATTGTCTTTCTCCTCTAGTTTGTGGCAAAGTTTACTAATTTTTTTTTTCTCTCTGCTCTACCCTCAAGCATCCAGAATAGTGTCTGGCACATAATAGCACTTGATAAATATTTGTTGAATGAATGAATAAAATGCTATTATTTTTAATAGTCACAAGTATAATGTCAGGATGAGAAAGAATAGTACAAGATAAGAAAATTTATACTCACATGACTACAAGTCTATTATACATAATAGAGTGGATTTATTTCTTTAAAATGTGTGAAATGGAGTGTTTATGAATCAACATACTTATTGTATTTTATTTATTTATTTTTTTTTCTTTTTGCCTTTTCTAGGGCCACACCTGCAACATATGGAGGTTCCCAGGCTAGGGGTCAAATCGGAGCTGTAGCCACTGGCCTATGCCAGAGCCACAGCAACATGGGATCCAAGCCACATCTGCGACCTACACCACAGCTCACGGCAACGCCGGATCCTTTGCAAGGCCAGGGATCCAACCTGCAACCTCATGGTTCCTAGTCACAACGGGATCTCCCCCAACATATTTAAAGTATGCTAACAACATTTCTATTCTATTCTAACAACAAACTGTGATTGATTCTCTGTGTAAAACAAAAGATTTTTAAAGTTAATTTTAATAATTCCATCTAATATAGCCCTTATGAGTTAAATATTTCTTCGTTTTCTTACTTCAAAATACACTTATCTATAACGTGTAAAAGCAAAGAACAAGTGACCTTTTAACTTTACACTAACCCATTTTAGTTCTAAACTAAATCAGCAAGAAATCTCATGGAAACTTGGAAAGATATTAGTGAGACACTAAACTACTCTACATAGTTCTATTCTCAACATTCCTCACCCACACCCACAAACCCAGTGAAACAAAAGGCCCCCTAGGGGGCACTATTGCCCCCACTGAAAAGCAGTGCTCTGTGGAGATGGTACAATTCTGAGACCCTTCCTTCCTCCTCCCCTTCCTCTTCTTTTCTTGGCTTTTTTTCTTTTTTGGACCTTAGCTCCACCATAGGGCAGGTTGAAAGAAGAGGTGAAAGATGACATAGCTTCTACTTAATGGGGGTGTTTCTCCCCTGAAGTGGCTGTAACTGCTTCTCCTCTGAGGTAGCTTGTTGGTCTCTGAATCTTCAGTCCTTCCCTTTATGTTCTGGTGAAGGTCAGGGTGGGGTTGCCTGATAATAGGTCCAGTAATCTGATCTAGCCCCTCTTAGGACTTCCTGTGGAAGGAGGCCCCCAGGGGGTGGTTAGTGCCTTGGTTGTCAATTCTGTTTTCTTTCTGTATGTAATTCTGGAGTCTTAAAAAAAAAAAGAAAAAAAAAAAACTACTCCTTTACACTAGTTTGAGGAGGGTAACTGAAAGATGCATGTTGGAGTGGAAAATATCCTAGACCAGAAAACAAATACCCAAACACCTGTGGTATAGCCCCAGCTCTGTTGCCACCAAGTGTGTGATTTGGGGCATATTTTGTGGACCACCTTTGCCTCACCTGCAAAATGGGATAAAGAGTAATTAAATGATATTATATCTGAATCCTTTTAAATCTTTGACTTCAATACAACTCTGAGCATTTGAACTCTCTTGTGCAGACAACATACACCATGTTTCTGTGTGTAACTAGGTATCCTTGAGGGTAGTGAGATTTTGATCCTCACTCTGTATTTTTTCATACAAGACCCATGGCATCAAATTTGGCAAGCATTCTCTAATCTTCTAAGATTCACCTCCACCAAATGAAGTGTGTTTTGCTTAAAATATTATTAAATACTTTAAGCATCTTAAAGTTAAGAAATCATTTGTTAATAAAGTAAGGTTAGATGCTGGAGGAGCGCAGAATATGCCACCCCAAAATATACCTCTCTGGCATAAGGAATATTTTGAGCTGATTATTTTTAAGAAATATCAAACACAGGAGAAGCTGTGAAAATCAAGTTATCCTGTTATAAGAGGCATTTATATTTATAAGGGAAATCTCCATTTGGAATGTGCCTCCCTCTCTGTACCAGTAAGAGGAGGATGAGTCTAAGTCTCTAAAAACTCTTATCAGTTGGGGAAGGCAGCAACTCAGATCTCACAGCCCTTGTTTACTGTGGTTTGTCCAATAACTTCCATAACTGACTCCTCCTCCCAGTCCCCAATATTTTGTCTTTAGCTGGAAGCCATATTTAAGGTGGTGGCTTAGGCCATTTGGGGAGTTACTCAGTTTTCCTGGGTCTCTCCCACATATTCAGAAGGTATACATGTTACTAAACTTTTGTTTTTCTCCTATTAATCTTTTATCATTGGATGGTCTCAGCCACGATCCTAGAAGGGTAGAGGGAAACTTGTTTTTCCTCTTCTACAACATCTTGTACTTTTCTATGTCTAGGTTAATATTTCTGACATAGGTTGCAAATGACTTTATCACTACTTGATGATTCTCTTCTGTACATGCAAGAATATGCAGGAGTAAGGACATAAGTTATGAAAGATATAGATGCTCTTATAAAACCCCTTATAAATTCTTCTTATAATCCTTACAATTTCTTAGAGTTCTTCGAAGCAGAGCCTAAGACAGGGACCCTTGTCCAAGTAATTTATTGATGGTGATTTATCAGGAGAAACCTCTGAAGGAAGGAGGAAAGCAGGGTGAAGGAGAAAGTAGGCCAAGATGTTTCTGAAGTCTAGTGGTCATCCTGAACCTATGAGGCATCAAGAAGGTTCTCAATGACACCAAAGCGTTACAGCCCAGAGGCAAGTGGTCTGGCTATTGGAACCCCATTTCAGCCAGCCATTTGTTACAGGACACCCACAGGGGCCAGCTGTCATAATCTCCCAGACATTACCATCTGAAGTGGTTTCCATCTGCCATGGACAGGCATATGCAAAGGTTTGGCATTCAACACCCATGGCTTCTGGGGAGATAATAAATACCCCACCCCAGAAAGGGGAATCTGGACACCAACAGTATCGACTACACATGGTATCAAAGGAGCTAAATTATGTCCACATGATGTCCTTTAAGAACACTTACGAGGAGTTCCTGTCGTGGTGCAGTGGTTAACAAATCCAACTAGGAACCATGAGGTTGCGGATTCGGTCCCTGCCCTTGCTCAGTGGGTTAAGGATCCAGCGTTGCCGTGAGCTGTGGTGTAGGTTGCAGATGCGGCTCGGATCCCGCGTTGCTGTGGCTCTGGCGTAGACCAGTGGCTACAGCTCCGATTAGACCCCTAGCCTGGGAACCTCCATATGCCGTGGGAGCGGCCCTAGAAATGGCAAAAAGACAAGAAAAAAAAAAAGAACACTTACGAAACCACCTATTAGCAAATCACATGTAAAACAGCATAATCTGAAAGCCTGGAGAACCAGAGTAAGTGAGTAACATCAGCTAACATACTGAGTGTTTGCTCTGTGCTACACATAGTTATACAGTCTTTATTCTTCTCAGGAAATCTACAGTTATGTACTATTATTGCTCCTATTTCATAGTAAATTAAGACACAGAGAGGTTGCATAACTCAATCAGAGCCACACAGCTAGCAAGTGCCAGTGGATGATCTGGTGATCATTAACCATTGACTTTATATGGTAAAGCTTCTCTGGAACAGAGAACGTGAAATTCTAATCCCTATCGCAAAGCAAAACCTCTTAAATTGGGCCCCCATTTTAGCAGGTTCCTAAAGTGATCCTTTTTTTTTTTTTTAAGTTTCATCAAAGTATGCAGTTGATTCACAATGCTGTGACAATTTCTGCGGTCAACAAAGTGATTCAGTTATACGTATACATACATCCATTCTTTTTCAGAGTATTTTCCCATATAGATTATCACAGAATATTGAATAGAGTCCACTATGCTATACAGCAGGTCCCCATTGGCCAATCATTCCATATATCACGGTGTGCATAGGCCAATCCTGAACCCCCCAATCTGTCCCCCTCCCCCACTGACCTGTCCTCTTTGGTAACCATAAGTTTGTTTTCAAAGTCTGTGTGTCTGTCTCTGTTCTGCAAATAAGTTCATTTGTATCCTTTTTTAAGATACCACATATAATGATGTCCATATGATATTTATCTTTTTCTGCCTGACTTCCTTCACTTAGTATGATAATCTCTAGGTCCTTCCATGTTGCTGCAAATGGCATTATTTCATTCTTTTTTATAGCTGAGTAGTATTGTTTTTTATATGTACCACATCTTCTCTATCCATTCTTCTGTCAATGGACATTTAGGCTGCTTCCATGTATTGGCTATTTTAAGCAGTGCTGCAGTGAACATTGGGCTGCATGTATCTTTTCAAATTATAGTTTTCCCTGGATATATGCCCAGGAGTGGGATGGCTGGGTCATATGGTAGTTCTGTTTTTAGTTTTTTAAGGAAGCTCCTTAATGTTTTCCATAGTGGTTGTACCAATTTACATTCCCACCAACAGTGTAGGAAGGTTCCCTTTTCTCTATACCCTCTGCAGCATTTATTGTTTGTAGACTTTTTGATGATGACCATTCTGACCGATGTAAAGTAGTACCTCATTGTAGGTTTTTTTTTAATTTTTTTATTACTCAGTGAATTTATTACATTTATTGTACAATGATCATCACAATACAATTTTATAGAATTTCCATCCCACAACCCCAGTGCATTCCCCCACCCTCTGAACTGTCTCCTTTGAAAACCATAAGTTTTTCAAAGTCTGTGAGTCAGTATCTGTTCTGCAAAGAAGTTCAGTCTGTCCTTTTTTCAGATTCCACATGTCAGTGAAAGCATTTGATGCTGGTGTCTCATTGTATGACTGACTTCACTTAGCATAATAATTTCTAGGTCCATCCATATTGGTAAAAATGCTGGTATTTCATTCCTTTTAATGGCTGAGTAATATTCCATTGTGTATATGTACCACATCTTCTTTATCCACTGCTCTGTCAATGGACATTTAGGTTGTTTCCATGTCTTGGCTGTTGCAAATAGTGCTGCAGTGAACATTGGAGTTTATGTGTCTTTCCGAGTCATGGTTTTCTCTAGATAGATGACCAGGAGTGGGATTGCTGGATCAAATTACCTCATCATAGTTTTGATTTGCATTTCTCTACTAATTAATGATATTTATCATCTTTTCTTTACTTTTTTTTTGCCATCTGTATGTCTTTGGAGACATGTCTGTTTACATTTTCTCCCCATTTTTAGATTGCATTGTTTGGTTTTATGATATTTAGCTGAGTGAGTTGTTTGTATATCTTGGACATAAATCCCTTGTTGGTTGCTTCATTTGCAAAGATTTTCTCCCATTATGTGCGTTGTCATTTCATTTTATTTATGGTTTCCTTTACCCTGGAAAAAGCTTTTAATTTTAAATTTATAACTAGGTCCCATTTAAAAATTTTTATTTTCATTACTCTAGGAGGTGGGTCCAAAAAGATATTGCCGCAGTTTGTGTAAGAGAGTGTTCTGCCAATGTTTTCCTTTAAGAGTTTTATAGTATCTGGTCTTATATTTAAGTCTTTAATCCATTTAGAGTTTACTTTTGTATACGGTGTTTGAAAGTATTCTAATTTTTTTCTTTTCCATGTAGCTTTCCAGTTTTCCCAGCACCGCTTACTGAAGAGATTGTTGCCACTTTTATTGAACATAACTTTGGAAGTCTTAGCCACGATAATCAGAGAAGAAATAAAAGGAATCTGAAGTGGAAAAGAAGTGAAACTCTAGCTGTTTGCATATGACATAATACTACACATAGAAAATCCTAGAATAATACTATACACAGAACACTACTAGAGCTCATCAAGAAATTCAGTAAAGCTGCAGGATACAAAATCAATACACGGAAATCTAAAGTGATTCTTCAAAGCCACTGCCAAGTGGAAAACATTTTCCAAAATGGAGAAAAGTTGTGCAAAGGACAATGTCAGCAGGTAAAAATGATCATCAGAAATAGATGCACCTGTGAAATTTTTTCCAGGTAGTCTGAAGGGAGTGAGAAGGAAAAGCAAGAATGAAATTGAGAATAGGCTGTCAAGTACCAAGCGATAATTACACAGAAAGAAATAAGTTTTTGTTGTTATTTTTATTCTTAAATAAGAGCAGAATAAAATAAAAAATATAAAATGAAAATTAAAAGTATAGGAAACATTGGCTTTGTGTTCCCATAGGGTGCCCTACTACTTCTGTGCTGGCCAGTGTAGGCATTTATCCCTAAAAATAGGCTAACCTACCTCTTTCCCAGAGAGGAACAGAATATCGTAAAACTGAGAAAGAAAATAATATTTCCTTAGAGTTTTTGGAATTAAAAATGCTTTATAAATGCAAGGAAATAAGTTAATTGCTGATCTATGATGAGCAGCATATTTTTATGTAGATGTATGGTGTTGTTTTCTGAAATACCTTGTGACCTGAATATGTCTACTTTCATAAAAATATGTCATCATGAAAGTTGGACCAGGGAGACAAAAGAGAAAAGAGAACCAAAAAAGGAGAGATTACAAAGCATAATGCCACTTGGCTACAATGAAGTATTTTCCAGGCACTTTCATACAGAAATCACCAGCTACGGTGCCATCTTTCCCATTGCTCATTGATCTAATTAAAAAGATTGCTAAAAGGACAGAAGAGTCTTTTATGATGTAGGTCGACAGATCAGACTGACCACATCCCATTTAATGCTTCATTTGTTCATCACTGCTATCCAATTCATTGTGACAGTTATATACAAAAAAATCCCAAGTCTTGTCTGGAGAAATATTCCTAAGTAACAAGCTTGTTTCTAATTAAGGTTATTTGTCTGCTATATCTGCATTCTTTTTGGTTCATATTTAAATAAGTTTATATGGAATTTATAGTGATACTTTTTGTATGTTACTCTGTTAAGACCAGATTAAATACTCCAGCAATTTAGGGGATTAATGGGTAGTCCTCAGAATGACCTCAAACTAACTTAAAAGGCATCAATCATGTGATGGAGAGTTTTGGAGTTGGGAATGAGGGTTGGAACCTCAAGTTTTTATACTGTGCTAAAAAACAGAAAAGAAGGAGCATTGGATATTTAAAGTTATGTACTAACTGAACTGACCCCACCCCACAAACCTAGTAGCAGGTGTTGAGTCAAATACTTAGTTTAATCATATTAGTGATGATTATATGGAAGCTCTAAAATCTCAAGGCTAGTGTGCAGTGCCAGAATTGTTCAGAGAGCATTGAAGAGAAATTGATTATCATAGGAAGTTAAAGCAAACAGTTCACTTAGTAAGTTAATAACTGAGGGAAGGGTTGGGTAACATTAATTTGAAGCAAGTCTAGCAATTCAGGTGTATAAACTCATTTTCCACCTTTTCAGCAGGCCAAAGATGCCAGTGATCAATATTGAGGACCTGACAGAAAAGGACAAATTGAAGATGGAAGTTGACCAGCTCAAGAAAGAAGTGACACTGGAAAGAATGCTGGTAAGTTGCTGCTCTCTTTCAAATTTTATTTTTAGAGATATCTGTAGCACTACCAAGTAAAAAATTATTGAAGGGGAGCAGAATTTGCCACCCCAAAATATTCCTCTTTGGCATAAGGATTATTTTAGGCTGATCGTTAAAAACAAAAACCAACCAAACAACAAACTAAAAAACAGACACAGAGGAAGCTCTGAAAACCAAGTAGAAGTTACCCTTTCCTAAGAGATAGGACATTTATAAGGGAACTCTGCATTTGTAAGTGTATCTCCCTCTCTGTATCAGGAGAAGTATGACTCTAAATCTCTAAGAAACTCCTGTCAAGGGAGAAGCCAAGGATTTAAAGCTGTTAACAACCTGACCTTTGTTCACTGTTGTTACAAAACAAAATTCAATGGTGTAAGTTTGAATATATAATTGGCTTTATTAAATATAACTCATGAATTGGGCAGCAACCCATCAAACAAGGCTCTCCCTGGAGCTGCACTAAATTGAAGGTGTTTATAGGCAGAAGAGGATGGGACGAGGAAGTCATAAACAAAAGAAAGGAATTATTTCAGGCAGGGTCACTTTTCTTTGGATAAAGGACAGGGGTCTGTCATGCAGATGACTTCACTAGTGTTGATCAGGGAATTCCGGACTCATGGGTTTAAAATTCCACTCTTGGGAAAGGGTGCAATTAGGTTAGGTATTACATTTTGGTTTGTTGACTTGGGACTTCAGCATAAGTGATTGCATTGGGGGCCAGTTCTTTCTTCCTTCCTTTCTTTTTTCTTTTATTTTCTTCTTTTTCCTCTTAACAATTTCCATCTTTTGACCAAACTTTCAGCTTAACTGAGACTTGTGATCAAAATATAAATCATTAGCACCATTCTCAGCTACTGTTCTGTAGTTCTTTTTTACTGATCCTCTATGTGATATTCGTAGGTCATGATGTTTTTGCTGAATCTCTGTGGTATTCATAGGTCATGACTTCAAGCTCAAAAATTTCTTAATTAGTCATTCTCTTCATGCCTTTTCTGGTGTTCCAGTCTTTGGGAAATCATTTGCTTGGGTTGGCAGCTGCAGACATGCACTTAAAGCTTTTGAGAGAATACAGCACACCAGGGAAACTACTGTGATTGTTATAAGCTGCATAATTTGGAGTCCATTTCAGAGCCATGGTCCCAAGACCCAAACCAATCAAAGTCAAATCAGGACCCCATTGAAAGAGTCACCTTTGTAAACCAAGCGGCTTGCTCTGTGAGCTTATGTAACTAAGTTTAAACTTTACTTTTTTTTTTTTTTTGGTCTTTTTGCCTTTTCTAGGGCCACTCCTGTGGCATATGGAGGTTCCCAGGCTAGGGGTCTAATCGGAGCTGTAGCCACCAGGCTACGTACGCCAGAGCCACAGCAAAACAGGATCCAAGCCGCATCCTGCATCTGCGACCTACACCACAGCTCACGGCAATGCCGGACCCTTGCTTGACCCACTGAGCAAGGCCAGGGACCAAACCCACAACCTCATGGTTCCTAGTCGGATTCGTTAACCACTGCACCACGACGGGAACTCCAAGTTTCAACTTCTTCAGAAGTGTTAATCCAGGTATAGCAAGTGGTATTGGCCACAGCATAGACACCTCCTTTCTCAGCTAAAAGATAATCAAGGGTTGTCCTATTATCAAGAATAACTTTGGCCAGAGAGTCTAGGAATTTTGTTGAGCAACTATTATTTTGGCAGTTAGTTCTGCAGCAGTTTCAAGAGTTAAGGAGTGATTCTTGATTGTATACTCATTTGCATTTACTCCTAAGGAGGGAAACGGTGATCTACCAAAAGGAGCTAATTTTGAATCATGAATGCTTCCTGGTGGGTCTTTCTAACTTGGCAGTGTAAATCAGGGCAGGGTGGGTTGATGAGTGAGGTGTCTCAATTTTTCTGTGAGAATTAGAGGCATAGCTAGATAAGTTAAGAGGGATTGCCCAGTTATGTGCAGCCACCCAGACATTCATAGGCCCAAGGAGAATAGTAACCACCACAGACAAAGGTAAATCCTATCAGCGGCCAAACCACTCCCACTAAGGTAGCACTGTTAATGGTTTCTAGCATCATGGACAGACAGGAGTTTTTGATGACGAGTCCAGCCATCTGAAAGATTAAACCCTTAACAGAGGCTTGGGAGCTATGAATAATGATGTTATCTTTCAAGGCTAATGCCAGAGTAAAGGAAAGAAAGGGAGTAAGAAAGGTTTTCATGTTTAGTTCAAGTCTGAAGTCTTGCTTTGTCACTTTGGGTGGAAGCAGTTTACATCAGTGTCAGCTACTTCTCTTCCTTGTGGATTTGATTTGAAGGTCTCCAGCATTTACACAGAAACAAACATCAGGTGAAGCCTTCTTCAGCTCTAAGATGTGTATTCAAGGTTTAAGTCCTTGAAGTTTGGCTGCCATCTGGATAGTGCGGAGAACCTGGTATAGTCCCTTCCAAGGAAACTCAAGGGTATTCTTTGTTCTAGTGACTTAAAATAAAAAGGATGGGTGAAAATTGAAAATGTTACAGAGGAGTAGCTAGATATTTGAGGAAACTAGAAGAATTCAGGATGCAGTCCAGTTTGTAGGTATATAGCAAAACCTCAAAGACAATTAATAAGATTGGAATCTAATATCTACAAAGGTACAAACATAATTTTTCTCTATAGAGATTCCACCATTTTTATCAAAGATAATTACAGAAAAACTAATTTGTTTGCATGCATTAAAGTTGGCCTCATTATTTACGTAAGTTCAGCAAGAATAGTGATTAACCATATAAGCCCTTTCAAGACTGCTTTGCTGGGACTTTTCACAAGGAATCCCAGATTGAACACTTAAAGTATTCAAAGTCAGGAAGCCAAGCCAAGAACTGGCCATCAGGTTTTACCTGCAATACCATTTCAGTTAAAACTTTGGTGTTTTAGCAAGTGTTTCAAATTGTGTCCTGTTACAAGGAAAACAGATTCTTATTGAAATTGCATGAATAACTACCTGTGTTGCCAGGAAAAGAATACTCAAGAGTTTCCAAATTTTGGAGGATCTGGTAGGGAGAAAAAGTAAATGTTTTCATCTTTATTTACAAAGGTATTCTTTACCAAATTGCTCTAAGTCATAGGTAGCTTAAGAGAAAATGTTAAATCTGGAAAAACAAAACATTGAAAAACCAGAAATGTTTCTAAAAATTATAATCATCTTCCTTAGTTCTTATAGTTCTAAGTAACTCAAACTCTTTGAATACAGTTTTCCATTGGTTCTGGAAATTCTTATCCAGTTCAAATTTATGCTCCTAAATTTATCAGAAACCTTGAAAAAAATCTTTGCCATGGATCTCCTTGAGGATGAAATACTTTTGTACGAAAACTTTTTCAAAGCATCAGAGTAAAACAATAACTTTCTATAAATGACAAAAGATTTTAAAATGTCTGTTATTAAATATCCAATGAGAGTTCGTATATAATGCAATTGACAAGAGAATTTGATTATTTCTGTGAAACACAACATTAAAGATAGTAACCAGAATTGTTAGTGATAATGTTATACCAGGACAAATAAGACTTTAAAAATGTCATCTAATTTCTGCAACACACATACATATACCTATACAAATACATCATAAAGAAGGCTTAGTGTTCTTATTTTACAATGCTTCCAGACAATTTAGCATATTAAATGCACTTAATTATTTTAGCATCTCCCTTTTTATAAGGAGAGAGCACAAATCTTTTGAAATGTTTCTGGAACCCCTTGGAAAATCCCAAAGTCAGTTTGAGGTCAAAACGACTTTGCTTAGAATTTAATTTGGGGACGTTTGTCAAAGATATCAAAAGATTTTAAAACATTGGGTCAGATAGGATCATAGGTCACTATAAAACAAAATATATTTACTTAACCATAGTGACAACTAAAGACTATGCAGGCAAATACAGAAAGTTAAGTCATTGTAAAACAAAAACTAAAACAAAACAAAACAAAAACCCCTAGCTTTTTAACAGAGAATATTTGATTTTCTTAAGTAATCAAAGACCTAATAAAAAAGATACAGGTAATTATCTTGTCCAGATACAAAACTTTTGTTTTCTAGACAGTTCACTTACTTGCAAGGTAAATAAAAACCTTTGTTTATAATTTATTAAAAGCATACCAACAACCCAATAAAACTTGTTCTTTCCAGCAGATGGAAGAAAATTGTGCTCTACATAAGTACATTATAGATATTAAAGTTTATTTTTTAAATCCTTATAACAAATTCATTTACTCTCATCCAGCTTAACCACATGTAAAATTCCTTTCCCCAAATTTCTTTTTTTACAAACACCCTGCAGTTTTCTTTTTTGAATTAAGATTTTGTCCTATTCTTTTCTTTTTCTGAAATAACAAACTCATTTTGGGACAAAATTACTTTATTTTCCCTCCGCAAAACATATCTCCATTCCTCATATATATTTTTCTTTTACTGAAAATACACATCTCTCTCTGCATACAGAGATGTGGCCCTTATTATATCTAGTAGTTTTAGTTACGTGTATTAGAATTTTTAGCCCTTAGTAAGTTTAATTACTAGTGAAAATAAAGAAACAGTTGTGACTGTCCCTTATACTAGGATTCTGTCGTTTGGTAAATTTATAAATATGTTTTATAATCTTATTTTTAGAAACCTATGCTTTCTCAGAAAATTTTTCAGTGTGGCACAAAACATGCTTATTAATAGACCCAAATATCTTTAACTCTTTGATAAAGGGAAGCAAAATTGGATAAATCTGTGCTCAGTAATATTTCAGTATTTTGGTTTATTTAGAAATAATCTGGATACTCATCATTTAAATTATCTTTAAGGCTTTCAGCTTATTGAAAAGATTTGGGGAAAGTATTTTAAAAGTGTTTTTATCCTACTTACAGCTAGTTAATTTTCTTGTTCTTAACAATTACGTTAAAGTTACCCACGAAACTCCATGAGACATCAAAGTTAGCCATTATCTCAAGCTATTTTTCTTGCTGACAATTTTTGTAAGAGATAACTTGAGCTTATTTAACCTTTAGTAAGCCTAGGTAAAAGCTGTATGTCTAAATTATGTTTAGTATCAATAACTCTGAAGACGTCTGTTTTAATTAAATCAAAAACTTAAACTAGCTTTTATCTCAGATCATGTGAATCTGAAAAGCATTTGAGTTAGTTTTTATTGTATCTTTTAAAATATTATGAATATGTAATTCATTTAAGTGCCTACTTTTCTTTAGGCCATTTAAATAGAACTCTTTTGTAAAATAATTTTGGCAATTTGGAGATAGAAAAATATCATACACATACATATAGAGAGAGTCATGAATATAAAAATGCAAACAGAAGAGTTCCCATCATGGCTCAGTGGTAACGAACCCAACTAGTATCCATGAGGATGTGGGTTCAGTCCCTGCCCTTGCTCAGTGGACTGGGGATCCGGCATTGCCATGAGCTATGGTATAGGTCACAGACGTGGCTGAGATCCCATTTGCTGTGGCTGTGGCGTAGGCTGGCAGCTGTAGCTCCTATTTGACCCCTAGCCTGGGAATTTCCATATGCGGTGGGTATGGCCCTAAAAAGCAAATAAATAAATAATTAATTAAAAACGAAAACAGGAGTTCTCTTCATGGCACAGCAAAAACAAATCCCACCAGGAACCATGAGGTTGTGGGTCCCATCCCTGGCCTTGCTCAGTGGGTTAAGGATCTGGCATTGCTGTGAGCTGTGGTGTAGGTCAAAGACATGGCTCAGAACTGATGTTGCTGTGGCTGTGGTGTAGGCCAGCAGCTATAGCTCCAATTCGACCCCTAGCCTGGGAAGCTCCATATGCTGCACTCATGGTCCTAAAAAGCAAAAAAAAAAAAAAAGTTAACAGAGACCTTATAGCTTCCATTCTAAAATTTTAAGCATGAGATAGGTATTTGTGGAAAAGATGCCTAGTTTTGTTGTTGTTGTTATTTTTGTTTGTGGTAGCCTTTCCTGAGAACAAAATTGTATTCACCCAAGTCCTCGAACTGGAGTCCAGCTTAAATCTGACCCAGTTTAATCCTAGACCCAGTTCAGTTCTTAAATCAGAGCCAGTCCAATCCTAGACCCAGTATGGCTTTTAGGTCAGACCAATTCAATCTCAACCAGTAACTGCCAGCAGTTTTCAAGGTAGAATTTGGGGAGCAAGGAGAAGACTGAACCAGCAAACCTTAGAAGTGAGAACAGCAGACTGATTTCAAACAGATGAGGAACTGCAGCTGCCACCAGCAGTTCTCAGTGTGGAATCTGGGGACAAAACCAAAAGCTGGGGTTTCTAACCAAATGGGCAAAGCCACAAGACTGTAGTCTGACGCAAGAAAGGAAATACTTGTCCTAAAGAGATAGGCTGTCATGAATTATTTTAGGGTTAAGAGTCTGATAAGTATCTTAAGCCCATAACTGTCTCCCCACACCCTTGTCGTCCTCACCCACCATCTTCTTTTGTATGTCACTGCACATGGTATATAAGGTCATGTCTTGAACCGTTTCAGGGAGCTACTCAGTTGTCCTGGGTCTCTTGCTTGTTTACCGTAGGTATACATATGATTAAACTTCTGTTTATTTTTTTTTTTCCTGTTAATCTGTGGTTCTTATTATAGGGTCAAGAACCTAGAGGGGTAGAGGGAAAATTATTATTTCCTCTCCCAAATCAGTCCCTGGAGAGATTCAATGTAGTTGAAAATGAGTTGTTCAGATGCATTTCATCAGAAATTAAGAAAACTAATCATCATATTTATTTCTTAATTAGAGTTTAAATCACAAGTCTGGCAAACTATTTCCCATAAGCGAAATCCAGCTCTTAGCCTATTTTTGTTTGACTTCTAAGCTAAAAATGTTTTTTTACATTTTGATGGTATTGTTTTTTAAAAAAAGGAAAGAAAACTAAAATGAAGAATAGGAGACAAATCATATTTTAAGCAATAAAATGAAACAATGCATGTAGGCATTTTGTTTTTACTATTCTAAATTGATAAGCTTTTCTTTATTTGTTATTGTGCAAAACTTTTACCCAAGACCTCATCCCCTCCAGAACTGTCATGACCAGTAATGAATGTGAGTACATTCTATTCCTTCTCTGCAAATAAAAATGAGTTCAGGCATAAGAACTAACTGGCTTCTCCTAAAAACATTTGTCAGATCTTGGAAATGGTTCCCCAAAGTCCTCCACTATGAGAAGGGGCAGAAATGGCAAAGGAATAAAAGTTCCCACCAAACAGTGACTGAAGCTTGGAAAATGTAGATAGGTGTTTTAGATCTCTTCATTTTAGGAAAGTTAGAAGAGCAAAAACTCCTCCACAAGTGATAAGAGTATATTTTATGCTTTTTTTAAAAAGCTCATTTTATCAGGCCAAAGCAAAAAAAAAAAAGAATTTGTATTATCTTCATACTTTGCTTAAAACTCTTACTCCCAATAAAAATTGGAATTTTGGCTTCTTTTATATTTTTAGTTGTCTCAAACTTCCCTGTTGCCCTTTCCATACAGGCAAGACATGTTTTACTATAAAGATAAAATTCAATCTGTTAAACAGCGCAAGAGTTTAGAATACGCACGAAAAAAGTTAAAATCCTTATCTTTATAATTTGGGGAAAATAAAATAAACTTTTGAGGTAAAGGAGAATTATTTTTTCTTCTTTACTGGAAACATCCAAAAGCTGTCTTATTATTCATATACTCAGAATTGTTTTGCAGGCAGTTTTGTTATCTTCATTTTTATTACTCACTTGTATCACGTTCACCTGGGAATTTTTGTTTTGAGTAAATGCTACATACACCCCCATTTGTCAGGTTGTTGGTTTCCTTTCCCCTGTTACTCAAACTGCCAAAACTACACACACACACACACACACACACACACACACAGAACTTTCCAGTCCTGACACAGGATGGCATGGTGTCACCACTGTATGGTTAAGCGGTATCTTCCATATCCCTGGTTCAGATTCTGACTCCACAAATGTCTCCCTGTGTAACATTCACTTAAATTAGCTAATTTAGCTGGGCCTCTGTTTCTTCATCTGTAAAATGGGAATAGTAACAATATATAATTATTATTCAAAAAATTTTTGTTGTCTATGAACCAGAACTGGTTCATAATATTCCACAACCTAATTTGCTATCAAGGCAGTAGTACTGTCAGAGTTAGACAGCTCTTTGTATTCAGTTTCTAAAGCTGCAATTTGTGATGACTATAAGTGAATATGATAGGCAAAGACTAAAGACAATCTTTATAGTATTAGCCAAAGAGAGCTATCATTTGATTGACTGCCTATGTATGCCAGGTACTTAATTCAACCTGTGTTGCTTCTCCTATTTCATAGATTGAAGTAACTAAACTATCTTAACTAAAGACACACAGCTGGTAAGTGGACAGAGCCAGTATCAAACCTGGAATGGCCTGAATCCAATGCCCAGGCTCTTTTCACCATGCCATGTAATCCCATATTAAACTGTATATTCTTAAAATAAGCCTTCTAAAATAATTTTGAAGCATATACACTCACATAGGAATTTTAGGTAGTATATTGATCCTCATTTTCTCAGATCCTAGCCAGATATTATCAAAACTAGCCCCTTACTGATTCTTGAATTAGAACAATTTAAACCTCTGTTCCTGGCATCTGGTTGGGGCCAAAAGAGCTAGTGTTTGGAAAGGGCGGGGGTGGGGGTGGGAAATGAATCTAAAGCTCAAGTTTAAATTTTGAGGAGGAAAAAAAGTAAATCTAAATTATTGCATATTTCAAATGTCTGCCTAAATTCCAGGTATTGTCCTGTGAATAAGCCACCTGACCATTGCCTTGCCCTGGTTATAAACAATTTGTTCTAATACAGAGATAATGAGTTGGTAGATTGTAATTAATTTTAAGTCTGGTGTCTAATGTTGCTTGGAATTTTCATGCAAAAAGGCATAAAGATTTTATTAAAACAAAACAAATTCCTTAGATAACTTATAGAATGGTGATTTCATAGACTGCCAAAAATGAAGCAGTAGTGTGTTAATGATATATTAAGTGAAAACAAGCTGACAGTTTAAAGAAATGAATGATTTGGTCTCATGTGTGTATGTGCTTGTGTATACACACACATTTATATTTACATATGTAGAAAATGCTGCCTCTCTCTAAAAGTTATATTAAATGGTACATTAACAGGCAGTGGCTGAGTCCATTAAAATACTAAAACCTGATTTTTCACAAAGTCATTACTATAATGCAAGTGCAGATGACAAGGAGCAAGCTCAATAAAGTGATTTAGTTCAGCATATATTTATTTACTGAGCACCAACTAAATGCAGGTTCTGTTCTAGATGCCTGGTATACCTGTGAAGAAATCAGCCCAAGTCTTTTGGAGCTCACCTTCTAACACAGTCATGATCGATCATTGTAGATGAGTTTCAAATGAAATTTACATGTGTGTACTTCTGAGAATCCAGGAGGTGATAAGCCTGGAATTTAGCAATTATTCATTCCCTTCCACCTTTACAGGTCACATTTTTGGAATGAGGAAAAACTGTTTAATCAGTGTTCATTCTGGTAACATTCTTGACTTAGGATGTCAGCTGTGTTCTGATCCTTGGATCCTGTCTCCTTTAAAAAAGCTGGAGGCAGTGTCTGCTGAGAGCTCTTAGCTGAAGTAGGGCTATCAGATTAGTCTCTGCCTGAAGATATCCAGGAGAACAGGGGAGGGAGCAGCTCTTCTATCTTAGAAAGTACAAATTCATTGGCAGAAAGCAGGATCACATTTAAAAAATAGAATGAAATTATAATTATAGATACATTCTTAGATTCTGCAGTATTCTCTATCAAACTGAGTCATCTCTTTCTTTTTTCCTTTAAGGTGTCCAAGTGTTGTGAAGAAGTAAAAGATTACGTTGAAGAAAGATCTGGGGAGGATCCATTAGTAAAGGGTATCCCAGAGGACAAAAATCCCTTCAAGGAGCTCAAAGGAGGCTGTGTGATTTCATAGAGAAAAAAAAATGTAATTCCATGGAATATCTTGAGCTTTAATGACAATACTAAATTTTGGTCATCTGTAGTAATACTATTAAGCATGTGCATGAACTTCTAAATTATAAGTTTCAATAAAACTAGGAATGTGGTAATGCCTAAGTCTCTGCTTTTCTTAAAGATCTTAGCAGAGGGTTTAACATATAATTGACAAATATTGATTGACCCCTTCGACAATAATTAATGCTTAATAATTAATTAATGGATCTATATTATTCTGGATGCTAGCATAGAGTTAATGTTTTATGCTTCTCCATTACTCTTAATATTTCACCTGGAAATGTCATGGTTTCACTTGCATTTTCCCCAACCTTTCTCTTATTTACAGAATTAAGAAGTGTGTTCTTTTGATTCACAGAAGACCTCTCCTGGAAGAATGTCTGTTGCAAAAATTTTTGATGTTAATCTTTTGGTTTTTGTTTCTCTTTCTCTCTCAACCCCTGGTCAGCAGCGATGGTTTTAACATAACATAACCTCTTTCTACATTCTTACCAACTCTACTTGTCACCAATGACATGACTTTTCCCCAGAATGCCAGCTGGATTAAGGGTTCAGTCTGTCGTCATGGAGCCCAAAGGATTTAACTAGCACTCAAAGGCTTTGAGAAGCTGGAGAGTTCTGGCTCTGGCACTTTACTGCCTAACTCTGGATGTCTTCTACTCTAGGATAGGGATAATAATGGCCCTCTCCCCTTTTTCCTGGCAGTTAAATAGGTTATGAATCTAAAGGTCATCCCAAGTTTGGTTCCTAGCACATTGCTCTCCCACTCTGGCCAGTGTAAATGATCAACAAAGATCTGTTGGCTCTTGCCCAACCCCGTCCTCTTGCAGTGGAAAAAAATCAATGCTCAGAGAAGGAACTGGCAAATCTCTCAGGTCCAGATTCTGGATCTCTGGATGAATGAGTGGCAACACACTTTAACACATATCAAAAATGCTTTGTGGGGAGTTCCTATTGTGGCTCAGCAGTAATGAACCCGACTAGTATCCATGAGGACTCAGGTTCGATCCCTGGCCTCGCTCAGTGGGTTAAGGATCCAGCATTTCTGTGAGCTGTGGTGTAGGCTACAGATGTTGCTTGGATCTGGTGTTGCTGTGTCTGTGGCTACAGTGGTTACAGCTGCAGCGCCTATTTGACCCCTAGCCTGGGAACTTCCATATGTCTCAGGTACGACCCTTAAAAAAAGACAAAAAAAAAATGCTTTGTGTATTTAGAGATTCCAGGATAAATTAGGAGCCTCACCTCTTTTTTCCTCAGGAGGAGCTCTTTTCAACCTGCCCTAGGTAAAGTTAAAAAACCCTTTGTGCCCCCGCCCCCGCCCCCAGCACTTCCTTTCTTTCTCCCTTTCCCACTCTAATTTTTCTCCCCAGCAACCATCACCTTCTAGCATACTATATATTTTATCTGTTCATTAGTTTGTTTAATTGTGGGCTGTCTCTATGAGTTTTACATGTGCAATTTAATGTGTATCAATTGTTCCATATATCTTTTTTCCCCCCGATTAAAAAAATACAGTCTTGGCTATGGCATTTAGTAACGTATAGTCTTAACCAACATCTCTAGCTTTCATTTACCAACTGGAAATAGATTTTGGAGCCAGATAATGCTAACCTAAAACCATGACTCATCCACTTTCTAATTGAGACCTTTAGACAAGTAAATTCAACACTTAAATCTAATTTTTTTCGTGTGTAAAATGGATTAAGATGCATTCTATGTGAATATTTTAAATCACTTAGATAGGAAATATATAGGGAAAAAAAACTAATAAATGCCCTCTATAATTATAAACCCTTTAGACTTCCTGTTGCCAACAGACTTAGCCATTAAATAATCACTGCCATGATACCTCATTTTCCCACCTTTTGGATTTAGTCATACTGATCTCTCCATCTGAAATGTCCCTCCACTCCATCTAATTTCAGCTTTTTGAAGTCCTACTCCTTTTCCAAAGATCACCAAAAACTATTTCTCTCTTTAATTCCATCCTCGGTGTATTTTACGTTTCTCTTAAGTCATTTAATATTACTTTCTTTATTAAAATTTATATGGTTGTCTTAATATCAATGCTATATTGTAAATTTTCCAAGTCAGCATCACTGTTCATCTTTGAAACTGCCTTACCAACTAATAAATTGTCTCCACAATTAACTTAATTAGTGCTTAACTCAAGAGCAGGCAAGGACAGTATTATTGAGTAATTCAGAATTCTTATTGGCTTAACTAATGATTAAATCAACAGGGGGTAAAGTTCCTATTGCTTAAAAATACAAATTGTTAGCAGAAATTTGAATAAGATAAAAATTATAAGAAAGGAAGTATTTGATCCATCAATCCCACTCCTGGGCATCTATCCAGAGAAAACTATGACTTGGAAAGATACATCTACTCCAATGTTCATTGCAGCACTATTCACAATAGCCAAGACATGGAAACAACCTAAATGTCCACAGACAGAGGAGTGGATCAAGAAGATGTGGTACATATACACAATGGAATATTACTCAGCCATTAAAAGGAAACAAATGATGGCATTTGCAGCAACATGGATGGATCTAGAAATTACCAGGCTAAGTGAGGACAGTCAATGAGATACCGACCATCAAATGCTATCACTTACATGTGGAATCTAAAATAAGGACACAATGAACTTCTTTGCAGAACAGACACTGGCTCACAGACTTTGAAAAATGTATGGTTTCCAAATGAGACATGTTGGGGGTTGGGGGGATGCACTGGGGGTTTGGAATGTAAACGCTATAAATTTGGCTGTCATGATTATTGTACAACTATAAATGTAATAAGATTCATCACATAATTTTAAAAAAAGAATTAAATGAGAAGGAAAAAAAAAAAAGAGAGACCTCATAAAGCTCCCTAGACCCTTCTACCCTATGAGGACACAGCAGTAAGGTGCTGGCTCTGAATTAGGAAGGGATCCTCTCCTGACCATACTGGCACCTTGATCTTGATTTGTGGGAAATAAAATTCTATTGTTTATAAGCCAAAAAAAAAAATATCTTACTGGCTTAACTAGTGATTAAATCAACAGTAGGATAAAGTTCTTGTTGCTTAAAAGTACAAATTGTTAGGACAAATGTGAACAAGATAAAAATTATAAGAAAGGAAGTATAGAGAAGATGGCCTAGGAAGAAGAAAATAAAATTATGACTATCCTTCAGCCCACACAGCTACAGCTGGCAATATGTGACTGTTTTTTGTTTGTTTGTTGTTTTTTTTTTTTTCCTTAGACGTTTTTATTTGAAGGCCATGGATTCCTAGACTAAAAGGAATGAAGACTACAGGGAAGAGAAAAAAAAAAAAAATCCTCCATAGTCTTAGCATTTGGCTCTTCAACAAAACTTCCCAATATCATTGGTAGAAATGAGTTATGTGTACATTCTTACTATATCACTTGAAATAGTTGAACTTTGAGGCTGTTTTATTCATATATGTGAGTTTAAGTTTTAGCAAGGAAAAAAATATTGTTGTTTTAATTTGGATTGATCTGATTTTAGCCAGATTTCAAAATAAGGCTAATATCAAACTTTCTGAACTCTTAAAAGAATGCATTACCATGAGGAAAACAATAAACTGAGTAATGAAGTTGACCAATTAATTATATGCAATAGAAATTAAAGTCTGGTATGGACAGAATTGGTAAATCATTTTGATATCATGAATTGTAAGTAATTGTTAATGTAATCAGAGCATCAGCCGCTGGTCATCCTGTGATTGCCTATTATTTTTACCTGGAAAAATAATTTGTGTTATAATAAATTGAACCAATATCAAATGAACCAAGAGTGCATCAAATGTGGGTTAAATAATTTCCTTAAAGGAGCTATCATTTTAATGGCCTAAACAATCACCCTTTACTTTATAAGTTTTAGAAGAGCAGAATTTGGGAAGTAACCTCATTTCATTACCTACAGAACAGAGGCAGAGAGGATCTATGTCTTGCAAAAATCACAAGGTAAAGTAAACCAAAACCCAGTCTTTTTGAAGTTCAAATGAGTATTAAATCAACTCCCATAAAACTTCCCTCAATATTTTCTTTATATGGATTTTTAACAACATACTTAATACATCAGATAACTAGTCACAGAATTATTTTTCCTTTTTTTGCATTCCAAGGTAAACATGTCATAGTCTTTGCTTTTTCATACTTTAAAAGTGAAAGTAACCACATGGTTAATTTTTTTTTTATTAAGCAGATTCTTTAAAACGTTTATCAAGAGATAGTGGACTAATAAAGGTTTATTTTGGATTACATCTATCATTTTGACCACAGAGTGGTTTCTATACTATTTTGTAATAACTTCTACTAGAGGTAATATGGACGAGATAAGTAAAAATTTGACAATACAATTGGATATAACTAATAGTGGATTTTAACATTTGTCTATCCAAAATGTTTTGCTGATAAAATTCAAGAATACATGAGAAATTGCTTACTACATTGCTCTCTGGGAGGTGAATTCCATGCTTGATCATAATATCGTAGAAGTTAAATAACCATTATGGATTTATAAATATCACTGCATAGAACTAGATTTCCCAAGGAAGAAATTTCCAGGCCCAAATAATCCTATTTCTATGACTTGATACAGACATACATTAATTTACCTAACCAGCTTATTTCATTTGGGTGCTGAGCTTATTTAATTCAGGCCACATTAACTACTTTCACTAAACTTTAAGCTGTTTTTAACCAACTTTTTTAAATTTAGGCAAACGGAATCAAAAACATGAATCAGTTCTGGAGACAGATGTGCTTTTTGTCTTGGCTCACTGCTCACTAGCAGGGGAAAACTTAGCACAGCTGACATAATTTCTTTGAGCCCAGGAGATCCTGGAACGTGTGGTATTTCAAATACAGAAAATGAAGCTCCTAAATATTTTTCGTGAAAGTAACTTAACAGATGTAGATACATAAATACAGTTAGAAGTGAAATGTATCTTAGCTAATTCACTCCTCCCCTACCCTATCACATATTTCACAAGTTAGAAAACCAACATCCAGAAAGAAATGTGACATTTCCAGTGATGGCCAATGGCAGAGCAGGCACTGGAACCCTTGAGTCATCAAGGAGCTCATTGTTCTTTACATTCTAATATATTCATTGAGGACCACTGGGAGGATCATGGACAGGAATTATGAGCAAATGCAAACTTCTGCTCACAAAGCAGAGAGTGGCCATGGCATCTAAGGCCAAGTACCCTGAAATATTCTGTTACTGCCTCCACTCAACCTGAATTTGACTCTGTGGGCAGGGGGTGTACTCTGGGGAGAAAGAAATATGTATCTGACTGCTTAAAATACTTTTTCTGTGCTTTTTTTCTTCTTTTAATCTTTTGAGCATCATTAACAAGGTTTTAGAGAGTCAAAGGGAAACTGCAGGTAAACATCAGACCCTTTTTCCTGGCTTAGCAGCCAGATGCATACTGCGTTACAAAAAGTTGAGAGAAACCAATATTAAGTGGATCCACTGCAAACATCCAGGAAGGTGCTTGAGCCAAGAATTCAAAACTCTTGGTGTCAAATGTCACCCAAACTTTGGCAGATGGGGAGTGGAGAAATACTTTCTGCTGAGAACTTTTAATAGTCCTGCCTCTGTCTTCTCTAGGATCATCCTTTTCTACCTCAAATTTTACAAAGAAGAAATAACAACTCTGTTGTTGAGGATGCCGTTTATTAAGTTCAGAAAATGGCCTGCGAGTTATAAAAAATGTTCCCATCCCTATGCCCTTTTCATCCCCAAATTTGTAAATCTGCTTCAGGCATTTAACAGACTAGCTGTGTGCACATCAACAGAAGCAGTGGGTGTTTCTGGAATAACAGCTCAGTTTCATTTTCCTCTTGGGCCTTTTCTGAAACGTCCACATTTCCCACAAAAAACATGTATGAACTGGGGGAAAGTTACACGCTGTGTATTTTTGAAACTCTTGGAGAGGTGAAGGGCCGTTATTTCCTGCAGGGTAGTGTCCTCCTTTTGCTTGCTTCACAAACAAAACCCGGATGTGACTTGGAAACGAAAAAAAAAAAGGAACAAAAAGTAAAACTTTTGTTGTTTCTCCAGGAAAGTGGAAGTGGGCTAGCTCAGCTCCAACCTTGGGCCCCAGCCCAGGCCGGTCCCCCGCGGAAGTGGCAGGGTGGGGAGCCGAAGAGCGGCATCCCGCGGGAGAGCGCACGGCCTCACTACTTCGGCCGCCCCGCAAACTGAACCCTCTCTGGACTCACTGGGGCAGGCCTCCCGGGGTAGTGGGGACCTGAGAAAGAGCCCAGGGCTTTTAAGACCGTGGGACGCTAGGCAGGGCTGGCGTTAGAGGACGTCGTCGGGGCGCTGGGGACCACGGCCCGGGGAGGCAGTCACCTCCTGCGCAGGCGGGGTGCGCCAGCAGCGCAGTTATTTCAGGAGGCGCCAGAGTTTGCCGCCCGTCCAGGCGCTCCACTTCCAGAGCTGCCCCTGCGGCTGGTTCTGGGGTGAAAATGCCGGCCCTTCACATCGAAGATCTGCCAGAAAAGGAAAAGCTGAAGATGGAAGTTGAGCAACTTCGCAAAGAAGTCAAGCTGCAGAGACAACAGGTAAGTTGGGTGTCCCAGAAGATTTCCTTCTCTGAAATGAACCAAGGTCAGCTTTTCCTAGGTTTGTTTCAGTAAAACAAATAGGTTTTTTTGCTCTTGGGTTTGGGGGTTTTGTTTTTGTTCTTCCCCCCCCCCCCCAAGCTTCTCTTGAAGAGGGGCTTTGGTGGTGCTTGGGAATTGCCAGTTGATGTGGGAAAACGGAGCCAGGCAGGATCCCGTTAAAGCCAAATGTTGGAAAACGGCAGGGACAGATGAGAAATTCTGCCTGCTGATAGACAGTTGGTTTTAAAAACTTAAGCTGTGGGGAAAAGGCAGGTGGCTCCTTATTTCCTTGATCTTTTTCATAATGGGAAAGAATGGTATTTAAAAGACTTTTCTTTGAAAAAAAAAATCACAATGTAAGTCTTGGATTACCTAGTTTTGAGTTTCGTCAGGGTTCTCCAGAAAGTGTGTGACAAACAGTCCACAGGGGTTTGGAAGCAAAACATTACAATTTCTATCTTTATTTGTAACTTTCATCCCTTTATAATTTCTAGTTTATGTTTTGTAAGTATGCACAGTGGACTAATACCTATGCAGTAATATCTGTTTATGAATAATTATACATACACTGTGTACAGAAATTCTTTTTAGTTATCATGATTAACAATTTTAGGCACCCCTGAAGTGGATTACAAAGTCTATGAGAAAATAGGTCCCAGTGTTCAGAAGTTTCCACTGAAATTTGTTGGAGACTGTAATTTTTACTTCAAATTTTTACTGATAATAGGGGCCTGTATTTCTTCCTTTTTTTTCCCTCAGCCAGGCAACCTGTAGTCCAGAAATAGATTGGGGGTAGATATTTTTTAAGGGAAATGATCTGGTAGTTTCTCCACAGCAAGAAGAATTTAACCTGGTTTTATTTCTCTATAGTCTAACACTAGAAACAGTGAAGGAAAACAATGGAAAGGGAGTAGGTATGGTTACTATGCTTACTTACTTTCCTGCTCTAGTTTTGGTAAATCTGTTCAGGACAAGAGTCTTGTTACACAGAAGCACATTTTGAGTGATGTTTGGAAGATGTGGGATTCGGGGGGTTTACTCTTTATACATTTCTTTTCCCAATTTTAATCTTCCAAATCCCTAGTCTCCCCAGATTTTGAAGTGCCAAGCCTTTTCTGTGCATGTTGAAAGCTTTTGTAGCTTTAAAAATACTGCTCATGTTTAAAGGGAAAACAGTTACAGGACTCGATGAATAGGCCTGTTTCTTGAAATGAAGGGACCCCTTTTGTAGATGGCAAAGCCCACAATTTGGCATCTCTTGGCCACTTAGATTTTTTTTTTTCACATGGTGAACCTTATAGGTTACATATTAAAGAGAGTTGGACTTGCACATACTGAAGTAAAGCATTGTGCAAAGTTGAAATATCTTAATATTTGGTATCACGATGCAGAACTTAGAGAGGAAAAGAGACAAGTGTCTTCCAGTTATCTAAAGTTTCAAATTAGAAATTGGTCAAGGGCCTGGATGCAGCTGACCATGTAGAAATTAAAGGTATTATTCATTAGCAATGCCTCCTGCAAGCTTCCCACCTCCAGTCCCTCAGACATACCCTGCAGGAGTGGCCTTCCAGCCCCAGAAACTCCAAGTTTATGCCACATGAAGAGAAAATTCAGGGATAACCTTAGAAGATGGCACGGGGTGGGGGTGGGGGAATCTAAGTCCTAATATTAAGATTTCAACATTTTATTACACACTTTCCATTATATAGCATTAGTGCTGGAAAAACATTATGGCTTCTAGAGATCATTCGACCCTTTTGCTTTTAAGGATGAAAAAAACCGGAATCCCAAGGAAGCTGACTAGCCCGTTATTTGACACCCCAGAGAAAATGATAGGGCAGTTGTTAAAGCATGACACTAAAACACACATCTTCTGATGCCCAGTCCATTATTTTGTTAATAAATTGTCCATTTCCGAGCTGTGGTTCTGCTCAGGCCAAGGACACACAATTCACAGGCTAAACTCGGGCTGTAGCCAATTGTTGTTCAACCATATCCTCTTGATCTTGGAAGGAAATGCACAAAGGAGTAATTATTCACTTTTGGAGGTTACACATCTTTTTGGAAACCTAATGTAGAAGCCTCTGTAAGAACAGATACACTGTGGGGAAACGTGAGTCTTATCCACAAATTTTTTTCCTTTTTTTTTTTTTTTTTTTTTGCTTTTTAGGGCTGCACCCGAGGCAAATGAAAGTTCCTAGGCTGGGGTTGAATCAGAGCTACAGCTGCCAGCCACAGCCATGTCCACAACCTGCACCACAGCTCATGGCAATGCTGGATCCTTAACCCACTGAGAGAGACCAAGGATCGAACCTGCATCTTCATGGATCCTAGTTGGGTTGTTAACTACTGAGCCCCGAAGGGAACTCCCCATAAATTTCTTTGTGGCCAAAGAGCCCAGTTTATGATACTAACATCATCACCTCTGAGGATTCACTTAAAATGCCCATACAATGAATGTTAGCAAGACTGATAGCAAATGTTACCTGAGAGAATGGTACTTGGAAAGATTTTATTTTGCCACATCTTAACTATAGCACTTAAATTTTATATCCCTGTATGCCAAGAATCTTTGGGGGTGTGGGAATAAAACACTAAATTTTTGATTTTTTAAAGATTTCAATTGTGGTATAATAGACATGAAGCATGTTAATTTTAGGCATATAACATAGTGATTTGATATTTGTATATATTGCAAAAATGATATATGTTAGGTTAGTTTAAAATCTCATATTTTATAATTTCCAGTTTCTAGTTTGTGATTATACAGGATGTACTAACACAGTCATGTCTGCACTTCTAAGTAAATAATTATATCTATTTTAGGATACATATGCAAACATTTTTTAGTGATCACCATTAAAACAGTTTGAAGATTATTAATCTAAATTACAAAATGGGAACATTTGCCTAGATTAAAGGTCTCCATTGGAATTTTCCAGAACTACTATAATTTTTACTTCTAATTTCTTACCAGTTATGTAGGCCTTCATTATGACACTGACCCTTTTTTTTCTTTCTTATTCCCCTCCCTTTTTTAAACCCACTTTTACAAAATGTTTCTTAAGGATAGACTTTTTGAAGAAAAGTCTTCCTCCTTTCAGAAAAAATTTAAACTACTTACATAAACATAAGCTTCAGATAAGGCTAATTAGCCTCAGATAAGTCTTTTATTATGATCAATTCTGAGCAGAGACACAGAGGGAGACTTAGGGGCAACTTTAGCCTTTCCAGAATCAGACTTTCTCCAATGCTTCTGTCATTTTGTAAAACTGCAGAACCTGGAACATACCCACTAAGTAGGAATTGTTGCAGGACACATCCCCAAACTTTTGGGGAGTGTCTACTACTGCACCTGCTCAGTAGCATGGAAAATTGAAAGTGGGGGATATTTTAGTTCCCAAAATATTGTGATACATCATAAATGTATTTGCAGAGGAAGGAAATCATATGAGGCACAGTGGATAGAAATTGCTCAGGATAATTTTTTTAACACAGTGACTTTCAAACTTTTTGACCCTGACTGCATTAAGAAATATATCTTATAGAGTTTATATCATTCATATATATTATATAAGCTCTGTGCTGCACACCAATATTTTTATTCTATTCATTTTAAAAATTCTGGTTGTACCCAATTGCATTAATTTCACTAAAGGATGGTGACAAAATTTGAACAATCATGACCTCTTTCTTTCTTCCTTCCTTCTTTTCTCTCTCTTTCCTTCTCTTTCTTTCTTGCTTTTTTCTCCTTAAGGTATCTAAATGTTCTGAAGAAATAAAGAACTATATTGAAGAACGTTCTGGAGAAGATCCTCTGGTGAAAGGAATTCCAGAAGACAAGAATCCCTTTAAAGAAAAAGGCAGCTGCATTATTTCATAAATAACCCTGTGGAGAAACTTCATCCTCAGTGGAAGGAATATTTTGTTGTATTTTTCTGAAGTAAGACCGAAGTGCCTTTTAAAGAAGGAACAACGAAAGTTAAAGGAGACTTTCTTAAGCATTCACATAAATATGGTCATGTCTGAAAGCTTTGTGCCTCTCATCTTCATTCACTACACACTTCTTATAAGAGGGCGCTCAGTCCAGATGGACAATTATGGAAATAAGGACATCACTTGTGCTTGACTCACCTTCAGTATTATTGCTTGATGCCTCAAATAAAGTTTTATCTCTGGAAACTGAGTGTTGGTGGTTTAGGAAAGCTGTTTGTTTGTTTTTTTTTAATTAACTTTTATATTTTTCTCCATAACATTTAGATGTTCAGGCCCTGTATCTAAAGAGTCGGTGGTTTGGAGTACCCATAGTGGCTCAGTGGTAATGAACCCAAGTAGTAGCCATGAGGATGCAGGTTCTATCCCTGGCCTCCCTCAGTGGATTAAGGATCTGGCATTGCCATGAGCTGTGGTGTAGGTCACAGACATAGCTCAAATCAGGCACTGCTGTGGCTGGCAGCTGCAGTACCCATTCAACCCCGAGTCTGGGAACTTCCATATGCCACAGGTGTGGCCCTAAAAAAGAAAAAAGAAAAAAAAAAGATTAGGTGGTTTGATAGATCATGTCTCAGATCCAGCTCTTTCTGTTTCAAATCTCAGGAGGTTTATAGCACTGACTTCTGACTGCTGGAATGTTTGCATCTAAAATTAGCTATTAAAGGATGTTCCCGCTGTGGCACAGTGGGTTAAGGATTTGACTGCAGTGCCTTAGATCACTGTGGAGGTGAGGGTTCAATCCCTGACCCAGCACAGCAGGTCAGATTCCCCCATTGCCACAGCCACAGTATAGGTCACAGCTGAGGCTTGTCCATCTGGACTGTCTGCCTTCTTAGAAGGAGTGTGTAGTCCCTGGCCTGGAAACCTCCATGTGCTATAGGTGTGACCTTTGAAAAAAATAATAACTATTAAGGAGTTCCCTGGTGGCTCAGCGTGTTAAGGATCTGATATTGTCACTGCTGTGGCTCAGGGCTTGATCTCCAGCCCAGGAACTTACACATGCCAAGATATGGCCAAAAATTCAATTAAATTAAATAAACTACTAAGTAACCAAGTGAGTGTGTAGAATTCCTAATGTTGAGTCAGGAACCAGGCCAAACCACATCTACACTAGCACTCCCCAGCTTATCCTTATACAGATCTTTTCCAGAGTGTAGTGGCTAGAGAAAGGGAGGGAGCTAGGGATCAGGAGGAGTTCAGTGGGGCTAGCCCTGGTCTGTCCGCCCACAGGGAGCTGCGCTTCCCATATGATCGGCAGGTCTTGGCATGGCGAACCTCCAGTTCTGTGGCATTAGGCATTGGCACAGATGCTTGACTCTGTGCCTACTCCAACCACCCTTTTCCAGCCTGGACCAAACTCACCTCTTTTCTTTCTCCAAAGGAACAAATTAGTCACTTGCCAATTTCTAAAATTAGCTTGCTAAGTTTCTCCTTGATCTATTGGAATTCTTCATACATTCTGCCATTCATCCTTTGTTGGGGACAGGTGTTGTGAACACCTCTACCAATTCACAGTTTTAACTTTTCACAGTTGGATCGTAGCTACAGAGGTTTTTGCCTGCAGATGCAGCACGGCAAAGTATATGGCCTGCTCAAGTCTTTCATGAAGGCACCAGGGGCCTGGCCTCCAAAAAAGGGAACTTTCTTCCTTTCTTTGAGCATTTCCCACCTTTCCCTCTGTTTTTTTTTAGATGTAAATTGCTCCAGGTTTAAGCTAAAAGAAAGACAAGCAAAACATTTCCAAGTTGGCTCCAGCTCAAAGGGGTTTATGTACTAACTTGCCCCGCAATTTTAAATGTGGCATAGAAGCCCAGATTTCTCCTCCATTAGGTCTTTTCTCCTGCTTAGATGCGTAAATGTACCTTATTGAGCCAGAAACATGCCAAGGATCTCTACACTAGCTTCCTAAAGTATATCAGCATCCTTGCTCCTAAATTACCCCGCCCTGAGAAGGAACAGGATACCCCAGGCTTTTGAAAGAGAAGGTTACAGCAAACCAAGAGCAGAACTCTTTCCTCCAGTTTCCTGCCTTTTTCCAAGTGTTGACGTCAATTGGGATTACTGAGAGTCCAGGGATAATTATGATCCACTCCATGGCGAAGTTTAAAAAGTAAAGGTATGTTTCCAATAACCAGAGGACAATTAGCATCTGGGATATGTTTCTACTATTAGTTATTTAATATTTAAGGTGGCATGGGGTTTTAGTACCTTGGTGCTTGAAAAGTTTTACTTTAATAAGCTGTTTCGTTTCTTTCATGTCATAAGGTTTTCTTCTGTTGCATAAGGAAACAGATATCCATTCTGGTTATTGACAAAGCAGGTCAAATCACTTGGAGGGCCAAGTCAGCACCTATAGCCCCTCGCTTCTTGAGCACTGTGGATGACAAGGCTGTACCCTGAATTTCTATTAGCCATATTCATCTGTCCAATCATGAACACTTCCAAGTCTAGCTTTAGTTCTTCATGCATGTACTTTCAACATATTACAAACGAGTCGGCTCACTTCTGTTTTCTCCTTGGTAAATACCCAATCTTGTAGATGTTTCTACTACATCTCATTCACTTCTTTTTTTTTCTGTTTCATCAAAGTAACTCAGCAAACCTACAGAAGTGTAATAAAATCCTTTTGATTTTCAAGGGTTCAGTGCTAAAAACACATTAGCCTTTATTAGGAAGAAAATGAGAAATACAGCAACTATATATTTGGATATATTATAAAAGTAACCCTCAATAAGTGGGAATTTGTTAAGTAGAATTTAAGTCAAGTGTTCAATTTCTTGCAAGTATCTAGTTCTGTAATTATTTGGTATCTGATTAGACAGTTACTGTGCTTTGTGTTTTGAGACTTAGATTCTATGAGCTCAAAATATTAGCAAAATTGGCCTTTCTACTTCTAGGCAGATTTAACATTCTAAGTTCACCCATACTTGGTATTTCAAGACAATTTATCTTGCATATTGGATGCAAACTAGCATCTCATTATTGTCTAAATTGCGTTTCCTTGATTTCCTGAGATGTTCACAGTCAGATTGTCGCATACCTTTTGACCACCTTCAACCATTTCACCTCCCCAACCCCCCACATCTGGCGACCACTCAATTTCCTTTATCTATGAGTTTGCTTTTCTTCTCTTCTTTTAAGAGTCCACATATAATGAGATCATTTGGTACCATTTTTTTTCTTTCTTTTTTTGCTGCACCTGAGGCATGTGGAAGTTCCTGGATGAGAAACTTAACCCACGCCACAGCAGTGACTGGAGCCACAGCAGTGACCATGCCAGATTTTTAACCCCCTGCACCACGTGGGTACTCTGGTATTTGTCTTTCTTTGTCTGACTTATTTCACTTAACATAATGCCCTCAAGGTCTATCTCTATTATTGTAACAGCAAGAGTTCCCTCTTTTGTGATAGCTGAATAATAATCTGTTGGGTATCTACGCCACAATTTCTTTATCCATTCATTCATCAGTAGACATTTAAGTTGCTTCCATATCTTGGCTATTGCAAATAATGCTGCAATGAACGCGGATGGGTGCATAAACTTTTGTAAGTTCATGTTTTCATTTTCTTTGGATAAATATCCAGAAGTGGAATTGCTGCATCATACGGTAGTTCTATTTTTCTTTTTTTCTTCTTTTTTGGCCGCCCACCAGCATATGGAGTTCCCAGGCCAGGGATCAGATCTGAACCACAGTTTTGACCTAAGTTTTGACCTGCCTACAACTGTGGCAACACTGGATTCTTACATCACTTTGCTGGATGGGGATCGAACCTGTATCCCAGCGCTCCCAAGATGCCACCGATCCTGTTGCACCACAAGAGGAACCCCTATTTTTAATTTTTCAAGGAACCTTCACACTGTTTTCCATAGATGCTGCACCAATTTACATTCCCACCAACAGTGCACCAGGGTCCCTTTTTCTCCACATCCTTGCCAACACTACTGTTGCTAGTCTTTTTGCTAATAGCCATTCTAACAGGTATAGGTGATATCTTACTGTGGGTTTGATTTGCATTTTCCTAATGATGAGTCATGTTAGGTTCCTTTTAATGTACTTATTTGCACCTGCTTTTATTTGTTTAAAGAAACATTGGGAGGTTATACATGAACTAATAATTGCTACCTATTAGGGCCAATGTTGGGTATATTCAGGTGGGAAAGAATGAGGTTGAGATTTCTCATTGTACATTTTTCTATAAAGTTTTGGTTTTTGAACCTTGCAAATATATTATCTAGTTTAAAAAGGAAAATGATTTTAACATAGAAGCAAAATTCATATTTCTATGTATAGGCTTTGAAAAATTCATATTTCTATGTATAGGCTTTGAAATTCATATTTCTATGTATAGGCTTTCTATCTATTTGCCAAAGTATATTTTGGCATAAATGTCCTGTAAATCAGGAATAAGTTTGTATATTCAACATGATCTGACTAATCATAATACATTTTGAGGCACTCCTGTTGTGGCATAGCAGAAACAAATCCAACTAGTATTCATGAGGATGCAGGTTCAATCCCTGGCCTCACTCAGTGGGTTAAGGATCCAGCATTGCCGTGAGCTGTGGTGTAGGTCACAGACACGGCTCTGATCCTGTGTGGCTGTGGCTATGGTGTAGGCTGGCCGCTGTAGCTCCAATTTGACCCCTAGCCTGGGAACCTCCATATGCCGGGGGGGAAGGCCCTAAAAAGCAAAGTAATAATACATTTTGATCTGTTAAGATTACCCCACTGAGTAAAACAAAGGTATTAAGTCAGTAATAGTTATATTCCACCCTTATCCCTTTTTTGAGTCTTAGAAGGATGATAATCAGTGAGAAATAAGTCCCTACTTTTAGTGTGACAGTCTAGGAGAGCAAAGACCTGTGAGAAGATATCACTGATTTGCTAGGAGTGGGGTGGTCAGAGAAGGAAAGTCTGGGGTGAAACCTGACTCCCCGCCCCCCACACCCAGTGCACTGGGCTGCTTTCAACAAAACACCAGAACATCAATAGCACTTTTCCACTCAAGCTACACTCTGGCTGAAGGCATGAATCCACAAACCATTAAAAAGCCTTTGCTTATATTAGAAACTAAATGATGCCCTTCCTTCCTTTTCCCTTTGGTTCACACACACATTATATGATGACCTCTTTAAAAAAAAAAAGAAAAGAAAAAGAACCCTAATATTAAAGAGTGCATAATTTCTTTGCATGTGAAAATGGAAGAGGAGGATTAAAATAGGTAGATTATAAATTTTAGAAATTGGACCCAAAGTTATTGTGCAAAATTTACACTTAAAATGAAGGAAATCAATACCATTTGATCTAACAATCCTACTCCTGGGCATCTACTCAGATAAATCCATGACTTGAAAAGACACATGTACTCCAAAGTTCACTGCAGCACTATTCACAATAGCCAAGACATGGAAACAACCTAAATGTCCACAGACAGAGGAGTGGATCAAGAAGATGTGGTACATATATACAATGGAATATTACTCAGCCATTAAAAGGAAACAAATGATGGCATTTGCAGCAACATGGATGGATCTAGAAATTACCAGGCTAAGTGAGGATAGTCAATGAGATACCAACCATCAAATGCTATCACTTACATGTGGAATCTAAAATAAGGACACAATGAACTTCTTTGCAGAACAGACACTGGCTCACAGACTTTGAAAAACGTATGGTTTCCAAATAAGACATGTTGGGGGTTTGGGGGGATGCACTGGGGGTTTGGAATGTAAATGCTATAAATTTGGCTGTCATGATTATTGTACAACTATAAATGTAATAAAAATTCATTGAATAATAAAAAAGAATTATGGAAAAAATTTAAAAATTTACTTTGAAAAAAATAGATAAGCAGCAAGGACGTATTTTATAGCACAGGGAATTATAGCCATTATCTTGCAATAAAGATAATTATAGCCATTATCTTTCAATTAAAGCCATTTACTTTTAATAAAGTATAATCCATAATAAAAAAATTTAAAAATGAAGGAAATCGATCCTTGTAAAATTCAACAGTCCTGAAAAATAATCCATATTGACATATATGTAAATGCATTCATGTATGCATGTACTTATTCAACAACAAAAGTATCTGGAGCTCCCTCTATGTAGTTTAGGCCTAAAAGATATAATGGTGAATTAGACAAAGACCTTAGGTTCATGGAGTTTATAGAAATCATATTTACTCAGATATAGGTGGAAATTACAGAATGTATTATAATGTATAAGTTAGGGTAAACAAGAAAGCATGTTTTGTATTTTTCAATGGTGATGCTGATACTGGCATGAAGATGATTATGGAGACAGTAATAAATGATGATGATGCCAGCTTCTACATATGAAGTGCAACTATTCCGCACTGGAGTAAGATTTTTACATAGATTATATCCTTTAATTCTCACAAGTACCTTACACATTAGGCATATAGTTCACACAAAACCATAAAGCTAGCATAACTAGCAAAGCAGAGACTGTGCTTAAACATTATGCAATGGTCCTCTCTTTTAGGAACTAACATATATTTAGAGTGTAAGGAACTATTAGTTTAACAGTTTTCTGAAGTGGCTTTTGGCACAGGTATATTCAGCCACTGTGGCCTCAGAAATTTTAGCCCTGTAACAGAGAATTTTGTAGTTGCTTGTTTTAATTGTTTTTTGTTGGTGAATTTGTTTTCTTAAAATTATATCACAGCTCTAAAAGTACTATAGCAATGCTGAATTCTAATTATATAATCAAATAGATTTTGCTCATTTGCTGAATAACATAATGTCTTAATTTAGTGCCAGAATTTATCTGATAGAAGCTACGTGAATGATGGTAGAGTGTCAAGAAGAAATAAACCAGACTCTGTAAGGACTTTCTTGAAAATAACAAAATTATCAGTGATAGTCAGCCAGCCTTAGAGAATTATCTACAGGAACCAAAGAATCTTTCCTAAGAAGTCATCTAACTTGGTCTCCATAAACACTTGTATGATTTTTTCAGTAAAGGTAGACATAGGCTTTCATTTACGTGTGTCATCTCAGCATTTTCTCATGGCAGCCTGAGGCAGACAATGTGAATTACCTACTTCAGAGA
Source organism: Phacochoerus africanus (assembly GCF_016906955.1). NCBI lineage: Eukaryota > Metazoa > Chordata > Mammalia > Artiodactyla > Suidae > Phacochoerus > Phacochoerus africanus. The sequence continues at coordinate 73,049,564 of NC_062554.1, forward strand.
ACTGGTTTGAGAAATAATGAGCCTGATGGTCTACACTATGAGTTTAAGAGCTCCTTAAATTCATTAAATTTAAGAATTCCTTAAATTCATCAGAAAGTCCTCATGTATTGGTAGTAACCAGTATTTATCAATAAACACCTTCAAATCACATTTGGAATTAGATTAAATATAAGTAAGGAATATATCTATTCTACAGAATTGGTATAGTTACTCCAACTTTCACAACTTTGGTACAGTACAGAGAAAGAAGAGAAGGGAATTGGTCTTGCCTGACTGGGTGTTTTGAAATAGTATTAAAGCCTGTACCTGTCACAATCTAAGAGAGAAAAATGAAGAGGAAAAGAGAGAAATAGTTAAAGTGATATTAAATACTTTGGAAACATAATTTAAAAACTGATAAATATTGATATAGTTCACTGATTACTTAAGAACAGATCCAAGGTCATTGTTGCTAAATGTTTCCTCTTTCTAACTAAAGTCATGTGTTAATGAAGAACATAGAACAAAAACGTACTTGCTCTTTAATTGCCAATGTGCAGACTTGCCTTCTCTCTTTTACTGTTTTCATTAATCTTTGAAAGATTTTATGCAAGTGAATTTTCAACTGATTCTTATTACATATATTATTTTAATATCAAGGCAGATATAAAGTAGAATAAATTAATATTTATTAACATTTGGATTTTTTCAGTCTGGAGCAGGGAGTGATTCAGACATTTGAAAACCGCTCATTTGAATTTGATTTGACAAATGGATTAAGGGCCTGTAAACATGACACTCTATGGACAAGTTCAGCCAATATTTTTCCTGCATTCTAGAAATTGGCAGTCTAAACAAATGGTAGCGACATTTATCAAGTCTAATTAATTAAACCAATTTTATGTACAGAGTGTAAGTGGATTAAAGTGTTTGAGAAAAAGGGGGGGTAATAAGTGAATGATGAGAGTAAAACTAGGCTATGTTCTACCTTTTATTCTAGAAACACTTCATGGAGACAGAGTAGCATAAGTGGAGGAAAAGAATTTGTGGTATTAAACTAAGAGAAATTCCACTTACTGGGTCCAGCTTGGCAGACCTAGTGGGCATTTATCAAATTTATACCACAAGAGAAGGAATTTATAGGTAATCAGGTACACCGTCTTTGATAAAAAGTCTCTAAAATGCTTTTTAAGTTATTGTGTCATCCAAAAGTCTACAAACAATAAGTGCTGGAGAGGATGTGGAGAAAAAGGAACCCTCGTACACTGTTGGTAGGATTGTAAATTGATGCAACCACTGTGGAAAGCAGTATGGAAATTCCTCAGAAAACTAAACATAGAACTACCATTTGATCCAGCAATCCCACTCCTGGGCATCTATCCAGAGAAAACCACGACTCACAAAGACACATGTACTCCAATGTTTATCGCAGCACTATTTACAATAGCCAAGACATGGAAACAACCTAAATGTCCATCGACAGAGGAGTGGATCCAGAAGATGTGGTATATATACACAATGGAATATTACTCAGCCATCAAAAAGAATGAAATACTAGCATTTTTAGCAACATGGATGGACCTAGAAACTATCATGCTAAGTGAGGTCAGCCATACAATGAGACACCAACATCAAATGCTTTCACTGACATGTGGAATCTGAAAACAAGACAGAGGGAACTTCTTTGCAGAACAGATGCTGACTCACAGACATTGAAAAATTTATGGTCTCTGGAGGAGACAGTTTGGGGGGTGGGGGGATGTGCCTGGGCTGTGGGATGGAAATCCTGTGAAACTGGATTGTTATGATCATTATACAACTACAGATGTGATAAATTCATTTGAGTAATAAAAAAAATGAAAAAAGTTATTGTGGATACCACACTCACCTAAATCAAGTGACTTAAAACAATGGTTTCTGAGTCCTCCAGTTTATCTGGGCCTGGGTCTGCTGATCTTGGTTGATTCATCTGCAGTTGACTTGGGTTGACTTGGTCTCAACCTTGAGCAGTGGAAGCCAGTGGGAACAACCTAGGGATATGGGGGGAAAAGAGGCTCCTTTAGGATAAACCAGAAGTTTCTGGTGCTAAAGGCAAAATACTGGGGATGGTTAAGACACACATTCAGGGAGTAATTTTAAAAGGTGGGAGGGGGAGGATTAGAAATCTGAATCATGGAGTTCCCATCATGGCTCAGTGGTTAACAAACCCGACTAGCATCAATGGGGACAAGGATTCATTCCCCGGCCTTGCTCAGTGGGTTAAAGATCCAGCATTGCCATGAGCTATGGGGTAGTCACAGACATGGCTCAGATCCTGTGTGGCTGTGGCTGTGACATAGGCCAGTGGCTACAACTCCGATTCAATCCCTAGCCTGGGAACCTCCATGTGCCACAGGTGTAGTTCTAAAGGGCCAAAAAAAAAAAAAAAAAACCCACTCCCACCAAAAGACAAAGAAGTCTGTATCAAAGTGAATTCAAGAGCTTCAGTAACTTAACAAACCCTCAGCTAATGTGGCAAAGCTGAATTGCACCAAGGAAAAATGAGCAGCCTCTTGAAAATTAATTTCCCTAAATCCGTGTATAGACACATCAATTCCCAGAAAGCAGAAGACTGTGGGTTCCAAATATATCCCTTTCACATCATATGTTATAGTAGAAAGAACCTCCTGCAACTTGACCACCTCTGCCCATAGAGGGGCTTATTTTCAAGAGAGCCAAGCCCATGAAATCACAAGCTTTTCCTTCTATTCCCAAGGCTGGTCAGTCAGTCTGATAAGCCAATCCAGCTAATATTTCAGAGACTGATAATATTGTGCCCTCCTGGTTCACCCCCTAGGAAGACTACATTTCTTTCTAGTCTTTTCCTAATCCTCAGAGGACTGAGATGAGAGCGATGACCAGAGAATTGGGGTTGGCTCTTTAGTTTACTCCTCTCCTCCCAAATTTCGTTTTTGTTTTGTTTCTTCCAAACACTGTCTGAATCTGGACTTTAGAGAAATTCCTACTGATATTTTCTGGGTGTATGTCTGTGTTGGATTTTTTTTTTTTTTTGGTGCATTTCTCTTATGAAGGCTTAATCCTCATCAGTATTTCTCAGGCTTCTGATGGCTTTTACTGTGCCAAATGTTTCTCACGCAATCTCTCATACTTTGCTATAGTTGAAAGGATGAAGGTTATCTGGAAGGGAAGAAGTTTGCAAATACTTTTTGATTAACGAGGAGCATTTGAGACTACTCAGCTTATGAGCTTAAAGTATTACACAGCCTTCATACATCCATTCACTTGGTAGTTGACCCTGGAAATGAGTGATTTTTTATCCAGTTAATTAATTAATTGTCTTTTTAGGGCTGCATCCATAGTATATGAAAATTCCCAGGCTAGGGGTCCAATTGGAGCTGCAGCTGCTAGCCTACACCACAGCCACAGGAACATGGGATCTGAGCAGTGTCTGTGACTTACACCACAGCTCACAGCAACACCAGATCCTTAACCCACTGAGGGAGGCCAGGGATTGAACCTGCATCCTCATGGATACTAGCTGGGTTCTTAATCCACTGAGCCACAACAGGAACTCCTCTGTTATCTTTTTAGAAGGACATTTGCAAACATAATTTGGGAGACTGTCCTTCGCAAAATTTACTTGGGAGCCTGGAATCTAAAATTTGTGTTATTATCATGCGTTTGTATATACTAAAAAGAAGGTAAGGTTATGCATCTGTCATATATTGGGAGGACTATAAGGCAGTATTATAAATGTATATTCTTGAGGTCATAAATCCTAATCACACTGGGTCAGGGGTAGTCAACTTTTTCTGTAAAGGGCCAGGTGGTAAATATTTTAGCCCTTGCTGCTGTACTCTCTGTGGCAACTACTCTGATGTGAAAGCAGCCACAGACAATAACATACCAAAACAAATGGGTATGGCTGTGTTCCAGTCAAACCATTTTTATAAAAAGAAGCAGCAGGCTGAATGTGGCCCATAGAGCATTACTCTTGAACTACGTCTTTTTGTCTTTCTAGGGCCACACCTGCGGCATATACAGATTCCCAGGCTAGGTGTCCAATTGGAGCTGTAGCCACTGGCCTACGCCAGAGCCACAGCAACACAGGATCTAAGCCGTGTCTGCGACCTACACCACAGCTCACGGCAACACCGGATCATTAACCCACTGAGTGAGGCCAGGGATCCAACCTGCGTCCTCATAGATGCTAGTCCAGTTTGTTAACCACCGAGCCACAATGGGAACTCCCAAACAACGTCTTTTAAACTGCATGTTAGGACCCATTTAGTGGAATGTTACCAATACTTCTAATAAAATAAATTCAAATAATCTGAAGTATCAGCATACATTCCATATAGCAAAATGGTATTTGTCCTATGAAACATATATGTGTTGAAATCCACATGTAAAATACATTTCTTTCTGTAGGTTACAGTCAATGAAAGTTTGAAGCTTGCTGATCTAGAGTGTTAGAACTGAAAGTCCAGCTTTTGATTCTGTAAAGAATTTAACCTCATCCAAAGAGAGGTCTGGCTTTTCCCTACCCATCCCTGGGAGGTGATTTCTAAGCCCTTTGTCCTGTTAAGCATGTCTTTGTTTACCTAGGAACTTTGAGCCATGCCAGAAAGTCTAAGAATGGGACTTATGGTGAGGCTTTGAGTCATGTGGTATCAGCTTGATTTCTGCAGAGGCTGGAGACAGGCCAGCCATGTGGGCAGTTGGCCACGGAGCCCCATTAAAGACTGGATACTGAGGCTTCAGTGAGTTTCCCTGCTTGGCATTACCCATATGTGTCACACATTTTTTCTGAGAGAGCAGTGTAGTCCATGATTCCACTCGAAGAAAACAATTGGAAGCTTGGAATTTTGCTGGTCTCTGCTCCATTCATCACTTCCCTTGGCTGATTTTAATCTGTCTCTTTTAGCCTTAATGAACATTGACTAAGTATAACAGCTTTCAGTGAGTTCTAGGAGTCCTTCTAGCAAGGTATTTATTCTAAGAGTAGTCTTAGGGACCCCTGAACTTGTAATTAGCATCAGAAATGAGGGAGGTTTTGTGGACTATGTCCTTCTGACTTCTCAGGTGAGGAAACCATGGGCCCATGGCATTTATAAAGGCTGTGCAGCTAAGCACAGTAAGAGTACCAGCCCTGTAAGTCTCCTTATGTAGAGGCTTCTTCCTCTTCCTGTGTCATTCCTGAAACAAATGCTAACATTCATTGAGTTTCTCTGACTTTCTGCCAAGGGCTTGATACACATTGACCCATTTTATCCTCACAAGGACCCGATACCATTTGTACTAGGATTAGCCCCATTTTACAGGGATGTCATCAAAGCTTGGAGAGCTTGGGTAAATTTCCCAGGGTCATACAGGTTTTAAATGGTGAAACTAGGACTCAAAGCCAGAGGCTCTGAATGCAACTGAATCTCATTTTCACTTGACTTATTATCGTTTCCCTAGATGTTGCACGTTCCATTCTCTAGAGATGCTGGCTTTAATTTCTTTCATGAGAAACCACATCACCTAGTATACATGTACATAATAAAGAAGAACATCCTACACATTTATAATATTCCCTTTCATATAGGGCATAGTTAATCCTTAATAAAGGAGATTGATAATAAATGAGGATGAAAGATATAGGGTCTTGGGTTAGAATCCCATGTGTCTTCTTGTTTCCCACATTGTGGTTGACATAGTGGTTTTCTTCCTCTCCATCTTTTCCTCCTCTTCCTCCTCTCCCTTCTCTGTCCTCTCTTTCTCTTTACTTGTAATATCCATGAGTATGTGTGAAAGAGTTTAAGAAGCCAGAAAAACATCTGAAAATTTAATTTAAAATGTTGTTGTATATGCTTCCCCAGCCCCTTAGTAACAATCTGCTATTTTCTCCTCAAAAGTGTCAATAAGGCAAAAATGGCTAGGAGTCTTGACCTTGAGAGGAAGTGTGTCTATATAGCTCACGTGAAACGGATTGCTTTGGGCTTTCACTTTAGACCCTGTTACTGTTTCACTGTCTTGAAGGTTTGGAGCAGAGTCCCGTGTACCCTCTGCTGAGCCCTGCTTATCCTCCATTCCACAGTAATCACACTGACCCATCTTCTCTATTGTTTCCTTCCTGTAGCTTCTCCTCTTAACACACGCAGTCAGAGACACTGCTCCTCCTTCCACCAATTTTCCCTTGTGGGCTGAGAGGCTCCCACCTCCCATTTCCTGACTACTGGCCAGTGTTGCCCTCTCGTATTCACATTGAGATTTCATGCTGCTCGCCTTTGCCAGACTCTCTTCTTGGCCACAGTCGCCAGCCAACCTTGGTTCTTCCTGGCTGACCTCAGAGACCATGCCTCCATTCTTCCCTCAAATCTCTTGCCAACTTTGAAGATGAGAAAGTGATTCTTTTGACACTTCAGCTTTAGATTTTTCTCAATCTCCTTAATCTCAGTGGTTATAATACTAGTTTTGCCCATCACGCTATCCCATTATTCAGGCCCATTTTATGCCCTGCCATGTAAAATATTAAAATAATAGTATTTTTGTTGGTATATTACCAATTTGGGATCATAATCATTTCTATCTTGAGCTATGCCCAGAGAGTATTAAAAATGTGAAGAAGTTCCCACTGTGGCTCAGCAGGGTTAAAAACCAGACATAGTGTCCATGAGGTTCAATACCTGGCCTCAGTCGGTGGGATAAGGATGCAGTGTTGCCATGAGCTGTGGTGTAGGTCATAGACACAGCTCAGATCTGGCGTTGCTGTGGCTGTGGTGTAGGCCAGCAGCTGCAGCTCTGATTCAGCCCCTAGCCTGGGAACTTCCATATGCTGCAAGTATGGCCCTAAAAAGACCAAAAAAAAAAAAAAGTAAACAAAAATGACAGTGCACTTTTTAAGTCAAGATTGTGACTGCTCCTAGGGGCATGACATGACTGCAAGGGGACAGGAAGGAGGCTTCTGGGATGCTGGGATTGTTGAGGTAGGGGGTGAGGTCCTTGTGTTCACTTTGTGAATCTTTTTTGTGTTGTATAGTCTTCTGATACGTACTCTTTTTGCTGTCCCGTAGCAAATATTCTGACATCGTTTCTCCCCTTTAAAGCTACCTAAGAGATATTGCTCTTGTCTTAACTCTAATTTCCCAGATTACTAGTACTGAGTTGAGACTGGTGTGTTAGTCATTTGTGGTTCTGTAATGACAGTTTGTCCCACACTTCTTGAGGCCCATGAGAGGATCTTAAAAATATGGGATTTGGGGTGTGTGTGATGGGGGGGACACTGAGGAGAAAATGTGTGGCAGGGGGACTGTGGGAGTTGAAGAGATCAAGGCAGGGTGGGAGGTCATTACCTTGTCTAACTCCCAGACCGTCTCTCAGGCTGATTACTGATGCACTTCACTCTCCTCATCTTCTTATTCTAAGCCTCATGCATTGTCAGGGGCCTGACCCCTGCTGCTCTTAGATGATGTATTTAAACCAGGACTTTATTCCTCAATCCCCTGAGCCACAAGGTCAAAGACTCTTCGGGCCTGAACCCTGACCCTCTCTCGGGGGGGAGCAGCACTTTGGGCAGAATGTAGAATATGATGACAGCTACATCCTGCTTTACCATAAATTACCAACTTAAATATCAAAATATCAGTATTGTTCTTTTGTTTTAGTATTGCAGTCATTACTTTGCTTCCTTCCTCTTTTCTTCCACTTTATCTCTGCCAGCTCTGGCTTATCTGAAAATTCTTTCATCTTCAATCCCAAACTTGTGAGTTTGTGGGCCTTCATCTTTCTCCCTCTCCCTTGTTTAAATCCTGGTGTTTGTCTGCATCCTCCTTTATAGTCCTTCTTTGTTTCTGAATTTCTCCCCCTAACATTTTGAGTTTCTTTGTCTCTATCCAGCCTGGAGGAGGTAGTCACCTGTTTTAGCATCATATTTGTATCATTCCAATGTCAGGTAATTTCACACTGTCCTTTAAGAGCTGGACAAAGATCATTCTGCTCACCTCTTGTATGGCCATGGGGCATCAGGACCCACGTATGTGAAGCCCCAAGGCTTGCTTTCTCAAGGTCACCTCTGGCTCTGAATTCTACCCAATTCTCCCTCCAGCTCACTCACGCCTCACTTCCTGCCACTATTCTTTCCTCTAAGTCTTTTCTTCATTTCCCCCAAATCATTTTCACAAGGCATTTCTGTACATGCTAAGTATTATCCATGACTTGAGTGAAGAGGACTTTATAAGCAAAAGGGGAAGCAACCTCAAGCAGAGTATCTGGTATCTCTGTTATTGTCTTTCTACCAAACTTCTCTCCAAGCCTCACTATCCAGTCCTTCAATGTTTCTCCTCCCCATCCTCTACCTTCTCCTCTATTTCACCTCCTTCTTAATTTAGAAAGAAAACAATCTTTCTGCCATCTTGGTCTCAAGTTTCAGTTTCAGCTGCTTCTGAGATACTGATAAGGTGTGGAGAAACCCTGACTAAATCTGGCGAAGCACTTTGCAGCACTAGGGTTTTTTTTACTTCTCATCCTTTCCTGTCTCCTACTTCTCACCTGGATTCTCGACTACATCAGTTACCAATTTTGTTTGCTTCAAGAGTCTAGCCTTGCTTCAGTGGGCCATCTTGCTGGCCAATGTCCTTCCATGTTATTCAGGAGAAGATCTGGAGAACATCAGATAGACATTACTCTATTTCATTTCCTTTCTACATGAAAATGTGTTAAATTCATCTTTCTTGGTCCCTCCTTTTTTTCTGAGGAGAAACAATTCTTTTCCCTTTTTCACCAAGCTTTTCTTCTTGAGCTCTTCTATCCCTGGATCTCCTAGGACCTAAGTCTACAAATTATGCCATATATTAGATTTCTCTCTCTCTCTCCCCTTTGGTTTTTTCTTTTTCTGCCTAAAAGTCTGACTTCCATTCTCTACCCAAATAGAAAATAACAATAATTCTAACAGTAAAACAAAAGGAGAAACTTGTCCTTGTTTCTGCTCCCTGTTGAGAGCAAAACTCTCTCAGTTTCCCACATTTTTAAACATTGCTTGTAACATTTGCCTGATCCATTCCTTAGTAATAGTTCATTCTTTGAGGTCTTTCAACTTCACTTCCATTCTCTTTCTTTTTCTTTCTTGTCTCTTTAGGGCTACGCCCTAGGCATTTGGAAGTTCCCTAGGCTAGGAGTCGAAATGGAGCTGTAGCTGCCAGCCTACACCACAGCAAGGCAATGCCAGATCCTTAACCCACTGAGCAAGGCCAGGAATTTAACCAGCATCCTCATAGATACTAGTTGGGTTTGTTACAGCTGAGCCACAATGGGAACTCTCCCATTCTCTTTCTTTGCATGGCTTTCCAACTGCCAAATCCAGGGTATTTACATTCTCATTCACTTTTTTAATTTAATTTTTTAATTAAAGTATAGTTGATTTATAATGTTGTGCCAAATTCTGCTGTACAGCCAAAGGCACCCAGTCATACATATACCTACATTCTTTTTCACATAGTATCTTCCATCATGTTCTATCTCAAGAGATTGGATATCATTCCCTGTGCTGTACACTAGGACCTCCTTGCTTATTCATTTGAAATGTAATAGTTTGTATCTACTAACCCCAAACTCCGGGTCCCTCCCTCTCCCTCCCTCTTCCCCCTTGGCAACCACAAGTGTGTTCTGTCTTTGAAATTCTCATTCACTTGTGATCTTCATTATCATTAGAAGCTGCTTTCCACTCAAAGCTGTTTCCTCCTTTGATCTTGAAATCTTGCCCACTATGCTTCTCCATCCGCCTCTGACTTTTGGATCTTTTCCAACTTTTTTAGTAGCGACTCTTCCCAAGCTCTTTTTAGACACAGACATGCCAGGACCCTGCCCTTCACACTTCTCTCCACACTTTTCTCTTTATCCCTCTCTTCCCCTCTCTATACCCTCTATCCATGGAGGGAAAGATCCAACAATACACTTCCTTTTAAGAAACCCTCTATGGCCTTCTTTTGCTTGATGATAGAAGTACAAACTACACAGCACGGCTTTAAGGTTCCACACTACACATTTTGAATCTGCCATGTTAGATTTTTCTACCATTGTTCTGTGTACACCTACATGGGAAGCTGCTGGCTGAAGGCTAAATAAGCTTTAAACTTTTCTACTTCCTAATAATTATATATGCCATTTACTCTAATCCTGAAACCCAGTTTCCCCTCCCCATCTCACCCCCTGTACAAGTGGCCCCAAGACTAGAATGGAGGCTGAGCAAGGGTTCAGCCTGGGTTATTCAAATAAGGAAGTTTCCTGGCAACTAGCCTTCTTAATATATTATTTTTAGGTCTGCACCGGAGGCATATGGAAGTTCCCAGGGTAGCGGGTCTAATCAGAGCTACAGCTGCTGGCCCATGCCACAGCCACAAAACGCAGGATCTGAGCAGCATCTGCAACCTATACCACAGCTCACCACAACGCCAGATACTTAACCCCCTGAGCGAGACCAGGGATCAAACCTGAAACCTCATGGTTACTATTTGGATTCTTTTCCACTGCACCACAATGGGAACTTCTTAATATATTATTCTTAATGAACAAGTTAACCTGTTCTCTCTCTCTAATCTCTTAAATAATTCTCCACTTTCAGATGAGGGAAAAAAATGTAACTTCTATTCTATTTTTGGAAGTGTCATATCATTTTAGAAAGCCAGTCTGTTCCTTTTATGGATTAAGAATTTGAATAGGACCACTGCATTTTTTTTTTTTGTAAGAAAGGTAAAATAATATTAGAATGATGTTCCTCCTCCTCCTTCAAAAACAAACAAAAATGATGTTTTTGTTTTATTTTGCTTTGTTCTCTAACTATTTAAATTGCATATTTTTCCGTGTGCATAAGCACTGGGCTCTGTATTTTAGGGGAGGCTATGGGTGGTATACCATGGTTCGTGACCATGTCAGTGAAAGCATGATCACGCGCTTGAATGGTTTGGCTTAGACAGTAGGAAACATCTGGTAGTTTCCTCATATTTATCAAGACAGAACTGTGTTTCCTTTAAAAACAGCTTCACATGAACAATGCACTACATAATAGTAGAGGAATTTTATAACACAAGTGTAGAAAACAAGAATGCAGCTATTAAATATAGCACTTAGTTTCAACAATGCTCACTAAAAAGTTCATTCTACTCAAGAGACACATCAATATTTGTATTCTCAGTAACATATCTTTAAGGAAATGATGGACCTTCGAATTTTCTTTCCCATAGCTAATGTCTACCTCAGTAAACTGAGGCACTGAAGCAAATGAAGAGGACTGTGCTATCCCCAACCACACCCTGCCTTCCTCCTAGGTCCATTGGTCTATATGTGCATCACTGATAGGGCCTGGCACTAGAGAAGGTCTTGCCATGGCAACCCCACCAACCCTGCCTCATCGCAGAGACTTGTCTCTACATAGAGATGCTGCTGCTTTCCTCCCTCTCTGCATTCTCCCTTGCTTCATTCCACTAAAAAGAGCACATTTTCAAAGTTTTTTGATCCAGAGCATTGTTCTACAGAAAGGACTATCAGATGACCGGTCTTGAATAGTGGTGCAAATCTGGGTATGTGTATGTATGTGTATAAATATATATAAATGTAAAATTCAAATATGTTAGGAGCCAGTCCCAGATCAACTGGGAAGAAAGGAGCAAACATGAAGTCTGAAAACAGTTTAGAGAAATGAGTGGGGTCTGGTATTTCCGCTTGAACGCCACAGGATTCAAAACCTGATTTCCATAGTCCAAATATTTTAGCTAAGGAATCTTAAAAGTAGGAAGGCTTTGCCTGATATTTCTACTTTCATATAAACCTGTGAGGAATATCTAAATGCTCTCTTGCTTCAGATCTGTGTATTAGAAAATTGGACAAAATAACTAATAGTTATGGTTCCGGAGTTAGCAAATCTATCAACCTCTGTGCTTAGCCCAAAGTAGACATTGCTAATCAATCACAAAATACTCTCCTGCTGAGCTAGAACAGGCTTCACACTTCCCTGTGGCACAGCAGGTTTACTAATCAATTGGAATTGACGTGACAGATTAAACCTATTCGCCTTCCCAGGTTCAGACTTTTCTAAATATAACAGATAAACAACAGTCATTTGGGCAAAACTCATTAATCACTTTTCAAAAGAAATGCTGGAAAACTACCTTGGCAGCCCCTCTTTTCCATTTCGTACATTTACGAAATGGTCATTTTAGGAGATGAATAACAGCAGGTGATCTGATTCCTCCCTTATCTTTCTTTTCCAACAGTGCCCTAAAACTTTATCTCATCCATTTTGAAAAGACTTCTGAGCGCATCATTCTAGAGTCCTCACAACTGTGCTATTTTCAGCAGTGACTGGAAGGACAAGGCGTCCTTCATTTTTTCTGTAACTCACATTTCCCTCCTCCTCAAATTTCCTTTGGTTTCTTCCATCCTCTACAATGTGTATCACCTAGGCATTTCTTTACCATACTGTGTCCCCCTCTCCAGTAACCACCCTTCCACACTGTATAAATCTGCTATCAGATTTTCCTTAGCCTAAAGCAAGCAAATAAAAACAAACTTTTCAACTCCTTCCTTAAACTAGTATCTTATGACTATTTTTTTTTTCCCCATTTAACTACAACATTTCTTCAAAGACTGAGCTGCTTTCATCAGTCTCTTCCTAATCCCTTGCAAGGGTTTAAAAACCCTCCCAATTTGCCACCTGCTCCCCCCGGCTCCTCAAAGCATTCTTGATGTGCTTCCTGTCCTTGGAATCTCTGGCTCTGCACAAATTCATTTCTTCATTGCTTATCTGTTTTGTTTCCTTCACTCAACATTATATAAACCTCCTAAAATCTTATCCTTGACTTTCTTTTCTTTTGCTTCCCTAGTTATCCTTCTCTTTGGAAAACTCGGTTTTGACATTTCCAGCTACCATCTCCTTGTGTATGACTCATTTTATTTTTATTTTTGCTTTTTTAGGGTTGCACCCACAGCATAAAGAAGTTCCCAGGCTAGGGGTCGAGGTGGAGCTGCAGCTGCCAGCCTACACCACAGCAATTCTGGATCCTGAGCAAGGACAGGGATCAAACCTGCATGCTCGTGGATACTAGTCAGATTCGTTTCCTCTGAGCCACAACAGGAAGTCTGAGTATGACTTTTAAAATAATATGAACACCCCAGGCCTTTTTCCAAGAAGCTAGATCCAGGTTTCCAAATCCCCTTTTGAGCATTAAACAGTGACTCCCCTTTTGCAATTACTTTCAACCTTCAAGAGACTTTTAGCCTGAATTTTCACTTGCTGTCTGTCCTGCACATGAAATTTAGTTGCTGTCCTTAGCTGTATTTCCGAGGCCCATTTTTCTAGTTCTCATTTTCACCTTGATTGAAGGCTTTATCTCTCCAAAACAGGAAACCTAAAATTGTTATGTCCCAACATCATGTTCTAGCTTCTATGGTCTCTTTCCATAAGGCCACCTTGCATAAGGCTCTGGAGTTTATCTTAAGCTGCTGTTTTGTTACCATATAGCCCTCATTGAAAACCATCATGGGATCACTGTTATCTTTTGAGTGGGGACTCAGCTCCTTATCTGACAATCGGATGCCTCCATGATTCAGGGTCAAAAAAAACCAATTTTTTTTTTGGTCTTTTCTCTTTTTAAGGCCGCACCCGCGGCATATGGAGGTTTAGCCACCAGCCTACACCACAGCTAAGAGCAACACCATATCCTTAACCCACTGAGCAAGACCGAGGATACTAGTCGGGTTCCTTAAGCCGTGAGCCATGACAGGAACTCCCGTGGGTCAACCAATTTTCAAAGCTTGTGCTCGTGTCAAGCAGGCTACTTCCTGATTCCAAAATACACCGTGACCTTTTTTTCTTATGAATTTGTGCCTTTGTTTTGCCATTTTAAATATCTGGGATAATTTCTTCTACTTCCATCCTCCACCTTGTAAAATTCTCCTCAGCTTTTAACATCTAAATCAAGCAACCTCACTATTCACCTTGAAGCAGAGGTGTGGCTGGGTCTGGGTGGGGTGCTGGCCAAGAAAAAATAAGAAGGCAGTTGAGGAAGTACCTAAGATTTATGTCCGATAGAGGCATATGAATTGTAAACCATGGGATTGCTTAGGGAGAGACATAAAAGCAGCAAAGAGCCTATATCTGGTCTGGAGAAGGACCAAGAATTACTTCCAGGGTAGAAGAAAGAGCATGTTAAGGACACTGAGAAGCTACGGCTGAATACAAGGGGAAAGCCAGGAGAATGTGATATAACACCTTAAAAGACAAAAGTGTCTTAAGAAGGAGATATTGGACTTCCCGCTGTGGCACAGTGGTTAACGAATCCGACTAGGAACCATGAGGTTGCGGATTCGGTCCCTGCCCTTGCTCGGTGGGTTAACAATCCGGCGTTGCTGTGAAATGTGGTGTAGGATGCAGACACGGCTCGGATCCCGGGTTGCTGTGGCTCTGGTGTAGGCCAGTGACTCAGCTCCGATTAGACCCTTAGCTTGGGAAGCTCCAATGCCGCAGGAGCAGCCCAAGAAATGGCAAAAAGACAAAAAAAAAAAAAGGAGATATAATGAACATTGTCAAATACACTGTGAAATTAAGTAAGATGAAAACCTAAAAAGATAATTGCATTTGGTGGCATGGAAGTTGCAGGGATTTCTGCTTTGTTGGAGTGAAGGGAGTTCAAGCTAGATTAGAGTGCTGACTGGTGATGATGAAATGAGAATTGAGAATAATAAAATATGCACAATGTTGTTGATAGGTTTGCTGTAGCTGAAGGGGTGTGAGGGTTTTAGTTTTATCTTTGGGAAAAACTTGAGAGAGCTTCAAAGCAATTGAAAATATTCAGGCTTAAGGGACAATTAGAAAGAATTGCAGAGGAAAAAAAAATTGATTGTGTAAACTTCCTAAAAATGTGGGTGAGGATGGCCTCCCAATAACAGCTAGGAGATTTTGAATTTTACAAGGAAGAGGCCCTCTTGCTAAAGAGAGAAGAGCCTTTGGTGATTTAGGCATGGAGGAAATGTCACCTGATGGTGAAACTGATAGCACTAATGGCCTGAACTTAGCCAGAACACAGATGGGGACTTGAACTCATGTGCTGGGACTTGAACCCACGTGTTGGGACTTGAACACAGCCAAAACCCAGATGGGACTTGAACCCACATGCCAGGACTCAAACCCAACCTAAAGCCAGGTTGGGACTTAATCCCATGCTTTGAAATTCAAGTTACTCACCCTTTGTCTGGACTGAGCAAGGCTCAGGTTCTTTATACCTCCGCACAGTAGGAATTCAGCAAGAAACAATGTGACAGGCAAGAATCAGATTTGTTAGGATAGGACGCTTCTAAAAGAGGCAGGCAGACAGGCAGGGAAGCTCTGCCAGAGGACCTGGTGGGCCAGTTTTATACCCAAGGGGAGGGGGGTGAGAAAGGCCCGCCTCTTCCTTTCAGGGAGTAGTAGCTCCTCCTTAGTATCCGGTAAGGTGTGTATTCAAATCAGCTGAAGGTTGGTCCTCAAACTCCTGCTCTTGGTCTGAATCTAAATGCAGGCTTCATTCCATCCCCCACCCAATGACCTGAGGCAATTCTCGCACCTCCACCAGTTAAGCAAGCCTGCCTTATTCTGACGTTTTTCTTGAATTTACAGTGGTCTCCCAACAGCTCCCAGGTTTCCCTCTTTATCTATGATCCCCTGTTAGGACTTCCACAACCACCTGTGCCTACTCTATCCCTATAGATGGCACGTACTTTCCCTCTGAGACAGTAGGTAATGTCAACTACTAACACCAAGGAAGAAGCGGAAAGTAGCAGGGATGGAAGTTTCAGGAAAACGGAAAAGGTTTAAAATAGTCACTGCTGAGTAATTGACTGTCAGATTATATGGGGGGAAAAAAGTTACTGGAATGTCAACAGTGAATACAAGCAAGGAGAGAATCATTAAGTGGGTTTATCCAGGACTGGTATTTTGCAAGACAAACGATATCAAAATAAATTTATTTAGAATGTGAGCAAGGATGTTATTGAAATGTTGCATAATGGAATATCCCAGTTAAAAGGAATGGAAGAGAAACAGATAACTACTGTATTTTTTAAAAAGGAGTTGTGGGAGTTCACTTGTGACACAGTAGGTTAAGGAGGCAGCCTTGACACTGCTGTGGCTGGGGTTTGCTCCCTGGCCCAGGAACTTGTGCATGATGCCTGCATGGCAAAAAAAAAAAAAAAAAAAAGAGTTTTAAGTGGATTGGTGGTCTTGGGGAGAGGTAAGAAGTGTCTCAGATGCCTTATCTTATTGCCCAAGTAAAAGTTCTCTTCAAGCAGTCTCATTTATTACAGTTGTTGATAAGTTGATCATAAGTGGGAAGAATATTGAACATTCCTTCTAACGTCGCCCACCATGTACTGCCATATTTCCCTGTGGTGGTGTCGTAGCTTCCTGAAGCACCCTGGGAGCACACTTGACCTTGGTCATGACAGATGCTCAATAAATATCTGTTGAAAGAATGAACGGAAGAGAAAGTAAGGATGATATATTTTAGTTTGGCCTTTAGTCACAGGTTGTTTTGCCAACACATATCTTACTGATGTCACTTCCTTTTCTTGCTACTTTAAGAATTGGTAGAAGATATTTTAGTCTTTTATTGATCCAAAGATTGAAGCGTTACATTGAGTCACTCAAACCAGCAAAACAAATGCTTTATTTGTTCATTAAACATACATGGGTGCTTTCTGGACATTCACAACATGAGGCAGAAAATTGTCAAATTTTCCAGTAATTATGATTCTCTCCAGAGGGCAAGCCTGGGAGTGAGTCACCAGCTTGTCTGGACAGCATCAGAACATTATTTATGTGCATAGACCCTGTGGCTATGCCTGCAGCTGACTCTGAAAGGTAACTGCTTTTCCAATTCATTTTTGGCTTGCTTCTTTAAGAAGGAAACAACTGGATGTAACAGGACAGAACTACCCTGAACATCACCGTCAAGAGAATGTTTTCTGACTGTTGCTGGTGACATGAATGCTGTTCCTATTAGAGTAGTAATTAGCCACCTGTTAAAATATGAATGTTTCCATTTTTACCTCTGAATCTGTAAAGGATTGGAGTAAATCTGATTTAATCCCCTTATATATTTTATTACAATTATACTGATATCTTTCAGCCAGTTTTGTCTAGCTTAACTTTATTTTACTCTTTTCTTTTTCAAGGATATTTCTTATAGTGTCAAAGGCACTGTTAGTGAAAAGCTTAATTTTTTTTTAAGCTTTTCAAAAAACAGCTGTAAACTAGATTGTGTAGCGCTATTTTAGTGACATCACTGAGTCATTATGTGATATTTTATTACTGAATTGAGTGAATTTTTTACTTGCCCAGTTAAGGTGTGACCATTAAAATAGCAGATCTATTTTATGCAACATACCAAATTTTGTGTACATGATGCCATGTGGACTAATTGAGGTTAAAATATTACGCCCTAAGGGAGTTCCCATCTTGGTGCAGCGGAAAAAAATCTGACTAGAAACCATGAGATTGCGGGTTCGAACCCTGGCCTCGTTCAGTAGGTTAAGGATCCAACGTTGCCATGAGCTGTGGTGTGGATGGTAGATGGGGCTCAGACCTGGTGTTGCTGCGGCTTTAGCATAGGCTGGCAGCTGTAGTTCCGATTCGACCCCTAGCCTGGGAACCTCCGGATACCGCGCGAGCAGCCCTAGAAAAGGCAAAAAGACAAAAAAAAATTATCTAATATTTTGCTAACATATTAATTTATTATATTAATTAATTAATTTATTTTGGGGCTGCACCCTTGGCATGTAGAAGTTCCCAGAGCAGGGATAAAACCTGAGTCACAGTAGTAATCTGAGCCATAGTAGTGACAACACTGAATCCTTAACTGCTAGGCCACTAGCAAACTCCACATTTTTAATATATAGGTTCATGAGAGATATTGGTCTATAGTTTTCTTCTCCTATAATATCTCTATCAGGTTGGTATCAGGCTTATGCTGATCTTCTGATATAAGTTCAAAACTGTTCCACTTTCCTTTATTTTCTTAAAATTTTATGGTGCACTGCTATTATTTATTTCTAAAGATTTAATGGAATTTATTCATGGAACTATCTAGGCTTGGGTGTTATCTTTATTTATGGTAGTGAATTCAATTTCTTTAGTATAGTGAGTCATTCTTAAGTTTTAGCACCACAATCACCTGGCAGGCTTGTTAAACCCTAAATTGTTGAGTACCCTTCCAAGACTCTGTGGGCCTGAGGGGAGGCCCAAAATTTGCAGTTCCAATTAAGTTCCCAGGAGCTGCTGCCGCTGGCCAATAGGAATGGTTACTTTAATGTCCCAGTGTGATCATTTTACATCTGTTCCATGCCTGGATTTTCTTCTATTGACTGTTTATTCTTGACAATGTGTTTTCTTGCTTTTTTAATGCATATCATAATATTTTTTTATGAACGCTGGTCATTGTGTCTAAAAGAAATAGTGAGGGGTCTGGAGAGATGGAGAATTTTCATCAGTTCTCTTCACCCTCAGACAAAAAAAAGACCCTAATTTTCCTGCACCTGCATTGTGAGCCATCTCTGCATTCCTACCCCTTACTCTGGGTGGGTGGGGGGGACCATTGCTGCTGCCTTATATTTTGCACAAGGCCCAGACTGCAGGGGGCTTTTTCCCAGTTCTGCTCTGCCCTCCATCTCAACCCTTCCTGCCTCCTGCTGGAGAGGGTGTGGTTGTCCCTCTCTACCCTTCTTTTTTCTCCCTTAATGAGACCTCGTGTTGGCCAGGGTGGTGATTTTTTTTAATGTGCCTCGCTGTGTTCACAGGAAGGATCTAAGGCAAGATGAAGGAGTGAATCTATGCACAGGATTATTTTTAAATGCTTCAGATACTGCAATGTTAGGAAACTACACTCCTTTGACAAGAACACGCACCCCACTCTCAGGGAAAATAGGAGGGGGAAAAGGAGTTTTCCAGTTGTGTCTAGAATTGAGACACTTAAACTGAGGAGGCTTCAGGGGGTTGCATATGAACCTGACATTGGTACTATCCAAATGAATTAAAGACTGGGGAGAGTGTGCCTTTAAAAGGCAAAGGGCTTTTGAACCGGGTTAAAATGTTTTGAGGTTTTTTTTTTGTTTTTTGTTTTTTGTTTTTCATTTATTACATGTGGGTCATGGCCAGATTCTGACACAAAGCAGCACCTACTGGCGAGGTCACAGATAGTACCATGATTGAATCCGTTTAGGAGCTTTGAACTAACTATAAGGGTGCTCCACATCCTCGAAAGGCAGTGCCAGTTGTCACAGTGTGCAACTTGGTATTCTTGATCAAAACAGCTTCCATATAAAAACTACCTCATGCTTACTTGCAAACTGTAATTCTTATGACAGCCCCCTAAAATAGGAGTTACTAATCACATTTTACACATTAAAAAAACACATGGAAACAAAAATGGAGGTCTTCAGGTTACACATCGTCTCTAGGCACAAATACCTGGCATAAGGCAAAACAAAGACTTTACAGCAAGACAAGTCAGCTTGACTCATGTCTTTTAATCCTTTGCCAACACTGCTTCTTTGTAGTCTTTAGATGTCATAAATTGGACACTCCCGCTTTATAATGTATTTTACTTTTATGGTTTTGCATTTCTTTTGCTTATTTTTCTGGTGTTTCTTAGAACGGCTCATTTTGGAAATTACATCCTGGCTCATCAGCTCTGAGGAGAAAAAGAAAAGGGAGCTGCTTGTCTGCACTGTGCCAAGGGTCGCTCACCTTGAACATGAGAAAGCCCTCTAGGGCTGGCATTTATTAAGAAATTCTTTCTGGAAAATGGATGGTACAAAAAAGACCACTCTTTCTTACCCTACCCATGAAGAGTCTCTTGCAAAAGTACTACTTAAAAATGTGCCAGATATTACCTTTTTAGTAGAGCTCGCAGTTCAGTCCAAACAAGAGCATAATGGTCATTTATATATAGCACAGAGTCCCTTATAGGCAAAATAAAATTGGGACAATAGCAGAGAAAACCTAAACACTGCATTAAATGTTTGGGTCCTGGATGATGTAGTTTTAGGCTCGCAGCAAATGGAAATAATTTTATTTTCGTAATGGGACCTAAATATATAGGTTCTCTGGAAAAAAATAAAGTAGAAAAATTTTTATTCTAAGTTTGTATACATCCTTAACAAGCCATTCTTACTCCTCTGATAGTTACAGACTTGAGTCCGAAAAAAATTAACTTTACCTCTTGAAAGACTGTTAGCATTCATCTCAATTTTACTGATTGCTTGACACCTTATAATTTCCTTGAGACTAACATTTTTGGGTTCTTAATTCAAATGAGTTTTGCTACTGTTCTCAGCTTACTGATAAGATGATTATGTATGCTGCATCTCAATGTGCTTTCCGGTGATAAATTATATTATAATTGTCCCTGCCAGAGCTGCTAGAGTTAAGTGTCTGGTAGCATTTTCATTATACAAGTCTTTTTCCTCCTCAAGGGTTTGTAACTTTACCCTTCTTAAGTACGTTGTTATTATTCAGTTACTAATAGAATATGCATATTAGAGCAGGACAAAAACAGATATCCCTAATATTTATACTTAGACCTGCTCTCAATGGAATACTTCTTTGATTAAAACTTTCATTGTGGAAAGGAAGAACTTCTCCCCCCTCCTTGGTATAGAAACAACAATGGGGGGTTAGTTGTTGTTGGTTTGAAAAAGACATGGAAGAGGACAGAGTTTCTTCTGTGCCTGAGTCTACTCTGCCTCCTACACACATACAGACGTGTCACCAGGAATATGCTATTGGTTGTGTTCATGATGGTTCAACAGAGTTCCACAGAGGCTAACGCAGACTGATGAGATGTGAAAGACGGGCTGCTCATCAAAACAAGTTATTTTCTGGACTGTCAACATTGCATGATGAGTACATGACACAACTCGTGCTGGACACAAAATTGAGTGCACCCAATGGAACACAGAGGGGTAGATGGAGTTCCTGGCATGAGGTAATAGTGGAAAGTCACAGACAAATGCTCACAGAAATTTCTATGTATTTTTATATAGCACATTGTGGCAAATTCCTTTTTTTTTTTTCCTGTCTTTTGTCCTTTTTTAGGGCCACACCTGTGGCATATAGAGTTTCCCAGGCTAGGGGTCTAATCGGAGCTACAGTTGCCAGCCTACGCCACAGCCACAGCCAACGCCCTATCCAAGCCGCGTCTGCAAACTACAGCACAGCTCACGGCAATGCCAGATCCTTAACTCACTGAGCGAGGCCCGGGATCGAACCAGCTACCTCTGCTGCACCACGATAGGAACTCCAACATTGTGGCAAATTTTTAAAAAGAGTTGCAGGTAGAGAATTTACAGAGACATACCTGTTAATATCTAAATATAATATACAAACTATCTGGTCTAGAAAAATGACCACAGATGTTGAAATGTACGTATTTACATATAAACGTGTATATGTGTGTTTGTATGTATATTATATATCCAATATAAATGTCCTGCAAATTTACATGAGGATGTGGGTTCAATCCCTAGCCTCGCTCAGTGGGTTATAGATCTGGCGTTGCCGCAAGATGGTGTAGTCTGGCATCTGCAGCTCTGATTTGACCCCTAGCCCAGGAACTTCCATATGCCACCAGTGTGGCCCAACAAAACAAAAAATAAAATAAACAAGTCATGAGGATGTAATGTACAGCATGGTGATTACAGTTAATAATACTATACTGCATATTGGAAAGCTGCTAAGAGAATAGATATTAGAAGCCCCCCCTAAAAAAGGAGTTCTGTGGTGGCTCAGCAGGTTAAGGATCTAGAGTAGTCACTGTTGTGGCACAGATTCAGCCTCTGGCTCTGAAACTTCCTGCATGTCGCAGGTAAGGCCAAAAAAAAGAAATGTCGCCATCATTTAAGAAAAAAAAAATTGTTAACTATTTATGGGGATGGATATTAACTGGAGTTATTGCTCATTTCACAGTCATACAAATATCAAATCACTATATTCTACACTTGAAAGTAATGTATATGTCAATTATATCTCAATTTTTAAAAAAAACTTAAAAATGTGCAACAACTGTTTAGAGACTTGGAAGGCAATTTGAATACTGAATAAAGTTTTAGAAATGTTATTAATATTTCGTCCATACTGAATTCAAAAGCAGTGCTAAGCAATCCATGTTTACAAAGTTGTTTGTAAATTCATTCAACTTGTTTTTCATCACAAAACACCATCCTTTCTTTAATCCTTCCATATCATTGATTCACGTAATATTTAATGAAGTCACATAATTAAAATAAAATGCACAAATGACATTAAAACAAGTTTTAGAAACACGAACATAAACTGGCCGTAACCATCTGAACGTAACCATGGCCGTAGTTGTGATGGCTGGGACTCTTGGATTATATTTTTGTATGACAACTACTGTAGATACTTAATAATTATGTGACCTCGGATGACTTATTCTAAACCTCAGTTTCTACTTTTTGAAAGGATCATAACTGAGTTGTTATAAGGAGTAAATCACTTAGCACAACACCTGACACATAAGATGTTCCCTAAATGTTAGGAAGGATGAGGATGATGAGAATCAGAGAAGGCTTCAAACTGAGAAGATGTAATCATACTTGAGCAAATAGGTTACTTTACTCCCTACACCATCTCTTTGTACATTAATTTTCTGTAACAGTTGTTAACTTGTAAAACTTCTCTAGCAAACAGATAGCCACACTTTTAATAGGCACTTCAGGTTCTAGGCGCTTACCATTCCTAGGTTTTTCTAAGGACAGGGACTGTCCTAAAGGACAGGATTGAATATTTTGGAGATACTAGCCGCTGCTGGGAGAAATAGAAAACTTGAAGTGTCACAGGCAGAGTCACAAGCAAAAGTTCTGAGTAGGGTTGGGACAGGAAAAAAAAAAACTACAGGGAGTTCAGAGTTCCCATCGTGATGCAGAGGAAATGAATTCGACTAGGGACTATGAGGTTGCAGGTTTGATTCCTGGCCTTGCTCACTGGGTTAAGGATCCGGCGTGAGTTGTGATGTAGATTGCAGATGCGGCTCGGATCTGGTGTTGCTGCGGCTGTGGCTGTGGCCAGCGGCTGTTGCTCTGATTTGACCCCTAGCCTAGGAACCTCCATGTGCCACAGGCGTGCCCCTAAAAAGACAAAAAACAAAAACAAAAAACCCAACTACAGGGAGTCCATGAAGAACACGTCTCCTACTAGATTGACTTAATTTTCTTTAATGTACTATGCCCCATTTTGTGCATAAGATAATGAAAGCTGTAATCTATCTCGGTGGTTCCAAGTATTTAAAAGTATTTAACTTTATACATTATATGTTTGATCTAAATAGTTACAATCTCTTCTTTATCTTATTCTCAAATATTGGTGTCTGCAGGCTTCTGTCAACCTCCTCTCGCTTTGAATGCTCTCAGAGAATTGGATTTACTTCCATGGCCTCAACACTAACAAAATATTATGTGTTTACCTTGTTTAAGAATCTGCATAGCCCTCAGGCATTTGCATACAGCTCCTCTAAAATGCTAAACTTTTCATTTCTCACTACTTTAACAAATCCTTTTTAAAGGTTGTTTGCTCAAGCCAGACTCCTGGGACCCAACTTTGCCTTCTTTACTCCTCTCATCCAAATACACCTTCCAGACTTGTTAGTAATTCTTTTTAGGGGGTGGAGGGGAGCACCTGTGGCATACCAAAGTCCCCTGGCCAGAATCAAACCCACGCCACAGCAGTGATAATGCCAGATCCTTAACTGGCTGAGCCACCAGGGAACTCCAGTATTTCTTTTTTTCTTCCCCCCCCCCTTTTTTTTTTTTGCTTTTTAGGGCTGCACTCATGGCATATGGAAGTTCCCAAGTTAGGGGTCACATTGGAGCTATATTTGCCAGTCTGCACCACAGCAACTCAAGATCCAAGGCATATCTCTGACCTACACCATAGCTTATGGCAACACCATATTCTTATCCCACTGAGAGAGTCCAGGGATCAAACCTGCATCCTCATGGATACTGGTTGGGATTGTAACCTGCTGAGCCACAGTGGGAACTCCTCTAGTATTTCTGTATGAAACAAACATTAAAGTTTTACTACAAAAAAAAATAGATATCTGTTTTTCTAAGGCAGCATTCCAAATATCTAACATGATTAGTTATAAAGGGAAGGATTACTGTTAATAGCTGTAGAGGTTGATTCTATGATATGAGAGTTCTATGACATAAAAGCTGTCATAGATGAGGGGAAATTTGAAATGAGATTTAAAAGGAGGCGAGACTTTGGGGGACTGATAGAGGGAGGCTGGTAGAACATCTTAGCTAAAGGCAAGAGATATCTGCAAGAATCTCAAGGGGACAAGCAGGATTATCAAGTAGTGTAGTAAAGTTGGGGTGAATGAGGACAAAGGTAAGTTATGGGATCTGAGCACCAGAGAGTCATTCATCTCATCAGTGTCTTTGAGCAGTGCCATCAAAGCAGTGCCACGAAACTATGTTGCAACATCAAACATGTACATAGCCAGTAGGAAGAAGAAATAATAAAGAATTGATACTGGGAGAGGAAGCTGGACAAAGAGACGTTTTCCTTCATGAGAAATTGTCTGGGGCAGTTTTTAAGTTAAGAAAAGGGAAAAAATGAAATGAGAAAGAGAAGTGACAATAAAGCGAGTTAATGTAACAAAGCATAGGTGGCGGACACACACTGGGCATTATCTCAGAAAGGACATTGGACAATTTTCCTCCAAGATCACAAGGAAGTCAAATCTATGAGGGACAATAGCTGAAGAAATCTGAGGCAGAAGAAATGCAACATTGACAGAGTGTTTATTATATGGCTCTGGACACAGGAAGTTGAAAGTGAGGAGTCTTCAACCCAGCTGGGAAGCATTTAAAAATACCAGCGCTGTCAGAGATAGAAAACAAACTTACGGTTACCAGAGGGGAAGGGGGTGGGAGGAGGGATAAATCTGAGATTAACACATACACACTACTTTATATCAAATAAATAAACAACATAGTCCAAGTGTATAACACAGGTAATGATGTTCATTACTTGTAAAAACCCATAATGGAAAGAATCTGAAAAAATACATATGTATAACTGAATTGCTTTGCTGTATGCCTGAAATTAGCACAACATTTTAAATCAACTATAGTTCAATAAAAAGATAAAATACCAGTGCTGGGTCACACTTCCAGAGACTCTTATATATGTGGTCTGATGTGGAGCCCAGGTGTCAGCATCTTAAAATATTCCTCAAGTGATTTTAATGTCCAACCAGAGTTGAGAGAAAGGCTGGGATGCCTGGATTTACAGGCAGTAGAGAAGGTTTGAACTCCTGTGGAGATGAAAGAGGCAATAAGGAATGATATCTTTTGACTAAAACTCAGGAAAAAGTGAGGCCAGAAGAGGCCGGAAGAGTGAAGATAAGTTTTCCTGTGTATCTGGTGGGTGGGTGCAGCCCTCTGCATTCTCCTGCCCCTTATTTATTTAGTTCACACTCATTATTATTCCTTCCACCTGTTTGCCTTTATTCCTGACCAGCCCCAGGGCTCTTTGCTTTTTCATCACTTCCCTTTTCATCATCTGCTTCCCTTGCCTCTTCCATTCTTCACACTTTTCAACTTTCCTAATTTTCTGCCCATTAGTTCCTTTCTACTGTCCTGTAGCCAAAGGAACAAAAATCACTCTGGCCAGGCAGGGAACAGAAACCAGTCAGTTTTGATAAATGAACCAAGCCCGAGCTGCTTGCAGAATCCAGCAGGCCTGCAGGATCTAGCACTGCCACTGAAGCTGCAGAGAAGGTTGAAGCAGGAGAAGCAAAGGGCAGAGCACCCTCCCCATCCCCCACCCCCCTTTCATGCATTTACCTGCAGAGTGATCATCTCAGGTTCTTCTGGAAAAGCCACCGTAATATAGACCAGTCAAAGAATATGAGCGAAATAGTGGCAACCAGCTCTTGCTTTCCTGTGCCAGTGGGTATGACTGGGTGATAAAACTACTTGGAACTGTTTTGTTAACAAGTGAGAGAATGGAATTTGAAATAGCTTGAACAACAACAACAACAAATTCATTAAACAGAAACGTCCTAAGGATGCCAAAGACAGATAAGGACTAAAATCCAGAACTACAATTTTCCAGATGTCTCTCCCATATTTTCCCCTGTATTAGGCTGGATTTGGTTTCTTTTTTTTATCTTCCATCTTGCATGCCAGTGTGCTATGCTGCTTTTCATCCCAACAGTGATAACTGTTCCATGGATAACAGTTCCAGCCAGAGAAAGTGTGTGTGTGTGTGTGTGTGTGTGTGTGTGTAAGAGAGAGAGAGCCCTGATTTTAGCACACTTAAGAAATAATCCACAGGAGTTCCCACTGTGGCTCATCCGTAAGGAACCCGACTAGTACCCCTGAGGACACAGGTTCCATCTCTAGCCCTGTTCAGTGGGTTAAAGATTCGGCCTTGCCTCGAGCTGTGGTGTAGATCGAAGACGTGGCTTGCTTCTGGCATTGTTGTGGTTGTGGTGTAGGCTGGCGATCTGATTGGACCCTTAACCTGGGAACTTTCATATGCCACAGGTGGGGCCCTTTACAAAAAGAAAGAAATAATCCAATTGGTTTATTGGGGTCAGGTGTTGACTTTAGTCCTGGTCATCTACAGCTAAAACATTCAGCTCTTCAATACCGTCTTCACTGCCAGGTTTGCACCCTTCTAAATTAAGGGGTAGAAGCATGAAGAATCTGAGCCCCCAAAAGGCAGTTGCTCCAGAGACAGACTGTTTGAATCTTGTTTTGTAACTGAATTTTTAACTTCCCTTTGGAAGTTTGATACATAAAATCTCTATTTTGAAATAAAATGAATAATATATTTCTTAAATCAAAGACTGTATTCACCCAGGGAAAATGCTGTAAGTGTACTTAAATGTAAAGAAAATCTTGTTTGGAAAAATTACAAATGTTGTGAATTTAGGCAGGTATCAAACTTCACTTAAGCTCTCTGAGTGTGAAACAGAAGATGGCATAGGGCCTCCAGAAGTGCATTGCACACCTACACAAAAGTTAAAAGAAGAGCTACTAGGGAATATAATATATAATATATAACATATATAATGGATAGCCAGGACCTACTGCATAGCATAGGGATATCTACTCAACACTCTGTAGTGACCTATATGAGAAAAGATCTGAAAAGGCATGGGTGTATGTATACGTATAACTGATTCACTTTGCTGTGCACCTGAAACTAACAGCATTGTGTTTATCATGATTTTTATTTTTCCCCCTTATAGCTGGTTTACAGTGTTATGTCAATTTTATACTGTACAGCATGGTGACCCAGTTACACATACATGTATACATTCTTTTTTTCACATTATCATGCTCCATCATAAGTGACTGGACATAGTTCCCAATGCTACACAGCAGGATCTGATTGCTAATCCATTCCAAAGGCAATAGTCTGCATCTATTAACCCCAAGATCCCCATCAATCCCACTCCCTCCTCCTCCCCCTTGGCAACCACATGTCTATTCTTCAAGTCCATGATTTTCTTTTCTGTGGAAAGGTTCATTTGTATTGTATATTATATCCAGATATAAGTGATATCATATGGTATTTCTTTCTCTTTCTGACTTATTTCATTCAATATGAGAGTCTCTAGTTCCATCCATACTGCTGCATATGGCATTATTTTGTTCTTTTTTATGGCTGAGTAGTATTCCATTGTCTATATATACCACATCAAAAATAAAATAAAATTTTAAACAATTTAAAAAAAATAAACACAATCACAACTACTTTCAAAGTTACAAAAAGAAAATAGATAATAAATTTTTTAAAAAGTCAAATGAAAATGATGAAAAATCAGCCATAGTAAAAAAAAAAAAAAACTTTGGTGTTCTATATTCCCTCATAGTCTGACACTACAGCTAATGACAGACCAACTCTAATTAGCATGGAAGCCCAGTTTTACAAAACAAAGATGAAATTAAATTGTTAGCCTTTGAAAGCTAATAGAACCTGTCAAGTAAGGTTTAAGAACATTAATTGACAATTTCCAGGTTTAAAGATTGTCTTAAGAATTAAATTTATATCTTTACACACAGGGTTCAAAAATTTCCTAATTTAATGGTAAAATAACATAGGATAAATTTGGAAAAGCCAATCCTGGAAACTTCTATAATTTGTGAAGAATAGAAATCTTAGTTGTGGTAATAATGATACTGCTTTTTCTAGACTAGAGTCCTAATAAATTAGGATGAGGCAGTGTTTACTATTTTATGAACGCTAGCTTCCAAAACTGAACATTTAAGTGATTCTAATAGTGGCATGTAATATGAAAAGGATCACCACTATTTTATGTAACTGTGACCTTCAACCCACTTTGGATAAATTCAAAGAAAAGTGTTCCCAATCTATTCATTGTAATGTGGACTAAGTATACACAGGAGACTCCCTAAAAAGTTATAAAGATGGGGTGGTAATCAACAGCATCCCAAGAGTTGCTGTATGGTTTTAGAATGCAGATATTTTTCCTTGAAAGTAACTTCCACAACCATACAAATGACTCTTAAGTAACAAAAATGGTTACTAATAGAAGGAAAAGCTGCCTCAGTGGAAGGGCAGCAAATGAACAATATTTCCCATCCTTGAAGCTTCCTTATTCATAGGAACATGTTTGGAAATCATATATTTAGGAAGTTGAAAGACATGTCAGTTCATGGATGCTTTTGAGTAAAATAGAAGAATGCAAGTCATCAACTTTTAGCCAATTACCTGAGGGTGTGCTCACTTCATATTGATCTTTTCCTACTTCTTCCAATTTATAATACTTACTGAAATCTCACACAACCTATCTTTCTGTGTTGTTTGATCATTTGATTATTTATATCTTATTTTTCATATTCTCTCTACCCTTGACTCTCCATAATTTTGGAAAAAAATCATTTGCTCTATCTCTACTTGGCTTATGATGATTTTAAATGCCCTAGTCAGTTTCACCGAGTTTATCTATAAATTGAAACACTGAACTGCAGAAATTTAATGTATGTTATTTTCAGTCAACTTTAGATGAGTGATAATTACCCAAATATTTACCAAATAATTTGATGAGTTCCTACAATATTTTTTCTGTCTTCACAGGGAGAGTATGCATTACTAATCATTCTCAGTCAGAGGTTCTTTGTAAATGAAATATCTAAATTCATAGCCAATCTGTTATACCAAATTGGTGTTATGCAAGAGCATTTGCATTAAAGATCTTTCACTTTGAAATGAAATTTTGTACAATCTAACATTCATGAGAGAGGTAAATAACTGGGTTTTGCAAAGACTGTTCATCAAAACCTTTGTTTAATAGAGGGGGAACAAAGAAATCATTAAATGTTGGTGGAAAATGGGGTTTCTGCTTTGGGAAATGCACTCATTCAGCCTGACGGCCCCTAGAACATTCAGGAAGTATCTTCTCTCATCTGGGTAGAGTGGCAGTGCCTGGAGAAGCTAATGAATGCATGTCCAAATTGAACCTCTTTGGTTGGCAGGTTTTCCTCCATCTCCGTCTGTTCTTGAGAAGAAAACAACTTTCTTGACCTTTTAAATAGCTGAACTTCAAAATAATTTTAGAATTTGCATATTTTGAGCTTTTTTTCTAAACTCTGGACACATACAATACAAATAGAATCCTTACCTTGTTACCATTTTCTAAATAGCAAAAATGAGGTAGTGGTCGCCCTTAGACAGGACATGTGTCTCATTCACTTTGTCATCCTTACAATGATAATCCTGCTCAGCGCATAGAAAATAGTTCAAAAATTCCACTTGTGTTATAAAATGAATGTCATACAAAAATGAGGAGAAAAATAAAATTGCAAATGCAGCTGGGGATAAACATGTTAAATATTTTATAGTATCCAGCTTTTGACCAAAAAAACTTACTAATCAGGGCTTTCAAAATTTGTTCATTTTTTTTCCCTTCAAATCTTTAGTGTCTCCAGTAATGTACTAGCTGGAAGATATACCTAAATGTTGTGAATTTTCAAGGTGAACATAGAAAACTTGAAAAAGGAAGGACAGAATAAATAGAGCTTGTCTGATTCCTGAAAAGGGTGCAATGCCATTATCAAAACATTTTAAATAATTGTGAGTTAGTTATAATAATCAATGAGGATATTTATGTTATTATGTTATTAAGAAAATTACTTGCAGAATGCATTGCACAATATTAAGACAACTTCCAGTGTAGCTAATTGATAAATCTAATAGATTCAAATATATATTATACACACTGTAAGTAATATTTAAACAAAAATAACTATAAAATCTAATATATACAAAGGTAATTCTGCTTATCTTCAAGCTTTATCTGAAAGCCAAGATTTGTCTTTTAACCACATATCCTCAGACCTGTGGGAAAAATATCCCTTTACAGGGGACGGGGGCACAGGGTGTGCCATACAATGAGGTTCAAATCTAATAATGACAGAATTAACACAATGTTTCTAATGCATTAGCAAACAATAAATGAAATTCTAGGACATGAATACAGGAAATTTATTTCTCCTTTGAAATTCTGGGACAATTTCAAGCACAGTGTTTTTCTTAAAGTAACAGCTAGTGCTAAAATTTAAATTACAAGCAAGTCTTACAATTCAGGGGAGAAAAAAGAATCCAGAAATGCTTCTGCTGAACGAAAACAGCCCCTACTCCTTCTGCAGGACCCTCATGCATTAGTTCTCTTAGATACCAATGCTCAGGCTAGCCAACATTTCTGGAAAGTTCTGGACCTTCTGTCCAGGTTTTTCTAAGACCATCCCTAAATATGCTTTATGGTTCCAGCATAATTATTAACGAAGCCAACTTTCATTCCCCAAAGTGTTTCAGTCTGGATAATAAATTATAGAGTTACCCTATTTTAGGTTAAGGCAACAAATAGGAAATTTTATTATTGATATGGATTGGTTGCTAATGAGATTTAACTAAGAAAGTTTTCATTATGTAGCAACTTTCCATGAAGTAAGCTGACTTTTAAAGGAGCAGGAAAATGCTTTATTAAATAAAAATTTTTAAGATATTTTATAACATTTTTTAACAGCTGCAAAAAATTTTTTAGAGTCCAGTTGGAATGAAAAAAAAAAAAAAAAAAAGGCAAGCAGTCCTGAGAAAATTCCTGAAAGAGTTTTATTTTCCTTAAAATAGGGCTTTATTTGAGGCACCAGATTATGGTTGTATTTCTTCCTACCCAGAAGAGGCCACATCACATTAAGTCTTTGGCCACAATTCTGTGGTAGATATTAGTGTATAATCCTCTCCATGTGTGATTGAGTGTGAAGCGTTAGCTCTACAATGTGAGCTGCCATTTGTCAAAGTTTGCTTCTTCTGTGTTATAATGTCCACGGCAGTGCCTAAGTAGCCAGGCAACAAAACCACTATACACAAAATGCTATCACTGGTGTTGGCTGAAAGGCAGAACACGTTGACCCAAGGTTATTTTCTGATTCAATTAACATTTATAGAAAGCCTATTATGTTCCAGGCCTTTTGACACAAATTTTTTATCTGATCCTAATAAGAACCTGTGAGGTATGTGTGACTTTATGGATGGAGAAATAGAGAGTCAGAAAAATTAAGTGACTTGCTTAAAGTCACTTTGCTGGTAATTGACAGCAGGTTGAATCAAATCCAGGCTGATTGATTCAGCATATGAGCTCTTTCTACCCCACCTCTGCTTACATCTCTGGCTCCAGTCTTTGATGCCTGGCTAAGAAGAGTTTTCAGATGGGTAGAAAACCACTTCCTACTATACCAAGAATCCCTGCATGGAGGTAAAATGGAACATTCCTATTTCATCTGAAAAATCTTCAACACTTGCTTTAGGAAAAAAAAAATAATAATAAGGTGGGCAGATGGCATTATCTTTCTCTTTCTTCCTTCTCCCATCTGCCCTTAACCATTGTACAAAGGCAATTGTCCATTTCAGTGGGAAGACTCTATTATTGTGATGCCTCAAGACAGACTTAGCTTCTCTATTTCATTATTTTTTGAAGATATAAATGGGCTAAGTTCTTCAGCCTTTTCAGTTTCAAAATGAAAAGTTGACTCTTAAATTAAAGAGTATCAAAAGGCCAAAAAAAGAGCAGGAAAATATGAGATTCTTTTCATTTAGCTTTCAAGGGTTCAATGAATCATTTGGTTCTAGAGATATTTGAAGTATAGTTAGCAAATACCAAATCAAAGGAAAAAAAAAATGCCTTGAGCTACACAGTCATGGCTGCCACAGAGGTCAAAATGTCTGGGATGAAACATGGTCCATACTACGGCAGAAGAGAAATTGGGGCTTTTAAGACACCATAGTCTTGCTACTGTTTGAAAACCTGCCATTCCAGAAGGCCTCCCACAACTGGTCAGCCAGCTTGAACAGTCCTTGGTTCCTACCTGTTGACAGTCCTTGTGGGGCTGCCTGATGACAGCTAAAGCCCAAAGTTTCAGTTGCCTTCAGGGCAGTTTTGGGAGCTTCTGTTCCCTGCAGCTCTTTGAACTACAAAGGAGCATGTCATTTCCATCACTCCAGTACAAGCTCTGGAGAAACAAACTCTAGGTAAGGAGTTTTAACAAAAATGTATTTTCAGTATCAATTTTTGGAGCTTCCCAATAAAGGAACTTGGTTAGGGGACAGTGAGGGAAAGAATGATTTAATATGGATGTAAAACCACATATTATAAGGTGCTGGTGACTGTTGGTCACAGGGTGTTCAGCAGGAAGGACTTGGAGAGAGATGAAACAGGTCTTCAGGCTTCCCAGGCACACCTCCCCAAATGAATAGCATAACACTGAAGGATGTGAACAGGGAAAGAACTGGAATCTAAGTTACTTTGGAAAGTAGTGTCTTGACTGAATGATATAAGGCTAGAGACAAAAAGAACTGTACAAAAATAATGTACTTACCTTAGTAAATTTCTCACATGAGTGTAGATTCATAATTCAGAAACTATTTTCTGGAAGATCCTTTTGTGGAGCAGTGGTAATGAACCCAACTAGTATCCATGAAGATGCAGGTTCGATCCCTGGCCTCGCTCAGTGGGTTAAGGACCTAACATTGCTGTGAGCTGTGGTGTAGGTCACAGATGGGGCTCAGATCCTGTGTTGCTGTGGTTGTGGTGTAGACAGCAGCTACAGCTCCAATTCGACCTCTAGCCTGGGAACTTTCATATGCCTCAAGTACAGCCCTTAAAAAAAAAAAAAAAACACCAACAACAAATGAAACTATTTTCTATGTATACTGCAGCTAGGCAATAAAAAGGTATATATTGTAGACAATGACAGCCAGTTTTTCCACTGTCCATTGTAGAAAGAAGTTAAAATAACTGAGTAGTCTTCTTCTGAAGTGTCAATCTCATCACATGTCAGAAACATGACACCTAATACAACATGAGATCCTAAAGAGGATCCTGGAAACAGTAAAAGGACATTAAT
Organism: Phacochoerus africanus; assembly: GCF_016906955.1. NCBI lineage: Eukaryota > Metazoa > Chordata > Mammalia > Artiodactyla > Suidae > Phacochoerus > Phacochoerus africanus. Next base: position 73,083,017 of record NC_062554.1, read on the forward strand.
AACAAAACAAAAAAAAGCTGGATAATTTTAATAGTCTTTGGCTTCATTAATAGGATTGTTCCAATGTTGATTTCCTAAGTTTTGGTAACAGTACTATGATAATGTAAGCCCTAACCTTAAGGGAAGCTGTCTGAAGTATATACGGTAACCCTCTGTGCTATACTTGCAACTTTTCTATCCTTCTAAATTTTTTCTAAACAAAAAGATTTAAAACCTGAAGCAAAATGTATAAGAATATTAAAAGCACTCATCTTTGGATGGTGAAATCTAGACAGTTTTAATTTTCTGCTTTATACTTTTCTGTTTTCTAAAATTTCTACCATGAACATGAATATTTGAAAAAGATGTTTTTATTTTTGATCAGGAACTTCCTTATATGTGGCTTTGGTTGTGAAAAAAAAAATTAACCAATTTTTATTTTAAAAAATAATGCAAAAATTTTTATACTACATATTAGAAAGTATCTGAAAACTAACAGCAAAGGAGATTGGGCTTTAATAGGAAAAATTCCATGCCAGTGCATGTTGCTTTTACACAAAAAATTAAATTGTCATTGAGTCATCCTTTATGTGTTAATTACAAGCAGACTCTTATCATTTTTGAAAGCTGAAATGATCTCAGATAGTGTGTGAAAAGGCTGCTTTCACTCAAATAGTTGAAGAATGTCATGACGCTACTTTTAATATTATGCTCAACTATAACTCTATATTGTTTTCAATTTTCAAAGTATTATAAGTCCATAAAATATACTTATTTTTATAAAAGCTTACCTCTTTCTTGGAAGTTTGGAAGGGACTGTAGCTTTTCACAGTGTCTCCAAGTCATTATTTTGACGTTTTATTGCATAACTCTGTGGCTGTGATAGATGGGCCTGGAAGGAAGCCTGTTTCCTTTTAGGCTTCTGGACAAATGACAAGGAAAAGCTGAAATTTGCAGAACCAGGCTTCCACTGTTTTCATTACTTAGAATCTGAAGGGTCCACCTGAGAAAACACCTATATCTTGGTTTCTAAGTAATTTTATATATTTTTAAAAGTGAAGTAAATATAATTTCAGGAGAGTTGCTGAAAAAAACTGAGCAGCTAATCAGTGAATTAATGGAAGGCTGATGTGATAGAAAACCTAAATCAATCTTTTATCCTTGCTTTTTCCTATCCCCTCACATCTGGAACCACTTTTCACATTGTGAAAGAAGGATGTTCAATTTTTACTTTCAAAAGTTGAGCAAAGAAGATATGACAATATTATTACAGAGCTTTACTAAATAGGATATATTGCAAAGGTACCTATTTGTAGCATACATATGATATATAATATACATACATATATATAATATATAAATGTTCACAATAAGTGTGTAATGACAATTTAAACATAAGAATGCTCTAACGCCATCAACTCTATCTCCTAGGTAAGAAGAATGTAGGCAGGATCTATGAACAATAGCTTTCTGGGTAACTGTAAAAGAAAAGATGATTTTTATTATACTTTAAAATGTAAGAATTAGCTTAGTATGATAGTACTTGAGTTTGTTTCATATTTTATCCAATCATGATCATTTGTGGTTAATAAAAGTGTCATAATTTAATGGTGGCCACCTGGATACTCCAGTTCAGGCCCCTATAGATCTTTTTTCAAGGAATCATAACATGGAATTAAGGTTTGTTCACTGTTTACAGAGCTTTTGGCATCAAAGGTGATGGGACATTCTGCTTGAGAGTGACTTTGAATCTGTTCTAACCTGTACACTAGGCTAGTACTTGGGATATTTCTTGTCTTGAAAACATGTTTGTCTTCATACCTTTGAATTTTATGTAGGCTGAATCAGGAGACTGTTGCCTTGGTACTTGACAGGAATATTTGATCAAAGTGTTAGATGGAACTTAGTGGTAGAGCTTTGTCATTGCATATTTTAAAGACAATTTTATTTGGATGGTCTGTTTTATTTGGATGGCCTGTTTTCCTCAGAGTGATTTTTCAGTAAAGGTAATGAGACATGAAAAATACACAGACACCTCAAGGCGTGTCAAGTTGAAAACTTTTATAAGCAAAATTTTTGTTCAGCTCATCCTAGATAATTCAGCAACTTTGACTACCATCCTCTGAGATAAGTAACTGAATTCGAATGGTATTTAGGCTAAAAGGAATATATCTTTAGATCATTTATTTTGCTAAAACTTCAATATAGTACAGACAACTAACCTATTAATTAAATTCTAGAAAGCCAAACATAAAACTGGTTTTGAGTATTTTAGAACTGATGACCTATTCTAAGATTACACATTCCTAGGAAACTGTATTCATTTTTTTCCTCCTCTTTGAAAATATCTCAGGAAACTATACTTAACTTATTATATTAACAATGAATTCTCCCAAAGGCTCTTATTGGTTGCTATTGTACTCACTAGGTGGTAGTGGGTAAAAGAGTAGTGAGGCAAAAGTGTTGGAGGTTCTGTGAGGGCTTATTATGCCCTATCTCATTTTTTTTAAGGCAAGTTCCCAGATGAAGAATCAAACCTGTACCACAGAAGTGACAACACTGGATCCTCAACTGGTAGGCCACTAGGGAACTCCAGTGCCCCATCTCATTGAGTCAGCTTCCTACCCTTGCAATTCTATGGCCACTGACCAATTGGCCTTACTCCCAAGCTCTTTGCTTAGTTGACTCATCTCCATCCTCCCAATCTCAGCTTCTCAGAGAGGGCTTCTCTAACCATCTCATCCAAAATGGTCTCCTTAGTAACTCTCCCTCTGATTTCCCTACTTCTTTATCAAAATATGCTTGTTTCGATTATCTCTGGATTTAGCTTCTCTTTTGTTTGCTCTACACTTTATTGTGTCCCTCATGCCCAGCCAAGTGCATGCCACGTTGGGTGGCTTATTAAACATTTTGAAGAACAAAAGAATGAATGAGCCCTTCAACAGTCCACATATCACTTACATGTGGAATCCAATAAAAAAAAAAGATACAAAATAATTTATAAAACAGCAACAAACTCGTATATTTAGAAATCAAATTCAGGGTTACCAAAGAGAAAACCATGAGGGGAGGGATAAACTGGGAGGGCGGGATTAGCACATACACCCCATTACTATATAGAGAATAGATGGGTAACAAGGACCTACAGTATAGCCCAGGGAGGTCTACTCAGTGTTCTATAACAACCTATTTGGGGGAAAAGAATGGACATATGTATATCTATAGCTGATTCACTTTGCTGTAAAGGTGAAGCTAGTCAAACATTGTAAATCAACTATACCCCAATAAAATTTAAAAACATAACAAAAAAACCCAGCCCTGTGACAGAGATAAAGCTAACCCCAGTTCACAGAAAAGGAAACTGTGCTGGAAGAGATTACATGAATTGCTACCCAGCTAAAAACGGAAAAGCTAAAATTTAAACCTAAATGTTTCTGACGCAAACGTTTTCCTGCCCCACCAAAGCTTCAGTTAGTCAGCTTTTAAGACCTTTGGGTAATTGTCATAATATTATTACTCTTTCTACAGGCAATTGTTCTCCTATATTAACCTTGAATAAGCTGAATAGCACTGGAAAAATGTAAACGTTTAAAGCAGCTAACATAGCACATACGGTTTAAGCAATGAACGAGCAATTTATTTGGCTGTGAACTTTCTTTCCCCTAAGAACATTTAGCATTTTAGTGACAACTTGATATGACCCTTCAGATGTTTAGATCTTCCCTACACCTAGGCTATTTCATTCTTTCTCTAGGTACTCCCCTCAAACCATGGTCAGTTTTCAATAAAACAGAAGACATACTATAGCATAAATTTTCTGCCCTGACTTCATTATTAAATTGGGTAAAACTGAATTGAGGGGAAAAGTAGCATTTGTCTGCAAAGTATTTGTCTAATCAATAAACAAGTGTATTTCTGAAGAAATTGAAACTTCAAGTGATAATAGGGTTTTTAAATACTAGGGGTTCTTTGGTCTTGTATGTTACCCACTTAAAAATCTGTTTAGTAACATAATATGTTTCATGAAGTAGGTTTGTATAATCAGATATCACATTTCATTAGCCTTCTGTTTTCTGGTAGCATTTTTGCAGATATATGAATATTCATTATTCAGTGAATATATAATGACGTGAATATTGTCCCTGCAAAGCTCAAAGGAATAGCTGTTATATATCTAACGTAGTCTTGAATGCTGCTTACTAAGTATTTTTCTTTCTTTATAGGAACATGGGAAGATTTCCCTTCTTGCCTTCTGATATGTGGGTGGCTATGTGATAGACTTTGGCGATGAAGTGTAAACAGAATGTCACCTGTCTTTGCTGGACACAAGTGTAAAGCACTGTTTATCACATCCCATTTTTCTTCCTTCTGTGATTATGAAGCTCAAAGATGAGACCCGCTCAATGTCAGCACCGAAGATAACATAGAGCAGGGCTACCTAGACAACCTGTATTAGGTATGTGGCAAGAGCAAGAAATAGATTTTGGCATTTTAAGCCACTAAGAATGTTACAGTAGCATAACCAAGCTATCTATCTAGCTAGCTAGCTAATCTAGCTGTCTAGATATTTTAAAGCCAACAAAGAAACTTGCTGTTAATTATATCTCTTTTCAGTAACATTCAGATGACAAAAGTGGTTGCGAAGCAAACACAGTTGAGGTGGAGCCTAGGTGGTGAAATGGAAAAAAATGGACTTGATTAAAAGGTAATGAGATCTAGTTTTGACTTTACCACCACTTACCTCTGGGATCTTAGGCCATCTGATTCATGTAATGACCTCATAGTTTTATCACTTTTTAAATGGTGGTTTGGATCATAGTGCTCCCAAAGTCTCTTTCACAATCATTAGCTTAAAAAAACAAAACAAACAAAAAAAAACCTCTTTTTTACAGTTTCTTGTAATAACAGAAGCAGGTAAGTGTCAGAAATAATAACTTAACAACTTTAATTCTTATAGAATAAAAATTTACTGTCTTTAATGTTTCCTAATTGTCTTTTATGCAATTTATATTGTTATAGACTTAATTTTTTAAATGTTGATATTCTACTTATTAAATATATTTATCCTGTGAATTAAAATTTTATATTAATTTCCCACATATTTTATAGTTCTTAACTTTTTTTTTTTTTTGGCTTTTTAGTGCTGTACCTGTGATATATGGAAATTACCAGGCTAGGGGTTGAATCTGAGCTGCAGCTGCCAACCTACACCACAACCACAACACTGCAGGATTAGAGGCACTGAGTCTGCGACCTACACCACAGCTCACTGTAATACAAGGATCCTTAACCCACTGAGCAAGGCCAGGGATCGAACCAGCAGCCTCATGGATACTAATTAGGTCTGTTACTGCTGAGACACAATGGGAACTTCCTAGAGTTCTTAACTTTTAAAAAGCAATTTATCCAGATAATAAGCCCCACTGGATACTATTAAACTTGAAAACCTTCATCTAGCCTTTCAAAACATTTTGATAAAAGCTACATTCCCTTTCTCTCCCAAACGTATCTTAACTAATTACTTCTGCGTGCCAGTTATTTTTTTTTCTGAATTGTAAAATAGTCACACAGAAGTAACATAAAATAGCTCCAGGTAAGCAGCTAAAGGCAGTTGCATGGGTAAGGATTGTGCAGTTGTATGGCAATTAGGTAGCAGTAAAAGGAGAGAGCACACTTATGTTCTTTAGATAGAGCACTGGAGCCAGTAAACAATTCCTTCTTCCTTAATTAAGGAACAGATGTCCTCTTCTCATCTAGCACCTAGAATCCCAAATTCATAAAGATGGACTAAGAATCCACCTATAAGAAGGCATCTTCTTTCTTTCTTTTAAAAAAAGCGGAAGTGAAGTCATCATTTTAACATTATTCAGACATACAGAAACCTCTTGAAAGATACACTTTCCCATGCTCCCTCCTCTCAAAAAGAAACTATTAGACCTCATAGTTTGTAGAAGATATCGTCTCTATGACAAAATCCAATTGTGTTTCCAATAGGAATCATGACCAATGTTTTTACACATGGGCCCTTTGGAAAAGAAATATTTATTTGATTGAATCTTGCTTCCATTTAAGATTGAGAGTGTTTTAGACTTACAGACATAGGGAACAGACTTGTGGTTGCCAAGGAGGAGGGAGGGGGGAAGGAAGTGGGGTAGACTGGAGGTTTGTGGTTAGTAGAAGCAAATTATTACATTTAGAATGGATAAACAATGGGATCCTATGTACAGCACGGGGAACTATATCCAATCTCTTGGGAAAGACCATGATGGAAGATAATATAAAAAAAGGAGTATGTGTGTGTGTGTGTGTGTGTGTGTGTGTGTGTGTGTATGATGGGGTCACTTTACTGTATTGCAGAAATTGGCACAACATTGTAAATCAACTATACTTTAATAAAAAATAAATTATAATTTTTAAAAAGATTGAGAATGTTTTATTTTTATTCATCATTAAAATTTAAATTTCTCTTGATGACATCTCTGAATTAATGAGTGAAAGGAAATTTAAGGGAAGTTGCTGGTACATGTAGAGTCAGAATATTTTATGTAATAGAATATACACATATAGGAATATAATTATTTTTCCTTTTTTGCCCCTCTTCTTCAGCAAAGAGAGAACTTTTAGACTAGCATCCAATTTTCTTCCTGTAGAACCCTATGATGATATGAGCTTTTTAAATTACTTTAGCATATACGAGTTAGTCCATTTTATGTTTATGTACATCCCAGAAGGATATTCAAATGGTGAATCAGATCAGCAAATTCCCTAATCAGCTGCTACTTTTAAGTTACAGGAAGGTAACATCAGTGAATAAAAACATCATCAATTTCATACTCCCAAGAGGTAAGTTACCTAGTTAAAAATGAAAACTGCTTTTGTAATAAGAATGCACTATCTGAAAGACAAAGTGTATGATACAGCACTGTCAGATTTTGAGCCAAAGAGTCATCTGCAGCTGTTATGGTCTGCCTTGCTGTCGGCAGATATAATGGTTTATGTATCACCGAGACAAATTAGAAATACTTCTAATTACTAATAAATTACTCAATTATAAATTACTCAATTCACCCCATGACACAGAATTTTTTTCTTCTTCTACAAGTTAAAGTGGCAAGTAAGGTAAGAGGCCGTAGGCTCATTTTGTGTGTTTTCTCTTTCACTTATATTCTTATACTCTATTACTATAGTAATATTAAAGTTTCTATAGAACATGAACTTGAATCTCACATGGTAAGCTATAGCAGTAAGAATTTTATGCTAAGAAAATAGCTTTGGCTAACTTGAAGAGAAAATGAATCTCGTTGAAGGTTGCCCACATAGTCATTCTGGGAGCTTGGGGATCAAGAACAGAAAAGGGAGATGGACAAATGAAGGTTGGCTAGAGAGCAGGAAGCACATTCCTGACTCGTGAGCACTCTGGATGGTCACCACTGGCAGTGTCACTAGTGGACATCAAGCTTATTGTCTTTTGGTCTGTGCCAGACCATTCAACATGAGACACTCAGGCTGTGCCACTGGTCTCCACATCTACCTCTGTTCAATGACTGATGCTGAGGCTTCTGCTGTTAGTAGTCTCTCAGCTGCCCGCATCTTTTGAAGTCCTCGTTGGAAGTATCAACTGGTCAAGCCTGGATTCTGAGCCTATAGCCAGGTACCAGAAGGGCAGGAGGAGAGTGACTTCAGCCACTTTAGCTTCTGGGGTGGGAAGGAACACTGACACAGGCAGAGAATGCCCTGTAATAGGAAGTTCCTAGGTGCTGGCAACCAATGTCCACTTGAAAGCCTAGCCATGGGAGTTTTCAGTGCAATGGCAAGGACATACAACCAACTGAAAGGTGCATTATATATATTTTTATTTAAAAATACGCTTCTATTGCCTGAAAATAGTGGAATTTCCCCCCAAATGTCATGTCACAAATTAGTAAACTTCAGCTTAATATGATCTCTTAATTGTCATAAATTTGTCATTTTTTTTTTCTTTTGGCTGCACATGCGGCATATGGACGTTCCCTGGCCAGAGATCAAATCCATGCCTCATCAGCAACCCGAGCCACTGTAGAGACAATACTGGATCTTTAACCTGCTGTGCCACAGCAGAAATTCCCTAAATGTGTGTCCTCTTTTAATTATGGTTGCACAAAAATCAGTAGATAGATTCAATTTCTTTTTAAAATTTATTTTGAGAATGTATGATGTATTTCTGAGTGATCTAAATTATGTATTAAAGTTATGCCTTCTTTTGTGTTTTCAGATTGCATTCATTCACTCAGTAAATAGTTATCGAGCATGTGGTCACTGGGAATAGACCAAATCACACAACCATCAGCCCTAATTCTTATCGAACTGATCATTTACTTTGCCTACACTTATATCCAGTTTCAATCCTGGGTTCCTTTGACCCCTCAACTTCAGGTGTGGGAGTAAAGAACAGCAGAGTCTTTTCCAGCTATTTCTGGGGGGTTTACTGCTGGTCTGCTCATCTGTGAAACTGGTACAAGGGCTGATGTTAAAAGTGAGTGAAACAAGTCTTCTTAAACTGCCATAATCCTATATATTTTTCCCAGATTTGACTTTCCAACTATGTTTATTACTGTTTTTAAGGATCTTATTTCTTGTACTTGTAGGTACAAGGCTTTGAAGAGGAGCAGTGGACTTGAACCATACTATCTCTTTGCACAAGAGCAGGTGACATAAGTACATGAATTTGGGGCATAAATTTAAGCTGTTTCTCTCTGATCCCTGTTCCCATTAGTCCTCACCTGTGTGTCTGGAGTGGTGCTATTTTCATCTCCATTATGGAGTTCCTAGATTGGGGGGTTATTTCATAAGCCATTTACACCCATTTTTCTTAGTCTGTAAGATCTAAGAAGAGGGCAAGAAACAGCTCGCATTTGCAAGAACATGGCCTAACAAATTAGGTACTTTTTTTCTTTAAAATATTTTTCTTATGTTCATCTTCGTTGCACATTCAATTTTCCTTTTACTAAGGAAATACACTTGATTTATTTTCTTCATCTTTAATGTTTTGCACTTTTAATATTCTGTGCCTAGCTGTGGGACGTGGCTTCTTTATAACCTGTTTGCATCATAGTGTGGCCTATCAATCTGAGCACTTGTGTAATTTTTATTCATTATCGCTTCAAAACTTGCCTCATTTCCATTTTCTCCATTTTTCCTTTAGGAATATTAGATATATGTTGGAATCCTCATTTTTCAAGTCACTATAAATTCTATAATCCAGTGAACAGACCAGAAATTTTTAGCTCTGAAGATTTATGGTAGACTTAAAGAGCAGAGTTATGAGGTTGCTAATATTTTATCACTTGCCTTTCATGAATGAGAATGCACCACTTATTCAGAAAGAGCTAAAATAAAGCTCCTATTTCCTCTGATTTCCTTTTTCAAGAGATAGCAAGGTAACAGATATGAAGAAAAGGCGATGAGTGTACTCTCAATGACAGTGAGATGTGGACAACCCAGAAATGCTATAGTGACTGGGTATGCCAAACTGCTTCCAACCCTGTGTAATGTCCCATTCTCTGACCTGAATAAGTCCTTGATCTACATGCCAATGAAAGTTCCTGGTAAATAAGAAGCCACCACTTACATTAATGGCTCAGTGGGTTATACATCTTGTCATTGTAGGGCTTTTGGTGATATACAAATATTGTGGCTAAGAACAGAGGTCAAGTCTAATTACTCAGAAACAGGGGGAAATGTTAAAACAAAACAAAACAAAACAAAAAATAGGTTTTCTGTAATAGAATGCCCTACCTACCTGATTAACTTGGATCAGAGATGTTGATAAACCTCTTATGTTTTGAAGTGGGATTGGTGATGGAAGCAGAGGAATATTAAATGGCTTTCTTCACTGCCTCTACCCTGTTGTGCCTTGTGGCATCCGTTCTTGACCTCTTAGGCAGAACATTCAATTTTAGCCCATTTTCCTTCAGCTTTATAAAGTGAAAAATATAAGAAGTTTAATTAGCAATAATTTTCGGCCCCTATTTAACATAATGGCTACAGTACTGTGCTTCTGATATTCAGAGAAGCTCAGCTGATAACTGAACTTGGAATGCCATTAACCATGTCACATATTTTTATTAAGGATTTTCTATGGCCTCTGGGATTTTAGTGAGAGATAATAAAAGAGATATGTTCTCTAGTAGGAAACGTAGTTTACTCACCAAACACTTCTTGAGATCTATGATTGTGCCAAGTGCTCTAGGGAAAACACAGGTATTTAGTGTAAGGTCACTTGTGTTGGCAGATGCCATGTCCTCGGTGCTCAGTTTCCACTGAACCTTTGAAAAAGGTCATTTTTATGGCAATTTTAAGGATGAAAATGTGTAATCAATAAAAAGAATGTACATCCGTTGATCTCCCTTAAGAAGCTATCTGTGTGAGTTCTAACTATTTTAGAACTACTGTAAAAGTAAATTTAAATTATTTAGTTATGAGAAGCTACAGGCATGGCACCCACCCCAACCCTACCCTACCCCCAAAATGAGAAGCAAACGCAAAGAGAGTTTAAGGGAGCTGACTAGCTTACACCAGTCGAAAGTTTGCTTGTCTTTAAAGCAATAAGCTAGGAGAGAATCCATTAAATATGGAAGGAATTTTAATCTAATAGTGTGATTTCTTTAACAAAAGTCATCATATTTGTTCTGCATAGAATTGGTGTGTGTGCGCGCGCGCGCGTGTATGCGTGCACATGCAAACAAAAAACTCACCTTTCAAATAATGTTTAAATAATTTAAATATAAATATACATTAATATGAAATTAAAACTGTTTTTCTTTTTAGGGCTGCACCTGCAGCATACAGCATATGGAAGTTCCCGGGCTAGGAGTAAAATTGGAGCTATAGCTGCCGGCCTATGCCACAGCCACAGCAATGCAGGATCCAAACCCCATCTGAGACCTACACCACAGCTTGCAGTAACACGGGAGACTATGTCAGGTTCTTAGCCCACTGAGTCACAATGTGAACTCCGGAAATTAAAACATTTCAAAGGACTGTTTGTGAAGACACTGAGCATTAAATCTGTCTATAAGGAGACTAAAGCATTTCATTCCAATAAATTTTCCAAAATACAGGTTATCTAATGTAACAATTATACTCCAGTTTCCTTGAAAGTAAAAAAGCTTATATTACATGCTTTAATGCCAATGGATTTTTCAATAATGCAGAAAGCTTAATAAATTATCACCATCTAAGACTATTTATTCATTAATGAGATGAAGTTGGAGAGGAATACTTATAAAATACGTATAAATGACAAAGTTTTTCATTACACATTAATATCTGTTTTATCTGGACTTTTATTTCAACTATGCTATGATTTTTCCTGTCCCTTCCAAAATTCATTGTAGTCATGAGAAAATTCATAAATACTGATAAAGTCAGATTCAACTGTCTGCTCTCATGTGAATCACACCATGATTGTAGATCTTTGAAAAAGGACAGATAGGAAGAGTTTTTATACAATTTTGCATATTAAACTGATCCTTGCTGAAGTTGCAAAGTTGACTTAATTAGTAAAAAGAAATTTAAACATTAGTTTTTCTTTTTGAGTGTCATAAATTCTTTGTAGAATACTAACTTTTTTTTTTGTCTTTTTGCCTTTTCTAGGGCCGCTTTCTGCGGCATATGGAGGTTCCCAGGCTAGGAGTTGAATTGGAGCTGTAGCCTCATGGTTCCTAGTTGGATTCGTTAATCACTGCGCCACGACGGGAACTCCTCTATTAAAATTTAAGTGAGGGATTCTCATTTAGGAAAAAAATAACTTCTACATTTTTTAAAAGGATATTTATCATCAATATAACCAGTGTTGTACTAGGGACAGCTTGTACCAGCTTATTAGAGCCTGCATATGCTTTCATAACTCTGTGTTCAAAGCTGTCACATTTGGTAGTTTGAAGTAAGTGTGGTGGGAATATTCATACCACAGAAATTGAAAATTACTAGAAATAAATTCTCCCCCCTCTCAAGAGAGCTGGTTTACCACTATATATCATTAAATATAAACATATAATGAAAGAAAATACGGAATTTGTTTGGAGTCAGGATCTAACTTCCCAATAGGGAAACATTTTAGGTTTTTGTTCAGTTAAGATTATAAAAGATTAATGTGGTTCTTCACAAAAATCCACTATACTTTGTTAAAATATTACCCAAGTATGTTGAGGTTCCTCAGAAAGAATAAATTGAATAGATTATGTGTTGCCTATCAAAACACTATAAACAATTCAATAGTTAAAATAGTGTGGTATTGGTGCAAGGATAAAAAATTGGATGGAACAAAATACATATAGAAGAAAAAGACCCTATCACATACCATAGCAATATCTAAGGAAAGAAAAAAGTGTTAATATTTACCATGAGAATAAGTGGTTGGTACTTTGTAAATAAAACATAAAATCATTCATTCCCATTACCTCATACCATAAATCAATATTTCAAAATAGAAGAAAGTTAGAACTATGACAATAGAAAAAGTAAAGGGAAATGGAATGCTTACCAACTTTTTCCAAACCTCTACAGGTAGAACACTTTCTAAGCACTCTCCCTTTAAGTTTCTGCTTCCAGAAAGTTGAAAATTCTGTTGGTCTCCTTCTAATATTTACTCAAGGTAGGTACACTAAAAAACAAAAAGCAAAAAGACCATAGATTTAAAAAGCTTTTTATTTATTATTATTATTATTATTTTTGGCTACGCCTGCAGCGTGCAGAAGTTCCTGGGCCAGGGATAGAATCTGAGCCACATCAGTGACAATGCCAAATCCTTAACTGCTAGGCCACCAGGGAACTCTGAAAATCATAGTTTTTTAAAATCATCAGATTGTCAAGGATACAGAGAAACATAAATGAACTAACTTCCAGCAAATGATGATCCTTCCCAGAAAAGACAAATAAATAAAAAACAGATAAAACAGCTGATTTTTTCCCTGGTAGGACAGTGGGAGGAGGAGAAAATAGCCAAAATTTTATCAGCAACATGTGGGCTAGTGAGACAGATTAAAATTCCCAAGCGCCTGTGCATATGCAGAACCACAAAGGAAATGGCCACCATTGAGTACCAGGAACCCATTCTAAGTTCTTCTTAGGTAGTATCATTTATATATCACAGTAACCCTATGAGGTATTAATGGTACCTTTGTAAAATATTTATTCCTGTTTTACAAATACAGTAACTGAGGTTGAGAAGTCATTGCCCCAAGGTTACAATGTAAATGGTGGAGCCAGGACTTAAGCTCAGGCAGTGTGACTTCATAGTTTTCAGTCTTAGCTACGATGCTATTCTATTTCCCAGTAAATAGTGTGTCAAAGTTTATTCATCAATATGGCCTGTCAAGTTATTTACTAACTGAATGAACTCAAATTATCAAGTACTTTCCCCTCTTTTTCTACAAGGAAGAAAATTCAATACACATAATTAGAAACTTAAGAGCACTGGAAAGTGACGAGAACTAGTTTGACAGAAACAGAAGCTCTTTATGGGTACAGGTGCTAGGGTTTTCTCCTCCAGAATTCTGATGTTTAAAATGATGCATATTTGTTTTAGATCTAACAACTATTCTCTGCTCAAGTAGTATCCAAGAATTAATTTGCATGCTAATTTAAATTCTACCAGGATTATGTATAATTCTCCTTTTCCTCATTATAGAGACCTATGCTTGCTATCTGTAGGGGATGGAGCAGATAAACTCTCATTTATGTCATTTGCATCTGGCAAACCTGTGTCAGAATACTTCCAAGGACCAACTCCTAAGAAATGAAGTGCCTAGATATTTTGTAGAAAAAAATTGTACATCTGGGATTTTTCTGGAGCTGTTTTACTGTTTAAAATACAGGGTTTATAGTATAATCAACCACCACCCAAACACCTGCCAGTTTTATGTTGTTTGAAGAAAATTGGTAATATGAATATTTTGCTTGTTCAGTTATTAATTAGTCAGCCTCTCAGACACCAATAGCAATAAAGTCCTTTTCAAATTTAGCAATGAGCTTGTAAAGGATTATAAAGAATTAGAACTTTTCCATATTTGATGTTTTCCCAAAACTGTATTTCTGGACATACTTTTTCCTTAGGGTCCCCAAGCAGAAGCAAGAAAAGGGGTACTGGCAGAAGGCTCCCTGACAGGGCAGAGGCGGACCCTTCCAGCAGAATTCCCTCCTGCCAGGAATCTCAGCAAAGGTAGCCCTGAGAAGGGGTGACATAAAATGTTGGTTAGGGATCTGTTTTAGGCATTCGTAAAAAAGAACTGCAAAATAGGAAATGCTGCATAATGCAGTGATGAGAATCACTTTTACATCATTCCAAACCCCTTTCCTGAAATCTTCCCCTCCTTGGTAACAGCCAACATTGAAACAATGTTTTAATACTTTACAAAGTACTTTCATATAATAGCCAAACCTTAATACTGAAATTCATGCTTCTCTTGCCATCATTGCTTTTTCCCTAAGGCTTTAATCCCACATATTTCTGCTGTTGACTTTCTTCTGTTTCCACCTTCCAGTCATTTTTTCAGCCTTCTACCCCCCCCCCCCCCGCTGTTTTTTTGCAATTTTAATTATTGACAATGATTTTTGAGTTTCCCTGAGCCCTGATGTTACGTAGTTGAGAGTACACAGTTAAATAATTCTTGAAAAACATATCAATGTCTAATTGTCTGAGAGAAATTTCTCCTTAGAGGTCACATCATTACTTCAAACTTACTGTCTTGCTCTGAAATTAATTCCCTTTTCAGATGTGTTGTGTCCATTAATGATCAGGAGAGCTAGCATTTATTAAGTGATTATCATCTGTCAGGCACTTTCCAATACATTATCTTCCTCTCACAACAATCCGATGAAATAAATGATTTAATGAAGAAACAGGCTCCAAAACACAGAGCAAGTGAAGGAATGGAGATTTGAACCCAGGTCAAGTAACTCAATCCAGTGTCCCTTACCTCACACCTCAGATTTGTCTCTCACATGCTGTCACTTAACCCCTTCACCTCTGGTATCTTTTCAGTCACGTAGAGGCCCAGATGACCACAAATAGAGCCAGAAAACATAGGCCTAAATTGATAGGTAATTAGAGATGAACAAAAAGGACAGCAAATTCAGCATAAAGTTAATGGATTTATAGGTAAAATTAAAGAAATTTTTTGAAACTACAGCCATGATTTATCTCATTTGTTTGAAGCAAGTCCTAAAATAATACAAATATGTTAAGCTTCCTTAAGTTTGTTCTGAGTTTTCAGAACCGATTCTCAGAGTCTATGAAGAGAGAGGGAAAGAGAGAGAGAAAAACTTGAACAAAGAAGTCACAAAGTCAATTAATATATTTCATTAAAAATTTTATTTTTGGAGTCCATAAATGGTCAAATTCCAAAATAATACCAATACAGAGCATTTAATATTTTATTATCTCTTTATACTTAGCAGTCCACTTTTGCATTTTGTTTTCGATAAACAAACACACTGGATTAAAGTAACAATACTCTTAACCCTAAATTCAATGCTTGGGTATGTCCAATATTTATTCTAAGCAGCACATAATAAAGCAGAGGCAATTAATTTTCTTGAACATTTTATTTCCATATTAAGCTCAGCAATTGCTTTAGCTTCACATTATTCTGTAATGTACTGGTACACCTCTGTTTTGGACCCTATTAGAAGAAATAATGCCAAAATAACAAGTTTTATTTAAGAATGAGGTCCTTGGGCAGAGAAGAAAGAGGCGTCCTATCATTAAAAATTATTAAAATTGCACGTAAAAAGAAATAAGCCCTACAGTTTTTAACCAAATAAAGGAGAAGAGAGGGAGAGTACATCACTGGGGGCAATGACAGTTCAGGAAAATACATTTACCATCCATCACACACTTGCTCACCACTTCAAGTGCCCGATGTCAGGCTCTCAAGGCATTCTGTTATTCTCCCACTAAGTTTCTTTACATGGAACAGAAACCTACATTTATGGTAATGACAAAATACTATACTGCTATTTAATCTGACAGTAAAAAACAGGGAAGAAAAATGTTAGGGCCAGACTGACCTCAGACTAGCTTAATACCCCTGAAAATAGGGGCAAAAAAGGAATCATTAAGAAACAGTATTCAACGAGCACTGTATTATCTAATGTGACTTACAAAACAAGTAAAATTCAATAATCTTCAATGGAAAAAGCCACAGTATTTGAAAGTTAGGAATGTTTAGATGCTGATTTTTTACCAAAGTGGTACTCCAAGCCTAAGTTGGAACAAATTCCAAACTCACACTTACTTGCATCACCTCAGTTTAATAATCCAATAAATGACAAAAAAGACAAACAAGGAAAACAGCATCATATAACACAGCAGCTTTGTTTGGCTCCCTCTGGATAAAATCTTCAGTTTTCCCATAGTTTTACCTAGAAATCCAGTTGTAGAATCAAACTGTGAATCCTATGAGGAGAAAAGGAAAACAAAATATAGTAGTTAGATTCTAATATTCTACATATGCACATGTAAGGAATTTAATATATTGTTATTAGAACACATTTTTAATGACATTTTCTGTGTTTAATTAATTCAAGAGCCTGTTTATAACTTAGATAATCAGTCTGATTATGCAAAATAGAGTAATTTTCTCAATAAATAAAAAGCTCTTTCATTATCCAGTAAATATTTTTTCCAGCTCCAGAGTAATTCAAAATTCCCAAGTATTTAGATCTTACTCTAATTATGTGGATGAAAAAGCATTAACAATAAAAGCAAGTAGTTCATCTACCCACATGGGTTTTTTCCCACTTATTGGTAGGGCATTGCTCTTCAAGGTCAAATGGCTAGCTGCTTCCAAGTACAGCAATTCATCCAAAATTAAACATGGTTAGCAGCTAAACATACCTTTACTTTTAGATCCTTTTTTCAGGTAGCTGACGTTGAAAGTCAGCAGAGTCTATTAACAGGTAACAGAATATTCTAGAGGTGGTAAAATGTGGCAAAGATGGCAAATATGGATGGGGAAAAACCACCACATTAAAACATAGCTGAAAAAGTCCTTAAGAGGACCAGGTATGGATTAGAAACACTGCCCTTTCAAATAAATCTTAACATCCTGGCATAATGACAACCTTTGTACAGCTCAGGTTCTATGTAGTTCAAGCACCTTAGATCTATGGTTCCTTACTGGGGTTATGTATCAGAAGCATCTGAGATGCTTTTTTCAAAATATAGACAACTAGGTACTTGCCCCTAAAATTCTGAATCAGTGTGTTGGTTTGTTTATTCATCCATTCATTCTTTTTAGGGCCATATCTGTGGCATACAGAGGTTCCTGCTGGCCCAGAATGAGAACTCCTGAATCAGTATATTTAGAGTGAGAACCATGCATAAATATTTTCAGAAAGTTCCTCAAGTGATCCTAATGCACAACCTTTGCAAGGAGATTGCTTTTAGTGCAATATACATTTTTAAATAGTATAAATTTTAAAAGCATGTGAGGAAACTAGGGAAGGTCCACAGGAGTTTGACATCCAAAATAACATTAGAGAATGGAAAGCGCCTCTAACAAGAAATGGTATATGTTATTGAGCTTGTTTAGACTCCAGATAAAAGACTTGGAGATGTTACTATGTTCACATCTTATTGACTTGTTCCAAGTGATCCTCAGGAAATCAAGCAAAAGAAAGAGGTTTACATTAAGTGAAAGTCATTTTGTTGGTTGGATATAAAGAACTTTTGATTACTTGGCAGTCTCCATCCACTGAGATCTTTAAGAAAGCTCAAAACAGAGATTTTTCCTGAGTCTAATTCTGTTTCTAAACACAGGATTAAAGAATACATGGGCTTCCACCTCCTCCTCCTGCTTATATGTGTTAGGCAAGATGAAAAATGTAAAAATATGGCAAAAAAAAATCTTAGATCTATTCCAAACCAAATTTGAGACTATCAGATGAAGTTTCCTAACGTTAAAATCATAATCACTTACCATTTCAGCTAATAATTTATTTTGATGTTTAACTTCATGGCCTATTTCAATGGAAAGCTATAAAGAAGAAAGCATATACATTTTTGCTTATATAAATGTTTTAGGTATTATGAAGTAAAAACAATGATGTCATTTGAAGCATAAACATTTTCTCAAATAAAGTCATATTCTAAAAATATAAAATATACTGTCTTCTTTTGATATTTTTCCCACTGAAATTAATGGAAAATAAATTTAGAATTTCTATTCCTTTCCCACTATGGACATTGTCTCCCTGTTCTTCATTTTGATTTCATCTAATGTTTAAGTCTATCTTTCAATTTTGGTACATACTTCTCTCTGGTTCTCTTATCCTTACATTCTTGCTCTCTTTACATTATTAATACAACAGCACTTATTTGCATATTTATTTGTTTACATTTTAAAAATGCATACAAGTTCCCATATTATCAATTCAAATCCAGATATAAGTAATACCTTCCTAAAGAAATGTGACAATATTTTGAATATATATTTAAATTAATTATTTATTAGATTCTAAAGGTATTTTCTTTAAAGTATGATAAAAAATTGGAAAAAAATTTTACAAGCTGGTGTTATCCATATCCAGAAGCTATGCAGAACAGAGGTTGAATCTAAATGAAATAAGTGGCTACAACTACTAACCAAACCAAACACTTTATATGACAAATTCATCAAAGGCTTCACTTCTAAGATATCTGAATAAATATACTATTACTAAATCTTGGAAACTACTGAAAATTTTGGCAAACCATTGCAAATATTGTCAACTTATTTTGTGTGGAAAGCATATGGGGTAATATTTACCCAAAACTACTGTAGAATTCTATATATCAGAATATGAGCTTTTTCTTCAAATTCAGCAATTCAGGGAAAATGAAGCATCTATAAAGCTAGACAGTCCAAATCACTTAATTCAGCTGTCATTTGTGCAAAAGAAAGAAAATTTCAGGGAAAACAAAAGCTTTCTTCTAACAAGGAACCAAAATTATCAATGTTAATTTTTTAAAAAATCATTTAATTTCCTCTAAGTAGTATATTTTCTAAATTATTAACATTGTTTAGTTCATAGATCAACTCCTTTTGATTTAATATGACTACGAAAACAATACTCATGTCAGAATATGAGACTCCAGGCTGAACACAATTCTATTTTCCAAAGACTAATGAAATACCAATTAAGTTTTGGCAACATAATCTTCCAGTGAATGCTCTATAGTATATAGCATCTTTATTTTAATGCAGAATCAATCATATACACTGTTAAAACTAGCTTTTTGCAATTCCTTTAATACATATTAACTCAATATGACTATAAGGAATTATGTTAAGTGCTATGTAGAATATAAAACTAATTACAATAGAAAACTCTATATTCTTTTTTTCTTTTTCTTTTTTTTTGTCTTTTTGCCTATTCTTGGGCCGCTCCCATGGCATATGGAGGTTCCCAGGCTAGGGGTCCAGTCGGAGCTGTAGCTGCCTGCCTACGCCAGAGCCACAGCAACTCAGGATCCGAGCCGCGTCTGTGACCTACACCATAGCTCATGGCAACGCCGGATCGTCAACCCACTGAGCAAGGGCAGGGATCGAACCCGCAACCTCCTGGTTCCTATTCGGATTCATTAACCACTGCGCCACAAAGGGAACTCCGAAAGCTCTATGTTCTAGTCAATTTCTTTTACATACAAGTAATTTCAATGCAGATCATTATGCAATAAGTCCTACAGAAATGGTATGAACGGTCTTATGTTCATAAAGAAAAAGGTACCTTGATGTGGTGATTAGGTAAAGCTTAGAGCTGGAGCCTTTCAGATGGGAAAGACCTAAGTGAATGTCAGGAGGGAGAGGACATCTAAGGAAAAGGAATAGCAGGACCAAAGATATGGGAGTGGGAGAGTGACAATATGCACAGGACACAAGGAGGTCTCGAATCTGTCTGGCAGAAAGCATGCACACATTCTGGAAGTATGGGCAGTAAGGTCTGAAAAGATGTGGATGATATTTGCAGAACCTATGTGATCAAGCTACAGAGTGTGGACTTCAACATCATGGGAGGCCACTGAAGATTTCTGGGAGCACAGGGTGCAATTTTAAAAGTATTCTAAAAGAATGACAGAGTATAGTTCAGTTCAGAACATGCAAAAAATTAGGAACAGAGAAGTTAAAAGGCTTTCCCCAAAGTTCACCTAAGAAAATCAGGGGATACTATTAGAAATAGAGAAGATGAAATAGAAACAGTAGAAAGAAAGGTGCATAGGACCTGGTGACTGACATGAGGTACAAAGGCAGAAACATTAAAGACTGAGATATAAAGCTTTTGAGATGAGAAGAAGACGACTCAGAAGACAAGCTGCTTGGGGGTGGAAGGTGGAATGCTCTGAGACATTACTACAGACATACAGCATTTTAGATTTAGCTACAAAGAACAGCTGAAGTTTAAAGAAAATAAACAAATGTACCATATGTTTTTTGTGTGTGTTGTTTTCTTTTTCCTTTTTTAAAAAAAAGTTTACTGAAGTACAGTTGATTTATAATGTTGTAATAATTTCTGCTGTACAACAAAGTGATTCCATTATACCTGCATGCACATCCATTCTTTCAGATTCTTTCCCCACATGGATTATCACAGAATATTGGGTAGAGTTCTCTGTGCTATATATATTATATGTTTTGATTGGCCACATTTTCTAAACTTGTACTAAAATCATGTCTAAATTTTGAGTCATGTTGCTAAAATTTTGGAAAATGGAATTATATTCAGCCTGGAGACTGTTACATTCTGAAATGAGCACTGTTTTCAAGGTCATAGTAAATCAAAAGGATGTAATCTATGAACTAAGCAATACATACATTATTAAGTATGTTAATAATGTAGAAAATACAATATTTAGAAGAAATTAAGAATTAAATGATTTTTTTTTAAATTCCAATATTGATCATTTAGGCACCTTGTCAGAAGAAAGCTTTTTTCTCCTGGAAATTTCTTTCCCTGGCATGAATGACGGTTGTAGAAAGTAGGCGATTTGTGTTTTCTAGTTTCATAGTTGCTTTATTATCTCTGAATTGGGGAAACAGCTCATATCACCGAACTACATTAGGTGAACTGAATTCCTTAGTATGATGCCAATAAAAGTATATATTTTTAAGGTATACAAATATATGTACATAAACACACAAATTAAAAAGAATATGATATCTGTTATATACTTACAGATTTTATAGCAGTTACTTTGTTTCTCAGACTTTCTGTGAGTCTCTCATTTTCTTCTTCACAGGCACTATACCCACTATTAGGATAGCCATAGTTTCCATAGTTGCCAGGAGGCACTCCTTCACCTGTGAGGATCAGAGTCACAAGCCCAGTTGCAACAAAAACAAGCCCCCTTTGAAACCTTGACAGGAAAGAACTGAAAAAGACCCCTGGAGGGTGTTGCAGACCACATATGTCTTTAAAACTCACGCTCCAAGAGAACTTTTAACAACTGATAACCAAATAGAGGTCAGACAATTCTAATAGTTCTCTCTTAAGCAAAGAATATTCAATTCAGTTCAATATACATGTGTTGACTGCCCACAAGACACTGAAATAGGTATTGATATATAAGGATATTCAGGACTCATTTCTTGCTCCTTAGAACTATATAATTTTAAGAAGATCTAAAAGTAGTAACATCAACATCATGGAAGAAAGTGAAAGGGGGGAAAGAAGATAACACAGCAGGGTGGAGTTCATGGCAGAAGGAGGGTCCTGTACTGATATCTCTTTCTTTTAAATAGAAGAGTGCTGGGATAACTTACAGAGAATATTAGTTAAGACTTAAGAGGGAGACTCATTCACTCTTCAACAAATACTTGAGATTTGTATGAGATCCATTGTTCTTTCTAGGTGCTCCCTTTTGGAGTTCATCTTCTAGGGAAGAGCATTGGGAATACAGGAATATAGTCCCAGCCACTGCCAAATACAGTACCTGATATTCATCAGGCAATCAAACATGTGGCATGAGCCTTGAATAGTGAATTTTTCTCCAAGATATGTGATTTTTCTGAAGAAGAACTCATCAGCCTAAGTTAGCCCATGAGAAGCTAGATGGTTGGTTGGATCAACAATTGGAGGTTTACAGTGTTAGGGCTCCTGAAGAACAGAGTCCCAACACACTGAGATTCCTTTGCCAGAAGGGTGGGTAAAGACATGGATTATGGGGCCTAGACTGAACGAGGACTGAAGTCGTGTCAGTAGAAGCCCGTGAATATGGAGGAAAGGGATGATACAGAAACTAGAGGTCTCTATAAATGTGGAGTGGCAGTGACAAGAGATGGGAGGTCAGAAAGTAGCAGGCAGCACTCGTTATTGAAAGAAGGTCAAAGTGTGAATAGGAAGCTCCTTCAAGGCACAGGAAAAATCTCACTTTCTCTAAAAAGCAAAACACTCTCCCTTGAATTCTTATAGCTCTGACTATACCTAACACTATTATTACACTCCAGACTGCACTCCTAGGACAGAAACTAAATCTGTTGGGCTCATGGCTATTTACTCCTCACAAACATACATACACAGTAAGGAACACCCAATAAATACTTGTAAATGCATAAATTAATTAACAGACATCAAGTTCACTGTTATTCAATTTTGAATGTGCCTTTATCAACACTGGAGTCATAAGCTTCTTTGAGGACAGAGGTAGTGTCTCTTCTATATTCTCTGCACCTGAGTATTTTACATGCAGCAAACAGTCTCCACCACCACAAAACCCACGACAAAATGTTAAACATGTATATTCCTGAAGAGAAAGAGCTGCATTCTCCAAATTTTCCCTCAACTACTGACACTATCCACAAAGCTAAGTGTGCTATTACAAAAGTTAAGGACTCAGGTAACTAGACATAATGTTCCCCCCCCTCAATAATTAAATTAATCATTTTAAAATGCATTCTCAGGAGTTCCTGCTGTGGCATAGTGGGTTAAGAATCCAACTGCAGCGGCTTGGTTTCTGTAGAGGCAGGGATTTGATGCCCCTACACCATGGATTAAAGGATCTGGCATTGCTGCAGCTGTGGCATAGGTTGCAGCTGCAGCTCCAAATCAGTCCCTGACCAGGGAACTTCCACATGCCCCAGGTGAAGGCATTAAAAAAAAAAAAAAGATGTATTATCACCTTATTAATCAATGATACTCTGTAAAAACTCTAGGACCAAAATCCATAAAGAAAAGAAAATTGTCCTTATATTTTATGTGAGTAAAGTTCTGGATATATAACATTGACCCAATAAGTCATTATTAACTGGTTGAATTTAATCACTTGACAACCTTACCAAGGAATTCATTTCTAAATTAATGGCTAGTTGTTTCATTTCCTTTATTATTAATTTTACCTATCTTAATTTTATTTTTAGAGTTCTTCCATAGTGTTCCATTTATTATAAGTGAAATTCTCATTTTACTTATTGCCTAGAAATCTTTAAATGCACATTTATTTCTTCTATTAATCTCCCTTCACATCATCGTCCACCCATTTCTATATTATATATATAATCAAAGATATATTTTATATACTTATATAATATAAAGATATATATTACATAAATATATATGTAGATAGATAGATAAATTTAGCCACTTCTTTTTATGTGACTTACTGCTATGAAAAGTTGTAGGAAAGCTAATGAACGCCAAAGATGATTCTCAGATTTTGTCCATTAGACAAATGCTACTTCTGGATAGTTTCTGTCAATAACCAAACCAAATTATTTAGAGTCATGTGAAATGTGGAAGCTTTTCCACATGAATATCTATCAGACTCATGATCACAAGTTTAAAGCTCCAGGTCAATACACATTGATAATTAAAAAAAAAAAAAACAACTCTTGTCACTTCATGTCACATCACATCAATGTAAATTAGAGCAATAGACACCTAAGTAACCACCTTGCCTCAACTACAGGGGAGCTTAAAAACAAAAAATAAAAAAATACCCACACTATCATAGAGATTCTAATTTAATTAAGCTGGGCTGGGTTCCAGGCAGCAATGCTTTAGAAGCTCTCCAGGTGATTCTAATGTACAGTCAGGACTTCAAACCACAACTTCTTTTTTTTTTGTTGTTGTTGTTGCTATTTCTTGGGCCGCTCCCGCGGCATATGGAGGTTCCCAGGCTAGGGGTTGAATCGGAGCTGTAGCCACCGGCCTACGCCAGAGCCACAGCAACACGGGATCCGAGCCGCGTCTGCAACCTACACCACAGCTCACGGCAACGCCGGATCGTTAACCCACTGAGCAAGGGCAGGGACCGAACCCGCAACCTCATGGTTCCTAGTCGGATTTGTTAACCACTGCGCCACGACGGGAACTCCTTTTTTTTGTTGTTGTTGTTGTTGTTGCTATTTCTTGTAAACCACAACTTCTTAAGTCCTTTCCCTACAATTTATTATTGCACACTCCTGCACAAAAACATTCAAAGAGGCCAAAGAACCTAGTGATGAGATCCAAACTCCCTGGCCTGGCACTCAAAGGTCTCTACAATGTGGCTGTTTCTGGTTCCAAGTCTCCTACTTCAACCAAATCTGCCTAATCAAAATCCTGTAAATACATCATTCACAGTTTTAGATTGTAGTACTACAATTGTTTTTTTGGGGGTTGTCATCCTTTCAACTGGAATTTGTCTTTCCTACATTTTGTTATTCCAGCTTTAGTCCAAGTTCCTAAGTCTCCACAAAGTACCAAATGTTCTGTCTCTGAAATCCATGAGGCATTCACTATCTCTAGAACTTAATTGATATTTGGTTGTAGTGCTACCACCTTGTACTATAATTTATTTTTGTACATGTTTCTACTCTTCAGCTAGATTGGAAACACAAACAGAACTACAAATGACTGTATACCTAGAGCTTACTCAAGTACACAATCAGTAATGATAAAACGGAAAAACACTTAAGTATATAAAACTAAACTTGTTCAAAATGAGTTATCTTTTTTCTCTACAATGTACCTGGCCAACTTTCCTTCTATGATCCAAGTATTCATCATTCATACAGACTACATATTTCAAAAGCTGTTTCTCATACTACAATTTACTAACCAATGTATGTGCCTAGAGTTACTGGCAACTTTCACTAACTTTAAATACCTGGCACTTTTGAAAAACTTTTTCCTCCCACCTTATTATAAGAACTAAAAAAGGTAACATTATCTTTTAAAAAATATTTCCTATGTTTTGTCAGGTATACTGTGCACTGATTTAGAAGGTTTTTCTCTTTTCTTTTTTCCCAATCATCTCTTAATAGCTTCGGAATCAGAAAATACTGTTTTAATGGCTGTGTGTTATAAGTCCCATTATAAGTCCTTGTACCTAACTTATTTATGCTGCTTTATGAACCTGCTTCCTAAGCCAAAAGGTCAAGAACAAATGCTAAGTCACCAAGTATTACCACATTCTATAGCCTTAACAGCTGAACAAGGCTTATATAAGAAATGTTCTGGGTTAAATGGCCTTTGACCCTGATGTTCCAGATCATGGCCTTTAACAGTTGTAATGCCACCTTTACCTTTGTAACTCACTGTTACCAGACTAATATGATTATTGGTGTGCTTTGCATGCAACACTAACTTCTCAAATTTCGCTTCTGAAGAAATTAACATTAGGCCCCCCTAAAAGAAACCGAAGACAGATTTCGAGAAACTCAGCAATTTCCATAATCACGCTCAGGCAGTAACACTAAAAACTCAGTAGTTGACACCTGGGCATACCTCACCCCAAGCCCTCCACTACTCTCTCTAAACTTACCATCCAGTACTTGGGACTGAACCAAACTTAAGGACCCCCAGAATCTGGGACAAAACGGTGTGTTTCCACTTGGCACCGTCTCCAAAGACCCCTCCAGACCTCCTGCTTTCTGGCTGATTCCAGTGACAGGAGACAGGTCTGACTTCCTCCCGTGTCCTGGCACCCAGCACCGCCAGTTCTGCGGCCCCCGAACTTCGAATCTCAGCCCTCTTCTTACCCAGGCCTGCACGCCTCATCCTGCCAGAGGAGCGGGGGGAAAAGGCGGGCCGACGGGGTGGGCAGGAAGAGGCTAGGGGCCACCCGGACAGCGTCCTCAGTACCAGGGCCCGGCGAAACACCAACTTCTTTCCCCAAAGCGCCACGACATCAGTGGAGTCTAAACATCGCGCTGGCTGATGGCGTCACCCAAGGCACTTATTGGCCTTGCGAGGCGGCTTGAATGGCATTCTGGGAAATGTAGTTCGCCGCCGAGGTTAGAAGCCTGGCTGAAGCGTAGGATGAAGCCGGGTGGAGGAGCGGGCGGGGCTTGCGTAAGAAGGGCTCGCGGCCCGACTTCCACTCTGCAATCAGGACCCTGGAGCTCAGCTCTTGGGCTGGCGCTGGCTCTCAGCTGTTCAACTGAGTTCATCTACCCTTCCCAGACCAAGAGAGGATGGTTGACTTCTTTTTCCTGATTCAGCCTCTCACTTCTCTCACCTGGAGTTAGTTCAGGTAAAGTCAAAGAAAACTTTATTCAAGTTTCTTAACTCACACACAAGTGGGGACCCATAGAAGGGAAAGAAGAGGGTAGCCAACTTGTTCCAGGTCACCCAGTAGAGAAAACCGTGGAGTAGGGCTGCTGCTCGGATTAAAGCAGGCAATGAAAGTAGCCTGGTTTCCTCTGAGGCACTGAAGACTCCGTTCCCTGTTACTGGGTTGGTTGCATTTCTAGAAGGATCCGAGGCTATTAGTTTTGAAGGGACCGAAGGCCCCTAAACTTCCTTTAGAACTATTTAACTTAAACAAAGAATACTAAAATACTGTTCGTCCTTTTTAACTTACACAAAGAATACTGAAATATTGTTTACACGTGGTAATGTGCCAGTGTTTAAAAGCTTGTTAGTGAGGGTAGAGTCGTTCTGGAATTGGGGTTAGTCCTAAGACTTTCATTTTATCTCACGGGGATTATTGTGAGGATTAACTGAAATAACTTAAAAAAAAATATGATGCGCATTAGTTGCTCAGAAACCCCTGGATGCTGGCCGTTTTGTCGTTGCTGCTGTATGACAGTTGGGATACTCTCCATACTAGAGATTTTTGAGAACGCAATAATCGCTGATCATTTGGTACTCCCCCCATAGTTTCCCAATATGAACATTGACTGTAGTAATGGTAGAGTAAGTCTCTGCCCCAAGGTCGTTTCCGTAAAATACAACACACAAAAACCAATTTTTAATAAAAGTTACTAACATGGGAAATAAGATTAATCCAATAGCGTTTTGAGAGAAAAACAGTCTTCATAAAAATAAACAACCATTTTCTAAAAACAGGGGAATCAGAGACAGTTATTGCAAATAAACACTGAAGGTTCAATAAGAGAAATGATGGCATTTTAACTTAATATCTGTGACAGTCCCTTTTTTTCTAAGAAGTGCATGTGTTCTATAACCAAAGCATGTCAGAAAAATCATCTTAAAAAGATTTCTTGTGGTAATGTAAAAATTTTTAAATCTGATGTTAAGCTTACCAAAACAGATCATTTAAATTACATATGTACTTATCCTCTTATAAAGGGGATAATGCTTCCTTTACATTATAGGGAGACATAATAATAAAATATGAAAGAATAAAATATAAAGTAATAAGGGGTACCAAGAATTTAACTCAAGACAGGTAAAGCTGGTTTCTATTGAGCTTGTGACCTAGAAATCCAAATAGTTACTCATTGCTTCTGTTGGCCAGTTAAGATGAACTCATTTGAGAAGATTTTGTGTTCAAAAGATGAGGTGGAAAAAATAGATTTAATACAGTATTTAGAACTTTATTCTCTTCTCATAGGATAATTTCATAGAAAACATCTAATCTTTGGGGTCTATAGGAAATGAATGACTAATAATGACTAATCCTTACTACTATTATAGTAATTATAGAAACAAGAATATGAGCAGGAAATGTCTGAATCTTGATGGGAAATTTGAAACTTTCTTTTTTCCTATTGTCTGTTTCCTGTCCCTGTGGCCTTCCTCCTCCAGACCAAATTCCAGGGCTAATCCAAGGGAAATAGCACACCAAGCTCTCAAAAGTAGCTACATCAACATTAAAAATGTTCCAATCATGAAGCAAATTCATTATATCAAGCATCATATTTGAACTTTAAGAAAATGTTAGCTAAAATTCAATAGCTCTTAACTTACAAATAGGCTTTGGAACAAAACTTAGTTTTTAAGTCAGTTATTTGGCACTTAAATGTATTTCTCTTGGAGGCAGAAATGATGGATGATAAGGTTCCCAACCCAGCCCAATAGCATGGCTATTATGGTTCCTATGTTAGCCAAAATCTGTGTAACCCATAGTACAGCTGAAATACTATATATTTTCAATGAGAACTAGTAGAAAAAAAATTGTAATCCTCATGGTAAAATAAGATCATTAGGAGTTCCATAGTGGCCAAAGGGTCAAAGATCCAACATTGTCACTGCTGTGGTTCTGGTTACTGCTGTGGCTTGGGTTCAATCCCTGGCATGGGAACTTTCGCATGCCATGGTGCAGCCAAAAAAAAAAAAAAATCATTAAAAAAGAAACAATTTTTGAAATTATTTTGGTCATTCTTGTTTGAGAAAATATTCAGAGTTTTCAAAGAGCCACCCATTTGACCTTCCCTTTCCGTAATTCAGGAATATAAGTGAGGCACACAATTCCAACTGAAAAGCCGCCAGCATAGCCACCTGCATGATCTCTGGGACCCTATGCAAAATGAAAACGCAAAACTCCTCATTCAGAAAAGCAGGGGAAAAGTTTAATTAAATGTAAAAAAAATAAAGTTTTTTCTTTTGTTGTTATCATCTCACCCCACCAACTTGTCATGATGTTTTATTTGCTATTTAATGTACTAAATAAAGAAAAATAAAAATTTAAATAAAATTATTAGCATGAATTTTACCCTTTTGATGGTTCAGTGTCATCACAGTTTTAAATGCAAATGTAAGAATATTTAACTCATCATCAAAAAGTCTACAAACAATAGGAGAGGGTATGGAGAAAAGGGAATCCTATTACACTGTTGGTGGGAATGTAAATGGTGCAACCACTGTAGAAAACAGTATGGAGATTCCTCAGAAAACTAATAATAGAATTACCATTTGATCCAGCAATCCCACTCCTGGGCATCTATCCAGAGAAAACCATGACTGGAGAAGATACGTGTACTCCAGTATTCATTGCAGCACTCTTTTCAATAGCCAAGACATGGAAACAACCGAAATGCCCATCGACAGAGCAGTGGATAAAGAAGATGTGGTACATATACACAATGGAATATTACTCAGCCATTAAAAAGGAAGAAATTATGGCCTTTTCAGCCACACAGATGGACTTAGAAATTATCATGCTGAGTGAAGTCAGTCAGACAGACACCGACATCATATGCTATTACTTACATGTGGAATCTGAAAAAAGGGTACAGTGAACTTCTTTGCAGAACAGATACTGACTCACAGACTTTGAAAAACTTATGGTTTCCAAATGAGACATGTTGGGGGTTGGGAGGATGCACTTGGGGTTTGGGAAGTAAATGCTGTAAAATTGGGTCATGATGATTGTTGTACAACTATAAATGTAATAAAATTCATTTAGTTAAAAAAATAAATAAAATTGTCTTTAGAAAAAAAAGAACTCATATGTGAAATCACCAAGATCACACAAGTTGAATTTCATAGCTCATGCATGAATATGTATTTTGCAGAAATACTGCACAAAACTAACTCAGTGTTTTTATTCCAGTCTTGATATGTGCGATGTCTTGATAGTTTGCCTACATTTGACCTTCAGTTTATTGATGAGTTAGGAGGGACTGGAAAGTAAAGGAATTAGGGGTTGCCCTGTGTTTTCCTTTCCTTAAATGTCATCATTTTCAATGTGACTGTCCAATACAAGGAAGTAAGATGAATAATGAAGAATATGATAAGATTCCTTGGATGTTTTCTTCTCTCTGCAGAATTTCTGGTTCATACCATCTTCCAGGGTTGTCAGTGTCCACACTTATTCAGTCGTAGACTTAACACACTTACCTTGTACTTACTGAGTTTTGCTGAAGTTCTGAAAACTATGGGTCCATTGGAATTCTGTGCTCATGGGACATCACAAATGTTACATGTGAATGGAGTGACAAGGAACAATTAACTCCTATGCTCATCTGTATGCTCATTAGACTTCAATTACAAAACACATATTCGAAGATAAAATGAAGAATTTCAAGACAGTGACCACAGAGCCTTAAACCAAGCATCATGTTCTGTTAGCTAAGAATCCTATGCAGCTGCAAAGGTTGTATACTAGTGAACCTGGTCCTGGTCTGCAGAGAGAAATCTTCAAAGATAATGAGGACATAGTTAATAGAGCAAAAGGAAAAGACTGAGTGAATACAAAGGGCACATATATCCACAGGGAGAGGTTAATCAAGATGAAATACCTGGGAAGTGAAATGATCAGGGAAACAAGAAAACAGAGTATGCATGTGGTGCCCAAGTGAAAGGAAAGAAGGAAGGGAAGAGGTTGAAAGTTGCATTGTTTTTCCAAACTACTCACCAAGTTGGTTTCTGTCTCAGTAAGTGGTTAATGAACCATAAATGAGTGGAATTCTTGTGACTTGGTTCTACAAGCAATAGAAAAAAATTTTCTCAAGGCAGGCATGATCCCAGATAACCTGAGTGACAGGGTTTGATTACAGGGATAAAGCTTTTTCTTGTGTTTTACTCCAAGATGTTTCACTCTTCCAGCAATTCTGATGTGTTACTAAGACCTCATTCTGGGAAATGACTCCTTCCTTAATGCCAGTTAATCAGTAGCTTTGATTTTTTTTCCCCTCAATATCTGGATACCCACAGCAGAGCCACATTTCAGAGGGCACTTTGCATAGGCTGTCCTTTTAATATTCCAATTTTAGAGACATTACATTTCTAAAACATTGCTTTAGATTAAATATGATAGGTTTAATTTCCATTGCTTGGAGAATATTGGTATTGCATCTATCAAAAGGCTCTGCATTACCTCTCAGTGTTAGAAACAGGAGAATCTAATGTATAAATTGCTTTAAAAGGTAATTTTTTTTAAATAATGATTTTTATTTTTTCTATTTTAGCTGGTTTACAGTGTCCTGTCAATTTTCTGCTGTACAGCAAGGTGACCCAGTCACACATACATGTATACATTCTTTTTCTCATATTACCATGCTCTATCACAAGTGAGTAGTTATAGTTCTCAGTGCTATACAACAGGATATCACTGCATTCCAAATGCAATAGTTTGCATCTATTAACCCCCAATTCCCAGTCCATCTCACGCCCTCGCCCTCCCCTTGGCAACCACAAATCTGTTTTCCAAGTCCATGAGTTTCTTTTCTGTGGAAAGGTTTATTTGTGCCATATATTAGATTCCAGATACATGATATCATATAGTATTTGTCTTTCTCTTTCTGACTCACTTTAGCAGTATGAGTCTCTAGTTCCATCCATATTGCTGCAAATGGCATTATTTTGTTCTTGTTTATGGCTGTGTATATATACCACCTCTTCCTAATCCAGTCATCTGTTGATGGACATTTGGGTTGTTTCCATGTCTTGGCTATTGTGAATAGTGCTGCAGTGAACGTGCGAGTGCATGTGTCTTTTTCAGGGAAAGTTTTGTCCAGGTATAAGCCAAGAGTGGGATTGCTAGGTCATATGGTAGTTCTATGTATAGTTTTCTAAGGTACCTCCATACTGTTTTGCGTAGTGGTTGTACCAATTGACATTCCTGCCAACAGTGCAAGAGGGTTCCCTTTTCTCCACACCCCCTCCGGCCTTTGTTATTTGTGGACTTGTTATTATGGCCATTCTGACTGGTGTGAGGTGATACCTAATAGTAGTTTTGATTTGCATTTCTCTAATAATCAGTGATATTTAACATTTTTTCATGTGCTTGTTGGCCATCTGTATATCTTCTTTGGAGAAATGTCTATTCAGGTCTTTTGCCCATTTTTCAACTGAGTTGTTGGCTTTTTTGCTGCTGAGTTGTATAAGTTGTTTGCATATTTTAGAGATTAAGCCCTTGTCAGTTGCATTATTTGAAACTTTTTTTCTCCCATTCTGTAAATTGTCTTTTAGGGTTTTTTTTTTTTTTTTTATGGTTTCCTTTGCTGTGCAAAAAACTTGTTTGATTAGGTCCCATTGGTTTATTTTTGTTTTTATCTCTGTTGCCCTGGGAGACTCACCTGAAAAAACATTTGTAAGGTTGATGTCAGAGAATGTTTTGCCTAAGTTCTCTTCCAGGATTTTGATGGCGTGTGTCTTACATTTAAGTCTTTAAGCCATTTTGAGTTTGTTTTTGCGCATGGTGTGAGGGTGTGTTCTAGTTTCATTGACTTGTATGCAGCTGTCCAGGTTTCCCAGCAGTACTTGCTGAAAAGACTGTCTTTTTCCCATTTTATGTTCTTGCCTCCTTTGTCAAAGATTAATTGACCGTAGGTGGCTGGGTTTATTTCTGGGTTCTCTATTCTGTTTCATTGGTCTGTATGTCTGTTTTGGTACCAGTACCACACTGTCTGGATGACTGTGGCTTTAGAATGTTGCCTGAAGTCTGGTGGGAGAGTGATGCCTCCTGCTTGGTTTTTGTTCCTCAGAATTGCTTTGGCAATTCTGGGTCTTTTGTGGTTCCATATAAATTTTTGGATTGTTTGTTTTAGTTCTGTGAAAAAATGTCATGGGTAATTTGATAGGGATTCCATTGAATCTGTAGATTGCTTTAGGTAGTATGGCCATTTTTACAATATTAATTTTTCCAGCCCTGGAGCGTGGAATATCTCTCCATTTCTTTGAATCCTCTTTAATTTCCTTGATTAATATTTTATAGTTCTCAGCATATATGTCTTTCACCTCCTTGGTCAGGTGTATTCTCAGGTATTTGATTTTTTTGGGTGCAATTTTAAAAGGTATTATATTTTTGTATTTCTTTTCTAATATTTCATTGCTGGTATACAGAAATGCAACTGCCTTCTGAATGTTATTCTTATATCCTGCTACTTTGCTGAATTAGTTGATCAGTTCCAGTAGTTTTTGGGTTGAGTCCTTAGGGTTTTCTATATATAGTATCATGTCATCTGCATACATTGACAGTTATACCTCTTTTGCTCCTATTTGGATACCTTTTATTTCTTTTGTTTGTCTGGTTGTTGTGCCCAGGACTTCCAATACTATGTTGAATACAAGTGGTGAGAGTGGGCATCCTTGTCTTGTTCCATATTTTAGTGGGAAGACTTTCAGCTTTTCTCCATCACGTATTCTATTTGCTGTGGGTTTGTTGTAAATGGCTTTTATTATGTTAAGGTATGTTCCCTCTATATCCACTTTGGTAAGAGTTTTGATCATTAATGGATGTTGTACTTTGTCAAATGCTTTTTCTGCACCTATTGAGATGATCATGTGGTTTTTGACTTTTGTTAATGTGGTGTATGACATTGATTGATTTGCATATGTTAAACCGTCCTTCTGCACCCTGGGATGAATCCCACTTCACCATGGTATATGATCTTTTTTATATGTTGTTGTATTTGGTTGGCTAAAATTTTGTGGAGAAGTTTGGCATCTATATTTATCAAAGATATTAGCCTGTAGTTTTCTTTTTTGGTGGTATCTTTGCAGTATTCATTCTTCTCTTTAGTGCCTATTGCTCAGTTTGTGTCTCTGCAAATGAATTTTCTAATTTTTCTATGTTCCTCCTTATATTGTCTGGTTCCTTTATAAAGTAATTTGCATTGCTGTTCATATCTGCTCATAATTCCTTGATATTCAGCCTTAATTCCTTCAGTATTTTCCCTATCTCTCTTTTGAACTCAGTGTCTGTCAGACTGCAGAGGTCTGTTTCTTTATTTGCTGCCTCAGGTGAATTCTCTTGTTCCTTTAACTGGGAATGGTTTCTGAGCTTCTTCATCTTGCTTATGATTTTCTTTTTCTGTGAGTTTAGGGAAGCCAAAATATGGTCTGTGAGGGCTACTTCTATGCAAGAGCACCCCTTTGTATTTTGTGGGGGGTTACTATTTATTTTTGGCATGGGAGTTTGGATATTTGCTGCATCTTTCTTCAGTGTGAGCAGGCTGTTAATCCCCAGGGTGCTGAGTGTGTTTCCAGGGAGAAAGAGACAATGGGTAGGGCGAGTAGTCAGTGCCTGGTTGCTGTGCTCTTAACAGCAGCAAGGACCTGCAGGAAGGTGGCACAGGCTACTTCTAGTTGCAGGGCCCTGGGAAGTGGTAGCGAGCCATAGGCAGATTTATGAGGTTCCCAGAGCATTTCCAGGAGCAGCAGCAGGGTGTGTGAGTTCCCAGGGTAGTGAGGGCAACAACAGGGAGTGTTCGATTGCAGTGCCCTCCTCTGAGTTGATTGGGGCCACAAGTGGTGCCTGTTCAGGGACCCCTAGTGGTAGTGGGCCACGCCCACCTCTGAGTCAGAGATAACTGCTGTGCTTTGCCCCCTCCACCTGTAGACCACACAAGAAGCACTCTGTCCCACTTAGCCCACATAGGAAGTGCTGCACCAGCTGCTTCTAGTTGCAGGATCCTGGGAAGTGACAGTGATCAATCAAGCATGTGGGCACTGCCCAGAGCGTTTGGCAGTGGCAGCAGCAGGGCGAATGTGCTCCCAGGTGTGCGAGAGCAATAACAGGTGGTGTTCGGTCGCAAAGCTCTTCTCTGTGGTGCCCTTGAGGTGATTGGGGCTGCAAATGGTGCCTGTTCTAGGACCCCTAGTGATGGTGGGCCACACCCATCTCTGGAGTCAGAGATAACTGTGGTGGTTTGCCCCCACCACCTGTAGACCATGCAAGAAGCACCTCGTCCTGCTTAGCTCCCATAGGAGGTGCTGCAACAGCTGCTCCTAGTTGTAGGGTCTTGGGAAGGGACAGTGATCAGTTGTCTGGGCACTGCCCAGAGCGTTTGGCAGTGACAGCTGCAGGGTGGGTGTGTTCCCAGGGGAGTGAGAGGAACAACATGTGGTGCTTGGTTGCAGTGCCCTCTTTTTTTTTTTTTTTTTTTCACCAAACCCTGAGGTGACTGGGTCGCAGGTGGAGCCAACTCACAGGCACCCAGTGGTGGCAGGCCACGCCTCCCTCTGGCCTCAGAGAGACAACCATTGCGCTCTGTCCTTGCCATCTGTAGGTTATGCAACAGGCACCACGTCGCACTTAGCCCCCCCTTCCCTTAGCCCACAAAACAGGTGCCCTGCCACCCTGTAGCCTGCACAAGTAGTACCTGGTCTCCCGTAGCCAGAGCAAGTGGCTTCTCACCACCTGTAGCCGGCGCCAGAGGTGTCCCGCCCTCTGAGGCCTGCGTGCACAGTGTACAGGGGGATTCCTATGGCGGTCCGCCCCTCCCCCTCTCGCCCACCCCAACATTGGCGCCTTGCTTCTCCTTGGACCCAGTCCTTCTCCTGGGTTCCCTCTGCTGTGGTGTTCCACTCAGCCTGTGGTACACTGCTCCTTAGCCCTTCAGTCTGTCCCCACACAGCCACCCTAGTCCACTCCCCAGAGCTGACCTCTGAAGCTTGAGTCTCAGTGCCCAGCCCCCACCTGAGAGTCTCAGGCTGTGGTGTCTGGGGCAGTTATACAAATGATTAGTGTGGATCTGTGTGGCTCTCACTCTACTTTGCCCTCCTCAGTCCAGCTGCCGGGCTTTTCTCTGCGAACTTGGAGGTCCCTTCCTCTGGGCTGATCCCCCTCGGTTAGGTGGCTTCCCAGGATGTGGGTTCGTTTTCTCTTTCACAGCTCCCTCTCAGGAATGCTAGTCCTATCCTGATGCCTTTTCTCTCTCCTTTTTTCTTTTGTTCTACCCAGTTATGTCAAGAGTTTCTTCCCTTTTTGGAGGTTTAAGTTCTTCTGCAAGCATTCAGCAGATGTTCTGTGTGAGTCATTTTACATGTAGATGTGTTTTGTTGATGTGTTTGAGAGAGAAGGTGAACATGACATCTTACTCCTCTGCCATATTGATCCTTCCTAAAAGGTAATTTTTTTAATGAACACTAAAGTTAAAAATGAGGAAAGTTGGCATAATGTTATATTCTTTTGCAGGGCTTTTTGCTTTTGCATTTTGAAACAGACAAGTAGAAAGACAGAATTTCAAGATGGACATCATGGAGTCCAATTGCACAAAGTAGAGCATGGCTTCTTTGTGGAAAGCCCTGATGGAGCTTATTTTGTCCTTCTGGGGCTAAGTGGTGTCTTCCCTCTGTATCTCTTACTTACTTTACTCTTCTCTCTAAGCATTGGATTTCTGTAACTGTTCAAGAATGAGAGCCTCTGCCCCATGTCCCTTTGACCTTCCAGTTTGATCCCTACAGCAATCCATTTCCAAATCCCAGTGTTCTGGAATAGAAAATCTGATTGGTCAAATATGGATGAGGTGTCCATCCCTGGTCGGTCCAATCAGTTGATGCTGAGTGATAGGTATTTCAGAATTTGTGGCAGAGCAGATGCTCTAAGTGGATGCAGGGGTAGGGGAAAGATTATTTATTAGGACATTAAAGCATGTGTACAGTTTGAACTGTATTGTTCTGAGCAATAAACAGGTTTCATGGAATGGCTTAGGGCTATATGCTCACTCACCTCACTGAGGCTTTTATCATTGTCATACTGGCCATGAAAGTTATGGTTAGTTAGGGCAATGATTTGTATTCCTAAGCCAGGTGAGTTTGGCCATGTGCCTTCATTCCTGTTTATTTTATTTTATTGAATTTTCTTTATTGAGGTTAGAAGACCATCTTCTCCTGGGAGGCAAAGATAAAGACATGATCTTGTTTGAAGCACATTGAGTTCTCTGATGATAGTTCCTGTGGTGAAGGTCAGGTTTTAGTTGTGACTTCCACACAGACTGTCTGTCTTCCCTCACTTCTCTTTAGTAGCCCAGTGTAAATGACAGAGACTCTGAAATCAAATCAAATCACCACATTTTAAGGAAATAGAGCATTTCTTTAACTTAAAATCCTTCTGTAGAAGATTGTTGCTTTCTTTCTTTTCCATTTAGGAAGACTATTTCTGGCATGAAAATGGAGTCATAATTTATACTCTTTGCAGTTATAAAGTAAATGTTATCTTCGTTTTATTGTTTACCCACCTCTAAAAGCTGTTCCTGCTAAATGGGACACCCTAGGAATTTGACTTCTTCTCTCACCAAAGAACTTATCCCCCTAAAATTCTCCTTAAATAGGGCCTCTAGGTCAAAAACGTAGAACTATTAGCAAGGAGTTATGTGGAAATAAGAATTACAGAGAAAATTAGAAAAATTGATCATAGGAACAGTGGAGAGAGAATTTGCCTTCGTGACCCCAGCCCTTCAAACCTTATCAAAGTGTTAATATAGGACTTCTGGGCACTTAGCATGGATGCCTGGTTCTAGACTAGTGTGACTTTTTATAGCTCAGTTAGAAAACTTTGAAAAGATTTTTGAAAGTGTTTTTAAATGATAATGTGTTATATAAATATTCATGATTATGCAGTCCTCTGAAATCTGGATTGTTTAGAACTTTCTTCCATTAAATAATGACTTTTTTTTTCTTTTTTGTATTCAGGTGCCATCTATTAGAGGGATAGTGGCCACTGACATCCATTCTGCATGGCCATGAATATTTATTGTCATATCCCTGCACCAGACAGAGTTGGGAAAGAGGGGTTATGAGGAGGCTTTTCTTCCACACCAGATGACTGTTGTCCCTCCTCAGCCCAACTGAAGAAATGAAGTGGATTGGTCTTCAGGTGAGGATTCATACCCCACTGATACTCTACTGAGTGAGGGTTAACTTGACTGATAAAAAATACCTGACAGATTCTAATGTTAGTGAAATAATGGAATGGTTTGCCAGAATCTATTGAAACATCTTTTATCTAGAAGCCCTCAACACAAGGTTTAGTGCAAAATTTTGCTCAGTATTTGTATGACCTAAGAGCTACTCACAGCAGCCTTCTGAGGAATTGTCAGTCTCTGTTAGTATGAGCACTGACCTTTCCTTTCCCCTCCAGAGTCAGCCTAGTGATTTGCTTACGCAGATGGTACCACAGTGGTAACTCAGTGAATGGATGTGAGATTTGGGGAACAGACAGTGAGTAGCCAGCCATGTGTCATTTATCCACTGACCCTCATGACATCCTACACTATCACTCTAGGTCCAGCCCTCTTTCTTTACTTCCAGTAACTTATATCTCCCATTCTTTTGAGCATTTCTGTTTGGACAGCTCTGAGGCATCTCCAGATGACTTCAGGAAAACTAGAACATACCCCTTCACCCCTCCCTGCAAGAAATCCTGCAGAATTCATCAAAAGTCATTAAATAGTGATATGACAAGATTAGAGTTCTGAACATTTTAATCTGGTATGTTTGAGGGGAGTGAATGTGAAAGCAAGGAAATTTAGAAGCCCCAGCAAGATTTGAGGTGTTTGAATCTGATAATAATATTGTTAGTTTTGAAATGGAAAGGAAGGGGCAGTTCAAAAAGACATTTCATCAGGGCTTGATATTGTCAAAATGGGAAAAAGTCATAATGACCTAGAGATTTTCAACCTTAATGATATCATTAACAAGGGCAGGAAATCAGGAAAGCAGGTTGCTTTGAGGAAGAAGATGGTTGCGTTTGAGATGCTGGTGGGATATCCCATCAGAAGTCATCTGGAGGGGAGTTCCTGTTGTGGTGCAGTGGTTAATGAATCCAACTAGGAACGATGAGGTTGCAGGTTCAATCCCTGGGCTCGCTCAGTGGGTTAAGGATCCGGTGTTGCCGTGAGCTGTGATGTAGGTCGCAAGTGGCTCTGGCGTAGGCTGGTGGTTACAGCTCCGATTAGACTTCTAGCCTGGGAATCTCCATATGCTGCAGGAGCGACCCTAGAAAAGGCAAAAAGACACACACACACACACACACACACACACACTCATCTGGAGATGCCTTGGAGGTGGTGGCTGTGTGTGGACTTTGGTAGTTACACTTTTGAGGAACAATGCAGTAGACAAATGAATCTTTCCAGCATTCTAAATTATTAGTGTTTTGTCATTCATGTTCATATCTATTCTTTAACTGAAATCGATTTTGTGTATGGTATGATGTAGTGATCAAGTTGCATTTTTTCCTGGATACCCCCATTTTTCCATTATCATTATTATCATTGTTCCTGTTGTCTTTTTAGGGCTGCGCTGTGGCATGTGGAAATTTCCAGGCTAGGTGTTGAATCAGAGCCATAGCCACTGGCCTGCACCACAGCAACACCAAATCCAAGCTGCATCTTCAGCCTATGCTGCAGCTTGTGTCAATGCCAGATCCTTAATCCAATGAGTGAGACCAGGGATCAAACCCGCATCCTCATGGATACTAGTTGGGTTCTTAACTTGCTGAGCCACAATGGCAATTCCCATAATTATTATTAAAAATACTATTCTTTTCTGATCTCCCCAAATTCTTTCTCATGACTCAAATACTTCTATACCTTTGCCTTTTTATAAACTCTGTATTTTTTTCCATTGGTCTAGTCTTGTGTCCTTGCCTCAGCAGCACCTATCTTAAATAGCTTTATAATAAGACTTAATATTCAGTAAAACAAGTCCTCCTGCAATGAATGTTCTTCTTTGAGAATGTCTCACCTGTGCCCCCTTTGCACTTCTGAATAACTTTTAGAAACAACTTGTCAAATTTCGCTTAAAAAAAATCTTACATATATTTTGACTAAGATTTCATTATAGTAGGGGAACAATGATATCTTTATCACGTGGAGTTTCCCAATTCTTAAATGCAGTGTATTTCTCTAATTATGTTAAGTTTCCTCAGTTTCTCACAATAACATTCTGGGTAGAGATCTTACAAAAGTTTTGCTAGATGTATCCTTATGTTCTGATATCTTTGATGTTATTACAAATAGTATCTTTCTTAAGAATTTCATTTCTAACTGTTGCTAGTATATAAAAATGAAATCAAAGTAAATTCTTATAGATTATTACTGATTCAAGCAAATTGTCTATAAAAATTAGACAATTTATTTCTTCATTACAATCCCTAATTCCTTTTCCTTTTCTAAATTTTTTCTTTATTATACTGGCTAGGATTTCCAATATAGTTTTGAACTTATTTCCAAAATCAAGGTGATAATATTTAATATTATTACATTAAGTTTAAATATTTTCTTAAATGCTTTTAGTAAATACTTTGTCAGATTCTAGAAGTTTTATGATATTCTTTTTCTGAACCTATTGATATGATCAGCATTTAAATTCTTTTAATGTGGTGAATTAAATTAATTTTAAATGTTAAACCAGCTCTGCATTCCTAGAATACACTCAGTTTGGTCATGGTATAGTGTTCCTTTCTCACATAGTATTTATTTTGACTTGGCAGTATTTGTTAAAGATATATATACCTTTATTTATGAGAGAAATTTTGCCTGTAATTTCCCTTTCTTGTAATGACTTGTCAGGTTTTAAAGGTCAAGATTATGCTAGCCTAATTCCTTACATATTTGAAAGGATTCATTGGTGAAGCCATTGGGATCTGGTGGTTTTTCATTTATTTTCTTGAAAATTCTCATGGTAGGTTACTAAGGTATGGGTTCAATATCTGAATCACCTGTGGGTCTGTTTATATCATCTTTTTTTTCTCTTTGTTTATAGTCATTGATCTTCTTTCTTAGCATCTCTGTTCACTCTTAATTGGATGGTAGGAGATATGTAACATCACTTCATACAATTTAAAATGTTTCTACTGGAAAAAA
This sequence comes from Phacochoerus africanus, assembly GCF_016906955.1. Classification (NCBI taxonomy): domain Eukaryota; kingdom Metazoa; phylum Chordata; class Mammalia; order Artiodactyla; family Suidae; genus Phacochoerus; species Phacochoerus africanus. The sequence goes on from NC_062554.1 coordinate 73,123,717, forward strand.
CACACAAATCCAGCATTTTTCATCTCGGTACATATGATGCATTTTCTGGTTTGTTCAATGCTTTTAAAGTGCAAAATGAGCTCTTCTTTGAAAATATGTGTAGGCCTGAAGCATCAAAGATTTGGGTAAACAGATGAGTCTCAGTAAAAATTAAAGTGGAATAAGTTAGGATAAAGACAGAGGATATCTGTTATACATTTGAAAAGTAAAACTGAAATCTGTAAAGGTAAAATGAAACTATTCTCTAACTGACCTACCCCAAGTTTCTGAACTGTGTCTGCTACAAAAAGAGTAGAATGAAATTAACAGGCTTTGCATAAACTTTGAAATCTAAATATAATAGAAATCCAGACCTTAAACATGTATTTATTTTCTCTGCTTTATGGCGAATCAATAATTCCTTTAGGAGCTAATCGTGAAATGTCTCAAATAAATACAAAATTAAAAAAAAAAAAGCTCTTTCATGAATATCCCTTAAGGCAGAAGTTTAGAGCAAAAGTGGTTGTTTCCTTCCAACATCCCCCAGAAGATTTAGTTTGCTGTTATAGAACATAGTTTTTATGTTAATCTAAATACCCAGCTATTTTAAGCTATATTTGACATGCATGGATACTCTAATTTCTGTGTGTGTTGTAAAAAGGCAGATGGAGGGGGGACGGTGAAATTCTATTTCAGACCAGATAATTTGTTTTAATGCTACTAATGAACTTAAAATTTTGAACTGGACCCTTGCTTTTTACATACACACTCACACAATTTAATTCTAATATGCTGTGTGCAAGCTGAAATGCAATGGGATGGCAGTAAAATAGTAGCAAGGGTGTATGCTCTTTTTGCTGCATCCTCCATTTGTAGGATCTCACATTATATTTCTTAAAAACCCATTTTGCTCAAGAAATAAAGTGTATTTACTAAGATATAAAATTAGAAAGTATTTTTTTTTTCAAAAACACCTTCTACAAGCAAAATTATTCCCTTCTTATTTGTTAGAAGTAGCTTTTATGTTTTTTTCCCTCTTTAGATTTTTCCTAGAACATTTAAATGCAGGATATGTAGAACATAACAAAAGTAAGTTTTTTAAGTTAATGTGATTTAAAAACAAAGAAATTAGCTCATTTAGTGTTAATGGCTGCAGGTGTGGCGCACATAAAGTTGAAAAGTAGAATGTACTTTTGCCCGAAGTTACATAGTAACATTAAAATAAAGGAATGGGGCTATATTTTCATATCAAATACCTAAACCAGTTGCTTGGTTTACAGTTTGTTTTAAAATGACAATAGTAAATTCTTCATTTGTAAAAATTCCAGTTTGTAACCAAAGCCAAGTCAAACATGAAGCACCAACTATTCAAGAATTGTAGAAACCCTTTTTTTCCCAATAATCCACAGAGACTTCTTAACTCATGGCAGGACAAGCAACTCATATCCTCTGAAAAAAATTATGTAAATATATTAAAAACAATTTTACATCTCCAAGGCAGTTAGCCAGCATTCTTTCAGGGTTCCAAGTAAAACCAAAAGATGAAGGGAAGAGAGGGGAAAGTATTGAATCATTCTGGGTTCCCTGTAAGCAGGTTATCACTCTAGTCATAAAGAGATAACGAGAGCTTTTAAGTATAATTACTAGATATTATTTTTAAAGAGATTTTTGTTCTGGTAGGCAGTTATATCTGGTTAAGCTATCCTACTTTTGATCTGCCCTTACTCCTAGAGCAAAGCTCCTTTTGACTCTCATTTCTCCTGGGCCTGGGCCATCCCTCCCTGGTGAACTCAAAATTCTGTCTTCCTGGAGGCATCTAATCACTGTGTTCTTCACTTTAAGGTTTAGCCTTTTAGAAGCTGCTTTCCTGCATCAATTCCTGGAGCCTCTCACCACACTTGCACTGGCTAGGGGTCAACAGATGCATTGAGGGCAGTTTATCTACAGAATGGTGGGCTGCCTTTTCTGCGGGTCCCCCCTTTTCCCCTGGGATTTTAGTTCAAGTCTGGTAGTCTTGGAGGCTCTGAACCCCGATTTCTATCTCCCCAATGCAGTGGGAAGACTGTTTCAAGTTCTGGTTACCATGTTCTGCTAAGTCTCCATGCTCCTATGCGTGGAATCAGAAAATAATTTGCAAAGAATGAGTGATTTAACTTCATAAAACTTAAAAACCTCTGCTTGCCAAAACTGTTCAAACAAGTTATATCAGAAATTATATCAATTTCCTAAATTTTGTTCATCCATTCTATAGTATAGAGTTGTAGATGGGAAGTAACAGCCCAGCCAGGGACTAAATTTCTCCATCCCATTTACCACTGTATGTGGCCAATAAAATATAAGTGAAATCAATGCATGCTAACCTCTGGGCCAAGTCTTATCAAAGGCCAGTGTGCCTCCTCCATGTTCTCTTCCCACCTCAGCTGGATGTAGATGATGATAAGGCAGGAGATGAATGACAGTAAAGTCACAAGATCAAAGCGTCTGGGTCCCCAAACCACTTCATTGAATGAACCATTTAAATTTAGAGATCTGGTTATAATAATTTAGTCTACACTAGCTAATACATAAGGTTAAAATTATAAACTGAAATATATATTGTCCAAATGTATAAATTATTATAATCTGAAATGTTTTAAAATTCAGTTAATACAAGATAAATATTTCAGTAAATATTAGAATAAAGGCAGTTCTCAAAAGAATGTATTATTAAGTTAACAATGATGTTCAAACTAATACGTCATATTACTATTATGTATTAATAATAGGGTATGATATATAGCCTATAAGATTAGTAAAACATTTTGTTTTTTATTTAATTTTTTAAATGATTTTTATTTTTTTTCCATTATAGCTGGTTCAGTCAATTTTCTACTCTACAGCAGGGTGACCCAGTCACACATACACATATACATTCCTTTTTCTCACATTATTATGCTCCAGCATAATGACTAGATATAGTTCCCAGTGCTGTACGGCAGGATATCATTGCTTATCCATTCCAAAGGCAATAGTTTGCATCTATTAACCCCAAATTCCCAGTGCATCCCATTCCCTTCCCCTCCCCCTTGGCAATCACAAATCTGTTCTCCATGTCCATGATTTTCTTTTCTGTGGAAAGTTTCATTTGTGCTATATATTAGGTTCCAGATATAAGTGATATCATATGGTATTTGTCTTTCTCTTTCTGACTTACTTCACTTAGTGTGAGGGTCTCTAGTTCCATCCATGTTGCTGCAAATGGCATTATTTTGTTCTTGTTTATGACTGAGTAGTAGTCTGTTGTGTGAGTATACCACATATGCTTAATCCAATCATCTGCAATGGACAATTGGGTTGTTTCCATGTCTTGGCTACTGTGAATGGTGCTGCAATGAGCATGCGAGTGCATGTGTCTTTTTCAAGGAGCTTTTTTTCCAGATATATGCCCAAGAGTGGGATTGCTGGGTAATATCGTTGTTACATGTATAGTTTTCTAGGGTACCTCCATACTGTTTTCCGTAGTGGTTGTACCAATTGACATTCCCACCAACAGTGCAGGAGGGTTCCCTTTTCTCCACACCCCTTCCAGCGTTTGTTATTTGTGGACCTACTAATGATGGTCATTCTGCCTGGTGTGAGGTGGTATCTCGTGGTAGTTTTGATTTGCATTTCTCTAATCATCAGGAATGTTGAGCATTTTTTCATGTGCTTGTTGGCCATCTGTATATCTTCTTTGGAGAAATATTTATTCAGGTCTTTTGTCCATTTTTCCATTGGGTTGTTGGCTTTTTTGCTGCTGAGTTGTATAAGTTGTTTGCATATTTTAGAGATTAAGCCCTTGTCAGTTGCATCATTTGAAGCTATTTTCTCCCATTCTGTAAATTGTCTTTTAGGGTTTTTTTTTTTTTTTTATGGTTTCCTTTGCTGTGCAAAAAAGCTTGTCAGTTTGATTAGGTCCCATTGGTTTATTTTTTGTTTTTATCTCTGTTGCCCTGGGAGACTGACCTGAGAAAACATTTGTAAGGCTGATGTCAGAGAATGTTTTGCCTATGTTCTCTTCTAGGACTTTGATGGTATCTTGCCTTATGTTTAAAATTTTTTTAAATGAAAGTGTACAAGGCTGATTGATGAAATATAATGTTGATGTTGAAATATGATGTTGGTTAAGTAATTTTATACTTTAAGGCAGAAATAACACCCTGATACTTTTCCCAAGGAGAAAATGAATGTAAAATGTTGTAGCCACTATAATGTTCATTTCATTATTATTAAAAAATACCAACAGAAAAATAACATAATGAGATATATGCAATGTATTTGTATTTGTATATACATAATAACATATACAAATTATGCCAGCATCATAAAATTATGTTTGTAACATACTTTGAGTATTCTTTCCATGAAAAATTATTTGTTCATATTTAAATATATATATTAACTTATATATGTTTGTGTATGTGCATGTGAACATGTAAGTGTGTATAGAGATAGAGAGACAGAAGAATCTTTAGAGATACTTAGCAAAAGTGATTACCAGTCATGATGGCGTTCCTGTCTTCATGCTTATACCACTTTGAACCAACATCAACACATCATTATTAACCAAAGTCTGTTACATACATACTGTGTTCTATATTCTGTAGGTTTGGACAAATGTATACTGATATGAATCTACCACCATATCATACAGAATAGTTTTACTGCCCTAAAAATCTTTTGCTTTTTTTTTTTTTTGTCTTTTTGCCTTTTCTAGGGCCGCTCCAGCGGCATATGGAGATTCCCAGGCTGGGGGTCTAATCAGAGCTGTAGCCACTGGCCTACATCACAGCCACAGCAATGCGGGATCCGAGCTGTGTCTGCGACCTTCGCCACAGCTAATGGCAACACCAGATCCTTAACCCACTGACCACGGGCAGGGATCGAACCCGCAACCTCATGGTTCTTGGATTCGTTAACCACTGCGCCATGACGGGAACTCCCTTATGCTTTTTAAAGTCAGAGAATTATTTCAGTAAAGCCATGATCTCCTTCCCTCAACGAAATGAACATGGAAAATGGCCATCCATAGATAACTTTGCAGGAATGTCAAGAGTTTTAAGCTGCCTAAGAGCCATGCTCTAGCAGAGAGAATTGCATGTAGACTCAAAGCCGTCGTCCCTTCTAGGGTCTTCCCAAGGGCAAAGTAGACTAATTATCCTATGAACCAGTGATCTTCCTGGGTGTCTCTAAATATTTTAGACAACAGAAAGAGAACATTTCTGCATTGCAATTTCCATATAACATTTGCTCAGAATGATAAATTATCCTTTAAAATATTATCATATCAAATAGATAAAAATAGTTTGCCTGAATAAGAAAGATAACATGGAAACTTTTCTTTTTCTTACTGAAAGCTCTTCATCTATCATGTAGCTTTTGAAAACAGTGAACTTTCTTCTACTGATATTTCTGGCAGAAATCTTGGAAACTTCAGTCTAACTTAAAGCATTCTCAGCAATACATAAATCATTACTACAAAGTGGAATATTCACTTTGAAACTGAAGGTTGGATATGTGTGCACATCGTGTGAATAAAAATTTGGGGTATGTCTGTTTTCATATGATTCCAGCATATTTCTTATGACTTATTTTTGTTTTCCTTCATCTCTTCTGCCAAAATGACAATCTTAATTAGTTTGTTTGTAAATTTATGTCTTCTGGAGCCCCTGTCTTCTAAACACCATCCTCTTCTTTCACCCAGTTCTCCTTCACTTTCTTACTCAGATCACATGGTAATTTGTGCACCTTTTTAAAAAAATTTAAAAAATTTTTAATTGTGGTTGATTTACAGTGTTGTGCCAATTTCTGCTGTACAGCAAAGTGACCCCAGTCATACATTCCCTTTCTTATATTTTCTTCCATCTTGGTGTGCAGCTTTTTAAATGTCATGATGCTGGATTTCCACATACGATGTTTATGGAGCCACATACATTTAGAATGTTCTTTCTCTTGTTTTAACTATGCTAAATTCATGTCCTCTGTAGTGAGCAGAATGTCATTCATTAAAAATGCCATTGACTTAATCTCCAGAACCTGGGTGTGCATACATGCTAAGTGGTAATTAAGTTGCAGATAGAATTACAGTTGCTAATCAGTGGACCTTAGTTATCCTGGGTAATCCAGGTGGGCCTGAGGTAATCAGAAGGGTCCTTACTATGAAAGAGGGGAGAGAAGGAGATTCAGAGGACAATGTGACTGTAAGGAAAGGCACATGCAGAGAGATGCAGTGCTGCTGCGGTTGACAGCAGAGGGAGGGATGTATGAGCCAATGAGGAGAGCAGCCTCTAGGAGCTGGAAAGGGTGAGCAAACAGATTCTTTCTCAGAGCCTCCAGGAAAGAATAGAGTCCTGTGGCACTTAGATTTTTATCCAGTGAGATCCATGTTGGAATTCTGTACTAAAAAATTGTATGATTAAACATTATGTAAATAAGATAGTATGTTTGTGTAATTTGTTACAGCAGCGATAGAAAACTAGTACATCATGCTTCAGATTGTAAGCCGAAAATCACTTCTTGATTTCCCCAGATAGTGAGATTCCCCTCCTAGACACTTCATTAGCACGGCACTTATTCTTTTCAGTGCTTTAAAGCAGGTAAAATAATAATAATTAAAATCTATTGTTTTATTGTTTGTTTATTGTTGTTTTCCCCTGCTGGTGTGTGAACTCCAGAGTATGATCCTTGTCTTTCTCGTTCCTGCCACAGAGTAGATGTCAGTAATTGTGTGTTCAAGGATTGACCTTCTCCTTCTCTTCCCTCCATATAAGTACACATCCATAGGAAATCAGAGAACAAAATCATGGGATGTAGAGTCACGATTCATTTCATAAGTCATTTAATTCGCATGGTGTTACATTTGCCTGGGTCATCAATTCAAAAAGTGTGGTCCCTTGACTAGTATCACCAGCCTCATCTGGGAATGACTGAGTTAGGGTTGGTCCCAGTGATGAGTGTTCAGATGATTCTGATACATGAACATCTGGAAACTGCTTCTTCAGGCCAGAAAGCTTTAAGCACTGCTTACAGAATTTCTAACTTAGGAAGTCTGAAGTAGGGCCTAATAATTTTCCTAACAAATTCTTTAGAGATTCTGATGCTGCCAAGTGCATCCTCACTTTGAGAAAAACTGGCCTAGCCAATGGGTAGGCCAGGGAACTTCTGTCAGTGAAAATTGACCAGCAGAGATCTCACAACTTAAAAGAGTCTTTATTACTTACTACTTTGTGGTCTATGTGCCGTTCTTAACCAGAGACTGTTACTGTCTTTAGAGCAAGATAAAATGGACCCTTACAAAGTTAGCTTAGATCTGTATTACAATGATTGGCAATTAGATTGAACAATCCAACTGAAATATCTGAGAGTATTTAGTTTTCAGTTGTACATCGTTTAAATTGCTTGATTTTGATAAAATAGCATTAGTCTTTGCAAAAATAAATGAATGATGACTGTAAACCAGTTTGCTTTTCTCTATAACTTACGTAATTATTTTCCTAAGCATATGAAATGAATGTAAAATGCCCTGATGTTATATTTCTGACACAGTGACAGCAACTGCTTATAAAATATTTAATAATGTGCTTTAACAACTAGGAAAAACAACTTACTGAACATAAATTACATTTTAAGGAATGATTCAGTTTAATGAAAGATTAATAATGTATAGAGTTTATACATTGTTTTGAAGTCAGCCTTCACCTGAGTGTTTCTGTAACTAAGACTGACTATGACACCAGTCTTGTGGAGGGAGGGTCCTTGTGGAAAGTTAAGTTATTGTCTTAAATCAACATGCCAGTGCTTGCAAAACTGACAAGGCAACACTCTTAACACCCATGGTGACATGTCATGGCCTCTTAGACTGATTTCAAGGTGCAAATAGGATCCCTCTGTCCTCTATTCACCTGCCTTCTGCTGGGAACAAGTCCTTACATTTCACAGTTCAGGGATCCAAGCTCAAAGTGTCAATGACCTGGGACAGGTATCAGATTGCTTTCCAACCTCTGATAATAGATTCCATTTGAAAGAGGATGGAGTGAGAACCTACAAGAAGAGCACACCTCCAGGGAAATCTGGGAGACAGAAAGTAAATGGAAGGAGAATAAAAACATAAGTAAGCCTGAAATGCTAGGAAATAGGAGGGTTTAGCTGACAAACTTGAGCTTTTTTTTTTTGTCTTTTGCTTTCTAGGGCCACCCTTGCAGCATATGGAGGTTCCCAGGCTAGGGGTCCAGTCAGAGCTACAGCTGCCAGCCTACACCAGAGCGGCAGCAACGCCAGATCTGAGCTGCCTCTGTGACCCACACCACAGCTCACAGTATTGAACCTGCAACCTCATGGTTCCTAGTCGGACGTGTTTCTGCTGTGCCACAAAAGGAATTCCATAAACTCGAGCATTTTGAAACAACCAGTGATTGGCTTATGGTGGCACTAAGGAGGTTGTTAGGATGGGAAATTAAGAACAGATTTATCAGAAAGTATGCTAGTTGCGCATTCCCACTGTGGCTCAATGGAAACAAATCTGAGTAGTATCCATGAGGACGTAGGTTCGATCCCAGGCCTCGCTCAGTAGGTTAAGGATCCATTGTTGCCATGAGCTGAGTGTAGGTTGCAGACGCAGCTCGAATCTTGGTGTTGCTGTGGCTGTGGTGTAGGCCAGAGGGTACAGCTCCGATTTGACCCATAGCCTGGGACCCTCCATGTGCCATGGGTGCGACCCTAAAAAGACCAAAAAAAAAGTATGCTAGTTAAAATGAAGCAGTTATTAACTCAAGAGAAAATATGAGCATGATACGCGTGTCTCTAATGAACAATGTTTACAAAGTTATGCTGATGTATGACCTGATTTTTTTAAGAACTGAAATCATGATATGATCATTTTGGCTAGGAAGAGAAGGGGGAGTGGGCATGTGTAATTGGGCTATATCCCCTTTGTGTCATTTGGAAATAAGGAAATAAATGCACAACATAACCAAGAGCAGCCACACAGCTAAAGGTGTTCAAAGTGATCGCTTAGAGCGGAGATAGCGTGAACACAGGGCAGCGTGCAGGTACTTTTTTTTTGTCTTTTTGCCATTTTCTTGGGCCGCTCCCAGGGCATATGGAGGTTCCCAGGCTAGGGATCGAATTGGAGCTGTAGCCACCGGCCTATGCCACAGCCCCACAACGCAGGACCCGAGCCGTGTCTGCAACCTACACCACAGCTCATGGCAACGCTGGATCCTTAACCCACTGAGCAAGGCCAGGGATCGAATGCAGGTACTTTTATAATGACCCTTTTAAAAAACGTCCTAGTGTTGTTTATGATTTTGTATTCATACAATGAGAAGGAGCATCTGCTCATTTTGTTTAGAATATGTTTAAAATAAAATGTTTATGTATTGATAAAATGAGAAGGAACACTTTATGATGTTTTATTTCTCTGTTTTGAATATTTCAAAAGTGACTTGTAAATTTATTCCACTTTCACCCTTAGAAAGAAGTGTTTCATCATTAATTTTTTAAAAAGATTATCAACAGTGAAACTCAATCACGTGTCTTTAACCTTGTGTGTTGAGATCTAGCTCTGCTGCCTCACAGAACAGGTGTGAGCTTCGGCAGGTCATCTTATTTCACCGAACTTCACTTTCCTCATCTGTAGAAGTTACTGTGAAGCTTAAATATGATTATGCCTATAAAGCACATGGAAATTGCCTGGCCACATGATATTGCTTATATGTAGAATCTAAAACAAATGATACAAACGAACTTATATACAAAATAAAAATAGACTCACAGACATAGAAAATAAATTTATGGTTACCAAAGGGGAAAGGGGAGGATAATTTAGGGGTTTAGGATTAACATATACATACTACTATATATAAAACAGGTAACCTACAAGGACCTATTGTATAGTGCAGGGAACTATACTCAGTATTGCATAATAACATACAAAGGAAAAGAATCTGGCACATATTTACTTGAGCCACTCTACTTTTCATCCATCCCTTCCAGCTTTCTGAAACTTATGTCACACACACACAGAACCAGCTTTTAGGTCCATGTCCATAAGTGCAAAAAGCTCTTATGTGACTTCTTAGTATCATTACCCAGATTTTCAGTGCTTTTATATTTATAGCATCTGTTTTATTGCAATGTCCCTGGATGCCTTCTGTCTCTAGGGTCCTAGCTTCTTTGTCTCTTTTAGTAGTTCCTCCTTCTGGAAGCACTTTCCTAGGGACTCTTATCATCCTACAACCTCATGCTAGATGGCCACATCTAACAGTGGTATTAACAGCCACACACTGACAGCTTCCATGTTTGTATTTCCAGCAGAGACCACTCATCTGACTTCCAGACGTGTACATCCAACTGCCTGTCTGATATCTCCTTTGGGAATAAATAAGGCATATCTCAAACTGAACCTGTCTAAGACCAAGTCTTAGTGTACTTCCCCTAAATGTTCTCTTCTACTCTTTCCTCGTTTCATGAACTGTGCTTTCACCTATCCAGTTAACACATCTAGAAACTTAGTAGTTCCTTGACACCACACACTCTGGAAAGTATATTCTGCTCAGACCCAAAATCCAGTCCATCAACTTAGACTATTGATTTTACATCCTAAATTCTCTCCAATCCCTTTCCTCCCTTCCTGCTCCACGTCGACCAATCCCACTCAAGTCTATGTTGTTTCACATGTATACCATACCAGCTTTCTAACTGTTTTATACACGTCCCCTCTTGCATCATAGAATCCATTTTCTGCATAACAACCTAGATTGTTTGGCCTTCTGTCGCTGTCCCTACCTCTGACATCAAGAGTTTTCAGTGTGTATTTTGTTGAATGAATGGGTGTTTGTCTGGGATTTAAAGTACTTATGAATCATACGCATATAATACTTTAGAGGTAAATTCTGCTTAGTGTGAAAAGCTCTATCACTTTTTTGAGGGAAGACAAATTAGATAACAAATATATGGGAAAATAAGATAAATTTGAATAGGAAATGCTCAGCCTTTTGTCCCTTGTAGAGCTATTTGTAATAGTGATTTTGTTTTTGTTTTTTTAATTTTGGGGGGTGGTTTGGGGGGAGTTTTGGCTTAGGTTTTTGCCTTTATCCCTTTGGATTTCTGAAGTAGCTATTTAAGGCATTTGATGTCAAGGCAAATATAATTTATCCTCTGTGGTAAAAGAGAGAATGTATTCATTAGTTTAACCCCGGAGAAGATGAGAATTTAATCACACATGATGAGCTGGCAAACAATCAAGACATAGCATAAAGAAGAGTTGGAAAGTATGAGAAAGGAGAAAGAGGAGCCATAACTGGCAGGGGTCAGGGTCTAGGCACCTGGCCATGTGAGAGGAGGAAGAATCTGAGTCTAGTTGGACCACAGGAGACTGCAACACACTAGGTGGTTAAAGGGCAAAGTCTGGAGGATCCATTTGAAAGCAGAGTTTATGGGAACTGTGAAACAGTTATTCCATTATGCTCCACTCTGAGAATACCTAGAATATTCCACTTTTCAAGAGAAGCAGGATGTGGGAAGTGTGTGTGGGAGTTGAAAGGAAATCCACAAACATGAATAAATGCTGGGAACATTAAATCTGCATGGATTGTTTCCACATGAAAATCCTGAGGTATACAAAAGGGAAGATGAACTCTTTTGGAGTTAAACCTTTCTGTTTTTAGAAGGAACCTCTCCTAAAATCACTTGTAGTGAGTCCTTAAAGAAGCATTCATTCAAAGTCCTAGTCTGGTGGATTACATGAGGTTTACTGTGGTGCCTCACTGGAGTGAGTGAGTGCCTGAGCCCTGTGCCACTTATGAAGAGCCACTGGGGTAAGGCCATTGTTCAGATGGCATCTATCTGTGTACAGAGGGCTGGCTGTGATGTACATGTAGAATGATTCTACTCATTTTGCTAGTACCACTTGAAAGACATGGTGGAGGGACTTCGCGTTTTGCTTATTCTGTGGATTCAGAAGATAGGTGAATCACAGAGCAAAAAAACCCCAAAAAACTTTAGCCCAAATCTGACTTTTAATGCTGTCTCTTTTTTACATCAGCATAATATACTGACTAGGATTTGCTAGACAATGGAAAAGCTTTGACTTCCTTAGTCTGGCTACACAGAGACATTCTAGGCAGAGACCTGGACTAAACTTGAAAAGGATGAGAGAAAACAAGATCTGTCCTGAGAGATTGGTCACTCTGTGAAGTGAGACTCTTCATTCTCCTTTATTTTTAATCTATATTGACAATGTTTTTCATTTTTTTTTTAAAGATTCCCAGGCTAGGGGTCTAATTGGAGCTGTTTCTACTGGTCTACACCAGCGCCACAGCAACGCCAGATCTGAACTGCGTCTGCGATCTACACCACAGTTCATGGCAACGCCTGATCCTTAACCCACTGAGCGAGGCCAGGGATTGAACCCCCAACCTCATGGTTCCTAGTTGGATTCGTTAACCACTGCGCCATGATGGGAACTCCGAACTCCTTTTTCAGTTTTTATACTATGATAGACTAGAATGACCCTCCCACCACCAGGTTATACAGCCATTTCTATGATTTTTCTGGTTACATTAAATTTCTGACAAGTGTAACCCTGCGGATCCACCACTTACAGGACATCGTGTTGGGTGATGTTATACCAGTAGGACATTGAGAAATGTGTGCTATAACGGAAGGCCATCCTATGGTATAGGGTATTTGGAGTGAGGGGCAGGAGGCAAGAGGCAGCGACCCATCCCTGGACCCAGATGCCATTCTATGCCTTTTGGAACCCCTCTTTTATTTATTAATTAGCAAAGAACTATTGTAATAGCTTTGCCTACTAAACATGCAGTCTCAGCTGTCGTGTAGTATATAGCTACAAAATCAGACACTGGCTGATTTCTCAGAGGCTGATGGAGGTCTAAATTCATAAGGGATCTTAATAGCACCTTAAGGTTTGTTTGCCCCAATCAAATTTTGCATTGTACCTTTCATCACACTTTGCAGAGGATCTCTGTTGCTCCTGCAGACCTCTTAGAAGGAAGGGCCTTACTGGAAATCTAGTTAGTGTTTTGTGTCCTAGAACTGCTTCTTGGTATGGAATGACTCTGTGTCATTCATCACGTAGTATGAATGGAATATCCATTGACTTACAGCTTCTAAATGTTTGCAGTTCAAGTAGTGTTAGTTACAGACTTAACCTCCTGATAGTCTGGTTGACTTATTCCTGGGAAGGAGTCATCTGGCTGTAACCTTGCCATCCCATGTTCAGCTGGAGGACCAAGTATCCTAACCCTCTGCTGTGGCTTTCAGTGATCTCCACCCAAAGCTGGACACTGGGTGGACAAGGACAGTCTTCCAGATGACAGACAATCTTCAGTATGGACATAGCATCATCAATATAAAGAATTTTTATTTACCATTGGAGCATAATTTGTATTAATCAGGGTTCTCTCAGTTACAATTCAAATGAATTTAAACGAAAATTTATTAACTTGGTTAAGCAGAAAGTCCAGGAATGATGCCTTCAGGCACAACTTTAGAGTTTCAACTCTTGTCTTTAAAAATCTGTCTTCCTATCCATGTCATGTTTCTATTTGTCTTTTCTTCTCTCTGCATGATGGTCTCTTTTTGGTAACAGCTTCTTCCATATGGCCAGAGAAATGGCCACTTGAAACCACAACTTCACATCATCCTGGTTTGACAACCAGTAGAAAGAAAGCAGCATTCCTCTCTAAAGCTGTTTATCAATCCCAGCAAGACTTTTGTTGGCCCTGCTTACAAAATATGCTTATCCTTCTACACAGCGTGTCCTGGAGAATGGAGTACTGGGATTGACCATTACTAAAGTGTAACTGATAGCCCATTGGAAACAAAGAACGGAGGGAGTACTTTCCAAGGAATCAGGTGACGGGAGAAGGTAAGTACGCTAAACAATAGAAGTCACAGATGATACAGTTGATGCACAAGTCATCTCCCATTATAACTCTTCTGAGGCTGAATATAAAGGTAGCTGGTAAGCTATCTGACAGCCAACATCCTATCTTGATTCAATTACTGTGATGGTTAATTTTATATGTCTATTTGACTGGGCCATAAAGTCTCTAGATATTTGCCTAAACATATTCACCAAGTGAAACAGGTTGCCCTCCCTAATGTGGATGGGCCTCATACAGTCTGTTGAAGGCCTACATAGAGTAAAAAAGCAGAAGGAAAAAGTCCTTCTTTCTTCTTGATTGTCTTTGAGCCACTTCTCCTGCCTTCAGCATTCTGGGGTTCATTGGCTCTCCTAGGTCTCCAAATCACCAACTCCAGATCCTGGGATTTTCTCTCTCTGTATATATGTGTGTTATATTATGTATATTCTGTGTTTTCTGGAACACCTCAATAAATATAATAAGAATATTTGGATGGCAGAAGGCAGAAGAGTGGACTATAAGATCAAGTTTGCTGTCTTATGACTTAGTTTCAATTTGGGGAAAGATATTTTCCAATCTTCAAATTCCAGAAGATATACTGTTGTCTTTTATGGGGTAACTATTAAAAATTGAGAGATTTTTATTTTGAGTTTATGCTTCCAAATGCAATTTTAGATGTTTTAACAAGTGAAAGAATAAGTTCTATCAAATAGCATAAAATGTCAAAAAATTTTTGTGCCTTCTCTGTGATATGATTTGATTAAAATTCACATTGCTTTTCCTAAGAACCCAAGAGGAACACAGAGGAGGAATACAGCACATTAATATTCCATGAATACTGGGGGTAGATAAATCTGGCAATTTCCTTTCAAATGTGTGCTGGGATTAGAATAATATCCTGAACAAAAGACAGTTCTGGTTTAAACTTAGGACTCACGAAAATGAGTAAATTATAAACTTGGCAAGCACATTTTCCAATTTCTAAAAAATGTTTAAAAATGAATTCAAAAGGGCATTAATGGAAAAGTAGAAGAAACACTTGGGACAAAATATGAGATAAATGACAATTTAAAAATTTTGCAACACCATATTACCAATACCTCTTTCATGGCTTTAACACGCCTCTCCTCAGTGTCTCTGTATAGAGTTTCCTATAAACTTGATCTGAGGATCATATTTGGTATCACTTGTAGAATTATATAGGAACTGGTAGAGTTGGCTAACCTGATTTTTCCAGGCAGACTGACTTGATTTTTTTTTTTTTTGCCTCTCTAATGAGTAAAAGAAAAACAAAAACATACTTTTTGGAACTATGGTTACAGAATTAACCATATACTAGAAACAGAGTATTGGATTTCCTGTTGCAAGTTTTAGAAAATGGATATACAATTTAATACTTATGATTCTTAGTCCATCAGGCTAATGACAGTTTATATTTATGTACATTGTATTGCAATTCTAATTAATCGAAAGACTATTAGGTAGAACGGTTCTTACCATACTAATTTTGGTCATCAACTAGAATTAAAGAGAAAAATAAGCAAACCTTGAACTTCCTGAGTGATTGTGGAATTAGTTAGCTGAGTAATAAAATCTCAGGTCAAGCGATTAAGCCAATCCAATCCATAAATTGAAGGATTATCTAAATAATTCAAACTGGGCTGCCTTTAATTATGTAAATGGAATTTAGGGATGGACTTTCTCAAATCAGAATTGCACTCTATAATGCTTTACTACCTGAAGTCATCCAACTGAATTCACTCACCCTATGCTCTATAGATCTGAGGAAAGTGGTGCTCTGGAGGGCTCCTAGTTACATTCAGTGTTTCAGACTCCATAAAAATGGTATTATTAGTGTACAAGCTGAAAGGAAGGCATCTCAAATACAAGCCAGTCCTCTGGATTGCTAAATTGACTGAATCTGCTATATTGAAAAAGATCTTTCCCTTTTTTTATGTGGGGAAAATACAGGACGTGATGAACCAAAAGAGCAGGGAACATAAAAAGGGAAAGCTCCCCAGGCAATCTCTGGGATGAAGCCTTCCCTGACTAAAGGTTCTGTGGTTAGACACATGAGAGTAGCATTCTATGTGCCAGGACTCTTATGCACACCCATAAGCAGTGGTTGGTCTTTACTCAGGTCTGAGGGATCTAGAGCAAATTGCATGAACCCTATTAGCCCAGGAACTCCAGGCTTTTCAAATTCTCTTCCCATTCTCCCTTCTCATCAGATTTCATAGTGTGATGTTGAAGATGAAATGATACCCTTTGGATCAACATGATTCAGTCATATGATTTATTTAATATATAAGAGGATCAGTTTGGGGTTTGGTTTGGTTTATTTGGTCATAAATTTTGTAAGAACTTCAGGGGAACAGCTAAATAAGTAAATAAGTTAAAACATAATGTATGGCATGAATTTTTGAAGTAAAACCTGAGATGGTGAAGATGGTTTCTATCTGTAGGTATGTCATTTCTGGCAAACCCTCGTACCCTCTAAATTGTACATTGGCTCTCTGGCCGTGAGGAGTGTACTCATGGATAAACTGAGAAGCACTGAAAGAAGCTGAAGGATCCTTCTGGTTCTCCTCTCATGGAGAAATTATATGCTTTTGTCTCTAAATCTCATAGCTGAGTGGTACATTTTACATTTCAAAGAGCCACTGGAAGCCTGTAATTCTATGCTCTTACTTAAAAAATCCTGATAATGCCTTATCTCTCTGTCCAATTTCAGGTGCTCCTGTTTGAGTTTTCTTAGATCTTTACTAAGATATGAGAAAAGCTGAATAACTTTGAACAGTAATTTGGTATTATTCTTTAATAGGTTTGTTTTAAAGTAATTTTAGATTTACCAAGGAGTTGCAAAAATAGAACAGTTTCCCATGTACTCTGTCATCCAGTTTCCCCTAACATTAACCTTTAAAAAAAATCATAGTATGTTTATCTGAAATAAGATGAACATTGGGATAGTACTGTTAAACTGCAGACTTCATTCAGATTTCCTTCATTCTTTCACTAATGGCCTTTTTCTGTTCTAGGATCTGATTGCATTTAGGGGCTATGAATTTTTGCTTTTCCCTTTTTATGTTTAAATAACACAGTGGACACAGCATTACTATTAAAAGCTTTGCTCTTTCATGGTTATCAAAGGCTATTGATAGCTTCCTCTTCTTTTAAAAAGTAACATTAACTTCTGGCATTAAATAGGCTGTATTATTCAAAATCAGTAAGAAATTTATTGCAAGAAATTTTAAAACTTGAGTATAACAGGAAGGTGTGTTAAAAAAAAAAAACAAACCCTACAACCCATCCAAGACAGCATACAATTTTTGTTAAGAATTTTCCAGCCCACTTTTAGCTCTAACTAGCCTTCTTTTATGACACAGATATATTTTGAGGTGCTTGGAGGCAAGGACCTGTTCGTAGTCATTTTTGTATCCTTAACATTGCCTTAAATGTGATAAATATTTGTTGAATTAATGAACATATGAGATTTCCTAGGATCTTCAGGCTGGAGAAAATTTGAAAACTTGACACTTTCAGGTTAATTAGACTCCAGAGCCTTCACCTCTGTCTGCCTTTGGGATGTTTTGGTGTAGACAGTGTCAAAGAGGTTGATAGGTGATATGTTATAGACAGCTTCATGGAAATGTCATGAACCCTTGTAGAATACTTACTGCCAGAAAACTTGCCAAGTTTTAAATGTCTTTTTCTTTCTTCTAAAAGAACAAGAGCCCTTATCTTCTCATGAATGTGCAATCGGAATATTACAGCAAAGTCAAAATATTATACGGAGCCTTGGCCCTGTCCTGCTTAGTTGTGAGCAGTTTACTGGTAATGAAGGTGTCATTCAAAAAGCAATCATTCTGGATCTCTAAGTATTGACCTGTACAGTACTTTAGGATCAAATATGCCCAGTGATCACTCTGACCTCAGAGTGCCTGGGTTTTTTGTCATCTTTCCCTCTCAGTGCTAGAGAATTTACTGAAAGATTGATCTAAACATGTTTCTACATTCTCTTGATATTGCATGCAATTAGTTTATATATTTTGTATATTTTTATTAATAACTGAAATACCAAAAGAATTTAAGTAGGAATGTCTTCATATAACTGTAAACAGAGAATTCCTGCCAAGCCAAAAAAAATTAGTGGCTTTTTTTTTTTCTTTTTTCTTTTTAAGTCTAAGACACTTGAAAATCTGAATGGGTTGTTGTCAAGATGAATTCCAAAATTTAAATCTTGTGGGCATTAGTTTCTTATAAGTCTGTCTTGTCCAGGAAGAATGTCAGCTGTGTCACAGCATGATCTGGGCTTCATATGCCCCAAACCCTGAGAAGACAGCTATGCAGAAGGGGCCGTGAGCCCATATGTGCCCCTTGAAAGATGGTGGTGTTGGCTTTGACCTTGGAACTCTGGGAAATACCTAACAGCCAGCCCTGTCATTTCTACTCTCTGAGAGGATGTGTCCGGGGAAGATTCTGCCTGGGATGACTCAGTAAGTGGTGAGCATACCAGTTTGCCCCATAATAGGATCTTAATAAACATTGTTGATTTGGTTGGATTTATGTTGTAGAATTTGAAGGAGAATTGGTTATACTTTAGAGCAGGAACAGACAAACTTTTGTTTTGTTTTGTCTTAGGGCTATACTCATGGCATATGGAAGTCCCCATGCTAGGGATCAGATCAGAGCTGCCGCTGCTGGTCTACATCACAGACACAGCAATGCCAGATCTGAGCCTCATCTTCTACCTACACCACAGCTCACGGCAATGCCAGATCCCTGACCCACTGAGCGAGCCCAGAAATTGAACCACAACCTCATGGATACTAGTCGGTTTCATTGCTGCTGAGCCACAATGGGGACTCCAGACAA
The DNA here is from genome assembly GCF_016906955.1 of Phacochoerus africanus. NCBI lineage: Eukaryota > Metazoa > Chordata > Mammalia > Artiodactyla > Suidae > Phacochoerus > Phacochoerus africanus. The sequence continues at coordinate 73,142,478 of NC_062554.1, forward strand.
AGTTTTTCTGTGATGCATTAGAAAATAAATCCATTCAGTATTGCAGAGCTGTCTCAATACTGCTCAACTCTGCCCTGGTAGCGTGAAAGCAGACAGAGACAAAACATAAACAATTGAGTGCCACTGTGTCCTAATAAACCTTTATTTATAAAAACAGGTAAAGGGGGCTGGATTTGGCCCTTGGGCCAAACTTTGCCTATTTGGTTTAAAAATCACAAAATTTTCTGGTTCTTTCCCAAGGCAAACCCACATTTGGAACAAACTCAAATGGATTTAGACTGCTTAAAATAAAACCTCTGCTAATCTGACCTTGATGTTGCTCTGTACCAACTGCCTCCAGGATCTTATGTTTCAGAAGGAGATTTAGCTCAGATATTTGCAGATAGTCTCCTAACATATAACTAGCATATTGAATGGGAAGGGAGAGTTTAACTCATAATGCATGTAACTCTGTACCAATTATTTTGATTATAGGCAGATGATTCATGGTAATGGCTGGCTCAAAAAATTTTTGTATTATGCAGAAACAGAGCAAAAAGTTGAAACCTCAATTTAGCAAGAAATATTTGAAGAATGGGTTTCTACGTTATCACACTTTTGGTAAATATTGGGTTAATCAGGCACCATTTATGTCTCATTTTACACCTTACTGGTAAAAATGCTCTCTCCTGTCTTAGTGAAATGTGCTGCCACTGGCCTTGGGATGCAGCCTGCAGTGACCCTGTTGCACAAGCTCTGCTTACTTGCATTTCATTCTTTCCTGGCTTTGATATTTGTCATGTATCTTGGTCTGAAGGGGCGGACAAGACTAAGAAGCATATATGTAAATCAACCCCCTTTAAGTGCAGTGATTAAAAATGGTAATTACACACATTTAATGTCACAAAATCTGTTCTTTCTGTTCCAGTGTTGGGAAATGCCTGGACTGAGTGGAATAGAGACTTCCTTACAAATACGCCAGTGCCTTTCAGGCAGCTGCTATTAGTAGGCAATTACTTGATGGTTTCTATTAATCACTCTGGTCAGGTGTAACCCGAAGTTGCTTGCTCTTGCGATCTGTCTCATAGCAGTCGGCATTGGTATCAATTGCTGAAATGTCCACTTCCCTGCCCCGGCAGCAACTGGAATTAATTTAGTGTTCTTTCTGCTCAGCTTACCCTTGTGGAATATTATTTCTTCTTAGTTCTTGACATATTGGTTGCTTGATGCATAGCTTGTCTCAGAGTCTTCTTCCAGCAGAGCAGCCAACCTAATTCCAGTGTAGAAGCAGCCCAGCAGTGGCCCAGCAAGTAGTGAACCCAAAGCCTGGTCTCCTGGCCCCTGGCCCTCCTTGTACTGCTCCACCCTCATTTGGAATGAGACCTTCAAAGGGGTTATTGTGCAAATGAGAGTTTATATGAAGAGGCTCTGCCTTCTGGTGGGAGGAAGAGAGGCCCTGAGAGTCAATAGACCTAGTTTTGCTTGTTTCTGAATTTTGACTCCTCTTACTTATAGGACCTGGAGCAAGCCATTAATCTTTCTGTACCTCTGTGACTTCATCTATTAGATAAGGAACCCTCATCTACCTCACAAATTATTGTGAATATTAAGAGAACATCCACATGAAAACATATTTACATCACCCAGCATACCATGCACATGGTAGGTTAGTAGGGGCTTCATAATTTTTTACATTGAAGCAAGTGTCTTGCCTGCGCCTCAACCCAAAATGACTGGCTATGACTTTTTGGAAGGATGGCCCCTTCAAGGTCCCCTGACTCAAATAACCTGGGCTGAGTGAAAGGACAGCCTTCTCAGGGCTCTGTGGGCCTGTCACTAGCAGTGACTTAGTGCTTATCACAGCAAGTGTTCGCATTTGGAAGCTTGCTGAGGCTGGGAGAGTTTTCTGAGGCTTTTGTGTAATGGGCTTTGTGTGATGCTAATAAACACAAAAACTTCTCTATAAACATGTTCCATGTGGACCCCTGAGGCTGCAGTGCTGATGAGCTTATTTTTTTAATGAAAAATGAGATGAACTGCAAGCACCCAATTAGAGAGGCTCAGTCAGATCACTAGATGCTTTCAGGCCTGGACACAATAGAAGAGGTTTTAAGAGGCTGGAGCAAGATAAACCATAATGAGAGAAACATTGAACTTGCTTTTATTCTTAGCAGCGGCTTTGTTTGTCCTCCCTCCAGGCTCAGAGCTGTGCTGCTGGGACTGAACTCATTTCCCAAGGAGCTATTTTTGTTTCTCACTTACAATGTTCTGTCAATGGATGCTATGAAAGGCAGGCAGCTTAGTCCCTGTGAGTGCAAAGGGTTTGACAATACAGTGAGTAGCCATGGACCATTTCCAACCCTCACCTAATGTCTCTTCCTATTGCAAAAGGCACCCCCAAACATAGAATGGTTCTGATCCAGGAATCTTGCCCTTGTCATGTTAACAAAGAGGATGAGACTGGGGAAGTGATGCCTTTTGGATGCTGTTCTTGCCCATGGGTTACAGCTCAGAGACTGCTATATGTGTATCTTTTAAGATCGGTTTGTGGGTAATGGAGTTGCAAGCAAATGATGGGGCAAAACATCAGAATAAAACTTCTAGGAATAACGAGTATCCTACCTGCAGAGTCTCCTTGAAGCTCAGATATATTCTAAAATTTCACAACCAAAGCTGTTCCAGTTAAGTGCTGTTAAGGTTAGGGCTGTATCTTGTTAATGACCTAGCCAGATCTGAGACCCGGCAGCAGAGTCCTGATTCCATGTATCCCTTCCCTGTCTTCCTGTAATTGTTCTTCCTCTGTTGGTGTCCCCATCATTGGTATATCCCATTTTATGCTCATTTATATGGTATGCTTTTCTTTTGGTCTTTATTTAAACTTAGAGATAAAAATGTATTTGGTCTTCTAACTTGAGTTTCAAAGCAGAAGTCTCTGTTTTATCAACTCTTCCTTTCGTAGTAACTTATTCAGTACAGATATTTGCTGTGCCCAAACACCAGCCAAGCCCTGTAGCATGCACTAGGTATCAATAGTGACCAAAACAGGTTCTTACACAGCCATAACAAAATAGTCAGTTGAATAAGTAGTCTTAAATGATGATCAGCCCCACAGATGAAAAGGGCCGGCTATAGCAAGAACTGTACATGGGTAACTGATAAAGGCTGTTGAGTCAGAGAGGCTCTCCCAAGGAAGTGTCCTTTGGACTAAGAACTGAGTGATGAATAAGTGAAAGCAAGATGATGTTCATTCTGGGTTCTAGGAACAGAATGTGCAAAGGCCGTGAACCAGAAGGAACCAGCAGACTGGGGGAACTGAAAGCAAGAGAGTGTGGCCAGAAGACATAGAGCTGGAAAAAATTGGGAGACGACACTGGAGGGGAGAGGGCACTGGCCACAACATTCAGTAAGACCAAAGACGCTGGGGTTTATCTTCAAATCAATGAGTTACCATTGAAAGGTTGTAAGAATAGTATGTAAACAGGTTTGTTTGGAAAAGATTGTGACTGCAGTATATAGTCTGCAAAGAGGGGAATATGGTTATTTTAAAGGATGTCTGCAGATTCTTTGATTCTCCTTGCTTCAGGAAATGGAGCTTAATTTTCCTTCCCTTAAGTGTGGATGGGCTTAGCAACTTACTCCTAATGAACAGAACATGATGGAAGTAACAGTGCATAACTTCTAAGGCTAAGTCAGGAAAAGCAGCATGGCGCCCACCACACTCTTTAATTTTTTGCCCTGGTGGAGGCCAGCTGCCGTGTTGTAAGGAACGAAGACCTACTGGCAAGAAACTGGGAACTCCTGTGAACAGCCTTGTGAGGGAGCCAAAGTTGGGAGTAAATCCTTGAGCTCCACTCAAGCCTTCAGATGATTCTAGCCCCTGCCAATATCCTGATAACTCAAAGCCAGAACAAGCCAGCTGCATGATGCCCAGACTCCTGACTCTCAGAAAATGTGTAGATAATTTTGTCATTGTAAGCGCAGCTAAAAGTTGGGATGACTTGTTATGCAGTAAGAGATACTTAATATCAGAGGTAAAAACAGAAATAGTAGTAGAAATTTCCTTTGGTAGTCCAGGCAGATGATGACGTCCTGATTTAAAGTGGTTGCTACTCAAGGCCAACTTTACTTCCTCTTTTTAAGAGTACACTGTGGCAATTAGCACATGGCCACTGGAGAGCTGTAGATGTGGATTTAAACTCAGTTTTTGCTGCTTAATTATAAGTGACCCTGTAGAGCCTTTTGCCAAAGATTTTTTTTTTTTAAATTCATATGCTGGAGTTAATATCAACTTCTCTTTTAGCTTAAATGGAGGGCAAGGCCATAGTGGAAGGTTTGGAACATAATAACTGTTCAAAGAGTGTTTACCTGACAGTTTTTATAGGTATAGTAATAATTTCTCTATCCCAATCTTGTTTTTTGCAGCAAGACTAATACCATTAAACACAATGTAACTCTCTTTATCAAATTGCATCCAGAGATTTCTATTACTTTAAAAATAAACTTTTGGAGTTCCTGTCGTGGCTCAGTGGTTAATGAATCCGACTAGGAACCATGAGGTTGCGGGTTCGATCCTTGGCCTTGCTCAATGGGTTAAGGATCGGGCGTTGCCGTGAGCTGTGGTGTAGGTTGCGGAAGTGGCTCAGGTCCCGTGTTGCTGTGGCTGTGGTGTAGGCCGGCGGCTACAGCTCTGATCGACCCCTAGTCTGGGAACCTCCATATGCTGCGGGAGTGGCCCAAGAAATGGCAAAAAGACAAAAAGACAAAAAAAAACCTTTCAATTCTTTGGTTTTACAGTGAAAATCCTCTGCCTTGAAGCACCTTCTTGCCACCCAGTGAACCTCTGTTCTATGGGAATTCATCAGCTTTTCAATTAGTTTCCTTATTTTTGTGGCTTGTGATGTTTGATCACTTAATTTCTCTTACCTCATCCATATACTGCACATAATACTAGATGCCTGTCCTTCCTTCCTGTTCATGGAAAGTGTAATAAAAGTTGTTGCATAGTGACATCATTTGCAAACTCATTCTGTTTACAAGAAGGCCTTGCACACATTTATATTTCCTGCAAGCATGTTTATTAAGTAAAACTGCCATTAAAGGGCCTCTCTGTGGACATTTCACCAGCCATGAGGTAGCATTTCAGACCTCAGATCTCAGAGGATATTAACTCAGTTTCAGGACATCAAGCCCATCAGTCTCACCTCATATTTCCCAACACAAGTTTGAGATGTGATTAATCAGCACTGATGCATGCTCAGTCATATTTTATTGCCTAATTAACCTCAGGCAATCTGCTGCCGTTCACTCAGCAATCCAAAGCAGCTACTGCTCTACACTTAGATACAGAAAGGATGAAGAACTGGATTCCTTCACAGACAGGGGCAATAGCGCCTCTCCCCATGGCCGCAGAGATGACCTCAGTCCCCAAACTGGTCTGAACTCCACTAGCTAAAGGGACCTGAGAAATGGGTATGTTTGATCAACATTGAACACATCCTCAATCTGTCATTTTAATTAGTCATACTTACAGTAACTTCTGAGTCAGATTGCCCTCCCACATTGGCCCAGTAGTATGTGGTCATAATTGTCCACCGTCTATGAGCCCTGCTGACAATAACAGAAGTTTTTACTCCTGGTAGAAGGCCCTTCTGAGGCCAGAAGCAGTACCCAAAACCTGACTTAAGGGTCTCTTACCCCTCTCCAAGCCTCCTTTAAAACAGAGAAGCTCTCCAACAGAGCGGCTCTTTAATTTGTTAAGGACCCTGCCCAAGTGTGTTAAACCTTTATTTTTTTTCTCATTTGAGTCAGAATCAAAATACCATCATTTTAGTTAAGCTAAAATATGATAGTGACTTTGCAGTATGGTGTGTGATGAGGACTTTTTGTAGAAATCTTTGCAATTTTTTTTTCCTTGGTCTTTTGCCTTTTCTAGGGCCGCTCCCACAGCATATGGAAGTTCCCAGGTTAGGGGTCTAATAGGTAGCTGCTGGCCTGCGCCAGAGCCACAGCAACACTGGATCCAAGCCACATCTGCGACCTATACCACAGCTCATGGCAACCACTGAGCAAGGCCAGGGATTGAATCCGCAACCTCATGGTTCCTAGTCGGATTCGTTAACCACTGAGCCATGACGGGAACTCCAAGAACTTGAGAATTTTTTTTTTAAATTTTTTAATTTTTTATTTTTAGGGCTACACTCACAGCATATGGAGGTTCCTAGGCTAGGGGTCAAATTGGAGCTGTAGCTGCCGGCCTACACCACAGCCACAGCAACTCGGGATCCGAGCCACATCTGCGACCTACACCACAGCTCATGGCAAGGCCACATCCTTAACCCACTGAGCAAGGCCAGGGATCAAACCTGCATCTTCATGGATGCTAGTGAGATTCGTTTCGGCTGAGCCACGACGGGAACTCCTCTTTGCAACTTTTTTAATGTTCATATTTCCAATAGAGAGGTCCTGAGTTTCTCAGCATAATTTTGCATATGAAACATAATTATTAGTTGCAAGCAAGTAATTTCACTGCTCTATTGCATTATCTGTAGCCCCCTCATATCTATCCAAATATGACTATCATGAGTTCTTTATATAATATGATTTTGTGATACAATTAATCTTTCAGTGGCCTCTGAATAGAAATTTTATTATTGATTAATGTAATTAAGATGCAGCCTGAGTTCTAGCTTTAAAAAAAGTTTAAACTTTTTATTGAAATAAACATAGAAGTACCTAAGTTTGTATCTCATTGAAAAATAATATAATGATCACAGATGCATATATCCAGTTTTTATTTGTAATTGATTATTTCTTTATAAATCATTAAATAAACCTTGATGATTTTAGCTTTCCCTTAAAAGTGTAGGCGTATGAGTTGAAGAATGCTAATTGTGCTATTGTATATTGATTTACTTCTTAATTTTTAATTAAACTGCTTATACATTGGTGCACCACCAATGTTAATACATTAATCTAGTCACATTATCACTGGTACAGATGTTTATTGTGTATATGTGCATATCTGTGTGAATATGTGTTGAGTGTGGAGATAGACTGATTTGATCAGGTATGAAATGAGATAATTTTAAACATTTATGCTTAAAAAAAACTTGGCCATTGTTCTTAGTCCTTGACATATTATCTGAAAAATAAATTCCCCTCAGAGTGTGTGTGTGTGTGTGTGTGTGTGTGTATATATATATATATATATACACACATACCTCATTTGCACATGAAGAAACCAAGCCCCTGTATCTAAATAGTGGCTTACCTACGCTTAATTTTTACTCTCCAGCACATTCAACCCAAGTGCCCTATGGCGATTGTTCTCTCTGTAGCAAATAGTGAGATCCAGAACTCTTGCAGGCCAACACAGAAAAAGGAATCACTTCTGCTAGTGGAGAATGTCTCCAGAATTTCCTCTTTTCCGGCAACTCAGCACTCAGCTCAGCCCTGGCTTGGGCTGCCTTTAAAATAGCTATATGCTTTGTGAGAAGCACCAGGAGAAATACTGCCAAAAATGATAAAAGACTGTTGTTTTGAATATAAATTTTAAGTAGCCTCAAATCTATTAGATATGACAACCAACATGACAATTTGGGATTCCGGTGAAACAGAACATTGGCTTCCGATGTTGCTTATCAGTGAGATTATGAAACTCTGATCACAGGCATTGGTTATGCACTGAACATGCTCATGTAACATGTGATCAGAATATTTGCTCCCAACCCCAGGTGAGGTACTCTGAGGCTAGGGCTTCATAAGGGAAATACATTGTAATAGCTCTCATCTTCTGCCCCACTCCATATGACTCCTGCCTCTCCACATGTGATGTCTACATCTGCATAGATGCAGACACACAGAAAAGGCACCCTGAAAAGAACAGGAAAGTGATAGATTCTTTCAAATCACAAGCACACACAACTGGGGAGGATTTAAGGTTAAAGAATGTATAGGAGCCAAAGATCATGGCTCTCGAAATATCTAAGCCCGTCAGTATCACCATGATGAAAGTGATTCCTGTTATCGTATTTCTGAGCAGTTTTCTCACCTAAATGCTTCTACAGTACAAGCCAGAGTCATTTACTGAAATGTTTGCATTTCCTTAAAAATATGTTCTACCAGTGACTTTTCTAAACCGTGGTTACTCTGTAGCTCACATGTAAATGACTATCTTGCATTTGTGCCTTTATTTCAAGATGCCTAAGATTGTTTGAGGAATAAATAGATATAGAGGGAGGAGGGTTCCTCTATAAATTACCAAGGTAAAGGGGTAATTCCTCTGTTTCTGAGTGGATAGGTGAATAAATATATGAAGTAGGCAGTAGGAGAATTCTCTCCCAGAAATTTAGTCTAGTTGGCGGGGGTGGGGGGGTTAGTAATCAGAAATGTTTTATGGAAGATCTTAATTTCCAGATGGTACCTGGGACATTATTGATACAAATTATGATAATGTATCCTAAAAGTGGTCTATTAAATCTAAGTTAGCTTTTGGTCAAATAAACTTGTCAAGGTCAACATTGTTTATATAGGAATAAAGTCAATAAATTGATTTTTTTTTTAAACTCAATTACATGGAAGTTTTCAGGAATAATGATCACCCAGGCTTACTTTGCTCTGTTAGTCTTTATTTTATAATTATTCACTATGATGATTGAAGTCAGTTGACTCTTCTCAAATAACATTTTAATTAAATTGATAAATCCTCAGAAAAAAAAAATCCATGATATGCTTATAGTTATCCCTGAGGATAATTTCTTTCAAAAGTCTAGCAATAAGTGGTAGTTTTAAAATAACTCAAGTTTTTCTTTATATTGCTCTAAGACCATATAAGCAAATTCATGGTTTTAGCCACGAAGAGTGCTTAGTTTCGGATATACCCTCCTACTTTAAATAACTATAAAATATGTAGAAATCTTATAAAATAACTGTTTGCAGTGATAGGACTGGAGCCAAAGCAGAGCCACAATCCATGGTTCACCTCACAAGATGAGTCCTATGTATATTAAGGATTTTTTCCTAGAGACAATTTCTAGGCTGGAGTGTAGGAAAACGGAGCCCAAGCATGAGTATTATATAAAAGGCCAATTACTTTTAAAACATGTTTTATAAAAATATATGCCCTTCAATTCATATAACTCAATGCCAAAAACCAAAACAATATTATTCTATTAAAAATGGGCAGAGGAGCTGAGTAATTTTTTCAGAGAAAATATGCATATGGCCAATAAGTAGGTATATGAAAAGGTGCCCAGCCTCACTAACCACTGGGAAATGCAAATCAAAACCTCAATGAAATATCACCCCATGCCTGTTAGAATGCCTATTAGCAAAAAGACAAGAAGTAGCAAGTGCTGGTAAGAATATACAGAAAAGAAAACCCTATCATACTATTGGTGGCAATGTAAATTGATAAAGTCTCTAAGGAAAAGAATATGGAGGTTCCTCAAAAAAAATTAATTATGATCCAGCAAGTCCACTTTGGGAAATTTTTACAAAGAAATGAAAACACTAGCTAAAAAAAAAAAAAAATTTGCATCCCCATGTTCATTGCAAAAAAAAATATATATATATGCCTATCATTTAAAAGTAATGTTCTACGGTAGGTAGAAATTGAGACCTGATAAATCACCAGCAAAAGGAAGTGTATGCTTCCTCTGTTGTGGTATATTATCATATGTTGATTCTTTTCTTCTTCCATTTTCTACCTTTGACTTCAGGAAGTCTAGTGTTCATGGGTAGGTGGAAGCATTGCAGTATATACTATTCATATCTTACAAAATCAACCTTTTCTTAATACTAACCTCTAAGAAGAACTTATTGCATTGAGCTTTGAATTAAGCAGTAACTTAACGGATACTATGAGTATAATAGTAGACAGTGCACATCCAAAGATAAATGGATGAACTGGCTTGTTGAATTAGATACTGAGTATGTCTAAGTGCAGATTTTTTTGCTAACATACTGAGGTGGAGTTATTCTTCTGGATACTTATTGGTCCAAAGTTTCTGTTCCAACTTGAGATCAATTTTAGGTTGGGATATTATGCATAAATCAGTAGCACTTCAGGCAGGCTTCCTCCTTGGGTGATATTCACCCCTAATCTGCTGGAGGTATTAAAAGTGTAGTTCATCATCCTGGAGTGTCATCTGACTTGACGTTTTGGGGAAATAATCATTTATTTTACCTTAGTCTCACATTCATATTGTGAAAATGCAAGACTTATGAAAGGGGGACTCTTTGATGCATATCCCAACATCCCACAGGTATCTGTTTATTCTTTGCTGCCATTGGGGAGGACGTGTTTGAGAATGGAGAGTATATGTTGTCCTACTAGGCTGGGATTCAAACTCACTTCAGCTTCTCACAAACTGTCATTTTGGGAAAGTTGTCTAAAGGCTCTGATATTTACTTTACCCATATATAAAAAGAAGACACTGTTATTTATCTCATGTGTTGCCACACCTTAGCGGAAGGTAGTGAAAACTGCCTACCTAGATGCTTCCCTCTCCTCTCAGCTTTTACTGTCTACATTATGCAGAATCATTTAGGTATAAGTTAAAAAGAGGAAGAAGAGGAGACCAGAGTGTTTCATCACAGACTTGCACTCAGGTGTGCTTCTCTGAGGTTAATTCCTTCACTGCTTCTTTCACTGTGATGCTATCATAAAGCTGGGAAGGGATGGACCCTGAGAACAAGGTGTATGTCCTGCTTATGGCTCCTGCCTAGGGAACCAAGCCTGGAAAGAGTGTTAAGTTGCCTATATTTTCTCAATTCAGTGGAGCTGTTTAAAAGCAGTGTTTAATAGGAGGGCTGTCCTGGAGTGCTATCCTAAGTGACTCTACAAGGTGTAGGAGGAGTTGGTGCATGAAGTGGTCAGCCAGGGACACCCAGAGGTTCTGGTGGAGTAAAGGCCTGGAGTAAAACTTAGAAGATGAGACAAGTGGAGGACTGCCAACTGCCAGAGAATCTCTGGAAATGTATGGAGAGAGTTTGGGGTCAGGGGCTTAGTTGCTCTTCCATTGTCTGGGGCTGTCTGGTGTCATCTAAGGGTAGTTGTAGGGTGAGAGTGAAGTGGGACTAGATGATGGTGGTAGGGAAGCCATCTCCAAGTGGTGGAAATGTGCAATCTTCCACCCAGGAGGTTCATCTGTAAAGCGGTTCCCAAGAGGGGAGTTTGTAATTTGGGGACTCTGTTCCCCAAAAAAGTAGTTTGCTCAATGTTACCTTCATTTATACCATTTGTACAGACAAAGAATCTCTCTATTAATGATTATTTATTGAATACAAAGCAAAGCAAGGACACCAAAATGAGGCATGACCCTAAGATTATCATTTACCTGTTCTTCTTTCATTCGGCCATATGTAGCACTCACCATGTATCAGGCACTGGGACGTTTGCCCCTCAGAATATACATTCTACCTAAGACTGTATATATCAAGTCATTCACTTTTAAAAAGTTATGTGAAATTTGTATCCTAAGTATTCATTTTTATTAATGTAAAAACATTGTCAGCCACTTTTTTCTTTTTTTTTATTCTGAAATTTCATTTTTATTTTTTACGGAATAAAATGCATACATCTAAACACAATTACATTCACACAGATTATTATATCATGGATCTTAAGAAACAGATTAAGTGACTCCCTCTGGAGAAGTGGAATGGAAAATATGCTGAGACAAATAGGAAATTTATTCCATACTTTATCCCATTTTGTATGGCTTTCACCCTTACTATTTAGTATTATCTATTACATTTCAATTTTTCTTTAAAAATTAGCATTATGTTAAAATTGCTGTATTATGCAACTAAAATTTATAAAGAAAGCCGTATATACCATTAAATATTTTATATAGCATAATAAAAAGAATAACTTAACTGGTAAGAATAACAAAAATAATATACCCTCTGAAAATAAGTAAAATATAAAATGCATAAATTGGTTAAAAAACAGCATAACTATATAAATACGTCCTTACAATTTGTTACATCTTATTGATTCTTCAATATAGGCATTACACCATTCAAGGTGATGTGATAAACAAGACATTATAGACCTTACATTGTACCATGGAGAGAAATGGTTATTAATAATACAATTGTAGAACTGTATTATTTAATTGTACAGTTGCATTATTTAATTATAATTATCATAAATTCTTTGATGGAGAGGAAATCAGAATCAGATGTAAGAAGACTTCAGCATTCCAAGAATGATGTCAAATGACCCCCTTTATGGTGGATTATGCACTTATTAACTGAAAAATATTTCTTCTCCAGAGATTCTTTGTTTGTGTATCAATTGTAGATTTTTGGTTTGCAGCTATTCTGAAGTTTTGATATAAGAATCTATATGTATATGAGATTGTTTTAAGTTGTTCTCTTAATTGCAAGTTCATCTCCAGTGTCCTGCATTTGTACCCACCTCTTCTCATGATTTTGGATTTTGGTGGTATAATTGTGCATGGATGATTTCGTATCTTTACTGTATATATACCTTTACTGGTGAGCCTTGTCATTTGTGGAATTTTTGTTTCCTGTTGCTGTGTTTTCTTTTCTGCCTAGAGAAGTTCCTTTAGTATTTGTTGTAAGGCTGGTTTAGTGTTGCTGAATTCTCTTATTTTGCTTATCTGTGAAGATTTTGTTTTCTCCTTCAAATCTGAATGAGAATCTTGCTGGGTAGAGTAATCTTGATTGGAGGTTTTTTCCTTTCATCATGTTAAGGATGAAAGTTCATCATGCCCCTCCCTTCCGGCCTGCAGAATTTCTGCTGAAAAATCTGCCAATAACCTTATTGGTGTTCCCTTGTATGTTACTTGTTTCTTTTCCCTAGCTGCTTTCAAGATTTTCTCTTTGTCTTTAATTTTGGTCAGTTTGATTAATATGTGTCTTGGTGTACTCCTCCTTGAGTTTATTTTATATGGTACTTGTGCTTCCTGGATTTGAGTGAGTGGTTCCTTTCCCATGTGAGGGAAGTTTTTGGCTATTATATCTTGGAATATTTTTTCTGTCCCCTTCTCTCTCTTCTCCTTCTGGCACCCCTATAATACGGATGTTGGTACATTTCACATTGTCCCAGAGTTTCATGAGACTCTCTTCAATTGTTTTCAATCTTTTTTCTCTTTTCTGTTCCACATCTGTAATTTCCACTAATCTGTCCTCCACCTTGCTTATTCATTCTTCTGCCTCCTGTATTCTGCTGTTAGCTGCTTCTAGTGAGTTTTTTTTTATTTCAGTTATTGTATTTTGCCTCTCTTCTTCTTTAAGTTTTATGTATTGTATCTCTTTGATCAGTGTTTCCTGTAAGTTATCCATCTTTGCCTCCAGTTTATTTCCAATGTCTTACATCATCTTCAGCATCAACAATCTAAAGTCTTTTTCCTGGAGGCTAAGAATCTCCTCATCAGTTAGCTGATTTTCTGGGGTTTTTCCTTTCTCCCTCATCTGAGTTATAGTTCTCTGTCTTTTCATTTTTAAGGTTTTTTGGTGTGGTGACCTTTTTATAGATAATAGAGTTGTAGCCTCTCTTACTTCTGGTGTCTGCCCCCCTTGTGGCTGAAGTCAGGAAGAGGGCTTGCTGTAATCTTCCTGATGGGAGGGGCTGATGCCTGCCCACAGGTAGATGGAGCCAATTCTAATCCCTCTGGTGGGTGGGGCTTAGTCTCTGGATGGGGTTAGAGGCAGCTGTGTGCCTGAGGGGTCTTTAGGTAGCCTGTTTACTGAGGGGCGGGTCTGTGATCCCACCTGGATTGTTAATTGGCCTGGGGCTTCTCAGGCTGACTGACAGGTGGGGCCAGATCTTCCCAAAATGGCCACTTCCAGAGAAAGGCAGCTGCTGAATATTCCCAAGAGATTTGCCTTCAATGTCCTTCCCTCACAACAAGCCACGTTCACCCCTGTTTTCTCAGGATGTCCTCCAGGAACTGCAGGCAGGTTTGACCCAGATTCCTATGGAGACCTTGCTCTGCCCTGGGACCCAGTGCACGTGAAAGTCTGTGTGTGCCTTTTAAGAATGGGGTCTCCGTTTCCCCCAGTCCCGTGGAGTTCCTGCACACAAGCCCCACTGGCCTTCAATGCTAGATGCTCCAGGGGCTCTTTCTCCCAGTGCCAGATCCCCACACGTGTGGGTTTGATGTGGGGCCCAGAACTCTCACTCCTGTAGGTGAGTCTCTGTGAACCAGTTAGTTTTCAGTCTGTGGAGCTTCCTACCCAGGAGGTATGGGGTTGTTTATATTGTGAAATCGCCCCTCCTACCTCTTGATGTGGCCTCCTCTTTTTCTTCTGGAGTAGGGTATCTTTTTTAAGGTTTCCAGTTCATTTGGGTGGAGATTGCTCAGTCTTTAGTTGTGAATTTTGTTGTTTTTAGAAGAAAAGTTGAGCTCTAGTCCTTCTATTCCGCCATCTTAATCCTGTCCAGCCACTTTTTGTTTTTCATCTTCTGATTTGTCAAAGGCCCAGAAATACCTCTGGCACTATTTTTAAAAAATAAAATTAAAGAAATATTTATATACATGTATATAATCTTTGGCTTGATTCTAAACCTATTGAATCAGAATTTCTGCTCCCAAGGCTCAGCAAGCTGCTTTTTAACAAGTTCCCAGTGTGATCTTATATAATTAAAAATTGAGAATTATAGTCAACTCTCTTTCTAAACATTCTCCCTTATCATAAGATAGATGACACTAAGGACTTTAAAAGCAAAAGCAGAAGAGATCACATCTGCCATGAAATTTCCAAACACAATCCTTCTAAGTATGTGTTTGTGCATAAATGGATTTGTTTTGACTGATTTTATCAGTGAGGCCAATCCACAAAACAGCCATGTCAATCAAAAAGTCATTTCCTTTTGTTTGTGTTTTAACATTCACCAGCCCAGGGCTTGTCACAGACAAAGGTTACCTGATTGCATTACTGTAGCAGGCAGTTGGATGGCTTCTGCGGGAACCACAGTGAGACATCCATCAAAGGACTTTTCAGTGGGCAGGTCAGTGCTTAATGAAAGTGTCAATGACTTTCACTGAAAAGTTTATCTTGATTCCTCTTAACACTCTTGATAATAAACTTCACACACTCTCTGGGTAAATAGTCTTTCTAAAATTTTCAGTAGGCAAAGGTGATCAAGTCTGCGAGGACCAAGTGCATTTTGGGAGTGAGGTGGGGTGGGAGATCCAGGAGCCTCATTTTCTGGCTTTTGAAAGAAAGCACAGGGAAGCTGGAGTGTGTTGGTGAATCAGAGCGGCTCCCAGAATCAGAGAAGCTCAGACCCATTCTCACACTTACCAGGCCATTTTGGGCAACTTTGTTCAGCATAGCTAAGCCATGGTTTATTCATAGGTAAAAGTGAGAAATAATAACTAACACTTATTGAGCGTCTGTTATGTATCAGGTCCACTCTTGAGCATTTTACACATTAATTCCATCAGTCCCCACAATAATGCTGTAACAGAGATGATCATATAAACCCTGTTTCACAAATGATGTAGCTGGGGAACAGAAGACACCTTCATAAAGTTTTTGAGAGCATTAACTATGATACTTTTTGGTGCTTAGCACAGACCCTGATACTTAGATGTTATGGCAGCTGCCCAGCCGCCCTGCACCACAGCGTATCAGCTCTGGCAACAGCCCTGTGGCTTTAGTGTACCAGCTCCAGCAGCTCTGTGGTTGCAGTGTATCAGCTCTTTTACCTGGCGAGAAACCAAGCAAGCACTTGGAGAGTTGGAGAACTCAGGTTTATTATGCTGGTGGGCTCAGAGGAGATCACTCTCCGGAGTCTGAGCCCCAAAGAAGGGTTTAACAAGACTTTTATGGGCTACCTCTTCCGGGTCCATGGTTGGACCAAAGTGAGGTCAGGCAAGGTCGTAGGTGTGGAAACAAGTTTACAGAAGCAGATGTGTGGGGGAGGGGTAGTTGGGGCAGTTGGTTGGACTTTGCTTAGTTATCATAGCCGGGGTCTCTCTACCTTTTTATCGGGACATTTTCTCCTACAAGAAAGGCGAAGGAAAGATTACTATTAATATGAATTTTGGAGTTCCTGTCGTGGTGCAGTGGTTAACGTATCTGACTAGGAACCATGAGGCTGTGGGTTTGATCCCTGGCCTTGCACAGTGGGTTAAAGATCCGGCATTGCCATGAGCTGTGGTGTAGGTCGAAGATGCGGCTTGGATCCCGTGTTGCTGTGGCTCTGGCGTAGGCCGGTGGCTACAGCTCCCATTTGACCCCTAGCCTGGGAACCTCCATATGCTGTGAGAGTGGCCCTAGAAAAGGCAAAAAGACAAAAAAAAAGAGAGAGAATTTATTAGCCTTGTTTTTCCTTTTTCCTCTGCAATAGTTATTTCAAAATTCATAGCCTCTTTGGTCTGGACCCTTTGGCCAGCCAATTAATTAGGATGGTATTGTCTGAATACAACATGGTACTAACTCTTCACACTTCAGAGGAATACATTGAGCTTCTAGGTTTGTTCTAGAAAATGATATTCTTTATTTCCCCAGTACGTGATTCTCACTCTTGATACTGGGCAGGACCGGAAAGCACACACCACCAAGGAGAGGTTGAATCCAAAACATTACTAGTCTCTCATTTTGATTACTTCCAAGGGCACATAGAATATGGATTGATATAATTTGGACAATTGATCCAAGTGTGAATTCCTTGTTTGGTTGCCCTCAGAAGCAGTGTGGTACAGGGAAGGAGCCAGATCTCTGTCGGTACTGGGGAGAAGAGACAAAGCTGGAGCTGAATCCTGATCCCTTTCCCTCTGTGTTAGCGTTCCATGATCTGGAGTAACTTAAACTACAAGCGCCTCATATGGCTATCTTGAGAAAGTAAACAAGAGCAAGTAAGTAGAGGCACCTCCTAGTGCACTGTCAGCCACACAGCAGAGGCTCATTAACTACACCTCAAGTATAAAGATTATTTTTATTGTTAAGATCACCCATCAGTAATGTTTTTGATACCCTAAAGAGGATTAATAGCTTAATCCTACGACTGGGTGGCCTGCAGAGAGAGAGATTACAAGGGTATGAACTCTAGGCAGGCTGGTGTATGACTAAGTAGCATCCAGAAACAACTGGTTAGGGGGCTGTCGTCCTTATTCTTTCATCACATTCTTTCATTGAAACAGTAAGTGCTGAAGCTTCGGCATATGGGAAAGCAGGGGCTGTGTCTAAAGACAACCTCTCTTCCAGTCTCCTAGGAAAGTGTGGGGTCACTGATGCAATCTTCTAGGTGCCTTGGTAGACGGTGTTTTTGAGAAAACAAGTTCTTTCAGAATGGGAATCAAATGGAAGCTCAGCCTCCTGAAGTCTCCTAGGGGAACTGACAAGACCTCCAGTGGAATGTCTGCATGGTATTCCTGGAGGAGCTAGACTCTAGAACACAGCTTCCCAGTCTGAGCAATGGTGTGTGACCCCAAGTCCGCCCCAAAACAGCAGAATCGCCAGGTCTAAATGGGCCCCCTAGCCAGATTTCTCAGTGGTAACCAGTGTGGACTGAAGACCTAAGGTCACTTTCTGATACGTTCAGATTTCCTAGAATTAACTCATACCCATGATTTAATCAAAGACCCTCTTAAAACAGTGAGGAGAGGGAGTCCTGATATGGTCTCTGACAAAATTCCCTGCCAATTTGATGGATGTGGAATGAACAAAAAATAGACAATATTTCTTACACACCCAATTATAGAGCATGATTCATATTTGCTACATGTGTTAGACTGACAGTTGTTAAGATCCCTTGTTGAAACCACAGCCAGATATTAAAGATAAAGTAAAAGCTTCTCTCTGTAGTGTTTATTCTCCCTTCACGAAAAGCTCCATTGTGTCTCATCTGATAGTAGGGATCTATGTGCTTCTTGAAATCCAAGATGTAGAACTAGTTTCTACCTTTAGCACAGTGGTTTACAAACTTGAGCATGCATCTGAATCATCTGGAGAGCTTATTAAAATGAAGGTTGCTGGGCTTCTTTCCTAGAGTTTCTAATCCCGTAAGTCTAATGCTGCCAGAGAATTCTCATTTCTAACAGGTTCTCAGGTGATGCTGATCCTGCTGGGCCAGGGAGCCCATTCTGAAAACCATACCTATACAAGGCAACCTGACAGATTCTGCATTTGGATTTTCTTTCAACCTAATTTTTTTTTTAAAGAAATGCCTTTCTTATGTAACATAAATTTATATTCTTGCTTTAGAATACCACCCCCTACACCCACCCTCTGCATTCTCCACCAAGTCCATCAGTGCAAGATGGTTTCTGGAAATTTCTATTTTTAATGCCCATTCTTCACATCAGCGTTTGTGATGATAGCACTAGGTGAAATTAGGGCACTTGTCTTTCATCTTTTTTTTTTGCTTTCTTTTTAGGGCCACACTTGCAACATATGGAAGCTCCGAGGCTAGGGGTCAGATTGGAGCTACAGCTGCCAGCCTACTCCACAGTCACAGCGACATGGGATCCGAGCTGCATCTGTGACCTACACCCCAGCCCAAGGCAATGTTGGATCCCCATCCCGCTGAGTGAGGCCAGGGATCAAACCTGTATCCTCATGGATAACTCGTTGGATTCGTTTCCACTGTACCACAAAGGGAATTCCATTCTTTCACTTTTTGCTTGAAGTTTTTAATTTGTATTTTTCAACTTTTATCTGGGTTGGTTTTAAAAAGCTATTTTGTGTGACAAATTGTATCCAATTTTTTTTTACACCCTGTAGATATTTTTTCATGGACTGATGAACAGAGTATAGAATCCGTTATAGAAATTAAATAGTGTAGTGGGCAAAAACATGGACTTGGCTGACAGATATAGCTTGGTTCAAATTTCAGCTCTGTTCCTTCGTGAATAAGGGGTAACTTCAAGCAAGTCAATTTTTCCTCTTTGACTCTGAGTATTTTTTCACCACATAACAGAGATAATGCCTGCAGTTTGGTTTGTTGCAAGGGCCAATTTAGGTGATATTAATAATAAATAAGCATTCTAAATAGAGTCTATGATATCTTTTCCTTGAAGATGATCCTTTTCCTAAACCTTTTAGCCCCCTCTACAACTCAACCTTATAATTTAAAAAGAAAAATCTCAGTGGAAAATTGGAGAAAAAATTTATTTGCATGTACTCCATCTTACAAGAAGGTGCTATTAACACTTGTTATTCACTTGTTATGATAAAGTAGGTGTGTTTGCTTAGTGTTTACTCTTATTTCAGTGGTGTTTGCTTGAATCAACATTAGCTGTGAGAATTCATACAATTCAAATAAATGTCAGAGGACTGGAGAGGACTTCTACCCAGCCAAGTAGGTCATGTTAACATCAATACACATGAAACCATTTGGATAGCATTTCTTGCTACAAACACAGACTCTTCATGGTGTAAAAGTATTCTCAGTTTAGAGGAGGCAAACCTGGCAAATACATGTGTGTAGATACACATACACACATACAGAATGCAATGAAATCGAAATCATCCGTGCCAATATTTAGCAGCTTTTATCTTTTAAATGCAGTTCATAATATTATACTTCTCAGCCTTAAGTTCCATGTCTTGTGACCCTAAATGAATCTGTTCAGATGGGGTATAGCAAACAAAAGAAAGTGACTCTGGCTTCACTTAAGACAAAACCAGATGTGTGTGTTGAGAGGGGCAAAAGGTGAAACTGATTGACAGGGTATGGGGTAGCTCACTGAATTAAAGATGGTAGATGAAACAGGTCAGGAGGGAACAAGAAAACAGAAGAGCTCAGACATCCTGATCATCAGGCTGATTCTCTCCTGGGTGCGAACTGCTTCTCCATCTGTGAGTCATTCTGCTCAAGAGAGACCTCCCCCTTGTCTGGCTCAGGTCAAGGACTCATCTGTTGTCAGGGGAGAGCATGGAACCTTGATTGACAGTCCTCCCTGTGCTGCTGCATACAATTTGTGGAGGGGACTTTACTCCTCCTCCAAAAAAAAAAAAAAAAAAAGCCTGCTGTTGCCACACATAAAAAGAATGGATGCAAAAAAGGGTAGCTTACTTACTGGTACAAAAAGTGCATAAATATATTTGTTTTCATTTGTTCCTTTTTTTTTTTTTTGGTCTTTTTGCCATTTCTTGGGCCACTCTGGCAGCATATGGAGGTTCCCAGGCTAGGGGTTGAATCAGAGCTGTAGCCGCTGGCCTACGCCAGAGCCACAACAACGTGGGATCTGAGCCGCGTCTGCGACCTACACCACAGCTCACGGCAACGCCAGATCCTTAACCCACTGAGCAAGGCCAGGGATCAAACCCGCAACCTCATAGTTCCTAGTCGGATTTGGTAACCACTGCGCCACTACAGGAACTCCTACATTTGTTCCTTTAATTTGAAAGAAAAAAAATGCACCAGGCTTAGAGTAACAGCCAAAAGCATCCCTAACTCTGGTTCTCAACTTATCCAAATTCTTAAGCCAGCATACTGTGCATGTTGAATTATCTAAAAGTTAATATTTAATGTAAATATGCAAGATGGCAAGATAAAACTCATTAAAAGGAATAATGTTCACTTGAAAGGTTAATTTATTCGCATCCAATGCGATGGCTATTTTGGTGTTTACTTTTAATAGCAGCAGCAATGCAAACTTTGGCAGTCTCGTTAATTTATTAAAGGCTATAGCTAGTAAATGTTTAATACAGCCCCAAACATTTTAATCTACTTTCCATTAATATTTTACCTAAGAGTTTTTCTTTCATATAATCAATTTAATATTTTTAATGCTTAGTGTTTTAATTGGTCTTCAATTTGGAGAGCTGGAATAGGAATTTAAGCTTGCCATATGAAATTGTATCTACAAGCTAAAGAAAAAGTTAAAAATCTGTAAACCCCTTAGGAAATAGAAAATTACTCTATTCTAAAATGTATGCCATAAATTTTATATTAAATGAACACTGAATCATAAATGTTTCTTTCAAATCTTTAATATTCAACAATTATGTCTCTCCTTAATATCCTTTGGCATTAAATTTAATTGACCTTGGTTGTGTCAATTAGAAGCACTTGTATTATTTATAGGTTTTTTATGAATTGTCTTTATCAGGTCTGTAGGGCTTTAGGCCACTTTCTTATTCATCACCTTCTTTGTCAAATTCCATCTTAAAATATTGAGATTTTTGAAATAGTTTTTCTAATACAGTAAAACATGTACTTACTTCATCCCTCTATTGTCATAGGGGTGGCAAAATTTTCTGTAAAGGACCAGACAGTAAATATTTTATGCTTTGTAGATGACATGTTGTCTCTGTTACCTTTTCTTCTTTTTAATAACCTTTTAAAAATGTAAAAACTATTCTTAGCTGAAAGGCTGTGCAAAAGCAGGTTGCAGATCATATTGGTACATGGCTTTCGTTTTCCTAGGCTTGCAACACATCCTTTCATTTTATAAAACATTATACCTAAAGAAGGCTGTAGATATGTTTGTAAACTTGAATAATAATTTTAAAATGAACTATCATAATAATCACCATTTAATTCAAGAAGTGGGATGTCCTAACCATTGCTTCAAAATCTCTTCCTTTGTCACCTGTAGAATTAATAGCATTTCTGAATATTGTCCTTCATTCTTTTATTTTTACCTTTTCAGGAAGTTTTTTTGTAGCTGCATTCCTTTATAATTTAGTCAGCTTGTCAAAAGATAATTATTAAGGGTATTTTGTGTTCCAAGCATTCTTCTAGATTCTTGAGGAGCTTACATTGTAGTGATGAAGATAAATATTGCTTACATAAGGAAATAACACAAATTTAATACTAGCTGAAGGTGGGAAGTGATGGTGGCTTGCAGATGATATGATAAATGTTGGAATATATTTTTAAAATAGTGCCATGGGACGTACTGACGGAATAAGTGTCAACTATTGAGAGAGAGAAATCAAGGATGATGAAATTTTTGACCTGAACAGTTGGGTAGATGGTGATGCCATTTCATATGAAATGGAAGGAAGAAGACTTTGAAAGGGGCTGGTTTTATAGCAAAACTCAGCAATTATACTTGTTAACTTTTACACTTCTTAGATACCCTGCGGAAGTTTCAGGAGATACTTGGTTATTCAAGTCTGGAGCCACAAAGCTGAGTGAAGTCATCCAGAGAAAGCGTAGCTAATAAAAGTGCAAAAGGAGGAAATGAGGATTTAGGAGCAAGCCCTGGGGGACTGAAATGACTGCAAGCTTCCTGGAAGAGGAAGAGTCGAAGGGAGAGGGTAAAACATGCCAAGTCATGTCAGGTAAAACGCTAGATGGATGTAAGGGGATCTTGAAACTTAGAGAAGAACAGAAAGAGTAGTTAGCCAAGACTTAAAAAAACAAGAGCAGAAACAAAAACTCTGAGAGGTTGAGCAAACTGAACACATTGATTTTGGCAAGGTATTCTTTACGATGGAAAAAGTGGCAAGGATAAAAATCAGTAACCTGGTTGGAATGAGCTGAGCAGAATGGCAGATGGACTCTTCAGAGGACTTTGCAGAGAAGGGAGCCAAGAAACAAGGTGCTAACTGAAGGGATTTTTGTTGTTGTTGTTGTTACAAAATCACTAATTTTGAATAAGTTTATATATAATTTAGAAAGAAAAAGACTCCAAGAAATGTCTTAGTGATATCACCCTAACCAGTTATCTAAGGCAGCACAGCAATTTATCCAAAACTTAGTGATATAAAACAAGCATTTATTATGCTCAACGACTTTGTAGGTTGGAATTTAGATAGAGCACAGTCAGGAAGTTTGTCTATACTTGGCAACAGGGATTGGCCAGCATTTCTGTAAAGGGCCAAATAGCAAATATTCTAGGCTTTTCAAACCCAGTGGTCTCTCTCACAGTAACTCAAGTCAGCCATTATAGCATGAAATACATGAAAGAGAAGATGGCTGTGTTCCAATAAATTTTTTTCTTAAATATTTATTAGTTCCCCTTGGTTTTTTTTTTTTTTTGCCATTTACCCATTGTGTGCCTTTTGTTTGTTTGTTTGTTTTGACTCAGTTTTTTTCTACTGTACAGCATGGTGACCCAGTTACACATAGATGTATACATTCTTTTTTCTCACATTATCATGCCCCATCATAAGTGACTAGACATAGTTCCCAGTGCTACACAGCAGGATCTCATTGCTAATCCATTCCAAAGGCAATAGTCTGCATCTATGAACCCCAGCCTCCCAATCCATCCCACTCCCTCCCTCTCCCCCTTGGCAACCACAAGTCTATTCCACAAGTCCATGGTTTTCTTTTCTGTGGAAAGGTTCATTTGTACTGTATATTAGATTCCAGATATAAGTGATACCATGTGGTATTTGTTGTATGGCATCTTTCACAGAACTAGAACAAACAATCCAAAAATTTATATGGAACCACAAAAGACCCAGAATTGCCAAAGCAATTCTGAGGAACAAAAACCAAGCAGGAGGCATCACTCTCCCACCAGACTTCAGGCAATATTCCAAAGCCACAGTCATCCAGACAGTGTGGTACTGGTACCAAAACAGACATACAGACCAATGAAACAGAATAGAGAACCCAGAAATAAACCTAGACACCTATGGTCAATTAATCTTTGACAAAGGAGGCAAGAACATAAAATGGGAAAAAGACAGTCTTTTCAGCAAGTACTGCTGGGAAACCTGGACAGCTGCATACAAGTCAATGAAACTAGAACACACCCTCACACCATGCGCAAAAACAAACTCAAAATGGCTTAAAGACTTAAATGTAAGACACACGCCATCAAAATCCTGGAAGAGAACTTAGGCAAAACATTCTCTGACATCAACCTTACAAATGTTTTTTCAGGTGAGTCTCCCAAGGCAACAGAAATAAAAGCAAAAATAAACCAGTGGGACTTAATAAAATTGACAAGCTTTTGCACAGCAAAGGAAACCAAAAAGAAAACAAAAAGACAATTTACAGAATGGGAGAAAATAGTTTCAAATGATGCAACTGACAAGGGCTTAATCTCTAAAATATGCAAACAACTTATACAACTCAGCAGCAAAAAAGCCAACAACTCAGTTGAAAAATGGGCAAAAGACCTGAATAGACATTTTTCCAAGGAAGATATACAGATGGCCAACAAACACATGAAAAAATGCTCAATATCCCTGATTATTAGAGAAATGCAAATCAAAACTACTATTAGGTACCACCTCACACCAGTCAGGTTAATAAGTCCACAAATAGCAAAGGCTGGAAGGGGTGTGGAGAAAAGGGAAGCCTCCTGTACTGTTGGTAGGAATATAAGCTGGTTCAACCACTATGGAAAAGAGTATGGAGTTACCTTAGAAAACTATGCATAGAACTACCATATGACCTAGCAATCCCACTCCTGGGCATATATTGGGACAAAACTTTCCTTGAAAAAGACACATGCACCCACATGTTCGATACAGCACTATTCACAATAGCCAAGATATGGAAACAACCCAAATGTCCATCAACAGATGGTTGGATTTGGAAGATGTGGTATATATACACAATGGAATACTACTCAGTCATAAAAAGAACAAGATAATGCCATTTGCAGCAACATGGATGGAATTAGAGACTCTCATACTGAGTGAAGTAAGTCAGAAAGAGAAATACAAATAAGATTAAAAGAATTTTTTTGGAAGTTTTATTGAGGGATAGTTAATTTACAAGGCTGTGATCATTTCTGCTGTACAACAAAGTGACCCAGTTGTCCATATACATATATATCTTCTCTCTCAGACTCTTTCCCCACATAGATTTTCACAGAATACTGGAAATTGCTGTGAGCTGGATTTGGCCAGCAAGTTGGAGTTTGTAGATTCCTGGCTCAGAATGTGTGAGGCCTCATCTGGAAGATGTGGAGAAGTGCAGGTGGGAGGATGACATGCCAGCAGAGGTGGGAATGGCCCAGCAACTTGGGCATCTCTTTTCATTCGGGGTGAGCCTTCCCAGGGATCCCTCAAGCATGGCAGCTTTAGGGTAGTTACACTCCTCAAATGGCAGCTCAGGGCTTGAAAGTGCACATCCCAAGAAAAACTGGCAGAACCTACACGCTTCTTCTTACTTAGGCTGGGAAGTAATGGGGGGTCATTTCTGCCATATTCTGTTTGGTGATGTAGTTGTGAATGTCGACTGAAAAAATACACAACCTTAAAGTTGAGAGCTAAATTTTATTTGGTGCAAAATTAGGACTTAAGCCTAGGAGAGAGCATCTCAGGTAGCCCTGAGAAACCAATAGCTCAGAAGTGGTGAGGGAGGAGCTAGGATATATAGGGGGTTTTGCAACAAAGGGCAGAGAGCAGGAACAAAAGAGGTCTGGGCTCACTGAAATCATTCCTTTGATATGCACCTTCACTATCAGGGCCAGTATTCTGAATTTTCACAGCTTGCAGGATTCTCCTTGGAGGTGACTGCATTCACAGATGACTTTTTTATTCTTAACTGCAGACTGGGTGGTGGTATTTCAGACAGCTCTCTGAAATACCACCCAAAGATGAAGAGAAGGAATATCAGGATATGATCAAGGTGAGGGGGAGGTGCACGCAGCCATACACACATTTTACAAAAGTTTGTTGCTGATCTCCTGAAGGTTACTGCTAGTCACAGGGAGCAGATATCACTGTGAAGGATTTTAGTGTTTTTCTAGATATGAGGAGATGCAAGAATTGGGCACATAAAAACTTCCCCTAAAAATATCTGACTATCTGAAGACCTGTTCTTCCAGTTTTCCCAGAGCACAGAGCGCCTCACTCTTGGTCTCCAACCTGAGCTCCACTCACGGGTGCTGCTGGTTTGTAGCTGCAGTGGCTCATGTTTTACTCCATGTAGAGGCTGATGGCAAGTGCCAAACTTCAGTTCACACAAAGGTCCTCTGAGGTTCCTGGAGAGGGAAAGGAGGGAAAATTTTCTTTTACTGGAAGGAGCGTTAAAATTTATGGCCATATTTTTTGTTTTGTTTTTTTTTTTTTTGTATAATTTCATTTATATGAAAAATTTGGAACAGTCACAAGTCCTGGGTTCTTGTTCTGTGTTGGCTGCTAATAAGCTTTGTGATCATACACAAATCATTTTACCTCTCTGTACCTTTTTTCTCAGTTTTCTTATCTGTAAAATATAGATAATATTGCTTGTCATATACCGATTGTTCCACATATAGCTCATATCACTGAATATGTAAACTAAGGAAAACATAAGCTGTACCATAGCAAAATCATCCTATTCCAGACCTCTTCCCTGTGCCTTTCTCTCCAGGATAAATTCCCAGAGTGTTTAGGTTACTAACCTGATACTGTGAGAATCTTTCTAAAAAGCTATCTCATTTAAGAAAATTAAAAGACAAATAGGGAATTCTTTTGTGGCACAGCAGGTTAAGAATCTGGCATTGCCACTGCAGCGGCTCAGGTCACGGGTTAGATCCCTGGCCTGGGAACTTTCACATGCTGTATATGTGGCAAATAAATAAATAAGTAAATAAATAAATAAATAAATAAATAAATAAAAGCAAGCTCTTTCTCTCAGGCATCACTTTCCTTGGAAGTGAAATAACCCCGGAACCCTGACACTGGCTGATGTGGCTGTGGGATTATTTCTTGGGAAAGTGGGAGGGTCACACAGGAAAAGAAGAGAGTGATGATGATTCTGGCAGTTTGCAAAGTCAGTTCCTCCTTTGGGGTCGGTGGTGGGAGCAACAGGGAATAAAATCTGACGCTGGGACCTTGTGACTGGAAAGGGCTGTCTGACTAGCCACCATTCTTTTGTATGTTAGACATCCATTTTCACTGGAGAGATTGGAAAGTATTTATGTCCTTTCTCTTTAGTATGTGCCAGACTTGCTAGAGGAAATGCCTGAATGCTCTCAATTTCTAAAAGGCTAAACAAAAAAAGAAGTACAGGCAGCAACCTTGGCCAATAAATGCTCACAAAAGACAGGCTTGAGGTAGCACTGCTTTCCTTCCTTCACCAAATAATGCAAATGTGTGCATCTGATCCCTAGGTGCTCTAATTTCTGAGCACCCAACCTACATATAGTCTTTCTACCTTTAGCCAAGGACAGGTATGATTTACTACATTATTGGGTTACATGTCTACTTCAGGATTCAGTCAAAGTGGCACAGTTTTCCCATTTAGATTTAGAAAGTTGAATTAACTTGCTTGTTCTGTCGATAGTAAGGATTGGGTCAGGATTTGAATGCCGTTCTATCCAACTGGTAAAGCCAGTGCATGTTTCACCTCTCACCTGAGGCAATAGCTGTGATTCACATCCCCAGCACTTATTTCAGGCCGAAAGGGTTTGAGGTGATTTGGAAGTGGCAGAAGGAGTACCTCATTTCCGATTGCACTCAGAAGCTTTCTCCTCTCTCACAAACTGTGAAACCCTTACTGTCCCCATCACTGACACTCAAACAGCATATGGGTTCACTTGGCTTTCACAGAGGGAGCTTTGTCTGCCTTTGTTGAATGGTAATGGAAATGTGTCATCAGGGACTCTTGGAAAGTGAGCATGGAAAATATCAAGCAGGAAAATGTTCTTGGAAAAAGTTAAGCAATTTACAGAGTATGAACTTTCTTAGGAACTCCAGGGTCTTCAAGAAATTTGTAATACCTTTACTCAACAAACTTGTAACCCTTGCTGTGGGCTGGAAGTGGTAGTGCTTTACAGTGATCAACCCTTTCAGTTCTTATGAGAATCTGTGAGGTAGATACTATTATTATTATTTTTTCTATTTTTGCATACGAAGGGGTTGAGGCACACAGAAGGTGCGTGATTTTTGCCCAAAGTCACAGATCTCATCAGTGGAAAACCTAGGATTCAAACTCAAGTTCCTGCTCCAGAATACATGCTCTTGAGCCTTCTGCTTTGCTGCTTCTAGGGGACAGTTGGTACAGACATGATATATACAAAGAGTCAGTAAAGCATCTAAGTGTTATGAACCTGACTGTTTCCCCCTTGAATCTTTAGCTTTTTATTAGCTAGGGTGTAAAAATATCTTCAAAGCATTAAAGTTAGAAGTCTGGCCCTTAACATAGTCCTATTTTAAAAGAAATGGAAACTTAATTTTCACTTAGGATATGTAGGAGAACTCTGCCCTCCATGAGTATTTGTTGGGGCCAAACCTGCCTCAGCCTGGGGACAAGCCAGTCCATGACTCACTATGAGTCTCTGGGAGCAGTACGTGCTTAGGACATGGTGGGTCCTCAGAGTTGAATGAATAAATGCCATCCCTTATCCTTCCACCCACAACAGGGGCTTGACTCAAGTGCTAGGGGAAGACAGTTTCCTTCTGCCTCCAGGGGACCCTGAAATGCATCCTTTAGACTCCCTTGGGCCTTTTCAGCTTCAACCCTGCTCCATTGTTGGCTTTCTTCACGTGCCTTTTACCAGATCCACCTTCTGATTTCATCACAACTTTATTGTCATGCCTTTCTAATCATTTAGTTAACGTATATTTTATTTAACTTATTGAGCATCAACCATGAGAAGGTACTCCATTTAGAGTTTCATTTTAACCCTCATAGAATTACAGAAAGCTCCTAAGTCATCTCAATGTAGTCATACATAAACAACTGTGTCAATCAAATGTTCTGTAAATTTTTACAGGGGGATTCATTAGTTTCCTATGGCTGCTGTAACATATTGCCACTGACTTGGTGGTAAAACAACACAGATTTGTTCTTGTAGAGTTCTAGAGGCCAGATGTCTGAAGTGAGTTTTACTAGGTTAAAATCAAGGAATAGGCAGAGCATTTTCCCTCTGGAGGCTCTGAGGGGAAAAATCCCTTCCTTTGGCTTTCCACCTTCTGGGATCTTTGACTGTGACCTTGTCCTTGTGTTCCTCCAACTTCTTGCTTCCATCATCATTTCATCTACTTTCTTCTCTAGTCAAATCTCCCTCTACCTCTTTTGTTTAAGGACACTTATGATTATGCTCAAGACCCTTCTGGATAATCCAGGAAAACTTCTCCATCTTGAGATCCGTAATCACATCTGCATAGTTCCTTTGGCTGTATAAAGGGTCATTCACAGGTTCCAGGATGTACACATCTCTGGGGACACTATTCAGCCTACCATAAATGCCTAAATAAACTTATTTATATTGCTAAGAGTCATATATCCATTTTCATGCTCAGTAGACAAACCCAAAACACAAAATGTTAAAAAATGTTGAATCTATACACTCAGCAGATAAAGAGTTCAATAAATAATGTGTTTCCTCTTTTTGGTCAAAGAGGCAGTCTGGATGCAATTAAGCAATATTATAGTTAATTATGTAGGGAGACTTTTTTTTTCTCTTTTGTACCATTCCAAAGAATGTTACAAAATGACAGTATGACTGCAGTTCACTATTTTTAATCAAAATTTTGGAATTATTCAAGCCATTATCCAAGCCATTTTCTTTCTGAAAAAGTCTCTTGACCTTTTGGTTATTTCTTCGAAAGTATGGTGGTTTAAAACATGTCCATAAACCATCCTGGATATTGCAGGGAGGACTGGATATAAAGGCACAGGGAAGAAGGCTGGATTAGGATGATTTTACTATGGTACAGCTTATGTCTTGTTTTTTTAATTTAATTTTTAAAAAATTTTTAATTGTTATTTCCCCAATATGTTTTTTTCCTACTGTACAGCATGGTGACCCAGTTACACATACATGTATACATTCTTTTTTCTCATATTATCATGCCCCATCATAAGTGACTCACAATGGAATACTACTCAGCCATTAAAAAAAGAACAAAATAATGCCATTTGCAGCAACATGGATGGAACTAGAGACTCTCCTACTAAGTGAAGTAAGTCAGAAAGAGAAAGACAAATACCATATGATATCACTTATATCTGGAATCTAATATATAGCTTATGTTTTATTTAGTTTTTATATTTATTGATATGAGCTGCGTGTGGAATAAATCAGTATAGGGCAAGCATTATTATCTGTATTTTATCACATAAGAAAACAGAAAGAAGAGGTACAGAGAGGTTAAATGATTTGCCTTATTAGTAGCCAACCCAGAACAAGAACCTCAGACTTGTGACTGCAGGTCCAGACTGGTTTTCTTTGCTACACACCCTTAGTAATTAACATAATCGAAGTTTATTTGTAAGTAGTTACAACAAAATTAATTCTTGTTCCTTTTATTGGGTGAGTTTGATTTGACCTAGATATTAAATCTTCATGAGAAATTCCTATTATTTAGTTATGCCTATTCTGATTTTTTAAAACAGTACTGATGGCTTTTAGACTGTTGATTTGCATTAAGGGATATAGCTTTTGGTAGCTATCAAAGAGTGAGTCACCCAGGTGAATCTGGACACCTGTGGCATTCAGAAGCAAAACCAAGTAAGCAGTTTAAGTAAGCAGAGAGTGGAGGGAGCCGAAGGGAGACCAAATGACTTGCTTTACTCTTGGTTTTCCCTAGAGGAAGAAGAATCCTTCCCATTTTAGTCCCAAGATGGATCCCAGCCATCAAGGTCAGAGGTCCATCCTCCCCGCTTCTTTCCAACAATGACAACCTGTCTCCACCATAATTTACTCTCTTCTTTATTCCACTTTTTCTTGTTCTATTGAATATGTGACATATCCTTCAGTCTTGTTCTGATATTCTGGGGCTGACTCCCAGTGATATAAGCTGGTGAGTGACCTTGGGCCCAGAGGTCTGGTGGCCCATTCCCTATAACCAAATCAAGGGATAACATTGATGTGGCTGTGAATTGTCTCTATTGTCGTGATAAGAGGCTAAACCCCAGAAGATTATGTTAAGTAGGAAAAGGAATCTTGGAAGTCTGAATTCCCAAAGCCACGCTAGCATATTCTTCTATCACCATTTCCTTGGGTTTGCCCCAGGAAAAGTGTGTCCTTGTCAGCATTGCAACGCTTTCTGTCATGTGAAACTAAGACTTGGGAGACAAAACATGGCTATATGATTTGGGGGAAACTTTGTATAGTAGTTGGATTTTGTTTTGATCTGAAGTCTGGGGTGGCTGATGAGAGGTGAATGAGTAAATGTTAATGTCATAAGTTTTCCTGTTATTATTAACTGATTATGATAAATTTTTCAGGGTGTCTGAATTCTCCAGGGACCTCTGTCCGAGATTTCTCTGCTCTTTTGAGATAGCATCCAAAAATGGTGACCTGGATAAGAGAATTTAAGAGGTCCCTGCAATTCTGCATGCTCTTCTGATGCAGCTCTGTTCAAATTCTGATTAAACTGGTTGATATTTTAGGAGGTCCAGCCTCATGATAAAGGTTTGGGAATTTTTTTATAGCATTTTCTATTACTCAGTCACATTTATAGTTGTACAATGATCATCACAACCCAATTTTATAGCATTTATATCCCAAACCCCCAGCACGTCCCCCCACCCCCCAACCTGTCTCATTTGGAAAACATAAGTTTTTCAAAGTCTGTGAGTCAGTATCTGTTCTGCAAAGAAGTTCATTGTGTCCTTTTTTAGATTCCTCATGTAAATTATAGAATTTGATATTGGTGTCTCGCTGTCTGACTGACTTCACTTAGCATGATAATTTCTAGGGCCATTCATGTTGCTGCAAATGCCATTATTTCATTCCTTTAAATGGCTGAATAGTATTCCATTGTGTATACAAACCACATCTTCTTTATCTACTCCACTGTTGATGAACATTTAGGTTGTTTCCATGTCTTGGCTATTGTATATAGGTCTGCAATGAGCATTGGAGTACATGTATCTTTTTGAGTTATGGTTTTCTATGGATGGATGCCCAGTAGTGGGAAGGCTGGATCAAATGGTAATTCTATTTTTACTTTTCTGAGGAATCTCCATACTGTTTTCCATAGTGGTTGCACCAATTTACAGTCCCACCAACAGTGTAATAGGGTTCCTTTTTCTCCACACCCTCTCCAGCACTATTGTTTGTAGACTTTTGGATGGTGGCCATTCTGGCTGGTATAAGGTGGTACCTCATAGTGGTTTTGATGCACATTTCTCTAATAATTAGTGATGTTGGAACACCTGTTTTCATGTGTTTTTTGGCTATCCATATGTCTTCTTTGGAGAATTGTGTTTAGATCTTCTGCCCATTTTTTTGATGGGGTTGTTTTGTTTTTTTGCTATTGAGCTACAGAAGGTGTTTATAAATTTTGGAGATTAAGCCTTGTCAGTTGCTTCATTTGCAAATATTTTCTCCCATTCTGTCGGTTGTCTTTTTGTTTTGTTTAGGGTTTCCTTTGCTGTGCAGAGTTTAATTAAGTCCCATTTGTTTATTTATGTTTTTATTGTGGTTTATGTCAGAGAGTGTTCGACCTATGTTTTCCTCTAAGAGTTTTATAGTTTCTGGTCTTATATTTGGGTCTTTAATCCATTTTGAGTTTATTTTTGTGTATGGTGTTAGGAAGTGTTCTAATTTTATTCTCTTACATGTGGCTGTCCAGTTTTCCTAGTACCACTTATTGAAGGTGCTGTCCTTTCTCCATTGTATATTCTTGCCTCCTTTGTCATAGATGATTTGGCTGTAGGTGCGTGGGTATAATTCTGGGCTTTCTATTCAGTTCCACTGATCTATATTTCTGTCTTTGTGCCAGTACCATATGGTTTTAATGACTGTAGCTTTGTAGTATATTCTGAACTCAGGGAGCCTGATTCCTCCGGCTTCATTTTTCTTTCTCAGAATGGCTTTGGCTATTATGCATCTTTTGTGCTTCCAAACAAACTTGAAAATATTTTGTTCGAGTTCTGTGAAAAATGTCCTTGGTAATTTGATAGGGATTGCATTGAATCTGTAGACTGATAATACTGACTCTTCCAATCCAAGAGCGTGGTATGTCTTTCCATCTGTTTGTGTCATCTTTGATTTCCTTCATCAACGTCTTATAGTTTTCAGAGTACAGGTCTTTTGTCTCTTTAGGCAGGTTTATCCCTAAGTATTTTTATTCTTTTTGATGAGATGGTAAATGTGATTGTTTCAGGTTTGGGAATTTTTTTCACCATTCATATCTCATGATATGATGTAGAAATTGGGGTATAATCATTTAATAATAAGCCAGGGCCTGACTAACAGAATTACACTCTAGAGCCTGGTTGGGGGAGCCAGAAACAAAGAGATGCCATTTCCTAAGAAATAGACAATGAGAGAGACTTAAAAACACTTGCAGAGTGAAGAGAAGAGAAGTGATGAAGGTGGTTCAGGAAGACGGGTGTTGGAGGCATAGAGGATGATATCTATAGACATCTAATAACAAGAAAAGGGGGTCCAGTGGTTGAAAAGGAGTAGTTCAGACTTGCTCCCACAGATCAGTTAGTAAGATCCCAACTTCCCCAAGAACCAGAAATATAAAATTGGTTTGGAAGGAAAGGAATCTCACTTATTAGTAAAATTATGTCCAGCCAAATTGTGTAACTTGACTGACTGTAACTCATTTGAGTCTATATTTTATTTATTTTATTTTTTTATTTATTTTTTCCCCCGCTGTACAGCATGGGGATCAAGTTACTCTTACATGTGTACATTTTTTTTCCCACCCTTTGTTCTGCTGCAACATGAGTATCTAAACATAGTTCTCAATGCTATTCAGCCGGATCTCCTTGTAAATCTATTCCAAGTTGTGTCAGATAAGCCCAAGCTCCCGATCCCTCCCACTCCCTCCCTCTCCCATCGGGCAGCCACAAGTCTATTCTCCAAGTCCATCATTTTCTTTTCTGTGGAGATATTCATTTGTGCTGGATATTAGATTCCAGATATAAGTGATATCATATGGTATTTGTCTTTGTCTTTCTGGCTCATTTCACTCAGTATGAGATTCTCTAGTTCCATCCATGTTGCTGCAAATGGCATTATGTCATTCTTTTTGATGGCTGAGTAGTATTCCATTGTGTATATATACCACCTCTTCCTAATCCAATCCTCTGTCGATGGACATTTGGGTTGTTTCCATGTCCTGGCTATTGTGAATAGTGCTGCAATGAACATGTGGGTGCATGTGTCTCTTTTAAGTAGAGTTTTGTCTGGATATGTGCCCAAGAGTGGGATTGCGGGGTCATATGGAAGTTCTATGTATAGATTTCTAAGGTATCTCCAAACTGTTCTCCATAGTGGCTGTACCAGTTTACATTCCCACTAACAGTGCAGGAGGGTTCCCTTTTCTCCACAGCCCCTCCAGCACTTGTTATTTGTGGATTTATTAATGATGGCCATTCTGACTGGTGTGAGGTGGTATCTCATGGTAGTTTTGATTTGCATTTCTCTAATAATCAGGGATGTTGAGCATTTTTTCATGTGTTTGCTAGCCATCTGTATATCTTCCTTGGAGAACAGTCTATTCAGGTCTTTTGCCCATTTTTCCATTGATTGATTGGCTTTTTTGCTGTTGGATTGTATAAGTTGCTTATATATTCTAGAGATTAAGCCCTTGTTGGTTGCATCATTTGAAACTATTTTTCTCCCATTCTGTAATTTGTCTTTTTGTTTTCTTTCTGGATTCCTTTGCTGTGCAAAAGCTTTTCAGTTTCATTAAGTTCCATTAGTTTATTTTTGCTCTTATTTCTGTTGCTTTGGGAGACTGACCTGAGAAAATAGTCATGATATTGATGTCAGAGAGTGTTTTGCCTAAGTTCTCTTCCAGGAGTTTGATGATGTCTTGTCTTACATTTAAGTCTTTCAGCCATTTTGAGTGTATTTTTGTGCCTGGTGAGAGGGTGTGTTCTAATTTCATTGCTTTGCATGCAGCTGTCCAGGTTTCCCAGCAATTCTTGCTGAATAGACTTTCGTTTTCCCATTTTATGTTCTTGCCTCCTATGTCAAAGATTAATTGACCGTAGGTGTCAGGGTTTATTTCTGGGTTCTCTATTCTGTTTCATTGGTCTATTCTGTTCCCTTCTGTCTGTTTTGATAGCAATACCACACTGTTTTGATGACTGTAGCTTTGTAATATTTCTCGAAGTCTGGGAAAGTTATGCCTCCTGCTTGGTTTTTGTTTCTCAGGATTGCTGTGGCAATTCTGGGTCATTTGTTCTTCCATATAAATTTTTGGATTGTTTGTTCTAGGTCTGTGAAAAATGTCCTGGGTAATTTGATAGGGATTGCATTGAATCTGTAGATTGCTTTGGGTAGTATGGCCATTTTTACAGTATTGATTTTTCCAATCCATGAACATGGAATATCTCTCCATTTCTTTGAATCATCTTTAATTTCCTTGATTAATGTTTTATAGTTCTCGGCATATAGGTCCTTTACCTCCTTGGTCAGGTGTATTCTGAGGTATTTGATTTTTTGAGGTGCAATTTTAAAAGGTATTGTATTTTTGTATTCCTTTTCTAATATTTCATTGTTGGTATACAGAAATACGACTGACTTCTGAATGTTAATCTTACATCCTGCTACTTTGCTGAATTTATTAATCAGTTCAAGCAGTTTTTGGGTTGAGTCCTTAGGGTACCAGATCCTCTTTATATGTTTGATAGAATTCGCCTGTGAAGCCATCTGGTCCCGGACTTTTATTTGTAGGGAGTGTTTTTATGACTTCTTCAATTTCATTTCTAGTGATTGCTCTGTTCAGTTGGTCTGTTTCTTCTTGATTCAGTTTTGGCAGGCTGTAAGATTCTAGAAAATTGTCCATTTCTTCCAGATTGTCAAATTTGTTGGCATATAGTTGTTCATAGTATTCTCTTATGGTTTTTTGTATTTCTGCAGTATCTGTTGTGATTTCTCCTTTTTCATTTATAATTTTGTTTATTTGAGTTCTTTCTCTCCTCTTCTTAGTGAGTTTAGCCAGGGGTTTGTCAATTTTGTTTACCTTTTCAAAGAACCAGCTCTTAGTTTTATTGATTTTCTCTATTGTTTTTTGAATCTCTATTTTATTGATTTCCTCTTTGATCTTTATAATTTTGAGTGTATATTTTATAGATCATGTAGCAGAGTGTAAGAAAAAAGATCTTGTGCTAAAAGCTTTAGTTGTGCTTTGAATGACTTGCCTGAGAAGGTTGTGGAAAAGATCCTATGTCTCTTGACAGCAGCTCCAGGCCAGCCTAAAAGAAATAAAATGTCTTACATCTTGGTTCACAGTGATGGAAGGGATTCTGAGTAAACACAAGGTCTCCTATCTAAGTGGAGTATTGCTAATTTATTGTTAGCTTGATATCAGCGCCCTCTCCTAAACATGCTATAGATTAAAGACACTCTAATGGATTATTTTTAACCCTTTTCAAGTTATAGAGTAACCTGTTACAAATCAAGCTTAATCCTGCCCTTGATAACATTGGATCTGTAGACTATTTTTTTCAGGTAAAGTGGAGTATAACTCAGCACATTTTCTTCCTCATAAATTGGATTAGTTCTTTAAAAAATAGTAAGAAAAATCATGAAAAGTAGCCTAACCAAATACTCATTTCTTTACTTACTGTCACATCACTTGGCAATTTTCTTTTCTGTCATTTTTCAGTGGAAAAATACCTGAAGTTCATCTATTGAAATTCAGCTGAACAGAGTAATTTGAAAGGAATCAATAGGCCTGCTAATAGTAAGGAAAACATTCCATCACAGTACAGCATTTGTTCCTAATTACCTCATCATCAAGTCCCGGTTACAAACTAAGTCTCTTTTATTTCAATTAACAATTTAATGGTGATTTAGAGAGATAAATAATGTTCTAAAAAGACAAACCTCTGATAAAGCACACCCAAAAGAAAACATGATAAATGCTTTGAGCTATGAAAAAAAGCCTGGGATAGATGTTTGTCGACTGTATTGGACACCATGGGTAGGAGATGCAGGTAATACTTTTTGTCTATTTGTTTGTTTTAATGCTCTCCCCTTCTTGGAAATTTCCATTCTACTGCACATGTGGGTTGTGATGTCCTATCATGAGGGAGAGGCTAGCTAGCTAGCCAGGCATCTATCCAAGAAATATTTATTGAGCATCTACTTTTTGCCAGGCATTTAAGTGCTAGGTCATGTTGATTCAGTAATGAATAAGATTCAGTCCCTTCTCTCAGGAAGTTTATTAATTAATGGCAGAGACGGATGTATAAACTAATATTATAGTATAATGTGTCTAAGACAGTAACCAAATGAGAAGAATTTTAGATTGATAAATTTATATTATATCATTTCACCCAGAAGTTTTCAAATGGACAGAGGAATATTTCTCTCTCTCTCTCCCTTATGTGTGCTGTGTTATGTATATGTGAGAGGGTAGTGAGATGACTGATACTCGTATAGGTGACCACAAACTCCAACTCTTTAACTGTCCGTAAGGATTGTTACAAATGTTTATTCCAAATTTGTACTGGCTAAAATGTTAGGATGTTAGGGCTTCAAGAAATTACTGAGTATGTCTAATCAACTCTCTCATTTCACAGATGAGGAAACTGAGACCTAGAAAAACAAAATCACTTGCTCAGGAAGACATAGGTAATCATTGGAAATCTCTGGTTTGCAGGAGAGAGTTCAGCTGTCCTGATCCTTAGTACAACATATAGGAGGAAATAGTTTGTCTTCACTCATAATGTGGCATTTGCTTGCTTGTCTGATTTGGTCTCTTTATAGACTCTGGACCCATCACTCGTGTTCTACCTCTTCTATCCTGCTGATCAAACCTTCCATGTCAGCAGCTTCATCTGCTAAGCAGTGTTAATACTCTGTATTTTTAAATAAGAGAATTAGAACAGGTAGGGAGACCCAAGATAGAAAGCCATTCTGAAAATTGTGCTCAAGAAGTACACCTTTTTTTTGAATGGTGTCACTAATCTGAAATGAAGGCCTACTGGGCATGTTTCAGTAAAACATCTTTTGTCCAGTTCATGGATGGAATATTAGTTTCCTAGGGTCTCTATAACAAATTATCGCAAACTTGATGGCTTATAACAGTTCCGGAGAACAGAAACTTGGAATCAGTGTGGCTTGGCTGAAATCGAGATATTGGGACCCTCCCATAGAGGCTCTAGGGGAGAATCTGGTCCTTGTGTTTTCCAGCTTTTACTGACTGCTGGTATTCCTTGGCTTGTGGCTGCATCACTCTAATTGCTTCCTCTCTAGTAATATCTTTACCTCCTCGTCTCTAATATCTGCCACCTTTTTGTAAGACACATGTGATTGCATTTAGGGTCCACCTGGAGAATGCAAGATCACACCCCATTTCAAGATCCTTAACCGCATCTTGAAAGTCTTTTTTTTATTTTTATTTTTTTGCCAAAACAATAACATTCACAGATTTCAGGTTTTAGGATGTAGATATCTTTGGGGAGGGCGTTATTTAACTCACCACAAGTTGATAATTTGTCATCCATTCTTCAGTCAGAGCCCATGCTGCAGAGTTTCTTGTTTTTGCTCCATTTGGTTTGCACATAATTACTATGCTTGGCTATTTCAAGGACTTTTGTTAGAACTTTTCTTTTGCTACATCCTTCCAAAATGTCATCATTGTTTTCATAACCTGTCATTTGTGATTCTTTTCCTAAGTGTTTGGCTATCTTGGTCATTGCTCTGAAGTAATTGAAATTACTTTGGAACTGAATAAAAAATCAGGAGGAAGAGTCTGTGTTTTAGATGTTTGGAAAACTTTTTTGTTCTTTATGTCTGTTTTTAGAGCTGGAGGTAATCTGCTGACAGTGACTGCTGTGTTCAAAGAATCAAGTGTTCTTATTTGCAGCCACATAGTCAGATAAGATAGCTGGGTGCTTTAATAATCATCATTGATTCACTGTCAGGTGGATATGTGCTCTGGGACAACTTTTCAATATTGTAGTCTTTTCCAAGTGAAAAGGCATCCCTTCTCCTGTGTGTGGAAAAAACCCCCCAAACAAACAAACAAAAAACTAGTTGGTGGAATGACAATGAGAAGGTCTGTGGCAGGAAAATAAACATAAAAGTGCCCTTTTATGCCTCCGAGAACTCCTGTGCTAGAAATGGACTCTTCCGTGTGTCTTGTCTAGTTTTCCAATCGCAGTTGATATCCAGGCATACAAGGCAGCTTTGTGGTAGGGCCAGAGAACACAGTGAATTGTTGTGTGTATGAAGCACAGACTTCAGCCAATGGGCTATGCGGAAATAAGACTTAGTATTGGTCAAGGATATGGACTGAGAACCACTGTGAGTCAAGAGATGCAACCACTTCTGAGACTGATTTCTAAAGCAGGGTGACTTGGTTCCATCCACACAGTTAATCTCTGGCCCAGTGCAGAGCAGAGCTAGTTTCAAGTGGCAACTGCAGAGAGGAAGTTCATGGGAAGGACAGAGACCCAACCGATTATGACATCAGTAATCCCTGCAGCTGTGGTCCCCATCATTTTCTTTCTTTTTTGGTCACTGTATGGCATGTGGAGTTCTCAGACCAGAGAACAGATCTGAGCCACAGTCACGACCTAAGCTGCAGCTGCAGCAACACCAGATGCTTAACCCACTGTGCCAGGCTAGGGATCGAACCTGAGTCCCAGCACTCCAAAGACACTGCCAATCCCACAGTGGGAACTTCAGTCCCCATTTTCCTACAGACTTTTTTTGCATAACAAGCAAGTTCCACTCCTCCCAGAGAGAGAATCTATAGTGAGTTCATCTTTATTCATGATAACAGCTCATGCTGTAAAAACTTGGATAGTGTTGTATGAACTTCTGTATTGTTATCAAATGTATCTGCAAGTTCACTGACAGTAGGAAAAGAATTTCCAAGGACTTGAGTTAACATTTCTTCGTATGATACAGAGTAAACAAACAAATTTTTGGTATATCTACCTTGATCTCCAAGCATGATTGTGGATACCTTTCATATAAAAAATTCATTCCTATATAAACGGTACTTAACCTTTTCTTAAAAGGTAGAGATATAATCATATTCTCTTTTATCCAGCCCAAAGATAACCATATTTCCCTAAGGTTAGATTTAATATTCTTCCAAGAGATCTTCAGGACTCATAAATGGTAAGGGACTGCTACAATTTTTACTTCGGAAAATGACAGACCATCAAACCAAGGAAGAAGAAAGGTTGAAGGTGATCTCTGAAAAGAGAGCTTTAGTGTGTAGCAAAAAGCATGTTAGAATGACTAGAAGCCTTGATTAACTGATTGACCACAATGCTTATCTGAGCATCCATGTCTTAAGAGGTTAAATATAAAATGATAATCAACCTTGCTGTGTGGTAAGGATGCTATCTGTTTGTAAACTGGAAAATCCACCTTAGATGTTATTATCCATGTGGCTTAGTCACGGTGGAGAAATGCTCTTCAGCTGCATGATGATCCTACTACAAGTGAGTAAACTAGATCAACATTTGCATTCAGGTTCTAGCTTGCCCGTAAAATTTCTTGGCTCCTTTTCCAAATCATATGTGCCAGCCATTGTGGCTGAATTACTCTAACCGCTCAGACACCTGCACTTCTGTTTGGTCACCCCAGTCACTTTTCCAAGGCCAAGTGCTGTGATCATTTGTTCTCATCAGCATTGGCTACGGTTACTGAGTGCTTCCAGGCAAAGCATCAGCATGCCCTTCAGAGAGCAGCTCCAAGGTCAGCCCCCTCTCATAACCCTGCCAAGCCAGGAACCT
This sequence comes from Phacochoerus africanus, assembly GCF_016906955.1. Taxonomy (NCBI): domain Eukaryota; kingdom Metazoa; phylum Chordata; class Mammalia; order Artiodactyla; family Suidae; genus Phacochoerus; species Phacochoerus africanus. The sequence continues at coordinate 73,182,916 of NC_062554.1, forward strand.
CTTCCAGGGCATCTTCTCTCAGAGGCTGGAGAAAGAAAACAGGGTCCTGAGGACTGAGAGTAAGGCGCTTCAGCCCTGCGCATTTTCTACCCTTTGTTTTTATCCCCTAAGGGGGTGAGGAATCTAGTTGTTACTGCTGCCAAGACCACTCCTCTCTTATGTTGGACCCAGGACAGGTTGGACACAGTATACATGGCCACCCTGACATTCTTCTTTAATGGTTGATAAGGAAGTGCTGCCCGGAACTTTAACACACACTGCCCAGGTGGTGCCAACCCCAGACCCCCCAAGTTCCCTCCCCCTTCACTTCCAGCCATGAAAAGGTCAGTCTGGCAGAGCAGGAGCTCTCCAGAACTTTTGGGTGCCCTTTATGTTTGGGGATAATGATTTGAATGCTTCTGCTAGCTGTGTCTCTTTGGCTTTCAGGATAATGAAGAGAATTTCAGGATAATATAGAGGATCTATGGCTTTCCATCTGAAAATGTTTAATTCTTCTTCAAGAATAAATATTGATTAAGAGCTTACCATGTTCCAGGCATTATTACAGGAACTAGTGATTTTTCAGGTGTGTACTTTATGGATTTCACAGGAGAAGACTGTGGTTTAGTCTGCCTTGAATTGCCAAAGAAAACTTTCACAGGTATTTATAGATTTTCTGTTTTCTACTGATTATGACAACCTCCCATCACCATGAGAGACCACATTCATTAACAAGTGAGGTCAGAGGACAGCTTCTTTTGGACATGTAACTCTTTCATCCATGAAATACTTTATGTGATTTTTTTTTTGAAAAGTCCAGGTAGTTTAACATTTATATATCATACAGTATAGGAGGAGACAGAAACCTAAAAAATTATTTTTCCTCAGAAAATATAAAATACAGTAGATGTAGTTCAAAACAGTTCAGGGCAACAAAAAGCCATTATGCATCCGCTTGTCAACACTGCATTAGTTGCTTCATTTAATGTAGATCCTTTGTTTAAACTCAGAGAAATCAAAGTCTGGTGATAAGCAGACTTAACGAGTTTCCTGCCTGTCCTCGTCTTTCCCTCTAACTTTCTTCTAGTGTTAGAATTCTGCAAGATGCATCCTTCTTAACTCTGTCACACGTGAGAGAGCACTTCGTGAATTCTCAGAAGCCACATGAATCACAGGCATCTTTGGAGGTCTCCAAGTTACTTGATAAGATTTGTATGTGGTTCACACCTAGGTAATATATGATTAAATGAATATCCAGTAAAATACAGATTCATTTGGCTTTCCAGCCACAAACAGCAAGGTTGCGAGCATGACTTAGTCAAACCCGCACATGGGGAAAAAGCTCTGTCAGGATGAGCTTGTTTGTCGACTGCACGGTGAGTCATAGATTTTATTCTTTTTTTCTAAGATTGTAAACATCCCTATAAAAGAAACAGTTTGGAAAGATGGAGAAAACAACCAGACTCTGTCTAAAGTCCTCAGAGATAAGATGGTGATCAAAATCACTAGGTTGTTGTCAAGGAATGTGTGAGTGCTCGTGTATCTGTGTATGAGACAGATGGAGAGAGAATGGAGAAAGAGCAGCAGCAGCAGAAAGAGGCCCTGCACACTCACTGAGTCTCCTTCCCATGAGTCTGGCTTCCTGGGGGCCCTCATGGTGGATGACAAACACTATGCGATAGCAACTGCACTTGAGTCAAGAAGTTACAAAACAACTATAAATATTAACATTTCTTTCTGTTTGACCACCCAAGGTAATATAAACAAATTTCAGCATGTATATGCACTGCTTTTCTTTTTCATACAGAGAATACCATGAGTTTGCTTTGCAGTTTACATGGTGCTCCCACACCCCATACTGCTTATGATTCTCACTTCATAGTTACCCGTAGGTTTGTGTGAACTGGTGACATTTGGGCTTCAGACGTAATGAAACAGTTGATCTCTGAAGGCTAGAGCAGGACAGAGGTGGACAGCTAACTTTCCGGGCATTTTGTCAACTGTAGCATCCTTGGCTGATTGGGAACCTTCTGATTCAGACATACAACATCATTGTCCAAAGCCTCTCAAGATGAAATGTAGTCTAAAGTGTTTGTTTTAGAGGCAGGGCATGGCTGCTGTAGTAGTGTTAGGGAAAGGGTATGTTTCTTGTATCAAAGTGCCATCATAGTGGGACCCAGAAAATGGTTGTGATAAGACTGAGCTATGCCACAGACCCTTCCAAATATTTCATGCACTCAAGGCATGGTTACCTCAGTTAGAAGAAGTGTGACTGCTCTCCTCACAAAGAACTATAAAAATCAAAGAATCATCAAGCATTTGCAAACACAAGCTCATGGAAATGTCTAGCAGCTATGTCAAACATAAATCTTATTTTTCCAACAGAAGAATGGGAAAGAAGTATATTTTATTGGATTCTTATGACTGCTGAGACCTTGACCAGATTGGGATTGGCTGAGTTCCATTCATTGAATCATAAAATCTTATAACTGACTTAGGTACCCTGAGAGCATCTGGTTCAAATAACTTACATTGCAGATGAGAAAATGAACGTTCTGATATATTTAATTTCTTGACTAGGGTCATACAGCTTGTCTATGGCAGCGTCAGCTCTGGAAGCCCAGCCCAAGTTTTATGATGTCATAACTTGTTTCTTTTCCAGAAGTCCAAATGGACCTATAACTTGGAGTTGGCATCTAGGAGGTCTGGTAAAGATGTCATCCGAAGTTCTGTTTAATTGATAGGGACCCTGATGGGCAGGGGATCCTGAAATATATGTTAAGAAGGATTTTGGAGTCACATTCAGGCTTATCAGAAAAGAGCTTCCAAGGTTAAATATAATTTTCATCATGGGGAAAAAAAATGGGAGAGCCCAGGTGACACATGTTTCTCATGTAGAAGCACCCAATTTTCTTACAGTCATTATCAAATGTGTTTAAACTATAGATGACGGTTGTAGAAATTTGTTTTATAGGATTTTAGTGAGGGGCTGCAGAGGGCAAGTGTGGGGTTATAAATGGTGGTAAAATATTTTCTTTTTTTTTTTATTTTCCCACTGTACAGCAAGGGGATCAAGTTATCCTTACATGTATACATTACAATTACATTTTTTTCCCCACCCTTTCTTCTGTTGCAACATGAGTGTCTAGACAAAGTTCTCAATGCTATTCAGCAGGATCTCCTTGTAAATCTATTCCAAGTTGTGTCAGATAAGCCCAAGCTCCCGATCCTTCCCACTCCCTCCCCCTCCCATCAGGCAGCCACAAGTCTCTTCTCCAAGTCCATCATTTTCTTTTCTGAGGAGATATTCATTTGTGCTGGATATTAGATTCCAGATATAAGTGATATCATATGGTATTTGTCTTTGTCTTTCTGGCTCATTTCACTCAGTATGAGATTCTCTAGTTCCATCCATGTTGCTGCAAATGGCATTATGTCATTCTTTTTGATGGCTGAGTAGTATTCCATTGTGTATATATACCACCTCTTCCTAATCCAATCCTCTGTCGATGGACATTTGGGTTGTTTCCATGTCCTGGCTATTGTGAATAGTGCTGCAATGAACATGCGGGTGCATGTGTCTCTTTTAAGTAGAGTTTTGTCTGGATATGTGCCCAAGAGTGGGATTGCGGGGTCATATGGAAGTTCTATATATAGATTTCTAAGGTATCTCCAAACTGTTCTCCATAGTGGCTGTACCAGTTTACATTCCCACTAACAGTGCAGGAGGGTTCCCTTTTCTCCACAGCCCCTCCAGCACTTGTTATTTGTGGATTTATTAATGATGGCCATTCTGACTGGTGTGAGGTGGTATCTCATGGTAGTTTTGATTTGCATTTCTCTAATAATCAGGGATGTTGAGCATTTTTTCATGTGTTTGCTAGCCATCTGTATATCTTCCTTGGAGAACAGTCTATTCAGGTCTTTTGCCCATTTTTCCATTGATTGATTGGCTTTTTTGCTGTTGGGTTGTATGAGTTGTTTATATATTCTAGAGATTAAGCCCTTGTTGGTTGCATCATTTGAAACTATTTTCTCCCATTCTGTAATTTGTCTTTTTGTTTTCTTTTTGGATTCCTTTGCTGTGCAAAAGCTTTTCAGTTTGATTAGGTCCCATGGGTTGGTAAAATATTTTCAAGTCACCAAGTATCTACTATTTGCCTCAGCCTGTGCTGGGAACCATGAGGCTATGGAGTAGAAAAACCCTTGTTTTCCAGTAGCTTGTGCTATAGTAGGGGAAATCACCCAGCCCTCCCAGTGTTCTTATGGTAATTTTATAGGAACATAATGCTTTACATTTTCAAAGTGGTTTCAACGCATTTTCTTATTTTATATATAAAGGGAAAAGGAATACACGGTCAACTGTTAGTTTTTTTTTCTCATGCTCTTCACATGTGGAAGTTCCTTGGGCAGAGATTGAACTTGAGCCACAGCAGGTGACAATGTCAGATCCTTAACCTGCTAGGCCACCAGGGAACTCCTCAAGGGCTAAATTTTGTGGTACTCATTTGTAGATGTTTTAGGAAAAAATCCTTTGAAGGGGAGAGCGAGAAGAAGGAAAGTTTTTTTTTACTAAAAAACCCTCTAAAAAGAAAGGCAATATGTAGTACTTTAAAGGATCTATTAATGAATATTTCATTCAGATACTCAAATGGGAGCTTCTCTGTCAATAAAAACTGACTAAATGGAATCAGTAAGTTTATTGTTCACATTTCACTTCTTAAAAATTTTTCTTTGAAATTCTCTTCCTATTTCATGGTTTGTTGCTTGGCAGTCCAAGCTACGGAGCACATAATGCCTTTCGAGTTGTCAGCATGTCTAAATGAGAAGCCAGAGTTCAAATCAAGCCATCCAAGCATTATTTTCATCATTCCAAATCTCTGCTACCAATTCTCTGGGCTGCTGATGTCTGTCTTTCACTCAGTGAACAGAGAAAAAGAAAACTCAATCGGATCTACATTTTATTTATTTTCAGTTGGATGAGAAAACCCCCTTCTGCCTGAAAAGCATGCAAATGCTAAAACTTACCACAGAGTGCATTTTACCAAGAGTTATCACTGTGACCTTCTCAATGGCCACAACGCCAGCCACAAGGAATGGATCTGTTGTCAGTCAATACCTCCTCAAGTGGGCCCAGTAAATCTGTGTTTCTCAAAGTGTTTCTTATCTTTAGCAGAATCACTTGGATTACTTTCGCTGCTAAAAATGCCAGAGAGTGAGAGCGAAACACAGAGAGATACTGATTTATTATAAGAAATTGGCTCACACAGATATGGAAATGCAGGCTGGCAAGTCCAGAATCTTCAGAGCCAATTACCAAGCTGCTGTAGAACCAGCTTGATATCCCAGTTTGAACAACTTTGAGTATAAAGAATCAATATTTCAGTTTGAAGATTACCGGGCAGGAAAATTACCTCTTGCTCAGGGGTGGGCCATTCCTTAGTTCTCTCCAGCCCTTCAACTGATTGGCCAAGGCCCACCCCAACCAGGGAAGGCAATCTGCCTTACTCAGTTCTCTAATTCAAATGTGAATAGCATCCAAAAACACTCTCCTAATAAAACACAGAGCAATGTTCAACTAACTTTCTGGGCACTTCAGGCCCAGCTGAATTGATTTATAAAATGAACCATCACCAGAGAGTGTATCAGTGAGTATATGACCATAGAATCCCCACATACAAAGAAGCTGCCAGCTGGATATAGTAGTAGGTGACCATTTGACACAATAGATGAAGTACCAGCATGAAGACAATATTCTGTGAAGACAGAGTACAACCTTAAATCAATGACCTTTATATGATGCTGGGTTTCCAACAGGTGATCTATCTGTGTTCTGAGACAAGTGATGTTGCCAGCGACTTGCTTTAAGGATCCGTGCTTTCTATCTCTGAAACTCTAGGGATGTTTTTTTGGTTTAGAAGTCCTTGTTCTTGCAATAGTAACATGTCCTCCAGGGATAATGAAAGACTCCTATTCATCTTTACATCATGGCTGCCTTTTGGTCCTTTCAGACTCCTTGTAGCAATAGACCAGCAAGTTAGGAAAGGAGTTACCTGGAAGAAGTAACTGACCCTGGTAATCAGATGTAGGCAGGTCTCCTGCCAGGACAAGAAACCCAACAACCAGTAATCCACTGACACATCTCTTGGTACTACCCTGACAATTTTTATGGCGAATAGGTAAATGCAATAGCTACAGTCTGAAAAGGCACAGTAAGCAGGACCTCAGACCCTTCATGGACGCAAATGTCTGGGTTGCCTCAGTAATGAAGCCCTCTAGACCAGTAAAGGGTAGATTGGTAGAGGAGGAAAGTACTGATTATCAGCTGAGTTTCTTAGGCTAACTGCATAAACAAGGGCTAGATTTCATTCCAGTGATCCTCTTCCACATTTTCTCTGGAAAAGAGACTAACCAGAATCCCAGAGGAGCTGTTCCTTGATAGAGTGAACTTTTTTACATAAGCAGGTGGATATGAGCAGCACAGGAGTACATTGTAGTAAATGCTGAGGTTTGAATGCCAGATTCTACCTTCAGGACTATGACACTTAATTTCCCCATGTGCCGGGACTGTTGCCTACCATCCACTCATAGCTAAGTTGCTTACCAGAAATTTTCCTTGGCCAAAAGTTCTCTATCGTTTCTACCCAAGAGCAGCCCTTGTCCAATGACTGAACAATGTGGGGGAAAGGAAGCACAAAGGCCTGGCTCCCTCCCCTCCAGTCAGAACAAATCTGAAAGGCTATCCCAGCTCCAGAGCCAAGACCTTTGTTATGACTCTGTCACAGTTCACCTTCTCCCTCTGCTTAATCTTACTTCCTTTATCCATCAAAGATCTTATTCCTGAGAGCAGGCCCTACCAGGAAAATTCCTGCTCACAAGTATCTGTCCCAAAATCTGTTTCCCAGGAACTCAAGACAATAGAATATATCAATGACCCTTCAAAGTGGTCTTAATATAATTTCACAAATTTATTTAAGAAAAATAGATCTACTTCCATTATAGTACAACTTATTGGGGATAAATCTACCTCAGATACTTTGGGGCACCACTGGCAACAGAAGCTGATGTAATAAATAAAACAGCTGTCCATATCTGTAATCCACAGAATTCTTGATGCAAATGTCACACAATAAGCCAACTATGGAAATAACCATTTTCTAAGTAGATCCCACATAATTTGGTTAGTTCTCAAGGGTTTCCTCTAGGCCACTTTGAACTAAGAATCCTCTGAAGTTTACCCAAAAGATAGATTTTGGAGCTGTTGCTGGGCTCAATTTATGTGTCCAAAAAAGAGCCAGCTCTCTTGTCAGAAGAGAAATAGGGCTATGGTTTGCCTCTTTCCTAGGGGTCAATTTATTGGTTCTTTATCAAAATATAGATTATTATTTTGCAGTCTCAAAAAAAGAGAGATGGGTAAGTCTTACCATGTTCAAAGTTTAACAGATATCTCAAACTATTTTTCAGATTGACTGCAAATGTAAAGTCACAGAGCCTTAAGGCAAAAGTAAGCTGCGTCTTGCTGACTCTTTTTAAAATACAATACATCCAAATACTGCTATTTTTTTAAAATGTCTGGGACAGCTGGTGATATTTCAAGAGGAAAATTGGAAAGATATTTTTTATACCTTTAGGCAAGAGTGAATTATTTCAACAGCAAGTGGTTCAAAATCCCATTGAGCTCAAGAGGCTGGGTTTCCAAGGATTTCTAGTGGGCCCTGTATTTGGCATAATAAACTTCCTCTCTGGCTCCATTTCCTTCACGTCAAATAGCCACATGCCCTCTAACCAGCCCTTGAGACAGACCCCAGTGTTGAATGATGGATAATCGTCATTTTGGCCACTTCCCTTTAAGAACTATGTTTAGTTTACAAATACGAAAGCAACGTGAACGGCCCCCTTAGGAAAACAGTAAAAATACAATCTAAACAGTCTAAATTTCAAAGGTCAAATTCATAATTCTACACTCAGCTTAGTTTTCTCCCCAAAGGCGACGTGCTATTACATCCACTGTGAAGCACTCTGCATTCACACGTAAGGATTAGTCATAGGCTGTCAGAGCTGGCAAGGACCTCAGAGATATCCGTTGCTGTGCCTTTCTTTTACAGACAGACAAAAGGCTCCAGGGAAGCAAGAGCAGAGTGGAGGAGGAAAGAGACACAAAGTTAGCTACACCAAGTTTCTTAAGTTTGTTCATAGACAAGTTGTGACCCGGCTACTTATTGAGAATGTTCTCTATGCAGTAATTTCTCCCATCTCCTCCACTCAGGCTCCACCACTCAGCTGCCCCCTGCCTGCCCTCAACTCCGTCACCTCTCCCAGCAAGCTCACATCTCTCCGAAGGCTTAAATCACTCTCAGGACAGCCACCACGCTTGTTATCAAACCCTTTTACCTAAAATGGATAAGTGCAGGGCTCTGTGGATGCTGGCTATGCCAGAAACCCAGAGGCAAGAAGCTGATTATGTCTCCTCTTTGTTTACCACCTGCTGAACCCAGGAACCAATGCCCTCCTTCTCTTAGGATGACTGAAAATGTCTCATCTTTGTCTTCTTACCTAAATCCAAGCACGTGATGCCTTGGTCTACCTACTCTAACTTGTCCTAACACCTTGCTCTCTTTTCTAAGCCTTCTTAAGATTTCAGCCTCTGCCTCAGCTCCCCCATCACCTTCATTCCTCTGCCTTCTCAACTGTACTCCTTCTCAGTGACAAAGGTTATGTTTCTTTTCTTAGTGCAAGTATGTTTTAGACCAGTGGCTGTTGTAATCCTGGACCAAGATCTGGGATCTAAAGGTTGGAGACTGGGATCTGTTCTAAAATGAAAGGTTGAGAGGTCCTGGAGGACTGAAAGTTCTGTAAAAAAGATCAAATCACAAGAGGTCTTTTATACATGTCCTTCCAATGCTGCAAATCTTAAATGCTTTGAAGCTGTAATTTCACCACAAAAGTAGTTTCCTCCTGGACATTTTGTAGGGGGCAAAATAGTGAGATGAGATGAATAACTAAGTAGATGCCATTTGTTCTCTTTATAATGTAGACTTTGTCATGTGTAAGAGACAAACTCTTTGGCATTGATGTTTGCTTAATAAAGGAGCTGGCTGCTGCCAGTGGTCAGTATCAGTGCCACAGCAGAGTTGTTTAGAGGCATGGATGAAACCTGTGCTCTATGGGCATCACCAATAGGAGAGAGTAGTAAGTATGGGAAAGCAGGAGTTGTGAAGGCAAAAGGTCCCAGGTACCAAACCTAATTCAACTGCATCTTACATAACCTTAACACAAGTCCTGTAACCTCACTGAACGTGTTTTCTTATCTGCAGAATGTTTTAATGAAACTTTCTTAATGGATTTGAGGTGAGGATTCAATAAGATGATTTTATATATATATATATATATATGTAAAATTCAAATATGTGTGTGTGTGTATATATATATATATATAAGTATATATATATATGGTGCCCAGTCTGTTGTATAGACAATAAGTGATTGCAGTTGTTTTTAGTAAAACCAATTTTTAGAGATTCAAGTTAGCATACACAATGGCAATACTCTGATAATCTAAAAACTATACTACAACATAAACTTTTAAGGCATATTCCATTCTTTTTCTCTATCACTTTCAGTGCCAGTTAAAAACAAACAGCTTCTTTTTCTTTTATTTCTGCATTTTCTGCTATGTGTAAATAGTTAGTTTAGAAGGGAAGAGCTGAAATCCAGGAAACTCACAGATTAGAATAATTGAGAGTCAACAGAGAGGAGTATGAATTTTTTAAATGACATCACAGGTTGATATCACATCTACCAATCAGATCATAATATCATTCATGAAGGCATTTGATTTCTATTAAAAACTGAAAAGGCAGATATTTTAATTCAATTTATAGATGAGAAATTTCAGGCTTGATGAATCTGTGATCTGTCTAAAGTAAAAGGGCTTGTTAATAAGAAGACAAGATAGGAGTTCCTCTCGTGGCGCAGTGGAAACAAATCCAACTAGGAACCATGAGGATGCGGGTTTGATCCCTGGCCTTGCTCAGTGGGTTAAGGATCTGGTGTTGCCATGAGCTGTGGTATAGGTCACAGATGCAGCTCAGATCTGGCATTACTGTGGCTCTGGCGTAGGCTGGAGGCTGTAGCTTTGATTAGACCCCTTGCCTGGGAACTTCCATATGCTGCAGGTGCGACCCTAAAAAGCCAAAAAAAAAAAGGCAAAAACATAACAAAGCAAAGACTAAGGTTTTGGGGGGTAAACTTTCTTTGAGCTAAAACTCAGCCATAGAAAAGTATGCAGACTTTAAGTGTACAGTGCAGTAGACTTTCATAAATTGAACACATTCATATATTCACCACCCAGATCAGGAAATAGAATATTAGTAGCACCCAGAGCTACATATGCTACCACCAGCCATGACACTGAAGGTAACCAATGTCTTCACTTCTATCACCATTTATTAGTTTTAGAGCTTTAAAAATTGATATAAATCAAGATAAATGTTCTCTTTTATGCCTGTTTTATTTTGCTCACCATTATGGTTTTTTGAGATTCATCATCTTGTGCATGTACTTACCAGTAGTTTCTTAAAGTTCACTGCTGTATAATATTCCATTGTATAAATTCACCATAAGTTCTTTATCCTTGCTGCTGTAGAAAACATTTGGGTCCTTTACAGTTTTTGTCTGCTATGAACATAAATTGGACATCTACTTTGGTGTATATATGGGCACCACTTCCACTGAGTATATACCTAGGAGTGCACTGCTGGCTCATAAGGTATTTTTTAAAGCAGCTATATTTCTTGATTGTGGGATCAACATTAACCTGTAAATAGCCTCAGCACGAGCAGACTTCCTTCTGATGTGCATGCAATGGAATGACAAGATCAGGGGGCTGAGGAGGTTAAGATAGAAATCTTTTTGGATCCAACTGGTACTGAGTAGTATTGTACCAGATGTGCCATAGAAAGAACCTTTAACAGAGAGCCTGGAAACCAGTTTCAAATACTGGTTTGTCACTTAATGTGCCATCTCCAACAGTCTTAGTGTCTTTTCATTGTTTCCTCTATCCAAATTATTCATCCCCTTCCTTTCATCTTGAGTAACTCCTACCCATCCGTTAGGACTCAGCTTAATTCTCACTTCCTCAGCACAGCCTATTCTGATATTGCCAGTTTGGATTCAATTTGCTGTTACTTGTCTCACAGAAACCTACACTTTTCCTTTTAAAAAAAAAAAAACAAAAAACAAACTTATCTTAACCATAGGTTTATAGTGATTATTTTTATAAGTATTGGTTTATCACCTTCATCATTAGATGGTAAGGTCTGTGAGGACAGAGGTGTGTCCTTGCTTACCACGTGTGCTTGGGGGTCCCCAAGATCACCCTCAGGTTCAGTCATTTTCTAGGAGGACTCACAGGACTTGGCAGTGAGAGGGGGGAAAGAATACCGATCACATTCAACAAAAGGAAACCAGGCATGAGCCTCCTGGCCCAGTGAATCCCACAGAGGAACCTCATTTCCCCCAGCAATGTACTGTCACCACACATGTGGAATGTTACCAAGCAGGGGAACCCTTTAGATGCTCAATGTCTGAGGTTTTCACAAGCAACTTATGACATAGCCTCCCTCCCCCGCTGCCGCCAGCCTAGCACGTACCTAATCCCAGACTCTTGGAAGAAAAGTAAATGTTCCTCATAGACACTGTTTGGATAAGTCATTTAGGTGCAGCTAAATTACTGCTACTGCTAAGAGTAGAAAGAGATACTCTTTATCATCATTTCTGGAAATTCAGGGAACCCTCCCCAAATTCATATTCCCAGATGTCAGAACATCATCGCCATGGATGGTTCTCAAGATAAGGATTTCATTCAGGAAAAGTATCAAGGGATATTGGTTAACAAACTTAATTACCTTTTTGGGCTTTCTTTAATTGCAGGAATTTCAGAGGTTTTAGTTGTATAAATCTCCAAGGTAGCATGAGAAGATAGAGCATATAACATTTCCCAAATTCTTTGACCATGGAAAATTTCCTTTTATTCTTTTTTCTTTATTCTTTATTCCTCTTATTCTTTTAAGGGATTACTGTTCTGTGAAGAATACGCTGACAGATGTTCTAATTCCAGTCCCTTCTTTCAGGCCAGTCACTCTCCACCTCGGCATTCTGCTGACAAGGCTTAGGGTACCACAGTCCATGGAACATCGTCCAGTTTTCACAGAACCTATTAGTGTTACAGTTGTTTCGCCCATTAATTCTTTTACTTCCTTCTCAGCTACTTGTAATCATGACCTAACCCCATAACACACATCAGTGATTCTGAATCACAGATAATGGAAAAGTAAAGGGGTCAAGCATATATGTGTTGCCTGATAACAAGACAATATTCATTCCACATCCCACCTTATATGACACAATTTCTGTTTCTTGGCAGAATTTTACAAAGGTAACTAAATTTGCAGAGGTAACCTAATTGAAACTCCTTACTTGTTACTGACCATACAGCACAAATAGTGTAGAACAGAAGTAATTAACCATCGTTCCAGTTGAAGACCTACATTCAGTTCCTTTTTTATTTTCTTCGTGACTTCCGGAGTTGAGACTACTGAGGTGAAGGCTGTGTCAAAGAGGTCATAAACAAAGCCACTGCTTTGGATAATTAATATATAGTGCTATGCTTTTTTTTCAGGCCAAGACTATTAATTTTTGAAAAAGTGCTATGTATATTCATACAGGAACTCATTTAGAAAAATGGCTTTCATATAAACATTAGAGGGACACCTTATTTTTCTTCCCAGGTTTAATTGAACATTTCTATACAAAGCAGATTAAGTAAAATAGGGTCTGAGCTTTTCTGCAAAGCAGTAGTTCACTAAGTTTAGCTAGGTGTATGCTTAATGAAAGACTTTAATTTTTTTCCATCAGTATGGAAACTGAGACAATGCTTCTTTGTTAAACAATTCAGACCATGCATTTAGACACCTCAGCCCCTTCTGAAGGCATTAGTGAATTAGCTGGCAGCAAGTCACAGTCATGAGCAATGAGTACAAACAGTGCCTCCCAAAGTGACAAACTTTTTTCCAATCCTAAAGATAGGGACCAAGGCTTTGTATTTTCATAATGAGGATAAAAGAGAACTGCTTCAAAAATAATGTTTGGCTGGAGCTTCTTTTATTTTTATTTATTTATTTACTTTTTTTATGGACGCACCCACAGCATATGGAAGTTCCTGGGCCAGGGATTGATTCCAAGCCACAGTTGCAGTCTACGCCACAGGTGTGGCAATGCCAGACTTTATAACCCACTGTGCAGGGCCAGAGATTGAACCCAGGCCCTTGCAGTGACCCAGGCTGCTGCATTTGCATTCTTAACCTTCTATATCAGAGTCAGAACTCCTGGCGCCTCTTTTTTGAGGTCATTAATCCCATTCCTGAGGACTCCACTCTCAGGACCTCATCCCAAAACTCCTGAGACCATCACAATGGAGACTGGGTTTCAGTATGAATTTTGGAGGGGACATACACATTCAGTCTATAACAGGAATGGTCCATAAACTTAATGCATAAGAATTAACTGGGGGTATTTTTTGTAATGAAGATTAGGGAGCCCCATCCCAGATCTGCTCAATCAGAATCACTGGGAATAAGGCCTGGGAATCTATGTTTTAACCTGCCTTACATATGATTCTTGTACACAGAAAAACTTAATAATCTTTTCAGATGATCACAGATGGAATCATATCCTGTTCTCAGAGTCATTTGAGGTGACTTTTAGCTGAGTTTTGAAGGATGAGTAGGCTCGAGAGTTAAAGCTGAAAGGTGGGACACATTCTAGCTGGAAACAAGGGCCTGGGTGGACACCAGAGACAGAAAAATAAATTATACTTACTGAATGATGAGAAGACCAGGTCTGTTGGAGATGAGGTAGAATGCAGGCGAGTAGAAGGAGAGAGTTCACTGGAGTTGATCTGGGGCTGCTTGTCTCAGTGGAAAGCATCCTCTTCCCATAACCAAGAAGGAGCAGAAGGTCCCCTGGGTGACCTTGGCAAGTGAAGCAAACTTCATAGGCTCTAAGATGGAGAATGTGCTCTTGGCTGGGGGCAGGGGGCAGAAAAGAGTTCTCCATAGTGTATGCACTGCTTTGTTTTGAATAGTCTCTTTACGTATTAATATTCAGCTTTGGTCCAAAAATTTCGGAATAAGCTCTGATGATCTAATTTTGTCCACAGCATTCAGAAATGAGCTTTGCTGATGCGTCTGCATTCTAACATCCTGTGATAAAGCAGTGCTAATGGGCTGCTGTGGAGGATGGAGATAAGCACACACGGACTGTGATGTAGTTGCCCTTCCTTTTTTTACAATTAACTTTGGAATCTGTTGTGCCTTTTAGGGTCTGAAATAAAGTGGTAGGCAGTGGAAGTTTCGTCAGTTCCATTTCCTAGTACCAAAGGACAGGAGATCTTGCTATTTTATTTTATGTTCTATGATTATTTTTCTAAATTTAAACTTCTGATCCTATCACTCTAAATTTTCATGGCTTTTCACTCTTAAACTGCTTTAACTCCCAATTTAGGGTGTGTGCAGATGACTTTTATTGAGTACATGGCTTGAACTTTCCATTGACTCTCCTCAGAGGGAAGCCTATACTCTGGGAGAACATCAAGGGCTAAGCCACAAGCTCCCTGCAGCTGTCACGCTGGAAGGACCCCTGAGCCATGCTCTGAGGGTTTTTCCTTCTCAGCCTCTCCTTCCATCAAGCTGTGTCCTATGGCTCCAGTGCTCTTCGCTCATGGCACACAACACAAACCAGCCTGAGGCCAGTTGTTCTTATTCACAGGCCAGCATGAGGCCAAGTCCTGGGCTGAGTGTGGAAGGACCATGTAGGGCAGAGCATGTTACCTATGAAAGCAACCTCCTGAAAGCTCCTCTCAGACCCCCTTGGAAGGGAGTTGTGGTCATGAAAGGTTATACTTCCACCCTTTCTACTCCAGGTTATGAGATTCTTGGCCCAGGAAATTTTAGAGAGGCAGGCAACTCAGTATGTAAAAATGACACGCTCCCTGCCTTTAAAAGGAGACAGTTCATCCATCCTGAAATAATGAGGCTTGATTTGGGATGCCTGACCGTGAGTGATGGATCTCTAATCCATTGTAGAGAAGTGGCACTTATTTGATTGGTACTGCACCTAGTGGTATAAGGAAATGATTTCTGGTTCAGATTTGTTGGTATCAAATACAGATTTATCAACAAAATAGAGAAACTCTCCAGGATGATAAATCTGTGTGGAGCTCAACCTGTAGACCATAGAGCACAAACTGAATATCCAAGCCTGAATGCAAAAGTGGCTCCATAGCTCCAGCACTTCATTCCCCAAACAAAAGAGCAGGATTAAGCCAATCCCCGTGGAGCTGGCGCAAACCCTGTTCTCTTCATCACTTCAGGCATTCTTGGCCTCTCTTATTGCAAGGCTGGGTTCTCAGCACCCACTGCTGCCAGAAGTGGAGCTGGAGGCACACACAGAGGACAGACCAGGGTCCCCACCTCCCTCAGGCATGGGCACACCGCCCAGGAACCCCCCAGCCTAGGTCCCTGGCCAGAGCCCACCTGGCTCTGTGCTCCTCCTGCTTCAGGGCTGCCATCTCACTTCAGATTTCTGAGTCTCTGCTGTTGCTAATGTTGTTGTGATTGAAAAAACTGATGAATGATTTGAAGCCATTTCCCAAAAGCATGGGGCAGCTTGTCCTTCTGGGTTAACACCCAAGCTGTTATTAGTGAAAGCTACTTTAACGTACATATTTTCTTTGCTTGGGAGCCAGGAGCCAGCAATCAACCACAGCTGTCTCTCTGTGTCTCCCGTGTATTTACATAATGTCCCCTGCCCCTCCAAGGCGGGCAGAGTTTCACTCCACCTTCCTGGCTGGGGAAAGTGTGAGTTTTAAACAGAGCAGGGAGAGCCCCCCCACCCCACCCGCGAACTGTTTCTTCCTTGGTTCTGGGTGTTTTCTTGCTCAGGAATGCCCCCTCCAGTCTCCACAATCATTTCTGCTCCCCTTTCCTTGTACCTGAGGATGCCTGAAGTGGCCTGAGGGAAAATCATGCTGTTGAAAGTCTGGCAGGGAAGTGTTAGTTGTGTGACTGAGGATGCGTTATTAAACTTGGCTGCATTTCAGTTTTCTCTGTAAGACTCGGACTGGATATGAGAAGTTTTGAATGCAGCGTGTGGCATGGAAAAAGTACCCCAGTGATGGCTGGGAGTTCCTGTTGTGGTTCATTGGGTTTAGAACCTGACTAGTATCCATGAGGATGCAGGTTCAATCCCTGGCCTCATTCAGTGTGTTAAGGGTCCGGAGTTGCCATGAGCTTTGGTGTAGGTCACAGATGCAGCTCAGATCTTGTGTTGCTGTGGCTGTGGTGTAGGCCTGCAGCTCCAATTCGATCCTTCTCCAGATGCCACAGGTGTACCCCTAACAAAAGGGAGAGAGAGAGAGAGAGAAGAGAAGGAAGGAAGGAAAGAAAGAAGGAAGGAAAGGAAAGGGAAGGAAGGAAGGAAGGAAGAGAGAGAGAGAGAAAGAAAGAAAGAAAGAAAGAAACAAACGTAAAGAAAGCAAGAAGAAGCACAAAAAGACAATAAAGAAGAGAGGAGAGAGAAAAACGCAAGAAAAAGAAAAGGAAGGAAGGAAGAAAGAAAGGGAAAAAAAACAAAGTACCGCAGTGATGGCTATCAGCCTTCTCATTATTGTTATATATTAGTGAGAGAGACTTGCTAGAGCATCTGGGAGTCATCAGACCCCTCTGTCCTACATCCCATTCATCTACAAATAAGACATCTTAGGCCAGCAGTGGGGTAGATGGAGCCACTGAATTTGTCTTGAGTCCTAAAGCTACCCCAAGAATCAGAGTTGGGCTGGGAGAGGTACTGGCCAGCTAGCAAATAATCTTCCTCTATCTACCTTGAAATTTGAATGCCTGTGGCCTGAAAGGTTAGAGCCCAGATGGAAACTGAAATACCTCCTAGCAAATGCTTCTCCCCTCCAATGACATCAATAATAGGTATATGTATGGATGCACATTTAATATTCTGAGTTTTTGACATTCTTCTGCCAAAATATCTGCTTCAAGGTAACTTGGAGGCTGAAAACATCACCAAAATATGGGTTTGGGCATCTGAACACCTGGGTTCTAAGAGTGGTGTGCTGGTAAACCTTTCCTCTGGAAAAAAAAAATTGTAATGTTTGACAGTTTCTGTAGATATTCCCACTGAGGCTGATTTCAAGCTTTTAACCTTGAAACCATGCTCCATAGAGTTAACAGAAGTGATAACTAATAGAAATTCTTGAACTTGACTTACAGAATAACAAATAAGGCAATCCCCCTTTGCTTATAAATGCCTCTGCTTGTAAACTGCCTTCATTGATTAAGTTCACTTTAGTTTTTTCTTTCTTTCCTCTATTTAATTGCACATCTTCCTAGCTTCACACAGCCCAGTTGTTTCATAGGAACTTGGAGTTAACTCCTGCCCTGTGCAGGCTGTCTGGGGACTGATTGAGACTCCTGAGCCTAAAACAGGCCCTAAAACTGGGCCTGATGTCCAATGAATGGCCTTTCGATGTGAGGGCTGGGAACCCCACCCTTGGGTCATGCTAAGCACCTCCATGTTGAATGCACAAGGCCCAGAGCACCTGTGCAGGACAGCTGTTTCCTCCCCTTCCCTGCCTCCAGTCACTTTCCCTACTCCTAAGACCGTCCTGCTCATCCCATTAATATCCCAACCCCCTGACCTTCAGGGAGGCAGTTCTGGTATTTGTTCTTTCATCTCCTTGCTCGGCTGACTTGTGAATCAACTCGTCCTTGGCTGTAAACCCGTGCCTCTCAGCCTTTGGCTTGCTGCATGTCAGGCAAGCTAACCTGGTTATCACTAAACACAAGATTGGAAAGAAATGAGCACAACTGGTTCTTGTGAGCTGGTAAAAACCACTCTAACACAGCAGGGCTTCCAGACCATCTCTGCCCCTTCCAAGATGTGTTTTGTGAACCAAACCTTACTCTCTGGGTTTCTCTTTTCTCATCTGTACAAACTAAGAACTTAATCCAGACTAAAGTTTCCGAGTCCGGATGATAATAAAAAAAATTCTTGTCTCAAAGAAATTTAGGGAACTTTGGGTTCAACAAAAGAGACCAATTAGACAGGTTTCTTTATAACAGGACCCCTTAGATACTTTAATATGATTTTACTATTTTGACTCTGTCAGAGGAAGCTATAGAATTTAGCTTTTCCCAAATGCTTTTTAAATGGCATGGCTGTTAACAATAGCCAGAACTCTGTACCAGATGGTGTTTTGCAGCTTTAAAATTGAAAGAAAGGAAGGATGGTAGGAAGGAAGGCAGCCTCAAAATGTACCAGCCTCTCGCCCACTCCTACCAGCCAAGCAAATCCCTCACTTCTGAGTTAAGGGAGCTAACCTTTGTTGAGAGCTTACTCAGTGCTGCCTGTGAAACTCACCTATACAAGGTTTTCTACTTTAAAGCTGACAACTTTTCTGAAAAACAGGAATTGTTTTCTTCTATCCAATTTCCAGATTAGAAACCCGAGCCTCACTCAGGGTCACAATGTGTTTGAAGTGAAGGAGGCAACTAATAACTGCCGATCAAAAAGTGCCTCTCCCAAAGACCCTACTAGAACAAAAGGAAAGCTACATTATAGATGGATAATCACTTCAGAATCTGTAGGTGGAGATCTATTTTAGCAACAGTGACACCTTGTGGCCATGTCTGCCTCAGCTTAGTAGCCAGAGAGACCGAAAGGGATGCTTTCCTGGGCAAGTCACCCCTGAGAGCAGCGAAACAGTCGCAACAGGAAGAGAGTCCTGAGAATGTTGAAAGATCATTTTGTCATTTCAGAAATAACCTGAGATTAAAAGAATTAGAGCCATCCTTTCTTCCCTTTTCTCCTCTTCTTTTCTGATTCCTATGATAAACCAAGAAGCAAATATGTTTGCTTTTACATCATACCCTACCCATATCCCAAACAAAATGGAACATATTTTAAATGCATGGATAACACTTTGATGTCATTAAAAAACACTAATGGGCTGTATTTAATTTCAATGGGACTTTCATATTCTGGGAGGCCCTCTGTGAATCCCTTTCTTGTGTTTTCAGAGAGATTGCAAGATGCTTCTTAATGAGATGGAAAAACACACATTTTTTCTAAAGCAGCCAAAGTGATGTTAGGTTCTTAGAAGATAGCAGGGTTATTGTCAAGTCATTTAAAGAAACGTCTGGAGGGAAATCTTACTAAGATACAAGGGAAGATAAGAGAGCCAAATCTGAACAAGCTGGCGGAGAAGGTGAAAAAAAAAAACAAACCATTTTATCACCCTTTTATTATAAAACTAAAGCCATGCACTAGATCCTCAGACCTTCAGGGGAGCCAAAACACTGTGGAAAGTTCCATTTGGGGCAGTTAAAGAGGAGAGAGTTGAAGATGCACGTGAGCTTGATGCAGATTTTTAGGGGGGGAGGTGGTGAGGTGAACAAGGAAAGGTTTACATTTTGCAGAGGCAAAATACAAAGGTGGAAAATGAACGTTTTTGACTCACACTTATGTCATGTTGCAACCACGATGACTCTCAGAGCTTTGTTATGCCAGGCACAGAGAAGAGAGGGAGTCAGGAGAGCCATACAGAAGACCAACTCCAAAGCACTTGGGTGTATGGAAAACCTCGATGACCCCCCATGCCCTGTCCCCTTAGTCTGTGAGGATAAGGATGGCATGGGGAACTTAGGGCAAAGGAAAGGGGAAACAGGACACAAAGGAATGGGGCAAAGGTTAGAAATGAAAAAGTTAGGAGAATGAGAGGAAGGGAAGGAAGCAAGAAGAAGAGGTTTCCTTAGCAGTTAGGGGACCAACTAAGCTATTTTTAGCTGGGAAATCTTATTCTCAAGGACCTGTGTGGAAATCCCCCCTCAAAATGCCTGGATGAGGTGGGAGTCAGTAAGCACAGGAAAGTTAGGCAGAGATTATATGACCCTGGACTTGCACATATATATGTGTGTATACACACACACACACACATATATACATATATATATATATATATTTTTTTTTTCCTGACCAGAATGTTCTCCCAACCCTCATCCCTGACTCTCCAGCAGCACTTCTCGTGACTAGTAAGCCCTTTCAGATTCACACCACTACACATCTCTTCTCCATAATCACAGCTTACAAACACTGCATGTCAGACATGCATGAGGTACTCACTGGGTGAAGAGGCAGGAGGAAGGGCAGCAGAGGAAATTCTCTGCAGACGCCCCTTTGTAACACAGTTCGGCATCTCTCTTGCTATGCTTACTGTTGGTTTTGAAAACAATAGTAATAGACCCAACCAAGGCCACCTAAGGATCCTGCCTACTTTTGAGCCTGATCTGGTCATTCTTTCACCAAGCCCATCTCCCATGCTCAACCCTTCTGGATTGCTCTCTTGGTCAAAATTACCCCAGCTGCTATTCCAGGTATAGGAAGCTGTCTTCTAAAGAGTAAGATGCCTGGGGAATTCCTGTGGTGGCTCAGCAGTAGTGAACCCAACCAGTATCCATGAGGACGTGGGTTCGATCCCTGGCCTAAATTCATTTTTTACAGAAGCTAGACAAAAGCCTATTGAAAATTGAATTCCTAAAGTTCCCGTTGTGGCTCAGTGGTGGCGAACCTGACTAGTACCCATGAGGACTTAGGTTCAATCCCTGGCCTTGCTTCGTGGGTTAGGGATCCGGCATTGCTGTTGCTGTGGCTGTGGCGTAAGCTGGCAGCTACAGCTGCGATTCGACCCCTATCCTGGGAAGGTCCATTTGCCTCTAGTGCAGCCCTAAAAAGACAAAAAAAAAAAAAAAAAGTTGCCCGTATCCATAGTGTAGGACTGGAAACAAGGCGATACATACTAACTTAACGTATTTTCAGATAAGACACCCCTATCTTAAAAGAACAAAAAGAGAGAGAGGAAAAAAAGGCTTCACAATTTATCCTTGGAAGATGAAGCACCTTATAACCAAACAACCAGACTGTCTGTCCGAAGCTGCCAGTGCACTGCTCCCCAGTCAGCAGGAATGGGTGCAAGTGCCGTTTGGGGAATATAGAGCACAACCAGACCAGCTGTCAATAGATCTCTGATACCACTGCAGAGAGCAAGGTTTACCCAGCGATGTTTCTCTGGCCTGGGTTCCACATCTGATCTCCAAGATTCTCTTTTCTCTGTTCAGGAAATATACAAACTGATAAAGATATTATTATTTTTAAAAGAAATTTCTGGAAATGCAGAATCCCTAACCTCCTTGCAATCCTTCTTTTATACCTGGCAGAGCTGCAAGGCCAACCTCATTTAATTCCTTGAGGATCTGTCATTCTCCTGATTAAAGGAGTCCAGAGCTGTGTGTTGTTACCTTCAGCTTCTTGAAGAACTCAGTCAGCTCTGCCCTGACCTAACATGTTCAGCAGCCTCCTCCATGACAGACCAAGTCCACGTAGTTGGGACCTTTCCCCATTCCAAGACTCCTAAAGGCATTGCCTGTTGTTGATAAAATGTTTTGTACCATTTCAGCTGGTCTTTAATGATATTTCATGATACAGTTCTCTAGGTTTTTGTTTCTTTTCACATGTCCCATAAAGTTAATGCTATACTACTTGTTTATTATTTTGTTTATAAATTATTACTATAAATTATAAGTGTGTACTTTAGGAAAATGTGAATCTTAAGAATAATATATAGTAGAATATTAAACTTGCCCCAAATCTTACCCCTAGAATAGAGAGTTGAAGCTACTGATGTTTCCATAATCATACACAATGTACCAGAATGAACATACCTATCCAGTTTCTGTCTTTTATAAGGATTTTCTAAAATCCACCTTATTGAGATAGAGAAACAAGTTATTGGGCACCAGGAAAGGGTTAGGGCCTCTTTACTCCCACGGTGTCCATTATGAAGAGGATATATGGTGAAGCTGCCCCTCAATACAAGCCCCATTAAGAATTTCTACCCTCTTTAGCTCAGCTTCTCACTGGCTTTTTGATACCACTGAACAAGTTGTGAGGAAACAAAACTACTTTGACTGAACAAAGTGACAGGTGCATAAAGTACCAGAATATCTCGAAGTTCATCAAAAATCCTGCCTCGCATATGGAAAATGCAATCCATTTCCCTCCCCAACGACTGTGGTGAAAAGATTTCCTTTTCCAATATTCATTTTAAGATAAGGGGTAGTGAGACAGAGATCTATAAGCATTTGATTGTGGATGGTTTCCTTGAAGGTTACTTTAAAGCTATGACAGCCCTTTATCAGAACACAATGAATGTAAATGACAAGTAGTCATTTACAGAGAAAAATGTGCAGTCGTAAGAAAAGGAATAAATGTGCAGAGATACCTTGGGAGAGCAGACTGGGTCATAGTGGAGCTTCTTTTCCAGTTATCTCTGGAAGTGAGCGTGGTACACTTGGTAACTGAATTTGTTCAGACCTTTTTTTTTTTTTTATATGAGGGTTTTTCATTTGTCAAGAAAGGAAAGTAATAGAATAAATCCTTTGCTGACAGCATTCCTGTCTTTTGGCTTATTAGCATATGTTTTTACTAATAGCAGCATAGAATAAAGATTTTAGGGAGAGGACATAGGAATTAAGGAAATAGGATTTTGTGATTTCAGCCTAAGGTGAATCCATGTTCCCCATAGCCTTGCTGAGTGACCTTACCAAGTTGGCTGGTCTGATCTCATCTGTGGATAAAACTAGTTCTTATCTCATTGGATTGCTATGAAGGTAAAATGAGATGATGTAATAATGTGAGAGACAGAATGGGTTGCTGTGAAAATCTCTTAACTTTTCTTTACATTTAAAAGGAGAGAACCCAGTGGGGGGAAGTATTTGTTTTTGTGTTTTTTTCTGGGGGCATAGGGCAGTGATTCTTAATTTTGGTTGCATATTAGAAAAAGCCACATAATTTTCTGAAAGTAGCACAGCTTAGGCCTCACCCTCAAAATTCTTACATAACTTCTGTGAGGTGGGGTACAGACATTGGTGTTTTTTAAAAGCCTCCCAGTTGATCTGAATACACAGAAAAAACTGGGAAACACTGATTTAGAGATGACAGAGCTAATGGTAGAATCTCTGAATCCCATCTTCTTGCCAATTATTTCGAATTTTTTAATTGATGTTTCTCATTTTCCTATCTCCTCAGTTTCCTAGTTTATCATCTTTTTTTTTTTTTTTTTACTGTGTGCATTTTGTGAGCCAAGAGCCAACTCAAATTCTTTTGGGACTAGGCAGAGTTTAAATAATCAACTCTGCAATTGAAGGATGAACCAGCAATCACCAATTCCAATATGTTAAGATGTTTCCATGGAATCTTAAGGAAAATATTAAAAAGGTCTGAAAATAAAACTTATTTTTAAAGAATATTCATTGAATATGAATATTCATTTGCCCAATGCTTATTTTAGCAAAAGGAAATAGCAAAGAGATAAAGAAATAATAGGCATATATCAAAACTTCGAAAAGTTTGGATATGTTTAGAACTTGCTTAGTTTGCCCAATTCTCTATTAGCCTAAAATTCTGAGTGCAGAGCTTATTAATTTGTTGACTGAGTTCTTTATAAAGAGGGGAAAGCTTACATCAGGATTGGATTATTGAAATAGTGTAGCCCCAGTTATTTTAGGACCTGAAACTGTGAGACTGAACTGAATGAAACTGAATCATATGGTTCAACCTATATATTTGGTCAGAACTCCCTATAGTGTCACCGATTCTCTTGTTCATAATTAAATATTACAATAACTTAACTATAATTTTATCTTAATGAAATCAGAGCAGTCATATTAAGCAATTAGGGCACTATTAAGTCTTTCCAATGTAAGTAGAAAAATGATAAAAATCTTCCATAATTGATCAGATTTAATTCCACAGCACCAAAACTTGCTACTACAATTGAAAGAGGACATAGTTGGGGTAACTGCCTGTTAGGCACTTCAAAACAATAGTAGATATAAAAGGTCACAATCTCGACATAGCAAAAGGAAACACTGCTATAATTAAAACCCTAAAATATGAAAATACTCCACTTATTCCAGTTTATATATGTAAATCCAATCTCTTCCCTATTTAGGTTGCGCAGAACTTCTAATACCTTATGTTTTTATTTCCTTCCTGGCTGTGCTTAAGCATTAACATAAAAAACTACCAGAAAATAAATCTTTTGAAAATTAATTATGTTTTTTAACAACAAGATAAAATGGAGAGGAAGTATGGGTCCATTTTCTTGCCAGATAGCTTATGGGGAAGTAAGAGCCCTGAATTTGTCGTATTCCAGGCATGCTGGTAAAGTATGAGTTTGAGGCTGGAGATGTCACAGTATCTGTGTGGTGGTCTCTCCATCTGTAAAACAGAAGTGAGGGCATCTTCTACTTTCCTCCAGTTGGTATGGAAGTTGTGCAGTATTGAACTCTGTTCTTCCTGGCAAGGGAAGAAGACAAGACAGAGCTGTCTGTCATCACTAATCTATACAGTAGGAACTTCACAAATATATGAATCATATATGTTAGGAATTAATAGAGACTTTTAAAGCTCATTAAAAGCTTCCTGAAGTATGTGCCAATTTATATGTGTGTGTGTGTATATATATATATTTTTAAATTACACTAGCACATTCAAAGATGAATTCATTTTCCCTCATGTGCTCCCTCATAACCTCTGAGATGCAGCACATTTCTATTTCCCTGAATTGCTTTTTTCCCCACCTTAATTGGCCTCTCTGGATAATTCCACAGGATAAAGAGGAAAATAGTCTCTGGGATTAGTAACACTGAACAGGTGCAAAATATACCATTGAAAAGCTAGTTAAGTCTCAAAGGTGGAAGCTCCAACTATAAATTAAATGAGAGACGCATAGCCTCATCAGTGCCCATATGTTGGTCAACTGGGGATGCTCGTATCAGAACAATCTTTGTAAATGTAACAAGCCTGTTTCAATGCTACCCACAGCATGAAGCTGATTTCTATTTTGCATGGTAATAGATTATACAGCTTCAATTTTCTGTGGACATGCCCTAACATATTGGGTCTCTCAGGAGGCACAGCAGTGGCATAGACAAGGAGGGGCACAGGGCTAAGCAGTATCATGCAATATTTAAAACGTTTTTTTTTTTTCGTGATAACCAACAAACTGTGATTACCAAATAGAATGATTCACCATTCTTTCAGCTGTCAAACATAATAGCATCTATTAGTGGCTTGTTAGAGAATGACCACCTAAATGTCCAGTTTCTTAAAGATATGTGTGTTCTATTGATTATAAGATAAAATGTTTAACTTGCTGTATATAGAAAAGCAAGATTGTTGTATAGCTTGGCTTTTTACAGTGAGACATAAAGAAGAATGTAGCATCAAGAAAGCACACTGAGCACTGCCCTACAGGAAGTCATGCTAATACCTGCCAATGTTATGTCACCATGGTCTCACAGTTGTCACTTAACTGAAGTGGAAACAAGTTTTCCTCAGACTGAGTAGTTTCCGGGGACTCAGGACTGTCAGTGCTAAGGTAAAGAGAGCCCCAGACAAACAAGGATAAGTTGGTAGCCTACTGGAAACTTATCATTTACCATCAGTTCCTCTGATCTGAAATAGGGTAAAACTGTGTATCTACCCCAGCCACTGCCACTTCACCTGGATCACACCTGGAATTTCATAACTGGATCACTGGGTGGAAATTAAAGGGAGATAAAATAATAATAGATTTTTCAAGATTGCATAACTATTATACACTGGAGAAATAGTTAAAGAATTTCTTCACCTTTTTCTACATATTTGTACTGAGTTTGGGCACAGTGATCTCAGAGATGACTGGGAAGCCTTGACAGTATGATCTCCTGTCAAATAAAGGGGAAACTGAAAGGGTATGAGGTTGGGCTTAACTAATCTCAACCTAGATTAAAATGGTGATGTTATAGTTTTAGAGTAATTTAGGACCAGCTATCACAGACTTAAAAACTGTACTGCATCAGACTGAGATATTCCAACCAGATTTTCCTACAAGAGGCCATGAGGGAAGGTGACCCATTATGAGTAGTGAGTGCCTGGAGGTCGTGGAAATGTCCATGGCCATTCACCCTGGAATGTGGCATCTCCAGCACAGAGAATGAAACTGGGGAGGGGAAATATAGATTTAAAATCTAAATCTCAGTCTTGACCAGAATGTCTTTGGAGAGGGTAGTAACATTGATGGGAAGAAAGTCAACCAGGACACCAGGCAGAGTGGTGCATTTTGAGGTGCCCTAGGGAGGATGTGTTCTGAGTGGGACTGGATTTAACACTTTGCCAGGATGTTCACCTGATGTAACTCTCAAAACACGTGCAAGTGGCTCTCAGTTGGGCTACGAAAAGTTAAACTATTTTCCCCCCATTTTTCTCCCTAATTGCTTCTCTCCTCATGAAGTTTTAATGCCACAGATAGACTGTATATCTGTTTAAGCACTATATGCATTTCTGTGCTTTATACATTAAACGAGTAAGATGAGTAAGATGTTTTCACCCCTCAAGAACCAATTTTCATCCTGTGGCTGCAGTATCACACACATTGAGAATGCATGGAGAAGGGATAATATCTTGTGAGACATTGCATTCTCAAACTCTCAGGAGGTGAACTGCAGTGGAGCAAGTGGGCAGAGTAGTGATCAGAAAAGGCTGAGACCCCAGAAGACAGCCCGAATTTGCAGAGTCCATACACCTCCCTCCCTGCCGAAGTAAGACACCAGAGTACCTGCTATTGAATAGAATGTTCTCATTCTCAATCATCCTAACATGGTTATCAAAGGAAATGTAATTTTATTCTGTAGTTATAGGCTAGTAAGGCCAGGGAATATTTGGTTTACAAATATAATTCAAATATATTTTGATTAAAATTGATGAAAAAGATGGGGCTTAAAGCTCTCAGTGATAATGGAGCATCATGTACACTCAACAGTCTCAACAGAGAGACATAAAGGAAAAAACACAGACAGAAAATAATAATCAGGATGATTAGTGTCTCTGCAAAGAAAGGTAAAAGTTGAAATTATTAACCAATGGTGATGCTGTAGATTGTCTCAATGGCTACAGCTGGACTGGTATTTTGGTAAAAGTTAACCTTAGACAGTAATATAAGAATCAAAGTGCACAGCTAAGATTCATATTATAAACTCTGTCTACCTTCAGTCTTTTGCCCTGGGTACTGTGTTGCCTGCTCTGCAGAAAATGTGGCATAGTGGGAAATGAATTTGGTCAGGAGATTAGAGCTCTGTTTTCAGCTATGCTACCCTAGGCTCCTGATTCTTCACTTGCTGGCCATCAGTCCTGTAATCTGTAGAGTGCAGAAGCTAAAGTAGGTGTCTCTTCCACTTCTAACATTATTTGTAAATATCAAATTACCCACCTTGCTTTCTTATGTCCCAAAACAGCTCGTATTTGATGAGTAATCCAACCCTTGGCCATTGGGTATTTACTATGTCCTACTCTCCACACTGTATTGAGTATGGAGACAGGGCTGGATTAACTCAATTCATTCAGTTGGATCTTCTTTTCCTACTCACAAATATCTAAAATATATATATAAAGGTAAGATTTTAGAAGAAAGTAACACAGGGAGAGATGATGCAATGATTCAAATTTATACCAAGATATGAATATCAGATCCTCTCCTGAGAGTAGGGTTTGGCAAAAAGAAAGGGGAGAGAGACTAGGAGATTCAGAATGCCTAGACCTAGAGGCAGGACATGTAAGTAAAGGAAAGACTATCCAAGATGCAAAGACTGTTGCTGTTGCCGATATCCTTGATTTAATGCACATGAATATATCCTGAGCACTCCCAATGGGTTAGTGTGGCAATGCTTTTGGTTTAAGTTTTGGGTTTTTTTAGGAGTGCACCTGCGGCATATGAAAAGTTAGGGGTTGAATTGGAGCTAGAGCTCCGGCCTATACCACAGCCCCACCAATGCAGGGTCCGAGCCACGTCTGCAACCTATATCACAGTTCATGGCAACACCAGATCCCCGACCCACTGAGCGAGGCCAAGAATCGAACCTGCATCCTCATGGATACTAGTTGGATACGTTTCCACTGTGCCACAATGGGAACTCCGGCTTGAGTTTTATTATATTAAATATACTTATATAAATATAGATTCAAACCCTTAGCTGCCATTCTGTAACTGGGATGATGCATGGGAAATGACAGGAGTTGGTTTCAGTTGGTTAAAACATGGAGCATCAAGTCTATGATTGATGTGACCTTCAATGAAGTGAATATATCCAAATTAATGAAGTTAACAAATACAATATTCTTCCGAATGTTTTATCACTTCGAGCTTTTTTGGGTCTTTTGCAACATGAGTGAAAGTTACATAGACGAGGAGAAAGAAGTTAGTATGTGAAACCCAATAGAGAAATTATTTTTGACTTGGAGTATTTTTATTGGCTAGTGCATCACTGATCAGATTTGAGTTAAAAAAATGGTTTATTTTGTTATATGGAAAAGCAGCAGGAGTTCCCATTGTGGCTCAGTGGTTAAGGAACCTGACTAGTATCCATGAGGATGCAAGTTCGATCCCTGGCCTTGCTTGGTGGGTTAAGGATCTTGCCTTGCTGTGAGTTGTGGTGTAAGTTGCAGATGTGGCTTGGATCTGGTGTTGCTGTGGCTGTGGTGTAGGCCAGCAGCTACAGCTCCAATTTGATCTCTAACCTGGCAACCACCATATGCCATGGGTGCGGGCCTAAAAAAGACAAAACAAACAAAAAACATGTACTAACCCAGCTTTTGTATAACTCCAGAATCTGACTGTGAGGAAAATACTTTTTCCTCATTTTGTTCTGTGCAGACCACCATTGCAGCCCTTCTTCTATCACATTCTCCCACCCTGTACTGTGACCTCCAGCCATACTCCACATCAGCTTACTGGCAGCTCAGTTCATGGACTGTGTCCATGGGGTACACACAGCATGTATCTCTTACCACTTCTTGCTACCATTAGTCACAATCTATTTCCCCAATGGGCTATGAGCTCCCCAAGGGCAGCAATTGCGATTATTCATCGTAGTCTTCCCGGGCACCTCGCAGAACATCTGCATGATATATACACTCAATTAGTGTTAATTGAGTGAAAGTAAACTTTTATTTTCGGTGGCCTTCTAATTATGTGAAGCAGTTTAGCTATAATGAATACCAGAATCCTAAATGTGACATAGCAGTGTATCTCTGTTAGAAATTAAAACCTTTTAGAAACTGAAATGAATTTTAGTCAAATACATATTTTCTAAGCACAAGATAGCCTTAAATTACTCTGTTTTTCATGTCTTCTTTTCTGTAAATATGTAGGAAAATGGAACCTCTTTTTACTTTTTATTTGTCATCTTTGGTTTTAATTAGCTTTGGTAATGTAGAACAAAACATGCAGACTTAGGAAGCAGATAACGATATTTTTCATTTTTCTATCCCCATATTTGAAGGCCTGTAGATACAGCCACTTGGTGTCTAAATATTTATTTACAAAATATCAACAGATAGGAAAAAGTGTAAATAGAAATGCTAGTGATTTTAGTGGGAACTAGCCCTGAAATCTAAGATTAACTGGGCTTCAGATATTACAAATACATACTTATTCTTCTGTATCAATACTTATTGGGATCCAGCATCAAACACCAAGCTATGGCAAACTGTTTTGACATTTTCCTGGGCAATGGATGAAAAGACAAATAAGACAAAAGGACAAATGTTAACTCTATGATTCCGTTCATCTGCCTTCACTTGCCCAGATCTTTATAATGTGTTGTGCTATCTGCTATAGTGTCCTTGGGTAGATTTCACAAGATCATACACTAAAGAACTAGGATATGTTTTTAAAGAATTGTTGATAATTCCAGCTAACTTGTTAGATAAGAAAACAAGCTCAGGATGGCATGTCATTACATAGATCTCTGAAAGATCACATTGAGGTGAAGGATCTGTTAATAATCTGTTAATAATATTTTGGAATCCATTGATAATTATGTAAACATTCAATCAGTTTCTTAATATATCAGTGGATTTTTATTCAGTTATTTTATTATTATTATTTGCTTTTTAGGGCCGCACCTGCAGCATATGGAGGTTTCCAGGCTAGGGGGTCTAATCAGAGCTACAGCTGCTGGCCTACACCACAGCCACAGCAATACCAGATCCTTAACACACTGAGCGAGGACAGGGATCGAACCACAACCTCATGGTTCCTAGTCAGATTCGTTTCTGCTGTGCCACAACGGGAACTCCCTATCAGTGGATTTTTAATAAAGTTGCACTCTGCTTTGTTTTGAATGTGTTTATAGCTTACAACTCCCACAATTATTTGAAGAGGCTCAAAATTCAAATGCTCACGTGAGACTCTTAACTAGAGTCAGTGGGAAGAGATAAGCAATCTGGTAGTGTATGGGGCAATTTGCGGAGTGATTTTATCTTCCAGGGGACATTGACAATGCCTGAAAATATTTTCAGTTGTCTCTATTGGGGTGGGGGGGTCTGGGAAGTGGATTGCTACATAGCGGCTGGAGGCCAGGGGTGTTGCTAAATGTCCTGCCATGTCCCCAGTCCCCAGCAAAGCATCATCTGGCTCAGATTGTCAACAGTGCCAAGATCAAGCAACTGGGATATAGAGAAAGGAACAATGATTTGACCAGAAACTGTGTGTAATTAATATAACCAAACATTCAAGTTATCTTCATCTTTCAGATTGGTTCTCAAGTCACAACCAATAGAATTTTGCTGATGATAATTTTGCAAAGAATGTTGACATGTTCACCATTTACCTGTTTTTTTGTTTTGTTTTGTTTTTGTTATTGTTTTTGGATCCTCCCCAAAGCCAAAAGCTCAAGATGAGGTTGTCAGTTATGAAAATACTAGGGAGCCAAACTAAGATCCATTAAGGGTAGGACTCAGTAAGCATACATATAGTGATGGTTCTTGAACTTTAGTGTACCCAAGATCACCCAGGGAGCTTGTTCAAGATACAATTCTAGAACTTCTGACTGCGAGGTTATTATCATGGACATCAGCTCACTAGACCATAGTTTGAGAAGTATTAGTCTAGTGGAATGAATCATAAATGTAAACCTTGGACTGGAAGTTCCCGAACCTGGACCATCAGAATTGTCTGATGAATGTTTCAAAATACATAAAACATCTGTGTATTGGTCTTATTCCTAGAAATTCTGATTCAATAGATCTTGGAATAGGACTTATACAATTACATACATTTTAAAGCCTCCAAATTGATTCTATTTATTAATTTGCTGTCATAGTCTATTATTATATCATTTGGCCTAAATTCATTTTTTACAGAAGCTAGATAAACGTTTGTTCAAAACTGAATTCCTGGAGTTCATTGTGGCTCGGTGGTAATGAACCCGACTAGTATCCATGAGGATGCGGGTTTGAATCTGGCCTTGTTCAATGGGATAAGGGTCCAGGATTTCCATGAGCTGTGGTGCATGTCACAGACGTGGCTCAGATCCTGTGTTGCTGTGGCTGTGGGTGAAGGCCAGCAGCTGTAGCTCCAGTTCAACCCTAGCCTGGGAATTTACATATGCTACACTTGCAGCCATAAAAAGCAAAAAAAACACAAAAAACAAAAACAAACAAAAAACCCTGAATTGCTGGACAGTGCTTGGGCTAGGTATAAGATAGCTTTGATTTATATTTATATTTATATTTATATTTATATTTGTATTTATATTTATATTTATATTTCCCTAATTCCTGACTTTCCTAGCTGCATGATCCTGAGTGCTTCAATTAAGCTCTCTAAGGTTCCATTTTATTTACTTTTTATTTTTTTTAATGATTTTTATTTTTTTCCATTATAACTGGTTTACAGTGTTCTGTCAACTTTCTACTGTACAGCAAGGTAACCCATTCACACATACATTTTTTTTCTCACATTATCATTCTCCATCATAAGTGACAAGATATAGTTCCCAGTGCTATACAGCAGGATCTCACTGCATATCCATCCATCCATTCCAAAGGCAATAGTTTGCATCTATTAACCCCAAGTTCCCAATCCACCGTACTCGCTCTCCCTCCTCCTTGGCAACCACAAGTTTGTTCTCCATGTTCATGATTTTCTTTTCTGTGGAAAGGTTCATTTGTGCTGTATATTAGATTCCAGACAAAAGTGATATCATATGGTATTTGTCTTTCTCTTTCTGACTCACTTCACTCAGTATGAGAGTCTCCAGTTCCATCCACATTGCTGTAGATGGCATTATTTGTTCTTTTTTATGGCTGAGTAGTATTCCATTGTGTATATATACCACCTCTTCCGAATCCATTCATCTGTTGATGGACATCTAGGTTGTTTCCATGTCTTGGCTATTGTGAATAGTGCTGTAGCGAACATGTGGGTGCATGTGTCTTTTTCAAGGAAAGTTTTCTCCAGATATATGTCCAAGAGTGGGACTGCTGGGTCATATGGTAGTTCTATGTATAGTTTTCTAAGGTGCCTCCATACTGTTTTCCATAGTGATTGTACCAGTTTACATTCCTACCAACAGTGCAGGAGGCTTCCCTTTTCTCCACACCCCCTCCAGCATTTGTTATTTGTGGGCTTATTAATAATGGCCATTCCGACTGGTGTGAGGTATACCTCATGGTAGTTTTGATTTGCATTTCTCTAATAATCAGGAATGTCGAGCATTTTTTCATGTGCTTGTTGGCCATCTGTATATCTTCTTTGGAGAAATATTTATTCAGGTCTTTTGTCCATTTTTCCATTGGGTTGTTGGGTTTTTTGCTGTTGAGTTGTATAAATTGTATATTTTAGAGATTAAGCCCTTGTCAGTTGCATCTTTTGAAACTATTTTGAAAACTATTTTGAAACTATTTGAAACCATTTAGTAAATTGTCTTTTTGCTCATTTTTTTAATGGTTTCCTTTGCTGTACAAAAGCTTGTCAGTTTGATTAGGTCCCATTGGTTTATTTTCACTTTTATTTCTGACCTGAGAAAACATGTGTAAGGTTGATGTCAGAGAATGTTTTGCCTATGTTCTCTTCTAGGAGTTTGATGGCGTTGTGTCTTACATTTAAGTCTTTAAGCCATTTTGAGTTTATTTTTGTGCCTGGTGAGAGGGTGTGTTCTAGTTTCATTGATTTGCATGCAGCTGTACACGTTTCCCAGAAATACTTGTTGAAAAGAGGGTCTTTTCCCCATTTTATATTCTCGCCTCCTTTGTTGAAAATTAATTGGCCATAGATGTCTGGGTTTATTTCTGGGTTCTCTATTCTGTTTCATTGGTCTGTATGTCTGTTTTGGTGCCAGTACCACACTGTCTTGATGACTGCGGCTTTGTAATATTGCCTGAAGTCTGGGAGAGTGATGCCTCCTGCTTGGTTTTTGTTCCTCAGGATTGCTTTGGCAACTCTGGGTCTTTTGTGGTTCCATATAAAATTTTGGATTGTTTGTTCTAGTTCTGTGAAAAATGTCATGGGTAATTTGAAAGGGACTGATTGAATCTGTAGATTGCTTTAGGTAGTATGGCCATTTTTACAATATTAATTTTTCCAGCCCTGGAGCATGGAATATCTCTCCATTTCTTTGAATCCTCTTTAATTTCCTTGGTGAATGTTTTATAGTTCTCAGCATATATGTCTTTTACTTCCTTGGTCAGGTTTATTCCCAGGTATTTGATTTTTTTGGGTGCAATTTTAAAAGGTATTGTATTTTGTATTTCTTTTCTAATATTTCATTGTTAGTATACAGAAATGCAACTGATTTCTGAATGTTAATCTTACATCCTGCTATCTTGCTGAATTAGTTGATCAGTTCCAGTAGTTTTTGGGTTGAGTCCTTAGGGTTTTCTATATATAGTATGTCATCTGCATACAGTGACAATTTTACCTCTTCTCTCGTGATTTACCTACCTTTTATTTCTTTTGTTTCTCTGGTTGTTGTGCCCAGGACTTCCAATACTATGTTGAATACAAGTGGTGAGAGTGGGCATCCTTGTCTTGTTCCATATTTTAGGGGGAAGACTTTCAGCTTTTCTCCATCAAGTATTCTATTTGCTGTGGGTTTGTTGTAAATGGCTTTTATTATGTTAAGGTATGTTCCGTCTATATCCACTTTGGTAAGAGTTTTGATCATTAATGGATGTTGTACTTTGTCAAATGCTTTTTCTGCATCTATTGAGATGATCATGTGGTTTTTTACTTTTCTTTTGTTAATGTGGTATATAACGTCAGTTGATTTGCATATGTTGAACCATCCTTGTGAGCCTAGGATGAATCCCACTTAGTCGTGGTGTATGGTGTTTTTTATATGTTGCTGTATTCGGTTGGCTAAAATTTTGTTGAGAAGTTTGACATCTGTATTCATCAAAGATACTGGCCTATATTTTTCTTTTTTGGTGGTTTCTTTGTCTGGTTTTGGTATTAGGGTGATGGAGATGTCATAGAATGTCTTTGGGAGTGTTCCTTCTTCAACCTTCTAGAAAAGTTTAAGAGGATGGGTATAAATTTATTCTTGCATGTTTCGTCAAATTCGCCTTTGAAGCCATATGGTCCTGGACTTATATTTGTAGGGAGTGTTTTTATTACGTAATCAATTTCATTTCTAGTGATTGGTCTGTTCAGTTGATTTATTTCTTCTTGATTCAGTTTTGTCAGGCTTGAGGTTTCTTTTTCAAATGGGAATAAGAATGCCTAATTTGCAATTTTGGAATTTTGTAGATTGATTATTAAAGAGCCTGACATGGAGTAGGCACTCAGTAAACCACTTTAAGTTTTAAAGATAGATAGATATATAGGCATAAACAGACACAGCTAATATACTGAAGCTCCATCTGTATTTTAGGCACTGGTGAAATGTTGCTATTTCATTTTAAAATACATAATTTAATTTGTACTTTATAATAGTACAAAGTGAAATAGTACAAAGTGAAATGTGCTATTATAAAGTACTAATTAAATTATGTATTAAAAGCTAGGAATAACTACTGAAAGAATGGTGATAGTCTAGGATATAACTGCGCAAGGTAAAGGTCATATGTGCAACATTATACCAATATATAAAAAATGAATTGCACAATTTGCTAAAAAAATTTAAATTATAAAAACTGGCACAAATAAGTAGAATACCTGATTATACCATCATCCATTGACTATATTGCAATCAAATAAAAAAGATATGCCTGACCCTCAAAAGGTACTAAATCCGTAGTTCCCGTCATGGCGCAGTGGTTAATGAATCCGACTAGGAACCATGAGGTTGCAGGTTCGATCCCTGCCCTTGCTCAGTGGGTTAACGATCCGGTGTTGCTGAGAGTTGTGGTGTAGGTCTCAGACGCCGCTCGGATCCCAAGTTGCTGTGGCTCTGGCGTAGGCTGGCAGCTACAGCTCTGATTCGACCCCTAGCCTGGGAACCTCCATATTGCCGCGGAAGCGGCCCAAGAAATGGCAAAAAGACAAAAAACAAAACAAACAAACAAACAAAAGGTACTAAATCCCTTCACAGGCAGTGTCTACCAAACCTTCAAGGAACATGGAATTCCCAGTTTATACAAACTAGTCTAGAGCATAGGAAAATATGGAAAGCCACTCAATTTATTTTATGATTACACTGGAACAAAATATGATACTGTGACTAGTGACTGCAAATTATAGCAAACTATAAGCATTCTCATTTGTGTATAAAAATTGGTAGTTTGTCTAGAGACTTGGATAACCCATTATAAAGTATAAGGAAAATGTCATTTTTCATAGGCACAAAAACAAGAAAATAGCTAGTAATATAGCTAGTTATTTTTTTTAATCCATGAAAAAATATAGAATGCTACTGAAGGACCTAAAAATGATTTTGAATATAGAAAGATATATTTATGGATCCATAAGCTCAGTATTTTATGACTATCAATAGTTACTATATTAACTTATCAATTTGATTAATTCCAAATAAAATCCCAATAAAATTTTCCACAGCAGTTGAAAATTTAGTTCTAAAACTCATGTACAAGAGTAAATGCAAAATGGTAACTGAGACAATATTTAAAAACAAAAGATGGATTTTCCCTGTGTGATATTAAAGCATATTTTAAAGTATAGTAATTAAAACTGTGTGGAGTTGGCTAAGGAACATATACATCAGTGAAATTAGATAGATAATGCAGAGAATGGCCCATGCATAGTTAGGAAATTAGGCATGATAGATGCAGCATTTTGTATCAGTGGAGAAAAGACAGATTATTCAATAAATGTTTTCCAGGCAATTGTCTAATCATTTTGAAAAAAACAATTATATTCTTCGTTATGGCAATTATAATATCACATTCTGGATGGATTAAATACCTAAATGTAAAAGACCACACAATGAGACTAATAGAAGAAAGTAAAAATGGTTAAGATTATATCTTTGAAATGGGGAAGATCTTGTGATGAGACACCCAAAACTGATGTTTGTATCAAATGTTAGGACTTATTGATGAAATACATCACTAATAGAAAAAAATGATGAAAGCATTCAGAGAAAAAATATTTATAATTTTCAATGTAATGATGAAAGGTTTTCATCATGAATATACAAAGAATTTCTACAAATAAAGAAAGGACATGCAGTGCAGTAAGAATTAGCAAAAGAAAGGAACAGTTAATTCATAGAACAGAAATTACAAATGACCAATGCAGATATAAAATTTATTCAACCTCACTAATATTCAGGGAAATAAAAATTCAAATATATTAATCTACTATGTCAAATACAAAAAGGTTTAATGATACCACATGTTTATGAGGGTGTGAGGAATGCAGTACTCTCATACAGTTTAAAATTTCAAATGCTTATAACACATTTCCTAGGAACATCTGGGCACTTACCCTGAAAAGGTACTATGCCTGGGAACATGGTGGCGTGAGTAAAAATGTTTGTTACAAAAAGGTATCAGTAGCCTAAGTATCACTTAGAACTATCTACATTATATTGGTATTAAAAAGTAGTCCAAAAGGTGGATTTGGACTTACACAGTTAAATTTCTAAAAAATCTTTATTCAGTTATAAAAGCATGTTGTAGAACGATATATGTAAATCAATACTATTTTTAAAAATTTCAAAATTTCAAATCAACACTATTTTCCATGGGTACATCAGTGTGTATATTCATATTTTAAACAGTCAAAGGAAAGGTGTCATCAGACTATGGCTTGTCTGGTTTTATAAGGTCTGCAGCAAAAAATTGTTTTTAAAATGTAAAATGGTTGAAGCAAAAAAATCTGCAGAAGAAAAATAGTTTAAAATAAGTGTGAAATTATGTGACATTCAAATTTCATTGTGCATAAAGTTTTATTAGATACAATCACAGTTGTCTGATTCAATTTAGTCAATGGCACATTTAATGACCCTTTAAATTTTAAGTGTAGCCTGATGCTTTCAAGCTCTAATAGCAGAGCTGGGTAGTTGGTATAGACAGTAAATATAAACCTAAAAAGTTTGTTTCGTTAATTATTATTTAACTAACAGAAAACATAAGCCAAAATATTCACTATCTGGCCCTTCTGTAGAAAAAAATTTGCCAACCCCAAAGAATAAATGTTTACCCTTATTTTAACATTCTGGGTTTATTTTTTTATTTATTTTTTGTCTTTTTGTCTTGGCCATACCCTCAGCATGGGGAGGTTCCCAGGCCTACGGGTCTAATCTACCTGACAGCCACAGCCACGCCAGATCCAAGCCGCACTGCAACCTACACCACAGCTCATGGCAATGCCAGATCCTTAACCCACTGAGCAAGGCCAGGGATTGAACCCGAATCAGAATTGTTTCCTCTGTGCATGACGGGAACTCCAGTGTTCTGGGTTTAAAACAGAATGTTTTCTTCTTGATTTGGTTGGATTTCTGAAACTAATCACATAATCTTTAAAAAGGATTTCTGAAACTAATCACATAATCTTTAAAAAGGATAACAATTGTTAGCTCAGACAAACTGAAAATATCTAGGTACAAGGCAGCTTCATTTGTGGCTTGACTCAGTTTACATTATCATCATCAGAAGCCATCTCCTGGCTCCTCTACCCCTGGGTTGTTTCCATGCTTAGGCCCAGATTTTTCACAAGAAGATCACTGGCAATTCTTGCAGGTGTTGGTTTCCCTATTAGGATCTGGAGAAAGAAGCCGGTTTCTCCATCACGGTCATCCTACCCAGCACACACCACATTAGGGAAGAGACAGGCAGTGGGAGCAGACAAATTGATAGGGAGGAGTAGTTTCTCATTAACATTGTTTAGAATTGCTGGAACATGGTGATAATAAAAAGCAACTGACTCATACTTAGTTTTCCAGTTGCTTTTAAATTCTTCACAGACCATGCACCCTTTTATTGCCTGCACCTGCGGCAGACCTCCACTAGACTGTCTCTGTTGGTCTTGGAAGTAGCCTAAAAATCACTCTGATTAGATTACAGAGTAGTCAGCTGGCCTGAGTGTGAACCAGAAGAAAGAATTTATAGAAAAAAGCAATACACTGATTGGCTTAGAGCTCAGCCCCCATAGGGCAACGATGCCTTGAAAAACTAGAAGCGAGCTAGAGGACAGTTCTGAATAAAACTTGGCACTGCTATCAAAAGAGGGAGAAATGCCAGAGAAGCAAATAATAAGGAAATTCACTGCCAATGTCTATATGTAATTAAACATGCAAATTTAAAAAAAAAAAGGAAAGAAAGAAAAATGTGTTTGAGCTCCAGATGCAAATCCACTATTAGTGATACTGTCTTCAAAGTTCTTGTTTTCTTTTTCTGTAATAAGTTGTGCACCACAGGGTGATTTTAAAGGTTAAATAAGATTTGGTAGGTAGTCTGCCTAGTGCTTGAACTTGGTATAGAACAGGTGTTTAATAAATGTTATCCAGTACTACCTGTTACTCTACTAAGAATGTGACTAAAGCCAACAACACCCAAAGCCACCAGTGATTATAACATTAGTTAGAAGGAGAGAATGATGAATGGCAGGATGTTCCATGATCTAATGTTAACTTCTGTTTCCTTTTTTCCCCAGATTGTACCATTTTATGGGGCAGTGGCTTTGATGTTGCTAGCCTGTAATACATTGATCTACAATAAAATCTAGCATCCCTGTGGCTACTTATCTCTTATGAGACTGATTGCCCGATGGCCCAAATAATGGTCTCCCTATATCAATAACCTTTAAGCTGTGACTTTGAAATTCCTCCTATCAAGAGGTAGAGTCTATTTCCCCATTCCTTAAATATGGAATTACCTTCTGACTTGCTTGGCCAGTAGAATGTGGGGAAGTGACAGTGTACAGGTTCAAAACTTATGTTCTCAAGAAATCTCAAATACCTCCACTTTCTCAAAACCTGCCCTCCACTATTAGGAACAAGCCTGGGCTAGTCTAGTGGACACTGAGGGACTGAGCGGGAAAGAGCTGAGGTTTCTAGTTAGTTGATGCTTGATTTTGCGAGAGCCCTACCTAGATCAAGAGAGCTGCTTACTCCCAACCTGCAGCTGACCAGATATGCCTGAGTGAGTCCAGCTGAAACTTGAAGATTCATCCAGTTGCCCTAGATGCTTGAACAACAATAAACAGTTATAATCAACATTGATAGCAAACCAGTGCACTTGTGTATAATGTGCACTGGACTTTTTTATACCTTTGTTCCTCCTTGGAATAACATACTCAGTTTGCCATTTCTCTCCTGTAGTTCCTTAGTTAACAAATATTTAAGTAGGTGTCCAAAAAATTTAACAGAGTAGGAGATTAAATCTCTATAAATTCTGATAAAATGAGAGTCATCTCCTTGGACCAACTTTTGGTTGGCTTTTTTGAGTTCATGAGGAGAGGTCTCTGCCCTTTTCTTGTGCGTTTTTGTTGTTACTGTTATTGTTTAAAGAAAGTAGAAAAGTAGAAACAGCCAGGCAAAAAATATGCATTTTTTTAAAAAGTGTTAACCTTTTAAAAAGAGAGAGAGAAAGAAAGAAAATAAATAATACTTTTTCTTTCTTTCCTTCAGGAATTGTTGTTTTCCACCTGGGATATTCTCCACAATTTCAGGTGGAATTGGTTTTAGTTCTATTTCCACAGCATTTAACTCTTAGACCAGTATGTGACTGAGCATCTTCCACTTTAATTGATCTAATTTGCACACATAATTTTGATGGAATTATTCATTGTAAAGTGCACCTTTGAGCCTTCCAGAATTCTGCCTTTTTTTTTTTTTCTGTGAATCCATTGCATTAATTTACCTGCAAATTCTCCCTTTCTCTGGAGGCTTCTTCTGGTTATGTAAATACTTTTGTACAGATTTCTCATTACAAACTGTTCTGAAATTCTGCGTTCTCCTATTTTTTTTTTTTTCCTGCTTAGATTTGGACCTAGACCTTGGAAGTTTCACAGTTGCAGTTTTTAATGATCCTTTTTTTTTTTTCTGATAAAGCAGAGATATTTGTCACATACCTATTCAATAACATCATGATTGTTGTAATAAACCCTAAAATGTCGATGAAGAATTCTAACCCTCAAAGATCCAAATTTCACTTCCAACAGAATTAAGTCTTATTTTTGAAGGTGTGAGTAATAAAAGATAGTAATATCAGTAATATTAGTAAAGATATTAATAAAGTAATGAAGATGTTTTCCATGATAATTTTAGCCTGGTTTATTCTACCATAGGCTAATTAAAGTAACAACTGAAGAGGGTGAATACAGAAAGAGCTGTGATAGCTTCACAGTTTCATTATTTTAATTCTATCTTATGGCTAGCAGCCACTCCTAAGATGCATTATATTGTGGCCTTATAGCAACTTGTAAATAGGCTAAGTATATGGACATCAGCAAATACACCCAACTCATCCGTCCATATAGCTCGCTTTACTATTGCATCATCCTTTAATTATTTGTTTCCATGTTTCTGTCCCTCATTGTGTGCTTACGGAAGACAGTGATTTGCCTGAAATACAATAGATATGCAATTAATATTTTAGGAGAGAAGGAAGAAAGGAAAAGAGGAAGGGAGGGAGGGAGGGAAGAATTCAGCACAGGTGCACATATATAACTGTGAATATAAGACTTAGAAAACAATGAAAGAATAATCATGTTGCAGATACTGCAGCTGCACTTCAGTTTATAAGCTTATAAATATGAGCAGGGAGGACCTGCCTTGTGTAAAGCACATCGCAGCTACCACTCTGAGTCTTGTGCTAGGCTAGGGTACTTCTGCAGGCAAGCAGGAAGTAGAGAAAGTAACATTGCTTTTAACTGGTACCAGCTGTGCAACAGCAGTCCTACCCATAGCCCAGGCTACTTTTCGACCCTTGATGTTTATTTTAACTCCACTTCTGGCTGGTGTGGAATGAAGGGAGAGGGAAAGGATAGCTCAGCTCTTTCCTTGCTGCCTTCCTTTCTGCCTTCCTCCTTTTTTTCCATAAAGATAAAATGTCTTGAAAAGGGCTCAGGACATATAGTTCTAACTTATATATTAAATATATTAACTACATGTTCAAAAACTGTTAATTTGGTTCCAGTTACAAAATTACCATGATTTTATATACAGCTAAACAGACTTGAATATTTATGATCAATTTCAGTAATTTGGGGTCCACAAAGAAAACATCATGAGTAACTAGTTACGCTTAGTAGAATGGACTTGGACTGAATAAAGGAAACTTTATTTTCTATAGAGGAAAGTTTGTAAATTGGTGAATTGTCCTTATAATGCCTTCTGATCTAGATTGGATTATATCTTGAAATATTAATATTCTGGCTGACAATGCGGTGTGACTCATAGACTGAATTGAATATGGGTGTATTTTTATTAAGGAGCTGTATGATTTGCAGCAAATAAACAGCATTATAAATGTTGGTACTTATTCCTGGGACAGATGTAATCATCAGGAAGAGATAAAGCCAACGTGTGTATTAGGAAGAAGGCAGTCTGTGGTCTTGCTGCATAGTAGCTATATTTAATTTAATATAGCTACTTAATGACCTGACATCATACTCTGAAACCAGGGCAGATATCTAAAAGGAAATTCTCATGACCCTAACCTTCTCTGGTTTGAATGTGTTTGCATGTTAAAGTCTATTATCTTACTGTCTGTCATAAAGAAAACTTGGGATAATTCTCCAATATGGTACTGTACATTTCATTCACTTTAAGAGAAGAGCCACCCAAGTCTGTGTAAAGGCAGTGATGGAAATGGAAGCTAGTTACTTTGATGGCATTATTCCTGAATCCTTTATCATTGCCAATACTCCACAAAACTACTGGGACCCCAGTCCTGTTGATAAGTTATTACATTCTGAACCTGCTACC
This sequence comes from Phacochoerus africanus, assembly GCF_016906955.1. Lineage (NCBI taxonomy): Eukaryota > Metazoa > Chordata > Mammalia > Artiodactyla > Suidae > Phacochoerus > Phacochoerus africanus. Next base: position 73,225,236 of record NC_062554.1, read on the forward strand.
TTATTTCGAACATGCAATAAAATGGACTCAGTCTCTGTAACTTTCGTATTAGTTTTCTCCTCTGTTGGTAAATGGCTATTGTTCATGTTCAGTATGCACAGTGACGATTGTAATAAGTCAGAGGCACTCGTCTTTTGCGCCAACCTTCTTAATCATCATACATCTCACTATTTCCCACCTGGAGACCTCAAAATGCTGGAATAGGGCTTTTATTTTCTTAGCTGTTAGCGTACTTCCAACTTCTTTCCACCTCTCTGACTGCCCCCACAATCTCCTCCAGAAATCTATCCAGAGTCTGGGTCCTCCTTGAGCTGCTTTTATCTGTAGGATAACTTCTACAACATAGAACTGATGGGAATATAAAGGCCAGCAGTCGTATTCCAACAGTTTAACATTGGAATGAATGGTTTAGAGAGTATTGCCTCGGGTTAAAATGCCAGACATGTCATGAAAACATGGTTTTGTAAAACTGTTTTCTCTCTGCTCTCCTGTCTTCTCTTCTATTTTTGATCTCAAAAACTTAAAAATTTTTGCATAGGAAAAAAGTGTAACTTTTAAGAGCCCTTCTCCCTCTACCATCAAGTCTTTTACACAGATTTAACATTCCTAAGTCTTTTAGCTTTAAACCATCCCTGCAATCCTGCCAACAAAGAGCAGGTAATTGAGAAGGTTCAAATTTCAAGTTGTAGAAAATACGCAAAAGGATTCTATTTCTGATAACTAGAAACTAGGTGGTTAGTTAGTGTGGACTGTAATTTGGTAATATAAGACATCTATTTAAGTCCTTAATTCTGATGCAATAGCCTCAATTTGAGGGAATATTTTCTTTTTGTAAGGTTAGAAATGCTACCTGGTAGCAGGCTAGGGTCTGTGAGCTGTATTTTGGGTATAAGCTATAATTTATTCCTTTAAGAGCTGATGAAAATTTAAAGATAGGATTCTTCTAATTCTCTTGTACATTTTAAACACATTCCAACTGAACTTAGTGGTTACTAAGTATCACAGAAATATTCACTGTGTTTACCTGCTTGTGGGATTGGTGGGGGCCGCGAGCTGAGGATAAACCCTTAAGTCTGGGAGACAGAGAAGTAATTATCTGTTTGCCTCATAAGTATATGGAATAAATGTGTGTGGAGTTATTATATTGTCTCTAAGTAATTTCATTTCCTGATTGACAGGAGTATGATGAAGAAAGAATTAAAATCCAAGGAGGAACAGAAGAAAAGTATGTAGAAAATTCGATTTCCCCAGGCTTGTGACATTGTCTTGTAAGGGAAGATGGGTGTGACTGCCAGTAGCAGCCTTAAACAAAATAATCAAAAAAGTGAGCCCCCGCACATAAGCTCGAGACTATCAGGTAATATGGGGTAATTTAGCTCATGATAATTATGATGATATCAACAGCTACTTATTAAATGCTTATTCTATGCCAGGCACTACTAACTCATGTCATCTTAAAAATAACTCTATTGCTAAGACAGTATTCACCATTTTTTTCTCATCTCTATTTAATCAATGCAGATATTGAGATATATAGAATTAATCCAGTCTCCTTGGAGGTAGTATTTGAAGCAGTCATTTTGATTTGCAAGCCTATATTCTTTAATACTTTGATTTACTGTTTTTACAGAAAGACATTGAGTATAAGTTGCAAAAAAATAAAAAAATCAAGAAAAAACCCTTTAACTATATGAGCAAATCAAATTGAAAATTATATTCTTGAGCTTGATCAATCACTTTTTTTGGAATGGTTGTAAGATGTTTCCAAAATCCATATCTAATACCATTACTAAGTTTATCTGAAAGAAATCCCATAAGAGGAGAAGGAAATTCCACATGTCCACAAGGAAATAAGTATAAAAAATTAATTGCAGCATCACTTATGATAGGAAACCCTTACAAGAAGAATGTGAATAACTAAAATATAGTATATGCCACCAATGGAATGCAAGGCAGCAACTGGAAGTAATTAATTATATTTAAATGTAGCAGCATAAGCAGATCTCAGTAACTTAATGCTGATTTTATTTAATTACTAAATGAATTTTATTACATGTACAGTTGTACAGCAATCATCACAACCCAATTTTATAACATTTCCTACCCCAAACCCCCATCACATTCCCCAACACCACAATCTGACTCATTTGGAAAATATTAAGTTTTTCAAAGTCTGTGAGTTCAGCATCTGTTCTGCAAAGAAGTTCAGTCTTTCCTTTTTTTAGATTCCACATGTAAGTGATAGCATTTGATGTTTGTGTTTCACTGTCTGACTGACTTCACTTAGCATGATAATTTCTAGGTCCATCCATGTTGCTGCAAAGGCTGCAATTTTTCTTTTTAATGGATGAGTAATATTCCATTGTGTATATGTACCACACTTCTAGATCCGCTCCTCTGTCCATGGACATTTATATACATACATGGCTATTGTATATAGTGCTACAATGAACACTGGAGGACATGTACCTTTTCGAGTGTGGTGTTCTCTGGATAGATGCCCAGGGATTACTGGATCAAATGCTAATTCTATTTTTAGTTTCCTGAAGAGACTCAGTACAGTTTTCCACAATTTACATTCCCACCAATAGTATAATAGGGTTCCCTTTTCTTCACGCCCTCTCCAGCACTTATCGTTTGTAGACTTTTGGATGATGGCCATTCTGGCTGGTATAAGGTGGTACCTCATAGTGGTTTTGATGCGCATTTCTCTAATAATTAGTGATGTTGAACATTTTTTCCTGTGTTTTTTGGCCACCTATATGTCTTCTTTGGAGAATTGTCTGTTTAGATCTTCTGCCCATTTTTTTGATGGGTTTGTTTGTTTTTTTGGTATTGAGCTACAGAAGGTGTTTATAAATTTTGGAGATTAATCCCTTGTCATTTGCTTCATTTGCAAATATTTTCTCCCATTCTGTTGGTTGTCTTTTTGTTTTGTTTAGGGTTTCCTTTGCTGTGCAGAAACTTTTAAGTTTAATTAAGTCCCATTTGTTTATTTTTGTTTTTATTGTGGTTTATGTCAGAGAGTGTTCGACCTATGTTTTCCTCTAAGAGTTTTATAGTTTCTGGTCTTATATCTAGATCTTTGATCCATTTTGAGTTTATTTTTGTGTATGGTGTTAGGAAGTGTTCTAATTTCATTCTCTTACATGTGGCTGTCCAGTTTTCCTAGCACCACTTATTGAAGGGGCTGTATTTCTCCATTGTATATTCCTGCCTTCTTTGTCATAGATTAGTTGACTGTAGGTACGTGGGTTTAATTCTGGGTGTTTTGTCTTGTTCCACTGATCTATATTTCTATCTTTGTGCCAGTACCATATGGTTTGAATGACTGTAGCTTTGTAGTATATTCTGAACTCAGGGAGCCTGATTCCTCCAGCTTCATTTTTCTTTCTCAGAACGGCTTTGGCTATTATGCATCATTTTTTGGTGCTTCCAAACAAACTTTAAAATATCTTGTTCTACTTCTGTGAAAAATGTCCTTGGTAATTTGATAGGATTGTATTGAATCTATAGATTGCCTTGGGCAGTACAGTCATTTTGATTATAAAGATTCTTCCAATACAGGAGCATGATATGTCCTTCCATCTGTTTGTGTCATCTTTGATTTCTTCCATCAGCATAGTTTTCAGAGTACAAGTATTTTGTCTCTTTAGGTAGATTTATTCTTAAGTATTTTATTCTTTTTGCTGTGATGGAAAATGGGATTGTTTCCCTAATTTCTCTTTCTGATCTTTTGTTGTTGGTATATAGAAATGCAATCAATTTCTGTGTATTAGTTTTGTATACTGCACCTTTGCCAAATTCATTGATGAGCTCTAACAGTTTTCTAGTAGTGTCTTTAGGATTCTTTAGGTATAGTATCATGTCATTTGCAAATACTAATAGTTTTACTTCTTCCTTTCCAATTTGGATTCCTTTCGTTTCTTTTTCTTCCCTGATTGCTGTGACTAGGACTTCCAAAACCACGTTGAATAGTTGTGGTGTGAGCGGACATCCTTGTCTTGTTCCTGATCTCAGCAGGAATTCTTTTAGCTTTTCACCATTGAGAATGATGTTAGCTATGAGTTTGTCATATATGGCCTTTATTATGTTGAAGTAGCTTACTTCTATGCCCACTTTCTGAAGGGTTTTTATCAGAAATGAGTGTTGGATTTTATCAAAGGCTTTTTCTGCATCTATTGAGAGGATCATATAGTTTGTATTCTTCAATTTGTTAATGTGGTGTATCACACTGATTGATTTGCAGATATTGAAGAATCCTTGCATCCCTGGGATCAATTCCACTTGATCATGATGACAATTCTTTAAATGGGTTGTTGGATTTGTTTTGTTGGTATTTTGTTGAGAATTTTTGCATCTATGTTCATCAGTGAAATTGGCCTGTAATTTTCTTTTTTTGTGGTATCTTTGTCAGGTTTTAGTATCAGGGTGATGGTGGCCTCATAGAATGAGTTTGGAAGTGTCCCTACCTCTGCAATTTTTTGGAGTAGTTTCATAAGGATAGGTGTTGGCTCTTCTCTAAATGTTTGATAGAATTCGCCTGTGAAGCCATCTGGTCCTGGACTTTTGTTTGTTGGAAGTTTTTAAATCACAGTTTCACTTTCAGTACTTGTGATTGGTCCGTTCATCTTTTCTATTTCATTTTGGTTTAGTCTTGGAAGATTGTACTTTTCTAAGAATTTGTCTATTTCTTCTAGGTTTTCCATTTTATTGGTGTATGGTTGCATGTAGTAGTCTCTTATGACCCTCTGTATTTCTGTGATGTCCACTGTAATTTCTCCTTTTTCATTTCTAATTTTATTGATTTGAGTCTTCTCTCTTTTTTTCTTGCTAAATCTGGCTAAGAATTTATCAATTTTGTTGATCTTTTCAAAGAACCAGCTTTTCATTTCACTGATCTTTTATATGGTTTGCTTTGTTTCTATTTCATTGATTTCTGCTCTGATCTTTATGTTTTCTTTCCTTCTGCTAACTTTAGGTCTTGTCTGTTCTTCTCTCTCGAGCTGCTTTAGATGTAAAGTTAGGTTGTTCATTTGAGCTTTTTCTTGTTTCCTGAGGTAGGCTTGTATTGCTATACACTTCCCTCTTCGAACTGCTTTTGCTGCATCCATAGGTTTTGGAGTGTTGCATCTTTGTTGTCATTTGCTTCTAGGTACTTTTTAGTTTCCTCTTTGATTTCTTCAGTGATCCATTGGTTGTTTAGTAGCATGTTGTTTAGTCTCCACATGTTTGTGTTTTTGGCATTTTTTTTCTTCTTGTTGATTTCTACTCCTATAGTGTGGAGGTCAAAAAGATGCTTGATATGATTTCACTTTTCTTAAAGTTACTGACATTTGATTTGTGGCCCAGAATGCAATCAATCCTAGAGAATGCTCCATGTGCACTTGAGAAGAATGTGTATTCTGCTTCTTTTGGATGGAATGTCCTATAAATATTAAGTCCATCTAGTCTAATGCTTTATTTAGGGCCTGTGTTACCTTGTTGATTTTCTGTCTGGATGATTTATCCATTGCTGTAAGTGGGGTGTTAAAGTCCCCCACTATTACTGTGTTATTGTCAATTTCTCCTTTTAAGGTTGTTAGCAGTTGTCTTATATATTGTGGTGATCCTATGTTGGGTGCATGTATATTTACAGTTGTTATATCTTCTTCTTGGATTGATCCTTCGATTATGTAATGTCCTTTTTTGTCTCTTATAATATTCTTTGTTTCAAGATCTATTTTGTCTCATATGAATATTGTTACTAGAGTTTCTTTTGATTCCCATTTGCCTGGAATATTTTCTTCCATCCTCCCTCACTTTCAATTTGTATGTGTCTCCAGAAGCAAAGTGGGTCTCTTAAAGACAGCATGTATATGGATCTTGTTTTTGTATCCATTCAGCCAGTCTATGTCTTTTTGGGGGCATTTAGTCCATTTACAGTTAACATAATTATTGATATGTATGTTCTTATTGCCATTTTATTAACTGTTTTGGATTTGTTTTTGTTGCTCTTTTTTCTTCCCTTCTCTTGTTCTCTCTTCTTGTAGTTTGATGACTATCTTTAGTGTTGTATTTGAGTTGACTTTTCTTATTTTTGTGTGTATCAATTGTAGATTTTTGGTTTGCAGTTATTCTGAAGTTTTGATATAGGAGCCTATATCTGTATGAGATTAAGTTGTGGGTCCCTTAATTGTAAGTGCATTTGTACCCTCCTCTTCTCATGATTTCTGATTTTGGTGGCATAATTTTGCGTGGGTGATTTTGTATCTTTACTGTATATATACCTTTACTGGTGAGCCTTGTCATTTGTGATATTTTTGTTTCTGGTTGCGGCCTTTTCTTTTCTGCCTAGAGAAATTCCTTTAGTATTTGTTGTAAAGCTGGTTTAGTGTTGCTGAATTCTCTTATTTTGCTTATCTGTGAAGATTTTGGTTTCTCCTTCAAATCTGAATGAGAGCCTTGCTGGGTAGAGTAATCTTGATTGGAGGTTTTTTCCTTTGATCACTTAAGTATATCATGCCCCTCCCTTCTGGCCTGCAGAGTTTCTGCTGAAAAATCTGCTGATAACCTTATTGGGGTTCCCTTGTATGTTATTTGTTTCCTTTCCCTAGCTGCTTTCAAGATTTTCTCTTTGTCTTTAATTTTGGTCAGTTTGATTAATATGTGTCTCGGGGTATTCCTCCTTGAGTTTATTTTGTATGGTACTCATTGCACTTCCTGGATTTGAGTGACTGGTTCCTTTTCCATGTTAGGAAAGTTTTTGGCTATTGTCTTTTCAAATACTTTTTCTGTCCCCTTCTCTCTTCTCCTTCTGGCACCCCTATAATATGGATGTTGGTGCGTTGAATGTTGTCCCAGAGTTCTGTGAGACTCTCTTCATTTGTTTTTAATCTTTTTTCTCTTTTCTGTTCTGCATCCATGATTTCCACTAATCTGTCCTCCACCTTGCTTATTCATTCTTCTGCCTCCTGTATTTTGCTGTTAGCTGCTTCTAATGAATTTTTAATTTCAGTTATTGTATTTTGCATCTCTTAAGTTTTATATCTTGTATCTTCTTGCTCAGTGTTTCCTGTATATTATCCGTCTTTGCCTCCAGTTTGTTTCCAATGTCTTCTATCATCTTCAGCATCAACAGTCTAAAGTCTTTTTCCTGGAGGCTGAGAATCTCCTCATCACTTAGCTGATCTTCCGGGTTTTTTCCTTTCCCCCTCATCTGAGTTATAGTTCTCTGTCTTTTCATTTTTATAGGTTTTTGGTGTGGTGACCTTTTTACAGATAATAGAGTTGTAGCCTTTCTTACTTCTGGTGTCTTCCCCCTTGTGGCTGAAGTAAGTATGGGGGGCTTGTTGTAGCCTTCCTGATGGGAGGGACTGATGCCTGCCCACTGGTAGGTGGAGCTGCTTCCTATCCCTCTGGTGGGTGGGGCTTTGTCTCTGGTTGAGATTAGAGGCTGCTCTGTGCCTGGGGAGGGGGGGATTTAGGCAGGCTGTTTACTGAGAGGTGGGTCTGTGATCCCACCTGGATTGTTAATTGGCCTGGGGCTTCTCAGCACTGATGGGTGGGGCCACATTTTCCCAAAATGGCCACCTCCAGAGAAAGGCACGCTGAGGAATATTCTCAAAAGCTTTGCTTCCAATGTCCTTCCCCTACAAGCCACATTCACCCCTGTTTTCCCAGGAGGTCCTCCAAGAACTGCAGGCAGGTCTGATCCAGATTCCTGTGGAGACTTAGCTTTGCCCTAGTACCCAGTGCACATGAAAGTCTGTGTGGGCCTTTTAAGAATGGGGTCTCTGTTTCTCCCAGTCCCGTGGAGCTCCTGCACCTAAGCCCCACTGGCCTTCAATGCCAGATGCTCCAGGGGCTCTTTCTCCCAGTGCCAGATCCCCATGTGTGGCAGTTTGATGTGAGGCTCAGAACTCTCACTTCTGTAGGTGACTCTCTGTAAACCAGTTACTTTCCAGTCTGTGGGGCTTCCCACCCGGGAGGTATGGGGTTGCTTATATTATGTAATCACCCCTCCTACCTCTTGATGTGGCCTCCTCTTTGTCTTCTGGAGTAGTATATCTTTTTGAAAGTTTACAGTCCATTTGGTTGAAGATTGCTCAGCATTTGGTTGTAAGTTTTGTTGTTTTTACGAGAGAAGTTGAGCTCCAGTCCTTCTCTTCAGCCATCTTAATCCCATCTCTAATATCTTTTCTTTAAATTAAAGCCTTCCATGTTTGAAAAATATTCTAGGTTTTTTTTTTAAGTACTTTTAGTCATTTTTGGAGAAACTATATTGGCAGAGAAAATTATCGAGTAATTTTACAATATACATTGTTTTAATATATTTTCTAATATTTTTAACTCAATAACTTAATCCTCAGGAGCTTTCTAATGCTAATTTAAAGAAATAATTAAATATAGGCAAAAATATATGTGCATAAAAAATTCATCATAATGTGATATAATAGCAAAAAATGAAAAATAGCTAAAAGAGCAAGAAGAAAAATATTAGAAGAATTAGGCACTTTTTTCTGATGGAATGCCGTTGTCATGAAAACATGTTTTTGTTTTTTTTTTTGGTTTTTTTTTGTCTTTTTGCCATCTCTTGGGCCACTCCCGTGGCATATGGAGGTTCCCAGGCTAGGGGTCTAATCGGAGCTGCAGCCACCTGCCTACGCCAGAGCCACAGCAACTCGGGATCCAAGCCCTGTCTGCGACCTACACCATAGCTCACGGCAACGCCCGCTTGTTAACCCACTGAGCAAGGGCAGGGATCGAACCTGCAACCTCATGGTTCCTAGTCGGATTCGTTAACCACTGAGCCACAACGGGAACTCCCATGAAAAAGTTTTTAAAAAATATTTAATAACATGGAAGAAACACTACAAACATTCATATGTGAAAAAGGTTATAAATATAAACCAAAATTGAGGAGTTCCTGTCATGGCGCAGTGGAAACAAATCCAACTAGCAACCATGAGGTTTCGGGTTCGATCCCTGGCCTAACTCAGTGGGTTAAGGATCTGGTGTTGCTGTGAGCTGTGGTGTAGGTCACAGATGCGGCTTGGATCTGGTGTTGCTATGGCTCTGGCATAGGCTGGCAGCTGTAGCTCCAATTGGACCCCTAGCCTGGGAACCTCCATATGCTGTGAGTGCAGCCCTAAAAAGATAAAAAGACAAAAAGTAAATAAATAAATATATACCAAAATTGAAAAAAAATCTTTAAAAATTTTATTAAAAAAATTTATTTCTGAATGCAATATGACATGCAATATAATTTCTTGATTCTTTTTTCCAAATTCCTTAAGTGATAGTTTGCTGCTTTTATAAAACAAAATAAATAACATGTTATTTAAAACTCTTAAATATTGCTGAAATTGGTAGTTTAAATAATTCATAATCATTCTTTTTATTTGTTAAAATGTATGTGTGAATTCCTCTAGGCAGCCTTTAAGAATAGAAATTTTAGACATACTTTCAGCCTTATTTTGGAAATTACCCAGAAATCATTGAGGTGCATATGTGACATGGACATGGAGGATTCAATGAAAAGGAAACGGCCAAATTGAAAGTGAACTTTACACCCTCAATGAATTAAAGAAAATTGAAAATGCAATAACAACAATAAAAAAGAAAATTGAAAAGGCAACAAAATTTGTTTTTTCAAAGCATTGTCACGTACCTTTTTTAGAAGATTATTTATTCTAGCTCATATATAAAGCCTCAGGATGGACTCACACTGCTTGGTATCAGGGCATGGCTCCAGAACCAGGTGTGGGTTTGTGATGTTTTTAATAAAATGAAGAAGCAGCTTGCTCTGGAAATTATGAGGGGAATTTAAAGAAATAAAAGTTATAAAGGTGATGACCATAACCTATTAAATACTGGTCCACCTTCTGTTTTCTCTTCTTATTTCTACCCTAGGTTTTTTTTTTTTCTTTTAAACAAACTATCCCCAACAACAGGTGATATTACGTTCAGCAGTGTCACCACCTGCAGAATCTCTGATTAGCAGGTATCAGAGTATATTTTCATTTGCAGGAACAAACCCTTTAATCCTCAAAATAGAAAAATGAGCCACAAAGTGTGACAGATCCAAAACACAAACAGAATGTTGTCTTTTCTTACTTAACAATGATAAATAGCAGCGGTCACCAAGCTTAAAGTTTAGAGATAGAACCACGAGACTCAAAACTGCAGTTGGATCATGGAGGTGCTCGCAAAGGGATAAACTCAGTCCTGCAGATTCTTTCCCTGGCATCGAGTCCTTCCGAGGCCACGTCTGTGTATTCTCCAGGTTCCTCAGATTATATGAAAGTGAAAGAGAACATAGTCCCATGGTTTGCTCCATCAATACCAATGCCTGCAGATCTGGGCCACTTCCTCAAAGTTTCTGGAAATGATCTCATGTCAAGGTGCCAACAGATCAGACACATGTTTCCCGTCTCCAGACAGAAGGAAGAACATCTCTCTTCACTCTTCCTTAGAAATTACCAGGCAGAAATCATGTGAGAGTGGTTGGATTCCTTCCCGATGTCCCAAGACACTAAAAATAAAATCATTGCTGCATGTGAAGGGAATGTTTGAGTTGTATTTGCACACAACTTTCCCAAATTGCAAGACTTCTGCTGCCAAAGGAGAAAACAACTACCAATTAACCAAGGACTCAGAGGCTTAGAATACACAATGACCCATCAAATGGTAAGCAAACATCTAGGTCAGTCTTCCAAAGAAGTACTTGTGACTGGAAGGCACAAAGAAAGTCTTGCATCCATAGAGGTAATAAAACATCATATGGGAACCTCATAAGTAGATGACGGCTCAGGACTGACTCTGAGGTTAAAACGCCAAATGACAGTCCACAGTGGCCTCCTGAAACTTGTTTTTCTTTTTTAGTAAATGGGGCTAGAATCACTGTACTTGTGTGAGTATGGTGTATCTCCTCTGAAATGCCATCCTCATTGTTTTTTTTCCAACATTGCCTTGGCATACTTTCAGCTTTTACATCTACAGTTAAGTTTGATGATCACCCAATGTAGAGAAGCTGAAATGGATTGACAAACAGGCAGCTGGAAGAGGAAGAGACTTGCCCTAAATTAGAAAAATCATTAAAGATACAGAGGATGGAATAGGATCTGTTTTCTATCTCCAGTGGAAAGAGGTAAAGAAAAAGGAGTTTGGCAAATGGGAGATAATAATTTAGACATCTTGAAGATCTTACAGGTTTGCAGCTACAAATAATCACCACCCTTTAGTAAGAGCTAAATGCTTTAAATGCATCATAGGTATGAATTTCAACATCACAAACTTGAGCATGCAGAAAATGTGATTTTCTTTATTGCCGTTATGTCATATCTGTTTTTCAATACAGTGATTTTGGGGTCCTTTCCCTCTAGGGTCAGAAACAGTATAGTTTAATGTTCCTTCCAGGCTTTCCCTTCCTTCTGATATCCCAAGGGACATGACCAGGAGGAGGGTGTTCTGTGCCCTCTGTTAGTCCAACAAGTCCTCCCCCTTCCTCCTCGGTGGCAGGCTTGGTCTTCAGCCTCCTAGGATTTCTCCTAATTCCTGACCCAGCCCTCTACCCTACAGCTCATCTGCAGTGTCCCCCAGTTCAGAAAACCGAAGCTGAAACATGTAATTGGCCCTGGAACATATTCCCTAAATGCATCTGAATTCATGCCTTTTTAAATTTCAAGCAGGTTTCCTACATCTAATTTTTAATCAAATACCACGCATTCTTCAAAGCCCCAAATATTTCACCCTGATCCCCTCAACCAGAAGGGAATTTTCTAAACTCACAGTCTGTCCTTCTCCTAAGAACTTTCTCACTTTCTGCCAGCACAAACGTTCAACTGGCATGCATTTCTGCAGGTGGGACCCTTGTTGATTGCAGGCGAGTGGGGCAGTGATCATTCTGATTGATTCTTGGCTATGTCCTACCGGTGGTTTTTGCATTTTTGATACAAATTCTGCCTTCTGTCCTAGATTATGATAAATTATATCCATGCCTTCCTCTCCTACTGTAAACTCCCTGAGGAAAAATAAATGTTTCAGTTTCATAGTTCATTCAGTTCCTTGCACACAGTAGGCAATCAAAAATACTTATTAAAATGAATCCTTAGGTAAAACTGGACTAGGCCACAACACTGTTCTTAGTATAAGAATGGAAAAGGCAGGCGATATCATTCATCATCAGCATTTAAATATAATCTACTTGCCAGCATTACTCTCTTCTGTCTACTCCCTAATGCCTACTTAAAGTCTCATAATTTTTAATTTGAGAAAAGAACCAGTGGGGTACTTTTGTTTTAATTTGTGGCAAAAAAAGAAAATAAAATTATTCAAACTTTGCTCTTCTACCACTGACAGTTAATAATACCACTGTCATCAACAGAGCATATTTAAAAGGCATTCGAGAAATCCATCTTTTCCCTGATTTAACATCAGGTTTTAATTCTGATTCCCTCTCATGAGGGTTACAACTCAGCAGCCACATTGTCACTTTTGTGTTCCTCCATCACCCTAACATAAGAACAGAAATAGTAAACGCAGCATAAGAAGACTTAAAATTCACAAGGACCAGATCCTTTGACCATCGTAAACTCATAGATTGTTGTACAGCATCACTGCACAAAGAATTGGCTTTTGTTTCAGAAACACAAGGTGAAAACAAAATAAAAAATGATCCAGACATGCTGTACTGTAGATACTAAAAAGAAAAACTTTTCTTATCCCTTTAGAAGACTTAGTTTGTGAGAATAGGTGAAGATGTTGGTTGTAGGGCTTTGCCTACTTCCTAGCTAAAAGACCAATGTTTACACCAGCTTTCCAGAACATGGATTCAATTTCCTGTCTTCACAGAGTTACAAATGAGTATTTGAGGTATCCATGAAATAATCTGCAAACTATGAATGTTAAACCCACAAAAGCCAGAAGCCTTCTGTTCAGGCAGTCACCAGCTTAATGCTAACTTGAGGCATTCTCCATGTTTATAGTGGTTATTGCTACTGGTACCACTCTTAGCCCTGCTCAACCCCAAAACTTCCTCCTGAAGGAACTGCCAACCCCCATTGTCATCCTGTCTTCTGGAGTCTAGTGTTCAAAAGATCTCAGCACTCAGAGTTTAGGATTTAATGAGGCTCAGAGTGCTTAATGTCTAGAGGAGACTGGGCTCTAGATTCAAGTTCATAGTCTTGATTCTCAGAGCACAAACCATAGTCAAATGCAGGTTTTTGTTCCTAATACCTGACCTACAGAACTAGACTTTAGTGGATCAGCCCAGGAATCAGCATTTTAAACTCATGTGTCATATGATTTTTTTCATTAAAAAAAAATTGCCATATTAGCGATACTAGGTAAACTTCAGATTGCTTACAGTCCCCAAAAAATAAGCTTCCAACTAAATAGCTTGACTGATGGTTTCAGTCAAAGAAACCAAGTTTGCCTTCCCAAGTAGTGCTTCAACCTGAGTGAAAAAGTTCATGACATGCTAAACCAACCTTTTAAAGGAATATTTAAATGATTCCTTTGTTTCCCCAAAATCCCAAGTAAAGAAGCCCATTTGGCTATTATTAAACCAGAACCCCTAAGTCAGGTGACCCAGGTGACTATGCAGCTATGATGGGGACTGAGAAGGAGCTGCCTTTACCCCAACTCCTTCAGATCAAAATTATTCAGATAACTTATACACAAATAGCACATCTGTCATGAACATTCCAGTTTTATTTAGTGTCCGCAGCCTTGAATGATAATTTCAATAGAAATATACACTCTCATCCAAAACCAAATAGAAGAGGCTACTGTTTTTCACCTAGAGCTGAGAGATCCTATTTTCAAGAGGAATTGAAATCTTTTGTTTTGCAAATTGCACATTATAAACGTCACTTAGAGCACTTCCTTAATCAGTTTTGTGCAACTAATAGTTTCTTCAAGTTAGTTAGGAGATTGCTAGCAATTAATTAGTAAGGTTAACAATGTTTTCATTGATCAGCCTGGCAGCAGTGATTGACAACATTAATATAATTGCTTTATTTCTCAGGAAACCTTGGCGTAAGGACCTAATAGTACTGGGAAACAGTTGGGAGATAAAGAAAAATAGATTATAAGCTTTAGATTGGGCCAATTACCTTAACATTTTGCCGTGGCTTTGATAACTGAATTAAGGGCTGAGAATCCTTTCCCTTAGGGGCTAAGGGCTTATTTTTCCATCCTTCCCCTATACCCAGCAAGACAGTAAGACAGAAATGAGGTGGGGTCTGTGCTGTGAGCTAGGACCCTACATTACCATTTCAATTATCATCACCATGACTAAATAAAGAAAGAATCTACAAACAGAATTTGAAAATTCAAAGTTCAGTGGCTGCATTTCACATCTTTTCTGAGGAAATCAGAGACCAAAAGGGAAGAGAGGACAAGTGTGCTCTGCTTCCTACCTCTTAAAAGTTTCCAGGATGTTACATAGGTTTTTCTGCTTGTCATTCAGATAGAGAATTAATATTGGTTATGTCCCAGATTGATTCTAGACCTACCTACAATAGTATTTTTTAAGTCATCCTTGTTCAAGGATTACCAGGAAGAGAAGGTAAAATGTGATGGTCAGGTCCATCTTGTGACCTGAGTTCTTGTAATTTCTCTGGAAATTTGATAGAAACCTTTAGTCCTACTTGACCTACTTCTGCAAAAGGACTAGTATTTTTGTACCAAATCTGCCCTTCAAAATAACTAAGCTTACATCTTTATAATTACCAAAGCTGCTGAAAATTTTAAAAATAATTTCTCTTTTAGTTAAAATGATGGGGAAAATAAATATAGGTTTTGTTTGGATATTTGCTCAGGGTGTTAGAACTGTTCTGAAAGGTGTTCACATAGGTGTCAAGCTACTTAAGAAAACATAAAATTGCAGATACTTTTCAGTAGAAGGATCACTTACGGAGAGCATTCTTGTTTTCAGATACCTGTCACGATAAATACATTACCTTCAATTCTTACAACAGTATGGCAAATTAAAGTCCACTTGTGCAGATGAGGAAACACAGAATAAATGACTGGTACAAGGTCAGGTAGGTAAAATCCATGTTTGTGTAGTTCCAAAGCCTATGTCCTTTCTGCTATAGCAAACATCTTCATGGTGGAAACTCTTAGATTTCATCTAACTTTCCAGTGTTGAGAGGTGTAATTGTTCCCTTTATTAGGGTCATTGCTAATGGTGGTGCTATCACAAAGAAAAGTAGTATTGTGGTTAAGATTTTGGTACCATGCCAGCCTTGCTGTGTCTGAATCTTGGCTCTGACCCTTCCTAGCTGTGTATCCTTATGTAGCTCGACTTCTCAATGCCTCTCTTTCCTCTGCTTAAAAATTGCTTTATTTTTCAGAGGTAACACCCTCTCTACCTCACAAAGCTGTTGAAAGAATTAAATGACCTAATTCATTGCTTCTAAAACTTCAGTGTGTGCTTTAAGACTTAAATATAAGACAAGACACCATCAAACTCCTGGAAGAGAACACTGGCAAAACATTCTCTGACATCAACCTTACAAATGTTTTCTCAGGTCAGTCTCCCAAGGCAACAGAAATAAAAGCAAAAATAAACCAATGGGACTTAATCAAACTGACAAGCTTTTGCACAGCAAAGGAAACCACTTAAAAAAAAAAAAAAAAAGACAACTTACAGAATGGGAGAAAATACTTTCAAACGATGCAACTGACAAGGGCTTAATCTCTAAAATATGCAAACAACTTACGCAACTCAACAGCAAAAAAGCCAACAACCCAATGGAAAAATGGGCAAAAGACCTGAATAAACATTTCTCCAAAGATGATATAGAGATGGCCAACAAGCATATGAAAAAATGCTCAACATCACTGATTATTAGAGAAATCCAAACCAAAACTACCATGAGGTACCACCTCAGACCAGTCAGAATGGCCATCATTAATAAGTCCACAAATAACAAATGCTGGAGAGGGTGTGGAGAAAAGAGAAGCCTCCTGCACTTTTGGTAGGAATGTAAGCTGGTACAATCACTATGGAAAACAGTATGGAGGTACCTTAGGAATCTATACATAGAACTACCATATGACCCAGCAATCCCACTCTTGGGCATATATCCAGACAAAACTTTCCTTGAAAAAGACACATGCACGCCCATGTTCATTGCAGCTCTATTCAATAGCCAAGACATAGAAACAACCTAAAAGTGTCCATCAACAGATGAATGGATTCAGAAGATGTGGTATATATACACAATGGAATACTACTCAGCCATAAAAAAGAACAAAATAATGCCATTTGCAGCAACATGGATGGAACTAGAGACTCTCATACTGAGTGAGGTAAGTCAGAAAGAGAAAGACAAATGCCATATTATATCACTTATATCTGGAATCTAATATACAGCACAAATGAACCTTTCCACAGAAAAGAAAGGTTCTTTCTTTTCTGTGATGGACTTGGAGAACAGACTTGTGGTTGCCAAGGGGGAGGGGAGGGAGTGGAATGGGTTGGGAAATTGGGGTTAATAGATGCAGACTTTTGCCTTTTGAATGGATTAGCAATAAGATCCTGCTGTATAGCACTGGGAACTATATATTGTCACTTACGATGGCGCATGATACTAGGAGAAAAAGGAATGTATACATGTATGTATTGGCTGGGTCACCTTGCTGTGCAGTAGAAAATTGACAGAACACTGTAAACCAGTAACAATGGAAAAAATAAAAATCATAAAAAGGAAAAAAAAGATAAAACTTCAGTGTGCATATGAACCACCTGGCAAGAGTGGAGCCTGAGATTTTATAGATGTGACATTTAGAACGGTAGCTGATATGGAGTGGTTTTTCAATAATGGTCTGCTGTGGTCACTTAATGTTTAGATAAGGGAAGGTCACCTGGAGAAAATACTAGTTTTGAATGAATTTTTGAGGGAATGATGACTGAAGAGATCACACATTGTGCATGCCAGAACTTCTGTAACGTTTCATTGCCTGGCTGAAGCGTCAGGCACAGGCTACCTTCTTACTGGAAATAGTATAATTTTGAAAATGCAATTAGGACAGAGGTGGCAGTGGTACAGCTTCCCAAAAGAGCAGTTTATTTATTGAGCAACTATTTATTTAAGTGTCTTGTGCTTTAACAGAGATTTGGAATCAGTTGAGCATTCAGTATATGGCAGGCACCAATTCAGGCATGGGGAATACTTGGCCATGCCATTATTTTATTTTATTTTGTTTTGTTTTATTTGACATTATTTTAAAAGTTTCCTCTGTAGCTGCAAGGTGAATGGTTTTTTTTTTATGGGGAGTATCTGTCCTCTTGCTGTAGTTCTCCTTTTCATGGCATAACTATCCTTTCCTACTTATTTCTTTTAGTTCCCCCATTTCAGTCTAAGTACATCACTCTTCTGGATGATTCCTAGGCATATTCACTTTTTCATCCATCCTACACATTTTTATTGAGTGCCCAATTCATATATAATGAATAGCTCTTAGCACTGTGTGTGTTGGAAAAAATAATTAACAGGTAATTAACCATAATTTACATGATCTGTAGTGTTTTTTAATTTTTCCTCTTTGCCTCAAATAACATCTTTCTTGTATCTTCTAGCCACAGTAGATCCAAGATCCACTTTAACATAAACACTAGAACTTTACATCCATGTCTGAATCTATAATATAAAGGTGTTAGAAACTCAGCTGAAAGCAAACCGCTCCGTACCCATTCCTTAATTAGATGCCTTTTTTCATGAAATATACTTATATTAACATATTTTGTGCACTTTCAGCTTCATCTTTATGGACATCATTCCTGTATTATCCTTCAGAGGCAGAAATAATGATTTCAGATGCTAGAAATACCAATTGTTAACATTATTGCTAGGATATTCTGATTTGCTGTGGAACCTTTGGTGATTCCAGCAGATTTTTGGCACATATTATGCTAAATGCTCAAAAGTATAAAATAGAAGGCAGGCAGTTGTTCTCCCCTCCCCCACTTTATTTATTCATTTATTTATTTATTTATTGCTTTTTAAGTCCGCACATGCTGCATATGGAAGTTCCTAGGCTAGGGGTCAAATCAGAGCTGCGGCTGCCGGCCTATGCCACAGCCACAGCCACATGGGATCCAAGCTGCATCTTTGACCTACACCACAGCTCACGGCAGCACCAGATCCTCAAGCCACAGAGTGAGGCCAGGGATCGAATCCACATTCTCATGGATACTAGTTGGGTTCATAACCCACTGCACCACAACGGGAAATCTCCCCTAGCTTTACTGAGATACTCTTGACACATAAAAATTGTATATATTCAAGGTGTCCAAATTTTGTTTTGATATACATGTACATTATGAAGTGATTATCAACCATGCTAATTAATATATCTATCACCTCACATAGTTGAAATGTTTTTGTGTTGTGATAAGAGCTCAGCAAACTTCAAGTGTGCAATATGGTATTATTAACTGTAGTCACCATGTTGTATATTAGGTCTTCAGAACTTATTCATCCTGCATGACAACCTTTATACCCTCTTACTGATATCCCCTCATTTCTCCACCCCCAGCCCTTGGCAACCACCACTATACTGTCTGCTTTTATGAGCTTGGGCTTTTTAGATCTCACACATAAATGAGATCATGGACTCTTTGTCCATGTATCTGGCTTATTTCTCTCATTATAATGTCCAGATTCATCCATGTTGTCACATATGGCAGGATTCCTTCTTTTTTAAGGCTGAATAATATTCCATATATATATGTGTGTGTGTGTGTGTGTGTGTGTGTATATCACTTTTTAAATTCATTCATCTGTCAGTGAATACTAAAGTTGTTTCCAGATCTTGAATAATGATAAAATGACCATGGAAGTGCAGATATCTCTTCAAGATCCTGATTGCATTTCCTTTGGATACATACCCAAAGGTGGGACTGTGCCGTCATATGGTAGTTCTCTTTTTAATTTTTTGAGGAACCAACCAAATGAGGTTGTTGTTGTTGTTTATTGTTGTTATTTGCCATTGGGAAGTTGAGTTCTTTATATACTTTAGATGTTAACCCCTTATCACATATATGGTTTGCCAGTATTTTTACCATTTCATAGGAGAATGTGGCTCTATTACATGTGGACGTGTGGCATAGTTCTCAGGGAGCAGAAACAAGAGCAAATAGTCCATGCTTACCAGGCTTTTTCAAGGAAGGGATCTGGACACTTGGGCTTTTATTTATACATGCTTGTGGAGGTACATGCTGCCCTAAAGCCACCAGCACTTTCCTCTTTGGAGATATAGCTGTGATGATAGACTCAACACCTCTCTGTTATTATAGAAAGAATTCTGACTCCAAATCAGGAACACTAGGATTCTCATCCTGAGTGCTATTAAACCCACACTTAAGTCATTTTATTTCTCTTGGTTTAAATGTATTATTCTGTTAGTTTTTTAAAAGTACATACAGATTTGCACCAAAGCAATGTACATGATGATGATTTTCATAAACACTAGTAAAATTGTTGGGAGACCTTTTTCAATTCTCATGATTCACTCATTTTACTATTACTTCTCTTATACTTACTACCACTTATAATATATCAGCAGGCAATTAGTTGCTTTACTTGCTTTGATGTTCAAGTTTCTCTCTTGGAACCAAGGGTACCAGAATAGAACTCTTACATATTTATGGAGCGGTGAAGTCATTGGAGGAAGACCCTGTATTTCTTAGTCTCAAGAGTTTGCTTTATCACTGCAGTCCTAAAAGACTCTAAGTAGGTTAAAGTACTTTAGAAAGATAATATTGAAGTTAAGTTCATTGTGATTAATAAGTAATCTTTAATCACAGAAAAGTTCCTCTAGATTGCTTTTTAGTTTGAGTTTCAAACTTCAAATGCAAGTTTATCTTTCTTTCTTCAAAAATGAAATGTAGCAGAGATGTACTTTTGCCTCAAATTGCTTTTATACTAATGGACAAATAAGTTTTACATTGTTCCATTTTTGTGCTTTTTTTATTGAGCCTTAGTGGATGTAGAAAACTCCAATTGTGTTACCTTTATCTAATAAGAGACTTTTAAAAGGTAATGACTGTCACAGAGCCTGTTTCTCCAGTTCAGAGGCTTCCCTGATAATTCATCTAGTTTGGGTTTTCTCTAATTATGCGGCGTTTATATTCTCTTCTCAATGTACTCACATTACTTTTATGTCAATTGCCAGAATTCTTCAGGGCAGAATAAGTTGGGCCTTTATTTCCCTCTGCTGCTTCCCTGGTAATTGTTTGAAGAGTCCTGTGAAGACTTCTTTTTAATTCCTCTCACTGTGAGGTAAGCCTTTATAAAGACGGTCATAATACAGAAAGCAGAGACTTGTGCTGAGAATGACATTGTTTCATAAAAATGTCAGTGATTATTAATTCATAGAAGATTTGTGAGGCAAGTGGAAAGACTTGATAAGCCTCATTTCCTTGACCATATTCATTTTTTACCCAGGAATATAAATTTTGCTAATCACTATTTAAAATTGCATTTGCCTTTCACCCAGCCACAACCGTGTTCGTTTTAATTAGTTCAAGTTTGTGGGATGTAAAAATGTTTTCCTATTCATCAAGATGTCCCTAGAATAATGCTATCCAGAGTCCTGGGCATTCTTGAGAAAACAAGCTTCTCTGCAACAGATTAAAGAGCACTTTTAAGGGCACTTCCCCAAATATATATATACCCAAGGAGTCCAGTACATCATTCCAAGGAAAATAACTTATTTTCAAACCTCTTATCACTGAAAATTCAGTACTTCTAAGGAATGATTACATTAATTGGCATTGTACTCTAAATTTGCTCAGCTGAACCTCCAAGAACACAGAGTGCTTTTTAAAAACAGTACTACAGTAACCCCAAAGACTGTTAAACTGCAGGTAACATTTATTTCCAGGACCAGCCTCTCACACCTTGCTTTCAAATACTGGAAATATCCTCTGAGGCTCCTCTGTGCCTCCAAAGGTCAAGGAACTGACATTTTAATATCAGGCGCATAACTTGGGAAGCTAGCAGAAAGGTAAGTATGGTGAGTCACTTGTCCAGTCTTGACAACTAATATGGCTTGTACAATGTGAGGCATCCCAAGTGAAAACAACAGATGTTAGTGTCTGCTTTGGGTAAGAGATCCTGGCAGGTCCGAGCCTGAACTGGCATGAGCATCTTGGAAAAAAAAAAAGCTATCAGGCTAAGAGGATCTAAGTCAAGAAATTATATCTACCCTCAGAATTCATGTCACGAATTCTGAAAATGGAGAGGATTAAATGCATGTCTTTGGAGACAGCTTTCAGAACCACAGATATTTTGTGCCAGTCAGTGTTGCAATCGAGTTTGAAGTGGACTTGAACGAAGAGCAGAGAAGAATTTTTAATGAAGGCTTTTAGAGGTTTTACATTTTATTTAATAATAAACTTTCTTCAAAACATTGCTAAAGTGGACATTTAAAACACATTTATCCATCCAAACACATCTTTCTAAAACAGGACTTTCTAGTTGGGTTCTGATGAAATCTAAGCCTTTCTAGAGCAAAGAGTTTGACTCATTCAGCTTTCTTTCCCTCACAGCACAGACAAAATCGCTTGCCCAAAATGATGCTGTTTATTGAATAAAGTGCTTTTAGCACATTATTTCTTTGCTGAAAAAACTCCTAAGAGACCCCAACCCATTGTCTAGACTGTTAAAGTCTTGTTTCCCACTATTCTCCCTCCTCCACTGTTCTGGGACTTACTTCCTTAGGGCATTCCGGCTGGTGCCTTCCTATTGTCTTCTCAGACCTAGCCACCTTCAAGTCCCAATTCAAGTTCTACTTTGTCTGTAAATTCTCCTCCTACTGCTCAGCCCACAAAGCTTTCTGTGTAATTGTTTCACCCTTAAGGTCCAGTGATTGTCATTTAGCCCTTTTCTAATAGCCAAATGTTTGTTAAAGCTTAGGATACATCAGTGTGTAAGTGCCTTCAGGTTAAGGACCAGGTCTTCTTGGCTCTCCTTCCCCTCCTGTTCCAGCCTTGAGTGAAGAATATGTATGAATAAACATATGAATGACTAGGACTAAGAATCTGAGGGTGTCCTGAGCACCGGTTTAAGAGATTCTCAGGGAGTTGGAACAGCCTAGCAAACTCAAATATTCAATTCACTTCCATAAAAGCAGGCTCAGATGTAGGCTCAGCTCATGAAGGGTACTTCAAATCCTCTCTAAACTGAACAAATATGTGATTTTCTTGTAGAATTATTGCTAACTTTCAATAATATATGACCGCATACCCACAAATTCCATTTTTTGGGTTTGTAAAACTTCTACATTGATACCAGCCTTTTTTTTTTCCTATTTTCTTAAAATTGGATTGCTGATCTTTGTATTATAAGTAGGAGTCAAGACTGACCTGTAAATATACCTTTTACAATTTTCCTGGGGAATGCATGCAGTTCATTTTGAAGAATAAGTTTGTGTTGTTGAGATGTTTCAAATCCTCCTTGTGAGCACCTGTGACTCAAAGGTCATAGCAGGAACAAAGAAGCTTTCCTTCCCACTGACTAAAAATTCTACCTGATGAGAAAATGAGCCAGTTTCCCTCTAACCCAGAAGTTTGTGACATTAATATCCGTAAAGAGAATCAGCCAGACAAAATGAACCACCATCCCTACAGGAGGATAAGGGCTGACAGTTTAGACACACTGGATTGATAAGAAATGCAAAGGAAAACCAGAAAGAGAGAGTAAGGGAGAAAAGGAAAAAGCAATAAAAGACAAAATTAATATGCAGTACAAACTAGAAACTAGCTCTAAGGTAATACTGATACATTTAACTCTACATGGCAACTTTGCCTCTCTTCAGCTAACAGAGAGTATGATTCAGTCTTCACTACAAATCTGCTGTAAATTTTCTCAAATTGTTTCAAACACTTGCTCATTTTCTGAACTGCTGTGTGCCTGGCACTGTTCTACATGCTGGTATATCAGTGAAGGAAACAAAGTCTCCTTCTTCCTGGCATTTATATTTTAGCGAATGATCAGAATCTACATATCCGACTATATATAAATACACATTAATTGAGGAACTGCTAAGTGCTGGGGCTTTGTATGTCACTTCTGACTTAATCCTTAAAATAATCCTAACGGGTAGAAATACCACTGTCTCCATTTTACAGACCAAAAACACTAAGGTTAAGAGAGAGCTAAGTAATTTTGCTGGGTCACACACCTACCTAGATAAGTGGAGCTTGGCTATGAACCCCCCTTCCCCTAACTGCCAAGCAGGACAGCCAAACAAGCTGAAAATTCCAGAGTGTAACTCAAGTGCTCAAGAATATATTCCACTTTATACATGCTATAAGTTAGAGTGAACAGTCCAAACATGGAAAGATTTGACTCTATAAAAATTTTCTTTTAAATGATGAATTTTATTTTCTGTAGAGCTATTGGGATAGCATTTGTTTTCATGTTAAACCTTTTAACTGTTAAACTGGGGATATTACACTGCCTCTTGCAGTGTCCCCGATCTTCTATGAAGGACATTTTGCTTGCCTACAAAGTATAATTTAAAAACCTTTCTAAAAATCTTCAAATGAAAAGTATTCTAATGATCAGAAAAGACTGCTTAGTGCAGTCCTCTGAGCTCTGTTTGGCTTCCCTTCCGGTTGTTCTCACCCGTCAGCTTTCTGAGCCATCTGAGCCTTGGTCCAGGGAACCTGCGGGCTGTGGCAAGTGGAGGTATGGGCGGGGTTAGGGCTCAGCACCAAGCAGGAAGTTGGCAGCTGTGGGCATCATCATTTCAGAAGTTTATAAAGATATGTGCTCTTTTTCAGGATGCTGCTATTCCTCTACATGGATAATGCTTAGCTGCCTGAGACATTTTAATGAGAATTTTGCAAAGGGGTGGAGGAGGCCAAACAAACCTGGGGACCTTTTTAACTCTTAGCTCCTGGGACCCACTTATGGTTCCTCAAAGTCTTTTGGGAAAATGAAAGACAGAGAAAGCCAGACAATAAGACCTGCTGTGGACCTGTAGCTTACAGAGCAGTGTGCTATAGCACAAGGAAAACAAGACACATTGTCTCTGTCCCTGAAGATTTTACATTCTAAAGAAGGAAGGAAAATAGTTTGAAATACCCAACTCAGTCAACAAGCAATACATCTAATTAGAGCTATGTAACCACTGGAGAAACCATAGCAACCTCCTTCCCTGAAAGAGTTTCTCTCCAGAAGCCACATTATATCATGGTTGAGAATAGAGTCTTCAGAATCAGACAACCTGGGTTTCAATCCTGACCCTGCAACTTTCTAGTCATGTGACCTCAACTGAGGCATCTCACCTCTTGTGCCATAGTTGCTTTATGTGTAAGGTGTGATAATGGAAATATTTCCCTCATGGTACTGTTGTGAGTATTAAATGGGTTAATACATAGAAACTATTTGTACTAGATGAGATAACATATTGAAAGTGCTTGAAAGAGTATTTGACTAATAGGAAGAGCTATAGTTAAGTCGAGGTAGTATCACATTCTATTTATTTTTAAGGTGGATCTTAAGATTGAGTGAGTTATTATTCTACATTAATAATTGCAAGTCTTCATGGGTACTGAAGACTGAAGGTGAAAATGGGACATGGCCTATCTCACTCAATTCTCTAAACAATCTTAGATACAATTTTAAACTTTGAATAGAAAGAAACCAAGGCTTAGAGAGGTTTAAACAAGTTCTCAAAGACTGAAACCCAGATTTGTCTGATTCTTCCGGAAGCCACACTCTGTTAAGACCCCTTGCCTCCTCACCTCAACCAGCAAAGAATGTTGGAGAATATTTTGGCATTTGAGATGGGACTTGGAACTAAAAGAAAATTGGTAAGTGGGTAGAGGAAGGACTTGAACAGCTTTCTAAGCCTATGATCAAAAGCAGTTACAGTGTTCGGTTGTCCCTGAAGTTCCTTTCAGAATCTGAACGACACATTGGAAGTCCACTCAGATTGTGTTTCTCATTTATGAATTTTCTTCCACTAATACTTGTGACAAGAGAAGGAAAAATGGATTCAAACAGGAGCACTTCTGAGGCCAGAGTTAACTGGAATCATACTTAAGTTTTGATCAGAAAAATATAAAAGCTGATGGAACTATCAGAAATCTTGTTGACGTGGGTAGGAGGGTGAAAAGGGGTCTGTGTCTTGGGGACAGACACTGTGGGCTGCACTACAGCAGTGGGTGGCTCTTTACAATTGGTGACTGCATCACCCATGATCAGACCAGCCTAGTTTTAAAAGATGTAGATTGAGAAAAGAGTTAGTATGTTCCAAGAGGCCTCAAGATAAGGCTGAAGTTTCAGCCAGTCCTTTGGGGCAGATGAAAAAATAACAGGTTTATTAAAATTGCCTCTGTATTATGCTATGAAAACTTCTACACAGATGCACAGATGGGCTTCAATTTGGACAACACTGTTGCTGCATATTAAAGGCCTTTGATTTTAATATTCAATAATGAATAAAACTACTGGTAGGTGTCCTCCTGAGTCATAATGTAATCAAAGGAGAATGAGTCTGGCTCACTATTTTAAAGGTAGAGCTTAGCACTAGGAGTTAGCACTACCTACCTTCTCAGGTGCCTTCGTGCTGGCTGACCTACCCTTATGTTCCTTCCAGTCCCCATCCCCAAGTAAAACCATTCTGTGTCCCCAATTTTTCGCTCTTTCTTCTGCGCACCTTCATTTCCATGTGATTTTGCAGTCCCTTCCTTTCACATAGTGGAATCTACTTCTCCCCTCTCTGACTTGACCTGAGTGCCCCTTTGATCTGTTTTTGCCAGTAGAATGAAGAAAATGCACAGAATGCTAGCTTTGTGCTTAGTCCCTGGACACTTTGGCTTTCTCTGTTGCTCCCCTTCCTGCATCATCTCATGAGGATCTCTTGTTCTCAGCAGAACTGGCTAGCCTGCAGAAAGATGAGAGCCCACATTGAGAAGATCCAAGTGAGATCAGTTATCCCATTCAAGGTCCCAGAAAGGGTCTACCCCAAATCAGTAAAGCCACCCTGCTGACATGATTGAGTGCCAATGACTAGAAGAACCACCCAGCCATCCTGATGACTCTTGGAGAGGGAGGGAATGATAGCTGTTTAAAGCCACTAAGTTTTAAGGTGCTTTGTTACATGACAGTATCTAATATACAACCACCATGGCTTATCCCCAGCCCTGAGCTTTGATGTGTATGCTGATATAGCCCCCACTTGAGTGTGAGCTGGTATCTTCAGCTCCTCAAATAGTATCTACACTCAGAACTTCTAACATATTACTAAATAAATGATACCACTGAATTTGTATCAGTGAACACCTGGATTGCTCTCTAATTTGCAATCAGATCTAAGTGTATTTTTCTTATTAATTGGCATCCTCCTTTTTGGACTATGTCTCGTTTATATTCTTGATTTGATGTCCTCTCTGTTTTTGTTTCTCTTTGACTTAGCTAGAAATGAATAATATGTCTGAAAGATAATAAACTTTTAAAATGCCTTTGGTAGAGAAATTCAGAAAGTAGAAGGAGTCACACAAAGGTCAAGGCTAATAATCCAAAAGTGAATGAGACTAGAAGGTTTGCCTTGGTCTTATGAATTTGATGATGAAGTTCTGAGTTACAAAACAATTATTAGGTGTATTATTGCATAATAACCAATCTTGTATTTTTATTTATGTGGTTTCAAATATTTGCTACCTGCCCTACATTTCATTCTTTATAATATTTTTTGATTTTTCTTGAAACTTCAGTCAGAAACCCAGGCACTAAAGATATCTGTAAATCTTTTTTTTTTTTTTTAATTTGGTGACTGTGTCCTTCCACTTAGTAAAATTCAGGACATAGTTATATTTTCTCCCATCTGCTAATACTTTGAGATCTTCAGCCACGGAACTACTTTTTACGATGGTCAACAGTATTCATTCACAAAATGTGCACAGACAGGGCTTTCATGGGGCATGAGGTCTTCAGAAGAGAACATTCTACAAGTGTGAGGGATTTAGGACTGAACAGACAATGCAGTTTTTTTGCACCATTTCTCTGTGGGGATAAGATCCATCAAATTCCAATATTAGCTTTAGCTGGCAAAGCAGGGAGTGCTTTTGAGTTATCTGCCCCTTCTCTGCACCTAAAGCAGTAATGAAATATAGGCATTAGAAAGCTATTTTACTCTAGTATGGACACGTTGAGGAGATTCCTCCCTTGCTGCAGCTGAGGACTGGCTTCTTGTTTCCCCTTATCACAGAGACAAGAGAAGTTGCAAAAAAAATGGCAATTCAGAAAGGGAAGAAGAAAAAGAAGTAGCCATGTTCTTTTAATTATCACATTAGACTGCAGCCATTTAATAAGGTTCGGCGCTTGATTGAGTTCCTCGTTTCCTGAGGTGCACGAGCATTTCCCATCATGGCCTGGCTATTGATGCAAAGATGCTAAGAAAGCCTTGTTCTTGTCTCATTCTTTCTCTGCCTCATTAACTTGTTCACTTTAATGATTACATCTTCATAAAGTCTAACATTTCAATATCAAATGTTCCATTCTTAAATTAAGCATTAAAAAAATGGGGAAGGGATGGTTGATTACCACACAATCTGTCTTCATCTATTTTAACACTTACAGTGGTTCCATCTCATTATTTGGGGGGTGTGCAGGGGCTTATGTATTCCCTGTGTCCTTCCCATCTATTAATACAACTCCACTTTTCATTCATCCCTGTATTCAACACACATTTATTGAGCTCTTTCAATGTTCAAGGCCCAGGAGGAAGGTTTTGAGGGAAAGAAAGAGAAGTTTTAAACCCTCCTTAAACGAGCATGTAGCTCCTTCCCTGGATGGGATTAACTGATGAAGAAAGATAACACACACTAACATAAAGGAGAAAAGACTTGAAAAAAGGCCTGGAAGACTAGGAGTAGACACAGGAAAGAAAAAGTATATTAGGGAGATTCACCAGAACTTGTCTTCAGTAAAACTTGTTAAGATCTCTGTTTATGTACTTTTCTCGAGAGTCATATTTGCAACTTAAAATATCTGTAAAATTAAAGTATACTGCTAATTCTTCAAAAGGAGAGGAAAAAAAAATGATTAGATGTTTTCAGGAAGACACATTACATTGGTATCTCATTTCAGTATAAATTAGACCCATGGTAAGAATAGAAGACATTCAGGTATGATTTTCTTATTCTCCTCAAAGAATAAAAATATGTCCTGTGTGTGTAGGTGTTATTAGTTAGCTTTCTCTTATACCCAACTCCAAATGCAGTCTGTCAATATTAACTTTTTTATGTCATCCAAGTTAACAGATGTTGAATATTTGATCAATTAAATATGCTAATTTGTTTATTGGGAACATGAGAACAAACATGGAAACAAGTAACCCCCATCCTGTACAACTGATCTTTTTCATCTAAATCCAGATCTTTACAATATCCATAAAAATTTGATCCTAATAATTCTAATATATTTGGCTTATTTTTAAAATTTCAATTCTGTATCAACTATTCACTTTCCTTATAAGGCTTTTCATTCAGCATTTATTAAATTATTTAATAAGTATTTATTAAGTGCTTACCATGTGCTAGACACTATTTTAGGTGTTCAGGATATAGCAATCAACAAGAGACAAAGTTTCCTACCTTTGTAGAACTTAAATTATAGAAGGAAAGACATATAATAAAAACAGGGACAGAGAAGTAGATGGTAGATGAATGGTGGAGACAAATAAGGTAGAATAAAAGGATTGGGGAAGGTCGAGGCCTCTGGGTCCTGGCACCAGACTTGGGTTTGGAGAGGAATGGTGGTGAGGTCAGTGGCTATAGCAGAGGGAAAGGAGGAGGTAGGAAAAAATACAAAGATATGAAGAGGAGCTGTGCCCTGTAAGCCTTGTGGACAACAAGAAGGCTTTGGCTTTTACTCTCAACAGATGAGAAGCCATTGGAGAGTTTGGGTACATTTGTGACATACCTAACACACACTATAATAGATTTTGCATTTCAAAAAGTTGTTGTGTTGAGAATAGACTGAAGAGGTGCAAAAGTAGAAATAAGCTGATATGGAACAGTTCTGGTAAAAGATGCTATTGGTTTGGACCAGGTGGTAGCAGTGGAAGTGGTGAAAAGTGGTCAGATGCAGAATATATTTTGAAGTTTGAATCATGTAACTTGCTGACTGACTGGATATGAAGTATAAGAGAAACAGAATTCTAAGTTGACTCCAAGGTTTGGGGCCTGAGCAAGCAGAAAGGTGGAGTTGCTGTTTACTGAGCTGGGGAAGATGCAGAGAGCAGCCTTGAGGTAGGAGCCAGGGGTTGTACAATGGATGTGTTATACGTGAGATGTTTCACAGACATACAAGTGGAGACATTAAGTAGATGGCTGAATAATTGAGTCTGGAGTTTAGGGGGCGACATTCTGGCTGAAAAAATTAAATCTGAGGGTCATCAGCATATAGATGGCTTTTAAATCCGAGAGATAGCATTGAAGCACGTAGGGAACCTAGTGCAGAAGACAGATGATACTGCAGGACAAAGCTCTGGAGAATGCAAGTTGTGACAGACCCCAGAGGTGGAGAAGAGACTAAAAATATGTAGGCAGGAGTTCCCGTCATGGCACAGTGGTTAATGAATCCGACTAGGAACCATGAGGTTGCGGGTTCAATCCCTGGCCTTGCTCAGTAGGTTAAGGATCCAGTGGTGCTGTGAGCTGTGGTGTAGGTCGCAGATGTGGCTTGGATCCTGTGTTGCTGTGGCTCTGGCATAGGCCGGTGGCTACAGCTGTGATTAGACCCCTAGCCTGGGAACCTCCATATGCCACAGAAGCAGCCCTAGAAAAGGCAAAAAGACCAAAAAAAAAAAAAAAAAATGTAGGCAGAGTAGTTGGAGGATTTGAAAGATGCTCTCCTGTATTTGACCAAGGTGGCTCCCTGTGGTCACTGGTTTTTGTAATGAAATGTTTTATTAGATTTACTTAAAATATAGAGACTATACAGTGAAAATTCCTATAAAACCCTCTGTGCTTTATTGAATCTTTCCCTTTTTTTATGCACTATGATATTACAGTTAGGCAGTCACCTTCCTATACTCTCTTCTCCCTTCATTACATTCTCTCTCCCCCCAAAGGCCACCATCACTCTTTTGAAGTCAATATTTATTATTCTTATGCAGGTTTTTCATATTTAAATATAAAGGCAGTTTTTTGGTACTATATATGTGTATACATATTTTAAATTATCTATGTCCACATAATATTATTTTCCAGGTTTTAAAATTTTTTTGTACAACCTATACAATGCCTTCCACATCTCTTGGTTTGTATTTGCTTAGTAGTATATTTTTAACATTTTGTTTCATATAGTTTAGAGTAATTTTTTAGAATACTGTACCACATTTTAAGAATTTGCTGTAGCCTATTTTCTCAAACATTTTATGCAGGACATTAAGTCTGTTTCTGATGTATGCTGTTTCCAGCAAGGATGCTGCAAACATTCACACACAGTTGTTCGTTTACCAATGTGTGTGGCTTTCTCTAGTTCAGAAGTGGAACTGCTGGTTATACAGTAGGTGCATCTTTCATCTTGAATATCATCAAATTCTCTTCAAAGTGCTTGTGCCAATTTGCCCTGTTATCAGCAGTGAAAGACAGCTAGCTTCCTTTGCTGGACTCCTAAGCAATCTGTAGAACCAACGGGACCAAAGGAGATCCATTGTTGTTTCAATAAATTCACATCTCCCAAAGTTTATTGTCCTTTTGGGTTTCCTCTTGTGTGAAGAGCCTGAGCATATCTTTGCCCATTTTGTGATTTTGTTTGTTATGCTCTACAAATGCGAAACTCCAGGTTTTGCTTTTCTTGAAAAACAATATCTGGCAGTAGTCCCTAACTTTTTTACAAGGCAAGTGTTGATGGGAACTCTTAACCTGAAGCAAATATGTTTCAGTTTGCCACAGCCTGAAATACTCCTTATTGCATTACAACTAGCCTGCTTCACTCATTTATTTTACCTACCTGACCCCAAGAGGCATCTGAATTAGGGATCCTGTCTTAGAACCACCTGAACCAGGGTAGGAATCCAGGATTTTTAGGGCTTCTTTTGAAAATATCGTTTAACAAGTTTAAATGACACACATAGGAATGCTATCCCTTTAAACACACAAATGAAAGCTCCTTAGTTTATTTTACAGACATGTCCATGAAAATCCAAATTTTTAAAAGTAAAGGGTGATTATTCTCCCTGTTCTAAATAATTCTGTAGGTAACTTTTAAAGTTTATCAAAATTCAATGTGGGATTTTTTTTTTTTAACAAAGTAACCCCCCAATGCACTTAAAACCTGTATTTTTATTCGGCCATTATAAACTTAACAATGTACCATTATAGCCCACTTTCTAAAAACATCTAAGTAAAGGAAGTTATATGTACACTGAGATTGTGACAACCTCTTCAGCTGATTAAAAAAATAATACATTCATTAGCACCTGCCTTACCTAAAGGTTAGAGTGATAGCAACCCTGGCAAAAATAATAGAAAAAATAGAAGTGAAGGAAAGAGGGAAAGTGTGAGAGGTTTTGAGTGGCAATAAACAAATGAGATATTCTGGGGCATTTCCTCAGCTCTGATGAGGATCTGAGCGGCAAGGCTGATCCGAAGGAAGTGAATTATTCCCCTGGGGCACTATGTCTGCTCTTCTGGTAGCTGCTACCACATAAATATTAATGTCTGTTTCAGGTAGCACAGCCTCAGTGACTGTGCTCACTTCAGGCATGGGTGATGATAAAAAAACTAGCAAACAAAAAAACTAAGGTTATAATACATTATGAATTTCCTGAAGTTCTTTGTACAAAATAAACTTTAAAAGTGAATCTACCTTAAGTGATTAATTTTGACTGTGATGTTGCACTGTTGTTATTAAAGCAAGCATAAAAATAATCTAAGTTCCAATTGAGTATCATTTTTTTAATTCCTTCAACAAACATTTATTGAATACCTACTACATGCCAGGAACTAGAAATAAAACCATCAAAACTCTCTGCTTTGTAGAGCTTATGCTATGCTTGTCCAGCCCATGTTTTATATAGCATGTGTATTCAGATATGTCCTCAGGTACTGCTTATCTGACACCGCTCTATTCCTCTTGGAAGCTTAGTGCTCTGTCTTCTACATTATTACTTTTTTGTCACCACTTGGCCAGTCCCAAGAAGTGGCAGAATTAAGGCCTGAGGGAAAGGAGGAGAGAGCATTCTATAAAAGTGGTGCCATTTCAAAAAGATACAGAAACAAAAGGGTTTTTTTGTGTTTGTTTTTTTGTTTTTTTATGGCCGCACCTGCAGCATGTGGAAGTTCCCTGGTTAGGAGTCAAATCAGAGCTACAGCAGCTGGCCTACACCACAGCCACAGCAACATGGGATTTGAGCTGCGTCTGCAAACCAAACCACAGCTCACGACAATGCCAGATCCTTAACCCACTGAGCAAGGCCAGGGATTGAACTCACATCTTCATGGATACTGGTTGGGCTCGTTACCACTGAGCCATGATGGGAATTTCCCAGAAACAAAAGTAATACAGACCCATTTCCTATCATAGTCCAAGAATTTGTGCTTTATCTTCTCCCAGGTAGACTTCAGGAAGAAATCTGCTAGGTTTACATTTTTTGATACATTTTTCTTATGGCAAGCCAAGGCTATTTTAGGGGAATAGATTGATCTTCATTTGATGGCTCCAGTAATCACACTCAAAATCACCAGGAGACACAGGAAAAGAATATCCAAGGGGAAAGAAAGTAGAATGATTCAGAAGTAAATGTAAGAGCAAACCAGATAAGTGGTTGTAAAGATTAGGAAGACTAGCAGTTGGGAGATTGACTTGGTATTGAATTGAGATGATTGGATGAAACAAGATGCCTGTGGTCCCATAACTAACAAGGAAGTTTTTCAGTTCTTTAATGGATAAAAATTTGAAGGATGTTAAGAGTTTGAAGGTGTATTTAAGGATACGAAGAAGAGTTTGAAAATGTCTGAGTTTTCTGCTTCCTACACCCCATTTGAATTTGTATCTGAAGAAACATTCCCTGTATAGGGTGTCTGAAATGCTTGATAAAGTGTAAACATTGTCTCTTTAAAAGCATGACTGAGCTTTTGGGAAAGTTAGGGAAATCACCAGAGACCAGAGCTGTAAGGAATCATAAATCTGGAAAGATAAATAGGTGCTAGAGCCAATGTTTATTACAGGGATATCTGAAAACCCCTTGTGGTTGAGAAGATAGGTTTTGAAGGTCTGTGTGCACAGAAGTCAATCCTATGGGCTAGGTTGGAAACCAAAACAATCAAAAATTGGCATTCCCAGTGGAAATCAGTGAGCAAAAACCTGGTAAAAACTTAAAGGAAAACTAAATATATTTACCTCAGTTTCGGCTCCAGGTAAAATTGAAAGATAGATAGACAGATAGATAGACAGGGACAAATAAACTAAATAAACTCTCTTCATGGACACTGCCTGACCACATAAATGTGGACATTCCCCATACAAATTTTAAGCTGTAATTCATAGTAATTATATGACCCAAAAGCCCAAGGTGAATATGAATTTTAAATGGTCCCAAATTACTGACAGGAATGACAATTAAACTGACATTGCATCAAGAACAACAGAAACTGGAAAAATATTTAAAAAAAAAAAAACCTTTAAAATCTTGAGAGAAAATAGTTGTCATTCTAGAATATTCAGAAAAATGATTGTTTTTATTAGGAATGAAGGTAAAATAAAAGATGCTTTGAGGCATTAGTAACAATAATAAGAATTCAAGTTTATCAATAGCAAGCCATCACTAAGAGAACTACCAAAATTATGCTTCAGAAAGAAGGAAAATGATCCTTGAAGCAAGTCTAAAATTTAAGGGATAATGCTAAGAAAAAACTGGTAAAGCTGAGGGAAAAACTAAACAAAACTAAACAACATTGACTGTTGCTACTACTACTACTACTAACATCTCAATGTGGAGTTAAAAATATGGGGCGGGGGAAACCACCTCTCAAGAAGATTGGCTCTTAGACTATGAGGCAGCAATACTTAAAAGACGTAGTAATTTAGAAAGTGCCACCTGACACATGAATAGGTAAATAAAACAGAGAAATGGGAGAGAACCTGGAAACAGACCAACACGTACATAGAAACTCAATATTTGCTTTGGTAGATTAGTGGGGGAAGATGGACTGTTTAGTATATTGATTTTACAGACGGAAAAAAAAAAACAAATTAAGACCACCCCATAAATTATAACTCACATTATACGTAAAATTCAGTGCCAGATGGACATAACATGTGGAAAGCAAAACTCCAACATGCTTATAAGACAATACAGGGGAATATCTTTCTGCCCTTGATTCACAAAGATATTGTTAATACCTTTTACAAAAGCACAGAACATAAAGGAAAAGATTGAAAAATATGTCAACATTTATATCTGGAATTGATTATCATCAAAGACATCATAAGGAGAATAAATACACAAGCCTCCAACAGGGAGAAGTTATTTGCAAAATGCACAACTGTCAAAGATGAGAAACCAGAACATAACAAAGACTTCTGTAAATCAACCATGAAAAGTCAAAGCAAGACAAAGAACAAAAGGCAGTTCATGGAAGAGGAAACATGAATGGTTCATAAGCAAATTAGAAGATGCTTAATTGTATTAGCAGTCAAGAAGAAGCAAAATAAAATGACAGTAAAATCCCATCTTACCTCCTACAGACCAAGAAAACCAAAAAATACATATATATCTGAGAATACGTGAGGCAACAAGAACACCCTTCAAATACCAGTCAGAGTGGAGATCAGGACAACTTTCTTTGGAAACAGTTCTCATTCCCTAGTCATGTTTCACAACTCTTTGATATAGCGGTCACTCTCTTAGGAGTATACTCCATGAGTGAGAGAAGAGCATACCCTATTTGATACCATACTTATACTATAAAGTAAAGAAAAAATTCACAACATTTGGTATATTCTATTTCTTAAGCTAGATGGCAGTTACATGGAATATAAGAATATTTTATTATTTTTCTGTAAGCCATACCTATATCTTACATGCAGTCTTTTGGGGAAAATGAGGTAAATATTAGAAACTAGGTGGTGTTCTATATTATGGTGCATAAGTAAACCAGTTATTAAACCATAATTCTCATTTCATATTGTCTTCATAGTATGGTTATAATGATTCTAAATCTGTTATCTACATGCAATCATGTGTCAAAGACTGTCGCCCCCAACATGGAGAGAGATTTTGGCACTGGAAAGATGCCTGTTGCCCCTCCACTCCTGCCCCACCTTGGCGTTACTTGGCTAAGAAAGAGATCTGTGTTCCCGTGCCCATGCCAGCAGAGCAAATGAGATGTACCGTTTTCCTGGGCTCTAGACTCTGTGTGGAGGTGTGGCCCCTTGATAATCTTACACAGGTTCAACTTCTCCTCCAGGGCACACACATAGTCAGCTGGCCAAGGTGTGACCTATTCAGTACCAATAACCCCACAGAACCTGGAACAGCATTCCCTTTAGAACCTCCAATACTGCCTCTGGGTCTGGATTCTTGGCCTAGACTTCTTTTGACATAGCTTCTTCTCCAGGCAGGCTCTCCTCTCCTCACCACCACCACCACTTTGCCCTACCAAAAGGCCCCTGAGCATCCAAGGATTTCCATGTGGCTGCTGGAGAGGGAGGCACACTGGTTTCATGCACCCGGTCTTTACCTGAGCCCTTCAGGGATGTTCCACGACATGGAATTCACCTCTCTGGGCACAGAGAAATGAGTGAAGTTCTAGATTTTGACTGTTAGCTTCAGATTAGAAATTTTATGATATCGTCAACTTTGAGTCTTGACACTGGATTCTTTTATAATTCTTATCATTATCTTATATTTTATTTTGATATGCATCATTTTATAATTCTGATAGGGTTGTGCTAGCCATGGCAAGGAGTTAAGCATCACTTAATGGCAGATGGTTGCAGAAAACACTGAAAGGGCAGAAGCCACACACACACACACACAAAAATCCCCAAACCTCATGCCACCCCTTCAAAAATTATTAGTTACACACAAGTTAGATGCTTTCATTTGAATATGGATGATTCACTGCATCTGTGCCTCTATAATCCCCTTTATCCTTAATATTTTCTGTGGTCTGACACCAGCATCACTTCAGCCTGCAATAATGATTTCATCTGGGTGATTTTCCAATTTATAGAAGACGTATTACCTTTGGAATTGATCCCCCTGGACAGTGGTTTCCAGATTTTTTAGCTCACAACTTTCTATTTGGTTTGATGTAGGGACTCATAGCTTTCCAAAAAGTGTTGAATGCCACATAAATATTTAAAGATGATAAAAAGGAGTTTTGAGAATTTGAGGTTGAGTTGTTGTATAGCTAAAAAACATGGTTGAAAGTCACTGACGAAGTGCATAGAAAAGCACAAGAATAGAAGGCAGACATGTCCTAATTAGGATGTCACTATTTTGGTGTAGAATCTTCTACAATGAATATCTCTGTGCCCATCATTCTCTTAAGTTTGGAATAATAAAGCCTGCAGCCCTGCACTGACATCTTTAGTTCCACGTGGGCTAGTCATTCTTTTATTCATGATCTTAGTCATCAATATCGTGATCCTAATCTGACTCATATTTCAGGAATGAAAGAAAAACTTAGCTATGGTTCTCAAAAAGAACATGTCTCTGCCTTCAGCTATTTTTCTCCTGTGTTCTGTATAAAATTTGGGAGTTTTCACAGGAAAAGCAATATCAGTTGTAGCATCCTCATTAGGGATATGCATCTGTTTACACTAGCTTTTTTCAACGAATGTGGAGAGTGCATTAAAAATGCAAAACATGGCCTCTGTGTCTGCCTCTCGTAGAAACTGCTAAATGTTATCATCCATAATGCACAAAAGTCAGTAACTTTTTGCACATTTCCCTTTTCTCATTATTTCCTTTCCCAACCTTAGAAAATTAAGCTGGCAAACTAAAATTTACCAAAAGCT
Source organism: Phacochoerus africanus (assembly GCF_016906955.1). Taxonomy (NCBI): domain Eukaryota; kingdom Metazoa; phylum Chordata; class Mammalia; order Artiodactyla; family Suidae; genus Phacochoerus; species Phacochoerus africanus. The sequence continues at coordinate 73,262,228 of NC_062554.1, forward strand.
TCAGAAAGTGGCTTGTTGGTCTTTGAGTCATTGGCTTAATCAACATCATATAAATTGTAGAAGAGGGGAAGAATTTGATGAACATAATTAATATAAATAACCATAAATGTAAGTCCAAATTTTCCCTTTTTCCTCAAATAACCTTTATCAAGGCTAAGTACCTACCATATTTACCATTCCACTTGGCTTCATTGAATTGGCTTGTTAATTAGTTTGAATTGTTGTTTTCTTTTCAATTATAAAATAATTACTGTTCTTTTTGTGAACATTTGAAAAACAAGGAACTGAAGAAAAAATATTAACATCTGCTGAATATTCCGCCTTCTAAGAGACAATAAAAATCCTCTGTACTGCCTACAGAACAATTAGAATGAAAAGGCGACCTACAGAATGGGACAAAATGTTTGCAAACCATATAGCTGATGGGGGTTAATATCCAGTAAATTCAAGCTCAGTAGCAAAAAAACAAAGAACCTGATTTTAAAATGGGCAAAGGACTTGAATAGACACCTTTCCAAAGAATATATGAAAATGTCCAACAGGTATATGAGAAGATGCCCAATATCACTCATCATGGGGAAATGCAAATCAAAACCACAATGAGATATCACCTCATACCTATTATAAAGGCTATTAGAAAAAAAAAAAAGAGAGAGAGAGATGACAAGAGATGGCAAGGATGGGAGAGAAAATTGAGCCCATACTGACTGTTGATAGCAGTGTAAATTGGTGCAGCCTCTATGTGAAACTGTATAGAGGTTCCTCAAAACACTAAAAATAGAAATACTGTATGATCCAGCAATCCCACTTCTGGATCTATAGCTAGAAGAATTGAAATGAAGATCTCAAAGAAAATATTTGCATTCCTATGTTCATTGCAGTATTATCCACAATAGACCAGATGTAGAAACAGCCTGTGTCTACTGGCAGTGAATGGATGAAGAGAAAGTGCCTCATTACAATGGAATGTTGTGTAGCCTTAAAAACGAAATCCTGCCATTTGCCACAACATGAATGAACCTGGAGGACATTATGCTAAGTGAAATAAGCCAGTCTCAGGAGGACAGAAACTGTGATTTCACTTGTATGAGGCATCTAAACTATCAAACACATAGAAGCAGAGAGTCAATGGCAGATGCCAGAGGCTAGAGGGGTGGGAGAAATGGGGGAGTGGCTGTTCAGGCATAAAGTTCAGTTTTGCAAGAAAACTGATTAAGTCCTAGAGATTTGCTGTACAGCATTGTGTTCAGTGCTTACTGACATCGTATGGCATACATAAAATTTTGTTGAGAGGGTAGATCTCATGTCAGATGTTCTTACCACAATAAAAAAGAGACAAAGAGATTTGGTTTTAACATTAACTCTTTCTGTGTTGGATTTTGTTATGTTTTCAAAATAAAACTTGAGCTCTTCAATACTGCATTACCACTCAATTACCTTGGAAGGTAAAGTTGATATTTGTCAGTGAGCTGGTACATTGTTCTTCCTTTTGAATTTTAACATTTGACTTTGCTGAGGGGAATTTCATTTTCTCTCATCTGAAATTACAAACAGATCTCTTCTGTGCCTGAGTTAGGCATGAAATTGAGGTAATTAAAGATGAGTAAAGCTAAAAGTTCCCTGAGTAAAATCAAAGTAAAAAAAAAAATTAAAGACTGTCGTGACTAAAGTAGCATTACTCATAAATCTTCTGGGGGTTGTGCTTTAGTTCTTTGTTGTAATTTTTTCCCTGTTTCTTTTTCAGTGAAGGCTTAGATCAAATTTTGAGACCAGGGGACTGGTCGGAACAGATTATAAGCAGGTGGATTATTGCAGTAGTCTTTTCTTCATCGCTGTAAAAGCTTCCTTGTTTGTCTAGCAAATGCTTATTATGTGCCCATAGTGTGTCATTCCATAGCACTAAATGCCAATGCATCACAGACAGGCAGGCAGTTTCCAATTTATGAATTTGTAGCTTACTGCTTGTGCCCTCAGCCAAAGACCACGAAGAACCACCCCCCCACACACCTTGTAGTTGAACAAGTTGAGTTTATTACTTACTGCAATAATCTGGGGACCTGTGGGGCATCTCAGTGAGAGAGTCAGAAAGAATCTGTTACAAGTTTGGGGCTTGGATTGGGTGATTTGGGAGATGGTCTAAGGAAGCAGCATTTGTTCCAGATTGGTTGTTGTTAGAAAAAGAGGGGGTTTCCATATTTGGATGTTTTGTGAATGACATAATAACCATATTTTTGTCTGTGTTTAGAATTATGAAGTAGCCTTGTTCTGTTTCATTTTTTCATTGTCTCAGGGTGACCTTGTCTGGAGATAGAGATTGTTAGTATCCAATAGGAGAAAATGACCTGGCTCTGAATGTCAGACCCATTGGTAATAACATTGAGGTCTACCTGTAAAAATCAGCTGCATATATCAAGGGCTGCTTTCTTTTGTTTTTCTTCTGTGCTGACGGGCCAGGGACTCTCCTCCCCACTGGGTACAGACCCAGACTCACTCTGTTTCTTCACCCTGCTTTGCTTAGGGTGGCTCACTTTCACCTTTGCCTCTGCTGTAGCCACCTGACCAAGGATTCCTTTCCTGCCCTGTGGCCTGTGCCTGAACAGGAACAGAATTGAGCCTCTCCCACACTGACCAGATCAGATGAGGATACAAGTGTATTGCAACTTCAGGTGCCCTGGGCATCATCAATCTGCAACCAACATTCATTCTCCGGACTCACCACCATCCACTTCTATCCACTTCCACTGCCAATACCTTAGGCCAACTTACTATGTACTTTCAACAGGAGCATTAGCCATCTGGTCTCCCCACTGCCATCCTTGACCCTTACAACTCCTCTTATACACTGCTTCTAGAATAATCTTCCACAAATGCAAACCTGAGAGTATACTGCCCACCTTTAACTCTCCATGGCATTAAAGACAAGAGTGGTCTTATTACAAAGCTTGTCATGATGTAACCTTTACCTATCTTTCCAACACAGCTTTGTCTCACATTACTCTTAGTAATCACACCACGAGACAGTTCTTTTTGCTACTAAAATGGCCTGTATAGGCATATTTCTCCCATGCTCTGACATGGATGACACATGATCTTCCTTCTACTTGGAACTCATTTTTCCTCCTTTTCTCTCCAGCCTCCAGTTTATAGCTAACTAGCCCTTAACACCTCAGCCTAGTCCTGCCTTAAATAAGCGGCCCCGGCCCAAGAAGCTCCCTTGTTGAATGCGACCATAACATCAAAACCTCCTGTTCATAACACTCCTCTCATTATTATGATCACTCAGCACCTGCCTTTGCCCAAAAACCATTTGTTCCATGAACAGAGGGAGCTTATCTGAGTTTTTCACAGCTATATCCCAGTGCCTGGCATACAGTGGGTGCTCATCAAAATATTTACTGAATATATGAACATAGTAATCCATTAATTAAATCTGACATACAAATAAAAATGCCATAGTAAGTGCTACTACATTATATATCACTGTTAGTCCTAAGGCTTATTTTAAATTTAATAAATAGGATTATATAAGCCATCCAGAGAAATTGATTAGTATGTCAAATACTGTTCTGTGGGAAGATGGGACCTGAATTCTGAACAAAAAAAAAATCATAAATAACTTCCTATAACACATCTCAGAGTAGATGGGCTCTTTGTGATTTTTCATTTATCTTTGTATTAGATTCTGTTTTCTGTCACACATTTAAGTTTTATATTTTCATCTCCTGTCACTTTAAATAGGTCATAGGAACCTTGAAGACAGAGAATAAATTGTTATTTTCCAAAATTCCAAGCAGTCTCAGACATATACTAGAACTTTTGTAAATACTGTGATTTGATTTATGCCCTTAATGAATTGGGCTTGTTTAATAGGATAATCAGTCTCCATGAAATAAATAAATGACATCTGTTTCCTCTTAGTCTTGTGAATTATTGCTCATTCATTATTCATGTGGTCACTCAATGTTTATAGGACCTTTGTGTATTGGCTCTATGTTAAGTATTTGTTGTATAATATGATGAAAAAGTAGCTATCTTTTGAGGAGTTAGTAAATAATAGTAATAGGAGGTAAATGCTAATGGTATAAGCACAGAAGAAGCATTAACTCTGACTGAGGGAAAAATTAGGTTTTAAAGGGTGGGAAGAGACTCTGTCTGGGTTATTGTTTACAATAGCATAGAGGTAAACTGGGGGCGGAGTGTTGATTGGCATCCAGGGTATAGGTAGGCTAATAGCAGAGAATAAATTGGGAAGGTATGTTGGATCTGACCTGGGATTGAGAGCTGTATTACTGTATGATTTCATCCAGTTGAGTGGTGTGTAGATGCCATAATGTACTGCTCGAACCTCCCTTCAAAAACAAATGACTTAACTTCTTCCCTGCTAAGAGTGCTGCCAGCCAGAAGCCCTCAGCCCTCCCCTGTTGGCTCCCTCTGGGGATTGCCTTGCTGAGGAAGGCCATCTTAACCAAGGTCATGCCTCCTTCTCATGGTGGCCCATGACTGATAGATAGAGACAAGAAAGCCTGGTTCCTAGTCCCCAACTCAGGACAACTCAGAAGGGCTATGTCAACCTCAGAACTCCTCAAGTGAGGCCCCATGGAGACAGATCCTCAGTTCCACTTCTCCCTGTATGTAATTCTGCAGTTTTTCTCTTTCTTTATATCACTGTTGATCCTGAAACTCCTACATAGTAATACAGCTTCCAAGTCTGCATACTGGGGAAACCAACCTGTAACAGGTGGTGATAGGAAGCTATCAAGGGCAAGAAAGTGACACAATTAAATATATTTCTTTAGCATGAACTTTCCTACATTTATGAAAACAAATTAATGCACATCAATTAATTTATTTTATCAGGGATTATTCCTGTAGGGCTGAAGTAGCTGGTATGGCAGCTGCCAGAAACATGTAGGGTTGGTATTTTTCAGTGATGGCTCATTTTTCTTCATTATTGACATCATATTCATCTTTTTAGGACATTTTTAAAATATCAAGATTTATTAAACTTTGTCTTAGAGCAAAGGAACTAAAAATAAAATCTTTATATTCAGAATTTGATAATCAGGAAATTATCCTAAGAAGTAAAATACATTCCTGATTTTCAGAACATCATCCTATAGAAAAACAAAATTTGCACAGCATTTGTATTAATTTTTTAAATTGTTTGACTTTACTATGGCCAAAATTGTTTAAATGCTTCAAAATGGGATTGTTTTGTTCCACCATTAGATGAGTGAAAATGTATCCTTTTAATTCTGTCTTCTAAATATTCAAATCCTAAAGACAGATTAGGTAAACCAACAGAGAATCATATTGAATAAGGGTGGCAGCTGACCTTTTATCTTCTCAGTTTTTTCTTCTACCACTGTTGAAAATTATCAGATTACATTATTCATTCAATCTACATTTATTGATAATCTATTATAAGGAAGGCATAGAGAGTGGTCATAAATAAAACCCATCCAGACCTATCAATGGAAGACCCAACCCCTGACAGTTCCTTCTCCTGTATTACTGGGAGTGTCTTATGTGCATTCCCATAAATCCAGACACCATTAGCTGAGTTAGCTGCTATGTTGGGTATCCTGTTTCTTTCTTCTTCTGCTGTGGCTCCTTAGTGCTCAGCACCCCCACTTTACTTCCATGGGAGTTTTCCACACCCTATAGGTATAACAGTTTCCTGCAGGCACCCCTGGGGTTCCCTAAGGCCTCAAAGAATGAAATTTCTCTCATGCCAGTCTCTCCAGATTCTCCTCAGCCCCCAGTTGAGCACTGGAACCCTGCAGTTGTCAAAATGCTAAGTTTAGTTCCAAAAGAGGAACTACTCTTCCCCTGATCTGTGCTTCACTCTGCCATGGGGGTTTCCATTTTACTCCCTCAGACATTAGTCCTCATAGCATTACAGGATGTGAGCTAGGACATGGACCCCACGCTGAATTCAGACTTGCTCTTCCCTTCAGTAATTAAGGCTTGTCAACCTTTTCATGCCCATTCCTTCTCTTGGAACAATTTTCTTTCCAAGAGTCCTCTTTGTTCCTTATACACATAGACTGGTCCTATCCCATAGTTCACTCAATATTTCTGAACCGTAGAGTGGTCACAGTGAAGACTGGCAATACTATAAAAACAATAAATTCTTATGCAATGTCTACCTTAAGAGATTCTAGAATTTCTCTAATTGCTAGTACATGTCAAGATGAATTGAAGCCATCAAATATTTATAAATGGAAAACGTAAGAGAAGAAATTGCTAGTTTCCAAGTAGCCCACTTTTTTCTCTCTCAGAAGATCACAAATTATAGATTGGTATTAATATTTTTAAAAAGAATAACTGATTCAGTACTGTTCCAAATTTTAAATATCATTTACCTCACAGAGACAAGATTTAAACATTTGTGTGGATGAGGGAGATTTATTTAAAAGGTTACTGAAAATTTTACTTTCTTGACCAAAAATGATAGTAAAACATTCAAACAGTTATCGTCTTACAAGTGGAAAAAGGATTTGTGACACTTCAAGCCAGGCCGAAAAAAAAAAACCTTTAAAAATTGTATTTTAGACAAACAACCTGTAACTTCACAACAGAAAAAAATTAATCCCTATTCATCATTCAGTATATCATCATTTACTGTGAAGGACAACAGAATGCACTTATAAAATGCTGAATAAATTTGCATTAATTTATTTAATTTTTTATTTTATTTGATTTTCACTAATGTAATTTGGATGACTCAGGTGAAACATAAAGGGGTTAACTGAACATATTATTTCAGGTATAAATTTTACAGGCGAAGTATTCATCAGGTACAACTCATCTTTCTATTCCTAAGAGGAATTTTGAGCGCTTTACAATAATAATCATGTTGCAAAAATCATGAAGTTCCAGCATATTTGAATGATTTAATTTCAGTAAGCCTTTCTTTCTTTCCTTTGTAATCATAAGTTTAACATCTGCCTCCAGCATTTTCATTATTCATAAAATTATTCTATGTCATTCAGAATTGTTTCTTCATACACTGACAGTTTATTGCAGAGAATTATGCAAGATATTAGGCTTTTTTAGAATTAAAAAAAAAAGCAATCAAAATTGTATCTGAGTACATGGCTATACCAATATAGCTCTCTGGTTTTCCAATTCTATGTAATTAGGACTACTTTTTTTTTTTTGTCTTTTTGTTTTATTAGGGCCATGCCCGCAGCACACATGGAGGTTTCCAGGCTAGGGGTCAAACTGCAGCTGTAGCTGCCAGCCTACACCACAGCCACAGCAACGCCAGGCCCGAGCCGTGTCTGCAACCTATACCACAGCTCACAGCAACACCGGATCCTCAACCCACTGAGTGAGGCTAGGGATCGAACCTGCAACCTCATGATTCCTAGTCGGATTCGTTTCCGCAGCACCATGATGGGAACTCCTCTGGTCTACTTGATTTTTAATGACTTTTTTTTTTTGTCTTTTTAGGGCCGTACTTGCAGCATAAGGAGGTTCCCAGGTGGCTAGGGGTCAAATAGGAGCTGTAGCTGCCAGCCTACACCACAGACACAGCAACATGGGATCTGGAGCTGTGTCTGCAACCTATACCATAATTCAAGGCAATGCCGGATTCTTAACCCACTAAAGTGAGGCCAGGGATTGAATCCACATCCTCATGGATACTAGTCAGTTTTGTTAACCACTGAGCCACAATGGGAAATCCCAGGACTACTTGATCTTTAAAGACATACAAGGAAAAGATCTATGATCTCCCTGTATTATCACTTCCAGCAACGAACAACCCATATTGCAGGACATCTGACGCAAATCCTTGTGATTTACAGACTTACACTGTGTTTCTTAATAAAAAAAAAAAAAATTAATGTTATCACCTTGTCTTTTTTGAAGGACTAGGGGTTAAAAATCTAGGAGACCGATGTCAAAGGGTTGGTGATGTCTAATAAAAGTGAAATCTTTACAGGAAAGCAGCAGCGCACTAAGAAATACTATTTAGTTTGAATGTAGCAGTGGTCTAAAAAGAGCTTAGAATGCCTTAGAAGAATCTTTTTTTTTTTTTTTTTAAGTTGGGACTATACAACCCTGTTTGTATAGTCCCAATCTGACTAATATTGCCATGAGCCAACTAGTTTCTTACAAGTATGGTTTACCAAATCTATGCTCCTCATAGATTTCTAGACAAGTCTGCCACTTGAACATATGGTCAGAAGACAGCACATTCTTACTTTTAGCAGATACAGAAACAATTATACATTCTAGACCAAGATGACACAATATTAAAATTATACATCCTAGGTTTTTATCTTCCAGAGACCACTTGGTTGAACATGTGTGTGACTATTAAGGTTTTTATGGGGGGAGGGTGTATAAAACATATGCATACATTTGTAATGTACATGTCTTTTAACCTCCAGATTTTGAGAGTGCTTTTAGTAATATGAGCTATATCATTTTGCTTTTGGTCTACCTGATTTCAACATTAAGCCATGTGTAAAAATTAGCTGTGATAACATTTATAGGTCTCAATGCTAATTTAATTCAGCAACAATATCCAAACATATGGATATGTAGAGGTAAATGTGGCTCCCTCTTTTCTCCTTAATTTAAATTAAATAAAATCTCACTCTATCAGAGCCAACAATTTAAAGTTAACTTGTGTGACTGTAATGACAGCCCCAAAGTAAAAAAAGAATAAAAGACCCCCATGTCATACACAGACTTCTCTACTTTATAATGCCCTCTATAAAATAAAGATAAATAAAATAATAAAGTTAACACATGTTAGCGTAATTGAAATATATTGTAAAAATTATTGAAAAATACTTCTATTTCATCAGCTTGATATTCTATAAAGGCTGAAAATTTTAAGCTAGCTGAACATTTTGCTAACATAGTTGAAAAGTGTTATAATTTAGAAATACTTCTGTTTTATCTGGAAATTTTTTATGTGTTTAAGAATATTTCCATGAACTAGCCAAAGTTTTTAGAGCACGATACAAGTGTTCATAATCACCATGTTTGATTTACAAAATTTGAAAAAGCAAAAATTGAGTAAATGAGCTGTAACAAAGTTTATTATTATAAGATGTTAATATAACAGTAATGTTCCAATGTATTTCTGACTTCTAAGGCTAGTCTATGTATATTGTAATGATTCCACTTGACAAATACCTTTCTTTCCTAACAAGTCCTGGATATTTTTCAGATATAGGCCATATACCATCTCCATCCAGTCATGTTGAACATGTACCATTATGGGGAACTTTTAAAATAGTTTATGTTTTAAAATATAGCATTAGCAACACTGTCAGTTGATTATAAATGATACATAATTTTTTGAAAGTCTGTCCATGTTCCCATCAATAAAATATAACTAGTCTTGAGATGTCCATATTTTTTCAATTGAAAATATTTTTAAGAAAATAATTATCCCTTCATATTTTCATGCATTTAACTTATTAATTATTTAATAAATCATCCCATTGATTTATTAAATATTAATATTTATAACACATTATAGTGTTTAATATTTATTAATGTATGATTATATTCATTTAATTTAGTTCTTTGCAGAATTTTAATGACCATAGTTTTTATGGTCTCCTCTGCCGATGTATAATTTACAGTTTTAAACTTTACAAGGATACTTTGCGATGTGCTCAGTTTTGTTCATTGTGATCAAATCTATTTCTGTGGTGCTTATATTTTCACATAATTCTCACAAGTCATTTTTTTAAATTAGAGAGGCAATTAAGCATAATTTGTGTTGATTTCCAGAAATCTAGAAAGTTTAAACAGATTTAAACACTCAACTTCATACCATTTCATCACCTCATGCTGGGGCCAACTGTATTTGAATCTTATGACAATTCTCAGAACAAGAATTTGTTCTGTTATTTGAATATCTTATGTTTTGTGTCTCAACTTGATTTTGTGTTTTGAACATGATAAACTATTACTTTAATTCTTATTTCTGGTTATTATACCTTTGATTCAGTAAGGAACTCTCACTCCTTAGTCATTAACTCTTAGTTTGATGGGTCAAGCAATTTAATTGTGCATCTCTAAAATAAATATGATGAAGTTGAAAATATTGTCTGAGGAAACATATACTAATACTTATAGCATATTTACTAATAATTACTGGTATACTACTGTAATGAACTATTACAGATCTAATGTAAAAGATACAATTCATACATGCATCTTCTTTCAATAAAAATATATCTAATACACAGCATATTCTTTTAGGTGTTAACAAGCCCTTAATAAACTCTCTCAAATGATGGCTCATTTCTCCTGTTAAAATCCCAACTTAACCATTGGGTATTTTGAGGTTATGTAACTTCTCTGTGCCTCAGTTTGCTTACCAGTAAAATGGCGATAATGATAGTACCAACTCACAAGCCACTGTAAACATTTGTATTTGTTTTCTACTGCTGCTGTAACAAATTATCACAAATTTAGCTTTCACAAACAACGCCTATTTGCTACACATAGCCCATGGTTCTCTAGGTCAGAATTCCAGGTAGAACATAGCTCAACTGAGTTCTGTGCTTAGAGTTTCACAAGGGCAAAATCAGCAACACTGTTTTTTTTCTGAAAGTTCTAGGAATGAATCTGTTTCCTAGCTCATTCCAGTTGTTGGCCAAATTCAGTTCTTGGCAGTTAGAGAACTAAGGTCCTCATTTCCCTGTTTGCTGTCAGCCTGGGGTCAGTCTTTAATTTTATAGGCTATCATTATTTCTTCTCATGCTTTTCCTGTGGCTCTCTCCCCTTATGCTGGGTTAAGTCTCTCTCATATTTTGAATCTGTCTCACTTTGGCTGCATCTCTCTGATCTCCAGCGAGAGAGAGTTCTGTTTTTTTAAGGGCTCATGTGATAAAACCAGGCCCATAAAGATAATCCAAGATAATCTCCCTAATTTAAGGTCCATCTTCTTATTTACATCTGCAAAATCCCTTCTGCCATATGTGTAACATATTCTTGTGTTCTGGGTATTAGGATGTGGAAATCTTTGAAGGGCTATTATTCTGCCTATACCACAGGATTAATAAATTAATTCATGGAAAGTATTTAAAACCATGTTTAATACAAAATTGGTTCTTACTTTTTTAATAACTGTGAAGCTTCAGAAAGAAAATGAACCATGACATAATCTATATCCAACACATTTACAGACCCATAATTAGCATTATTAGTGTGATGGCTGTGGCTGTATTATTAAACCACAACTTTAAAAAAAAAAAATCATTGCTCTGCCACATTCATTTCTGTGGTGTCAAATTAAAGTGATATTTTAAAATATATTTAAAAGCTACAGTCAAATTAAAATATATCTTTAAATTGTAAATTATCACTTTAGAAAAGAAATTTTATGTTTGTAACTAGGAAAATAATTTGGTCTGAGCACTTGACAGACTTGAGGCTATTGCTATCACTTTGACATCAGAACATTAACAGCAACCAGACAAGCTTGTCAATACATTAAAAAAAATTGCTTTAGGGTGCCAGTTGGATCAAAAACTTAGACAGAGACATATTTTAAGTTCACATAAGTTTTTGGTTATGGGAAATTCATCTCAATAGTCTTAAACAGGATTCTATTAATATTTCCAAATGATTATAAAATTACAATATAAAATGTAAAACATCTCAGAGGGAACTAGAAGGTCCCTTGATAATACATGGAGTCCAGCTGGAGAAATACTTAGGCCTGAACAAGGTTTTTGTAAAAATATATTACTGTTGTTTATGTGAATTCTTTTCTCTGGCTTAATCTTTGAAGAAAAAAACTGTGCTTCTTTTTACATTTTTGAATCCTTCATTCTGCATAGAAACTTGCTGTATAGAGTTGGTTAAGTGGAATTTAACATGTTTAATAAACACAGCAAAGTAAAGGGAAAATTAGCTAGGTTTCAATATCCATCAATATGTTAGAATTTTCATTTTGGCTTTCATATGAAGCATGATTAGTTCTTCAATTTCACAGAGTAAAAACCAAAATGAAATAAACAGAAAATTTCTAAGGTACTATTTCCCTTCCAATCATATCAAAAGATTAAAATCTGTATATCTGGAGTGTTATATATTTTCAAGCATTTAATTTTCTATTATTGCTGTAAGAGTCTGTCATTACTTTGATGTGGCAGATGAAGAGACCAGAAAGCTATTTAACATGCTAAAAGCTAGAAGAAAAAAAAAAAAAAAAGAACACATGCACACGCAAAAAGCCCTCATGGTCAATATAATCCTCCAGATTTTTATACTGACATCTCTTTAAAATCCTTTAAAGTAACAAGACGATTGATAAATACATACCTTGTTAAATACAACGGCAAATTGATTTGTTCTGAGAATAACCCCTAGGGCTGAGAAGAACTAACACTAACCTTGTTCTGACTCTGATATCTATACTAAATGGAAAAGTTCAAATTGAAGAACAAAACTTCAGTAAAAGAGGGTTGAGAGAGAACTAAAAAGGCAACATTAAAAAAGAGAAACAAACAAAAAACTGTTCAGAACTTGTCCCTGGAGCCATTTATAATTCCTAGGAATAACACAGTATTTAAATGACTTGTCTCTTAATTATATGGGCTGCAATTTATCACCTGGTCACATGTTTTAGGCAGAACACAAGCTAGACCAGAACAAAATAGTGATCAATGGGAATTAGTTCTGTGATGTACTGTTGATTGCATATAAAACAAGGAGGATTTAGGGTTTATCACTTTGTTGAAAAGAGTTTGTTTTCTTCCACAGATGTAGCCATTAGTTAGAAGCATAACATATGGCTGGAGGGTAATTAAAAAGCTGGTGCCTAACAAAATATGAATAAATAAACTGAAGATGCACCCCCTTTATATCTCTCTGCCCCTACTGGTCTTTGTAACAGAACTTTTGCCCGTAAATATTGGTTCTATTTAATGACATGGGGGATTCTGAGGAAAAGGGAAGTTTGGGAAGAGAGGAGAGGAAATACAGAGCTTGCATATGCTAAGTTTAAGATGTCTGTTAAACATTCGTCTGTTGGGATCAAATAGATAAATCAATCTCAAGAAAAAGGTTAGGGTGGAGATATGAATTTGGGAGTTAAGCATATAAATGACATAAAGCCTGGGGAGGAACAAAATTCCAGAATAAGTATAGGAAATAAAAGACAGTTGAGGATTGAGCCTGTGGTTCTCTAACATTAGATGTCAGGAAGTGGAGGAAAAGAAAAAAAAAAAAAAGGAGACTGATAAGAAGCAGCCAATAAGTAATTATAAAAGAGTAGTGCCTTGCAACACTGGTCCTGAGGTGTTCCAAGAAGGAGGGAATGACCAGTAATACCAAAGGACAGTGAGAGGGGCCAAGTTAAATGAGGACTGAGAATTGAGCACAATGTTTGGTATCAGAGAAGTCATTGGTGACTTGATAAAAAGCAATTTTAGTAGGTCGGGGGGACCCGGAGTAAGAGAGAGTATCAGATAAGGAAACGGACAATATTGCTCATTAACGATGTTTTGCCACAAAGAGGAGGAGAGGTACATGGCAGTAGCTGAAGAGGATCGACTGTCAAGGGGCAAAATTGATTGGAGATTTTATAGCATTTGTGTGTATACTGCATTGGGAGGGAACATTGATAATGCAGAAGAGAGGGCTAGTCATTTTAAGATCAGAGTTCTGGAGCAGGTGAAAATAGTACTCCTGGAGTGACTGGTCCTAAACAAAGCCAGATAATTCATTGGCCATTACAAGAGAGCAGTTATCGATTCTGATAAGGGCAAGACCACTGAGGTGGGTGACTGAAGCTGGCTGGAGGGCAGGATTGTAGGAAATGTGAATATGTAGGAATTGGATGGAGGATAAGCTAATGGATGAATCATCCTGGCACAATCTGCTCTCCAAAGGCAACCACTATTGGAAGTTCCTAAGGAGTGTTTTACAACATATCCATGAATGAGAACAGAGTGCTTCTTGCCTTTGATCATAGCTACTCTGAACTTTTCCCATGCTGGCTATGGATTCTCCTAACTCAGTGTTAGGATAATTCTGCAGACAAGAAAGGGGAAAGACTTAACCTCTGCTGTGTTACACTGTTTTAAGTGTCGGGCCTGAAGGCGCTGCTCACACTTTAAAACCACTATGAAGAACAGTATGGAGGTACCTTAGAAAACTATACACAGAACTACCATATGACCCAGCACTCCCACTCTTGGGCACATATCCAGACAAAAATTTCCTTAAAAAAGACACATGCACCCACATGTTCATTGCAGCACTATTCACAATAGCCAAGACATGGAAACAACCCAAATGTCCATCGACAGATGATGGATTCAGAAGATGTGGTATATATACACAATGGAATACTACTAAGCCATAAAAAAGAACAAAATAATGCCATTTGCAGCAACATGGATGGAACTAGAGACTCTCATACTGAGTGAGGTAAGTCAGAAAAAGACAGACAAATGCCATATGATATCACTTATATCTGGAATCAAATATATGGCACAAAGGAAACTTTCCACAGAAAAGAAAATGATGGACTTGGAGAATAGACTTGTGATTGCCAAGGGGGAGGGGGAGGGAGTGGGATGGACTGGGAGCTTAGGGTTTATAGATGCAGACTATTGCCGTTGGAATGGATTAGCAATGAGATCCTGCTGCGTAGCACTGGGAACTCTGTCTAGTCACTTATGATGGAACATGTAATGCGAGAACAAAGAATATATACATGTATGTGTAACTGGATCACCATTCTGTATAGTAGGAAAAAAAAGGTAAAAAAAATGGGAGTTGTTGAGAGGAGGGATAAAATGGGAGGTTGGGTTTGATATATACACACTACTCTAGGTGGAATGATGAGTAACAAGGACCTACTGGTATGCCACAGAGAAATCTACTCAGTTTTCTGTAGTGATGTATATGGGAAAGAAGCTGAAAAAGAATGGATGTATGCATATGCATAACTAACTCACTTTGCTTTACACGCGAAACTAACAACATTGTAAATCAACAATACTCCAATAAAATTTTTAAAAAATTAACGTCAGGTTTTTTTGGGTCTCCTTCAATTTCTTTCAATAACATTACGGTTTTCAGTGTACAGGTCTTTCACCTCTTCGGTTTAATTTATTCCTAGGTATCTTATTCTTTTTGTTGCAGTTGTAGATGGGATTGTTTTCTTAATTTCTGTTTCTGCTTATTCGTCATTACTATATAAAAATGCAACAGATTTTTGTATACTGATTTTGAACCTTGCAACTCTACTGTATTCATTTGTTATTTCTATTATATTTTGATGTGGTATCTTTAGGATTTTCTGTATATAAAATCATGCCATCAGCAAATAGTGACAGTTTTACTTCTTCCTTTCCAATCTGGATGCCTTTCATTTCTTTTTTCTTGCCTAATTGCTCTGGTTAAAATCTTAATCCTCTGATGAATAAAAATGGTGAGTAGGCATCCTTTTCTTGTTTCTGATCTTAAAGGGACAAGCTTTCAGTTTTTTACCATTGAGTATGGTGTTAGCTGTGTTGAGGTACATTCCTTCTAAAACCATTTTATTGAGAGTTTTTAATCATAAGTGGGTGTTGAATATTGTTAAATGCTTTTTTCTATTATGATTTTCATTTTTTGTAGATGCAGTATATTATATATGTATTATTTTAAAAATTAATAGATAAACCCAAACAAAAAAGACATAAAAGATACGGAGAAGAGAGTAGAGGTTACCAGAGGGGAAGCAGAGAGGGCAAAATATATAAAGAAGGTCAATTGTATGGTGATGGATGGAAACCAAATTTTTGGTTGTGAGCATGCTGTAGCGTATATGGAAATTCAAATATGTTGCACACATAAAACTTATACAATATTACAAACTAATGTTACCTCGATTTTAAAAAAAGAATAAAGGAAAAAGAAAAACCACAGCATGTTTTCTCCCTCCAAATTTCAGATCTTACAGAATCCCACTCATTGTGTCAGATTATTTTTTTATTATAAATTTTCTCTGTCTCACTTATTGAAATTATTTATGTTTTTCCTACCAAAACAGTACCCAGCCCTGCATATATTAGTCATTGCAAATATCTAATGCACGCTATATCTAAATATCAATGACAGCCCTGCTTGGAAAACTGAGGTGGCTATCATATAAGACAATACAAATAGGTAGAAAATATGCAGATGTTAGAGTATATAGTAGGACCTGAAGGTCAAACACGGCAATATGCTTTCATGCACCTTCATAGACCACTGCCTGGTGTGGATATTTCAACTTGCATAGGTTTGATTTTAAAAGTATCCTTTTGCAAAAAAAGAATCTTCTCCTGCTTGTTAACGGGTGCAGTTTTGAAAAGAAGTATATGGAATGGTGAGAAAAATGGGGACACACCCTGACCAGATACATAATGTTATCTTCTGAAAAATGAGTGACAGATGCTACAGCTCAATCGCTTTCCCAAGCAGGAGGCTATATCCATACTTCCAAGCTCCTGGGGACAGCCAGTATGGGAAGGGGCTATCAGGAGGAAGGCAGGTTGGTTTGGGTCTCCTAAGGATTTCTTGTCTCAGTCCAGACCAGATTACAAAGACAGAGGCTAATAATACATGATCTTGACTCAGTGTTAGTATTGCTGACAAATCTCATAAGGCAACTGATTAGAGATACCAAGAAGAGAAAATAAACATATTAGCAGCTAGTCTGAAATTAGAAATAACATAATTTATGGATACTGAAATGGATATTGAGATGATTTTCAATATAAACCTCTGTGATAAAATTAGAAATCATATAAAATTAAAATCACAGCTAAAAGGGGTCAGAACTAACTTTTTTTTTTCCTTCTTGAGGCAATAATCTTAAGACAAATTTCATGGAGACATTAGAATCTATGTATATATTTCAATGAATTTCAGTTCTTAAGACATTTTGCCTAAAGGGGAAAAATGTACCTGTTGGAAGTGTATCTTTTTTTCTTTTCCTTTCAACAGGAAAAGTTCAACTAGCTTGAGAAAAAGAAGATTCAGAAGTCTACATTGCTTCTATAATTCACATCATGCCATTTCACTGTCAGCTATTATTTCTAAACTATTAACTTTTATGAAATGTTTTTGGACATTGATGTTGATGGTTAATAATATTGGCTTCAAAAATAGCAGTGGATAAAGGACACAATTCTCCTGGCAGTTCTTAAATTCTGACTATTTCTTTCTCTTTTTTTCCTGAGGAGAAAGTTGGGGTAATAGTTCGGCATTAACACATTTTCTGTCACTTAGAAGCATTATTTTCTTTTTTTCAATAGCAAACACTTTCAAGGACTGATACTTCCCTGAGACCAATGTAAGAATATTTTCAAACTTCAGGCTAAGATGGTCCCTGCAGGTGGCTGCAGAACCACAGTGATGCACACAGTGCCCAGCACACAGTAGGTGCTCAAGGACCAGCTGCTGAAAGGGCTTTAATGGCTGGAGCAGGTGCTTTATCCTGAGACTTGGTAGTGATGCAAGTATTAGGCAGAAAAAGCCAAAAGCAAAATCAACACAAAATATGTGTCTTATTACACAAATTTTTTGGCTCTACATTTCCTTTCACAGTTTCTGCTCATAATGTTATAAACAGCTCCAAAATTCCTAAGCCAAGCCAATTATTAATTTCTTGGAGAAAATTCAATTTTATTTTATTAAAAAAGAAAATTTCTCTAAATCTGGTTAATAGAGTTACTTAAGTTTCACCTAGCTAACAGTAAAAACTTAGAGATTTTTAAAGGTATAACTAAGGATACTTTTAAGGATACTTGGGGATTTTATGAACCAGAAAAAGAAGTTGTTGCACTCTAAAATTTTTAAGTCATTTTTCAAATATTAGTCCATTAAGATTTCATTTCTCTGATCTGATTTTTTCCTGAGGCAGAAAAAAAGAGATATTTGTTTATGTAAAGGATCAATAGAAAAGTGATTCTCAGAAGGAAAATCATTAAATTCTTCTCCCCAGAGGTAGATAGAGCTCTACTCAATAAGGCATGAAGTAGTTTTATTTCTTATTAATAACTCCAGACAAATGATTCTTATTTTTGAATGTGCCTATATCTCCGAGTTTAAGTTAAAAATATCCGTGTTCCTGTTGGCCACTGTCTCTCAAAATACAAAACAGAGCCTGGGTTTTTAGGGTATCCACTCAGGAAAGCTAATTCCTCTGCTGGTGACTGTAAAACAAACCCAGACTTCCAGGCCACGTCAAGACCAGGGCAGGGCAGGGACCACAAGACCATCCGTAACAGTTTCAGTGCAAAACAGAGGCAATTTCAAGGCACTGCCAAGCAGCATTCAGAGAATAGCCGGAAATAGTAGTAACCCATCCTCCTTGTAAAAATAAGGTTTGCTGGAGGCTGAGGGAGAGGTCTCTGTCTAACCAGGGCATCAGTTTTTGTTCCTTTTACCAATCTTTATTGGTAACTTAATTTGGAAGAAATAGCACCTAGAACTCATGCAGCAACTTTAAATTTTCAAAAATATTTTTATTGCTATCATCCCAAAGTGAGCTTCAAAATAGATCTGTAAGAACTATTTTGTAAAAGGGAGTATATAGAACAGGAGAGTGGCCATTCTAAAATCACATGGAAATTGAGTGTCCGGGTACCACTTGGACTTCATGATTCTGAACATCAGGCTCTGTGCATAGTTTAGTGCTGCCGCTTTGCAAGGAAAGAATTTCGAATTCTCATCTTTGCTCTCATGACAGAGACATTTGGAAAACACAGACTCACTAATTATCTACATCCTAAAGCAAAATTTGAGTTAATTGTCATCATTTATTTTCATGGAGGAATTTAGTCAAGTAATTATGAAAATTATTTCAAAGAACAAAATCTGTTGGCAATGATGGACTCTAATGAGCAAATATTAAGCTGCCACCATTCGTTCTTCAAAATTAGTGCCCTTTCTGTTTCTTCCTTAAATGTAACAATTTCTGGGAAAAGAATTAGGTATTATTAGTCCTTGACATCAAAAGGCACAAGGAACTAATTACATAAAGTTGAATGAATACCTTAACTTTGTTGTGTAGAAGGCTTGGCCAGGCTCAGGCTCGTTCATGAAAAGCTCCTAAGTAGATATAAGTGGAAAATACCTGGACTCCACAAGTACAGAGAATGATGTGTGTAACTGTGGCTGAAGATGGTCAGCTCTCCACAGAACCCATCTCCTCTTCTTTCTGTGCTACTAACTAGAGCGTCAGGTAACCACAGAACTTATTTCTACCAATAGCATCTGGAAGCAGAAGTGATGGGCACCAATTTCAAGTTTTCATAAAAACTTTTCTAAGCCCTTTCCCTTTTTGCCAGCTTGATGATATAAGCATAGTAGCCTTAGAAACCATGTGCTGAAGATGACAACATTGCAAAATGGAATGAGCCCAGAGGCCTGAATCACCATATGGATAAGCATTGTCTACTAATCAGGAACACCAATTTTGGATGTTGTGTAAGAACTAAACATCTATCATGTTTGAGCTGTTACACATGTAGGGGTTTATTTGTAACAACAGGTAGTATTACTTTAATGTGTGTAACCCCAGCATATGCACAGAAAATAGATGTTGGCATTAGAATGGTTCAGCAAGGTTTCAGGGCTTGGGAAGTAAACAGTTTGCATGCCATGACTGTACTGAATAACAGAATTAATGTCTTATGTGGAATCATTATAACATGGGCATTAGTGTCATCCTTTCAGGAGAAGTGAAGCTTCAAGTCTGGTGTAGCCTTCTTTCTGTTTGGGTCCCCTTAGACTAGAAATATTCTGATCCACTCCCCGAGCAGGGCATAGACCATCACCACCTCCCTGAGGAATGAAAGGAGGATGGGGCACTGTGATCACTCTTCCCATCCCTTTGAAATCTGATTAAGTTTGTGAGTAGGATTGCTGGGTGTTGGTGATTTCTGCCAAGAGTAAACTGAGTACCAGCCTTAGTCTTCTCTGATTGTTTATATGTGCAACCACAGTGTAGAGAAAGCAGAATGCATTGAATGGTAATCAAAAAGCAACTTCATTTTTATCCTCCTGGTATCTGTAGAAGTATACTGTGGAGGCTCCTTTGTCCTCTTCCCTTGGATGAAATTTTCAAAATGTGTCATCATTTTTCTGGGTACCATCATATAAAATACAGACACAACTCTGTCATTACTTTAAAATTCTATTAAAGATTCACATTTGGTCTGCTTTGTTCTTACAAGAAAGCCATCTGCAGAGGGGGTGGGGGGACTTTTTCTTCCCCTTCCTTGTACTTAAAGCTGGTTACAAGTATTTAGACCGGGAGGAATAAGAGGTCTGTTGTTATAATTATGTGGAAGTATAATATCTGATATCTAAGAATCCAAAAGTACAAAATTGCTATACCCAAAGTGAAAATATCTAAACTTAGAGAAAAATTAAATTAAAATTTTTCTCTGTTAATGGGCTATAATCATATCTTAAACACTACCCTTTAGACACTATTGAACATCAGCCAAATAATAATTTTAAATTCTAGATCTTAAATCCTAATTTCATCCAGAACACTGGTGCTTGTTTTTAGGAAAAAATAATATATTTTCTCACTGAATTATAATTCAGTGTGAGAATGTATTACCTCAGGCAACCATATGAGATGCTATTAAAAATGCAATTTATTCTCTTACATAAAAAATAACTAAAAGTGCTTCGAATCACAGAAGTGATGTAAGCAGTGAACTGAAACACATTTCAAATCCATTAAATTTCAGAGTATGCTCATTCTACTTCTAAACACAAACTAGCACTCAAGAAAGTCAATGCTGTTTATTAAAATCTAAATTTCATCATAAGAAGAAAATGTTGATAATTGCTGAGTCTGGGTGAGGAATGCATGGTGATTCATTTTATATTCTCTCAATTTTTATGTATGTTTGAAAATTTACATAATAAAGGTTTTGCGGTGATAATCATAAGAATTCTCTTATTTGAATAAAAAGATATTTATACTTGAGCCAATTTATTTAACTACTGGTAGGAAATCATGAGTGGCTCTTTCTCTGGAAGTCAATTTCCAAAAGGAAATAAGTAAAGAGAGTAAAAAATACAGGATGGAAATAGTTGCCAATCAAAGGGACAGACCATTTCTAGGACTTGCAGAAGGCTGGACATCACTCCAACACCAGAATCAAGAGTGGCATAGGAGCCAGAAAAATATGAAGTTAACACATTAAGTATGCACCTTCACCAAGGTGAACTATCCCAAAGGTACAACTGGGCTCCTGTGACACCTCATTTAACTGCCATTTTCAACCACTTTGCAATGGATAACCATCAATATAATTATGTATAACCAGAATCCTGATTTTTGTGACAACCAGTGCTTTGTTTCTTAGTAATGTTACCATCTATATTTGCATCCCTAAATGATATATTGCTTAGTTTTGCATACTTCTGAACTTTATGTAAATGGAATAATATTATATGCATATTTTGATGAACTATTTTTTTCATCTAAAAAGGTATCTGAGGAGTTCCTTTGTGCCACAGCAGGTTAAGAATCTGTATTTGTCACTCCAGTAGCTCAGGTCACTGCTATGGCACAAGTTTGATTCCTGGCTCAGGGACTTCCAAGTGCCACAAGCATAGCCAAAAAAAATAGGTATCTGAGATGTTAATTCATGTTGACGTGTTTAATAAATGGTAGTTGTTCAGTTAATCAAAAAGCCAGTTTAAAATGAGTAGGTATGCAGGTAATACATACATGTTAAGCATTTCTACTTAAAATATATAAATACATGTTCAGCTGCCAAACTTTTTATGTGGCACTAAGGCATTTTCATCAAGCTTAAATCAAATAGTCAAAGCTCCATATCATCTTTCTTGACTCAACTGTTATTGTATCATCCTCAAGTTTCAGTTTCACTTTCTTTAATGTGGCACAAAAAACTTAAAGATACTTGTAAAGCCATCTTAATGAGAAAATTCCCCCTACACACACTCCATCTTTCACAGTATTCTTACCAACACCTGATATGGCAAGAACTGTGTGAATAATTCACTTTATTCAATATTTCCAAAGTATGCAACTTAGGTTTCATAAAATCCAAAACTCTTCTAACATATTTCATTGTTCTTTTTAATATCTAGTTAAATATCATAATTTCACTGTCACACATTTGGCACTTACTGGTTTGGTAATCATCACAACTTACACTTAGTAAGTGTATAACTCAGTTAGAAGTAGAAGAAGTCTGTAGACTGGCCAGAGGGTAACCTTGTGGCCATGAGCACTCATATGTATAGGACGTCAGTTGGTATAATCTATAGAAGGAACGGAGAGTGGCAGTTACACTGGCCAGGTGCTTCATTCAAAGTTGGTGAAGGAAGCTTCTATTGTATTTCCAAACCAAAAGTGTTAACTGAATTGTTCTCAGGTTATCTGTGTTCTGCAAAAAGTAATTCACTCATTTTTCCAAAATGTGATATAATTTTCATAATTTTCATCCAGTGTTCCTTCCTCAACATACCTGCCAGTAATATCTATTGTTTCTAAAATACTATAAAAGAATTTTGTTTTAGGTAGTCATTACTGTATTGTATATTTTCATAGAATAAACACATAGAGAATTAGTCAAAGTATGTGTGTGTTAGTGTGTGAGTGAGGAAGTTATTATATTGGTGGGCCAAATTCAGGAGCTATTTCAAGCATCATATTTTTCTTTAAATTTCTGAATTCTTTTAAGAAATATCAGTGTTTCCTGATGGCTAAGTTTTGATGTCACTCTCTCCCTCTTTATTTCTCAGGGATTGGGGATGAACTCACCAACTAATTTTAGTCAAAATGGGTTTAGTACTAAATTTTAGTACTATTCTGTTACTAAATACAAGTTTACATACTGTGGTCAAGTACTATCCTTTTAGGAGAAGAAACTTTTTCTTAAGAAATCAGGATAGATAACAGCTTAGAAAAAAATAAATACTAATCAAATTGTTTGACTTGGAATTAAGAATGAAAAAATTGCAAGTAAAATTTTGAGGTGTAAATATTAATTTTTCTCTGAGAATGGCAATATACAAATTTTCTTTGAGAATTCTAATAAAAGTAGGAAAAGTGAATGGAAGAGAAAGGTCAGCATCACCTCACCATTCAGCCTATCTCCCTTTCCTCAGTTTCCAAGTGCTCCCAAAATAACAGGGAACATTAGGTCACACCTTTCAAAGAATTCCCAGAAGGGACAAATTGAGTAGCATTCCTTCTGAATGCATGACTCCCTGCGTTCCTCTATGGTCTAGCAGTTCAAGGAATCTGACATTGTCACTGCTATGGCGTGGGTTTGGTCCCTGGCCTGAGGAATTTCTACATGCCACAAGTGCAGCCAAAAAAAATAAATAAAAATAAATAATCAATGCAAGACTCCCAAACAGGTAAAACTGACAAACTGTTATAAAAATAATGTCTCCCTCCCCACAACACAATCCACAAGATACGCTCTAGATATCATGCATGTATTGTCTGAAATTATGTATTGGTAAGAGAGGTAACTAGACTTCATGGAAGCAGCTCTGGCAAGTTCCACTGTATCTGTTTGCGACCTTAGCAGTTCCGCCTCCTGCTCCAGCAGGGAAGTCTTAGTGAGCCCAAAGCGGAAACTCAACAGGTCTCTCTTCAACCTTGGGTAGCTGTTCTTTCCCTAAACACTAGAGAACACCCTGACATGTGGTAGTCTGTCCTCACAGTGAGGAGGCGCTCATCTGCCTCTCCCACAGGTGGAAGAATGAGCTACTGACACTGACTCATCACTGTCACGTTCTGTCACAACTGTTCCCAGTTTTGAAAAAGCACCCACAGGAGACTGAACCAAGTACTTTACCTAATCGCCCAAGTCATAATAAATTATGAGATACATTTAAAGAAATGATTGATGTTAACCTTTTTTCATTCCTTTGATATATTTTGGATATTTTGAAGTTGACTTAAAAAAACCTAGCAATATATTTGAGCCTCTAGCCAGGACTCTGTTACTCCACTGGATGGGAAGGGGACCCAGTTCTGTGAGCAACATGCATTTCCTCCTTTAAATACTCACTCAAACTGATTTTTTAAAGAAGAAAAGGAAAAGGCACTCAATTATTTTAAGGCTTAGAAGGAAAAGGAAACTATTGCCTGCAAGTAAACAATACAATAGTCTTTCAATACAAACAATACAAAATAGTACTTATGTGACATCCAAATTTACCAAATCCCAAATCAAATGATGACCAAATAACCAGGTGATATGTTGTGATCGATATGAAAAATTTATGCTAATATGCCTGAACAAATAGAATCACAGAAGACAAAACTATACAATCAAAAATTATGACAATTTTCAAGAAAATGTATCTTAGCTTGTTTGCAAATTTCACATTGATTTACAATATGTTTCAGGATCTGCCTTCAATAAACCTACATTTTAGTACATAACTTCAGTTTTCTCAGTAATTACTAGGAGTCAGCTCATATAATAGCAAGATCTCTAGAACAACAGACCTGATTCCATACCTATTCTATTGATTACTAACTAGCTCCTTTCATCTTAAGTATGCCTCTTAAATACTTTACTGCAGTTCCTTCCATTTGTGAAATGAACAATTTCTATCTATGAAGTTAGAATAAGAATCCAGCAAAAGCTTGAAAAAAACTATTTGAAAATGAATTATAGTTACATATATAAAGTATTATCACTGCACAGAAACCATTCATTTAGGTCAGGAAAGAGAGTCATCTCAGTTCACCATCTCACTTCTTCCATAGCCTCTTAGGTAGTCACTATATTCCAAACCTTTGTCCTGACATGTTGACATATCCTTCTTTTAAAATCCTAACTGATCCCTTTATGTTTTCTTCCATTTGATAGAATCATACCTGCCTGGTGTCTGACACTGGTCATTTCATATTATAAGTAAGAGGACACAAATAGCTTCCATGAATTAAAAAAAAAAAAGGTGGATGTTCTCTTTTAACTGATTTCACATTGACAAAAGTTACTCTGATGTTCTTAAAACTGCTTAGTTCTATTTCAAAATTCAAAACCAGCACAATTTCACATCAGCATAATAGGACATCTAGATCTGTAAACATATTTATTTTTGAAGAGGGTAAAGGGCTTGATAACTGTGCAGCAGGTCGAGTTCCTTTCTCAAATCTTAAGCAATAAATCATCCACAATGATTTATAAGAACTCCAACTAGGGCAGTGACCATAGGAAGAAAGAAAGGATATAACAGTTATCAAAATCCTATGGAAAATGGAATCAACAATGCTGAGTGTGATAGTATTTACTGGGGGGAGGAGACAGTCAAATATCTTTTAGGTAAATAATTCAATAAATAATGGTACTGTCAACCCCAGTGCAAATGCCCCCCTAAGCATCTAAACTAGTAAACCATAGGCTTTGCTGTGTTGTCATTCTCTCTCTTTCTTGAACCTCTATGCTCTTGAAGAAACTTTGCACCCAAGGTCTCTTTTTTCCCTTGTCTGACTAGAAATCTCCTTCAAAGTCATAACAAAAGTTTTCATCTCTTCTGGGAAAATTTCTTTGAGCCATCAGGCAGCTACAGACTCCCTTCTCTTGCTTCTTGATCTCCTCCTCATACTTGTATTATAACACTTAACATTTTATGCTGTAATTATTTGCAAGTCCATCTCCTAGTCCTCAAGGACAGGACTCTCTTTTACTGATCTGGATGTCCCCAAGGAAACAAACAATTCCTGGAATGTGCTCTAGATGCTACAGATATTTACTGAAAATATGAATTAAAAGATAGTTAGGTCTGGTTTCTTGAGGATGAATGTAGAGATATTACATATTTTGAAAGTATAAATCAGGATCACAGAGATGATGCACTTTTATGCATGTAGGCTTAATTTACATCACTAAGAAAGAATCTGTACCAGAGAGGGGGAAAGAAATGGACAAAGGTAAAGGATGCAGGAAAAGAGAGCAAAAGCAGTCCCCAAACCAGGTGGAGAATCAGGAAAGAGAAATTTTATAGAAACTCAGAGAGGAAGATGGCCTAGATGAAGGAAGTTGTTAACGATGTCAAGCAAAGGTGTTTCCTTCTCTAGGAAATGTGGGATGTAACGCCTAGTACACAGGATTATGTTAAGGACTAACGGGAATATGTGATCATTCTTAAAACAATGCCAAGGACAAAATGGTGACTGAATAATTATTTGAAAATCAACCACAATGAAAATGGAGATGAGGAAACCAGACCTGGCCATTAGGAAGTAGATAGAGATGACCATGGTGGCAGCCACTTCATTAGGAAGGAGGGGACTGAAGCTAACGTTCTGTGGGGTAAGCAATGAAAATGGGGCAAGAAAATAGAAAGAAGACACCTTTTAAGAACCGTACTGATGTCAGAGAGAGAGATTGGTGGCCTCAGAGGAAGGCAGGCTTGAGTGGGAGATGTTTGGTTGTAGGGCCTGAGGATTTTGAGCATATACATAGCAGAGGCAAAGTAGCCAATAGAGAGGAAGAAATACTAGACCAATTCTAGACAGAAAGAGGCTATGAGATAGCTATATACTTACTGGAAAATTAAGGAAAGTTATAAGAGTTCTCCCTTTTCTGCAGGATGGGAGATTAGGTTTCCTGATAACAGTGAGGGTCGTTTTGAGATTAAAGGGAAGTCGTAAATGTAGGAAGTGGCTATCATGAGACTGGGAAAGGAAGTTGTTGACGGCTAACTACAAATAAATTATTAAACTGCATAAACTTTAATTTAATTTAAGCTTAAATTATTATTACTGTGTTTCTGTCCCTGTCAGCCACTCTGGTCTTGCCCATCTGACCCACAATCTTACCTATTGTTCACAGGGTGAGCTTCTCAACATGGAGAGTATTTTGTCATGCATTGAGGGAAGGGGAGTGAGTCAAGAGATGATCTCTTATTGACCATGACCTTTCCCTTGAGGGCCAAAGTCACAATGGGGCACAGCTCTGAGCACTGAGAGCTGGTTCATGTTGCCCATGAACCAAGCAGATGAATTTCCAGAGGGTCAGGCCAAATGAAGGCTAACATTACCTGGATTCAATTCATGGAGTAATTTTTTAAAGGTCATTTTCACTTAAATGGTATAAGCTAACCCAAGTGTTTTGAATATGAAGCTCCCATTCTCCCAGAAATCAAAGAAGGAATCTGACTCAAGGCTTCACAAAGTCATTTCTAACCTTTACTACGGGAAAGTAATCTTCATGGGCTTTATGCTTCCAAGTCACTTCAGTTTTCAGTAAAAGCTTTGCCATTGGAATCAGGCCCAGCTCTTCTGTCTCCTTCCTATAATAACTTTCTTATGATCCTACTACCCAGCCCTCTCAGTCAACTTCAGGCAGGGACTCTTATGGAAGAGACTTCACTGAATTCTTAAAATATGAAATGAGTAAGTCCATAAGAAGAATATGACTTGCAGTTCTCCATTCAGACAGCCAAGGGTCCATAGCGCTTTCTCAGATGCATTCAGACTTTGGTCACTGCCTCAAGCTCAGAAACTCAGCTTGCTTCTGTCCCCTTTAGCAGAGGCCAGCAACCACTCTTGTTTTCTGGGCCCTCTCACCATGGATGGATATAGCACCAACACAATCTTCTCAACTCTTTTCACCTCCATCCTTGCCACCCACCTTTCTCATCCTTTCTCTGCCCTCACAATAGACAAGTCCCCTGGTATTCTTACACTGAGTGTGGAACTGCTTAACATTAAGGAAAGAGAAAGAGGAGATCAATATAACAAATGGATCTGTTACAAATTTTAAGATATGTCACAGAGTTTTTACAGTTAATATTCCCTGATTCTTTAGGTGAGGCGGTACCTTGAGCCTTCGGGTTTTGGCTCTCTGCTTTGACTCTCCCAAAGCTACATTGTTGCCTGATGTCACCCAGCTAGTGGGCAGGTCCACCAGACTCCAAAGCCCATGTCCACAACAGCTATGCTACTCTGGTTCAAGCAGAGCTTAAAAACCTGCCAAACTATGTTACTTATATTTATTTGCTAAGTATTACTCTTGAGGATGGAAAAATTTTAACTTTAATATCCCCACCCCATTATTTGTAAACATGGCTAATAGGAATCCAGCTATATGCTGGTATGGGTCTCCTAAGCGCCCTCACATAAAAGGCACATGGGTGCCCTCAGGTTTTGCAAGATGGGTAGATCTATCACGGCAGAAAAGCTAAGGGTTGGGACAGAAAACCACAGAATATTCCTATGGCCTTCACTTTCCCTTGGTCCAACTACATCACCCATCTGTAAGAGAGTGGAAGGTGTGGAGCGAGGTTGACAGATGTTGTACCTTCCTCCTATACCCAGAAGAACACTGAGTTGGCTATATGTGTTTACTTTCTATTTTCTGCTGTTATAAATTAAATCTTCCTTTTTATAAGACCAGGTGATTAACAACTTTAATTCCACCAGCAATCTTAACTCCCCTTTGCCATATAAGAAAACATATTTATAAGTTCTAAGAATTAAAACAGAAATATCTTTAGAGGCCACTGCTCTATCACACCTTTTTAGGAATCATATATGAAGAATAAGGCCCATCATTCCAGGAAAGTCAAAGACAAAATTAGGTGGAATATAGGGAAGTAGTCTCTCTCTCTTTTTTTTTTTCTTTTGTCCTTTTAGGGCTGCACCCACAGCATATGGAGGTTCCCAGACTAGGGGTCTAATCGGAGCTGTTGTTGCCAGCCTATGCCAGAGCCACAGCAATGCCAGATCCGAGCCACGTCTGCAACCTACACCACAGCTCATGGCAACGCTGGATCCTTAACCCACTGAGTGAGGCCAGGGATTGAACCTGCAACCCCATGGTTCCTAGTTGGATTCGTTTCTGCTGAACTACAACATGAACTCCTAAGGAAGTATTCTTGAAGCAGAGCTTGAAGCCAAAGCATCTCTTCTCCATCTTCCTTTGCCCTCAGCTCCTCTCCTCTCCTATATATATGAGACGTTAAGGCAGTATTCTAGCCAAGAGCATTTTTAAAGCAGGCAGAAATCCACTCAGTTGGAGGCGTGCAGAGTGGCGAATTGCCTACTTGAAACCAGGGTAGATAATTTGGCTGGTTCCTCTCTCTCACCTGCAGTTGCTCTTTGCCTTTCAGGTTTTCAGGAGGACCCAGTGATATGACAGATGTGACGTACTCAGCATCCAGTCACGTCACATTCTGCACTACCTCGAGTTCAGGGGAGTTACTGGTTTCAGATCTGTCCAGGGACCAAACAAAAAAAAAATTTTTTTTTCCAGAATTTTAGTTCTGAAAAGGGGACAGCAGGATTTAAATCCCTGCTTCATATGCAATGAATTAGAAAGCTAATTAGTGACATTGGCCTAGGGTTTATTGGTGAAGATTGTCTTTATTGTATTCAAGTGGATACAAAAAATAACTTTTACTATCACTTAAGGAAAGTTCCCTGGCAAAGGAAATTTGCATAATCTTTAGGAAAGGCTGCATAAGGTGAAAATAGGTATTTATCATAATTCTTACTGGCAAGCACCTAAAATTAAATCCTGCAGAGTTAGTAATGATGTTAAAACCCATAATATTTTTCAATTATTAGAATAATATTTTACCTTTAGTAAATGTGCTACAAGTTTCCAAACATTGCAATTTACATTAGTTCACTTTTAATGCATGCACAGTCCCTGCCCTAATCTTATTTCCAGTTGGCCCGTAAATTGATTTATTTATGCTACTTAGCCCTTGGGATTAATCAACTGTTCCAACTGTTTTGAATTTACCTAAATAAATAGGGCTTTCCTGACGCAATTAATCCAGATCTTATGAAGTAATATGGTTTTTAACATACAAAATGCCTGTCTTCCTAGGAAATGTCGGACTTTTCACAGGATCAGTCTAATCAGTGTTAGCCTCCTGCCTCAGTCCATTTAGCATTTATAGTATATGCATAATAGAACACAAAGCTGCAACTCCTAATCAGATTAAAGTTCTACTTAGTATCTGTGCGCACAGATGTAGGATTTTTAAAGACACTGTAAAAATTTGCTACCATACTACTAAATCCACTTGCCAGAATAGAATCCTGCAATAGCAGTTTCATACAGAGTGAGTCATAAGCAAGTATCAGTTCTGTTGAACCAGCTTATCACTCCCTGTGGTCATCTCTCCCTTTGTGTAGAGGTGGAATGGACTCCCAAGTCGTCTAAGCTGGACCCTTAACACACGCTCCGCTTTTGTTTCCTAATCCAAGAATGTTCCAGTATGATGATGTAATTCTCTTGCTCGAGGCAAGCAGAAGCTCCTGGGCCAGGAGGCAAGCTCCCACCACATCAGTGACAACACTGAATCCTCAAGTGCTAGGCCAACAAGAAATTCCAGAATGTAAAGCATTTATTTACTTTTAAAACATCTTATTTATTTTTGGGCACACCCATGGCATGAGGAAGTTCCTGGGCCAGGGACTGAACCTGTGCCACAGCTGTAATCACAGCCAAGGCAGTGATAATGCCAGATCCTTAATCCACTGAGCCACAAGGGAACTCCAGTAAAGCATTAAAATAATCATTTGAAATAACTTTTTGCAAATGATCAACATGAATATTAAGTTTATTCGCAAACTACATATTTTATTATTATTATTATTATTTTTTTTTGTCTTTTGTCTTTTTTGTTGTTGTTGTTGCTATTTCTTGGGCCGCTCCCACGGCATATGGAGGTTCCCAGGCTAGGGGTTGAATCGGAGCTGTAGCCACCGGCCTACGCCAGAGCCACAGCAATGCGGGATCCGAGCCGCATCTGCAACCTACACCACAGCTCACGGCAACGCCGGATCGTTAAGCCACTGAGCAAGGGCAGGGACCGAACCCGCAACCTCATGGTTCCTAGTTGGATTCGTTAACCACTGCGCCACGACGGGAACTCCCATATTTTATTTTTAAAAGTGTCTTAATTTTAAAATTTTTGGAATAGCCTGTCAAACAGAAGACCTTTAGATAACTGGATAATGTTGATAATTCCATATCTTGCCCTGTTGCAGAAAGCAAATTCTTACAAATTCTCTAAGTCTACATTATGAACACATGTCTGACACATGTTCAGCATCTTCACAAACACACAGAGTTTCTTATGATAGATAGCATTTCCCCCAGCCATAAGTTTATCATATGGAGAAAATATACAGTTTTATATAAAAGTAGGATGTATAGGTAATTATTCTGATTTTCCTATTAGTCCCTGGCATAATTTTTATAAACAATCTAGAAGATTACACCTTAAATGCATTTATTTTTAATGTAGCTATTTGCCTCTAGCCAGTTCAGATTGAATTATTAACAATTTTTTCCTATTCTCTTCTTTTTAAACTTAATAATGAAATGTCATGTTGTTGTCTTACTTTAAATAAAATTTAATAACAGCACAGGAAGGTGAGAATCCTGTTGTAGAGAGTTTCAGAAAAATAGCTCAGGTCAATAAGCTGAAACATCTTTTCCCAGGACCTAATTTGAAAACTTGTAACAGGGAAAGTAAACCTAAGAGACACAAACGAGAGTCACCAGCATAACCCAGAAACCCTGGACAGGCTCAGGAAAGAGCCTCCTGCCTCTCATGTGCAGGCCTTCCCCCAACTCAGCACTGCTGCCCTCTGTCCTTTTGTTGCTGATGAAGTGGAAGAAGCTTCCTGTCCAAACCACATGAGGTTACAGCTCCCTGATCTCTATAGTAACAATGAAAAGATAGCAAAGCAACTTGACTCCACAAGTTAACCAGGACATTAGAAATTCTTCTGTGCTGATTAATCATCATTCTTCTATTGAACATTCCTGTCTTTAAGAAATCCTGTTTGCGTCACACTGTAAAAGTGAGATCCCAGACAGTCATGTCTTTCGTAACAAAAACAAAACAAAACAAAACAAAAAACAGCAAAAAAAGAGGGGGCACACAAGGCCTTCATGTGAAAGTTTAGTCTCCATTAGTGTAGATTAGGAGTAGTGATACTTAGTCAAATTCCCTACCATTAAGACAGGCAATTTGGGGAAAGTATTTGTCCTCATCAAAATACTATTACACACAGGATCTGCTTGAGATAAACTTTTTAAAACTGTCTAAGTGTGTTGAATAAAATATTGTTTGACACTGATGGAATTTCAGCTTAAGACTGATCATCATTTTGTTACATGGCGACTTGTTTTAGCAATAGCATTACTGAGATATAATCCACATACCATGCAATTCACCCATTTGACGTGTGCAATTCGGAGTTCCCATTGTAGCACAGCAGAAACAAATCCAACTAGGATCCATGAAGCTGCAGGTTTGAACCCTGGACTTGCTCAGTGGGTCACAAACCCAGTGTTGCCGTGAGATATGGTGTAGGTCACAGATGTGGCTTGGATCCTGAGTTCTTGTGGCTGTGGTGTAAGCCAGCTGCTGTAGCTCCAATTCGACCCCTAGCCTGGGAAATTCCATGTGCTGCAGGTGCACCCCTACAAAGTGAAAGAAAAAAAAGAAAGAAAGAAAGGAGAAAGGAAAGAAGGAAGGAAGGGAGGAAGGAAGGAAAAAGTGTACAGTTCAATGATTTTAGTATATGCACAATTTTGCAACAGTAACTACAATTTTAGAAAATATTCATCACCAAAAAGAAACTCCTGTACCCTTTATCTACCAACACCCAACACCTCCCATCCTCAACCCCCAGCCGTAGACAACCATTAATCTACTTTCTGCCTCTTTAAATTTTCCTATTTGGGACATTTCATATGAATAAAATAATGTAATATTTGGTCTTTTGCAACTATCTTCTTTCATTAACATAATGCTTTCCAGGTTTATTCATGTTGTAGTACTTAATTCTTTTTTATGGCCAAATAATATTCCATTATGTGTATATTCCACACTTTATTCATACATTCATCAGTTGATGGACATTTGGGTTGTTTCCACCTTTTGGCTACTATGAATAATGACTACTGTAAACTTTCTTGTACAAATTTTTGTGTGGACACATTTTTATTTCTCTTTGTTATGTAACTAGGAGTGGAACTGCTGAGTCAAATGATAACTGTTGTTTAACTTTGTGAAGAAGGGCCAGAATATTTTTTCAAAGTGGCTGTAGTATTTTAAATTACATAGAGATTAAATTTATTGGAATTTGACCCTGCAATTAGTTGCTACTTCAGTGTTCCAAATTGGTACTTAGTTTAACATATCTTAAGGCTAATTGTCTGGTCACCTCAATTATCAAAACTCCAGTGGAAATCAGATGAGAAAGTAGGAAGGGGAAACCTGAGGGGCCAAAACCAATACCAACATAGATCTGCTCACTAAAATCTGTATCTCTTCCTAGAAAAATCCCCAAAGATTTCACTTTTAGTACATTTACTCTTTGTTTGGTCTAGTTATGAAAGCTTCTTTTCCTGATTTCTGAACTCTTAAGTATTAGAAGAAAATTAGAAAGTTGGTGTGAGTTTTTGGAGACCAGATTATTGACAGCAGCAGGAAGTGACAGTGAAATGCCTCATAGTGAGGAAAAAAAAAAAAAACTGAACATAGAACCATAAATGAAGACCTAAGGCATCTGAACACTGGGAACGATTTAGTTTCAGGGGAGACATCCCATAGACCAGTAATTACTCTAAGATGTCACTGTATTGTATTGTAGTACAATTACTGATACTTAGATTTATAGTCTTTGGTAATGAAAAAAAAAGAAACAATCATATGATTAAGAAAAGTGTGAAAGTTTTCAATAATAGTTTGAAGGGTTACATCCAAAATGATGCAATTTTTGAAAGCTCATCTGTTAAAATAATGAACTCTCAAGGGCTGGATGAGACTTTACTAATCATTTCTTACTTAATGCAATGCCATAAAAAGACATATAGAGGGATTATAGAGAACTGGCTGTAGGTTTGTAGGTTTGTTAACTTGAGCAGAGAAGAGGAACTTTGGGTCTCACCTTCATCACACACGAAGTTCTGGATCTGAAATGAATAATACACAAAGCTTCTTTTGCAGATGGCCAAGAGGCATATGAAAAGATGCTCAACATCACTAATCACCAGAGAAATGCAAATTAAAGCCACAGTGGGATATCACCTCATACCTGTCAGAGTGGTTATCACCAGAAAGAACACCTCATACCTGTCAGAGTGGTTATCACCAGAAAGAACACAAGTCACAAATATTGGTGAGGATATGGAGAAAAGGGAATCCTCCTGCACTGCAGGTGGGAATGTATTTTGGTGCAGCCACTATGGAAAACACTCTGGAGGTTTCTCAAAAATGAAAAATGCAACTACCATATGACTCAGCAAGTCTGCTCCTGGGCATATATCCAAAAAAAAGAGACAGAAATAATAATTCAAAAAGCATGCTCCCCAATACTCACAGCAGGATTATTCATAATTGCCAAGATATGGAAGCAACAGATGAATGGATAAAGAAAATGTAATATATGTACACACACACACACACGTAATACATATATGCACATGATGGAACACTACTCAGTCATAAAAAATAATGGAATTTTGCCATTTGCGGAAACATGGGTTGATCTGCATTATGCCAAGTAAAATAAGTCAGACAAAGACAAATACTGTAGGATATCATGTATATGTGGAATCCAAAAAATACAACAAACTAGTGAATAAAATAAACAAGAAGCAAACTCACAGATAGGGAGAACAAACTAGTGGTTATCGGTGGGGAAGGGGAGGGGAAATGGAGGGGGAAGTGGGAGACAAAAACCACTGGGTGTAACATAGGCTCAAGGATGTACTGCACAACACAAGAAATATAGCCAATATTTTGTAATAACTGTAAATGGAAAGTAAACTTTAAAAACTGTATATTGTCTCTTGAATCTCTGTTTTATTGATTTCTCCTCTGATCTTTATGCTGTCCTTCCTTCTGCTGACTTTAGATTTTGTTTGTTCTTCTTTTTCTAATTCTTTCAGGTGGTGGGTTACGTCCTTGATTTGAGATTTTTCTTCTCTTTTGAGGAAGGACTGTAACACTATGAACTTCCTTCTAAGAACTGCTTTTGTGGCATCCCGTAGATTTTGAATAGTTGTATTTTCATTATCATTTGTCTCTAGGTATTTTTAAATTTCCTTTTTTTTTTTTTGTCTTTTTGCTATTTCTTGGGCCGCTCCCATGGCATATGGAGGTTCCCAGGCTAGGGGTCGAATTGGAGCTGTAGCCGCTGGCCTATGCCAGCGGCCACAGCAACGAGGGATCCGAGCCGCGTCTGCAACCTACACCACAGCTCACGGCAATGCCAGATCATTAACCCACTGAGCAAGGGCAGGGACCGAACCCGCAACCTCATGGTTCCTAGTCGGGTTCGTTAACCACTGCACCACGACGGGAACTCCTAAATTTCCCTTTTGACTTCCTTATTGATCCATTGGTTTTTTTAGTGGCATGTTGTTTAGTCTCCATGTAGTCAGTTTTTTCTCATTTCTTTTCCTGTAGTTTCATGCCACTGTAGTCAGAGAAGATGCTTAATTTCTATACTCTAAAATTTGTTAAGGCTAGGTTTGTGCCCCAGTCAATCCTTGAGAATGTTCCATGTGCATTTGAGAAGAATGTATATTCTGATTTTTTTGGATGTAATGTCCTGAAAATATCAATTAAGTCTAACTATTCTAGTGTGTCATTTAGGATCTCTGTTCCCTTATTGATTTTTCTCTCTAGAGGATCTGTCCATTTATGTGAGTGGGGTGTTAAAGTCTCCTACAATTATTGTATTCTCATCAGTTTCTCTTTGATGTCTGTTAGTATTTGTTGTATGTATCTGGGTGCTCCTATATTGGCAGCATATATATTGATGAGTGTAATATCCTCTTTTTGAATGGATCCTTTTATCATTAAATAGTGTCCTATTTGTCTTTCTTTATGGCCTCTGTTTTAAAGTCTGTTTTGTCTGCAACTCCTGGTTTCCTGTCTTTTTCATTTGCATGACATATATTTTTCCATCCCCTCACTTACAATTTATATGTGTCCTCTGCCCTAAGGTGAGTCTCTTGTAGGCAGCATATTGTAGGCACTTTTTTTTTTTTAATCCAGTCTGCCACTCTATGTTTTTGTTCACTTTTTTTTTTTGATTGGAGCATTCAGTCCATTGACATTTAAGGTAGTTATTGATAATATGCATTTATTACCATTTTATACCTTGTCTTCCAGTTGATTCTGTTTCTCCTTTGTTCTTTTCTCTCTCTCTCCTTTTTTTTTTTTTGGTTGGATGATTTTCTTTTATTTTATGCTTGTGTCCTTTTTTAGTTTTCATGAATGCATTGTTTGGTTTTGACTTGTGGTTGCCCTGTTTTTCAAGTGCATTAACTCCCTCCTATATCTGCTTTGCTTTAGCAGAAGACCTGAATAGACATTTCTCCAAAGAAGACATATGGATGGCCAAAAGGCACATGAAAAAAGGCTCAATATCACTAATTATTAGAGAAATGTGAATCAAAACTACAATGAGGTACCACCTCACACTGGTCAGAATGGCTATAATTAATAAGTATACACATAGCAAATGCTGGAGAGGGTATGAAGAAAAGGGAACCCTCTCTTTGGGGAGGGAAAGAATGTAAATTCATACAACCACTATGGAAAACTATATGGAGGTACCTCAGAAAACCAAATAGAGAACTACCATATGATCCAGCAATCCCACTGCTGGGCATATATGTAGACAAAACTTTCATTGAAAAAGATAGATGACCCCTATGTTCATTGCAGCACTATTCATAATAGCTAAGACATAGAAACAACCTAAATGTTCATGGAGAACAAGGGAGAGGGGGAGAGAGTGGGTTGGACCAGAAATTTTGGGTTAGTAGATGCAAACTTTTGCCTTTGGAATGGATAAGCAATGGGATCCTGCTCTATAGCACTGGAAACTGTATCTAGACACTTATGATGGAGCATGATAATGTGAGAAAAAAGAATCATATACATGTATGTGTTACTGGGTCACCTTGCTGTACAGTAGAAAATTGACAGAACACTGTAAACCAGTTATAATGGAAAAAACAAAAATCATTATAAAGAAAAAAAAGAAAAAGAAACAACCTAAATGTCCATCGACAGATGAATGGATGCAGAAGATATGGTACAATGGACTAGTACTCAGCCATAAAAAAGAAAAAAGTAATGCCATTTGCAGCAACATGGATGGAACTAGAGACTCTCATACTAAGTGAAGTCAGAAAGAGAAAGACAAATACCATATGATATCACTTATATCTGGAATCTAATATATGGCACAAATGAACCTATCTACAGAAAAGAAAAAACTCATAGACATGGAGAACAGACTTGTGGTTTCCATGGGGGAAGGAGAGGGAGTGGGGTGAACTGGGAGTTTGGGGTTAGTAGATGCAAACTATTGCTTTTGGAATGGATAAGCAATGAGATCCTGCTGTATAGCACAAGGAACTATATCCAATTACTTGTGATGGAACATGATGGAGGATAATGTGAGAAAAAGAATATATATATATATATATATATATATGACCCATATATATATATATATATATATATATATATATATATATATATATATATATGGGTCATTTTGCTGTACAGCAGAAATAGAATATATATATATGGAGGATAATGTGAGAAAAATAGAATATATATATATATATATGGAGGATAATGTGAGAAAAAGAATATATATATATATATATATATGACCCATATATATATATATATATATATATGGGTCATTTTGCTGTACAGCAGAAATAGAATATATATATATATATATATATATATATATATATATATGGGTCATTTTGCTGTACAGCAGAAATTTACAGAACACTGAAAATCAACTTTAATAAAAATTTTAAAATAAAATTATATAAAAATATTTATATAAGAAATATTGTACAACACTTCTTTTAGATTTTTTTATTCTCTACACACAAGGAAGGCTCTATGAAGGATTAGCAATATTCCAATTTCCCAAAAGAAAATAAAAGAACAAGATACTCTGAGAACTCTGAGAATGTTTTTGAACTCATAGATCCTTCATTTAGAAACAGTCATTCAGGAAGCATTAAATATCTAAGTCTTAAGCTTTACAATAGGCTCTTGAGACAGAAAGATTAATGAAGCCTAGTTCTTTCTCTCAAGGATATGCAAACCATTTATCATGTATCTATCATTACAGATAGCAGAAGTTATATAGAGGTAATAATGCTGACAGTAGATATCATTCAATAATCATTTACTATGTACCAGGAATTGTACTAAATGCTTTATACACTTTCATAATTGAATTTCCATCACTCTGTGAAGCAGACACTATTTTATTCTCAGGCACAGAGAGGTCAAGTAAGTTGCCAAAGGTCAAAGCCAAGGTGGTGGTTCTGATTCCAGAGGGAAGGCAATAGAAAGAGAACAATTGTATTGGAGAGGGGAGGGCTAGACGTTCAATATATTTAGTCCTTTTCTTTCCTAAACCCTTCCAGCAGGACTACACTAGAAACATATGATAAGGACATATTCGGCTGTTGTGTAAAAATTCAGCTGCTGGTAACATAAAATATGTTACATGTTTTAAGTAGAAAAGAATTTAATATAGGAAATTAGAAAATAATTTAATACAGGGAATAAGGTCTTTACAGAATTGCTGCAAAAGCTGAAGGATCGAGCTCTAGGCTGGGCCTCTAGGAATGACTCCCAGAACCACACAGCAGAAGTGGGCT
This sequence comes from Phacochoerus africanus, assembly GCF_016906955.1. Lineage (NCBI taxonomy): Eukaryota > Metazoa > Chordata > Mammalia > Artiodactyla > Suidae > Phacochoerus > Phacochoerus africanus. The sequence goes on from NC_062554.1 coordinate 73,300,930, forward strand.
GCCAAGAGAATTACGACTTCTGGGAGAGAATTCAGGAGCCATCTCCTCACTGCAGAGTCCACCCATGGCTCAGCTGCGATCTGAGACCAAGGGACCCACCACTGCCACTGTCAGCCCCAGAGTCATGCAAATCCTGCTGAATCTGCACCCACAAAATTAGTGTCTCACACAGTGAGCCTCACCCCTCCATTAACTCAATTTTGAAGTGTCATTTGAGAACATCCAATCAGCAGGAGCCCAAATCACATCTGGAATCCTCATTTCAAAAGTATCTGGGACTTTTTATTTTTATTTTCACCCTCTACTTATTAGAAGCAAGTTGAAACAGATGTTTAAAAGAGCCAATCCAGCATATCCACCATAACCAAGAAAGAATTCCTGGACCAACCTCCACAGCCCTCATTGGTATTTCATTCCAATGTATTAAAAATCTTGTGGTTTCCTCCACTGTTCCTGTTGGATCTTCCCACATTTCAAAATGCCTTTTTTTTTAAACATGTGGTATCTTTGCAACTTCAATTTTGTGCTGTTTTGTTTTTCTTACTTATAAATGAATAAGCAAGAAATATTTTAAATAAAAGTTTCTTTTTGGTGGTTCATCCTCTAAATTTAACCTGGAGGTTATAATATTTCTTTTTTAAAAAAAGAATAAGAACTTGCTAATGTTCTTTTTTTCTCTCAAGCTATGATTTTATCCATAGAGTTATTTGCTTTTGAATCTAGAAGCTGCTGGGATTTTTTGATATTCATGATTGTTATGATGTATATGAGGTTTGGGGAGAAACAAATGAGAGCAAATTCCAGATTTCTTAGGCCCCCCCCCCCTTCTGGGCAGAAGGAAATTCCCACAGTGCTGGCATTCACTTTTCTGATCCATCCTCAGGGTCCCCATTACAGTGCTGGGTGTTGTTGGGGTTACAAATTCCATCATCAGTGTCCCCTCTTAGAGATCACTGGATATCATTAAGACCCTTAACTAATCAACCTGCATTCCTATCCTCTTACAATTTCACTTCCTTGACCCAAACCACAAACACACATCTCTGATAGGTAGAAAAATGTTCTAATATACAAAAGATAGATGTGTCACCTAAAGAAGCCAGCCCATCTTTATGGAGTTACGGGGTTGATATTTCAGTAGTGCATGCAAAGGGAAGCTAGGGTCCCCCAAATCAAATGGAAAGTTTATGAACTACTACAATTTATTTTAGACTTCCAAATTTGTAGTGGCATATCTTCAAAAACTCTGAAAAGAAAAATATATTCTGTAGAAAATGTTAATGAAAGGAGGCTTATGCATAATCCCCCAAATTTGGATAAAATATCACATCATTAAAAGTAGAAGACTTGAAAATGCTGATAGACAATACACTTTTCAGCAAAGTACTCTTCTTCTTTGTTTAAGCTATTAATTTCTTAAAAACCTAAGTTTTTAAAAGAAAGTATCTTGGAGTGCCCCTCACACCCAGCCTCTGCTTTTATGTAGGAAGGTAATGAGGCAGGAAATACGCTGTTTTTCTCTAGCCTCTTTCTTGTTTTCTAGCTTTATAGGGCAATTTTAGGTACTTTTGCTTGCAGCCAGAGTCACTGTATGCTTCTGATCTTTTCTAAATGTCAGATACCATAAAGGAACATAAATAGCAGGACTAGTGTGCCATTTTCTTCACTTTAAAAACCACTTAATCACTATCATAAGTCCAAGGCTCTGGGTGCTGCTAGGGAAATTTAGTGCCCTAAAGAAGCAGGCCAGGATTACATGCTAACCAGATGTCCATATGACTGAACATACTGTTAGGCACTTACAAACCTGGTTCCCTCCCCATTGTAAATGGAATTAGGATGCATCAATAAAATTGTGTGTGTGTGTATGTGTGTGGTATTTTTTACTCGGCCAGTCTCATCCAGTAACAAAAAAAGATTTGGAATCCCTTTTGACAGCAGACTACCTAGGGGATGTGGTAGGTAGGTTTCAGTCCTGGTATCCTCTAACCTGACCTATGTAACCATGGGAAAACTCCTGATGCCCACAGGATCCACACTTTTTCACGGCTAAGAGGAGAGTTTAAATGCTAAGGGTCTATGTGTCTATAACTGAATATGACAGAACACCTTTAACACAAATAGAGTGTTTGAAAGGTCTCTTATACAAATGTACCAGAGCAGGTTTATCTATAATATGGTCCCTAACTGCTCAACTTGATGCTTTTATACTGTCAGCCTTCAATTCAATAGGCCACAAATATTATAGTTTGAAATATAGAGAAAACATAATTTGGGGGAATAATGAGAAGTGTACAACTCTTACTAAATTCTATCTTGTTGTTGCATTTTTTGGAATACCTAAAATTGACGTTAATAATCCCAAGGGTACCTGTCCTTATTACACTCACTTGGGTTTTTGAGAAACAAAGTAACACACTGGGTTACCTCAGTCAACACTTCCCATATGATTGCAGTTTTCTAATAGCTAGTTTGTAGAGACTTTTATAAACAGTATTTGTTGAAAAACTTATAAAACATGTTCTTCTATCACCTTAAAACCTTCTTCCAAGTTATGCCATCTTGATAAATTCAAGTAAAGTGCTCCTGACATTAGTTTAATTGTACCAACTATTTCCTATTTATAACTCTCCTAAAATTTAAACCTTTTTCTAGGATGATCCAATGACTTTTTTCTTTCATATAATCACGACTTTAGCAGCAAACAACATACATTGTATACTAAACAGTATTATTTTTAAGGAACATTTACATAATGGTCGCCATATGGATATTGAAAACAAGATGGGTAATGTAAGCCTATTATGTTGCTTAAAATATATTATGAGCATAACTAAAGGAAATATTGAGCCAATTTGTCACAGTTGTTTATTCTAAAGTAAAAGGGAAAAAAGCCTTTGTTTTATGATAAACAGATGCCTATATCAGTGTTGGCATTTAAATCACTTTGGTACTCTTTTTTTTCTGACAGCCTAGTTTATTTGTTGTAACTTAATCAATTAGATATTTTTCAAAAGAGAAATCTTGACAAATTCACTGAATGAATGTTAAGGTGTTCACAGTTGTGGGTGTGAAGATAATTCAATGATTTCCTATAACACATGTCTTATTCCAGGGTTGAGCATGTTTATTTCCTTACAAGGGTTACATTCTCCTTTATGTTTATGGCCCACTTGAACCTCTAAGACATTCTGGACACATATACTTATTCAACACCCATTTGCTGAGCATCTACTATGTGCCAGACATTTTTGGAGTTGCTAGAGAATCAACAACCAAAAAAAAAAGCAAATAAAAAAGCTTAAAATCCTGATTTCCTGGAGGTATAATTCCAATGGGGAATGCAAACAATCCACAAAACAAATTAGTAAGATATATTTTGTTTTAGAAAGTGACAAGTGTCTTAAAAAATAAAGAGAGAATATACAAAACATTAGTGGATATAGTTACTATGGAATGAATGTTTGAGTCCCCCTGCCAAATTCAAACATTGAAATTCTAATCTCCAATGTGATGATATTTGGAGGTGGGGCTTTGGGGAGGTAATTAAGTTTAGAGGAGGTCATGAAGGTGATGCCTTCATGATGAGATCAGTGCCTTTATATGAAGAGGAAGAGACAGGAAAGTGCCCACCAAGGAAAGGCCATGTAAGCCCTCACCCAGAAGACAGCTTTCTACAAGGCAGAAAGAGTGGCCTCACCAGACACCAGTCCTGCTGGTACCTTGACCTTGGACTTCCAGTCTCCAGAACGGTGAGAAACAAACTCCTGTTGTTTCAGCCAGCCAGTCTATGGTATTTTGTTATGGCATCCAAAGCCAATTAATAATGGCCAAGTTTGAAGTTTTAGGTAGCATACAGGGAAGTAAAGATGTGAAGGAAGTGAGGAAGGGAGGCTTGCAGACACTGGAGGAAGAGCAGTACAGGCAAAGGGATTAGTAAGTGCAAAGGCCTTTGGAGGAAAAGAAGATGGGGTAAAGAAAATAATAGGGAAGGGGCTGAAGTATGAGGACAGAAAAGTAATCATGAATGGTCTTGTAGCTCAGAGTAGCTATTTTGGATTGCATATTGGGTGAGATGGGAGGCCACTGGAGGGCACTAACCAGAGAAAGAGAGAAATAATCTGGTTTATGTTCTAACTACATACACTTTGCCGCTTTGTTGAGAATAGATTGCAATAAACCAAGGTCAGAAGCAAGGAGACCAGTTTGGATTCTATTTTCATCCTATGGGTATGAAATGTTAGTGACTTAAGCCAAGCTAATGGCATTTGGAATAAGAAATGGTAGAATGCTGAGTGTGTTTTGAAGGTAGAAATGACAGGATGAGATTACTGTCAGACTAGATGTGGTTTGATGCAAGAGAGAAATTAAAGATGACGCCAAGGTTTTTGGCTGGAGCAACTGAAAGAGTAAAGTTATCATTGTAAAGAGCTTGTTTTGTGGGGAAAAAAAAAATCAGAAACTCAATCTGGGTTATGTGTTTCAAAGAGGAAAGAATGATCAAATACCTATGTGTTTTATCCTTTAAGCTAAAAGCTGAGAAACGACTTTTGGACCTGATACCTGTTGTAAAAGCAGTTTTAGGGTAGTTGTAGAGCAAAAACTAGGTTCAAATATATTCAAGAAAGTATGGAGGGAGAGAAATTAGAGGTAGTGAGCATAGATTCCTCTTTCAGAGAGTTTTGCTGTAAAAGGGAACACAATATGGGGGTAGTGGATGTAAAGGGAAGGTAATTTGAAAGAATTTTTTAGAGGTGAAAAGGAGCAACATATTTTTAACATGGTAGGAATAATCCAATAGTGAGTGAGAAATAAAGGTGCCCCAGGATGAGAATGATGAATGAATAGGTAAAAAGGGGTAGAATCTAATGCACATAGTTAGAGGACGGCTAGAGCTTAAATAAGTTTGTTGAGAACTTGAGTGAATCTAGGTCAAAGGCTAGAAATGTGTAAAGTGAGTCTAGGACCTTCAGATGTGCCAAAAGGCAAGACACTTCTTAAAAAACAAAACAAACAAACAATCCCCCCCCCCCCCGGAATTATGTCAAAAAACAGTAGAGTCACCAATTCAAAGGGGCTTTCACCAGGCTGATATAGATAATCTGTACATCAAAAGAATAATGGCTTCAATAGAGTGAAACAATTTAAGATAAAGAAAACCGGAGTTCCCACTGTGGCTCAGAGGGCAATGAACCCGACTAGTATCTGTAAGGATGCTGGTTCGATCCCTGGCCCCGTTCAGTGGGTTAAGGATCTGGCATTGCCATGAGCTGTGGCGTATGGCACAGACACAACTCAGATCCCAAGTTGCTGCAATTCGACCCCTAGCCTGGGAACTGCCATATGCAGCAGGTGTGTCCATAAAAAGCCAAAAAGAAAAAGAAAAAAAAAGAATATGAAAACCCACAGGTTCATAATGAGAGAAGACCATAAACAAATTCAATGACCACCATTAGAGCCTTCTTGGAAACCAACTTATTCTAAAAAGAACATCAAGTAAAGGAAAGAATCAAGCCAGTCTTTGCTGTACAAAATCTATTTCAGTGTGATCAATTAGTTGATAAGAAAAAGTTCTTTAAAGAATTCTAGCTAATAAATGCAAAGAGGATGACAATTAGAAAATCACGGTTTCGCAATTCTTAATTAAAAAATGGATCTATGCAATTATCAACATGAATGTAAAACCATTAGGAATTGTTGGGGAACTTTATAATGGATGTGTCACACTGACATCATCTGAACCCATCTGGATCTTAACATCATTTAAACAGGACAATCACTCATTTTGCAACAGGAAGTATAGGGCATCCCTTATGCAATGTTTCTGTCAAAAAAATTTTAATCAATCCTACATATCCAACATTTTACAATAAATATAAGGGAATGAAAAACAAGTTAAATGGCATACTGGAGAGCAATCAACTGAATTCAGTTTGCACAAATTTCTACAGTATAAATGAGTTTTTCAATAAATAAATGGCATCAAAAAAGAGGGAGAGGAGGAAATATTAACAGATTTTTAAGGGGAAGAAGCCACATAATGAACCAAATGTAAAATATGAAACTTAAGATCTTAATCCAAGCAAACTAATTCTAAACAGCCATTTCTGAGAAAAAAAAAATTTAAACATAGCCTGGGTGTTAGAAAATGTTAACAGCTTTTTGTAGTTATGTTTTAATTACAAAGTATTTGTGGAGTATATTATATTGTTTTGGACTTACTTTAACAAAGTCTGTCTCCACACTAAAATGAAAGTGCAAGGTCTCCCAAATAAAAGTAGAGAAGGAGACAAATAAAATTAACAAAATGTTGCTGATTGTTGAAACTGGGTGATTTAGTTCATGGTTCATTATACCATTCTCTACTTTTGTATGTTTAAATTTTCCATTAAAAAAAAAACTGTACTTTTCCTTACAAAGGAGAAATACAGCAGCTGTGAATACCATTGTTCATAAATCCTTGTGCTCATGTTTATTTATTCACTTAGAATAATTACTTAGAAGTGTAATTGCATTATTTCAAGTTTTGACATACATTTCCAATTTGTGTTCTGGAAAAATGTGTCAGTTTTTATACTCCTTTCAACAATACACAAATAAGTCAATTTCCATTCTCTTGCCAATCTAAGTTTGATTAGTCTTTTTAAATTTGCTCCTTAGAAAGGTGGCGATAGCTCATTATTGTGTTTGTTTGCCCACATTAGATTACTAATAAGGCTATATATATAAAAAATTCACTGACCATTTATATTTCTTCTTTGGTGAAATGTCTGTTTATATCTTTTTTGCCTCTATTTCTTTTCAGAAATTATCAATTCTGTTCTCAATTTTAACAGTGCTTTGTATGCTTAAAACATTAACTTTTTTCTATCACATTAATTGCAGCTATCTCTTTTTAAAAATCTTTATTTTTTATGCCCACCTCCACCCCCTCGGCCCCCACCACCACCCCTGACCCTGGGTGACCATGGGCCCTGCTCTAGTCCCTCTCATGCACTTCTCCGATGCCAGCCAGCTGGGTATGAGCCCTATGCTCCAGTGCCATCCATTTTCAGGGCTAATTGATTTGGCAGATGAGTTGTTACATGCTCCTTAGCGGATTGGGACTTGCATGGCTACCATCCTGCTTAATTGCAGATATTTCATGTTCATCAGCCTTGTTTGTGGGTTTTTTTTAGGTATAAAGTTTTCAATTTTTATGTATTCAACATTTTAAAAATTTTTAATAGTTATTTCCCCAATACAATTTTTTTTCTACTATACATCATGGTGACCCAGTTACACATACATGTACACATTCTGTTTTCTCACATTATCATGCTCCATCATAAGTGACTAGACATAGTTCCCAGTGCTACACAGCAGGATCTCATTGCTAATCCATTCCAAAGGCAATAGTCTGCATCTATTAACCCCAAGTTCCCTGACCACCCCACTACCACCCCCTCCCCCTTGGCAAACACAAAACATTTTAAATCTTTAGTTATATATCTTTCCAGTTTTTATTTCAGGCTAAGGAAATCTTTACCATTTCAAGATTATAATTTCTCCCTTTTTTATCTTCTATTTTTTTTTAACAATTTTATCTTAATACTTCATCTTTGTTCAACCTGGAATTTATCTTTATACAGACTATAATAATCTAGCCTTAATTTTTTTCAAATGGCTGGTTAATTATCCCCAAACTGTTTATTAAAGTTTAATACTTAATGAATTTTATTACATTTATAGGTGTACAACAATCATCACAACCAAATTTTAAGCATGTCCAATATATTTTTAAATTTAATGCCACTTTTGCCATATGCTTATTTCACATATATACCTGGTTCTATATCTTGTCTACATTATTGATCTATCTATCAATTTATATATCATATTGACACTGTTTTAGGTACTCAGGCTTTATAACATGTTTTAAAATGTAGTAAGTTAAAGTCACTTCTCAGGACTTTCTTTTTCAATTTTTGATTATTCTCACATATTTTTTCTATATGAACATTGGAATAAACTTGTCACTGTTCAAAAATAAAATAATTTCCTGAGGACTGGTATTATTACTGCATTAAAATCATAGATTGATTTAGAGAAATTGACAATTTTATAGTAATGAGTTTTTTCATCCAATATTAATGATGCAAAATGAGTTCCCTTTTAGCTAAACCTTCTTTTTATATCCACAACAGTCTTGAGTTTCTTCCTAATTGTCCTTGATATTTCTTGCTAGGTAATTTATACTTCATGTTATTATTCTAGATGGTACCTTTTCCTTTTATATTTTTACATGCAATAAATTGTACTTAAAGTATACAAGTTTTAAGTTTTGACATATGTATACAGCGGTAAATCCAACACTGCAATCAATATAGTGAATATTTTCATCACCTCAAAAGTTTTCTTATGCCTCTCTACTGCCACTTTTCTCACCCTACCTATTCCTCATCCCCAGACAACCTCTAATCTTAGCTTTCTTTTCTTTCACTATAAATGAGTTTGCATTTTCTCAATATTTATATATATGGACTAATACAGTATATACTTACACATTTTTTGCCTAGCATCATTATTTTGATATTTATTCATGTTTTAGGTGCATAAATATCAATATTTATATTTTTTTCACTGAGTAGTTTTCTATCATATGGATATACCACAATATTAGTTTAACCATGCATCTATGATGGACGTTTGAGTTATTTTCTATTTTGGTTATTAAAAAATAAAGCTGCTATAAACATACTTATACAAGTATTTGTTGAGCATATGCTTTCATTTCTCTTGGATAAATATCAAGGAATAGAATGGCTGGATCATATATGGTTACTTTGTAAGAAACTGCCAAATGGTTTTCCAATGCAGTGTTGCTTTACATTCTTACCAGCAGGGTATGAGAATTCCAGTTCCTCCACATCCGTACTGACACTTGCTATGGTCACTCTCTTTACTTATAGCTATTTTAATAAGTATGTAATGGTATATCATACATTTCCATTGTATGCAATATACCATATGCATGCAGTGGTATATCATAAATTGTATCTCCCTACTGACTAATGCTATTGAACATCTTTTCATGTACTTATTTGCCATCTGTATACCTTTTTTATTAAAGGGTCTTTAATAAAAACTTTTTTATGTTTTTCTTAGGTTGTTTATTATTGGAGTTTTGAGAGCTCTTTATGTATGTATTCTGGATACAACAATTTTTTCAGGTATATGATTTCTAAATATTCTCTTCCAGTCTGCAGCCTGTCTTTTCATTCTCTTTACAGTGTTTTTATGGAACAGAGATTTAAGTTTTGTTCATGTATAATTTATCAGATTATTATTTTATGCGTTATGCTTTTGATTTTCATATCTAAGAAATGTTTCCTAGCCTAGTGGTTTTCAATGAGACCTATTTTTCTCCCCAGGGGAAGTCTCCAGAGATTTCAGAAAGTCTGAAGACATTTTTGGTTTATACAAGCGGGAAGGTACTACCCGCTTCTAATGAGCAGAGACCAGGGATGCTGCTACTAAACTTCCTACAATGCATAGGACAACTTCTCATAAAAAAGAATTATCTGGCCCCAAATGTCAACAGTACTGAAGTTTTTTAGTGGGTATCATTATTTTATCTGCGTTCTCATCTCTTACCAGATAGTTGCTGTGCTGTTATCACTGCTGCTGCTGTTTTCCAATCCTACCCAAGCAATTTTGGAAGGTATTCAAGCAGTTCTCAGCTCCACTTTTAGTTACCTGTTCTTGAGCTAAAAAACATTCTCTAAACTTTCTATGTTGGAAACATGCATCTTTACGATCATTATTTTTTCACAGAGACCTTTTTATTATTATAACCTACTTGTTTCTGTCTTGTATTTATCACAACCAAGGACTTGCAGTCTATGCTTACTCTGCTGTTATTATAGTTTTTTGGACCATGCATTGGAACATTTTTTTTGACATCTGGATATGATGACAAAGCATCATCCAAAGGCATTTTATACACTTTTCATCATGGGATAAATTTTTGTCTTAGTTTACTTCCATCTCTTAAAATAGAGACAACAGTTTTTGTTTTTCCTCACAAAAGAGTTTCAAGGGTCTTGTTATTCCAAGGCGATTATGACTTGTCCCAAAATGAATAACAACCATCATGGGTCTATCTTCAGCCAGATGTAAGAGTTACATTGAAAAAGAATATTTTCTGTGGAATTGCTATCCTGACAAATATCTTTATCAAGCATCTGCACTGTGATGAATATGGCTCCTAATATTATTTATCTTCAGAACTTTGTTTCAGTGGGTTGATTTATTGTTTATTCAGTGGGCAGAAATTACGGTCTGGCTGAACACTCACATAGGTTTTGATTTCCATACAAAAGTCTCACTTTCTAAACAGACTACTAATTTCCTGGTTCAATTCTCAGTCAAAATCTAACTTTCAAAGAATATGTGCCTTTGCTGGACATTATGTCAAAAGCCCTTTAGGCAGCTTCAGCAATTGTCCTCAAAGCCCCTCAAAGGCTGAAAGGAGAACAGAATAGAGCAGAACATAAGGTTTAAAAGACAGCTCTTCAGTCAAAAATAAGTTGAATAAATAAGCAAAGAAGTCTTTGAGAAAGCCTTCATTTGACAAAGTAGAAGTATCCATCTTCTTTCTCATTTATACCATGACTTAGAAAATACATTTATATTACAAGTCATCCCTTAGACAGAGCATCCAGATAAATAGATATCAGAAAGGGCACTGAGATAAATAGATATCAGAGCTGGCTCTCTTTTTGCTTTACCAAGCTTTATTTCCCGAAGGCACATCAACAATGTGAACTAAATGGTATCATTCCACAATTCACTTCTCAGTGCTTAAGTCAGGTGGTGACAATCCTGAGTTTAGCTACCTTGAATAATAGGTTGGAAAAAAATATAAAGAGGAGTAGGAAGCTGATAAATAGATTCAATTGTTCTATTTCTCAGATGGATGAACTAAAAAACAAATCAGGCTAATCTGAGACTTCACTTGGGAGCTATGTCAGTTCTAAGTTAAAGCTGCCACTGAATAATGCCTTGCCAAAAAATAAAGTCTTACAGTCAATCCTTTAGTGTAGGTCTCATTCCAAGGCACTGCCTCCTTGATTTTTGTGCTAGGTTGTCACTATGATTGAATTGTGAACTTGTTCTCTTTGACCTCTAGAAACTTTAAGAATTGTCTAAGAGATTTTTTAAGGTCAAGATTATATTGAGAGACATTATGCTATGTAGATAAATACCATGGAAAAAAGGATAGAGTAATGACTTGTCAAGACATAAAGGATTATAGAAAGAAATATTAAATGTAGAAAACATTTTTTTTAAATGTGTGTGTGTGTGTGAATGAGAATCCTCTTTAGAAAGAAAGCTTTCACTCTGAAGGAATATAAAAGTAAAATGGTTGGAGAGCTTCCCCAAACAAGGATTATAAACTCCTTTACATCATAAATGAAAACATACTTAAACAGCTGTTTAATATTTAAAATTCTTAAGTTAGGAAAGCAAAATTATTTTTTTAATGAGAAACTACCCCAGGGACTTGAAATTGCTCAATAAGAACATTTGTACATCTATTCTTAAAGCTTTGAGTTCAGAAGTTAATAGGTAGTCAATATACTGTGTAACCTCCATGCATGGATGAGTTAGAGTTTTAATAATATTAATCTTCCAATATTAGGACATTAATGTCATAATACGATGCCTGGAATTCCCTTAAAATGCCATTGGAAATCCCATTTATATTTTTTTTACACTGTGAAAAAGTCAAGGAAATTATTATGAGGTTATCAAAGTGATAGAGCTGCCAATATTGCTTATCCAAAGCTAAAAAATCCAAATTTCTTAAAATTTTCCTTCCAAAAAAAATAATATATGGTGGAAACATGACTTTCAAGAATGGTATCACACTCAGTAGGACATATATAAAGGAGCTATAGTGAACAGCTCAAATGGAAGGGAGGGGAAGGGAAAATGAAATGCTCAAACATGATCTGATGGTATAAAGGACTTCACACCAAATAAGATTTTAATACTACAACATTTGGAATTGCACTTAGCTCTGGTGTTTCTATGCAATAGAAACTTGGGAAATTGACTGGATCTCTCTAAACCTCAGTTTCTCCTTTGGTAAAATGGGTTTGGCATTGCTTATCTTGCTGGATTATTATGAAGATTAGGCAAAACAATGCATTGAAAAACCTTTATAAGTTGTAAAGCAGCTGCTGTGGTTGTTTTTGTTGTTGCCATTCTGTTGTTCTTGTGTGTATATACTTTATCAATAGTTCTCAAACAATGCTGTGCATTAACATCCAGAGTGGAAACATCTTCAAGATTCACATGCCTGGATTCCATTTGAGTGTTGAAGCATACCTATTTGGAAAAGCCTATCCAGACAGTTCTGGTGGGCAGCCCATGACGTTTATCCTCTACTCTCAAGCCTCAGACTTCCTAATCCCTAATGTTTTATAACTACCATGAACTAGAGGACCATAAGCAGGCATCCTCTCTTCTTCAGTCTCAGAATTCAATCAATGGTTATTTTGTCCTGTAAGGTTACAGTGAACTGCTGAAATACGGAATTTACTACAATGGTGAAGATTCATAGTTTGGGGAATAAATGATTCAAAAGCTTAAAGAATGCAAGTTTTTTTTTTTAAAGAATTCTCTCCCTCTAATACCTCACTAAATATATATTTTAATTCTATGTGATTTACCTATCACAAAACCCAATCCCAGAGACTGTTTGACTGAGTCTCTTCATTAAGATTAGTCTTCCTTTTCTTCCTGCTGCTGTTAGGGGTATGGAGGTGTCAGGGCACAGGGCTCCATTTACTTCTTGTGACATATTTCCAATATCTCTCATTGGAAGACAAGGGAGTTGATAACTGCCCTCTAAACACACACACACACACACACACACACACACACACACACACACACACACACAGAATTACCAACACTTACTCATTTTACTATATCCATATAGTTCATATACTATATTGTCAGGCACTGGATTCCACTTAGGGAACACACATAAGTTGGGTTTTGCTGTTGAGGAATTCCTGCTGAATGGAATCACCAGATAGAAAATAAGAATGCCAGCAAATATAACGCTGTGTAGACATGCAGTAAGAGGAAGACGAACAGTGTCTTCATGTTAATTTATACCAATGGTGGGCCTTGAATAGTGTACTCACCATAAAGAAAACCCCACACCCAAAGCTGTAGTGGCTAATATTGGTGGTAACCACTGAGACTTCTAACTCTTTCCAAGATTTATCTATTTATTTTAACACCATTTATTATTCTTTACTGGGAGTAAATGTCCTATCTGATATGATCCTCTCCCACAAATCCCATTTGTGCCATTAATTCATACTGGAATCTTTTGCCTGGCTAATTCATCTCCATCCTTCAAGTTTACTTCAAGAGTCCTCCTCCTCGAAGTTCTCCCTGATCCCTACTCTGCTCCCTAAACTTAGGAAGGTGCACCACCCCTTCATCCCACCTTGCTGTACACATAGCATGCTATTGAAAACTGCCCTCTGGATCAAGGTTTCAAGGCGCCTACTTAATTATTCATGAATGGGAGTTCTCTTGTGGTGCAGTGGGTGGAGAATCCCATGTTGTTACTACAGCAGCTTAGGTTGCTGCGGTGGTGCAGGTTTGATCCCTGGTCCAGGAACTTTCATATGCCTCGGGTGTAGTCAAAAATAAAAATAATGAATGAGTGTGAGAAAGAGCTGAATTACTTTTTTTTCATTCCTGGATCTCTTTGCCTTTCCCTTACTAACAATTATCAAATTTCTCTGTTCCTTATTTTTATGTATTTTACCACTTGCTCAGAGATTTTCAAGCACTCACAATTCATCTTCCAAACTGGCTCAGAATTTACTACTAGGTGGTATCGCTTACTTTCATTAAAGAAATGCATTAATCTCACACCAGTCAGAAGAGCCATTACTAATAAGTCCAAAAATAACAAATGCTGGAGAAATGGGAACCCTCCTGCACTGTTGGTGGGGAATGTAAACTGGTACAACCGCTATGGAAAAGAGTATGGAGGTACCTCAGAAAACCAAGTAGAGAACTACCATATGACCCAGCACTCCCACTCTTGGGCATATATCCAGACAAAACTTTCCTGAAAAAGACACATGCACCCACATGTTCACTATATCACTATTCACAATAGCCAAGAAATGGAAACAACCTAGATGTCCATTGACAGATGAATGGATTAAGAAGATACATAATGGAATACTCCTCAGCCATAAACAAGAACAAAGTCATGCCATTTGCAGCAACATGGATGGAACTAGAGACTCATATTGAGTGAAGTAAGTCAGAAAGATAAAGATAAATACCATATGATATCACTTATATCTGGAATCTAATATACAGCACAAATGAACCTTTCCACAGAAAAGAAGCTCATGGACTTGGAGAACAGACTTGTGGTTGCCAGTCCCCCCCGACTCTCTCGGAAGAGAGAGTCGGGGGGGACTGGGAATCTGGGGTTAATAGATGGAAACTATTGTCTTTTGAAAGGATAAGCAATGAGATCCTGCTGTATAGCACTGGGAACTATATCTATATCATGATAGAGCATGATGGAGGATAACGTGAGAAAAAGAATGCACATATATATATGTGACTGGGTCACTTTGCTGTACAGTAGAAAATTGACAGAACACTGTAAACCAACTATAATGGAAAAAATAAAAATCATTTAAAAATAAATGCATTAATTGACTCATCTTTCAGGATCAAAATATTGTTTTGCTCCAAACTCTCAAAGAATAGCATAACTTAAAGATTAGGAAACCACATAGTTGTGTGTGTATATGCACATCAGCTACAATGCAAGACAAAAAATTTGTCCCTTTTTCAAAATTATTACAACAAATCATAAAGTCTAAGTCAGTTACTTCAATCTCAAATATGTCATCCTAAAAGGTGACATAAAAGCAATGTGATATTAATTCATTGTAGGATAGAGATGTGTATAAATATATATATTTTGTAAATATTCTATTACATGCTATTATTTGGCTGATGCAAATGATTAAAAAACAGCAAGTTGAACCCTACATATCTATACCTTGTAATAACTACTATAAACAGTGTGACACACATTTCCGATTCCTTCTATGCCTATAATACAGATGTGCACACACACTATTTTACATAAATGGTATCATACATCAATTTGGTAATCTACTCTTTTCACTCAACAATATATTATGGACACATTTCTATGTCATGAAATGTCATATATGGAGTAAGTCAGAAAGAGAAAGACAAATACCATATGATACCACTTACATCTGGAATCTAATATACAGTACAAATGAACCTTTCCACAGAAAAGAAAATCATGGACTTGGAGAATAGACTTGTGGTTGCCAAGGGGGAGGGAGAGGGAGTGGGATGGATGGGAAGCTTGGGATTAATAGATGCAGACTATTGCCTTTGGAATGGATTAGCAATGAGATCCTTCTGTGTAGCACTGGGAACTCTGTCTAGTCACTTATGATGGAGCATGATAATGTGAGAAAAAATAATGTATGCATGTATGTGTAACTAGG
Source organism: Phacochoerus africanus (assembly GCF_016906955.1). NCBI lineage: Eukaryota > Metazoa > Chordata > Mammalia > Artiodactyla > Suidae > Phacochoerus > Phacochoerus africanus. The sequence goes on from NC_062554.1 coordinate 73,316,529, forward strand.
TCACCATGCTGTACAGTAGAAAACTAATAGAACACCAGTTATAAAGGAAAAAAAAATCATTATAAATAAAAAATAAAACAACAGTGGCATCATATTCTACTAAATATATTCAATACTTTTAGAAGAAATAATAATGATATAATACTCTGAGGTAACAGAGCAACAAAACTGCAGGGTAATCCCAGACTTTTGCATGGCAGGAAATAAGTGCACTGAGCCTTCTGGGAAGGCCCTACCTCGTGAGCCAATATCCTGTCAGCTCATAGTTGTTCATGCTTCAACTGGGTCAGGCTCCAAGAAAAGGAAAACGGATACATGATTACCGTGCCAAAATCTAAACTCCCTTTTATCCATCTGGTTTCTTAATCATTCATGGTTTGACTTAATCATCCATCCTCAGATTTTAATTGAAACTTCCATTAATACCAAATGACCTTTAAATTAGCTTCAGTTTGGGGTTCACACATGCAACAGATATTCATAAATCCAGCCCAACTGTGTGGGTAGCATACATATTTTGAAGGCTCCACTAGAGGTAGAGCTAATAAAAACCAGACCAATCAAGCTATCTATACTAAATATTCATTAATGACACCAGTGGAGGCAGAAGACACACATGCATGCACCCAAGCGTGCATGCACATGCACACACGCACATGCACATTCACACTTTATTAACCAAAGTCAATAAAAATCTTAAGTCTTTGAAGAACATCACATGTTAAGACTCACCACACTTAATAGGAAATAATTTCTAAAAATGAATGAAAGAAAAGTCTTGAATCCTATGCTGTGTTTGAAGTTCTGAGTCAGTTACCGCTCAACAAAAGTATGTGGAATGTATGATTTCTGGTCTCATCATGACTCTTCCAACATGAAAAACGCAACACCCCACCCTGGCCACTGGGCCTAGTTCTTGGCTTTATCCCAGGTTTTCTTGAGACTAAAATTTTTAAATAAATTCCCAACATGTAAGGCCACAATCTCAATGCTCTACCCATCATAATCTTCATGATACTGTGTACTTCCCTGCCCTGACTGGCCTCTGTCTTTATCCACCTTTCATACCTTTCCTGGGGCCCTATCAGAAAGTTATAGAATTTTTTCACTAATTCTTCTTTGTTTTTGCCCTCTTCTCTAAGTTTTATATCCACCGTCTACTGTATCTACAACCCAGTTCTTACTTTAGAAGGCTCTCAAGTTATCTCAAGAATATCACTGTATTTTCGCACATGCCATATACCCTTAATCTAGGAAGCAGGACTCTGTGCTTTTGTTCTCCATTGCTACTTTTAGGTCATTACTTACTCATTCTTCTGAAGTGAAAAAGAAAGGGAAGGGGAGGGAAGGGGAGGGAAAGGAAAGGAAGGAAAGGGAGGGAAAGGACAGGACAGGACAGGACTCCTTTGAGACTTACATCATTCAATCACATATTATCCACTTAAATGCTGTCATCTTCTGAAATCAGGATCACCATATTTAGATCACTAGAGAATATTATTCCTGGCTTAGAATCATCCCCACCATTCTCAAGACACCATTCTTGTATGTTTTCCAAGTCCTCTTGGATCATCAGGCCCAACGCTTTGGACTTTTCAGTCTCTATACCTTCAATGAGCATGATCTCATCTTGGACTTTTCCATGTCTAAAGCAATAATTCCAATATATCATATTCTTTGACTATTAACTTATCCCCTCCACTTGTTTTCTTCATTACTTCTGTTACAATAATCCTTTGACTTCACCATGGTCTCCAGCCTCATGCTCACTCTACTTCCTCTCAATTCATCTCCCTCTTTCTTCTATATGTCTCTTCTGAGACTGTTTAGAATTCATGCTTTATTGTTTCAGTAATACTCTTGACAATGCTATACATTTGATTGCCTTCATGCTTTATTCATTACTCCCCTCTAAGGAAACCCCCAAAATGAAGGTGTATGACTCTCTGCTTTCTTGATGCTTACCTCTCAGCAGATGAGTGCAGTTAGAAATAATCATAGCCAGATAAGCTCTATTGGAAACCCACAATCACCAACCTCAAATGGGACCTTCAGCACCACCTAACAATCTCATCTCCTTTCTCTGGTTCAGTTCCCTCACTCTCACACTCACCTTAATGTTTATGTCACAAGTTTTCCATTCTTCTCAAACCACTCTTCCTGCCTCTCAAACTCAACAAATCACCTTCACATAAAAATACAAGAAATTTACAAAGAATATAGAAACCATCAAGAAGGATTTACCTTGTTTCCTTGACATTAAACATCCATTTACATTTTCAATCATCTTGGTTTCTTTTTTCCTGGGAAAATAAAAGGGCTATCTCTTTTCCTAGCTAAATCTAAAATTCTTTACCACCTGTGCTTTGGACCGAAATGCTTTCCTGAATGATTTAAGAAACTTTTGCTACTATCTTTTCTCTCTCCTATATATTTAACATATTTCCCCTGTCCCCATCAACTTAACTTTTTCATCAGTTTTACACAAAGTTTCTGCCATTAAAAATGAAAAATCCTCATCAGTTCAATATTCCTCTCCAACTATTGCTCCAATCTCTTCTTTCCTTCATAGTCAGACTTATCAAGTTGTCTGAACTTTGGTCTGTTTCATTCTCTACCCCTTAGCCTAATCCAGTCTAAGGCCAAATGACTTCCCTGAAATGGCTCTCAATAAAGTAACAGATGTACATAATCTGTTAGTGCTTAACCCAGCTAACATTTTCATCTTATTTGATTCTTAAACAAAATATGTCACCAACAATCACCATGTCTCCTTCATGAAATACTATATTTTCCTGATAGATTAGATCTTATTTCCTAGGAAGCCTGGGAAATAAATTCAAAAAGCCTCTTTATTTATTGACCTGGGAGAGAAAGATAAACTTTTGAATATAGCAGATTAGGCCTATGCCTTGTTGTTTCTTCACCCACTCAAACTTTCAACATAGAAACTTTATCTGCATCCATAACATCAATATCTAATACCCACATGACTAGAAAATTTGTACCTCCAGCCCGCATGCTCCCTCCGAGCTCAGAGTACCATATTCAACTATCTACTCATCTCATCCAGGATATTTCAGAAACCCATTAACAAATATTCAAAACCACACATGAAATATTCCCCCAAACCTGGTCATTTGTCATTATTTTTAAGCTCAGGATATGGCACCATCTAAGCAATGCTCAAACCAGAAACTTCCATGTCTATACCAACACCTCACTTTCCCTCTATCCTATATTACGAATTCTCATCAATTTCTCTTAGTATTATGTCCTAACTACCCCTTAACATCGTCCATTTTCTCCATCTACACCACTACCACTCTAGGGTCAGGATCTCTCTCCTGAACATATAGTTTCTCCGTCTTTAATCCTCATCCACCCTCTCCTTACCTAATTAATGTCTCATTTCTCAACTACTGTCACTTTTCTCACGGAAGACTTCTCTGACCTTCTCAGCAAAGTTAATTCCTCTATTCTCTATCTTGTCTGTCTTCACAACTGCTTTTATACATTTGCTTGTGAAATTACGTGATTAATGTCTCTCTCCTCATGCTCAATGGCAAATGACAGAAGGACAAGGACAAATCTATTTTCTGCCCATTGTTTTAATCCCTGGATTTAGAACAGTTTAGGTACATAGTGATCAGTCAGTAAATATTGATTGAATCAGTGAACTGCCCGAAGAGGACTGAAATTCTCCTAACTCCAGTGTAGCACAGCTTTATCACAGAGAATTACTTTATGAATCAAATAGCTACTAGAGTCAATTCCCAGTTCTGGGAATCTATGCCCTGTGATTCTATCCCTCTTCTCAGAAGCAGACACTTCCCCTTTCTTTGCTCACTCATCTGAAAAAATCATCAGTAGAGAAGGAAGGAAGGAAAGGAAAAAAAAAATCAGTAGAATACATGCCCCTTATTCTTCTATTAAAATATACAAGTTAATTTTCCTGTGCACCTGATTCAATGTCATTTCCTTAAACTGTATTCAGGTGCATTCCAAAGGACACTAGAGCCTACAGGCCTAAACTCACAATAGGCAAGTTGTTCCTCCATCCTAGGGAACGATTTGCTGAAAATCCAATGCATGACATAGCTTCATCTATTATTTTAGGAAACAATAAGCTTGAAACAACTCAGCACTATTTGTCTTTATGATATGGTGTGGAACTCTCGGCTTTAATTGTTTATTTAACATATTTGCAAATTCACATCGCATAAAAAATTTAAACTTTGCCAATCATCACTCCTGCTTCACTCTATTATTGGTGGATATGGTCTGCTTTAGTCTATTTAGCACATTCTATTGGATGACATTCCAAAAGAGTACATGTGCATTTTCTCTCAGCACAGACGATGTAGTATAGTTCCCAATCGCTTTTTAGGCACAAATGTTGACCCTGGTAATTTAACCATGACCCCATCTCTGAATTTGCTTATACAGCCCTGTGCACTTTGGTAAAGCACTAAGTCTCAAGCAGCCAAAAATGAGGCAAAATGCTAAAACAATAAAACTATACCTTGCCAGTCTTGGAATCAGCCATTTCTAGCAGAAATTTCGTAGCGAAGATCTTTTAATTTAAAAAGGAAACAAGGTAAAGCCTTAACAGTGGGTATAAGTTAGTGAACTAGCACAACCCCAGGCTCCTGCAACAGAGGTGGCATGTGAGGAGGAGGCATGCAGCAACCAAACTTCTGTGCTGTGGGGGATACTTTTTCATTTGAAATTCAAGCTACCAGCTAATCTTTACACAAAAGTATAAACCAGTATAAACTGGTACAGTCTTTCTAGGAAGAAGTTAAGCAGTATGCATCTAGAGACTTTAAAATCTTATTATGCTTAACTCAGAATGTCCATTTCTGGAATTTATCCTAAAGGAACACTATAGGAGGAATATAGTCATAAAAGTACGAGATTCTAGTTAAGGCATTGTTTATAACAGCAAGGAAAAGAACTGGAACAAAATAGAATTGTTAAAATAATTATGAAAATGCATATAAAAAATAAACCTAAAATACCAAAGACAGTTATTTAAAAACCACTGATTTAAAGAATATTTAACAGCCTAGGAAAACACCATATAATATTAGTTTTAAAAATCAAATGTTAAAATTACAATTATGATATTAGCTTAATTAAAGATATAATATATAAGATATCAGAAAGAAGAAAAACAAATATTGAGTACTTATTTGTGGGCAGTGGAATCATGGGGGATATTTATTTCCTTCTATGTATTTTGGTATATTTTTCAAAACTTTTTTCATTAAACAGTACTATTGTCAAATAGTATTACTTTTCAAATAAACAGGAAAAATTAACTTTTAAAGAATCTTTCCAACACCTTAGCCAATCTCAGAATCAGCTAAGAAATATGCCAGGTAGACAGAGAGGAAATCAGGCAGCAGCAATGGGATACACTGCCAAAAAAACTATCATAAAGTCCTGAGCCCAGGAAGGGACTCTGCTTGTTCATTCAGACTTGCCTGTTGATGGTTAACAAGTGATCAGATAGTGTACCAGCTGCTATGGTACAACAGCAAAAAACAAACAGGTGCATCATGGAAGTACAGCTTCACCACCTGATATGAGATGGTGAGGGATATGAGGAGGGAGAAAAGTAGTAGATAAATTTGGAAGACGACAAAATGAGGACTCTATGTTCCCTGGCTATGACTTCATGAATTCTCACTGAGGAATGACTAGAAGTTACCATCACAACTCCACTGTTTATTTGTCCTTGTACTGCATATTAAAGGCATACAATGTGTTTAGAGTTCATTGTTCAGTGCTAGTTCAGCCACTCTTGTTATCTTGATGAAATTCATAATAGAAGAACCCTTGGATCTTATTAGAGATGGAATTCAAACACCTGATTCTAATCATTACTCTGATGATTCCAGTGCCTAAAATAAATAAACCAGATAAACTGCCCTTCTTTATTACTGAATGGCAGTTTCCCTCTGGGTGTGCCAAACACAATGGCAATTGTATGCTGTAACACAAAGATGTGCAATCCATCTTCTGCTTTTTTAAAAATCTGCCTACTGTTTAGATACTGGATGAAGTTACGGCAGTGTTCCCTAGAGGGAATTGAGTTTGACAACCTTTTGAAAAACCCTAGCATAGGCAATTCTAACTGAACCTTGAAAACTGAAATTATATTTAGCTTCCCGAACCCATGAAATGTTAAAATTAACAACCATATTTGTTTCCTAGAAAAAAGAACCCTTTCCTAAAGACCAGCAAAGATTAGTATTAATGAAAACTGTCATCACCTGTTATGCCCTCTCTCCAAACACAGCCTAAATACTTACATAACTGGAAGGCTAACTCCTTAATAAACACACCCCAGGAATGCTGTCAGCTATGGATAAAAGCGATTTCACTGTCCTAACAAGAGATGGAGACTCAGACCAAATGAAATGCGTGCAATGTGTGCAGCCCATGAGCTCTGGTATTTTGGACAAATGGAGCCTCAGAAGAGATTCTGGGGATTGAGGGAAATTCTGAGACACAATTCAGAAACAGGAATTCCAAGTTCTTTATATTCTGGAGTCCCCTGTCCCACTTCAAGAATTAACTGGATGGAGTTATTCGTCTCTTTAGAAGGTCCAAAACAGTGTGACTGCTCCACATCTTCAAGGCTGGATTGCCTCCTAAGTCTGGGTACACGGTTGCTGATCAGTAGATCATTGAGTCTGCTAATTCGATGTGCCACTGAGTAGTCATTACCTGTTTGTGTAATGAAAATGTTTTCCCTTGTTGTTAATGAAAGTGCTGCTAAGATACAACAGGGATATATTAATTTCCATGCACAGTCAAACTAACTTTTAGCACTTGAAGACATATTGTTGCAAAGTATATTTGACATGCTAGGATGACAGGGGAGGAGGGTGGTTATCATGAGGCGGTGATGAGGAAAGGAGTTAGGGCTTTTCACCATTACCAATTGATTGAGATGAAAAAAGCTTAAATAGATCGCAACTTCCCCATCCATGTCTTTTGTGTACACCTTCTCACTGCTTCAAAGGGTGGGAGTTCTAACCCGATTTATAACCTTTCCTAGGTCAGAAATGAATCACTATAATAATCTCAGAATTCTATTATCTTTTATGAGACTGATGCAATAGTCAGATGCCTCTTTTCTCTAATAATCTTAAACTGCCAGCTGCAACTTGTGAGAGAACTTCTCGCTGGAAAATCTTAAGAATTAAGTGGTTCATTTGTTACAAGATGTAAAATATATCTTCTGAGAAATATGCACAATAATTTTAGTGTGACTAATTCTAGAGCCACAGAGGAAATCACCATTTTGTTGATTCCATTTGTTCCCAGAGACGGAAAAAAAATCATTAATGGGATGACAAGTGTTAGAAACTTTAGACCTATAAAGGAGCATTTCACAAAAGCTTTACTGCCAACATCTGGTTTAAATAGTATTTGACTGGTCCTACACCAGAAAGTGGCATGGAATAAGCAAACCAGCTTTTCCCACTATGAAATATTGTGCTTAAAATTCCCATCACTAATCATTCCTATGAGTAAAATATTTTGTATCTTACATTTTTTTTCAATTACTTGTTTCCCACTGCATGTGTTTGTATTCATTATAATCCTAATAAATCTTAATTATAATTAATGGACCAATAGAAGGTTCAAGTTATAATTTCATCACAAATGACATAGGTGGTAAGACACATATGGTCTATCTCTTACTCTAAGACTGATAAAAAATATATATTTTGTGGCCTTCACAAGCTGGGTTTGAATCATAGCTTCACTCCTAACTGGATGATTTTGGACCTTACATTCCTCATCTGTAAATAAGAACTGAAAAAAAAAACCTACTTAGAAGTCTGTGTTCAAAAATAAATAATCTACATCAAGACATAACATGTATAAATAACAATAAAATATTATAAAAAATATAATACACCATGACAAGGTGGGATTCATCCCAGGTTCACAAAAATGGTTCAACATATGCAAATCAATCACCCTTATACACTACATTAACAAAAGTAAAAAAAAAAAACCACATGATTATCCAATAGATGTAGAAAAAGCATTTGACAAAGTCCAATATCCATTCATGATCAAAACTCTTACTAAAGTGAGTATAGAGGGAACATACCTTAACCTAATAAAAGCCATTTATGACAAACCCACAGCAAATATAATACTCAATGGAGAAAAGCTGAAAGCCTTCTCACTAAAATCTGGAACAAGACAAGGATGCCCACACTCACCACTTTTATTTAACATAGTCACAGCAACCAGACAAGAAAAGAAATTAAAAGTATCCAAATCAGAAGGGAAAAGGTAAAACTGTCATTATACATAGATGACTTGGTACTCTATATAGAAAACTCCAAAGATTTCACACAAAAACTATTAGACCTGATAAATGATTTCAGCAAGGTAGCAGGATACAAGATTAATATTCAGAAATCTGTCTATTTCTTTATACTAACTATGAAATATCAGAAAGACAAAGTAAAAAAAAAAATCCCCTTTAAAATTTCATTTAAAAAAACTAGGAATAAACCTAACTGAAGAGGTAAAAGACATACACTGAGAACTATAAAACATTGATAAAGGAAATTAAAGAAGAGTCAAGGAAATGGAAAGATATTTCATGTTCTCGGATTGGAAGAATTAATATTGTTAAAGTGACCATACTATCCATTGTGGTAGATTGCTTATCTACAGATTCAATGCAATACCTATCAAATTACCCAGGACATTTTTCACAGAACTAGAACAATCCAAAAATTTATATAGAACCACAAAAGACCCAGAATTGCCAAAGCAATTCTGAGGAAAAAAAACCAAGCAGGAGGCATCACTCTCCCAGAATTCAGGTAATATCACGAAGCCACAGTAATCTACGCAGTGTGGTACTGGCACCAAAACAGACATACAGACCAATGAAACAGAATAGAGAACCCAGAAATAAACCCAGACACCTATGGTCAATTAATCTTTGACAAAGAAGACATGCACATAAAATGGGGGAAAGACAGTCTTTTCAGCAAGTATTGCTGGGAAACCTGGACAGCTGCATGCAAATCAATGAAACTAGAACACACCCTCACACCATGCGCAAAAACAAACTCAAAATGGCTTAAAGACTTAAATATAAGACAAGACACCATCAAACTCCAGAAGAGAACATAGGCAAAACATTCTCTGACATCAACTTATAAATGTTTTCTCAGGTCATTCTCCCAAGGCAACAGAAGTAAAAACAAAAATAAACCAATGGGACCTAATCAAACTGAGAAGCTTTTGCACAGCAAAGGAAACCATAAAAAAAAAAAGAAAAAAAAGATAACTTACAGAATGGGAGAAAATAGTTTCAAATGATACAACTGACAAGGGCTTAATCTCTAAAATATGCAAACAACTTATACAACTCAACAGCAAAAAAGCCAACAACACAGTTGAAAAAATGGGCAAAAACCTGAATAGCCATTTCTCCAAGGAAGATATACAGATGGCCAACAAGCACATGAAAAAATGCTCAACATCAAAATGCAAATCAAAACAACCATGAAATACCACCTCACACCAGCCAGAATGGCCATTATTAATAAGTCCACAAATAACAAATGCTGCAGAGGGTGTGGAGAAAGGGAAACCCTCCTGCACTGTTGGTGGGAATGTCAACTGGTACAACCACTATGGAAAAGAGTATGGAGGTACCTCAGAAAACCAAGTAGAGAACTACCATATGACCCAGCACTCCCACTCTTGGGCATATATCCAGACAAAACTTTCCTTGAAAAAGACACATACACCCACATGTTCACTATAGCACTATTCACAACAGCCAAGACATGGAAACAACCTAGATGTCCACTGACAGATGAATGGATTAAGACAATGTGGTGTATATACATAATGGAATACTCCTCAGCCATGAACAAGAACAAAGTCATGCCATCTGCAACAACATGGATGGAACTAGAGACTCTCATACTGAGTGAAGTCAGAAAGAGAAAGACAAATACCATATGATATCACTTATGTCTGGAATCTAATATACAGCACAAATGAACATTTCCACAGAAAAGCAAATCATAGACTTGGAGAAGAGACTTGTGGTTGTCAATGGGAGGGGGAGGGAGTGGGATGGATTGGGAACTTGGGGTTAATAGATGCAGACTATTGCCTTTGGAATGGATAGGCAATGAGATCCTGCTGTATAGCACTGGGAACTATGTCTTATCACTTATGATGAAGCATGATAATGTGAGAAAAAAACAATGTATATACGTATGTGTGACTGGGTCAACTTGCTGTACAGTAGAAAATTGACAGAACACTGTCAACCAGCTATAATGAAAAAAATTTAAATCATTATATAAAAAATATTACTACATATAGAAAAACAATACCATAAAAAACATCAATGCATTTCTGTTTCTGTAGTGCTTATAGCTTGGAATGTCATACATATGGATAAAAATCACCTAGAAATAATTTTTAGTTATTCTTTTTTTGTCTTATACCTTCTGCTAGGGAGAGCACATCTCCTCCACGTTACTTCTCAACACCTCAGCTTTCTTGCCTATTAAGTCAGATGTATGGACTAAGTATGCAGTTTTTAAAATATCTGATTGTCTTAGTTGACAAGATACCATTCATTCACATGAAAATTTCCCAGAAGCTCAACTACTAAAACCAGATAAAATTGAGGCTGCTCCGTTTAAAGTTGGGGTTGGGCAAGGAGCAGAACTTACTACCTTACTTTTGTTAATACTGAATGATCCTAAATACAAACTCAATGTTTTGCAAAACTATATAGGCAAAGAACAAAAGCAATGGCTGGTAAATGAAGTGATCAATCAAGAAGAAACTTCTAATAGTGTGCCATTTAAAAAATTTTTTTATGTTTTGCTTATTGGTTTCACTCCACTGATTATTTTAAAACTAGATTTTAAAGACACAGGCCTGAATTTCCTTTTGCAAAACTCTTTCACAAAGCCATATTTCATCAATAAATGAAGAAAACTGTATTGTGGAATAAAGTCTAGCATTTTTAAGTGCTGCAATTATGGAGAAAAATAATAGCTAGTAAATAATGAGGACTTTGTTAGGTATCAAGGAGATAATTCTAAGCATTTTATATGGATTTAATTCCCATGACAATGCCTTTTATAATATACTATTTTAAAAAATGAGAAAGTCTCAAAATAAGTAATTTGATCAAGGTCATATAGTTGTAGAGCCACTAGGATTTGAACCTGGACAGTCTGGAACTCTACTAATGTGGCCTTAAAAATATTTCAAAAATCTTATTTGATTTTGATAAACAAAACGAATCTTATAGAAGTATGCATGAAATAATAATCTAAAGTCTCATATATATTAATAAAATACACAAAACTCCATAGGGGCTAGAGAACTTAATAGTTGGTGATTAAAAACTTTAAAAAATTTAATTGTTTCATAATATCTAACATGTATTTATATCTCATTGTCACTATTTGATTTTTAACTGTAAATTTACAAAGTACTTTTTAAAAGAAATACAAAATTTGACTGCACATTTGTTAACAAAGCAAGTTATTGCAAATTATAAAAACTATTTTAACCCATTCTAAGAAAAACTAGATAAAGTACTAATTTTCATATTAATAAGGTTTATTTCCTACAGTACGTCTATAAATAAGTTCAAGAGCATCCACTGGGTGATCTTCCTTTGCAGAAAAGAAAATGGTACCACTTGCTACAAGGTAAGGACTTGTCAGCTTTCCCTTGATGAGGGCTACTCTACTTTCCTTTGAGAATATCCCCATCTTGTGGAGTCTCTGGCGCCCTGAGGGCCTGTCAAATGGAAATTTCAGCCAGGAGGCAGAGGATCCCTTTGATAAATGAAATCCCTGACGACCTGGGCGATAATCTCCAAGTCCCAAGGGATGTCTACACATTTTGAGTGCTTGCACTGCAAAGCATTTCAACCAAAGAGACCCACAGTGGTTCGAATGGCTCCAAATCGTCTTTTGTAGTCTTATCTCCTGCCTGTTCTGATTACTTTGGTTTACCAGCAGGAAGACTGTTTTGCTCAATTAATGCACAGGAGATGGGAGGGAGATGAATGTCCTCCCTGTTGAGAGGCGGCAGGAGGGCCGGCTGCTGTGGCAGATGCTGTCTGTTTAAACACCCCTGCTCCCAGCTTAAGTGCCTGAGTGGTAAGAGTGCCTGACGCTGGAATCAAGGTTGTCAAACTTGTGCACCTTCGCAGCCCAGACGGCTTTCCTTCCTCCCTCTACGCTGGATGCCAGTGCGTGCTTCACAGCGCCTGTTCTTTATGAGAGCGTTAAAATCCCAGCAAGGGAAGCCTAATAGGCAGGCCCCCGCCAGGTAAGAGGTGAGGTTATTTACAGGATAATTAGTGCACATCATAAAAAAGAAGAAATAAATCAAAACCTTCAGAGCGACAAGAAAGAACGTTTTCATTCTCGATAGGTGCACTTCAAGTCGTTTTATAACATGAAGACAACCCCATCCATTAAGCATCAACTACCTGAACACTTAGGAATGAGGCCAGCTGACAGCCTTGTTCTGGACTTCCAGTACACGTGGGTGAGGGTTGTTCAAGGACAGCTTTTTAAAAAGCAGCTTTCGACATATAAGTGAGCCACAAAATCAATTTTTTCAGGGGAAATAATCATGTTTAAAAAAAATAAAAGAAAAAAGATGAGAGAAGAATTAAAATATCCTCAACCCATACTTTAAATGTCTTATTGACCACAACACATTAAACATAGGCAACATACACAAGGTAGGGTATAAAGCAAATAAAATCATGATCCCCTAATCCTTTTACTTGAACACTACTTATCCCTGCAGAGCTTGGGCAGTCCTTTCCTTTCCATCTCTTGGCTTCCCATCACCACCCAGAAGTAACTATTATCATCAATTATGTTTCTCATTCTTAGTGTTAAGGGAGGACCACAATCCTTATTGAAAAACCTTTAAAATCAGGTGTGTTTCTGATTCGGATTTTTTTTTTTTTCCCCAGGAAGATGATATAGGTCGTATCCTCTGTATTATGAACACTCCCAACAGAGCAACAGTCTGGAGAAAAGTCTGTAGTCAAATTCATTAATACACAGAGGCAAAATGAGTGATTATTCACATCTGTTACAGAGAAACGCTACAAATAGCCTCATGTCTGTCTTTGCCACCAAACAAGGTTGCATACAAAATAAACTTTCATATTTCATGGATTTATGGGTTTTGCGAATGCAGTGAAAGGAGCTTATGTCTGCACTTAAATATACCAAAATTTTCTCATCTAGTTAATTCTTTTTGTATTTTAAGAATTCTTTTCTACCCCGAAATCATAAAATATTCTTTTACATGTTTTTTTCTTATTTATAAAGTTTTACCTTTCCTAATACACAAAGCTATTTCCAGATAAATGTATGTTATGAGAGAGGATTCTAACTTTTCTCTCTATGGATAAATAATTATCTATATTTAAATATAAGATACCATCTTGGTTATATATTTTATTTCTGTATATGAGGAGATTTATTCTGAGCTTGCTGTTCCATTGATCGTTTTTTACCCTTGCATAGATACCACACTCTTAATTAGCTTAGCTTAATGGACCTGGTAGCTGGTAGGGTGATTCTCTTAACCTTATTCTTATTCATCAGGAGTATCCTGACTTTTCTTGACCCCTTGATCTTCTATTCAAATATTATCATAAGCTAGTCAGGTTCCTCAAAAGCCCCTTTTGGGAATTTGATTGAATTTGCCCTGAAACTCTCATTTAATTTAGAGAAAATTGACATCTTAGCAGAATTGATTCTTTCTAACCATAAATATGGGGATATCTCTGCAATTATTTATTTTGTAATGTCTTCCAATAATGTTTAATAATATTCTCCATACTGGTATTTCACTTATAATGTTACATTTATCCTGGTTATTTTACAATTTTTGTTTATACTGAATATAGTGTCATCTTTAAAGTTATTGTCTCTATCTGTTGCTGGTGCTTAGAAATGTAGCTGTTTTTTGTTTTTCATCTCATACCCAGTCACTTTCTTAATTTTTCTTATTAATTCTAATACACTATATCAATATTTGTTTAGAGTTTCTATGTAGTCATGCTATTTGTAGATAAGTTTGTTCCTTCCCAAAAGTTATATTAATTTCCTTTTCTTATATTTCATTGGTCATAATAGAACCTCTAGTGCAATGTTGAGGAAAAAAAAAAAAGCAATAATAGGAATTCTTGTCTTGTTCCTAATTTTAAAATTCATCATTAAGAATGTTTTTTGTAAAGTTTTGATAAATACTTGTATTGCTGTGTTGGAAAGGATGATAATTGTAAATGGATGTTCAATTATCCCAAATGATTTTCTGCTTCAAGTGAGATGATCAAATGGATTTCTTCTTTAATCTGCAAATGTGGTGAAACGTGCTAATTGGTTTTATAATGTTAAAATACCTTTACATTCCTAGAATCACCTCAATTTGACCAGATGTATTATCATTTTTGTACACTGCTGGGCTTGTTTTGATAATATTGTTTTTCATTTTGGCATTAATGTTTGTGTGTAGGTTTGGTTTATAATTTTCTGTGAACATACTGTCCTTACTGGCGTTTTTGTGGAAAAGTTATGCTTATGTTTGAAAAAATGTTGTGAAGAATTTCTTCTTTGTCTATTACCTGCAAGAGTCTGTATAAAGTTGGAATTTATTGTTTGTCTTAAAAATTTAAAGAATTCAGGAGTTCCCATCATGACGCAGTGGTTAACGAATCCGACTAGGAACCATGAGGTTGCGGGTTTGATCCCTGGCCTCACTCAGTGGGTTAAGGGTCCGGCGTTGCCATGAGTTGTGGTGTAGGTCGCAGATGCGGCTCGGATCCCATGTTGCTGTGGCTGTGGTGTAGGCCAGTAGCTACAGCTCCGATTAGACCCCTAGCCTGGGAACCTCCATAGGCCATGGGTGCGGCCCTAGAAAAGACAAAAAAATAAAAAAATAAAAATTAAAGAATTCATTGATACAATTGGGCTTACTATTTTCAATGTGGGGAGATTTTTAACTACTGATCTGGATTACCATTTCTTATCTAGTCAATTTCAGTAAGTTACAGTTTTCTTAAATCTATTCCATCTGTTTTCAAATTTGATAAAAAAATTATTATATTACTTGTGCCTTGTCTCTTTAACTTGCTAATTTCTACCATAGATTTATCTGTATTACTAGTCTTTTTTATATATAATGATTTTTATTTTTTCCATTATAGCTGGTTTACAGTGTTCTTGTATTACTAGTCTTTATTTATTTATTTATTTATTTATTTATTCTGTCTTTTTGTCTTCTCTAGGGCCGCTCCCACAGCATATGGAGATTCTCAGGCTAGGGGTCGAATCGGAGCTGTAGCCACCAGCCTAAGCCAGAGCCACAGCAACGAGGGATCCGAGCTGCGTCTGCAACCTACACCACAGCCCACGGCAATGCTGGATCCTTAACCCACTGAGCAAGGCCAGGGATCGAACCTGAAACGTCATGGTTCCTAGTTGGATTCGTTAGCCACTGTGCCAGACGGGAACTCCAAGTATTACTAGTCTTTTAAAGTGACTGACTTTCTGTTGCTGATCATCTTCATTATATCTTCTATTTAATTAATTTTTTTTGTTTATTATCTATTTTCTTCTACTTTCTTTGGATTTTGTTGATTTTTTTCTAAAATCTTTTTTAATAATCAGCAAATTAATTTTCAGCCTTTCTTCTTTTCTTACTAAAAGCATCTATACATATGTACACACATATTACATTCAAATTATTCAGTATTCTCCATTTATGGTACTATTTTTATTATATTTTATGGTATCTTTATTCTGCTCTAGATATTTGTTATTTTTCAAATGGATGATGGTTGTAAACGTTATCCTTTAGGATATGATTTTTATCTTAATAGTATTATTATTATTTCATCTTTTTAGGGCCATACATGTAGCACATGGAAGTTTCCAGGCTAGAGGTCAAATTGGAGCCATAGTTGTTGGCCTTCACTACAGCCACAGCAAGATGGGATCCAAGCCACGTCTGTGACCTACACCACAGTTTCCAACATCAGATCCTTAACCCACTGAGCAAGGCCAGGGATTGAAGCCTTAACCTCATGGATACTAGTCAGGGGTTCGTTATTGCTCAGCCATGATGGGAACTCCTGTCTTAAAAGTATTAAATCTATAGGAGTTCCCGTCGTGGCGCAGTAGTTAACGAATCCAACTAGGAACCATGAGGTGGCGGGTTCGGTCCCTGCCCTTGCTCAGTGCATTAACGATCCGGCGTTGCCGTGAGCTGTGGTGTAGGTTGCAGACGCGGCTTGGATCCCGCGTTGCTGTGGCTCTGGCGTAGGCCGGTGGCTGCAGCTCCGATTCAACCCCTAGCCTGGGAACCTCCATATGCCGCGGGAGCAGCCCAAAGAAATAGCAAAAAGACAAAAAAAAAAAATCTGTAAAATATACTTTTTGAAATTTATAAAGGTCTAATATATAAAACTTATATGTAATATAGAAAAAAAATGTGGATTCTCCAAATGTTGATCATATGGTTCCATGCATGCTTATTAAATCAAACTTAATAATACATTGTTCAAATCCTCCATATTGTTACATTTTTCCTTCTGCTTGTCCTAAAATAAAGATAAGGGAAATTGGTGAATTTGTGAATTCCCTTATAGCTCTATCATGTTTGGCTTTTTATATCTTAATGGTAATTAGCTAGATCCATACAAGTTTAGAATTGTTTTATTTTTCTGGTGAATTGAACTTTTCAGTGTTTTATAGGGATTTATCCTTAAGAATGCTTTGTGTTTAAAATTTTATTTTGTTCCATTTTAATATAGCTACCACACCCTGCTCGCTTGCTTCCTTGCTTTTCTTTCTTTCTTTCTTCCTTTTTCTATTTATTCAAATTCACCAGATTGAGCAACAGACTATCATCAGTTCCCCCAAGAGCCTCTTGGTGTGCCCTACCAAGCAACCACTGAAATTTTCCTTCTTAATTTTGTTGACTATGTTTCTGGTTACCTTTTTTTTCCCATTCTTTAATCATCAGTCTCTCCAGGTTTCTATGTTTCTCTTAAATTTAATCTGATAATCTTTACCTTTTAACTATTAGTAGTTAAATTGCTGTAACTGTACAAATCATTACATTTCTATTTATTTATTATATAAAAATAGTGAATTTAATATTACTACATTTATTCCTCTTTGTATCAGATTATTGTTTATAAATGTTTATGTCTTTACCATCACATCAAGGAGAGTATTTGCCCATTCTATCAATCTTGGGATTGGCCACAGGACTTGATTTGGCAAACAGAATGTTAGCAGATATAATGTAGCTTAGCAGTGAATTATCTTGTATGTTTGTCTTCTGTAGCCATAATGAAAACATCCCTAGTTTAGCCAGCTGGCCCTAGGAGGAAGGTGAAAGATACGTGAAACAAATTCAAACCATTTATAGCTCAGCCAAATGTTATTCACCGATCCTCAATCCATGGGAATGAATGCTTATGTGTTAATTCACTGAATTGTGGAATGATGTGTTCCTAAGCAATTTTGTGGCAATAGCTAAATGATATATTCTTATTGTATATCATATTTATATACTTCTTTATTTGTACCATTTTGACTTTGGTGCTTCTTATTTGTCCCACTATTATCTCCTTTTTCTTTATGGAAAGTGGCATGATTGAGGTCTCTGTTGGTTTGTTTATTTGCTTTTTCTTATGGTAATTCTTTCCTCTGTTGGGAAGTTGTATGTTCTGTTTCTGTTTTTTGATAAATACTCTTGAAATTTTATCATGCATGATAAATGAAGTATAAAATCAATATCTTTTCACCTTAAAAAAAGGTAGGAATTTCAGAATAACTGGATTTCAATCACTCCTTTCTGACATACATGCTATAGCTTTCTAGTAGGTCAGGTATATCTTTTACTTTTACTCCCAAATTAAATGTTATTAAGATTAGCATTTTATACAGGTTATTTTTGTCTATATTTTTTCATTCTTTCAATTTAGACATTTAATTTTTTTTCTAAAATATATCTTTTGTAAGTGAAAGTTTTTAAATTGCATATTCTGCCAGTTTTTATTTTGAATACTATACTCTTGTTTTTAAAACCTAGCTTTGATAAGTACATAATTCCTTTTCCTAGCATACTGAGATATTGTTCTGTCTTTTGGCATGTATTCCTGCTCTCACCAAGTCTGCTGTGAGTCTAATTGTTACTACTCCTTTATGCCTGATGTGTATTCTCTCTCTGGCTATTATCAAGATCTTTCTTTTGTCACTAATATTCTACATGTTGGCTAAAAAATTTACGCTGCATGGACTCATTTTTTATTTATCTTGCTTGGAATATAACCAGACTCCCATGCTGATGAATTTTATTTATTTTGTCAAGGCTGGAAATTTTTTAGCCATTATGTTTTTAACTGTTTGCTCAAATTAAATGTATGTTAGTTCTTTTACTCAAACTTCTATAATAATAAAACTTCCATATTTTTCATCTCCTTTTTCTGTGCTTCTTTTTGGGGAACTCATTGGATTTGTATTTTAGTTTAGTCATTCTCTAGTCAGTGGCATGAACTCTGTAGTTAAAATATCCTCCAAGCTTTTAGTTTCAACATTTATATTTTTTATATTTAAAGGTTTTATTTTGATTATTTTCAAATATGCTTGGCCATTTTTATTTATTCTTGTTTTATATTCCATATTTTACTTTTAAAATGCTTATGTATTCCATATCAGTAAATTCTAATATTTGAGGTCCTTTGTGGGCACGTATCTGTTTGCTGTCCTTCAAGCTTTCACTCATAGTAGCTAGCTTCCTTGGCCCTTTTTACTATGAATTTATTTTGTTGGGGCTTATTCTGTGGGAATCCTAAATCTCTAATACAAAAATACTTATATCCAGAGAAGATTTGAACTTACTTCTGCTGAGAATCAGAAGTTACTGCTAATTTAGGACACTTTATCCCAACTTGAGGGCCCTAAATGAATATAAGAATATCAGGTTCATCTTCTTTACCCTTGCTGCTTACCCAAGACTTATTCTGCACTCACAAAACTGGTATGGACTTTTGCTAGGACAGCCCTGAATTTCACCTCTGGGGTTTATTCCCTGTTTTATATTAGCTCGCTGCTCTTTTTGTTTTATTTTTTAAATGCCATTTTGTTTTGTTGATTTGTCATAGAGATTTCCCTTACTTCCTAAGAGCAATAAACTATTAAAAGTTATGTGTAATTATTGTAGGGCCTAATTATATTTTAATGGATAAGACTTCAAATATCTAATGATCCATTTCGTCCCAAAATATTTTCAGTACATAATCTTATTACAGCTTTAAAACAATTTTGTTGAGGATGCTGCTGCATTATCACCAATATCAGATAAGAAAGTTGAGTCTCAAGTAAGTTATTACTCTAAGGACACAGAATGCCAAGAGTAAACATTTGTCAAGCCTGGTACTTTAGAGATAAAATAAAATTTATGCATTGTAGGACTCTGACCCAAAGAATCTTTCAATGTAATGTGATATTCTTATTAAATAAATATTTTGTTCAAATGAAACAAACTTTATTCCAATGAATAATTGATAATATCCATTTTGAGTGTTTTTCATTTTTATACTTGAAACCTTTAAATATTATTTAAAAGTTTTCTAACATACCATTTAGATTCTTCAAATGTTACAAAGCTTGACCAAATACATCAACAGGCATTAGGATTTAGTTTAACTGTAAAAATTATTTTTAACTATAACATCATGGAGACTGAGATAACAAAAGAGCTGACTTTTTTTCCCCCTGAATAAGCCAGAGCTCCAGAGAAAATGATTCTGAAGCAAAAGAGAGATTTCAATTTCTATATGGAGCCCTAACCATAACTTCTCTGGGGAATTTTCCAAGTCTGCAAAATAATACTTCAAAATAAATACTTGCAAATCCATAGCACTATTCATGTGAGCCTAAGCATTGTTAAGCCTTAGATGACATATTCCATCTTGCAGGCAGTGATATAGAAACACAGAAGCATTAAGTGACTTTGGCAATGCCGCAGAAGGTCAACCAAAGCTGATCACTAGCAACATATCTCAGAAGCATCTAAAAGGAGAATCAGTATCAGGGGATTCTCAGACTGAACAGACTGAAATATCATAGGATGGTGGTTCACAACATTACCTGGGAACTTTGATAGAAATGGAAATTCTCTGACGCTCCCTCAGACCTACCACATTAGAACCTTCTGTGGAGCCAAGCAAGTTGTTTTCATAAACCCTTTATATTATTCGAGTACACCCTAAAGTTTGAGAGCTACTACAACAGATAAGAGTATAAGACATGATCTTCTTCTTCCTATTAGCCTAGATCAGTGGCAAGCTGCAAAATCTTTTAGAAAGGCGATGAGAAGCAGTAATCACAGAATGCAAAGTCTACAGATGCTACAAACACAATTTTCTACACAGAGTCTACATAGGACTGGTCCTCAAAGTTGCTGTCAGCTGAGACTAGCCTGCCATTATTATATATTATATATATGATATAGTGAGGTAAGTAATTTGTTACTAATAATAAAATAATGAATTTTATCAAGTATTAACTTTATATAAACAGAATTGAGTTTAAAGATATCCTTATAATAATGTCCTACTCAATTATGGATATTCTGATATAGTCCCCTAAATTCAAAAGCATAACATGGAGTTATAGCTAGAGTGCTATCAGCTTGTCCACATCCTCAGGTTAGTCTTATCTTGCTACAGCCAATAGTGAGAAACCATTACTAAATTACATGCTAATGTTTTGGAGATTCAAGATTGTTAGATTAACATACTTCTCAAAAACTCTGTATACATCCATAGAATCCTTTTATATAAATACAGTAACATATGCTAGGCTAACTTCCTCCCCCCCAAAACACACACATACACACACATATACATGCACACACACAATTTTCTAGTTTATATTTGAGTGATCAGTACAAAGCAATAAGGGATATGGAAGTAAAAAAGCAAGTCATGATCTGGAAGAAGCCAAGTTAACATTCTATTTAGCTTGGGGGATAGGGAGCATAGAGAGAGGAAAGGATGACCATGTCTTATATATTTTTGCCTACAGAAGTAGTTCTCAAACATTAGAATGTACTAGAATGACCTGAAGGGCTTGTTCTCCTTTCCTCTATCACACATACTGCCCAGAAAAAGCATTAGATGTGACAAATTTAACTGAATTTCAGAAATTGGATGGGGAGTTCTTGTTGTGGCGCAGTGGTTAACGAACCCGACTAGGAACCATGAGGTTGCGGGTTCGGTCCCTGCCCTTGCTCAGTGGGTTAACAATCCGGCGTTGCCGTGAGCTGTGGTGTAGGTTGCAGACGCGGCTCGGATCCCGCGTTGCTGTGGCTCTGGCATAGACCGGTGGCTACAGCTCCGATTAGACCCCTAGCCTGGGACCCTCCATATGCCGCAGAAGCGGCCCAAAGAAATAGCAAAAAGACCAAAAAAAAAAAGAAATTGGATGGTATCATGTTAGGTGGTCCACCTTTATAAGCAAATATAGCCAAAGAAGAGAGTTAATATTGACAAATGCTCTGGGAGAGTAAGTCAGGGATCAGGAGTGCAGAAGATCACACATGAGCATACAATCACCCACTGGGCAACATTACTGAGAGTTGAAAATCATCAGTTTGAGCTTAACTCTGAAAGAAAATTTGGGGTAACATGGTTAGACAGCAGGTGCCAAAATAATAATAAAAAAATCTAAGATGTCAATCTAAGAACCAGAAAATTAGTCCAAGGCAAGATACTGGAAATAAGATTCTAACACAGTTATTGTACAGAGCAGAGAGATCAGCAGAGGACTCAACTGAATATGATGAAGAAGAAAGGGTTTTCTATAGAGGAAAGGAAAGATAGTGACCATAAATGAAAAGAATGAAATTTTTACTATACTCTTTCATCCAATTTTCTACCTTTCCTCCTTCCCATCTACCAAGATAGTTCCTGTTGCCCTCAACTTTTCCCATGTTATGCAATTTCTGTGGACTAGACAGTCAAAAGCTCAGGTTCTTGACTCCCAAAGCTTGCAGAGTAGAGTAATAACATCCAAATATACCAGAGAGGGCTCTGCTTTGGGATGTGATTGAGCAATTAGTTTTGGTCTTACTCTCCCACTCTGAACAACTACAAAATTGTCACTCTTATCAGATATCACTCAGTGCAAGAGATGAGTCTCATGTTAGCTTGGGCTTTCTGTTTGGGGGCAATTTCCTGGCATCAGCACAGAAAGCAGAAGCTCAACTGTAGAGAAGGGGTCTTGCTGAGCTGAGGAAACAAAAATAGGTGTTCAGGGCTGCTGAGTTGGCTTGAACTTGCAGGACAGGATACAGGAGAAGAGGAAGATTCACAGACAGTAAAAACAGCAAAAGTCTGCCTAGGGTTTCTGGTTAGGTTGACTGCTGAGGACAGGATGTCATGCACAGTGAGAACCACCAAGAGGCCAACCGGAAAGTGGCTGTAATCAGACTGTAAGCTGAGCAAAGATTTTGGAGATCATGCAGTTTTGGGAGATATTGGAGTTCTGGCTCAGCAAGAGTTAATAAATCTCCCTGAGCACCTCAGCTATTCACCTGGGACCTTTGAAAGGCCATGTCTTAAAGAAAGGGTGTTATCCTGTGACAATTAAGACAGAACAGAAATAGATTTATCTTCACATAGCATTTAAAAAAAAAAACAATCATGAGAGTATGTAAAAGATATGAGTGATTTGACTGTTTTCCACAATAAAATCAAACAGCCTCTAAAGGAATACAACACAATACAGACTCCTTACAGCGTCCGGCATACATTAAAAATTACCAGATATGTGAATGAGCAGAAAGCTTAACCCATAAACAAGAGGAAAAGGCAAAGAAAGAGGCCTCAAGATGACCTGGATGTTATAAATAGTAGACAAGGACTTTAAAAGAGCTATTATAAAAATGTTTAAAGGAAAGATTACTATAATAGAATGAAGATAGAGAATCTCAGGGGGGGAAATGGAAAAGGGGGAAATTATAGAGCTGAAATGCACAATATATATAATAAAAAACTTACTAGGTATGCTTGATAGACAAATGAACACTGCAGTAAAAAATGTCAATGACCTTTAAGATAGATCAATAAAAATTATCTGAACTGTAGAACACAGAGGGAAAAAATGGAAAGAATTAACAGATTATCTGTGACCTGTGGAACACAGGGATTGTCTTGATAGCCTTCATGCTTGATATTTGATAGTCTCAGGAGGGAAGGATAGGAAAAATGGTATAGAAAATTTTTTGCCAAGTTGGGGAAATATGTCAGCTTCAGGAAGCTCAGTAATCTCCAAACAGTATAAATGCAAAGAAAATCTTTCCTAAGCATATCATAGTCAACTTGTTGAAAAACAAAGTGAATTTTAACAAAGAGATAAATAATGAAAAGAAGGAGTATTTCAGAAAAAGCAAATGCGAGATTGACTGGTACTGAATTGAAAGGATGCTGCAAGATTTAGTGCATACATCAGAATTCCAGGAACTGTCAATGGGCTGAATATACATTTTACATCCTTGCCTAGTGGAAATTTACAAAATTCTCATTGTGAGTTGGTTTACAGGCTGAGGTCTCCCTTTATTGCTTCTTATCTTTATGCAACTGGATACCAATTTTTACACACTAAAAATTGGGGTCTATATATCCCTGCTGAAGAGCAAATAATGCTCTACAGTGATACTCTCAAATGGTATCACACAAGATTAATAATCCCAAACTCTATCACCATGCTATGATATATGCAGGAATTCTCTAGGACGAAAATTCCTTTTTAAAGTTTCATCCTTACAATTTTCCTCCTTGCTGCTGGAGGTATACATCAGATAAGATCCCTTCAGCTTGAAGGATATCTCCAAACAGTACAATAGGAAGCCAGAAATTTGAGGTGGTGTTAATAGAAAACCCACTGTAACTGCTAATGATGGAAACTGTCTTTGCCAGTCTGGTCTTAAGCTGTGGGATGATGATGACATTGATGCAGATTCTTACCAGGACACAGGAGTTATTCAAGTTATTCATTCAGATGTATCTCACTTCGCTGAGCTGGGCTCCACTGTTTCTGCTTTGTAATTTGCTTTCACAAATTAAGGCCACTTTAATTTGGCCACCCCTTTACAGTACAAGGCTGGATAGCAAAGCACAAATATCATACAATGCTTTATTGTAACCAGAGGAAAATCTGCACTCATAAATACTTATCAAGATATCTGTCCATATTTTGAACCGAGTGGGAAAAAACAAATAATAATATCTGCAATCAAAACACACAATGACACAAAAAAACCAGCATTGCCCACCCCCTTCACACACAATTGTAAACCGTCAGCTGTGGGCTATTTGGAAGTGACTGTTTTATTTTCATAATAATAGATCATAAAACAAGCAAACAACAACAGCCTGTCTTCATCATGGATTTTTCTGCATTTATTTGTGTCGAGCTAAACAATGAGCACTGAATCAATCTCAAAAGAGCAGAAGACACTGCACTGTTTACCAGTCCCAGAAGAGGACTCCAAACACTTCAGCCCATTGCATCTTGATATTAGAGTTGCCAAAAAACAAAAAACAAAAACCCCACAAAACACTCAAGGGCTGGATGGAACAACGTTTTACTCACACAGAGAGGAGACAGAGCAAGATCAGCTCCAACAGTAACCACTGGTTCTTCACAGCTGGGACCAGTGCAGGGCAACTGGTCGATGTATATCCCTCTCATACCACAGTAGGACTCCAACTCCTCTCCCATGGAGTCCGACATACTGAAATCTGGGATATATCTGACATACACGCTTAAGCAGAGCAAAGGAGCACACAGTGACTCTGAAACAGGGAAAGATATTGCTCTATGAGGCAATAACTCCAGCAAAGGCTGGGTGACTCTTTCTCTATTTCTTGGTAAGAAAGTGTTCAAGGCCCAAGGCTCAGTCTTATGCAATAAATGAGGATCGAAAGACTGCGTGCGTGAGACCATCTTTCTCAATGATTTTAATTTGTTAAAGATATTGCTTTAGTATATTATTAATTTTTATTTACTGAGTTCTGGCATCTACTCAGATTTTGTACTTGAAGAGTGCACTCACTCATCTCACCCTGATCCCACCTCTGGAGATTATTGTTTCACAAACTAAGAGCCTCCATCCTAGCCTAATTTCCCACTGCAGCCCATGATTCCACTGGTGGACAGAATAACGGAACCTAAATATGCCCACACCCTATAGTTCCCAGGACGTGTGGATGTGTAACTTAATGAGCAAAAAGGACTTTGCTGATTAAAGTCAAAGACCTCAAGATGGGAAGTTTATTCTGGCTTATCCAGGGGGGTCCAGTCTAAATCACCTGAGTCCTCTAAGCAGAGAGTTCTTCCTAGCCACAGAGAACCAGAGAGTTGGCAGCATGACAATGACTCGGTTTGCCATGTGGGCTTTAAAGATGGAGGAAGAGAACCATGTGCCAAGGAATGTAAGAAACCTTGAGAAGCTGCGAAAGGCATAGAGATCTTCATGAAAGAATATAGCCCCATACTATCATTGTAGCCAGTAGCACCCATGTGGGACTTCTGATCCACAAAATTGTAAGATAATGAACCTGTGTTGTTTCTAAACCGCTGAGTTTGTGGTAATGTGTTACAGCAACAAGAGAAAAGTAATGCAATCCCTTCTCTCTCTGTTAATTGCACATCTCTGCCACTGGGACTCAGAACCACCTGGGTTCACCCCCTAACAGGTTTTCATTACTCAAAATTCCCAGTTCCCGAAGGAAGAAATTGATGTGTTGGTACATTTTAATCCCAGAAATGTTTCTCTTACAAATTTTCCATGCCCCTCCTCCAGAAATTTTCTAATTCCTCAATTCAATAGCTTCTCTCCAAGAAAAACAGTAGTACAAAAATATTCAAGTTCTAGAGATCCTGCTATATAGTATTTCCTCTGTTAGAGAAATTCTCAGGATTTCTTGAAGTGGGATCATTGGTACCCATTACATTCCTTTAAATTAACTACTTACATGGTTTTATGAAATATTAACTGAACTGTGGTGCTCCTTGCTCAGTAGTGAAGGAATGAGGGGCAGTGGGCATAGGACTCAGATGTGGCTTTGCCCAGGTCATGCTAATTTCCTAGACAAGGTTTTGTTTTATGACTGAATCTCCATGTCAACACCCTTTGGAATTAAATATAACCTTTCTTACAAACCGATTCAAACTCTGACACTTCATCTCTTAGGCAAGATCGACTTAGAGAATGACTTAAAAACAAGAGACTGAATATAGACTAATTAGTGAAGGGAGTGGAGACAAAGGAATTAAGAGAGGTTGGTACAGCAGGAGATGGAGTTAGGGGGCAGGAGGCAGGTAAGAGCGTTAACCATTTAGTTTTTTATTTTTATTTATTTTTTTAAATTAATTTTTAAAAATTGTTATTTCCCCAATACAATTTTTTTTTCTATGTACAGCATGGTGACCGAGTTACAAGAATACTATTTGTGCAGTTGAGTCCTTCACAGGACCTAAAATGTCTAGATAAAAAATGAACTCAATAAAAGTCTGGCCACTCCTATAAACAGTGTTTTAACTTAAGGAAAAAGGAAACTTTGAAAACCCCAAAAGTGATAAAAGTGCAATTTCTAATATTAAGTTTATTGGTTTAATAGTTCGATTCACTCAATTTTACTAAGCTTTAAAATATGAAATGCATCCACAAAATCAATTTCCCATCTGCATTTCTAGGTAGGAAATGGAAAGAATAGAAATAGTTTTAACTGGAGGTCATTTGGTTTTAAAAAAATTATTAACTTGGCTATAGAACAGTATTTGCAAATTATAAGGGGCTATTCTACATAATAGAAAATTGCATAATCTTGGCCTGATGTACGAGACTAGCAGATTGGTTCAAATTTACCATCTGCACTTCCTAGATTTAGAAGTGACTCTTAAACGTGTATTTTCACATACACATGCAAATAATTTTGAAGCATCATCAACAACTTTTTTGTAATCTATTCTTTATTTAGCTAAATAACAGAGCCTGGAGATTTACCAAAATCCTGTAAATGAAATATTGTATCAATATCCCAGGGTTCTCTTCCACTCAAGTGACAATCTTTTTACTTCAGCTCAATGCCTAGAAGCCAAAAGCCAAAATAACCTTACTATGGAAACCCCAGGAATGTTGTGCCCCCACCCCCTCAAAAAAGAAGAAGGCGCTCAGGTTAAAAGCAAATTAATGAGCTGAACTTTTTCTGGAGTTTGATTCTTCATATTTCTAGGAAAGGGAGAGCAGGAACAGGGAGCCCTTTGGAGTTTTTGGAGAACATGGTTTCCTCCCACTGCTGGCTACAGGGAGCTCTGAGCACTTGTGAGTCCCTAGGCAACTTTGCAGGGCCAAGAAAAATCTCAGGTCCCCCCCAAACAAGTGAGTCCTATGGGCATCTCAGTAGCAAGTATGCAACGTTCATATTTCTTGGGAGAAAGCAATGGTTCAAGTGGAGTTGACTGTCAGAAAAGAAAGGCTGTAAGTCTTCATTGTTCTTTAAATTATCTAACAACTAAGCTTCCTTTCCCACATACTCAAGGGAAAAGCTATATTAATAAGGTATCAGATCAAATTTTTAAAAACTTGACAGTCTTGCAAAACACAATCTAAGAAAACCAAATTCCTACCAACAGGCATTTTTCACACTTGACGTAATAATATACTCCCAGTTTATTTGAAAAAACTACTGGGGCAATGAAGCATTTGGTTTTTTTTCTTTTGATGAATTAATAAAATCAGTATAACCCTACAGTTATATTTTATGTGCATAGGTTGCATATAAAATGTTCATGTGTGTTTTATTGATTTTTTGTTTTTTAAAATTTTTATTTAATTTAATACTTTCTACTAGTGAGACAACTGAATCTAGGGTTCCATGAACTGGGAAACAGCTATGCACTAAAACACATTAGCTATGCACTAAAACGCATTGCACTAAAACACTAAACACTACATTCATTTATTTATTTAGGCTGCACCTGAGGCACATGGAAGTTCTCAGGCTAGGAGCCAAATCAGAGCTGCGGTTGCTAGCCTACACCACAGCAATGCGGGATCTGAGCCATGTCTGCGACCTACACTACAGTGCATGACAACACGGAATCCTTAACTCACTGAGCTAGGTCAGAGAACAAACCTGCGTCCTCATGGATACTAGTCAGGTTTGTTACCACTGAGCCAGGACAGGAACTCCCAAATTTCTCTACCTTTAAAGTCACAGCAATGTGTATTTTCTGACCTAGGAACTTCTTCCAAGAACTTAAAAAAGAATGTGGTTTATTTTCTTGTATTAGGAAAGTGTTCTAATATGTCTTATGAATTTTTTTTTTTTTTTTTTTTGCTTTTTAGGACCGCACCCTCTGCATATGGAAGTTCTCAGGCTAGGGTTTGAATCAGAGCTGCAACTGCTGGCCAACATCACAGCCACATCAACGTGGGATCCAAGCCATGTCTGCAAACTACACCACAGCTCACAGCAATGCTGGATCCTCAACCCACTGAGTGAGGCCAGGGATTGAACCTACATCCCCAGGGATACTAGTCAGATTCATTTCCGCTGCGCCACAATAGGAAATCCACAGAATTTTTGAAAACTTATAATTTCCATATAATGACAGCCCAGTCATATATGAAGACTTCATTAATCCCTTCTTTGGTTTAACAGAGATTGCTGTTCATAAGACTTCGGTACTAAGAGCACTGATCACCAACTTCAAAAGCTTTACACTATGGAGATACAGATACAATGATATATACACACATATACTTTCATTTTTGTCTGAAATGTATGGTTATATGTTTATACAAACAGTTATACCTTTGTGGTGTTAAGGAATGTCAAGCAAAAATTGCTCTGAACAAAGTTAAACAGGTCAGGAAGACTGTATTCAAGTTATTGCAATAGCAGAGAGAGACTGAAAGAAAAGTTGGGAGTGTTTTTAAGAGTTGGGGGTGACCTAGTGGAAAACAGAAGACCTTAGTATGAGTTTGATCAGTGTGATGTGTGGAGAACACTGAGTTATTCCTGAGCGTACAAATGTTTTTCTCTGTGATTAGCCATCTGGGTTTGCTGGCCAGCACTATCAAGGTTGGAATCCTACCCTCCCACAGAGACCAGGAGACAGGATGCTGTTTCATCTTATGTTTACATGTCAAAGACATGATTCCTTGGTCCTTAAGAAATACATTTCCTGGGTTGTGATCTATAGGCTGGGAGAAGATTTACATCACTCCAAAGAGGCAGAGAAAGAATTTATAAATACAAGTTGAAGGAAGTTAATGTTTTAAGAAAAGGGAGGTCAGGGGCCTCAAGTCAGGCAGACTCTAAATCTTTGTCAAGCAGGATGGAACAGTGAGGCCGTCTTGGTCAGTGACAAGAGGAGGGAAAACACAGCACTGAAAAAGCTGCTATGGAACAGTATTTTAAAGGAAGAAAGGCCACATCTAAAGGAAGAGGAAGTGGTCCAAGGCTGAAGTGGGGCTCTGCCCAAAGCAAGCTGACGAGTTTCACCTCAGGACTGGTAAACAGAGCCTCCGGCCAAAGCGGAAAGCCTGAGCTGGGCTGAGGATGCCCATTAGCTACAGGAAACCAGAGGGTGAAGTGCCTTGACACCTGTGATGAAGAGTGTTCATCTGGCTTGAGAGGTAATTGGGCCTTGGCACAGGACTTGGAAAGGGGGAGTAACGCAATCAAAGAGGGGCCCGAGTAGGATGACTGTGACAGCTGTGAGAGATTTGAGCTGCGAGAGATTTGAGGCTGACACGGGAAGACCAATAAGGATGTCATTATCATGCCGCTGGCCTGGCCTGCTGGAGTGTTCCGTCTCCCCACTCACTCCCACTCCGTCCCTTTTTCTCTGTGAAGCACTTGTCCTGTCTCTCTCCTTAATTATCTTTTCACACTCCAGTCCCTATGACCACATTTTTAAAAATCCAACTGCACTTCTTACTTCTTTGAAATCTCTCCACAAGGCACACTTCAGCCATGAGATTTAAGACGTAATTAAATTGTCAGATCCTTCAGGCAGAAGATGCAAAGCAGTAATTAGGACAGTTTCCTAAGTCTGGATCAGAAGACCCAACCTGGTATTGTTTTGTTTTGTTTTTTTAATACAATATGTTTAATATGTTTGAGGGATTCTTAAAGTATAAATTCCTGGGTCCCACTTCCAAACCCACTGAAACAGTGTTGTCCAGGGGAGGGATACAGCCATGCGGTTTTTAAAGAGAGTGCTCCAGTGCCAGGTATTTTCTGGCAGTTTGGGAAATATGTTAAGGAATAACCTGTAGCTGCTAATGTCAGAGAAGGGCTTCCTAGAAGAAGCGAGTTTTTAATGAGTTAATTTTTAAACTATTTTCCTCTGTTTTGGTTTCTGATGGTAACTATGTATTAAGCTAAAGGTGAATACCTAATAAATATTACCTGGCACACTGGTAAAACCCACCAGAATTATGTTTCTGCCAAACATCAGCCCGAGGGATGGAGGGAATAGCAGGAGGGGAATCTGCAGAGGTGTGAGGAAGGCAAACCTACTGGATCTGGTGGGGTAGAGGGAAGAAGCTAAACATGGGAGGGAGGCCATGGACACACCGCCACTGACATACTATTTTTAATCTGAACTTCTGTGTCTCTTTTGCCCTATCCCAGGCTAGAACAACTGTAGTAGGTAAACATCTGAATAAGGAAATGAATATGCCACCATAATGATGCTGCCAGGTCTGTACAGTTGTGCATGAAGTGAACCAATAATGAAAATGCTCTTTGAAGCTTTGAACAAATATGAAACAAAATGTCTTGAAGGACTAAAAATTAACTTGCAGGGTTATTTTAATCAGCCAGTTCTCCCCATGAGGAAGAGCCATAAGAACATCTATCTGGCCCTTCGTGAAAACAAGTCGAAGAAATCCAAAGGGAAAGCTGAATGAAGCACTCGGAGTCACACATAAAATAAGGGGACAATCTAGTGTCATTTGCACTTTTCCACTACAGAGCTGACCCACCCAGTCCCCCCTGGCCTATGGTGCACCTCCAGGAGCTGAGCAGAGAGCTGAACAGAAGAGGGCATTTGTGTTGATCTGTGGTTTGAAGTTCAGACAAGAGTAACAAAAGATAACAACCATCACCAACATATATCACTTTTGGGCAGGCTCTGGTTAGACCCAGTGATTGCTCATAGATACTATTGGTCAAGACTACCATTTTGCCTCTCCAGCTGATCCAGATGTTGTTCTGCTGAAACTGAGTGATTCTCTCTTTCCAAAGTGCTGCCTTCTTTTGGTTAGGACCCTTGCCTACTTTTCAAATAGAAGCCGAATAATGAGAAGTCTCTGCAGAGCTTTCTGTGTCAGAAGTTCTTATTCTCTAAACAAAAAGGGGAATTATTTATGCAAGGTTCAGGTACACAGTAACATGCACTACTCTGGCAACAGTCCCAACTTGTCCCCCAGCAGAAAGCCTTTGGGATATTTAATTTGCTTTTCACATGCAGTGGAAAAATTGAAGGTCCCCCCCTTGCATTTTCTTCCTTCAATGAAAGTATCGGTCTGAAAAGAAGAAAAATAAAACCTATAGGTAGAAAATGCAAACATTATAGAAGAAATGAAAAGACAGAGAAGGCAGGATACTGAAGCTCTAGTATTGCAATCTAATATAGACACATTATAGAAAATACTTTTTTCAGCTTTATTGAAATATAATTGGCATATAACATTGTTAAGTTTAAGGTGTATGTGTTGATTTGATACACTTGTATGTATATTGCAAAATGATGACCAATTAAAATTTCTCATTTGTGGTGCAAACATTTAAAATCTACTCTCTCTCTCTCTCTTTTTTTTTTTTTTTGGTCTTTTTAGGGCCGCATCCAGGGCATATAGAGGTTCCCAGGCTAGGGATCAAATCAGAGCTACAGCTGCCAGCCTACACCACAGCAACACTGGATCCTTAGCCCACTAAGCGAGGCCAGGGATCGAACCGGCCACATCACGGTTACCACTCGGATTTGTTTCTGTTGCGCCACAACGGGAACTCCTAAAATCTACTCTCTTAGTAACTTTCAAGCATGTAGTAGAGTACTGTTTTCTGTAATCACCATGTTATGTATTAGATTCCCAGGAGTTGTTAATCTTTAAAATTTCAGCTTTACTAAGTTACAGTTGACATATAAAATTGTAATATATTTAAAGTGTATACTGTGGTGATTTGATAGATATACACGCTTGTAAAAGAATTCCCCTCATCTAGTTATCTAATCATCTAATTAACACATCCATCATCTCACATATTTTTCATGTTTTTTCCCCCAGTGAAAAAATTTAAGTTCTACCCTCTTAGCAAATTTCAATTACATAATGCAGTGTTATTAACCACAGTCACCAAGTTTCACATTAGATCCCCTCAGATCTCATTCGTTTTATAGCTGAAAGTGTGTACCCTTTTACCAACCTCTCCATATTTTCTCTATCACCTAACCCCTAGTAATCACCATTCTAGTCCTTGTTTCTATGAGTTTGCCTTTTTTGTTGCTTTTTTTAGATTCCACATATTAGTGATACCATGCAGTGTTTGTCTTTCTCTATCTGGCTTATTTCATTTAGTGTGATGCCCTCGAGATCCATCCACACTGGCAAAATAGTAGGTTTTCCTTTTTAAGGCTGAATAATATTCCAATGTACATGCAAAAGATTTTTCAGGAAGTTGAACATGAATGCAAAAGAAAAGAAAGGAAAAATTGAAGTAGTAGTAAGAATAGTGAAGGGGAGAAAAGTGTCGAAGTCCTTTGCATAATATGCTGATCTATCAACATAGTAACTGCGGAACCCCTTTAAGCATTCCATGTACCCTTTCTTCAGTACCTTGATGCTAAGAGCTGGTAAAGCTAGTCTAGAAGATGCTTTGCCATGCCTGTTCCCCTTATTAGTGTGATCATAAATATTACATTAAAGTTATTAAATAAATGGCTAAAGCAAATATAACATTAGAGATAATTAATAGCTGCCTTATAAGAGCAAATGCAATATTTGGTTTGGTTATAATATTTATGAATAAGCCACTATTTTCTCATGCTTTTCAATCTCCCTTCATGTCCCTGGCACTAGATGCTGGTTTTTCTTCAAGATATTTTTTATAAACAGGTTTTTCTTACTTTATAAAAGCAAGAGATTTGGATAGAAAAACATTCCTTCATAAGAAGCAAACATTAATTTATCCTAGAAAAGTTCTAGAAAAAGCTGGATATTAAATTTCAAATGCAGAAGGGATACTAAAGAATATTCATACAAAGGGGCCGAGAGGAGGAAATCATGCTGTATTTATCCATGTCAAAGGAGACCAAAGATTTCATTAGTAATTTATACTAATGAATATAACTTTTTTATTTTCCACAATTAACATGTTTTATTTATAATTATGTTATACCTAACATATATAATTTAAATATTACAATTATATGTCAACCTTTGTTTCTGACCCTAAAGGTAGCATAGCTGAGTAGGTACAAGCACTGCTTCTGGAGCCCTGTTGCCAGTTCTTATCCTGGCTCCACTATGACCATGTGAGTAATCTTGATTGAGTAAGTTATTCATCCTCTGTGTGTGTCAGTTTTCTCATTTGTAAACTGGATGTAGTCATAGTACCTACATCATCACGTTCTTGTGATGATTAAAGGAGCAAAGTATGTGAAGGACACAGATCAGTGAGAGCCATATAGTAAGTGCCGTATTAGAGCCCAACCTTAATTATTTTGTTCTGAAAACTAAACGATCCAAAATTTAAAAATTAGAATCAAATTTGGAAAATAGACAGAGGTTTTCAAGGACTGGTTAAAAAGTATAATAATACAACTGCAAACTAGTTATCATCATTTACTTGTTTTTTACTTTGTGCTAAAGACTATCCTAATCACTTTACATATATTTACTCATTTAATTCTCACAGAAAAAAATATGAGTTATGATATTATTATCCCCATTTTATAGACAAGGAACTGGAAAAAACACAGGCTTAAAAATTTACCTAAGGTAATAGAAGAAGGAAATGAGATGTAAGAATTCAAACCTAAGTCTTTCAGACCCTAGATTAGTGTTCTTAATCATCATGGGAGGCAGTTTGAGGTTAGCAGATTCAAACTATTACATTTAGAATAGATAAGCAATGAGGTCCTGCTGTATAACACAGGGAACTGTATTCAATCACTTTTGACAGAACATGATGGAAGATAACATGAGAAAAAGAATATATATATATATATACATATACATATATATATGTATGACTGGGTCACTTTGCTGTACAGCAAAAATTGACAGAACATTGTACATCAACTATAACAAACTTAAAAAATCATTATGGGAAGTCAGTTTTTCTGGTCAGTTATAGCAAATCAGTAAGGGCTGTAACTGAAATATATAATAATCTTTAAAATTTTGTCTGGTTATTAGTAATTAGTTGATATTAATGCAAGAGTAAAAAGTCATTTATTATAAACATTCATTGTATCAGCAGTGCCTAGTAAAAAATCTAATTGTTTGGACAATACAGCATAACCCTATCACCATTACTTCTGTGGTGACTCTTTCCACAAGTCAGTACTAGGAGAAAAGAAACAATGTCTGATGACTTACGCTCATGAGATCAAACCAATACAATCATGAGAAGATAGAAAAATTCCAATGATATAGTTATTGGCATGACTGTACAAGTTTGTCTTGTTGTTGTTGTTCCTTATAAACTGATACACCATTTTTTTAAAATAATAAACCTGGCACGGTACCTTGAACATGCAGGTAGTTGACTCCAGTGGAATGAATGTCTACTGAGGGACCCACTTAAAAGTGTCAAATAATAAGGAATATTTGAGGCCCTGCTTCTTATTCTGGGAGTGGGTATCAAGGTCTACGGCCCATCCCAAATATGTGTGGATGGATGGGGCTGCCAAATGAAGGACTCAAGCAGGAGAAGTCTCATGTACTGCTTTAAATATTTAACGAGCCCTCAGGGCAGAGATGCTACCTTGGAACTTCAGGAGTACCTCTCAAGAAAGGGTGGTGTATTGCATATTCTAATGAAGACATTCTTGGAAAACTCTTCATTACTAACAAAGAATTGAAATTAAGAACTAGCAAAGGATTGAAAAAGTCTTAAAATTATCTTATCCCTAAGATAAATTGTATGCTCTTTAGAAGCAACACCAAGTAGTTATGTTGTGAGCCACATGGGAAGTCCGCAAATCAAAACTACCATGAGATACCACTTCACACCAGTCACAATGGCCATCATTATTAAGTCCACAAATAACAAATGCTGAAGGGGGTGTAGAGAAAGGAAAACCCTCATTCACTGTTGGTGGTAATGTAAGCTGGTACAACCACTATGGATAACAGTATGAAGATACCTTAGAAAGCTATACATAGAACTGCCATATGACCCCTCAATCCCACTTTTGGGTATATATCCAGACAAAACTTTCCTTAAAAAAGATATACGCACCCTCATGTTCTTTGCAGCTCTACTCACAATAGCCAAGACATGGAAACAACCCAAATGTCCACTGACAGACAATTGTATTAGGAAGATGTGGTATATATACACGATGGAATACTACTCAGCCATAAAAAAGAATGAAATATTGCCACTTGCAGCAACATGGATGGAACTAGAGACTCTCATATTAAGTGAAGTCAGTCAGAAAGAAAAAGACAAATACCATATGATATCACTTATATCTGGAATCTAATATACAATACAAATGAACCTTTCCACAGAAAAGAAAATCATGGACTTGGAGAAGAGACTTGTGGTTGCCAAAGGGGAGGGAGAGGAGGTGGGGTGGTTGGGGAGCTTGGAGTTAATATATACAAACTATTGCCTTTGGAATGGATTAGCAATGAGATCCTGCTGTGTAGCACTGGGAACTCTGTCTAGTCACTTATGATGGAGCATGATAATGTGAGAAAAAAGAATGTATGCATGCATGTGTAACTGGGTCACCATGCTGTACAGTAGAAAAAAAATTGTATTGGGGAAATAACTATTAAAAAGGTTTTTTAATTAAAAATAAATAAATAAATACATTGTATGCTCTTCATTAAATGTATCAGAATATGTTCTAACAGGGAGTTTTCAGCTTAGAGTGGCTATTCTGCCACTCTCCACCCTTGAGACCATTCCAGGGAGAGCAGATTCTATGATTAAGGTGATTAAGGTAATCAACCAAGCTGATTCAGACACTCAATCCAATTTTTGCCAGTGGACCTGCTGGTAATCACCAGAAGAGCGCACTTTGGAGGAGAATTTCTCTCTACAAGTACCCTTATATTTGTTCAAGTTGAAAGTTGGAGAAAGAACGGTGCTTGAAAGTTTCCTAGCTGCACAAACTACATCTTTCATTACAGTGTGTCCCTGACCAGTAGGCCTTGACCATAGACCAAGGAGCACGCTTTTGTCATCTATATCCTTTTCTACTAATCTGTTCCACACATAATGAACCTTAGATAAACTGTTGTGATAAGATGACTAAAAAAACTCTAATTAATCAAGGTCACTTAAATTTTATGTTTGTATCATTCAGGCCACCATCAAGCTACTACTCTTGAGAATTTTTTTTTCTTTTTTTTTTTTGTACCGAGTACTGTGCTATTTGCTGGCCATATTGACAAAGTCCTTCCTACCCAAATGTTTTAGTCCCAACACTCTTCTTCTATCTATGCTATCTAGATTTACCTACCTGTGGAGACCCTGTAGCTTCCATTTTTAAATTTTAGAGCAGAAGAAACCTGAGAGTTAATTTATTCCAACCACCTCACAATATAGATCTGATTTTCCAATACGGTAGCCACTAGACACATGTGACATGAGGGGAAGGAGCAAGAAAGGTCACGTCTGACCACATCAGACACTTGCTGGGGAAAGCACAAAGAGAGAATACAACTTTCCAGTCTGGGAAAAAAAATCAATCATTCCTCACAGTTACTTTCAGAGTTTTGAGTTTTGATGTGCATAGTGAATTTCTGATGTCAACAAATTTCCGAAACTCTCAAAACTGTAATTTTACCCACTACTTTCACTGGCTACAGTAGAAATTTTATTAGAGAAGATTTGAGTGAAAAGGTTAAGAGCAGTCACAATAAAAGATTATTTAATCTCCTAAATAAATTTTCTAACTTACTGATCCTTGAGCTAATCCGATAATACCTTCCAATCTTGCCAAGTCACATTTTAGGGAGCTACAGGTGCTGATGGCACTACTCCAGTTATCTATCAAGCAACTCCAAGTGTGTGTTACATGGTCAACAAGGCGACAGGATAGGCTGTAACTTACACATTTGATTTCACTTCCCAAATCTAATGGCCCCTGGGGAATACTTAGTACTTTGAGCCAGACTTAATAAGTTCAAAAGACCGTGGGATCAGACTGACAGTGTACATGTGGAGAGGAGAAGCAGCATCTTTACAGCAAGCACGAGAAAAAGGGGCAGAAGGGAAGTTCTTCCTTGTGAAGCTGACAGGCAAATGCCATCAACAAGCTGTTCTTGCAGAAGTTGACACAGCTGTTGTGAGTGCATGAGAGGTTGCCTGGGAACTCTGGAAATACTTGGAAGGATATCTGGAGAGTAGAGAGCAGGGTATAAAGTACCATCATTTTGAAGATGGAAATAACTGGCCAGCAAAGTCTTGTTATAAATGCTAATGTGACCTGACTTGTCACCAAAGAATTACATATTCTCTAGTAGCTCTAACTGCACTTTTCAAACACATCCTAACTTAACCTCACACACACCCTGTATTATCCCCATCAGCTATCATTGCCACCTCACAATGGAGACCCCTGAGCTTCAAAGTGTGTTTCTCAACTTGGTTCAGCATCCATTTCCCCTATAACATTCTCAGATTCCAGATTTCTTTTGAGGAATGGTCTTCACCCATTCCTTGTGGGAAGACTTTGTAGAGCAGTAAATCTAAATGCATGCACTCCCATGATGTCAACCAGAGACTCCTCCTGCCAAAATTTCCTCTCATGGCTACACCACCATTCTGTGCAGCCAAGATATGGGCATGTGACCCAAGCTTGGCTGATGCAACTTTTTCTTCTAGAATCTTGAATCTTGAGTTGAATTTCTCAGGGGCAAAAGAAACAGAGCCCATCTTCCCAGCTGCAGGGCCCAAGGCAAACTCATGAGCAATCCCGATCACTGAGACCCATCAAACCTGCTTTATACCTGGAGTTCCCATTGTGGCTCAGTGGGTTACAAACCCAACTAGTATCTATGAGGATTCAGGTTCAATCCTTGGCCTTGCTCAGTGGGTTAAGGGTCCAGCACTGCCATGAGCTGTGGCGTAGGTCAGAGACAAGGCTCAGTTCTGTGCCTGTGACATAGGCTGGCAGCTGCAACTCCAATTTGACCCCAAACCTAGGAACTTCCATATGCCACAAGCACAGCCATAAAAAACAAAACAAAAACAAAAACTGCTTTATACCTTTGTGATTAATGCCATTTTTCACTTACATAAAACTTTGTTATTTCTAACTATTATGGGTTACACCATGCCTGTCCAAAATTCATATGCTGAAATGTTGAAATCTTAATCCCCAAGACTTCAGGATATGCCATTATTTGGAAATATGGTCACTGTAGACATTCTCAAATAAGATGAGGTCAGAAGGAGTAGAGTAAGCCTCTAATCCACTATGACTGGTATCCTTCTCAGGGAAATTTGGACATGGACACACATACAAGGAAAACCAAGATGAAGGCAGAGATTAGGGTGATGTTTCTACAGGTCAAAGAATATCAAAAATTGCCTGCAAAGCACCAGAAGTTAGGCAAGAGATATGGACCAGATTCTTCCTCACAGCCTCAGAAGGAACCGAATCTGCTGACACCTTGATCTCAGACTTCCGGCCTCCAGAACTAAGAGACAGTAAGTTTCTGTGTCTTAAGCGATTTAATTTGTGTTATTTTGTTACAGTAGCTTTAGCAAATTAATGCAGTAATCAAAACACCCAAGAAGGCTTTTTTTAAAAAACAGATGGAATATTTCTGGGAAGTTCAAGTCATTGGTTAGCAAAGACTTGAGAAGCCTGAGGAGAGGGTTGCTAACTGGGAAATCTACATAGAAAATTAATAGGCTGCCCTTAAATATAGATATAAATACTTCATAAAATGCCTATGTTTTCCCTGAATTCACAGGGGGAAAAAATTGATGAGATCAAGCAGACAATTTTTCAGTTAGCAGATACAGAAAAGTCTGGGGATAAACAGTAACACAGTTTGAACAGTTTGAGTGTGAGAAAAGACATATGACACAATTCTCAGGTTAAGTTTCTCTGTGATAAGCACTAAGTTTTTTGTTTCTGCTTGGTGTCTAAAATGATGGATTACATTCACTATTCTCTAGTTGATTCTTTGATATAATGTTAGCAGCTGCTCTGAGTCAGAAGTTAATATGGCATGGGCAAAAGGCCCAGTTTTGATATGATTAAGGTAACTAACTTTATCTCTTTAGTGCCCAAGGATTAAATGGTCTCTAATTAACTCTTTTTCTTTCATCAAATAGCTATTGAGTATATACTCAGGGACAAAATAGGATGGTAGATTAGGCAGGCATGTTTTCATCCCCACATTGGAGGGAGCAGCAAATGATACAAGAATTGATGGTTAAGTGTATTATAGGGAAGTAACATTTCACCTGCTAAATGCAAGTCAAGTGAGAATTAGCAGGTGCAAAGCAGGGTGCAGTATGTGGGGGAAATGTTCCTGGCAGAGTAGAAGGTACTATGAAAGCCTATAAATGAAAAGGGAGTACTTTGACAAGGTAGAAACACTGAGAGAAGTTCACCATGGCCCAGAGATAAGGCTGGAGCGACCAGGAAAACTAAATGAAGGAGTCTGAATGGTCCTAACAGCAGACCATCAAAGAGCTTTAATTCGAGAAGTGACATAAATAGATTTGCCTTATTTAAGGTCATTCTAGTAACTGGCTGGAGTCTAGATACACAGAAACCAGTTAGCAATCTGTTAGCATGGTGAGAGAGACATAGGTTGAACTTGATATGATAAGGGCCATGGAAAAGAGAGAATTAAGTCTGAGGGAGGAAAATGCCAAGTTACATGACTAAGGAGGTTGAATTTCCTGCCAGTCTGGCCAATACTATCATTCTTGCTTGTCCTAGGTTCTGTGAGATTACGTGGTAGCTCCAACACGACCCACTGCTGAAGATCAGTGAACCCCTGATAGATTCAGCTAAGCAGTGACCACTTCCCATAAGATTTAGATAGCAACCCTATGACTTCTGGCAGATACCCAATAGATTGTCCACAATCTGGGCCTTCACCCCTTGTGGTACAGTCAGTCTGCCAAGCCTACAGTCCCCAACTCATCTATTTTTTTTCCCAACAACTTTAGGAACCAGGAAATGCTGGACTGTGGACAACTAGGATGAGTGTCTCAGGCCCAGCCCTCCCTTTACCTGGAAGTTCTGTCACCTCTCTGCTAAAATGCCTTTCCTGTCTTTCCAACAGTATAGGGGGCAGGCAGCAAGTCTGCTGGCTAAGCAAATGCCTAACTGTGAAACAAAATGCATAGCTATCTTCAGGAACATTGTTTCACAAAGGGGAACTCCCTCTCTCTCCCCAGACCTTCTCTTCCATTGATTAGGGGCAGGTGGGGCTGGGGTGTTGGGGAGCTTGTGTTTGTAAGGTGTATTTTTTGCAGAAAGTTGTTTGGCCCCAGAAACTGTTGGTTCTCTGCTTTCAGAACTCTAGGTACCTAGGACCTTTTCTACACAATGTGGCACTTGCTCCATCTCAGGGCATAAGTTAAAATCCTGCTCAACTTCATGTTATACTAACATAAACATTGTATTCTAAAATTCTTTGGGGCACCTAATACAGGGATATAAAATTTTAAATAGCAGGATGAGTTAGCTGTCTACATTCTTAAAGCAATGGATTGAGCTAAGCATTCTTAAGTATTGTAATGCCCATGCTTTCAGGTATATAACTGACTCACTTGATCGGGAGTGACTATTCTAAGTACTTTGCCCACATATATAGCTTCCTTGTTTGGAATGACAAAGAAGCAGCATAACTAATTGAAAGAATGGCATTTAGTGTATCATTAGGCAGAAAAAAAATTGACCAGTAGCCGACCTAGCCCCAAATCACCAATCTCAACTTTTTTTTTTTTAAGAGTTGATTAAAAGACTAGGTAAGCCTGTCAGAAAATAAATTTTAAAGTTATCTTTGAATCCACTGAACTTTAAGTTCCAAAACCTTCCACCAGTCAGAGGTGGTATTGTGCTCAAGTGGACACCGAGTTCTCGATATAATTAAGGCTGATGCTGCTGGAGGTCTTTCTGAGGTCACCATCCTTACATGGCTGATTAGATTCCACTCCTGAGAACAGATACTAAACACATTTCCAATGACAGCAATTGCTTTAAATTCCTTAAAGCCTTCAAAATAGAGAATGTTTAATTTAGCACTCTTAGTTAAAATAATTAGCAATTAAGACTCCAGGAAATTATATTTAAAATAACTCCTGTAGAATCCTTGAAAAGTTTCAAACCAATTCAGAAGTTCCTATATGATAAAAAGAGTAGACTGCTCATTGTGAAACATTTTTGAACCACCTTTTCCTCTACCTTTTAAATTTAAACCTACCGTAGCCTTAATGCAACTCCAACAAAGCTTGGGGCTCGGTTCCAGGATCCTTGAACTGGTGAAAGGGCACGTTTGCTGGGTTATTTTCTTTGGCAATTTAACCATTGGTTCCTCTTCAACCTCACCCTGAGATAGGAATACCACCCCATCGCAGATCCTAAGATTTCAAAACACCCCTCCTGATTAAACACACACACACACACGCACAAAAGTATAAACTCCTGCCTCCAAGAAGTAGTGCCTTATTAACTGAAATTTGAGACATGATTCTGGGAGCTGCCCTCATGACCTGTAGCAATGCTTGTCTTTGGTTCTGCCCTATTCTCTTCTCTCCACCCTCCTCCTCTCTCCACTCAGGATCCACTGTTCCTAAGGACAGCACACAGCTCCCAGCATCCTTCAAAATGACAAGGATCTCCTCGAAGGCATTTCATACACTCAACCTTTCCCAGCTCACCTCCTGATCAAAACTACCTGCCCTCTGTCTCAGAATCTATCACAGAAGCCAGCAATTTGACAAACTTATTTTAAAAGCCAGTTCTATGAAGGCATTAATGAACAACAATGGCACAACTTTTTCAGAAACTATTTTCAAATTTCAGCCTTCAATAGCTCAAT
This sequence comes from Phacochoerus africanus, assembly GCF_016906955.1. Taxonomy (NCBI): domain Eukaryota; kingdom Metazoa; phylum Chordata; class Mammalia; order Artiodactyla; family Suidae; genus Phacochoerus; species Phacochoerus africanus. The sequence continues at coordinate 73,358,976 of NC_062554.1, forward strand.
CCGAAAGAGTGGCAATCTGGCACAAACAGAGGAAGAGGTAACGTGAGACAAAGGAGTCTTTGGCTCCCCCTCAATTCATGTATTCCAGTCACCATTTAGTTTTATGACTGACTTCACTCACTTATTTCATAAAATTACGAAACCAAGAGCTGGAAAGGATTTAGAGATAAGTCCACACTTCCACTTTAAGGATTAAAAAAAATAAATAAATAAAAACCCTGCAGCACAGTAAAGTTAAGAAAACAGTACCACAGTTACTGAACAGAGATAGAAGCCAGGACTCCTGGCTCCAGTTCTGACACTTGTCCCCTTATCTCACAGACTTTTTGCTAATGAGCTTTCCAGAAAAATATGCGTGCACCACTAATTCTTTTTATCTGTCATTCACAACTGGGCAAGGTGAAATGGGGTTGGAGAGAGCATATATAAGCATCTCCAAAAGGCATGTTCAGATTAAAGCAGCATAATTAATATTAGAATAGACTTCCAAATTGGGAAGATGAAAATGCTATCGCTTTGATAACAAAAACTACAGGTAGTAAATTGTAACAAAATACTGGCAGGGAACAATTTCATCCTGTGCATATAAATGATTCTCTAAGACTGATGATGAGACTGGAGACATATCAAAATCTCCACAGGAGGAATGAGGCTCTTAACTTTATCTGAAGTACTTAAAATGTTTTGGCTATCTTTTTAAAATTTTGGTTCCGATTATGAAATATTTCAAAAAATAGAAAAACATAGAAGTATAACCATTGCATATTCACTCACCATATTGAAACCATTTGTTTTATCATACATAAATATGCCTCTTTATTGTTTAAAAAAATTTTTTTTTGTCTTTTTAGGACCACACCCATGGCATATGGAGGTTCCCAGGCTAGGGGTCCAATTGGAGCTGTAGCTGCCACCCTACACCACAGCCACAGCAAGGCCAGATCCGAGCCACATCTGCAAACAACACCACAGCTCACAGCAACACTGGATCCTAACCTACTGAGCAAGGCCAGGGATCAAACCGCATCCTCATGGATTTGTTTGTCAGGTTTGTTAACCACTGAGCCATGACAGGAACTCCCTGGCTGGGGCTTTTTAACATCGCCTTTCCATTTAGACTGAAAACACCCCTGGAGTCATAACTCTAGGCAGCAGCCTCAGTTTTACCTTCTTGTCCTTGTCTGAACCCAAGGTCCCCTTTTCCTGACTCCACTTAAATATTTAACCCCAAGTCTCTGGATACACAGGGACCTGTATGCTCCTCCCCAAAGCAGAGTTAGCCTCCCTGGTCACCATTCTGGTTTCCAGTCTTTCTTCAATTATTGCACATAGGAAGAATTCCATGTCTTCCTTGGGGACTCAAATATTCAATAATTTTGTTGTTGTTATTGTTATATATTTTCCTGTTTTCTAGGTGTTTAGAGCAAGAAGGTGGCTCTGTTTTTCTAGTTGACTATCTTGTTGGAACACCAAGTTTCCAATTTAGATTTTAAGACACAGGGATTCAATATTTAGATAGTTGATGCTTCTGTTTTCCTGTTAGATGCTATTAATAAGTTGCCACCATTTATAGAACATGCAACATAAGTACAAGGCGCTTCATATATATTGTCATATTTAGTTTTTACTATGACTGTTTTACACATGAAGAATCTGAGCATTGAGATTGTTAAATCATTTTGCCCAAGACCACACAGTTACTCAGCAGTGCAACAGGATGCAACTTATATCTGCCTGACCCCAAAACAGAGAGTGGCCGATTCCCAAGCCCTTTTTTTTTTTTGTTGTTTGTTTCTTTTTGTCTTTTTTTTTTAGGGCCCCACCTATGGTATATGGAGGTTCCCAGTCTAGGGATAGAATCGGAGCTGTAGCCACTGGCCTATACCACAGCCACAGCAATGTGGTATCCGAGCCAATCTGTGACCTACACCACAGCTCAAGGCAACACTAGATCCTTAACCCACTAAACGAGGCCAGGGATTGGACATGCATCCTCATGGATGCTAGTCAGATTCGTTTCTGCTGAACCATGATGGGAACTCCATTTGTTGGTTTTTAGTATCTCTGCATTGCAGTGGTTTGGTTGGTTGGTTGGTTGGTTGGGCTTTTTGGGTCTTCTGCTGTTCAAAATCATCCTTTCCTTATATAAACCTACTAGTTGCAAAGATTTCAGTAAAAACCTGAAAGGCAAGAAAAAGTCTCTGTGGACTTACACCTTAAAGTGCCTCCAGACACTCTACTCACTTAATGAATAACTATGTTTTGAATAAAGATTTATAATCACAAACATTATAACTTAAGGAGAGAAGGTAAAAAGGAGAAACATGGATTTCCACAACATCAGTTTTTGGATCACTTTTGAAGGTGAATTCCAAGCACGCAAATGTATTGCAAACCTTCCCTGAGGACCGAGTACAAAGCAGCTGGCTGGTACTTCTAAGCCTCTCGCGGTTCGGCACAGTGGTTCCTAATACTGACAGAGCCCCTGCGTCACCAGGATCTGCAGAGCGTGGCAAGCCAAATGAAAGAGGAAGTTTGCAATTAATTAAAAATAAATGAAAACAAAAATCTTCCCCCAGTGGCTTGCTTCTCATCTTGGTTGTAATCCACAGTCAACATGTGGAGGCCACGTGGGGCATTTACCAAATGGAAAAGGTATAGGACTGTGTCGAAGAGACCACAGACTGCGGCTCTGGACCACACTAATAATTCTTTTAAATCCTCTCATTCCACCTCGTCAGGAAACACAGCAGCATTTTAAATCTGACTGACCCATATAAATTACCTTTCTACTCATCCGGCTGTGAAATTAACAGTGGAGGAAGACAGGTCCTGTCAAGCTGGCTGTGCTGAGCTGCTGAAGGGTTCAGAATAAATTGGGGAGGGGGGGGACAGGAGACGTGGCGCTTGTGAAGAAACAAGGAGCCTGGGCTGTGATCAGCAGCCTCTGATACAGGTGCCTGCTGTTATGGAGCCAGTTACCAGCACCAGAAGGGGGTTTGCCAAGAAGGTACAAGTGGCCTGCACTGAAGCACTAAGGGTGGTGAGACTAGGGCCCCATAGCAAAGGCTCTGGGATGGAAGCCATGCCCTCCAACACTGGAATTCGAAAAACAAACCTAAGCTCACTAGTGTTCTAGAATAGGATATTTAAACTTTTTTGATCTTGGTTTTTTAAATGTTTAAGTAATACCCTTACTAGATGTTAATAAGAAAAGGCAAATTCACTATGAAGTTACATCAAAAAATCACTAAATCATGATATAATTTTGTGTTGTTTGAAGACATGGTTTAGAAGAAGTAGAACCAATCTCTTACTCCTAAACCCTCATAACTTCGTCCACGGTCTCACCAGTCTCCACCATGACAGTATCAACGAGACATAGCCTGGTATTATATCTGGATAGCTAGCCTGACTTTAAGAAGAACTGGAGCTTATCTTTTGTTCCACAGCAGAAAAGGACTAGTCTTATGATCAAATTCTTAAAAACTAGGAGATAAAAGACAAGAGAATGGAAAATCACCTCGTCAGCTCTCGCCAGCTCTCGCCAGCTCTCTACCATGGGCACGAGCCTGGGCACACAGGTGCATAGATGAAAACAGAAATATAGATGAACATAAATGTTGCAGCGGCTAGGATGCTTTGGGCTGCACCATGCGTGATCAGTCAGATGCCAGCACAGAAATGAGTAGGTGAGAAGAGCAATAACTGCATTGCATGCCAGTAGACCAGAGAAGCACAAATTGGACTATTAGTTGGCAACTGCCATCCACCATTTTATTAGTATTATCAGTATGAAGGATTATGCTGATGGCCTTATGTTTATTATTCCATGTTTTCCTCAAAAGATGTGGGACATGGCCACAGGTACAGCCATAAAAAGAAAAAGAAAAAAGATGTGGGACAGGTTTTATTATCCCTGTTTCATAGATGAGACACTTTGGCTCAGACATGTCATGTAATATCACAATTTATAAGACAGAAATTGGAATCTAAACCAAAGTTTGACACTAAAATGTCACAAAGACTTTCAACTCCGTTAAAACTCAGAAAGAAGAGAGAAGAGTAACATTAAAATAAAAATAATAATAATTGAGCATTACAGTTCCTCCCCTCCAAGCCCCTACTTCTAAAAGAGATAATAAAAACAAGAACATCCTAGAGTGTCTCATTCTGTTCAGGCTATTAAAGTGAGAAAGCTTAGAGATTATTGCCCATATGCTCCTCTTCCACACAGGAGAAACCTGAGGCTCAAGAGCTACTTGCAAATGGTCTCAGTCTTTAATGGCAGAGTTAGGACTAGAAACAGGTAATGTCAATTCGCAGACCAGTGCCCTTATTTTTACACCAAGAAAAAAGGGAGAAAGCATTTTCAAGATCATTTTCAAAATGGCAAGGTTTTCTTTCTTTGCATACCCGAAGCATGAATTTAAAACCAGTGCTATCCTCTCATACGAAAGAGAAAATCAAGGCTATTACATGAAAAAAAATGTCCTGTCACTTTTCTTCAAAGAGAGAAAGCTGTATTTCAACATCAATATAAATATTTTTCATCCTTAGCATTGTGACAAGGAAAGTTTTGAATGAGGTCAGTGGTGTTAATTTCACTTCAATTTTAACTTCCCAGGGGAGTTCATCTGTAGTGTTTCTATTTTGGTAATTTGGGTTTTAGTAGTTAAGTGTACTCATATTCTGTATTCCATGAAATTAGACACTAGAGGGAATACATTTGAGACATGAAGGAGTCTCCAAAGAAGAAATTCATAATCTTCAAGCTAGAGGAAATTTGATTTTCAGGTGAGTACAACAACAACAAAAAAATCCCAAGTAAAATAAATAGGAACAACTGCAGCCATTCTTCCTGTGTGCTGCATATGGATAAACAGGCAAACATTCACATTAGGAATTTTATCCTTCCTTAAAAATATAATTGAAATTGATCCACCTTTATTTGAGTTTCTAACTAAAGTTTAGAAAAATGAATTTTTGAAAGTGATTTTCTGGGCCATTTTCTCTCAGTTCTAAATCCATCCTTCTTTATTCTGTTTTAGGTAACTGGGGCTGGAAGTCTACAAAATCTATTTTTCCTTTGCCAGTTGGCTTCCTGTTAGGTTCTGCAGACAGGAGGTGCTGGAGGGTGACGGAAAGTCTAGAAAGGGTGCTCTGGCTTCCTTAGGTACTCTCAGAACCCTCTGACCCTGGGTAAGACCACTAGGCAAGCAGCTCCCCAAGCTCAAGTGCTGAGTCTTCAAGCCGCTGAGGTGCCAGCACCTGTGGGCACCATCGTCTTCCCAGTTGTCTGATTGCCAGCATCACGAGGCTCGGTCCTAAGCCGCTGAAGTGTATCATTAACCTTCAGAAGGCCGAGGGCCACCTCTGCAAACCTCCTCTTGAGGATCCTGAGAAAGCAGGAGCAGTCCAGACAGTACCCTCTCAACCTCAGCCCTATGGCGCTTCTTCACCAAATAGCAGACTTTCTTGTGTGTCCCCAGACCTCAAGCAATAACTGCATCCTTCATTCATTACCTCTGTGTATTTGTCTTTTGCTTTTTTCAGTTCTCCAACTCACATTCAACCAATGCCCTGTATTAAATTATCTTATGATGTAGAAATAACAATAAGAGGACACATGAAGAAAGAGGTGGAGTTGGTGGCCAAAGGGGTTGGAATGATGAACACTAAAGCAGGAAGCTCATAACTATTATTTTTGAATCTGATGAGAAAATGAGGGAAGAAATCTATCACTTACTTTAAATGCATCTGTCTTTAGTTTTCAAAGAGCTGCCATGTGGTGGAGAACTTACACCACAAGGGGCCAAGAGGGTAGAACTAAGTAGCCTCTCATAGCAGCACATTTTCCATGAGAAAGAACATTTTAACAGTCAGCCAAATCCATGGCTCGGATAGTTGGTGGATAGGGATATTGTAGAGGAGATACAGCTGAAGATTCTTAAAACTCTAAGATGCACTGCTTCTAGCAATGGCTGGAAATAAGTAGAAAGGCAAAGGAGGGCTGTGTACAGGGGCATCCTGTGTGCTAGGTTTAATCTTACAATCCAGAAGCAACCAGAGACCAATCTGATTGCCTGTAGGATCAAATTGATTACCCATAAATTGATCTTTAAAGTGCCTGGAAAAAAAGATGCAAGTGATATAATTGACTAAGGTAGTGGCCTCTTGTCAGATATACCAAAGACAATGTGACAAGTGAGGAATTATTGTTAAGAAATAAATAATGCAGGTTTCTGGCATCAATTGTTTTCTCCTCAGTCACTCCACCATAGTTGAGTTCCATCAGGGGGGTGAACTAGTTAACGTGTAATATAAAAACGTCTAGAAATTGGAAGCACAACTCTTAAAAAAACAAACAAAAAAACTACTAACATTCTAATCCAACGTTGTTCTGAGGTCTCCTTGTTCAATATTGCATTTAGGTAAACCTACAGTCAACAATGTCCGAGGATGACCAAGGGAGACAATCTCATCAGTTTATAATAGAATAGAAAAGTGAAAACAAAAACACGGAGGCCTTAGAATCAGCAGTGTTTCTGTATGCTGTCCTTTTGTTTCCTCTCATCCCAATATAAGTTTTCACCACCAAACCATGCATTTGCACTATACTCCAGTGTTCTGAACCTGAATGTTCAAGCTCAATGGTACAAGTCGTTTGGCCTTTTCCTCTCAGAAAAGAGGATTCTCAGCTAATTCATGCCACAAGAAATTCTCAGGTAACAATAACTGTCTGCAGCAAAAATAACCAATTATAAAAGACCCAATGCCATGTATGTTTAGCATTTTAAAGGCTCTCTGAATTCAAATGTTAGTCTCTCAGTAAGCTTTCTGAATGCAGGTTATTAACACGGATTGATTCATTTCATCCCCTTTCTCTCATTCCCTTAAAGTCCTAAGTGCTATAACTCTCTACAAACAGTTCAGAACATATGCCAATGATGAGACTTCCATATGATTTACAGAAACATTTCTGCTTCCTAAAAGCTCTTTCCAAGTCAGAAACCAAGTGAAGCAAAGAAAACCAAATGCAGTGCAAGAGAGCTGAAATTTAACCCAAACCCCGGAGCCTAAGGATAAAGCTCTGTGAAATTTTATCTATATCCTCTATCCAATAAATACTTACAAATGCATATATAACAAGACCCATCCCAAGAACCGGCATTATAATGTCATCTCTGAACAGCTGTTTCTTAACACACTATGTGTTACAAAGAGGTCTCACAGCTTGGTTGCATCCTTTACAAAACAGATTCCTCTACATCTCTGTAATTACAATTACATGGGCTAGCTCTTTGCAGTTTAATTTGTTCTGTTTTAACAGTCATTAACACCATGGACTTTAGGCTTGACTTTCCCTTAAGCTTGCTCAGAGAGCATTGAACTCTGGTTTTGGAGACCTATAGTCAAAAAGTCATGCCTATATACCTAAATCCAGAGCATAACTAAATGTAAAATGAGGAAATTTAATCAGCACCTCCACATATTTGTTAAGAATATGGGCAGCCAGTTATATCTCTTCATTTAAGCAAAAATGGAATCTGTGTGATTACCCTATGAATTCAAAGATGACCTAAAATGTGGTTGCTTTCCCTAAAAGTTCTTGTAACACCTTAGGCCACCATGGCCACTTTGGAGACCCATATGTGCTGAATCTAGTGCTGAAAATACACAAAAAAGAAAAAGCCATCACTGGAGTTCTTCATTTCATAAGGATGTGGCAAAAATAATTACACAGATAAGCTTATTATCACTAATGAATCACAATCAACAATATTATTCTATCCTCATAATAATGTTCAACTAAAGCTCAGAAAGATTAAGTAATCTTCCAAATACTCTACATCTTGCAAGTGGCAAGGCTGATGTATAGACTCAAATCTGACTTCCAAGGTTGGGTTCTTTTTATGATTCTACCACATATAAAGACAATGGCACAGCATCCCTAGCTTTCATTCTGCAGAATAAAATTAATTATTTTTTTATCTTCACCTTTCTCATTCTTTAAGACTCAGAGACTCTCATACTGAGTGAATTAAGTCAGAAAGAGAAAGACAAATACCAGGTAATAGCACTTACATCTGGAATCTAATATACAGCACAAATGAACCTTTCCACAGAAAAGAAAACCATGGATGTGGAGAAGAGACTTGTGGTTGCCAATGGGAGGGGGAGGGAGTGGGATGGATTGCGAGTTTGGGGTTAACAGATGCAGATTATTGCCTTTGGAATGGATTAGCAATGAGATCCTGCTGTGTAGCACTGGGAACTATGTCTAGTCACTTATGATGGAGCATGATAATGTGAGAAAAAAGAATGTATACATGTATGTGTAACTGGGTCACCATGCTGTACAGTACAAAAAAAACGTATTGGGGAAATTTAAAAAGTCATTAAAAAAAAAGACTGAGCTCAAGTCCTACTTCCCACAATAGATCTTCTTAATTATACTCAATCAGTATTCTTTCCATCCTCTGAAATCTATAACACGTTTTACTTAAGCTGATAGCTGAGGTTGTAGTTATTCTGTCACAGGCATATTGTCACCTCCCCAACCAGGCATTTCAATTCTTTATAGCTTCTAAAATGCCTAGCATAATGACAAGGACAGTAAAAACTCAAAAATGTTTGCTTATTGGATAATCGATTAGTTGAAGATTTTATCCAAAACTATTTAAAACATCCCCTATTCACAATAGCCAAGACTTGGAAACAACCTAAATGTCCATCAATGGAGGAATGGATCAAGAAGATATAGTACATTTATACAATTGACTACTACTCAGCTATAAAAAAAGAACAAAATAATGCCATTTGCAGCAACATGGATGGAACTAGAGATTCTCATACCAAGTGAATTAAGTCAGAAAGAGAAAGAACAAAATCATATGATATCACTTATAGGAGGAATCCAAAATGTGGCACAAATGAACATATCTATAGAACAGAAACAGACTCAGAGATATAGAGAATGAACTTGTGATTGCCAGGGGGGAGGGGGGAAGGAGTGGGATGCACCAGGAGTTTGGGGTTGGTAGATACAAAGTATTACGTTTAGAATGAATAAGCAATGAGGTCCTATTGTATAGCACAGGAACTATATCCAATCTCTTGCAACAGACCATGATAGAAGATAGTATGAGAAAAAGAATATACACATATGTATATGTATATAAAACTGGGTCACTATGCTGTACAGAAGAAATTGGCACAAAACTGTAAATCAACTGTACTTTAATTTTAAAAATAACAAATAAAATAAAATATTCCTTCCAAACGTCAGTCCTTTTCTTAAGGGGGAATATCTAGATTTTTTATTTTACCACTTTGGCATTCCAATTTACCACTTAGTTGTACAAGATTCTACCTTGGTTTGCACATGTAGACTTAGCCCAAGGATGATATTCAAAATAGAGGTATTGACCAATCAGAAGGGAGCATGATACCAGAGGCCACCTGTTGTGTCAGGCATTAACTCTTTAGTTGATGAATTGTAGGCAAGGCACAGGGATATAAGTGGATGGCCAGGATGGCCAGAATGCCAAGAAGACAGTAAAGGGATAGGGGGCTTGGAATAAGGTCTCTCTACCAAAAGGAAAGAAATACTTCAATAGTTTCCAATAGTTTAAAAAACTGGTAGAGCCAGAGTGGCACAAACTAATCAATACTACCTTTTGCCTGGCCCCCAAATCTTTGAAAGCAGCAGATACCAAAAGGGGAAATAAGGACCAATCAGACAAATTCTATAGAGAATTGAGTCCCTGCTCTTTTATATGAAAATTAAAAAAAAAAAATAGACGAATCCCCTACCCTTTCTCTCAGCTTTAAATAGCCAGAATTTTCATGTATTTTAGTATTAACTGAATAAGAAACTAGCAGGACTTTATTTTTCCAAGCAACAGCTTGAAGTAATTTATTTTAGGACTACCTAATGGCACTTAGTTTTTAAATATTAATATGTGATTTCTTATGCTTTCACTGACCCTGCCAACATTATTATGAATAATTATGTATTTATGTTCCGCCTTGTTCCAAGAAAAATATTAAAGAAAAATTTAAAAAGGTGCAATGAATCAAGATAAAATATATTTGTTATAAATGGGATGAATTGGATGAAGTAAAAGTAAACAAAGAAAAGAAAGAATTAGAAGTGATGTTTGCATTCAAAGTACTTTCTATAAGTTCTGATACATTTGCAAAAGAGTGAGCTATGAATTTGGGCTTTAATCTTTCTAGTAGATAAGGACACATCAGTTATAAAACACACAGAACCCACTGAGATAAAAACAAACCAATTGCTCAGAGAAAGGCACTGATTCATTCTTCTGAGACGGCTATCAATAATGAAAGTATCTGCTTAAAATGGAATGCTTATACAGGGCTGTATTCTTTAATCAAAAACTTGATGTAAAAAGCTAATGAACAAACAAAAAGCTTAACTTTCACAGATTTGCTTCTTAAATTGAACTTGGTTTATTCAAGCCTCTCTTCTCTCAACAAAATTCCAATAATGATCCAAATTTTTATCCATAAATAAGACAGTCTTCCAATTTTGAATTCTGGGCTAAGTAGTTCTGAGCAAAACAATCATATTTGAAGGGTTTGTTCCTCCTAAACTGTCAAAACCTGAATGAAACAGACACATATTTATATAACATGCTTTTGGCCCTTGGATCTCCTATAAGAAAACCAAAGTCAAAATGTCAAGGACAAGCTCAGACCTTGTAAACACACCATAGTATTGCCAACCACAGACCCAGAATCCCATTTTGAGCAATTACTAGTAGCAATTACACAATATGAAATTCAATTTATGTAGCTCTTAATTCTAAAGCAACTCCAGTATGAGGGAGACTTTTATAGCATACATTTGGGATATGTTCCTTTGCTTTTCTGGAGAAGAGATGTGTATCAGAACTTTTTATATAACAGGCTTTAGTGATTCAGAAGCAGCATACATTTCTGAGAAATAGAAAATACATATTGATAAGCAAAGACTCACTCTCTCCCCCCCATATCCCAAGAAGCTTCTTAGAAGAAACGGGAAGGTATGATTTCTTTCAGTCATTCCATCACACTCTTTTCTGGTCCAATATACTAAATCAGGTAACCACAAGAGCAAGATGGGGGCAGGGTTGGAAAAGAGTAGGCTTATACATCACCTCCCTGGGAACTCACTGCCTTGGAACTCAAAGTCCAGTGACTGGCACTGCATGCCTGAGAGTCAATTAATTTGTGTCAATTAATATGACACAAATGGTGAGAGTAAGCAGGCAAAACGAGTCATGTTGATGATTTTGCTATTGACCTCTATGGCTTAGTAGATTTTTATGATAACCTTCACAACACATGATAAGGCTGAATGAGGTATATTTTCAACTTTTTCTAAAATTCATAGTGTATAATTAGTAATACTTTGCTTATTTTAATTGTTCTGAAACTATAGAGGACTTGAGAAACTATAAAAAACTATTTGGTTTAATGAACACAGTTTTCAATTTATCTCAGTCACTAATCTTATTTCCCTTAATAAGGGCATGAACAAAACTCCCCTGCCTCATTAATCCTGAAATCAGAAGTCAGCTCCAAAGGGAAAAGTACTTAGCATACTTAAAAATGTTGAACACTTTTACAGCCCTTTATCATGCAGAATCTTATTTAAATCTATCTTGTGAGAAAAGGTTTTTTAAGCTTTGAGGTTTTCCTTAGCACAGGTGAGCTCAATGGACATAAAATAGACCCTTAATAAGTAATTAATGGAAGGCAAGAAGGAAGGAGGGAAGGAACGAAGGAAGGGAGAAAAAGTTCTTATTGTACATGAGAAAATTCAGAGTTAGGATTTGTTTAGGTATATTGGGTTGGTGGAATTCAAACCTCAAATCTTCCAATCTATCATTCTTCATTACTCAAAACTGCTTTTCCTCTGCCTAGAAAAGCAAATAAGCTATTGCAATTTATAGAAAAATCACAATATTATGTTATCTCCAAATATTTGTTCACTGCTAACATTTGATTTCAATTCTTCACCAGTTTCTTATTTGGATTATTTTTATTATTATTCCACTCACTGTAATAAAATCTTAACTCTAGCAGCAAACATATTCCCAAATCAGACCAACATTGTCACAACAGCTTTAAGGCATGACTTTGGTATTTAACTTTTTATGCTAATTCTTAATTTGGTTTCAAGGCTTTGGGCAGAAATTTCTCATTTGCAACTCATACCAGAGGGGCATGCTTCCTTTTTTTTAAATTGTTGCCAATTTCTCCATGTCACTCATTTTACTTCCTAAGCAAATAGTTTCTATTTTTCATTTGAACCTTTGAGAAACATCATAGTAAAAATTAAAACACATAAAGGTGCAAGACAAACACAGAAGACAACGTGGTTCCCTTGAGCTTAAATGGAACAATAAATGTGTGATCATATTATTTGTTTCATACTGTTGTTGACTGCACAATCCCACTGCTGTGGACTAAAACATATCCCCTCAAAATTCCTATGTTGAACCCCTAATCCCACTATGGTGGTATGTGGAGAGGCAGCCTTTGGGAGTCAATTAGGGTTGGATGAGGTCATGAAGGTGGGGCCCTCCTGATGGAATTAGTGGCTTTATATGAAGAGAAAGAGAGAGACTGTGCTCCCTTCATCATACCAGGACACAGCAAGACTTCAGATTTTGTGACTTGTTTGGAACTTATAAATGTGGATGCTATTGCTTGCTCATTTTTTTTTGAAAAAAAATAAATGAGAAAAAGAATATTAAAGCCTCTAGTCCAGTGCCTGTCCACTCAAGGTGTTGAAGAAATATTAGTTCTCTTCCACTCCCTGTGCCAGGCTCTGCTTAGTGAGGGTGAGAAAAATGTCATCCAATATTCTTTCTCCATAACTTAACCCCACTTTTCAAAAAGGCCTCCTGGAGAATCCTTCTTAAAAAGAACCATTTCTCTCTTGATTTTACAGTGAGTGTCCTCCTGCTTTTTCAGGTTGAGAAATAATAGTTTATTGCTTCTTGCTATATTTCTTCATTTTGATTTAACTCTAAATACTTACTGTCTGCATATATTTTGATAGAAAGATTGTATGAAGTGCAAAATCAAAGCACTATTTTTAAATTTTTTGCCATGCTTACAATAGAATTGCATAAAATATCAATTTTTAACTTTCTCTTTCATCAATATCTCTGTCATTAAGCATTTTTCTGAGTTCACTGATAATCACTCCTCATTGCTGAAATTTCTTCACTTCTGACACTTCCCCCACCCAAACACATTCTTAGTCCTCAGTCCTTCCATGCTTGTTTTCCCCCTTTTTTTTTTTTTTTAAACTAATCACTTATTGACAAAAAAGAAGGGGATGTTCCAGGGATAGAGTAAATTAGAGGTGTGAAAACTGAAATTGACTTAATGAGTTACAATATACATAACAATATGAGCAATCGTGTTAATTTCACTGTCCTAATTATTTTATTTTACTAGGGTGTTATACTCCTGTTTCTCTTATAGGAAACTGCTATTCCTTCTCTCAAGGTACAGCCAATCATTTCTGACAACCTCACAACTCCACTTTCCACTTCATTTTCCAACATTAGTTATGTGGATATTATAATAATAGAATGTTCGAGACAGTTAAATCGTATACAAGCGCAAGTTGTTTATTCCCTAAAATAATAAGATTTGGACTTCTCTAATATCCGGTCCTCTTAAATACTACATATCAAACCACAACCAACAAATTACGTTAAAATAGATAATCACCCACACTACTTATATTAGGGAAGTACAGAGGAATCTGAGGAGGAGAAGCAAGGATTTGAGAGACTTTTTTTACTACCATAAAATCCTGCCAGTTCCCTACAATACCTTCAGGTCTAGGATATTATGCTAAGCCTTACTCTCAGTTAAAGAAATACAAATTAAGATAATTATAAGGCAGCAGTTTTGAAGCTTTAGAGTGCTTAGGCATTGCCTTGAAAGCTTGCTCAACATGGGGATTTTCAGATCCTGTCTCAAGAGACGCTTTGAATAGATTCGCAAGAAAGCTAGGTTTCTGAAATCTTTAACAAGCCTCCCAAGCGATTCTGATGCAGAAGTTTCATGTCCCATGCTTTGAGAAAAATTGCTTGGCAGTCTAAAAACATGCCTGATAAGTTAGCAAAATAAGCAAAAATTATAAAATCCAAATTTGGTGGGACTGTGAACAGGGACATTACAAATTACACTATGGATTCGCTACAGATTAGAGAATAATGCACAGCAGAAGTTTTTTTTTGTTTGTTTGTTTTTTGTTTTGTTTTGTTTTGTTGTCTTTTTAGGGCTGCACCTGTGGCATGTGAGGGTTCCCAGGCTAGGGGCCAAACTGTGGCATGTGAGGGTTCCCAGGCTAGGGGCCACTGGCCTACACCACAGCCACAGCAATGCAGGATCTGAGCTACATCTGTGACCTACACCACAGTTCACCTCAACATGGGATCCTTAACCCACTGAGCATGGCCAGGGATTGAACCTGCATCCTCATGGATACTAGTCAGATTTGTTTCTGCTTTGACACAACAGGAACTCCCATGGCAGAAGCTATTAGAACAACCAGAGCCTGTTTCTTTCTTTTTGGGGAATTATAGCCCAAGGAAATATGCTAGAATATTTATTTTAAAGTTAACATCTAAAGATGGTCATGAAGTACTGTTTATGATACAAATCTATTAAACAAAAATTATAAGGCAGTGTATATATTTAATAAATGTTTATTTAGCACTTACTATGAAAGATAAAGTACTAAGCCAACCACAAATATTACCATTTAATCCTCATTTTAAGAAAATCTTATTATGGCTAAGCAAATAAGATTTATTAACATGAACATATATTATGTGGGTTTCTAAATCACATATGTGTGGGTCATAATGATTCATGGAGATATGTAAGCTAATATAAGGTGAAAAGGATAGGACAGAACATAGTAATAACCTAATTACAACTTTTTAATAGGGACATAGGGATTAACACGGATTATCAAGGGGATTATTGATACAAGAGAAAAGAAGTTTATGAGCATTAGATATTTTTTCTATTAAATTGCTTTATAATTTTTTAAGAACACACAATTCTGGATATTCACAAGCTAAGACACGGAGTGAAAATTTTCTGTATCTCAACAATATGAAGATTAGAGAATGGAAATTGTAGAAACTACCAACACCTGCAAATGAATGGTGGTATTACATATAGAGAGAATAATGAGTTTTATATGGTTTAAGATCTGAAGTTCTGAGTTAATTCTAAAAGCTTTTTTGAAACTTACAAATGATTTTCAAAAGCTCTAGGGTAATTTTAAAAGTCAAATAAGCACTGGATTTTACCATTTCCCCCTAGTTTCTTTCCTCAGCATTGACCAGCAAATGCTGGTCAAGTTTCTCTTGCCATCATCAAGTCCTCCTGGGCTCCATTTCCTAGACTCCCTCTCAGTAATGAATCATGATTTCAGTTATTCCCATATATACTGTCAAAGAAAAGCTACAAAGACAGCTGTAAAGATAACCCCAATGATGGCTCAGATCCAAAATGACATTTTATGTGCAGATCAATCTTTCACTGCGATTTTTTCAAAGTCCTTTTGAATTGGCATATGGCCAGAGAGGGGTTGATATGCTTGATAATTTGTTTTAGCCTAAAAAATATGCCCTCACGCTCACGCACATATGAATTTGTACTGATACCAAAATCCGTAGGAAGACAAGTATTTCAAGTTTATTGACATTTAGCCACTTGGAGGAAAACTGGCAGATTCATTCCAAAATAATTAATTTTTGCTGAAAACACTCAGAGGTCTGTTTTCCCAAAGCAGCCCTGTGAGCCATGTGCTGCACTGGGAAGGACATACTTCACTGGACACCATCATTGCTTTCCCATCTGGCAACAGGTGGCCATTAATATGAAACGTTAAACTAACACTAAAATGAAATCCTTGCATAATCAGTGATTTTGTAGAGGGCGTAAGTGTTTGAAAGTCTGAAAACTGCTCATTTCTCTGAATAAGCAAGCATTCACTTCAAACTCTTCAAAAAGAGAAAATGAGCCACTAGTATCATCTATAAAGAAATGGTTACTTTTTGCATATGCAGAAATTAAATCATTTAGAAAAGTGAAATGTAGAACTGGAATCCTTCTGATTAAAGGCAGCACTGTGATAGCCTACCACAACCAGGATGCTCTATGGGGCCCATTGGATCAATCATTGTTCTGAAGAAAACTTTGCAGCCCCACCTGGGCTCTTAGGCTTCTAAATGTGGTGGCAGGAAAATCAGGCAGAGAGCAGGTCATACCTCAACTCACTGTGAGGAAGAAGCTTTGACAAACTGTGGCTTCAACCCTTACACACATCAGTCCACATATCTGGGACACTCAGCCAGCCGTGATACAAACTCAAAATGGGTGGGAGCACATGTCAAAGCCATGGATTATTCCCAAGAACCTAGATCCATGCCTTTGTTGAATTCTGAGCTTACTATGTCTTTGCTTTTATCAAGGACTGTTATCCAAAATATAAAGAACTCTGTAACTCAACAATAAGAAGACAAACCACCTGATTTAAAGACGTGAGAAGACACCTCACCAAATAAGATATATAGACCAGATGACAAATAAATATATAAAGGAATTCTCATTGTGGCTCAGCAGGTTAAGAACCCAACATAGTGTCCAGGAGGGTGCAGGTTTGATCCCTGGCCTTGTTCAGTGGGTTAAAGATCCAGCATTGTCGTAACCTGCAGCATAGGTCGCAGATGTGGCTTGGATTCAGTGGTGCTGTGGCTGTGGTGCAGCCCATAGCTGCAATTGCTCTACCCCAGGAATTTCCACAAGCCGCATGTGCAGCCTTAAAAAATCCAAAAAGAGAGAGAGAGAGAGAGAGAGAAATATAAAAAGATGTTCCACATCATATACCATCAGGAAAATGCAAATTAAAACAAGACATTGCAAAATAGCTATTAGAATGGTCAAAATCCAGAATGATCACAAAACCAAATGCTGACAAGGATGATGAGAAACAGAAACTCATTCATTGCTGGTAGGAATGCAAAATGGTTCAGACACTTTGGAGGATAGTTTGGCAGTTTCTTAGAAAACTAAATATACTCTTAACATGAGATCCAGCAAATGCACTCCTTGGTATTTATCCAAAGGAGATGAAAACTAATGTCAAAACAAAAAAACTACACATAGATGTTTATAATAGCTTTATCCATAATTGCCAAAACTTGGAAGCAATCAAGATGTACTTCAGTAGGTGAATGGATAAATAAACTGGTATATCCAGGCAAAGGAATATTACTTAGCCCTAAAAGGAAATGAGTTATCAAGCCAGGAAAAAACATAGAGGGACCTTAAATGCATAGTAGTAAGTGAAAAAGGCCAATCTAAAAGTCTAAATACTATGTAATCCCAACTATATAACATTCTGGAAAAGGCACAATGATAGAGACAATAAAGAGATGAGTGGTTGCCTGGGTCTGCAGAGTAGGGTAGTGAATAGGCTGAGGACACAGGCTCTTAAGCACAGTGAAAGTATTCTGTATTGTATTACATCATTTCCATAATGATGGAAACGTGACATTACACAGGTGTCCAAACCTATAGAATGTATAGCACCAAGAGTGATCCATGTAGGTTCATCATTTTTAACAAATGTATTACCCTGGTGCAGGTGTTTATATGGGAGAAGCCATGTATGTGGTGGGGGGCAAGGGTTATATGGCAAACCTCTGAAACTTCTCTATGAACCTAAAAGTGCTCTGAAAAATAAAGTCTTAGTAAAAGAAATTTTCCAAGCAGAGAAGAAACAGTGGGTGATGTGTCCATCCTCTACATGTCATGTTCATTTAGATATCTAAAGCAAGTGTGTCTATTTTAGAAGTCTCAGTGCCTTAGAGGCACATCCTGTAAAGAGCATGAGGTCAGAAATAAGATGCCTAGGTTTTTGACATTCCTGAACAGTCAGCTGTGTGCACACATATGTACGGTTGAGCCTGCATCTGCATGCCATGCTCACAGCACTGCAGCATATCACGTAAATATTTTGACTGGTATAGATATTATACAAGACAAATATTATATAAATATTTGTATGTCCAATAAAACACAGACTAAAGCTTGAGAGAAACTTGTGAGAAGTCTGCACCACTTGAGGCTGGCTTGGAACTATGAAAAACAAACCTGGGTGTTCTTTGAGCCTATAGAACAGTATTTAGTGAACCCCAATATAAAAAATACTCTGCTTTTGCCCTTATAAAATGTCTTGTGAAAAGCTACATTTGTTAAAATTATGTTCTTCTGCTTCAACGCGCCTGTCCCTTTGATGCAAATGAGCCTGACTACCCAGCCTGTTGTCTCTTCTCACCAGGATGTCTATGGCTTATTTCTATTACGTTTGTCTCTAGTTTGAAGTTTGCCAAGATCACAAGCTGCTAGAACAACCTCTCTCTTTTTAATTTCCTTCTTTCCCAACTAAATCCTTAATTGTCAAAAAAAATATTAAAATGGAGATAATCTCTCACTGGAGCATTTGTGAAAATCATAGATTCCTTGGTGACTTCCGGTATGACAGGGACCAGCTGCTGATAGTAACTCTGATAACAATGTGTTTCAAACAGCTAATCTAGTGAGGCTTTCTAAAAATATTAATAATAAAGTTCAAGTGATTTAATTTCTCTGGATGAGTATAACGCAAGCTCACTGACTCTGTGCGTCATCGGGCTCTGGTTGCTAGGAAATCCATGAATAGAACTTAATATGCATTCAGCAACAGGCTGCAGACGCAATTTATCTCCATGGATGCTCCCTCAATTGCCTTTGAAATGACATTAAGATAACTTTGAAGCATGTGAGACAAGCCAGAGTCAGTGAACACAAAGGAAACAAACCATTTTTGGACAACCACCTGAACTTCCGGCATAGCCCTGAGAAGTTCATATTCCTCACTCACCGGGGTGTGCATATGTGAATGTATCTTCTAGGCAGAAAGCTAAGGTAGGGAGCTAAGGTCACGTTTTGAGAAGCAGATGAAGGGCAAGGAATGAACGATGCAGAAGTGTGGTCTTTGGAGGCAGGTGCATCGAAAAATCAAATCCCAAGTCAGGAACTGACTGGCTCTGATACATAAATTTTTCTGAGCCTCGGTTTCCTCGTCTATAAAATGAGAGTAACAATACTCACCTTACAGAATGACTGTAAGCATTATACATGTATATCCAAAGCCCCTGACATACAACAGTAGTGCAACTAATGACATGACACAAAATATCATCAAAAAGAGAAGTAGTGAAAATAGCAGGAATAGGATTAGTAGAATCACAGCAGCAGAGGTAGAAAATGAGTTACTGTTATCACCACTATGATAACTGCTACTGGTACTGGTACTACTACTATGGAAATAATGTTAAGAAGAGAAGAACCTTGTAGCTTTAAAGCTTTGCACTATCATTGTGACTTAAACTGAGATGTGCTTCCAACAGACTAGTTTAGATAGAACCCCAAAGCAGTCGGTTTCACCAAATTTCTCTACATTTTGTATTATTCTCACCATTGCCTGTGGAGCAAAGGACCTGGATGATGGTGCCACCCCCTGGTAGGACAATTTGTTGGTGGCAGAACTTAGGGGTTTTTTTTGCCCCAGTCCCATAATTAACACTATGAAGAATTCCTTGTTTTTACATCTCAGACCTCATGATAGAGATGAGAGATATTATCTTCATGTCCAGAAAACGTTTTAAAGAACTTGACATTAATCTATTTGAAGGGACTGTGCAAGGTCCAAGCATAATCACGATCCATATGCTGGGCAAAGCCTGCACAAGCCATTAGGAAGAGAAATTAAACAATCCTTATGATTTTAAAAAGTCCTCAATATTTTCCCAGTGTGACTTGAATCTACATGCATCCATTTCTTTGTTCATTCCTAGGAAAGTTCAAGTTTTGGCTCCTTTCTACATTCTAAACCAACATAAGCTCCTCCAAACCCTAAATAAAGACTCATTTGATTGTACATCACAGAATCAAATGCTTCTTTTCTTAAGGGATCCCAACAGATAATTCTGCATCAAAATTGCTTACATATGTGATTGGAAGAATTTCCCCCAATTCTTCTGCTTCTCTTCCTGGAAATTCCCTCTTACAGCTACACTCAGCAAAGTAATAACATTAAAAATATAAGAGAAATACTTCTTAAGGAAAGATGGATTATGAAGTTCAGAGGGATGACTCCAAGAGAACTTGTGAGGCATCTAAAGCTTGCCTCCTTTCTATTTTCTTGTCTTCACCAAGAGCTTCTTGCCAGCAAGTTGTGCTTTGCCAGGGATAAAGTGTCCAAGGTCACTCAAGGACAGAGATTCTCACTTGGAGATAACAACAAGAGGATCAGAGGGTACAAGACACAGTCCCTCAGTGTCTCAGTTACCATGAGGATTACCCTTACCTCTTACCATCATGACATTTTTGCAGTTCCTGGTTATCCCACACTAAAATCATCTAACAGTCATCTCAGAAATGACAGCACAAAACTTTCTGTTATCTCTGCCAAAACTTTTCCTATTGCTAGGGATGATTGAGGTCACAGGTCAGTTGAGTTAGTGCTCAGCCTTACAGAATAAGAAGCATGATCCCCAAGCCCACATACACATTGGGCTCCAATTCCACCCTTGAGAATGAGGATTTTTTTAAAAATCTGCCTTCTTTTTTTTTTTGTAAATGGGAAAAGGTAGGGAGTTTTGTTTGCCTGCTGTTCTTATTTTCTACCCTCTGCAGAGAGAACATGAAGCATGTAAGTAGGAAGCGAAGCTAAGAAGATTTGACTTCTTCAAAGAGTGTGTACTCGTTCAAGGGTGGCAACGTCTTGCATAAGGGTAAATGCATTTAGTGAGAGGTACTCACACATTACATGAATCCAGAAAATAAAAAATCACAAGTGATATCTAGACAGCTGGTTTTTAAAAAGCAGTTTGCTTGAAATTGTTCTGCTTGAACAGGAAATTATAGAGCAATGGAGTGAAAGGGCTGAGAGAGGACTGGGTTTGGTCTCAAATCTGGCCTCTGCTGGCAGGGTGGCTGTCTGGCAGGCATGGAGCCTTGCCAAGCTTTAGTTCCTCATCTGAGAAGTGAGAAAATCAAACCTGCCCTCACAACCTTCGGAAATAGCTGATGTCGGTTACAGGCAAGAAAACTCGCCCTCAGGAAGTCCCTGCAATTGCCAAGTTCACAAAGCTGATCAGAAAAGAGCCAAAATTCAAAACTCAGGTCAGCTTACTCAAAGGATGACAAGCAACCTCTGCTCTGTGGTCACCTGCCAGGTATTGGGGAGGGACGATTTACCAACAAGCAGAGATCCAGAAACTCTTAACTTCAGCAACAACAGCTCTACAAAGACCATTTGTATACACTGAATTTCTATACACAATTTTTTTCAAGAAATTATTCCCTAGCTTAAATATATATATATATATATATATTGAAAACCTATCCTGTACCATGCTACCTTCCAACACATGCTTTCAGTTTTTTGAGCAGTGAGTTCTCTTCCAATAAGATTTTCAGTTATGATGGAAATATTCGCTATCTGCCTTGTTCAATACAGTAGCCAGTAGCTCTTTGTGGCTTCTGAGCACTTGCAATGTGGGTAGTGTTATAAGCAAATGAATTTTTAATTGTATGAAATTCTAATTAATTTAAATTTAAATACTCTAGTCACACATGGCTACTGGCTACCATATCAGACAGTGCAGTAATCCACAGCAACAGAAGAGCCTTAGGGTTGACTGAAATTGAGCAATAGTAATGACAAAAATTTCTTTTTAAGGTTAAACACCTTTCTCTAGAGTCCTGAGGAGCTGAAGTGCTTTCCCTTCAAAAAATGAGGAGTTCCTATTGTGGTGCAGCAGAAATGAATCTGACCAGTATCCATGAGGATGTGGATTCAATCCCTGCCCTCACTCAGTGGGTTAAGGATCCAGCATTGCCATGAGCTGTAGTGTAGGTCACAGACACGGCTTATATCTGGTATAGACTAGCAGCTATAGCTCCAACTCCACCCCTAGCCTGGGAACCTCCATATGCCACAGGTGTGGCCCTGGAAGCAGATAGTGTGGCTTCTGTTACTGTTTGTTGTTGTTCTCTCCCTAGAGCTGATTCAGTGGCTGTTCTCATCTCTGTAATAGGCAGTGGAAGACAGTGGTATTCTCTGCACAGAGGCTTGCCTAGGCTAAAGAAGAAGCTCTTGTATATCTCCATAAGTTATTTTATATACACCTTGCCATTTACTAACAGGTGATTTTCTAATGTCAATTATTTGTCAACTGAAAGGATAATTGAAAGACTAATCTCAATTTGCTTGCTCTCCACGTGTTTTAAAGCAGACTCCTTTCCTTCTCTGAGGCTGTGCTCTTCTCCCACCTTTCCTGGTAAAAACCCAGGTACGTGGGTTTTATTCTCTACTGGTCAACTGACCCAAAGTGAGAAGGGCCTGAGTTGTGGGGGGTTAGGGGTGGAGGAGGGCAGGCCAGGAAGAAGTCCCCACTTCAAGTCACCACTCACAGAAGGAAGAAAGTCTTCAAGTTAAATGCCTGTCTCTAATGGATGATCATTAGAGCTAACTTCTTCAGAGACGGAATAAACACAAAATCAGATTTCTTTTTTTCATTGGATTCCAAAGAAACTAGTGTCCTGTTAGCTTGATTCTCTCCCCGCAGGCATGCCTTTCTGCACCCTCCTCCATATCTCAGTGACTCAGGAATCAGGCCACCTGACAGCAGAGGCTGCAGCAATCGTTTCTCATATTGTCACCTGATGAAAGGCCTGAACAATGCTGCGTTTAAATAAAACAAAATCTGAGTCCTGCAGTTTCAAAATGCCAGTACCTTTCCCCCAACCAATTCCACAGTGAGGCTGCATTAATCCATTCAAAACACTGGCGTTAGACATTAAAATAAAAAATAGTCTGAGCCAGATAATTCCTCTCCATTGGAATGAAAAAGGGTCAAAGGATCCAAGCTGAAAGGTAGAATGCAGCCCCCCAGAGAGAAATAAGACTTGAAATAAGAACTTTTTAAGGAGATTGCTTACCTGGTTTTGTCCATCAGAATCCAGACTGCAACTGTGTGCTGTGCCCACCAAACTCCTCTGCGGCCGCATCCTCAGGGTCTGGGCGTGCTAACAAGACAAGTCTCGGCTCTCACAGAGCTAAGCCTTCATAAACAATCGCATAAGGAAGTAAGAAAATGTCTTGATTTTGTGAATAGTATGAGCCATGAAGGAAACAAACAGGATGATGCCAAGGGGGAGTGCAGCTCCATTTAATTGTGTGGTCCTGGAAGTTATTTCTGAGGAGGTGATGTTGACCTTGAGACCTGAAGCAGGAGCAGGAGCAAGTCGTGGAGTCTGCTTGGTGATGAGGGTCCAAATGGAGCATCAGAAAACAAAAGGCCGAGTCAAAGAAGAGATTGCCTTGATGGAGGACATGTGAGTGTTGTAGACGAGCACCAGGAGGACTGACCAATGGCAGGAGATGCATTTTGGAGGCGCCAGGAACCAGACCCACCAGGATGTTGAAGGTCACGGGGAGCAGTGTGATTTGCCCCCAAGTGCCCTGAAGCAGGTGGTACAGGGTTTTAGGCAGGAGGGTGGTAATAACTGCAGGATTTCATGAAAACCACGAGGACAGAGCCAGGTTCTCTCCATGAGGCAGAAGGAAACTCTTAACACATGGTAAAGGAAAGATCCTGGGCCCAACTGCCTTTTGCTTCTCTGACTCCTGCTTTTCAGATTTCCCGCTCCAGCCACACCAGCCCCTGCAGAGCCTCATCTTTGCGCCTGCTCACTGGAGTTCTGAGCCTCATCAAATCCCTTGCTTTTTCCTCCACCTGTAATGAGCTTCTCCATGCGCCCACCTGCTTCACACTTTCTTGTTTTCTCAGGGTCTCTCCTCAAATTTCACATTACCAGAGGATTTCTCTGACCAGCCAATCCAAAACAGAACCCCTTGTCCTTCTCTCTCTCTCTCTCAATCCCCCTTACTTTGCTTTATGCATCTTTATTTTTCTTCATAGCAATGATCACTACACAGTATGTTATATATTTATTGTCTGTCTCCTGCAAATAAAATATAAGCGTCTGGCGGGTAGGGCCTTTGCCTGCCCTCATTTGTCCCTCCTTCAGTTTATATTAGTGTCTGGCACACAGTGAATGACTGATACGTATGTGCTAAATGAAGTACAGCAGTCATGCCTTGTCCTTTTACACCTAAGAGTCCAGAATTTGGTGCAGGCAAACCTCTCAGTCAGGATCTTCTACAGGGAGAGCAGAGGTGAAGTCAATTCCAGAGAAAAATCACCTCTTACTAGAACACCAAACTCAAAACAGATGCTCCCAGGACTTCTCATCGTGGCTCAGTGGAAATGAATCTGACGAGCACTCATGAGGACTCAGGTTTGATCTCTGGCCTTGCTCAGTAGGTTAAGGATCCAGCATTACCATGAGCTGTGGTGTAGGTCACAGATGCAGCTCGGATCCTGCGTTGCTGTGCTGTGACATAGGCTGGCGGCTACAGCTCCAATTCAACCCCTAGCCTGGGAAACTCCATATGCCATGAGTGCGGCCCTAAAAAAAATATGCCCCCGGTGCACCCTAAAGATGTCCCTAGGCAACCCCTCAACTTACCCCACTGAGCAGCAGCTCAGGAACCATACTGGTTCAATACTTCATGCCAGTGTCATTTTCCTTGAAAGACACTTCTCCCTGAAGAGAGGAAAAGATTAATATCTGCATCAGCGGAAGAACTGTAGGTATGTTAAAAGCCGAAAGGGAAGCATAAGAACCAACCTCTGCTCATTATGGGATGATTTTCTACATGGCAGACACCATTATTGAGGAGACATGGTTTATATACATAGACAATCAACTGGAGAGCAAGCCCAGAGCATTAGGAGCTGAAAGCCAGAAACTCCCCACTTTATCTAAAGCCTTCCAAGCAGAAGCAACACTCAGAGAAATGAGTTCTCCAATGTCTAAGGCTTGCCTCCTTCAGGAAGTCTTCCCTAACTGAACTAGTTCAAATTAGATTTCTGTTGTGTTCACAACGGCTGCCACATCTATATCACTTAGCAGTTTCCCAATACTTTAAAACAAGGATCTCCAAGATTAATATCTTTGAGAGTCAAATATCAAATATTATATCAAATATTTAGTATCAAATATTCTTCTATATGCCAGCCCAGGGCCCAAAACCATATGAGAAACATAAGCAGTACAGACAGTCTTGTCTAGGTGTGTGCTGGTTAATTAACAGGCAATCTTTTTCCATTTCACTTCTCTAAACCATAAGCAACTTAACTATGTTTTTCCTCTCTTATTTGCATATCTACTTACAATGCTATCGTGTTTTACATATATATGTTCATTTTGTTTACACAAAATGAAGCTATTTTTCTGCAATTACTGGAATACTGTTAACATCCAGAGCCTAGAGTTTCCCATCTGGCAGCATATTCCACAACAAAGAGCCTTTTGGAAGCTTGGTTAATCCTTAAAAGAGATGTATTTCACAACCCAACTTTTATCTGATGTCAACAGAAACATATTTTTGCAAAATGTGGCTCAGATGCAAGTATGCCGAATTCCTGGTTTA
Source organism: Phacochoerus africanus (assembly GCF_016906955.1). Classification (NCBI taxonomy): domain Eukaryota; kingdom Metazoa; phylum Chordata; class Mammalia; order Artiodactyla; family Suidae; genus Phacochoerus; species Phacochoerus africanus. The sequence continues at coordinate 73,384,651 of NC_062554.1, forward strand.
AAATACAGAAAGATGGAAGAAGTGGTGGGTAAATCTTAAAATTCAACTTAAAAAAGTATTTAGAGAGAAGTCTGATTAATCAAAGCCTTTGGGATGGTCTTAAACCACAACCCACTTGGCCCAGGATATAAAGAGAAGAGCTTCTGATGAATTAATGCAGCCAACATTTTTCAAGCCGCTTCACTGGGGAAGACATCCTGCTGGAAGTTTGGTGGAGAGAATTCAATTAGAAAAGATAGATTAAAAACCAAAAGAAGAATACAAATAAGATGACCTCTTTCTTTTTTCCTAGATCACTATTTCACTCTTTTCTGTTCTCTCCTCAAATCTCTAAGCCTCTTCCCTGTCTCTCAGTCTCAACTAAACTGGCTTCTCATTTCACTGGTGAGGGGTGAGCAGTGAGAATTGAATTTCCGACAGTACCACTGCCACCACCATCTTGACCACCATACCTACCATATCTATCTGGGCCTGTCTACTCTGACTTCTCTCCCATTGCAGTGAATAAATGACCAGTGATCCTAAGGCCAACTGCTCTCTTGCCTGATGCAGGGCACTGCTGCTGCAGTTGTCTTCTCTCTCACATGTGTCATCAAGTTTTCTGTCTCTACTAGATCAGTCCATTATCATGTTAAACACACACACACACACACACATACACACTCACACATCTCCTATAGCTGCTTCCTATTCTCTGCCTCCTTTTGTACTACAACACTAAAATTGATTGTTTATATTTGCTGCCTCCACTCGTCTCTTCTCATTCAACTCACTCATGGGGTCAGGCTTTTGATCTCATTAATCCACCAGTGGCAGTGTCCCCAGTGAGCAGATCATTGCTGATCCAAAGGCAAATTCTTAGTCAGCAGCATGGACACAATTGGTCACTACCTTCCTTCCTGAAATGCCATCTTTGCTTAGCACTGGCTCTTGGGTCTCCTTCCATCTTACTAGCGCTCCCTTGGGTCTCTTGTGCTAGTGTTTCCTTACCTTTCCAGGATTCAACTCTGGGGTTCAGTTCTGAGACCACTTCTTTTTTCTGTTCTCATTCAATCTAATGACTTTAAAGTGCTTTCTAAACACTGGAGAAATATACATGTTTTCCCCATACGTTAGACTCGTATATGCATTACCTACATCATGCTTCCATATGTATTGGGTATTCACACTCAAAAAGTCCAAAACTGAACTCATGATTTTACTCTCAAACCTCCTCCTCTTACCGTCTTTGTCACCTAAATGGCAAGTCCATTATTCTAGTTTCTCAGGCCAAAAAATAAGAACATAAATTCCTTGAGGGCAGGGTCTTTGCGCAGTTTATCTTCTGCATGTATAACAGTGTCTGGTACATAGTAGGTAACTGACAAATACATGCTAAATAGGGTACTACTATAGAGGTCTAAGTAAACATAGGAAAAGTTCACTAATCCTAAATTAAGGCAAGAAGAGGCAGAGAAATCAGGAAATGCTTCATGAAAAAAAGAAGTCTAATTTAGTCTGGAAGGATTAGCAAGAATTTGACAGTAGCAAACATAAAAAGATGTGAAAATGTGTGTTATGTTTAGAGAACCAGAACCACGTCACTGGGGTATAGGTAAATGACACACCCACTTTGAGATAATTCTGCCAGAGCACTTAAAGGCTGGACCTTGGAGAGTCTTGTTAAGAAACTTAGCATTTATTTTACAGGCAAAACAAAGCTGTAAAGATTTTTAAACAGAGGAATAATACTTAAAGCACAGTGTTGGGGATATAGTAGATGATTGATAAATGTGTCCAGGAAAAGAAAATAAGGAGCATTTTGTTTGGTTGCTGGTGTATGGGTAACGGATTGGAGATGTCAATGGAATCTATGGCCATAGAATAGAATATGGGAATCTATGGCCGTAGAGTAGAATATGGAGCAGTTCCCACTAAACTGTAATGCTAAGAATGGCCAGTAGAGGGCAGCTGTAGGAGAAGCTGTGGAAACTTTGCTGATGGTCCATTAAGGTTGAAGAAGAATAAGCAGAGACAAAAATCTCCAGACTTCTTTCCTGACACCTCAAAATCTTTTAGAACAGGAGGAAGTGACTCCAAAACTCCTAGAACACTGAGATGCTGAGAGCCAGATGAGGGAGGGACCAGCTATAGGCAAGGACTAGCTCCAGACATGTAGGTCAGTCTGTTCCCAAGGTTTACCCTTGTTTCCTCTGCTCAGTAATCCCAAAGGCAAAGTCATGCAGCCATTTCTGCACCATTCTGGCATTAATTTTCAGTAGGACTCCACAGTAAAGAAATCACCTCAAGGTAGGATAGTGGCATGCAAAAAATTGGAGGTGAGAGTAAATTTTACTATTACTAAATTTTGCGAATAATCAGCATGCCTTTCAAGAAAGAAAAGAAAATCCTTTTTCCATTTCCCCCCTGCATCATAGGGGTCGATTTTGCTCTGAATCCCCAATTCTTGCTTGTCCTATTAGTTTTATTTTAAGCTACATTATGGTTTAAAGAGATTTGGAGGCAGAAGCTAGTTGAAAAACTCAACATCATTCATCAAACTATTAGCATTGAAAAGAATGTGTTGAGTTCGTAACTACAAACTTATAAGTAAACTTTTGATACTTAGTCTATTAACACAGGAAAAAGGATTTCTTGTTCTGTTCCTTGAGATTCATATTTCCATTTCTCCATCAATTATTCACTATTATGCAGTTTCTAAGAGGACACAAAGTTTAACAATAACAATTATATTAATGACAGGGAATTAATAAAATTTAGTTTAATATCCCCTATATTTGTGATGATAATTATAGTTATGACTATGATTATAGCAGCCATTGTAATCATAATAAGCTCAAGGATTGTTTAATGCTAATTGCTCCATCATAAAGAAATTAGAATATAGAACTGTAAGTGGATATACTTATGATCGTAATGCAAAAGAATACATGTGGATATTAGTTACTGGAGGTTAGCTTTCTCTATGAAACTAGAACAAAGAAAATTTTGGTAAACCCAGAATTGGCTCAGATCTGCTTTAGGTTTCCCAAGGAAAAAATGGTGGGTATCATTCTTGAAAAGCCTTACATTAAAACTAATTTGAGATTTAGGGAATGTATTGGGACTAATTTAATTCAAAGTGGGCTAGAGATAGAAAGTAACACCATGGACCATAGTCTTTGAAGCACGCTAATGAAAGAAACTGCCCAGCCATTGAGAGAATCTATGAAAATACCTAGAAATGGAACATTTCTATTGAAAAGACTCCTGGAGCTCTCTCCTTTTTTCATGTTTCTTCGTACAGCATAGGGCCACTTTGGGGGAACGTGTCAAGCTTATGACAACCAAGAACTATACGTGACTGACAACTATAGAGATGGATGGGTGAGATTTTGCAATTCATAAATCTTGTAAAAATTAGTTTCCTTGCCCACCGATTATTTATCCTTAATGCTATTTAACCTTACTTTTTCTCCTGTCCCAGAAAAATGCCATTTTATACAAATGCCATGAATAGCACAAGAAAGCCTTAATTTGGAGTGAGTTAGTTTAGCTTTAGGCATCCAAGGTAGAAGAAGACAAACTGAGCCAACATGATCTTTATTAGATGGAAGAAAATGTCAAGTACCATGTTTTTAAAATAAACACAAGATATACTCATTTTCACACATATTTTCTACAGATGGAAGTTTCATTTAATGATGGAAATTTCATTTAATTGTGGACCTTGGCCAAGGGCTTGTAAATATCAAGAGGACATCATTACATGAAATAGCCCCACTAATAAAGAAGCCAGATAGAGACCCTAAGAACACCATCAAAGCTGGTTTGTGATGAAACATTTGATGATTATGATGACATAAAGTTGCTCCATTTGAACCAACATACATTGTTATAGAATCATAATTAAAACTTGGCATAATAAGAATTTTCAAGGGAGTTGAGAATAATTCTTAATAATTCAGAAAGCCCTGATGGAGAAGGGAAAGAAAGGTGGTTTATTTCTGATTCTCAGTGCTATGAACTTAAGTTAGTTTCTATTATATCATGGGTGATGAGTATAAGAAATCTTGAATTGATTCCCAATCTGTAGTGAATATGCCAGCCAAGAATTTTCCAAAGTTTTGTTGGCCATCCAAACTTAGGAGGCTTCTCAGGCCTCAGAGGCCCTCTCACCAGTAGAGGATGCTATTCTTCCATGCATAGCAAGCCCCCCCCCCCCCCCCCCCCCCCCGCCAACAAATCCCAACTCCATCCAGAAAACAGTCCAAACACAGGAAGGATTCCTATTGGGCCATTTTGTGTAAATATGGTTTCACTCTTCAAAGAGAAAGGAATGCTTCATTTATCTAAAGTTAATTTAAATATTTCCATGGTGATTCCTAAATCTATCATTTTTTAAGGAAGTGAAAATAATGGGGTGGAGTGGGAATGAACTAAATGTTATTGCCTAAAATACAAATATCAGATATCAGACAATCTTTTCTCTTCTGTGAATTTCTAGCACCTGTTGGTGAATCTGAAAACAATGCCTTTCAATGAAGGAAGGATACTTCTTAAATTGATTAGGATTTTCCCCCCTATGAATAATGACGCCAAAGTAAAGGCTGTGGGGCTGTAGAACAAATGAAAGCAAGACAGTCATTCAAATTAATTCATATATGTATACATTTTAATCTGAAAGAGGAGAATTTGCCACAGAAAATGAAAATAAAAAGGAGGTGGGATTTTTCGGGAAGGGAAGCAGAGATAAAACATTCTAAGCTCAAAAAAATGAGTATAATAAAAAGGAAAAATAAGAAAAGGACCCATTCCTCTGGTGGAGGGGAGGGGGAGAGCTTGTTAAAATACAAGCAAGATAAAATTAGGCAGGGACACTTTCTTTCCTGGTAAGTAGCCTTGCATTCCTTTGATAAGCATTTCTTGAGTGTCTTGCCCTTGCAGAGGACACTAGAGATGCAGGTAGGGAGTTGAATGGTACCCAGGCCCTATTTATGGGGACCTTAGAATCTAAGAGCAGAGATAAACTGTATAGAAATCATAATGAAAAGAAGAAAGTAATAAATGTTGTGAAAGAAACAGGTAGGAAATATTATTGTGACAAAGAGTGGAAGTTGTCCTTGTGTTGACAGATGAGTCAAGGAAGACCTCATAAAAGGAACAGGTTTTCAGTTTGACCATTAAAGGATGAGTAGGATTTCCATAAGAGGATTTGGAAATTACTTATGGAAAAAAGAAATGACATGATTAAAGTTTCAGTGATGGGAACATAATTTTAATTTGATGGGGAAGTTATTTGGTTTGTTTTTTTGGGTTTTTTTGTTTTTGGATTTTTTGGGGGGGTTGGTTTTGGGTTTTTTTTTTTTTTTTTGGCTTTTTAGGGCCGTACCTGTGGCATATGGAGGTTTCCAGGCTATGGGTCGAATCGGACTTATAGCTGCTGGCTTATGCCACAGCCACAGCAACACCAGATCCAAGTCATATCTGTGACCTACACCACCGCTCATGGCAATGCTGGATCCATAACCCACTGAGAGAGGCCAGGGATTGAACCCGCAACCTCATGGATCCTAGTCAGGTTTGTTACTGCTGAGCCACAACAGAAACTCCAGTAATTTATTTTTAAACTGAGAGTATTTGAGGAGAGAAGAAGTGGGATGAAAGACTAATGAGAAGCACTTAGAAACCAAGTAATGAAGGCCTTGGAAAGTCAGGTTAAGAAGTATAGATTTTATTCTTCAGGCAAAAGGTTTTTAATCTGGGTTTGTGCGTAATTTTCAAGGGGCCCTAAAACTATATATTTTTGTGATTGTGGGTTTTTTTTTTTCTGTGAGGAAAGCCATCTGTTTTCATCAAATTCTCAAGTGAGTTCATAACTCAAAATACAAACTCAAAATAATTTAGAACCTAGGGAAGACTCCTCTGATAAAGTATCTGTGCACCTCACCAAGGCTCCTCACTTTTTTAGATATTGATCTTGACATGCAAAGATGTAGCCTCTAGTAGCCAGAGCTGTACTGTCTGACCATGTCACAACAGTCACAGCTGAATGAGGCTAGGGAAACAACTGACAAGATGGCTCAACCAGACCCTGAAGTTATGCAGATATGACCTGGGGAACCCTGAGACTGGAGGTGTGGGAATTAGAGTTCCAGAGAAATCATTCAGGAATTAATTATTTTCAGCTGTCACTAATTTTGATTTCTTCCCTATGTAGTGCTATGTTAAACCTTTCTTGAATTCTGTGATATAAGCCAGTATCCTTCTAATATCCCTCTTTTTTTTTTTTTTGGCTTCTTTCATGTGTAACTAAAAGAACTTTAATTAATTTAGAAACTGCATTTCAAACACTGAAATGAAGTAGTCAGAAAGTATTGAAATGTTTGCATAGAAGCATGACATTATCTAAAAGTAATTTCAGAAACATCAGAGTTATTTTTAAGTTTTCTCTGTGCCCCCAATGCTCAGTATCAAGTCAACACTAACTTTTACCCATTTTCCTTTACAAGATATCTAAAAATTCCCACTGTAGCTTTTCTAGTTCAGGTCCTAATCATTTTTCTCCTAGACCATTGAAATGAGCTTCTGAAGTGTACCACTAATTCCAGGTTCCAATCCATTCCCCACACTGCTGACAAGTGTCTTTTGCAACTAATGTAAGATCATATGCACCAAAATCAGTTCAAAAACCTTAGTCCATAAATTTCCAGTGAAAACATCTAAAGTCTTTACTCTAGCATTCAAAGTCCTTCAGGGTCTGGCCACAATTAACCTTTTCAACATTATCCACCACAGGTAATACTCTCACAGTCACCAGATTCCATTTCCAATCAGATCATGGGCTCAGATCTTTAAATAGACTGTTCCCTATGTCTGACATAACAGTTCTCTTCTTCCTACTATGGTCATTCAACGTCAGTGTCATCTATGCTCTCTGTCCCTGGTCCATCCAGGCAAAATCAATCTCTTCCTTCTTCTTCTTGTTGCAGGGGATTTTTATACATTTTGCCTTATCACAGCTCTTTGCTCACCTTTTGACTCTCCCATAATCCTGTAAGTTGCTCAAGAGTGTGTCTTATTTGTCTTTATATTTAGGACTTAAAAGCAATGCCTTCCAAAAATAGGTACTTAAAAGGAATGCCTTCCAAAAATGGGCATGTAGAAGGAATTGGGAGATGTAAGAATCAGAATCAATGAAAGTAATAAAGAAGACACCTGTAGAGAAGGATAGAGAAGACCTTGTATTGAGCACAGCTAATATCAAAACAGTCCCAGAAGGTGGGATGTGTCAGTGGTATCCACATATGGAGAGCAGTGAAGGAAAGGATCAAGGGTGGGGGAAGGTTCGCTGAATTCAAGGATAGGAGGCCATTGATTAAGAAGATGTGGTACATATACAAAATGGAATACTACTCAGCCATAAAAAAGAACAAAATAATGGCATTTGCAGCAACTAGAGACTCTCTTACCAAATGAAGTAAATCAGAAAGAGAAAGACAAATACCATATCATATCACTTACATCTGGAATCTAATATATGGCACAATTGAATCTTTCCACAGAAAAGAAACACATGGACTTGGAAAACAGACTTGTGGTTGCCAAGGGGGAGGGGGAGGGAATGAGATGGACTGGAGTTAATAGACACAAACTCTTGCATTCAGAGTGGATGAGCAGTGAGATCCTGCTGTACAGCACAAGGAACTATATCCAGTCACTTGTAATGGAACATGATGGAGGATAATGTGAGAAAAAGAATATATATATATATATATATATATATATATTATATATATGAATGGCTGGGTCACTTTGCTGTACAGTAGAAATTGAAAGAACATTGTAAACAAGCTATAATGGAAAAAATCATTTAAAAAAGAGATCTCTGTGTAACGTGGAGAAAAGTGGCTGGAGAAGTTAGACTGCTGCTGCATGAGGAGGTGGGAAGAAAGCAGAAGAAAGAGAAACACTTGACTTCTTTGGGGAGTAGAGCAATAAAAGGAGGCTAGCTAGAGACAAGTGAGGTCAATGAGGCAAGGAGAAAAAAGAGAAACATCCTAGAGAAGGTGGAGAGGTTGGAGGAATTAGCATTGTCAAGAGAAAAAAGAGCCTCCTCTTTGAAAGAGAAAATAAGCCTGGATACAACGATTATTTTGGAGGAAAAAATGAGATATCTGAAACCTAAGAATAAATAGAAAGGACTGTAGTCCCGGTGTTATCAGTTTTCACTGAGCAGTACAAAGACTATTTCCATTGCCTCTATCAAGAAGAACTCTCCCCCAAGCAAGGTTCATCTAATATGGAGTCAAGACAAAGGTAGAATAACTATAATTTTGTAAATGGGAGACGTTAAGGACATAAAGACAGCAGCGATGACTTGAATTGTATCCGTTTCACGTCAAGGGCACCCTCATAATCACATTTAGTTACACATGGATGCGCTGTGGAAACAGCTGGGTGGACCTTAATTTAATTTAACTAATTGATTTATTGGTTTCATTAATTGCTGTCAAAGGATACAAATACTGTCCCCAAGGGCCACAGTTTAGTTGGTCATCACTACGGTTTCAAGAAAAGTAATTGGATTTCTTAGTTTAGCCCTCGAGGTGAGCTATCAAAGAGCTAGCAGATTTTAGCAATACAGTGCCATGGAAAATAAAGAAAGAGAACAACCTACCGATGTAAACAGTGCCTCCTTCTTTCTCATTGTCCTCAGTGACAAGGTCCTTTTCCATTAGTCATTTTTAATTCCTTCTTCTTATCAGAGTAAATTACGTTGATTTCTTCCCAAGTACTATCTTTACTGCCCTTTTCTTCAAATCTCATCTTTCATTGTTAACCTTGGTTTCTCTTTAATTATCTTAGATGCCATCAACTCTTCTTCATACAAAAGTGGGATATGAATTAATATATAATTGATAAAATTGTTAACTCAGAATCACAAACGGACTGTTTGGTTTTCCCTGTTAAATTGCAGCCTCTGGACATAATGCTAAAAGCCCAGAACCTTGAATTAGAAATATTTCTTCTTTTTTTAAGTTAAATTAAACTATCTACCCAATTTCTTTAAATGCAAATCTCAAGTTTTCAGAAGAAAATAAAAGTGATTCAGAATTTCCGATTTATTACGTTTTGATTTTTTCCTATGTATGCCTGAATTGCAAGGAAAAAGAGTTATGAATAAAACCTTCAAAAGTTGCTTGGCTCCGTAACACACCAAGGCATAAGCAGCATTTTAACCATAAAACAAAATCATGGAGAAAAATTTCCTCTTCCATCCTTCCATCTTCAATACCTCCCTTCCTCCCTCAGCAGATTTGGCATCTCTAGGATGTTAAAGAACCTGTGTCAGTACCTAGTAAAAATTAGCAGTGCCAGACCCAGTAACCAGTGTCCCTGGGAAAACAAAAGCATCACTAGGTGGGGCACTGCAATGCTGGACAAAGCAAGAGAGATAATGTGCAAACCTATAGCAACAGTTCAAGGTAAGTTGCTTATCTCTGCACATACAAGAAGCATCTCCTGGAAATAGTTTTCAAAATATTTGGTAGAAGGATGGGCATTCTGAGTCCAACATCAATCATGTAAGTAAGATGAACCAATGAAATGAGAGCCACAGCTATTGCCACCTCATTCATCTGCCAAGACTGATAAAGCCCAGGGAAGTTCAGGTGTTAAGATATCCTTAGACTTCAAAGACATAATAAGTTGAAATATGTGCCCCATTTTGCAATTTGTTGCTCCATTCCTCATACCTTTTCTGTAATTAATGGATATGCCCATTACCAAAATGCAGATTTCCTTTTAAATACTTAAATTTTGATTCCCGAATTAATTTAGGATTCCATTTCTTCTGAAGCATGAAAAAAAAATTATCTTACGCTGGCAGGATGAATGCAACCATGTGTGCTGTGATTAATACAGGAATAAGAGGGCTAAAACACAGGGATAATTTCTTTTTTAAAAAAATTTTAATTATAGCTGATTTACAATATTCTGTTAATTTCTGCTGTATAGCAAAAGTGACCCAGTCATCCATATATATACATTCTTTTTCTCATATTATCTTTCATCATGTTCCATCACAAGCAACTGGCTATAGTTTCCTAATTTGATAATTTGAATACACCAATGTCAACTCACAATCTAGACAAAAGATTTTGCAAGAGAAACTCTGTGATGTCCAAAGGTAGAAGTAAGCATGACTAGTTTAAATCTCGAGTTCTCAACTCTCCTGTTTAGTTTGTGGTTCCACACTGCCTCTCATGACATTTTCTACTTGGATAATTTTGTTACAGATATAAACTCTGGTGCCTTTGCTATTAAACCATATTGTTGTTATAATATTAGGAAGCTCCTGAAATGGCCTGTTTAGTCTTTACAAAATAATAATAATATTATTTTAACCACCTGTAAAATACAGTTTGCTCACTACAGTGACATTCATACTGGCAATTTTGCCTTCTACAATTTAAGACCCTCAACATGCTTTTAGCTTTTATGACTATGATTTGGTTTTAACTGTACACATAAAATGTAAATATAGTGACATTTGATGTAATGAATCAAATGATCTCAATGTACTAAACTATTGCCAAGAGAGTCAGAAACCTCTGATAACTACCTCAATGTTTTCCAGCCAGTGAACTTCCTTATCGACATCACTGCTAATATCATCTTGTCAGCTGGGGGCCTTTTGACAGAAGAACTTGTTAGGCAATGTCGGGTGGAAATATCACAGCAGTAGGGTCTCGAGTGGCTGTGCAGTTACCTAGACTCTCTCTGGGCAATCAGCCCTTTTGATAATAATTCTGAAAATGATTCATGGGCTCTTGCAGCTGGAAAGGCTCTTAGAGATCATCTAACGTAGCCAGACTCCTTCATTCGGGACCTGCCTCCAGCCACACGATAGATCTGGTTCTAATTTCATTATTTCTCTGAGCTGTGCTTGTACAGAACCTTTTCCTGCTCAGAATCCAGAGCAATAGCAGCAGGCTGAATATCTACTCCTATAATGCGTCCAAATTCTACTTCATGTCCATTAACTGAAACCTGGTATTCCTACAGTGTAGCTCTTTTTATTTAATGCAAAGAATCGGAACCACTGGAAGAGGAACTGGACAAAGCTAAAGGAAATTTGCACAAGAAACTAAGGCTGCACAGATCCAAGGATGAGCTGCCCACCATGCTGGCACTTTGCCTGGAAACTGCTAGTGAGCCGGGATTAGTCAAAGACGACAAACTGTGAACTGTCTCTGACATGAGGACTCTAAATCCTGCTCATTCTTCAAAACCCAGTTTAATATCTCATCCTCTCTATGGACTAATATTAATAATTAATATCATTTCCCTTGAGTCCCAAGCACTTTGTATATATCTCTACTGTAGTTGTTTGAGTCTATCTTCCAGTGAGATAATACAGTTTATTGAGAAAAGTGACTATCTTATCAATTTTGTATCTTCAGTGCCTGGAATAGAATAACAGTTTAATAAATGTCTGAATGTGGAAGAAAATGTCAAAGAAAAACATGAAGAAGATAGCATACTCTTTTTATTGAACATCAGGAAGCATCAGCAAAAGAATGTAAAAATACATGAACTCTCTTCTGTCTTCTCTTTATATTCCAGGGGGGAAAAAAGCCTATAAATATAGTCAGACAATCCTAAACAGTGTAGTAAATTTGTTTCTGAAAATGCGGCATGTTTACATTGCCTCTACACCTCTGATAACTCTGGCCAGTGTTATTTAAATGGTTTATTATTTGTTCAGATAATTCTCAATGCCACACAGCCTCCCATAAGGTTAATCGATTGCACACTTGAAATATATAGATGGATTGTAGAAAAGTGCCAACATTTTCTTTTGTAAATACACAACACACAACGTTGTCATTGTAAGTCATTGTATTTTCGTCATTTGAAAAACAGATTGACTTCAGGAGCCATTGTCTGTGGTATTTTGCTGCCGTTTTCCTCTGTTCATCATTCTGTACTGTAGTCTTCACAAAAGAACACTAGAGGGATCAGATTCTTAGTTTTTGGAGGCCTTTGTGTTAACCAAGCCAAGTACAATTATGGCTCTTCCCAGAAGAAGGAAAGAATAATGTTGGCAATAGGGTGTTGCCACCCAGAATCACACAAAAAGCTGCAAATGTAACCAAAATGGCTTTCTCAGGCTTTATAAACCCAGAAATCTACGTGGCATTTTCTATGACCAGAGGCAGCATTTTGGGAAATTACCTTTAGAAAAATGGTAGAGGTCTATCAGAGATTTGAAAAGAGCCTGCAACCTGGGGAGGGATAGAAGGAATAAATAAGCAGACTTGTTGTTTAATAATGCTGCCAATTTTTTTTTTTTTAACTTCCAAGGGACAAAATCAAGTAAATGTCAAATTTTTCCCAGCTGGTAAGCACATTCAGATTTAAGACTAAAATCCTCCAAAAGGAGTCGAGCTGGTAATGAGAAAGTAAGAAAAACATGAATCCTTTCTTTTCAAAATAGAATAGAGAAGCAATTCAGTCATCTTTAGTCTGGACACTTTTTCTTTCACTTTGTCTAAACCGTGGTCATTAACAATGACATAAATGGATGAAATAGTACAGTTTTGGTGTTTATGGACACAAGAACTAATCAAGCTGGTCATCCAAGTCCATCAGAAAAATGAGAGGGAAAAACAAAAACAAAAACAATTCTTGTCTGCAGGGTCACACTGAAGCTTTCCTGTCAGTTTCAGAAGACCTTGTTAGCTCCTAAACTGGTTGGGTTAGTGAATTACCTCACTGGCAGATCCTCTCATCTCCCTGTTCTCTGAGATGGTCTTTTCTAATTAAAATCAAAACCATATGACTCTAACAATCTGATCGAAATATTTCTCTTTTCAAAACTTTGCAGTTGCTCTTAATTGCACTAAAACCTGAAATCCAACTTAAAATCTATACTGGGGCTATAAGTCCACATGTCAAATGTTCTCGTGTCTCTGACCCAACTGCTTGATGCAGCCAGGGATGTCACTCAAGGCAGTCAATCTGCTTGACTCCAATAACATCCTGACATGATTCCCCTTTTTCCTGACTGTACCTTCTCTCCTCCAATAAATAAACACTCAGAGTGCAGCTGTGATGGCCTATTTTTGTTGGCCATGCCGGGTTGTCGTTTATAGGATTTGATGTGCAATGTATCTTGTCTTATTTCTCCTGCAATCATAAACCCCATGCTTTTTGACTCCTTCTTAAGTCCACAGCACTGACACAGCACCAGTGGCTCATAAAAGGGTCGATTCTTTCACTGGAGGAGCTCTGAGAGGAAGTTCAAATCTTTGTCTTTATAAGCCAAGAGTTATAATGTAGATTCAAAACTTTCTGGAAAAGCAATGCAATTCCCTTTAGCCATCCCCCTTCATCCCTCCTCTTGATTTGGTCCCTCCCAGTTCTATAAAAATGGGGAAAGAATCCTGGCTTTCCTATATGGTATGACTTTCCAACAATGTCCTTCCATAAAAGGGATGGGTCTTGTTTCAGAGCCAAAGGATCTGTCTCCAACAGCTTGGGCTGGGTGGTGGTGATTTTTTTTTTTTTTTTAATTTCAGACAACGTGGAAGTGTCTGGAATGGTGCCTTCAGTCTCAGCCATCCTAGGAATTACTCAGTGTTTCAGGGCCCTGAGCCAGTAACCACCTCCCAACCACTGCCCAACCATCTCTGCCACGTTAGCTCTGACAGGGAGGTGGGTGAGCTGTGCGTTCAGGAAGACCAGAGGGATCGGGTGCCTGATGCTGAGAAACCCTCCACAGGATCCCAATTCTCAAAGGCAAAAAGCACCCACCCTCTTGTCCTACTTCACCCCTGTAGAGCGGTGATGAGTGAGTTGTTGAGACCTCACACTCTTCTGGGCTCCTCAAAGTTTAAGGCACCAAGACCCTTGGAAGCAGGGCTGTGGCCCATCTCCCCAAGCACACTGACCCAGGGCTGCACTCATCCAGGTGGAGCTTCTTTTTCTAATTTGTCAGCCAGCAGGGGAGACTTTGGGAAGGATGCCTTTTATAAATTTCCTCCAGTGGCGGATACCTTACTCCAATTACTCCACGTAGAAAAGCTACCTTTTGCTAATGCCCCCCAAGGAGCCATATAAAGTGGCAAGCTGACCTGGCCTTTCAGTGTGTAGTGGATCTTCACACACCAAAATGATTAACTTTGTAGGGGGAGGGACGAGGTGGCACACTGGTCCCCAGCTCTTGGGTCTGAGCCGCCCCCTCCTGTGGCTGTCAGATTCTCCTTAGCACAGCAGGATCTCCAACCTAGAATCACATACACACCAATAAATAAGTTTGAATCTCTAATGAACTTAGGCCTGAATAAAAAGGTGAGGTTTATTGGGCTGTGTGGGTTCTGCCAGAAAAATGGATCTCTGGTTCCAGGCAATCTGACAAGATCTTGTTCCAACCAGCTTTACTGACCAATGAGAAGAGCTACCCCCTAGCCAGCAAGTCATAATGTGTTTTCTCTCTCTTGCTCACTCTTGCGCTCTCTCTCTCTCTCTCTCTCTCTCTCTCTCTCACACACACACACACACACAATCCACTGTGAAGGGGAATCAGGGTGGGTTTGAATCTTGCTTGCCTCTAACACTTATCCCTTGTACACCTTATCCATGAATATCAGTATCTCTAAAATGCAGTAGAACTGATATCAAGCCCACTCCCCCTGCCTCATGCTTTATCCCCACTTTCCTAATACTTTAACCTGGGAGTTCCACAGTCTCCCTTGGTAAACTAGTCTAATGTCAAATTACTCTTCTGGTCATGATGTAATTTTCCTACAGGCAGGAACCTCATCTGCTGTGCTGCACTGTGTCTTCAAAACCTAAAAAGCGCTTGGTACAATAAACAATGGTTGAATTAATGACTGTCAGGAATGCCTACTCTGCCTCCAGTTTCACCTCTGCTACAAACGAACTATAAGTAACCTCAAGCAAGTTATCCGAGGTGTCTTGGCTACAGTTTCTTTATCTCCAAAACAAAGTGTTTGCTGCAAAAGATTTCGGTTCTCTAAGACATTCTTTCTCAGTTAGAAGATTATTTTGATTTCTAGTTCTTTCCTCTGCTGAACTTTTATCATTTCGGGCACATCTCATATCAAAAAGACATCCTGCAGTGTTTGAGAATATAGGTTTCCAAATCAGACTGTTTGGGTCTGCATCCCTGCCCTCCCACTAGCTTTGGGATTTGGGGCAACTCTTTGACCTGCTGAGCCTGTTTCCTTATCTGTAAAATGGAAATAATAATCATAATACTCCAAGGAGCTGGTAGGATGAGTAATGACTAAATTCATGTAAAGAATTGTAAAAGTGTATGATAAATGGTAGGCATACAAAAACATTCACCATAATTATATGACTGTCTTTCATTCCCATGTTTTGAATTTAAATAACTAACAGTGGCTGGCATTTGGGACTTCCAAACAGCATTCCTGTTTTAATTTCAACCTTCTTTCTTTTTGATCAATGGTAGTCTAAATTCTACATATAGTAACCTAACTGAAGAGCAAGTATAAGGATAATTTAAAACATCCGGGGTGCAATATCCATCTTATTTATCGGGAATATGATTAATAGCATCTTAAAAAATCACCGTATATGTGTCCTTATGCTGATCCTAAGCCACAATCTAAGGACTTCAACTAGCGTCAGTCCATCTTTACCTCCGCATCTTGATTCTCACTGGGAAGATCTTTATCCCCTATATTTAAGATCAGTTTTATTGTTTTCTTCATTAAAATATTAGGAGTGAAGAAACATTGACAAAATCACATCATTTGTTCTTAAAGTTTTCATTGTCACTATTATTGATCTTGCTAAAGCCGTAGAACCAGAAGATAATTTTCCCTTTGGTGGAACTTGGTCATTTTGCTATTTTGAACGGAGTTTATGAGACTGAAGTTGAAAGAGCTGTGAACTATAGATAACCCATATGTTCCTTAATGGTTGTTACATTATTATTTTTCTCACAATTATAAAAAAAAAAAAACCCACAGATTTATTTGGAAAGACTCCGAACAATGAAATAAATACAGTACTGATTTCAAATGCAAATGTCATGTCATTTCTAAATGACTCAACCTTCAAAAGACAATGATAAATCAACCAGATAATTTCTGGGTGTCAAAGAGTTTTAAAGGTGATAGCTAGTAAATTGAAGTACACATCAAAGTTTCTCAAATAAAAATGTTAAATATAAGTTACTTCTTCATACATATCTAATACCTGTCAAGTTAGGGGGAAAATAATCTGTCCCACCTCCACCCATTAACTGAACAGATCACAGATATAACCGGCATCTCTTCACCTCCCAGGAAGTGGCCCCAAGGTAGAGTGGCAGCATCATAGTTCCAGCTGCGTGGGAGTGTCACTAAGTCCTAGCCCCATCAACCACGGGAGGTTTGCAGCATTTCCAAATGCAAGTGGCAATGCCCAGGACACAGTCAGAATGCCAGATTCAAAAGGCTTTTCTAGATCTGTCAAGGCTCTGGGCTGTTGGATACTAGCACACTGGTCATCTCAGCCAGAAAGGACAAGGAGAGATTTGTGAATATATGCACACACACCCATGGAAATGCATTTGGCGTTGGATTCTCTAAAATGCTGAACTTCCTGCACTCAAGCAGGCAGGGTCTTGAATTTTAAGGTGTGGGTGTTCAAGTTAATGACAATACCTATTTTTCACCAGCTCTTGACGCCTGAGCCCCCCACCGAGGTTACATGTGTCTTACATATTTTGAAGAGAGATTGATGCTACCTGTTGTTAATTTATGAAGTGAGTGGGCTGAGAATCAAGGAGGTGGAAAAATCGTGTGACATGCAAATGATTTTTCCTCCCCCTATGGATCAGAACCTTAATCATACAATAAATATTCTTATTCACCATGTGGCTGATGCAGGTGATCTCAACTTCACAAGGGCATGTAAAATCCAATCTTCTGTTCTCCATTCCCAAGTGAAGAGGAGCTTGAGTAAACTTAGTGCCTTTCCTTTGGAATGTATGTTTAGCCACATTGCCAGGTAAACAGCAAAGCTGGGAATTCAAGGGGAGCAGCCCCCATTACTTGTTAGCACCCATCTCCTTTCTTAAGCTGGAATCCATGTGCTGTGCCTTTAAGGCAGGGGGGCTTGCTGGCAACTCCTCTCCAGCAGTGAGTCAGACTCTGCAGGCTCAGACAAATGGAATCTCCCCCTGAGAGCCCACAGCCTTCCACGAGAAAAGAGATCAGAGGGCCTGAGGGGACTCGCCCCCCTCCAACTGACCTCCCAGCTCTGAGGCCACAAGTATTCTTTCCTGACAGAGGGCCAGAACATCCTAAAAGCCTGTGAAAATTTAAAAGTGGTATTTTCCCTGCCCCCATCAGCTAGGACCACCTAGAAGAATATAGATGTGGACTAACGCCAGCTTCAGGGGGAGGGCACCAAGCCAACTCTCAGCCTTTCCACAATACCTAAACCACACACATGCACACATACTCATACACATCCATACTATAAATTATTGTCTTGGATTTGGTGAAAACAATGTTTCAAGACGGGTGAGAAGAGAAATTGTGGGAGGGACTACAATTCTAACCCCCAACTGTGTGTGTGTTTGTGTGTGTGTGTGTGTGTGTGTGTGTGTGTGTGAGAAAGAGACTGTTACATCTAAAAGCTGTAACTTTTAAGAACTTCTTAGACTGTATTTTGTAGCAGCATAACTTGCTTTAGTTAATCTTACTAACCTAGCAACAAACTGATCCACTGATCAAACATCATAGACAATATATGGGGGTTAGGGGCAGATAGGAGAAGAGAAAGGAAAGGAGGCAGGGAGAGAAGGAGGGAGGGAGGGGGAAGGAGAGAGGAGGGGAGGGAAGGAGGAGGAGGAGGAGGAAGGAGGAGGAGGGAGCCAGGGAGAAAGGAAGAGGGAAGAGAAACAGGGACATGGCAGGAGAGGGGAGAGAGGGAGGGGGAGAAACAAGATGATAAACTGAAATCAAAACAAAGTTCCTTCTCCCTTCCTCCCACACTTCCACAATTTTTAGCAACTTCCAACCCTGCTAACATTCCCAAGAGCAATTTTAAAGAAATGCTCAAGAGGCCCACAAAACTCCATGCTTGGACATACTGGAAACTTTCTGAGATAATTGCCCCAGTCCTGGATGGCAGCTCTTAGACTGAGCCTTCTAGGAGGGTTGTGACCAGAATGCTGCTTTTTAAAAGAGCTCTGTAGCTCCAAGGAGCTGTTCTTTCTTCCTCCTGAGCCCCCAGAAGAGGGGGTGGGGTAAACTGGGCCATTTCTACCCAAGGCTGCAAGCTCAGGCTTTTCAGTGGAATTCACCTCTCCACCCCTGCACTAGCTAGGGAAAACATCACATGCTTTTGTTTATAAATGTTTCGGTCCTGTTTGTTCAAATGTGCATAAATATAAGAAAGAAACCAAAAGGAATAGCTCCTTTATTATTTATTTATTTATTTTTGCTTTTGAGGGCCACATCAGTGGCATATGGAGGTTCCCAGGCTAGGGGGTTTAACCTGAACTACAGCAGCTGACCTACGCCACAGCCATAGCAATGCCAGATCCAAGCCGAATCTGTGACCTACACCACAGCTCACGGCAACACTGGATCCTCAGAATAGCTCCTTTAAAAACAAAGAAACAGTTGATGACAACACAGATTAAGTGAAATAGGACTTTATTTTGCTCATCAAGTTGAGGAAATAGGACGGATTACTTACAAAAGTAAAAAGTCTCCCTAAAAGCAGAAATTAAAGTTAAGCTTTGCTTTATAACATTTTGGTGGAGTACTAGCTTGTAAACTAGTATTGATAGTTATTGGTGCATGTTCTGTAATATTATTTTGACAATTTTGAAACATTAAGATGTTAGTTAAAGATCTGCCAATAATTCATTCTTAAAGAATGCAATTCAAGAAATTGTAACATTAAACAACTTTTAGGTTTATTGTAATAGTGTAACCTTTAGTTAATCTTATTAACCCAGCAATAAATTTATCCACTGATCAAACATATTAGATAATAATATGAGAAGATTCAGACACCATTGCATGAAATACCTTTTTCCATCCCCCTCACATTCAATCTATGTGTATCTTCTGCCCTAAAGTAAGTCTCTTGTAGGCAGTGTATTGTGCTCTTGTCTTTTTATCCAATATGCCATTCTATGTTTTTTGATGTGATATATATTATTCAATGGAATATTACTCAGCCATTAAAAAGAATGAAATAATGTCATTTGAAGAAATGTTGCTAGACCTATAAATTATCATACTAAGTAAAGTAAGTAAGAAAGAAAAAGATAAATATCATATATATCACTTATATGTGGAATCTAAAGTGTGGCACAAATGAACTTGTCTACAAAACAGAAATAGACTCACAGACATAGAGAATAGACTTGTGGTTGCCAAGGGGTGGGGGGAAGGATTGGGAGTTTGGAATTAACAGATGCAAACTATTATAAATAGAACAGATAAACAAATAAGTCCTACTGTGTAGAACAGGGAAGTATATTCAATATCCTGCGATAAACCATAATGGAAAAGAATACAAAAAAGAATATATATACACACACATACAACACACACACACACACACACATATATAACTGAATCACTTTTCTCTAGGGCAGGAATTAACACAACACTGCAAATCAACTACACTTCATTTTTTTTTAAAGCTTAAAAAAGGAAGAAAGAGAAAGGAAGAAAGAAAGAAAAAGAAAGAAAGAAAGAAAGAAAGAAGAATGGCAATGAACTATTGGTTTTATTTCCATCCTTAACAGATTTCCATGGGCTTCCTTTCTCCAACAAATTCATTCCCCTTAAATTTAAAGCTTGATGGTCTGATTATATTTTTTTTTCTTTTTCTTTCTTTCTTCCTCCCTTCCTCCTTTCCCTCTCTCTCCCTCCCTTCCTTCCTTCCTTTTCTTTCTTTCTTCCTTTCTTTTTCTTTTTTCCCTTCCTTCCTTCCTTCTTTTCTTTCTTCCTTCCTTCCTTCCCTCCCTCCCTCCCTCCTCTTCCTCCTTCTTCTTTCTTTTTCTTTCTTTCTTTCTTTCTTTCTTTCTTCTTTATTTCTTTCTTTTTCTTCTTTCTTCTCGTTCTTCTTTTCTTTCTTTTCTTTTTTTTTTTCTTTTTCTTTCTTTCTTTCTCTCTTTCTTTCTCTTTCCCCCCTCCTACAAATGTCCTTATGCACTTGGAGTCAGCAGAATCCATCTATCTCCTTGCAGCTCCCCTCCTATTATTTCCCTTTTCTGGTATGACCCCACTCCCTACACTCTGCCCATTATAATCCTACTCCTCCTTCAAAGTCTAAAAAATACTGTCATCTATTTAAATTCTTCCAACTCTGTTTTCAGATATAGATGGTCAATGAATGCCCTCCTTTGTGGCTTCCCTATTCATTACCATATCCTGACATTTCCTGTGTCCTATTCATTATCACACCCACCCCTCCACCCACAATACCTAGCATAACACACCCCTGTGTTTAAAAAAAAAAAAAAAAAGTAATTCCCTAATCCTCCCCTCTGTAAGTGGGCCAGACAGAAAACACTATATAACAATTAAAAAAATTTTTTTTTCAATTATCTGCTCACATCAGCCAATGAAGTTTCTTTTAGTGTAACCAGTTATCATCAGCATGTGATACAAACAAAGCAGAACAGAACGCTAGGTCTCAACTAGACAGAGCTGTCAAGTAAAATGAGCAACTCGAGTAATCATATCAAGACAGATTCCCAGAAACCCTCCTCACCCTAGGTCTCCAGATTACCATCACACGGTTAAACTCTGGAGTGGTGCCTTGGAAAATTGAATTGACCAAATGTGTGCATTTGTCTGATTTGGTTTGCGTAATCAATACAAAACAAGTTTACTACAAGGAGCAAAAATGCTCTTGTCCATTCCTCTAAAAATCCTAGACCTTAATCTGTTTTCATAGAATCAGCTACTTGAAGTCTTCTTTATTTTTCATAGTCTTCCACTTAACTTATGAAGCACTCCACCAAGTTGCCAAAAGGTAGCTATTAATTTACTCACAGGAACTGAGCTGATTTTCCCTAAATTGAACATTGCCTTCACAACCCTATTGTATGCTTTTCAAAAGAAAAAGACAAAACAAACAAACAAAAACTATATTTGCTGAAAGGGTTGAGGACTTTTATGAAACATTTCAACTGATTTGTCAGGAAAAACTATGCAGTATAGCTGTTCTCTACCCCCAAAGCTGGCCTCTCAGATTTTTTTTTTCCAGAGCCTTTCTTCCAACGTCTCTCCCGCCTGCCTCCAGGCATACTTTCTGTCTCTGTTATTGCTCTTTCTTGCTTTCTCTTGGCCTGCACCCTTTCTCTCCAGGCTCCTTGCTAGTGTGTCACAGAGGTAGGAGGAAGGGGTGTGAGCATACTCTGGCACACACCCATATCCTTAATGAACTTGAGAAGCATTCACTAATCACTCAAATGCAACCAAAACAATAAACACAGAAGAGACACAGAAACACATTTTCCAAACAACTCAAAACAGCCCATAAATTATCCTGCCCTTTATGAGGTTAAAAAAAAAAAAAGTAGACTGGGGAAAAATAACATATACCTCAGAAATGCCTACCAGATATAAATCAATGTGTTTCAGAAGTTTAGATTTTCTGGCATAAAACTCAGAACTTGGAGTTCACTTTCCACATTCTTAACCAAACAAACACCAAATCTAAGAGAATTTTACTTAAACTAAGAACAATTTTATGGATTTAGATATTCTTCCTCATCCGTATTAATTGTTTTGTGTTCTTTCTCAGGAGGAAATTAAGAAAATAAATCATACACAATCCTCAGCCTTTCAAAAATGAAAATGAAAATGCTTGATTCAGAAGTTTAAGTGATAGGTTGGTTGAAGGTAGAAAGGTAGGGGTTCAAATGTGATGGTTGTCTCCCCTGAGAGTTGATAGGTTTTATTGGTCCTCACAAGTATCGAGAGTATCACAGAAGTACCCAAAGCTATAGAACAGAGCCAGGTGACAAGTGTGGTATCTTCTACATAAAATGTAATCTATTTATCTACCTATCCTCCATGCTTTTACATTTTTATTCAACTCAATATTTATTCAGTGCTTATAACATTCTAGGCAGTGTTTGGGTTTTGGAGACATGGCAAAGAACAAAACAAAGTCTTGGGCCACCTGAACCTTACCTTCCAGTGGGAGAAGACAGATAAAGGAGAGAGACAGATAAATGCTTTGGCAGATGCTAATAAGACAGTGGGAGCAGTTGTTGCTTTACATGGGCTAGTTTGAAAAGCCCTGAGTGAGAAAATGTCATTCGAGCAGAGACCTGAAGGGAGTGAATGAGTAAGCATGTAGATAACTGTGGGAAGCCTATTAGCCAGAAGGACCAGTAAGTGCAAAGGTCCTGAGGTAGAAGCATGGCTAGTATTTTTCAGAAACAGCAAGAGGACCAGTGAGGCTGGAGCAGAGTGACTGAGAGGAAGAGGATATGTGATAAGAAAGGTCAAAGGGAAGAGAGTGCACATCCTACAGAGGCCTATCAGCAAATAAATAGACTTTGGACTTGACTATGGATGGGAAGCTCCAGGATGGCTTTGAGTAAGGAAGGGATATATTGGGGAGTTCCCGTCGTGGTGCAGTGGTTAACAAATCTGACTAGGAACCATGAGGTTGCAGGTTCGATCCCTGCCCTTGTTCAGTGGGTTGACGATCCGCATTGCCGTGAGCTGTGGTGTAGGTTGCAGATGCAGCTCAGATCCTGCATTGCTGTGGCTCCGATTGGACCCCTAGCCTGGGAACCTCCATATGCCACAGGAGTGGCCCAAGAAATGGCAAAAAGACAAAAAAAAAAAGGAAAGGATATAACCTTAAATATTTCAAAAGGAGCATCTGGCTGCTCTATGTAAAACACACTAGAACAGTAGTGATAAAGGTGGTAAATAAGTAATGATGTACCTTGAAAATAGAGCTGGCAGTACTGGTGCAGTGGATGGAAAGGGGCAGTGAGAGAAAGAAAAGATAACTCCAAGGTTCTTGGCCTGAGCAACTGGAGAGAGATTTGCCATTTACTACAATTCAGGATACACTGGAGTTGGGAGAAAGGTCTCTTTCTTCCTTCCTTTTCTTATTTTTTAAATGAGAAAAATTGTGCCACAATTGTATCCTGATGGAAATGATCCAATAGATTAAAAAAAAGAAATGATAATGCTACAGAATAAGGAAACAATTGTAAAGTGATGTCCTTGAGGAGGGAGAAGAGATAGGAGTAACTCTGATTAAGAAGCAGAGAGGAGTGAAAACAGAGCTGCAGGTGGGTTAAGAGAGGTGACGGTGGGAAGACATACACACTTTGTCCCATTTGGTTCTGTTTTTTCAGGTCTTCAATGAAGAGTTAGGATACGGCATGTTCCCCATTAGCCTTCTTGCTTTGCCCCGAGCAAGCCCCCACCTCTACACCATCATCCAGACCCTCCACTGTACCCTCTGGAATTGCTCATCCATAACCAGCAAGCCCTCCCCCTGCCAGTTATTCAATGTTTTCTCTCAGCCCACACCTCCCCTTCTACACTTGGATCTACATTGCTGGGGCTGAGAGATTGCAAACATATTTTTGCAGGCCCCCTGCCAGCTGGCTTCCTTCTGCCAGTAGGAGATAGTGGAGAACAGAAGGTGGGAGGGAGGGAGCAGTGTCTTGCTTCTGGCTCTGATGGTATGATAGTTGTTGGCAATTGTGATAGTGGCAAGAGGAATCAGGGAGTTTATCCCAGCTTTTCCAGTAGCAGAGCGGTAAGGGCTGGTTTACAGGCATTAGCAGCTTCTGATCTTTGAGAATCTGCTTCCCCCTTTATACCCCTTCAACCATCTCACCTCTCTCCTTTTGTTCTTTCAATCCTGCCAAAACTTTGTAACCAACTCCATGAATTAAATTCCCACAGTATGAAAGACATACATACATTCCCACAGTCAATACAATCAACCCCTTTTTCAAGGGTTTCCTCCATCTTCTTGCCTTAATTAAAATGTATCTCCTCAATGACACTGTTTTCTCTGCAACACACTCATAGGTCACTATTTATTATCTCATAACCACCCCCACATTCTAGGGCCATGAGGTAGTGGGCCATGCAGGGAAAGAGCCATGTCTCCCCATTGCTGCATTCAGACCATTGTTCTCCTACCTGTCTTCTCAAATCCTGCTCATTTAGAACAATTCCATTTGACTTTACTAATCTTTAACCATCCCATCTTTACCCAAGCCACCACCTGGTTATTCCCTTTCTTTATTCAAAGGTTCTGGCAATCCAACCCCACACTTGGTCTTTATCCAAGCCCTGTCGAAGCCTGAATGATGTCGGTGTCTACGTGGATGACCAGCTGACCCATTCAACATCCTAAGCTTTCAGCATCTTGGCCTCATCCAGGTTCTTCTGCATTCCATTTAGTCCCTCTTCCATATCATCACCTTCTTTTTACCTGTTTCATAACCAAAATCAAACTCTCTTTTCATCATGTAACTCCAGAAAAACCCCAAAAGGAGTGGCCCAACTCTTTCTCCACTCCTGTACCTGAGTAGCTAAATAGAGCTAGGGGGAAAAAAATCACATATAATATGGCAGATTGGTTACCTCTTTTGTAATTTCAAAAGCCCCATCTCAAACAGGCTGTGAACTTAAGCCTATCTCAGTATTTACCTCTGGTCTATACTTTCCAACTTTCTTTAATGACTTCTTCAAAAATAAGTTTTGAAATTCAATCTTTAACCCAACCTTCAGGACCTTTGTTCTCAGAGCACGATTATCTTATGTTAATTCCTAGAGAAAACAGGTGCCATAATAGGTAGGGTCTCTCATCAACTTCTTGATAACCAATGCACAAACTCATCTATACCTGCCAATCATTATTACTTCCTTTCTGTCACAGTGTAAATATGGAACCATCCCACAAACTTATTTTAGGCAAATCTCCACTTTTGCTTTAATTCTCTCTCTTCACAAATTCTCAGATACCTACCACCCTGTGTTAATGTTTCTCCCTGTTTTTCATCTGGAGTCTTCCCAGTAACTTCTCTTTTCCTTCTTTTTTAAATTGAAGTAAAATTCATGTAACATAAAATTAACTATTTTAAAGTGTGCAAATGAGTGACATTTGGTACATTCACAATGTTGGATAACCATTACCTAGTTCCAAATATTTCATCAGCTCAAAAGGAAACCCCATAACAATTAAGCAGTTATTCCCCATTTCCCCTTCCCCACAGCCTCTGAAAACCACTAATCTGCTTTATAGCTCTATGAATGTATTTATTCTGCATGTGTCATATAAACGGAATCAAACAACATGTGACATTTTGTGTGTGACTTTTTGCACTCAGCATAATATTTTCAAAGTACACATATTGTAGTAAATATAAGTACTTAATTCCTTTTTATGGCTGAATAAAATTCTTTGTAGTGATATACCACATTGATATATTTCAATATAGCCATTCAACCCAATATAACCATTTGGGTTGCTTCCACATTTTGGCAACTGTAAACAGTGCTGCTATGAACATTTGTGTACAAGCATTTGTTTAAACACCTATTTTCAATTTTTTTTGGATATATACCTAGGAGTGGAATTACTGGGTCATGTGGTAATTCAATGTTTAACTTTTTGAGGACTTACAAACCATTTTCCACAGTGGCTTCTTGTCAATTTTTTAAAATACTCATGTCTATCCAATTAAAAAAAATCTTAAGCCTTTGTCCTTCTTCAGCTACTTGATCTTTCTTTTACCTCCTCTTAGAGCAACTTCCTGGAAAAAGTAGTTTATAGGCTCATCCTTTCTTCCCCCAGTCATAAAATGTTGCACTCCTCTAAATCCAGTCCTAAACCTTTTTCTTTTCTTTTTTCTATATTGTTTTCCCCATTGATTCTGGCATCCCTCCATTCTGTTTTCCAAACTAAGCCAGTGTGACCTTTTAAAAACGCAAATCTGATCATGCAACCCTTATATCCAACAATCAAGAGGTTTACAGTGCTCTTAGGTGAGACACAAACCCCTAACCCACTTGACCCTGCAAGGCCTCACTCCTCTTCCTCTCTGGCCATTCCTCTCCCCAGGTACACTGTCGTACTAGGAACACAGCCATGTGCCCTCCTGTCCACCATATGCCTTTGTTCTCACCATGTTCTCCTCCTGGACTATAATTTCTCTACCCTCTTACCTTGACTTGCTAATTTCCATTCTTCATATTTCTGTTCATTTCAGTGGAGCCATCCTTAACCTTCATGATTTGGTAAAGATCCCATCAGTTCTTATAGCACTGTTGATTCAGTTCAAGCTGCTACTACAAAAATTTGGAAATAAATATATAAATGTTGAAGTAAACCAAACCCACAGTATTAATTTGGGAGCCATATAGAGACACAATCTGTGTATACTTGGTATTTTTATATTTTTAATGCATAAGAGGATGTGGCATATTGGAGTATCCAATGAATTAGTTCTATGATTTCTATTTAAAATGTATAATTAGATAATTTATTAAACTTTGTATTATAACTTCAAAGGCATAAGATAATTTTACTGAATTCATAAATAGCATCAAGGAGTTAAAAAGAACTTAAATTTCATCATTTTTGGAAGTTTATTAATTGGATTTCTTAAAATTTACTTAAGTACTTAGATTTTACTTGCTAAGCAGATAGTTTAGAATCTTGAAAAAGACAAGTATTTTAAATTTATAAATTAAATTTAAAATGTTTAAACATAAACAATCTTAATTAAGTGGGTTTAAAGACCCCTTGAAAGTGGTTGTTGAAATATGCTCCTTTTTTTTTTTTTTTTTTTTTTTGCTTTTTAGGGCCGCACTCACGGCATATGGAGGTTCCCAGGCTAGGGGTCAAATCAGAGCTACAGCCACTGGCCTACATCACAGCCATGGCAACTCGGGATCTGAGCCACATCTGCAACCTACACCACAGCTCATGGCAATGCTGGATCCCTAACCCATTGAGCAAGGCCAGGGATTGAACCCGCAACCTCATGGTTACTAGTCAGATTTGTTTCTGCTGCACCGCAACGGGAACTCCTATGCTAAATTTTTAATATGATAAAAAAGATTTCTAAGTTGAAGGTAAAAGAATGAGGAAAAATTAAGTTGGATCTGTAACATATATATTAATATGGAAATCCAAAATAATCACAAACAGTCCTTTCTGTGCATAGAAGCTGCCTTCAAGGACACTAGGAAAACTTCCTATTAATAGATACATGTTTTTAAAGACTTAAGACAATGAATCCTAAGTATTTGAGGATTTTTTCATTAAATAATGTGGGTTCAGAGCATTCCTGGAGCAAAACAATGTCATGATCACATTTGGGTTTCATGAAATAATTCAGATGACAGAGAAATGTCCTTTCCTTCTTTTCTGTCAGGTGAATTCTACTCAATTCTTCAAGCACCAAATCCAAGGTCACCTCCTCCTTGAAATCCAAATGGATACACAAGTCCAGGCAGCATGGGAGCTTTTTCTCTGTACACTGTTGTACTTTCTTAATCTTGTACTATGACAATTTCATTTTATTGAGGCTATTTGTCTCTGTCTCCTCTAGGAAACCATGAGGTAATATTATCTTATTCACTTTTAGATTTTTTGTGCCTAACGTGGAGCCAGATATATCATAGTCAACAATGTATATTCCAATTGGATATAATGCAACTGAAATAAAAATTTAGAACATGATTCTGAATTCAGTACAAGCCCGAGCAAAAGCATAGAGGCAATCTCCCCTCTCCTCCTGCTTTCAAATTTTTATTGCGATTATAATTAAATAAATGGCAAGTCATAATGATGAATTATTTGTGTCGAAGATACATCTAGCACTTCAGAAAAAGAACTGGCTCTTCCAACGTTTCCTATCAACAGGTTTTGGGCCGTGTACTCACTTGCAAATGATTACACATTCGCAAGGAAGAAATGTGTTTTGGTTGGGAAAAGTCCCAGCAGGCCCATTGGGTGGGCATTTGATTCCTTGATAAAAAGCCAAGTCCTGCTGTCTGAAAAGGAGGAAATTAGAAAAGGGGCAAAGGACCATTTGCTTCAGGGCCTGAAATAACACCAATTTCAGCAAGAACTATGAGCAGCAAGATAGCTGAATTAAACAGTGGAGAAAAATTGCTGTCTAAGACTTCTTTAGCTATAAAGGAACTTAGAAAATAACGTCAAGATAATTTCCCAGCCCACAACAATATATTTTGACCAAGAATATATTGACAGGCAATTTAGCAAGATGTTTTAGAGGACTTTAACATAGTAAAATATAAAATCTTTTTAGATCCAGGAGAGATAAATAAATATCAATCCAACAACAACAAAAATCTTTAACATAACTTTTGATCTTGAAATTTTATTTCGTGTGAGTTATTTCCTTTGTATATATATATGAATATGTCTCTTTATTTCCCTTTCTTTCTCTCCCTCTTCTTATCCCTCTTTCTCCCCCCATCCCTTCTCTCTCCCCCCATAATTATACTGTAAAAATCAAGCCAGCAGGAACTGCTTCTTAACATTTAATCATTATCCACCCTGGCTGTTGTAAATTTTTTTCTTATCTTATTATGGAGAAATTTTTCTTTCTATTGCCTATACTTCTCTCCAGCACATTAATTATCTTTCTAGTGACAAGCCCCTAATCCATTTTTTTCCTGTGAAATCTGTAGCACTTAATGAAGATTATTCTCACTTTGTAAAGGCTTTAGAAGGGACTTTTCAGGTCCTGTCTAAATGAAGGCCTCTTAAGTCATATGATGAGCTGAGATTGGAGCCCTGTTCTCTCAGATTTGATTAGCAGGTCCCGTTGGCTTGCTACTACTTTTCTCAGCTCTGTGATTTTTGTAAGAAAAAAAAGCAAAAAGAAAAACAAGAGTAGCTATCTGGATAATAGCAGGAACAAGTCAGAGAGGGGAACATTCACCTGCCATATGCACTATAACTGAATACAGTCATTAGCTACAGATGCCTGGTAATTTGAAATGGGGGCCTTTCTGCCTCTTATCCTAGGTAGTCTCAGAATTGAGACCAGTATGTATAAATAAGAGTCTATTCATATTCTACCGGGGCTTAGAATTAGGGATCCTAGCATGTGGTTTTCCCTTCCTGTATCTTCATGACCTTTCTGCCTTTTAAACAATCAGTACTTCCTGATTATGGTATGCTTAGGTCTGCTTTCACTATTCTCCTTCAAGAAGAAAAAAAACATATAATGCATTAAGTCCCAATTCTGAGAAAACAGGGTCCAGGTCTAAAAAGCCGATGTCATTGTGATTGCCACCAAGGAGTTCTGATGATGTGCTTGCCATCTTCCCTCACACTTTGGGGGAAAGCCATAGACCAGCCTTATGCCGTCAAAAACATACACACCTTACAAGATACTAATTACATTTGGAGTTTCCAATATTCAAATGTTCCCCCAAATTAGTGACAAGCACATGCCCAGGGGTCTTTTAATCAGAGCTATACATCTGGTAATTTATGGACTACCTGTGTCTGGGATGGTTAAATCAATGTCTAGGAACAAGATATCATGATTCTGAAATAAATCTAAAGAATAGAGAGTAAGAAATGACATTTATCAAGTGTACTAAAGTGCTCCTTTCACTAGTTCTTTGAATTATCATAACAAACCTACGAGGAAGATTTTTTTTATTACAGTTACCATGTTAAATGCATATGGGAAATAAGTTGTAAATTTCTGCTAACTTGCCCAAAGTCACGGGTTTTGGAGATGCAAAAGTTGAGTTTCTAAGCTAGGATTTTATGTTAGAGCTTCTACTCATTAATCACCACCTCTTCTCCATCAGGGTCCTATTATCCCAGACCCCTAATTTTACCAGAGACCAAGGAGAGCTTTGCCTACATGCCTGCTTCCAAGTCTTATAGGAACCCCAGCCCAGACTATGGTAGAATCCCACTAGCCAACAGCAGGAAAAAGAGCAAAACTAGACTGCAAATCTTTTGTGACGTGGATGACGTATGACCCTGAAAACAAACACAGGAATATTGTATCCCATAAAAAGTCCTTCCTTAACCTGATGCCTTAAGGGAATCAAAATCCTAGAACAGAGCCTAAAACCTTTTGCCTTCCAACCTTCACAATACTATTCCTCTGCCTGGAAAATTCTCTTTTCTTTTCCACTCCCTGTTTCATCCCAACCTTGCATGGAAACCCTTATTTTTTGCTTCAGACTCAGCTTAAAACTTATTTCCTCCAAAAAAGCCTTCCCCAACCCCCTAGTCGAGGTGGGAAATACCCATTATGGGCTTCTTTCATCTCTATACTTGGCTTATTGTAATAATTATCATCATTTATCATGTTTTGTTTTATTGCCCTGCTTCCTTACTAGATTATAAGTCCTCTGAAAGTTGCAGAATCACATTTGTCTCATTGCCTAACACATAGTGGGCTCTACATACATAATTGTTGAATTAGAAAGTGAATGAACGAAGAAGTAACACATCTCTTGACAACATCCGGTATTAAACTCTGAAACACTTTTTTTTTTCTGCTTTTTAGGGCCACTCGCATGGCATATGGAGGTTCCCAGCTAGGGATCTAATCAGAGCTACAGCTGCCAGCCTACGCCACAGCCACAACAACGTGGGATCCAAGCCGCATCTGCGACCTACATCACAGCTCAAGGCAACACGGGATCCTTAACCCACTGAGAGAGGCCAGGGATCGAACCCACAACCTCATGGTTCCTAGTCAGATTCGCTTCCACTGCACCACGACAGGAACTCCTGAAATACTTCTTATACATACAAGATAGAAATGTCTGTTTTCTGAAAATCCTAAAAAGGCAAGATCAATGGTTATTTATCTAAGATGAGTTAACTGTCCTTTCTAAGTCCCTTCTAGTTTTATAATTTTTCTTATGTTTTTTTTTTAACAAAACCGCCAACACAATCTTTAGATTAATAATAACCCTGTTGTCATTGTTTCACCACTTCAGTGGATGAGTGCCTGCCTGAAATGGAGGTGAATAGCAGAACTGGCCTCCGTCTAATCAAGTGCTCAACAGCACTTGTCTCAAGGTGTGATGGCAACCCTTCCACTTCTCACCATTATCGCCAATAGATAAAAGAGGCAATAAAGAGATTTTTGTTAAGCAGAAGTCTTTAGTCTGTGTAGTTTTATTCTCACCACTGATTAATTTACCAATCTTACCTCTTTTGCTCTAGGGTATAGAGATTAAAAAAAGAAAAAAAGTTGAAGACCCATATTAGCTATGTGAATTGCTGCACAAGAATTTTACTATGTTCATTGAACAAAGATAACTAATTTATGACATGCTATTTTTAACAATTACCTCTGCCAGTACAACTGATTAATCTGCAATTTGTTTCAGAAATTGGAGCAACCAACTTAATGGATACTTTTAAACATAAAATATTCAATATACCCTTCTATACTATGTATAATTATTTTCCTGCGTGACCCAAATGTAAAACTCAACAGTTTTCCATTGAGTTTATAAACTGGAATAGTCAACAAAATCTAAAAATGAGGGGGGAAAGAGCATCATTCATTAACACAAAATACTCCTTCTAAATTCTCACATTCCCTGAAGAAGCACCTGAACCCATTTAATCTATGTTAGTTGAGAAAACTGAGGTACTGAGAAGCCAAAGAATTTTAGTAAGCTAACAAGAATTTTAATGTTTGCTCTTGACTATCTTGATCAACTAATACTAATTTGGAAGAGACACCATAAAGGACCTAGAAAATAAACTGAATTATGAAGTTTTCCACACAGATCCAGGGAAGCACACTGGACTGTGGGGTCTTCAAAAACAAACTATTGTCTTCCACCCTGCACTTTCAAACCAAAGTCTGGGATATAGGCAGCACTTTCTACATGTCAAATAAGTGAATCAATAAATGCTGGTGACATGCCTATTTTCTTGGATTGATGTTTAAGATTCTTAACAGAGTTTATGAGGCTCCTTAAGATCTCTGGAGTTCTTCAATTATTTCTGGAGTCCTCTCTCAACATCCTTCCCTTGCTGACTACCCTCCAGATAGACAGACCTTCTTGCACTTTTTCAAATGCATTTTGTATACTTTTGCCTTGAAAACTTCAAACATGACGTTCCCTCTAGCTGCTGCTGCTTAAATGACATTCCTCTGGGAAGTCCTACCTGGGGTTCAGGTTCCCTTTCTATGTATTCCAAACACATGCATTTCTCAGCCTCTGTACCTACCCCACCTCCTTGGCATTGCCCACTTTGCTCTGGGTCTCCCCCCAGTAGACTTCTGTTGAAGGCAGGGGCTATGCCTATTTAATATTAGTCAAATCTCTTTTGTTGCAAATGAGATAAAGGCCACTGAAACTCACCTAAGCTAAAAAGGGATTTAACAGCTATAGAGTCAGGCATTCCAGATTCTTATTTGAAGTTGTCAGATCTCTATTTTCCATCTATTTCTCACCTGTGCTTTGCTCTAAATGCTAGTCTTCTATCTCTGCCTCCCTTCATCTTCCATGTTCTATCTCTATTATCTCTTCATCTCTCTTTGATTTGTGCTTCTCTCCATATGTTAGTCTTCTTTCTCACTGCAGAGAACTTCCTCCATGTGTCTGGAAAGAAGGTTGTGTGTGGTTTGGCTATAAACAGCTCCAGATTACACCATCCCAATCATGGGAAAAGAGGCTTTCTCCCCTGACGTTCAAGTATAAAATCTGGGGGGAAGCACTGGATTTGGACCAGTGCTCTGGGATTGGGCTAATGCTTGGACCAATCACTGCAGCCAAGGGAAAGAAAAACTAAAATCAGGCCTGGGGTATATTCCCATCCTTGCATCCTGGGCCAGTGGGGTCATGTGACAAGCAGCACTATTAGAATTGGAACTGGAGAGGGACATTTTCTTCAAATGAAAAGAGGCACTGTTACTAAGAGAGAGGAGGAAGTGATGCCGTATGAACAAAACAATACAATTCTACCCACACTCGATTAACACTGTTTTTCCGGACCCTATCATTAAATTTGGCATATGGTTGCTGAATAATAAATATGTAGTGAATGAATGAATAAATTAACTTAGGAAAGGACCTGGAAAACAATATATTTGATGTGTTAATATTTGGAGTAGCGGAACTCATAACTGAGGATGAAAAAAAACCATAAGATACTTCTTGCAACAGCAAGTAAAAGAAAGCAACATATTGCTATGGCTAAAAAGCAAATTCTATGCTTGGTAAAAGATTTGCAAAAGCAGTGTACTTAAAGTCACATCACAAGAATATCTGGCAGAGGTTATATTTTGATGATTCCATCAGTCCTACCTGGAATCCTACTCCTAGACCCAGGTAAGCCTAATTATCAGTTGTGCCTACAAAACTCTCCCCTTTAAGCTCAGGTCTACCTTTTGATTGAGCCAATATGTATTCTAAGCAATGGGTATACCCTCAATTTTTATGGACTTTTACCTTACCACTGAGGCATTCTTATGACTTCAATGCCTTGGGCTGGATAATTATCTTTTATTTCATGTGAGACTCCATACACCTGTACCTTGACCCCACTCATCCTAGCCTTACCTATGTTTTCTTTCATATTTGGATCTAAGTAGTAGCATTCCCTCTTTGGTTTCCTACAAATTTCTTTGATCACTGAACTTTGGATAAGTTCATGTTTACTAGAATTCCTTCCACTGTCTCTTCCATTCCTGGATGGACTGAAATGGTAGACCTGGAAATCTGAACTGACTCACCTCATTTTACTCCATTCAGTTGGGTGTTTCCCCAGAAGTGATTTTCTTATCCTGGATCCTTTTTTACATGCTCACTGCTCACCGATGAGGAGCTCCTGGACACAAACCTTGTTTTCATCTATAGGTATACAGAGCCCTTTCCATTATGATCTATTTTCTGTCTACTCACTCCAATTGGGATAAATAATAATTTTTCAGAAACTCTGTTTCATTCTGAGCTTTTAGAATTAGTAAATAGAGATACATTAAATAATGACTTCTATTATATAATCTAACATTAGAAATCTACCACACAGGAAGAGCATCATTTAACATACCTATTAGTTCTCCTGGTAGGATGGCACATTGTGCTATTTGACTCTGAAAGGCCATCACAAAAAAAATTGTGGTCAGGTCAAATACTTCCTTGCTCCAGCAAAGAAAAACTTAAATGATTTACTACCCAGTGTTTTATCAAATATTAATTTCTTGAGTCTCATGAGGATACAGCACTAGCTTTCAATTATATCCTTAATATATAATTCCCAGAATATGCTCACTTCAAGACATATTTAAATGTCTGGCTGGCTCTTTGTATTTATACCATTCAATATACCATCCCTAGGGGCATATTTCTAAAATCGCAGAAACTTAATAGTTCCAAAACCTGAATGTTGATTGAGTTCTGTATTTCTCTGGTCTACACATTTGTGACAGAAAACCCAAAAAGTAACCACTAACCTAATTAATTGGAGTGGGGAACTGCTTCTCCCTTACCTGTCAAAATAATGATAATTTCAGTCACATATCAATTTGAATTTCCAAGAGAAAGAATAAGCCACCTCATTTTGCTTGCTATTTTTCCACATGGACATCTGAGAACTAGCAAACTATGTCTCCTACATTCATTTGATTTTATATTCTCAATCATGACAATTGGCATTCATCCATTAAGCAAACACTGGATGTCTAATGTATATCAGGACAATACTAAACACTGTATATAATATTTATATAATAGATCTATTTCACCACTAAAAAAGAAATGCCAAGAGAAATTTGGGTGACAGAGCTACACAGTTCCTTACTTTTAGATCTAAGAAACTCAACACACATTATTGTTGTCATGACTCAGATTCACACCATAAGTCCTGCACATGAAAATTCTGAGATGTTCAGATTCTAAAAATTAACCCATTAAAAAAAATTAGGCATGAGAGTACCAAAATAAAATTTCAGATCACTGTGTCAGCATTCTCAACATTTACTATTCCTAATTCCTTAACAAGGCATTTTAGATTTGACTGAAGAACTCTCAATTAATTTTATATAAAATGCTCATGGATGACTGAAGTATATAATAGAAGAGTAAACTTCAGTTAGTCTCCTTTGAACTACTGAAATGAAATGCAGGCACTGGGGACATTATCCTCCTCTGACATAGCCAGTAAGAGGTCCCCCAGACATAGGCACAGAGCATTCCCAAGGATTTCTCTATGGATTCACCAGGGGTAGGTAGCACACAGGACCTGACTCCTTTTGCTTTCTCTCCTTTTGGTTCAGTTGCTGCATATCTGTTAAATTGGGGGTTGGATGCAGGTAAAAAGGTTTAGTAGGGAGAGGACAAAAGTAAGAACTAAAATAAGGATTGAGATTACCTATGAATATAAGTTTTGCTTTTGCCATGACCACAAATAATAAAGAGGATATTTTAAAGGTTAATAATTACAGGCAACTCCACCCCCTTCGTCTTTGGTAAACAAGCAGTGAGATGGTGTAGTCTGCAATACTGTGGTTCTAAGGAATGAGCGCTAACGTGGCTTCCTCCTTCTTGGAACGAAACCTATGTCATTTGGAAAACCTTTATTCATTATGCAGAAGCTGAGACGCACAATATCCCAGCTGGTTTCAGAGACTAATGTTACCAACAGCCACGTCGCCTTCTCTCCCTTTTTCTTTCCCTCAGTCTTTCTTTCTTTTTTCTTTCTTCCTATGCTTATTTCCTCCCTTCCTTCCTTCCCCTCTTTCTTCTTTATTTATTCCTTTCTTCCTTCCAAATGAGTGGTTTCCAATTTCCCCTATTATTCTTCATTTCCACAGTTCGTGCTTAGGCAACTTTTTTTTTTTTTTGACATAATAACAAACAAACCTTACTAGAGACATTCAAGGACTAGGCTGTTTTTTTTTGTTTTTTCCTCCCCTATAAATTTGCATGGTGCAGTTAATATGGAAGTTACTAAATCCTTCTAGAAGAGCTGTTGCCACTGTTTTAGAGAGTTCTTTGCAGCAAGACAGGGCACGTGAGGGAGAGAGGCAGCATGAAGGCTCTGAAGAAGGACCACCAAGAACAATGCAGCTGGTTTTGACCAACCAAGATCAAAGACCTATGGTTTTTGGGTGGGGCTCCACCCTTGATTGGAGGAGGAAAATAAGAATATAATAAGGAATAGTTGATCAGAAATGAGAAGAAGCACCATAATTTTAAGACTATGTGTTTGTGTGTATTGGGGGGGGGCAATTATTTTTAAAAGGGTAGAGGAATTTTAAAATAAATAAAATTAAATTCTGAGTATAACGGAAAGCATACAAAATCCCAGGAATTTATAAGTAAAAGTGTTTCTCAGACTCTGTAACTACTCATGAGCTTTCAGCCCTCTTAAAAACCACCTTAGTAATAAGGAGGAAAACATTCTGAGTGTTGAGTTTCTATAGTGCAGTTTATACTGGTCCGCCTTCCTGGAAACACCAAGAGTAGTGACATACGATTTCAATTAGGTTCACAGTTCTGCAGCATATCTTCTCTACAAAATGGAAAAAGAACTAGAAGGTACCGATGTTACCAAAGACCTCTTGGCTTATCTTTGGGCATTTAAGTGCATTTTTCCTGATAGATTTTTCAGTAACTAGACACTCACATTCCAAAGGCTCAACAAAGCCTAATTTGGAACAATATATAACTGATAAATGAATGAAGGGAGACATTAGGACATGAGACACATAACAGGAAATTAGGTGTTGAATGGTTGAGTTCTGGAGAATCTTTGTTTCCATTTTCTAGGCTCTGCCCTGTGAAGAATGGTTTATCTCAATCTGACTTGCTTTTATTCTCAAAGAATCTTTGTGAGAATTTGTTGGGTTAAAACCTCAAAAACACTTTGAAAACCATACAAATATAAATTTCAAAACATTATGCCCTCAAGTACCAAAGTTGCATCAGCTGTAGCTTTTATACCTCTCAGCTACCATTCTTCTCTTCCTTGTTTCTAGTTCCATTTAAAAAAAGATAAAAGCAGAAAATATCATGCTTTGTAAAATCTTTTGTGCAGTATTTCTTGTTCGTCACATAAGCACATCACAGCAGCTATAAGTATTCACACACCTAGAAGATACTGCTTACCAAAATCATTTGCCTTAATTCCATATAGAAAGAGTCTTTACTGGTTAAGGCTATAGTTTTATAATTATGTTTAAATAGAGTCCACAAAGAAAAAAAAACGATTAATTAACTTGATAATTTAAATTGGTTATTATTCAGTATAATCCTTCATAAAGGAAAACATAAAATTCATCTTCCTCAGAGTTGAAAGAATTGAGCACATTAGACAGGAAAAAAAAAATCTTCCCTCCAAAAATCCTTTGAGCATTTACATTAAAATATTCAGATATCTATGATCTTCTGATCATTGTATTCATACATAACCAAACTCTAAATTTAACAAGAAGTTTTCAGACACTTGGGGACAAAAAAAACCTGTTGTGTCTATGCATTCTATTTTGTCTTTTTGCATAATTATCTAATGCTGAAAATAAATGTAAAGCTATGTGCCATGGAGCCATCCTCACACTAATCTAAACTCTGAAGCCTCTGTAGGATGGCTAGGCACATGAAGGGAACTATAGTAAGAAATACCTACATTACACTCAATGGGAATGGTGCCACACTACACAAAGCCAAAGGAGTTATACATCCAGTCACCAACTTGCACATGACTATGTTATACAATTTGATAAAGCATCATGACTATGAGAAAACTTTCCTCCCATAAAGAGAGAATTCTAAATCTGGACGACAACTCAGAGATCATCTACCACAATAGCCTCATTATATGGATGAGGAAACAAAGGCCCAAAGAATTCAGTTTTCTTTTTCAAGGCCTCCCAGTGATTTGGTGAGCCAGAGCAAACTGGGACCTGCAAAAATAAACAGGCTTTTAAATAAGACTTATTTCAGAAGGGTAACAGTTACCTTAGCAAGCATACTATGTTATGCTTTAATATTTCCTATAGGAGCTGAGTTTCCAGAAAAATGGGGTCTGTCTCCTTCACTGATAATAGACTTTCAAGCCCAAGTCTAACTGGTTTATTGGTGTCAAATTGATTACACAGAATTTTTAAAATTGTAAAGCCCAAAGGGCTTTATGGGATGTTTTGCTTAAACCCCTACATTTAGGGTGTAAAAACTGAGGCCTAAAGAGAATAAAAACATCATCCAGAACATGAAGAGAACCCATGGATTTGGACCTAAGATGTGTTCTTTCCACTCTGGAAGCACAGATGGTAATTTTCAAAGACTATCAGGGAAGACCTTGTTAAGAAGATGCCTTGTGAAGAAAGACTGGAAGGAGGAGAGGGAACGAGCCATGTTGGTATCCAGGAAAGAACTTTCCAGGCAGAGGAGTTTTCCACAA
This sequence comes from Phacochoerus africanus, assembly GCF_016906955.1. NCBI lineage: Eukaryota > Metazoa > Chordata > Mammalia > Artiodactyla > Suidae > Phacochoerus > Phacochoerus africanus. The sequence goes on from NC_062554.1 coordinate 73,423,093, forward strand.
ACAGCAAAGAGACCAGTGTTGCTAATGCTGTATGAGCCAGGTAGAGAGTAGTTGGAGGAAAGTTCAGGGAGGTAATAAAAGGGCAGATCTTATAGAGCTTCAGCATCCATTTTAAGAACTTTCACATTTACTCTGATTGAAATGGAGAGCTCCTTGAGGTTTCTGAGCAGAGGAGAGGTATGTCTTTATTTTTAAAGGATCAGTCTGGCTGCCATGTTCAGAATAGAATGAAGGCGGGGTGGGGTGGAGATTAAAGCAGAGAGACTACTCAAAGGCTCTTCCAATAAATTCAGGAAAGAAATGTGAAAGGCTCAGATCCAAGTGGTAGAATGAGGTGGCAAGAAAAGGTCATATTCTTTGTGTATTCTGCAACCTGACAGATTGAATGCAAGGGAAAGGGAAAAATCAAGGCTAACATCCAAGTTTCTGACCTGAGCAACTGGAAGAATGATGCTGTCATTAATTAAGATGACAAACCTGTGAGGGGAATAGATGGCTGGGGTAGATCAGGAGTCCCATTTGAGACATGTGAAGTTGGAGATGTCTATTACATAAAATGTGGATATATCAAGAGCATTGGTGGACATAACAAGTCTGGATTACAGGAGAAAATCTGGGCCAGACATGAAAATTTGGGAATTGTCAGTATATAGTTGGCACAGGTGGTACTTAAAGCTCTTTTCTTAAGCTAAACAGATACAAAAACAACATGTAATACATGCATTGCACTTGACTCTAATTCATTATCAATTTTAAAAAGCTAACAAAAATATAATGAAAGAATGAATAAAATCTTACAGAATTTCAGGCTCACTTTGTGATTGTGTTTCTTTGCTGATCCTAAATATCAGGAAGAACTGATTTACTAGATGAAACACATTCAGTCAACAAGATACCATGGGGTTGTCTTCTTATGATTTAACTAATTTCCTGACATGTATACATTAGATTGGTTTTATTGTTATAATTATTGTATCAAAGATGACCTCATCCTGAGTTATCACATAAATGGATGTTTTAGCTTGACATATAATTACAGTTTTCTTCACTTTTCGCGATCTGAGAAAATTAAGAGACCTAGCCTGAAATATTCAGAGACACTGGCTGCCTTACTGAGGATTGATCTAAGTAACACCTTTCCTTTTCCCTAAGAGAGCAATTCAGAAAATACACAAAAGTTTGGTTTCATGAGTATGTAATACCCATTAGCAAACAATATGAGGGTCAATTAATTAATCATTAAATTTTCCCTATTAAATATTTCGACATATCTCTATGGTAAAGTCACTAATGAAAGTCACATATGCTGAAGTTTTCATTTCCCTTGAGAGGGTACATATTAAAGTGTTTAAATTAGCCCTCCTTAAATATATTTAAATCACTCTCATCTAGAATATTTTAAATAAAACTTTCCATTTAGATTTAGGGATTCCCCTCTTTTGAAAAAAATGAGATGAGTCTAATTAATATCTATTCCTAGAAGGAAAATCTCCCTGCTGATTTCATTTTAAACTGATAAAATAATGAATAATTAGAACAGTGTCGAAGAAGATACTTAACATGCAAAGAATCTCTGGGAAAAAAATTAAGGTATGTTAGTTCCACTGCTAGACTCTTAAAAGTAAATTTTTGTGCTAAGGCAAGATTGGTAAACTTGTCTGCTTTCTCTGAAGATTCCTGCTTCCCCCCCACACACCCCACAAAAAAAAAAAAAAACCCAAAACCAAGAAACACCTGTACTGAAGATGTACTTAAAGAACTTAAAGAAGATGGGAGATCAGAAAACAATACTAAAGGAAACTCAAGTGGAGGGAGCTGTTGGATTTATTCTGTTTTGGCAGTGTAGAAAGGTAACTAAAAACAGAAAGGCATATGGAAGGGAAAAAATACAAAATTTACAAAAGGCATAAGCCATCCAAATATCCAAAATACACACTAAAAAAATCAAAACACTTCATGCACAGACCGTCATCAGTGAATAAACAATCTGTACATGACATGTGTTTCCCTTTTCTATTCTTATTGTGAGAGTCTCAACTGTCATGTATTAGTCATTCAGTCAACAAATATTTAGAAGTGCCTCCTCTATCCCTGCACTGTGCTAGGCACTGAGGATAAAGCAGGGAATGAGCTCATGGAGTTCCCATTCTAGCAGGAGAGATACACATTAGAGCAGGCAATTGAAGGGGGCCAAGAATTTCTAAAGAGAAACTTCAGTCTCCCCTTCCCTCCACCACTCTCTTATGTCATCATCTGTCACAAGTGGCTCTCTCGCTGCTGTCTTCCATTCTCCCTCTGCCTAGTAATTGCCACTTGATCATCCAAAGGAGTTCAGAATGCTCCTGCTCAGGCAGGGGAAGGTAAGCTCTTCATTTCCTGGATTATATTTGCATAAACTGCTCATACAAATATTTCAATTCATCTCATATACACCTAGCCTCTTCTATATAAAAGCCACTGGAAAGACCCCCCCCTCCAGGGGGTAGGGTGGGGGGACATGTTCTCTGATCTTATGAAGCTGACCCTCCTGAACAGAATCAGATATGAACATGAATTATTCTAACACAAGTCACCATAGGATAAAGCATCCAAAGACATTGTTTGGAGGAGTCTAGGTTAAGAAAGGAAGCATTCCATTAAAATCAAGAAAGACTAACCAAGTAAAGAATGATATCTGAGAGGGACCATAAACAGTGCTTAGGAGGCAGAGAAGCTAAAGGACAGTTCAATCTAGAGAGGAAAAGATAGCAAAATCACAGAAATGGAAGAATAAGGTGATATGAAGGGATGACAAACAGCTGGATGAACCAGGCATAGAAAGAACACTTTGTCCCTGTTTGTCTCATTGTGTGTTTGTGGGGGAGTGTTCACTGTGTATTTCTTGCTTATTGATGCCTCCATCATTTTCTCAAAAGTATGTAAGTGACAAAGTTCTGGCCTTGGACTCAGGAAACCTAGAATCCAATTCCAGACTGTGTGACTGTGGGTGAGTCATGCTGTCTTTTTGATATCGGGTTTCCTCTTCTGTGAAATGAAGAAGATAATCATATCTGAAAGAAATGTCCAGGGCTGCAATAAGATAACATATCTTTGAAAGCATTGCACACTATAAAGATTGTGAAAATGTTTAAGATCTTTCCTGGGACCTAATAGGTGTTCATAACAGGTTTTGTTGTTTCATAAACAACCACAGCCACAAGTCTTTATTTAATTCTGAGTTATCAGTTCTGCTTGACAGTTTCACCAGAGATCACTATGTCACAGCAAGATTGAGCCCACCATTACTTTTAAAAATATTTAGTCTTCACAAAATAATGATAGAGGTATCAACATCATCTGTAATATTTAACTGTATTTAATTTGGAGCTTGAGAGTTCTGTTAGGGAGAGATGGTATATCACTTTTATTAAAAAAAATCATAGCATCTAGCATGGTTGTTATCACTTTCTGCAGGATTATTACATTTTATGAAAGTTCAGGATAGCACTATAAATTCTTAAAATTAAGGAAGAGAAAAAGAAAGTGCAGAGGGGATAAAGGAATAGTTAAGAGGTTATGCTATTTCATTTTCTTTCCATGTCTGGAAGACATCTACTGGAAAATAACATGTGAAGTTCATGAATTGAGATAAGAAGCTTTATTGTTTTAAACTAGTATGTAGATGAAAACTTGAGATCTAGATTTAATAAAGACTCTATTTCTTAAATCCTCAATTTAAAAGTTTGAGTTTTTTTCCCTTAGAGTGGCATTTTTGTATGTAAAACTTATTGGAAACTCACAACTGCTTAAGAAAGTGTTTCATATTAGATGGTCTCTTTGAATTTCTATCATTAATATATGCAAACCAGTTTTCTTTTGAAACTCAAATCCAAATATTTCAATATCACATAATTCTAATGCTCCCTTATGTCCACAGCGGCAAGCAGATCTTACTAAAATGAATTTTAGCAATATTTTCTCTTTTGAGTAGTGCATTGAAAGAGGAGGCCCAAATATCAATGAAATAAATGGTATTTAATATGCATCATGTTTTTGGAGTTCCTTTCATGGCTCAGTGGTTAACAAATCCAACTAGGAACCATGAGGTTGTGGGTTCGAGCCGGGCCTTGCTCAGTGGGTTAAGGATCCGGCATTGCCGTGAGCTGCAGTGTAGGTTGCAGACACAGCTCAGATCCTGTGTTGCTGTGGCTCTGGCATAGGCCGGCAGCTGTAGCTCTGATTAGACCCCTAGCCTGGGAACCTCCATATGCTGAAGGAGCAGCCCTAGAAAAGACAAAAACAAACAAAAAAACAAAAAAAGCAATATGCATCATGTTTTCAAAAAGAGTACAAATAGTATTTGGTATGAGCAAACGAAAAAGTCACCTCCAAAACTGACTTTGCAACTCATACATGATGTAAGGACAACACTCTCACTGGCCTTGCAGTGACATCTAATGTGATGGGGGAAAAAATTCCACAGCAGGACATCCAGGAAAGAGCAGTGGTTTAGAAGCTAAGAACATGAGCAAGTCATCGAACTTCTTAGGACCTTGTTTCTTCCTTGAAAGGCTATACCTGGACAGACTTTTTAAAAGCAAAACAAGCAAGTGAACAAACAAGAAAGCATATGATTCTAATCATCATTTATTTTCCATTTATAAACAGTAAAGCTCAAGACCTCCACAACAAATTGTCTCAGAAAATTACAAGAAACAAAATCAGAAAAAAGTCAAAATGTAAGAACTGCAAGTTCTACTTCCCTCATCTTCTCTCTCCATTGCGCCCAGCCCTAGCAGGGGAGGGAGGGTGGAATGGAAGAGAACTGCTGGAGCAGACGATAAGAGAGTGCTGAAATGTCTTAGAAAGAAATAAAGCTATTTAGTTTGTCATGTTTGGTTCCAAATGGTAGTCATCCTTTAATGCGTCTCACTTGGCAGCCGCTGAGTCAGATGGGAACCTGTCTCTCTCCCAGATCAGATACAGCTCCTAAATTGTCTCCACAGTGAGTTCTCCCACCTCCATAACTCTCAGAGCACTTAACATATACTGACATGTTATTGCAGGCTATTTTTAAAGTATTAAACTTTCTTCTCAGATAGATTTCAAATCCCATTTTGAGGTACAAAGCATACTGCATACTTCTTTCATTTGAGGATCTTCTGAAGCCACAGTCCAGAGAGCAAGGCTTTCCATACAGTGGTCTTTATTAAATATTTGCTTATGAATTAATAAATTAATATAGTAGGGAGATTCTGCAACAGCACCCAGTGATCCCCACCTCCTGATATTTATGCCCTGGTACTGTCCTTTCCCCTTGATTGTGGGCTGGACTTAATGATTCTAATGACTAGAGTACAGGAAAAGTGATGGGCTATCATCTGCCAATATTAGGTTACAAAAAGAACATGACTTCCATCTTGCTTGCCATCTCTCACTCTTTCTCAGAGTCCGTAATCTAGGGGAAGAAAGTAGCCATATTGTGAATGGCCCTGTAGAGAAACCAACCCATATGGCAGGGAATGGATATCTCCAGGCAACAGCCATCATGATCAGGCCAACCAGCATGTGAGTGAACTTGGAAGTGGATTCTCCCCAAGTCGAGCCTTGGAATGACTTAGAGCCCAAGGCAACATTTTGATTGTAGCATTGTGAGAATCTGTGAATCACAGAACCTATGAGAATATAAAAGTTTGTTCTTTTAAGCCTCTAAGTTTGGGAGCAAGTTGTTACACAGCAATAGATAACTAACACAACTAACAAATCAATGAAAATATCCAAAGAAAACATTCAGGAGTGTCATATTCAGGAATGTGCAAGCTTCTTATATTGAAGGTATATTAGGAAAAAAATTTCATCCCCAATATTCTTTACCACCACCCCCTACGTATATACACATGAACTCTGGATTAAAATGAACCCTGAGGAGTTTCCACTGTGGCTCAGTGGGTTAATGATCCAGCATGTCTCTATGGAGGTGCCCCGGCCCGGCACAGTGGGTTAAGGATCTGCTGTTACTGTAGCTATGGCATAGGTTGCAGCTGTGGCTCAGATTGGATCCCTAGCCCAGGAGCTTCCTTATGCCCCAGGGGTAGCTGAAAAAGATGAATAAGTGAATGAACTGAATGAACAAAAATGAACCAAGAAATCATTCTTCGATAGTCATAATTTTCGGTCATTCCGTAACTATTGCCATGCCATCAAAAAGAACAATATTAAAAGTAAGAATCAAATAGAAAATGGAGAGGTTTATTACAATATTGACTAAGGAAATAATCAAGAATATAGTTCACCCACAAATACAGTCCACTGTAACCCAGATGAAGAGGCTAAATGACTGCCACTTCCTCTGTCCTCAAAACCAGTCAATGACTGAGTGATTCCACCTAGAACCCTTCCCTCAGCGCTGGGTGTAGGCGGCAGATGGGATAATGTGAAAAGTATCCCACTCCAATTCAACAAATCAGTAGAAATATGAAGATTTACACTAATTATTCTACTTTGAGTTCGGCCTCCATGTCCAGAGGAAGAAAATATTAGTTTTGGTAGCAGTCAGCCGATGGAAAAAGAATAGCATATTTGGAAGGTACCATGAAGACTCAAAACCTTTAAATATATTCTGGGAGAAGAAGAAAAAAAAAAAGAGCATCTGGGTTTCTCATTAAGGCCAACATACTCAGAAGATTGACCATTCTCTGCCAAGCTCTCTTGCCATATGCCAAAGGGTTTTATTTATTTTGTTTTGTTTTTGAAAGCTTTCTCAGCTCACTGCCTTATACCTCACACATCTGGGTCCCTTTCTAGTGCCTATGTGCAATATTGTGGCACCAAGAGGTCTGGGTTTCACCACCTTGAGAAATAACAGCTCTGCCCCAAAGAATGGCAACCATGACTTCCTGTTTTCCTGAATAAACAGGAAGTTCCTCTTTCTCCAAGGTTTACTGACCTTTGCATGCATAAAATCCTAGATGTAAAAGTTGGTTGCCCCCATGCTGGCTCCCAGAAATGCACCCTAGAAGCTATATGCGTAGAAGCTGGAGAAGCTGAAGATTAGCATGTCAGACTGGACCCTAATGCAGAGGCCCACAAGCCATGGCTCAAAGAAAAGAGAGGACATTCTTTCTTGGATGTTCAGTTAAAATGAGTAGAAAGCTCACCCAAGAGCCACTCCCAAAAGGTCACACTCCTACAAGATACCTCTCTTGCTCTCACCACTGTATCTTGATTCTTCTTTTCCTCACACCCCTCATCCAATCCAACCCTCTTGGCCCCATGTTCAGAGTTTATCCTAAATCCAGCCACTTCTCACTATCTCCATGGTTACCAACATGAGTGGCTTTCTTTTTTCACTTGGAATAGTGCAAGCTTCCTACCCCTACTGTAATTGCCACCATCAATTACAATGCCAGTGATTGTTTAAGAAACATAAATCTCAAAGCCCACCAAGGGTCTCCATGTCCACACAGCTTTTCAGGATCCAATGTCTGTCTTGCCTCTCTGGAATTACCTCCCACCACTTTCTCCCTTTTTGCTCAGCTCTCATGAAGCTCCTCGATTTGGCAAACGTGCTCCCTCCTCAGGCCTTGTGCTGCTTTCTCTGTGTGCTGCACTCTCACCCACATGGGCATGAGGTACACACTCTCACGTCATTTCATTTTCTGCTCCATGTCCTTCCCTCAGAAAGGTATTCCCTGGACACCCTGCCTCAGACAACCCCCCACCCCAGTCCTCACACTCTTAATCATCCCTTAATTCCTTATCTCTACCTGAAGTGATATTGTATATGTATTTATTTCTATGAAATAAGATTTGTGTTGGCAAACATTTCTGCTGCCTTTTTACTTTTCTATCCTAAACACTTGGAGAAGTATCCAGTACATAGTTGATCGTCAGTAAATATTCTTGACTAAGTAAAGGACTGAAGAACTATCCAGGTGAGCTGAACAGCTTGGTGGTTCACAAAGATATATTTCTGACTAAGTATTGGCCTCTGCTGACCCTGGTGTCTTGGCTGTTACCATGGTTAACCTGGAGGCCTAGTGACAAAAGCTGAAAAAGCCCCAGGTGGACCATACCCACTCCTATGCCCAAACCCCAAAACCTGACCACTGCCCTCACCAGAGGGGCAGGGCTCTGCCTGTTCTGGCATTTATCTAAGGGTGAAAGTGGTAGAGCGTCCCTTTGATTTTCATGCTCAGTCAAGGGCACTTCATGACTGACTTGGATTCTTTGATACAGCTCTTTACATTTATTCATGTAGCCACTTTTCTTGGATCTAAAGAAAAAAACTCCTACCAAGAGAGTGGGGTCAGGGTGGATTCTGGCAGCAACTACCAGAAAGAAAGCTGAAGCAGAGTTCCAACACTTGGCCTTTAGCAGAGAAGTCACTCAACACACACCCTTCTCCCCCCCACAAACTTTGTTCATTCAAACCCCATAAAAAACTCAATCCTCAAAGCAGATTTGGAGTGCTGATCACACTTCTCTTATAAATCATGCCTGACTTTTACTTCAATTTGTGGAATCAAATAAACATGACCCTTCTGAGCAGTTTCCTATCTCCATACATCAATGGATATATCACAGTAAGGTGATACACTCCTAGGCAGCCCCAAGCCCAAGTCTTGAACGAAACAAAATGTTCTATTACCCATGGGGAAAAGAGGCTACTTTTTTTTTTCCCAGTATGACATTAGCAAATGCTCCAGATTGAGCATCCACTTACAATAGGCCCTTTGCTAAATACAGGGGGATGAAGATAAACAAATATCATCTCTGTCCTATTGATCTTCTAATAGGACTGACAGGTACAGTGATATGACAGATAAACCCAAGGATGTGCTAGGTAAAACCTGTATCACTGAGCAAGGTCAGTCAACCCTTTACAGAGAAGATGATGGTTAAGCTGAATCTAAGAGTAAGTAGGTTGCCAGGTAACTTAAAGCAAAGGAAACAACATAAGCAATGGCCTAAAAGAACCTGATTGTTAAAGAAATTTATCTCTCCAGTCTCATCTTTCAACACAGCTCCCTGGGCTGCTTCTGCTCTAATCACGATGATCTGTTTTCTGTTCTCCTAATAGGAATAAGCTGCTCTTTCTCACCTTTGCAAATGAATTCTCTCTGCCTAAAGCAGTTTCTCCTTACCCTCAACTCTCAAACCTCAGATCTGAATAACACCCTCTCAATCTTTAGGTCTTAACTAGGATATAACAGACTCCTTTGACCTCCCCAAGACTGAGTCAGATGTCACCTCTGTGTTCCTCGATTGCATTCCATATCTTCCCTACTGTAAAGCTTAACATACTCTATGTAACCTCCTTCAGACTTTTCTATAGTCCCTATAGATTGCACATTCCAAGAGGACAAAACCACCGCTATCATCACCACTGTATCCCCAGCATCTATCAGATAATGTGCCACACAGCTGGCAATGTATGCAGAATGAATCACTTGTTCAGAACTTCCAAGCATAGATGGGGGTTGGGGAAAGGACAGGTAAAAAGACTGAATGTATGGATTAAGAATTAGAGCCTTGGAGTTCCCGTTGTGGCTCAGCAGAAATGAATCCAACTAGTATTCATGAGGACACAGGTTCAATTCCTGGCCTTGCTCAGTGGGTTAAGGATCTGGTGTTGCCATGAGCTGTGGTGGAGGTCACAGATGTGGCTCAGATCAGGCATTGCTGTGGCTGTGGTGTAGGCCAGCAGCTGAAGCTCCAATTCGACCCCTAGCTTTGGAACATCTATATGCCACAGGTGCGACCAAAAAAAAAAAAGCCCGAAAGGCCATGGGTGCCCTGTGGACGTATGTTATCCTCTGTTTAAGAGGAAATCATGGGAAAGTTTTAAGCAAGAAAAGAACAACAAGACAGCACTAAGACCATCTGAAATAGTGGCAGGGGCCTAGAGACAAGAATACCAATCACAAGTGACACCGTCTTTAAGAAGCTGTATTTCTAGGACCTGATGATTGATTACATGTTTAAGTGAGGGAGTAGGAGATTATGGATGACTCATAAAATTGGTAAAATGGAAGGTCTGTGGGGAATATCTTTATTTTTCTCTTACGTGAGAGAGATGAGTAATGTAAACAATAGGATGGCCCTGGGTGTTCAAGACTAAAGATGTGTCTATTGTTCATTACTGTGTGTCTTGATATTCGCAGCTCAATAAGCTGCTGAGACATGTGTACCCCCACAGGTGGAGAATTCAAAATTTCAGAGGACTCTACTTTGTAATTAAATGAGGAGAGAAACAGATAGGATGACTTTTTTAAATAACACAAAATAAATCATCTTTAAGTTCTTTAAGCAATGGATCGTAAGTGGAGGTTGAATCACTAAATCTTGACTTAGGAAAATGACAAATTATCAGCCTACTTTTTAATTTCTCTTTGCCTTCAGATTACCAACGACTTTACCAAAGATGAAAAAAACAAGCAAACACTGTCTTACAGGAGATGTTTATCCAAGTGGAAATGCTGAGGAAACAACATTATAATAGCAATAGGGGAAAGATACGCTTGATAAGTGAAAGAAAACTCCAACATCAAGAGAGGAAATGGTTTTCTGAAAACAATTTGAAGAGATGAGAGAGGACATCAGAAAATAACAAAATGCTTTCACATGGGTAGGAGATGGAGGTTTTGGAAAAAACAGAAAATTAAGAGGGCTGAGTACAAAGAGAGAATGACTTTTAAGATGAGAAGAATAGTAGGGAGAAATGAGAAATGGAAGCAAACTTGTGGTTAGAGAAAACGATCACAAAGTAGCCCCCCAAATCTCATCCTGCACTGGAAAGAACAAAGAGGTTGAGAACAGGTTAGAATACAGTCAGAATTCCTTAACTCAGTAATCTAAGCCTCAGTTTTCTTACCTATAAAAAGGGGATACAATTAAGGTTTGTCTTAACTCCTCCCAGGCTACCATAACAAAATACTATAGATTGGCTGACTTAAACAACAGAAATTAATTTTTTCACAGTTCCAGAGGCTCAAAGGCCAACATCAAGCTGATCTGATGGACCATAGTAAGGTCATTATAAGAAATGTGGAAAGAATGCAAAGCACATTGTGTCTAGCACATAGTAAAGGCTAAACAAATGTTAGCTGAGTGTTAGCTATGAAATCATCATCATTAAAGGCATCATCTCTGAAGTAATCTATGCTTTATCTTTTATATTTTAAACAGAGTACTACAGGAGTTCCCTGGTGGCTCAGTGGGTTAAGGATCCACAATTGTCAATGCTGTGGCTTGAGTTGCTGCTGTGGTGTAGGTTTGACCCTGGCCCTGGAACTTGTGCATGTCACAAGCATGGCCAAAGGCCAAAAAAAAAAAGGAATGCTACAGATGTAACAGGCACCTATTTTCCTACTGCCTCTGAAAACTGACCAGCTGCCTAGAATACTAACATGTCCTCAGGCACATTTTATTTTAAATACCATCCAATGTAGAAGTAGATACAAAAGAAGTGGAGATATGGTGGGACAGATGAGGAGGTGATGAGGGAGGAGAAGACAGGAGAAAAGGATGAGGAAGGACTGAGGTCCAGTAGATTCTGTATCCTTCCCATTAGTGTGCATCCTTCCACACAGTGTGCAGCTAAGTTATCTGATGAAAGACCATTAGAACTACTACCTCCAGGAGTGCTCACTGCAAATTTCTATTGAGAAGGAGACAAAAATGCCACTTTTAAGACATTCCAGCACCAGTCTCAGGCTATTCCATTCAGAGAGCCATGGTCAACAGATCAGACTGATATCTCAGGTGGTCACAAACTTGATGGGAAAGTTTGCTTTGACCTATAACAATCTTTGAGTTTGGAAAACATGCTGCTACTTTTACTAAAGGGAACTATACAGGATAGGATCAAAGGATAAGACCAGCTATGGATTTAAAAGGTCCCTGGAAGTATAAAAAACACTTTTAAAATGGTTATGAATTTTTCATTCCCTCTTGTAGATTTTTAGATAAAAATACAGCTTAGAAAACAACTATATTGAAAGTCCAGGAAAATGGAGCCTGAGTCACTGAAATTATCACAAACTCACAAACTCAAAAACTGATATGTTTTAAAACTACCTACTAAAAGGGGTAAGATGTTCTAAGTTGAAATAATGCCCCACTTGACTCTGCTATAAATAGAATGGCCATCATTTGTTTAGTGCCTAGAATGGCAGGCACTTTACAAATACTATCTCATTCATTTATTCTTAAAAACTCTGTTAAGGTTGCTACTATTTTTACCATTTTACAAATAAGTAAACCAAAGAGCTTGCCCAAGGTTATCCAACTGATAAATGAAGGTTGGAATTCAAACCATATCTGACTACAGATATATCTCCTCTCCTATATACCAGACTCATCATCCTCAGGATGTTAGGACACATAAGCATGACTAGAAAAATGGGCCAGGCAAGTTAAAAAAAAAAAAAAGTTGGCATTGATTCTTAAATCTATGTATTTATTTTTCAGTATCATTCTTATGAGTATTTACTTACTCAAATTTGTAAAATCACCTAAAACATGCTTCAATACTGAAAAATTGCTCTACCATTCTAGTTGCTTGATCATTTAATGGGCTTTTTAGTTTCTATGCTAGAGCAGAAGATCTGGGTTGCAATGCAGTGTTGCTACTTCTAAAGTACGTGATTTCAGGCAAATTGCTCATCTCCTCTTTGCATGCATTCTCGAGGGAGCATTATCACCTATGTCACAGGGAAATTTTAAGAATTACATAAAATGAAGTCTGAAAAGCATAGTCAACTGCCACATTAGCACTCAGTGTTTATATTTCAAAAGCTGATGAAAATATTGCCAACATTTCTATTTCTGAATAAGGGCAAACAAGAGAGACTGTAAGGATTTTTAAAAGAACACTAACGCCTAAGATTTAGGACTCATTACCATGTAAACTCCAGACATAATCAAAGTTGTTTTCAAGCTTCATTGTTTCAATCTAGTTTATCTCTTTTCTCCCCCAGTTATTTTGATGGGTTTTCACAAACTATGCAGACTTCAATAACTCACTCTCTAATAATATACTCTGGATAATTGTTAGCTTCATGAAATGCAATTGCCTATACTTTAAGTTATAATTAAAGGCATTACTTAAACCCTCAAGTGGCCTTTGAAAATCTGAAAATGGAAGTTGAATTCATAAATGCTAGGGACGAATAGGAAGTCCCAGAACCCTAAATCAACAGACTTGAATTCCTGTGAACACAACTGAGAGAGAAGCCACCTCTTGCTTTGGTTATCACCACCAGATTTAAACAGATGTTAATTAACACCAGGGCTACAATTCCTAAATGAAAAAACTGGACTCTTTAAAGTTCACTACCTTTACTGATGGAAAAACCTTGGTGATTCAGCCGAACAAAGGAAACGCAGTTTTAAAAAGACCCTTTGAGTAAGGGGCAATTCTAATCATGAAGAACGTCCAAATGTGCCTCTGTGGCATCGGATTGAATGAGAAGGGTGTTTTGTAAATCAAGTGTTCTACAATTTGGTCAATCTGGGACGATTTATCTCCTTTCTCATGATATTATTCTCTGTAGTCAGAGAATGACCTGATGAGCCATATAGAAAGACTCGTAAGTTACTTGAGCTTTCTATTTTTTAAAAAGAAATCAATCATTTGTCCATGTTTTAATAATCTTATCAGAATTCTATTGTACTTACTATTCCAAAATGAAGTTATGATCAAATTCTGGGTCCCAGCTCTGTCTTTTTTTTCTATCTCTGCTTAAGCCTTAATTCTCTAATACCTACATATACTACATCAACCTAAATTGTACCCTTCCTACCTACAGAGACCATTAGAATGCAAGTATATCTCCACATATAGAACTAAACTCCCTTCTCAATAGTGGGCAGTAGTTTTGATTCTCCTATTAAGTTCTAGTTAATATACATTTTTTTTTTGTTCATATGACACGAGTGCTGTATTTTAGGGCCATGTTCACTAAAATGAAGAAGCCATGAAACTTGCCGTCAAAGAGCAGTTTTCACAAAAAAAGTAAAACTTACATGACACCTCCACTATAAAATGTAGATAGTGTATAGTCCATAGTGCTCCCATCTTTCTTTCAAGACCTGTAGTCCCTCATTTTCTCTTAGGTTATCTCTTGCTATATCAATCCACTAACATTACTGTCTGGACCACTTTTTTTTTTTTTTTCCTAATGAGAATCAGATTGATAGAGTAGAAAGTGGCCTGAGATCATTGAGTCTAACCTCCCATTTTAAAGATGAAGAAAATGAGGTCTTTCTGATACAGACAACACGTGCAGTTGAGGAAACAAAACCCATTCCTGTTAAACCATGTAGAAAAATATGATAAAATGGAACAAAAGAAGAAATTGTTCAATATATATAGCCTGCTTCGAAAGAAAGAGGAGTCCCTAGAGCCAATAAAGGAGAGGAAATCCTTCTAGCAGGAAAAGTAAGTGATTTTGGAGACCTTATAGTCCTCCTCTGAAGATTCACATTTACAAAACCCTACAACTCACTGTACTCAGGAACTCCTTTATTCAGAATCGGGGATATTAAACTGGCTACCTTTCAATGAGGAGGCAGACTCCTTCTTCTCCTGAACAGAAAGTGAGGGATTTACTGCCCCTGGATCGTGTGGTAACTACAGAATGCAATTGAAGATACATTGTGTCCATTCTCAAGTGCTCTCCAATCTACAAAACAGACAAGGCCAACAGCAACCTAAAAAAAACACACTTAGCTATCTAAACCTAAAAATAAATGGGCTAATAACCAAAAACAGAAGAGAACAATTAGGTTGTACATTTATTAGAGTCCTTTTTTTGTATTCCTATTGTAAAACGTTTTTTTTAATTCTAGTATACCCTACTGCCTTTATTTATTTATTTATTTATTTATTTAGCCTTTTGTATTTTTAGGGCTGCACCCACAGCATATGGAGGTCCCCAGGCTAGGGGTCTAATCGGAACTACAGCTGCTGGCCTACACCACAACCATAGCCAGAAGGGGTCCGTGCCACGTCTGTGACCTACACCACAGCTCATGGCAATGCCAGAGCCTTAACCCACTGAGCAAGGCCAGGGATCGAACCTGAGTCCTCATGGATGCTAGTAAGATTCATTTCCTCTGAGCCACTATGGGAACTCCCCTACTGCCTTTATAATAATTTTGATTACATTAAAATTTGAGGTGAATATGTCCTTGAGGGTAAGCTTCGACTTTTTCATCAGTATATTTTTAAAAGCTGGCAAAGTGCTTGGTACATTATTAATGTTTGTTGATTGAATGAAAGGGTGAATAAATGAATATAAGAGAAATTAAGACATATTTCTTACTGACAGACACTAATGACTAAAAAAGAGTTCCAACAAATGAGCAGAGTTGACAATTAAAGTGTAAATAGGAATCTAATGAATGTTCTAATTGATCTTCCCTGCTTTAAAATGTAGCCAGGATTTTTTAACCTTGAGATACAATGCTCAGCAAATTAGTAGACTGTCCTTGTGCAAAGATCTCTTTAATCAATCTAACAGTTTGTCCACCCAACTATAGACTTTAAGACCTCTGCCTATTAGTGTTTTGTTTTGTTAGTCTTAATAAGAATTATCTCTCAGTAATATATTCATATGTGGAAATTTCATTTAGCACTTTGGACTTCTGTGAAAATAGAATATGTTAAATTTTTTTTTCCAAAAGTCTTCAAAGTTAATAAACCTGAAAGGGTAAAGAAAACTCTTATTCTTTCTGGATGATTCTGCCATCAAGAAAAAAATACCCCTCATGTCTGAATAGGGTTTTAACAGATGTTTTTTAAAAATTGATTCTTTCTCTTTTCTTTTCCAGAAGCCTCAAGATAATGGGTGCTAACATTCTTCAACCCAATGAGAAGTTTAATACCCTCTATTACAAGGCTTGCTAAGAGGTGGTTATGCTGCCACATCAAAATTCCAATAAGTTCTGTCTTCTGGTCTTCATAATAGATATTCCAAGAATGGATGAGGAAAAGAGCACACAATTGTTTGGTATTGATGTGGTCCAGTGGGAAGAAGAGCTAAGGACAAGTCATGAAAGATTTTCCCCAGTTTTCTCTAGCGCCGTCTCTCACCAGCTCTGACTCAAGCAGACAAACATTAGTGCGAATTCATTTTGCTGCCCACAGTTCAGTATCAGCTGAGGCTGAGTTTGCTGTCTCCCTCCCTTAAGCCCTTCCTTCCACAATTTCTCCTAGCGCCCCATACTAACTGACAAGTTTGGGTTTTGACTGTGTAGTGGTAATCTGCTTTCCCAGAGAGACCTGGACCTTCTGTCCCACATGCTGTACCATGAGCCAGAGTCACTGTCCCAGAAGATTAATCTCCTAGACTCAGTCCCTCTGACAACAAATCCTATCCAACATCTGTGTTTCCTCTGTCCTCTCCACTGACCAGATTCAACCTCTTTATAGCAACACCCTCCCACAAACCTGCCACACCCACAGGGAAGAGCCTGAAGCCAGGAAGGCTTTCCCAGCTCTGACTTCAGCCTCTACCAACCAGCCTTTGCTGCTGAGATACCACTACGCCTTGCTTCTGAGCCCATAGAAAGTTGCGGGGGTGGGGGAGAAGAACTTGGAATAACTCATGTGCAACTATTTCTTGTCATTAAAAGTGACACAACCATTAAAGAAGGAAGGTGAGAGGTGAAAATTGGGACCTTAAAAAGTAGCTTTGTGTTATCACATAAGACTCAGAAGGTCACCGCAAAGTATTCTTAATGTTCCTCAGTGGTTATCACTTCAAATCAGACTCAGACCAGGAAGATGCAAGGATAATCATGAAATATGAGGCACAATGCTGCCGAGAACCAGTTAGTTCCAAATGCATTCATTTATTCATTTGCAATAACAGCCTCTGAAATCAGTGGAGTGGTCTCTAGGAAGAAGAGGAATAAAATATTTTCCAACTCTCATAGGCAGAGGACAAATTCAAGTTTCAAAAGCAACATTAACTTGCTTAAAGTAACATAAAAAGAGAGAGACAGAGTGGAAATTCCATCCTGCTTTAATCACTGTCCACTGCAAGTTCCCTTAATGATTTCCAGCTGCCTCCATTTAAGTTGTTGCTTTGACAGAACTCTCACACAAGCGTGGAACATTTTAAAGTACCAAAAGAAAACCAAAAAAGTTGCTTTGCTCTCAACTGCATTCTAACCAAAAGCAGATTTCTCTTGGATTATATAAGAATATGATGCGCTAGACGGGGGAAGGGTCAAGAGAGGCAAGAAGTAAGGCACTGGCCTCTGCTTTTTTGCAGTCTCCACAAATCTCTACGAGAGGCACAAAGGAAAATGTGAAAGCCCAGGGAGAGGCCCATACCCTTGTGGAAAGTCAAAATATGCTTTTACTTCAACATGCCACTGTATTCTAAAGTGAAAAAAGACTATTCAGAATTAAGGTACCATAAAATAATTACCTCCAAAGTCATTTGCAGCAACATGGATGGAACTAGAGACTTTCATACTAAGTAAAGTAAGTCAGCAAGGGAAATACAAATACCATATGATTATCATTTATATCCGGAATCTAATATATGGCACAAATGAATCTTTCTACAGAAAAGAAACACATGGACTTGGAGAACAAACCTGTGGTTGCCAAGGTGGAGGGGTAGGGAGTGGGATGGACTGGGAGCTTGGGGTTAATAGATGCAAACTATTGCACTTGGAGTGGATAAGCAATGGCATCCTGCTGTATAGCACAGGGAACTATATCTAGTTACTTGTGATGGAATATGATGGAGGGTAATGTGAGAAAAAGAATGTGTATAGTTATGTGTGACTGGGTCATTTTGCTATACAGTAGAAAACTGACAGAACCCTGTAAGCAACTATAATGGAGAAAATAAAAATCATTTTTTAAAAAAGTCATTGGAGTGTGTAACATTTTAAGAGTGTGTGTGCACCTGTATGTGTGTGTGGTGAGTAAATGGAAGTAGTTATAGCCAAAATAGTGCTGGCTAAAGAGCCCAAATCATCCATTCTGTGCATGTGGGAAGGGGTGGAGAACACTGGAAACATGAATATACAATATAACAAAAGGTTGGATGTTAATTTGAATAAGGTGTTTTGTTACAAATCTTGGCGCTTAAGGTTTCAAGCCCCTTTAAGGTCATAGTTTTCTTTTTCTTTTTCTTTTTTTTTTTTTTGCCTTTTTCCCTCTTATAGGGCCGCTCCCACAGTACATGGAGGTACCCAAGCTAGGGGTTGAATCGGAGCTGTAGCCACCAGCCTACACCACAGCCACAGCAACGGGGGATCCGAGCCACATCTGCAACCTACACCACAGCTCACAGCAACGCCAGATCCTTAACCCACTGAGCAAGGGCAGGGATCGAACCCGCAACCTCATGGTTCCTAGTCGAATTCGTTAACCACTGAGCCACGACGGGAACTCCAAGGTCATAGTTTTCTTTTCAACATGGTTGTATGCTCTCATAAAGTAAAGAACAACCATTTCTTAGTCAACTTTGTCTTCTCCCACACACCCTAACACTAGCATCTCAAAACAAGTTAAAGTAAATAAAAGAAAACCTTCAGACTGATGTTAGTTAAGCAATAGGATATGTGGTAGGAGAATATACAGATGGCTTGAGAAATGATACATTATTTCATTCCCATGATTCCATGAATCTATAATTTTTCCACATAGCATTGTTTCCCATATAGATATAGTCCTATATTGTTCCATGTAGGAAAGAAAGGAAATTTAATAGGTCCTCAAATTTTTTTCTAAAAACTATCCCAGACTACTGAAAATCTACTCTCCTTTAAAAAGAGAGAGCTCTATAAACTACTCCTGTTAATTTTTTTTTCTTGTCCACTCTATCTGTAAGGAAATACTCCCTACATCTACCCCTGTTTTGCACATGGAATCCTTTGATGGTGGAGGGAGGGATTCTTAATTATACCAACAAATTCATAATTATGTTTTATTTAAAATCCAAAACAGATACAAAGGAGGTATAAGAAATAATAAGTCAGTCTTTGAGTCCCTTCTCATCTTCATTCATCTTGACAATATTTTTGAGTACTTAGGATAAAGCAGATGTTGAAAATCCCACTGATGGTTCCTCATAAATCTCATTTCTATCATTTAGGGACATTTGGAAACTCTAGAATTTCTACCTATAAGGGCCCTGAGGGTAATAATTAGGTTGGCTGGCAAGGATGCCAACTTTTGTCCTGAAGCTGCATGTGACTATCGAGGACACTGTTTTACTTGCATTGCATTTTTACTTGGGGTGCTTGAAAAGTTAAATCCCCCCTAGCCACTTGATTCTGTCCCTGTTGAGAACCTCATTTCCATAAAATTTTGAACTTTCATTCTGAATGTTTCCAAGCCGTCCTTATTATTCTCAAATTCTAGTGCCAAAAATTGTACAGAAAACTCTAATGTGGATAAGCACATTAGATGAAGACAAACAAATTCATCACTTTATAATTGCTGGGTTTTGCTTATTTGTAAGCTTCAGTAATTACACTTTTCAAACAAATTCACTCTTTTGATTTCTTATGACTAGATAATATTAGCTGAATATGACTGCAAACAATCATTAATTAAAAAAAAGAGTTCTTCCAATGAAAGCTGTCAATAATACAGAATGTGAATATATTACATCTGTACTGATCCTTCTTTTTGCCCACTCTTTCCACACCTACTCCTTCTGCCTCTTATTTTCTTCTGTTAAATATATTAATATATAAAATGCTATTAATAAATATTCCTGTGACACATTCTTTTTTTCTTTCATGGTCTTAGTGTTTTACCTTCTTTACTAGATTATAAGTTTCTTAATTATAAAGACATTGCCTAGTTCATCTTTGCATCTCACTGGCCAGCATCTGGCACATAGAAAATATTAAGAATGGTTTGTTAAGTGAATGAATGAATGTACCAAACCCTGAAGTCTGGAAGAAAGATATAAAAAAATAAATAAATAAATAAATAAATAACCTTTAACATTTTAATAAATGGATTCAAAAGCTGTTTCAGATACGCTATTAGCAGGTCCTCAAGTCTAACACTTCTAGGAGGCCCACTAGGGAGGGTCAAGATAACCCCATAAAGGCATAAACGCAGCTGTTGTTCTCTTCAGGATATGATTAGTTTTGATTTATTGCACACATCCACCTGCAAGGCTTCTTGAGCACACAGAGTCATAATCTCCAAAGTCACCTGGTGACAAGTGAGTCCCTCAGCTCCATTGCTCACCTGGATCAGCAGCCCTCATTTATTATCTATCAGGCAGCTTGGAACTGCTCGCAGCCTCAAGGCCCGCAAACAGGCTTTGTCAAATCAAATGGGTAATAATTTACAATTTAAGTATCTTTTACAGAATAGTGAGTTATTTCCCTTCTTCATCTTTTTTCCTCACAAAATAAAAACCTGGGATTACAGATCACAAGTAGATTTATTGTTAGTGCCTTTCTTTTTGAGAAGACAGGTGCATTATTCTGTCACTGGTCACAAGGAAGATGGGGCAGGAAATTGAAAGGAATTAAGTAAGCATATCAACACTTCCCCTAGCAGGGCTCAAAGTACATGAGTTAGTTGCATATAACAAGCCACAGAATTTGGCAGAAAAACAGAAGAAATCAGGTAAAACTCAGTTTTGAAACTGAGATGGAAATATAAAACAGGAAGGAAAGACAGAATTTCACAAGGGAAGCTATGCTCCCTAAGAAGTTAAAAATGCCCTGAGGTGCTAAATTCTAATTGGGCTTTAAATCAGATCAAGTTACCCCATGTACCTATAACTTACCTGTTCTGTGAATTTTGCTCTTATTTCCAACTAAAATAATGCATGGGCAATAAATACTTGATGATGTACAAAGAATACCTGAAATGAAGCGCACACCAAACTAAGTGATTCACTGATGAGAAAAGGAAATTATCCTTGTATCTATCCTGTATTATGAACACCACTTAACACAGGATCCCTGACTAAAGTATGCCTTGCAATTAATACTCTCACCTATACAGAGGGGCTGACCCCCTTCATCTTAGCAGTCTCTGCAAAGAGAAGGGAACATTTCAAAAATTTATCTACCCACTGATAGAATGCTGCATTAGGAATTAAAACTCTTGTTCAAATCCTGGTTCAATCTCTTAAGATATGTGTGATTTTTTAGTAAATTACTTAGGATCTCTTGATTTTCTTTTATGGCCCCACCCACAGCACAGGAATGTTCCCAGGCCAGGGATGGAATCTGAGCTGCAGCCTCAACCCACAACACAGGTGTAGCAACATCAGATCCTTTAACCCACTGCATCAAGATGGAGATCCAACCCATACCTCTGCAAGCAACCAGAGCTGTTGCAGTTGGATCCTTAACCCACCGAGCCTCAGTGGGAACCCCTCTTGAATCTTTTTAATGAAAAAATATGTGTGTGGGGGGTGTCAACACTTGTCCTCATAACCTCCCATACAGTTGAGATAATCAAATGTTATATTTATTTTTTTATTTTTTAGGGCCACACTTGAGGCATATGGATGTTCCTAGGCTAGAGAAGTTGAACTGGAGCTGTAGCTGCTGGCCTACACCACAGCTCACAGCAACACCGGATCCTTAACCCACTGAGTGAGGCCAGGGATTGAACCTGCGTCCTCATGGATGCTAGTCAGATTTGTTTCTGCTGAGCCACGACGGGAACTCCATCAAATGTTACATGTAAATGTGCTTTGTGAACTCTAAAGCATTATGCAAATATAAGATATTAATTGAACATGTTTGATAAAAATGTCTTTCAGAGAAATTTTTCTACCATTCCATATGACAGAAAACTGTCGTGATTCTTTCCTATAACTAAAGAGCATATAAATAAATAGTTCTAATGATTCATAAACAGCTTCTCCTTGTCTACTAACTACCTGTCATTATTAAAAATTATGGAGGTAAGCAAATTCTTCCAAGTTGTTCCTTTCTTTTGCCTCACTGAGCTTTGGGGAAATATTTTTAAAGTTCTACCCTGTTTCTCCTGACTGGCTTCTGATGTACATATGAAGGATAACTCTCTAGATGCTCACTCTTTCCAGAAAGTATTTACTTAGAGAAAATTAGAATTTAATTTATACTGGATGATCAATACAGACCTTTATGCATGCAATACATCTAATACACCACAGCCAGATTAATGTCCCTAGTCAGTGATTAATTGCCTGCTCTGTCCCAGGCGCTGGAGAAGGTGCCTGGAATACAGCGGAGAGCACGATGGGCAGGGTCTCTGCCCTTCTAAATGTCAAATCCATAGTTTAGCTTCAGACCTCATCTTTCTCAACCTCTGTGACATTTGATTTTGTTGCCAATTCACCTTTTTGAAACTTTGTTCTCTCTCAACTTTAAAGACATTATTCTTGTTTAATGTAGTAGATATCACTGGCTGAAGTCTCAATCTGAATTTCCAAACTCTTCTCCTTCATCACCCTCCAGTTAGGGTAGAGATGTGAAATAGTTCAAGTTAGATGTACGGTGAAGTTTATGCTAATGTCCTTGCAATACACAGGAAGCGACCCTTCCTCTTACTGATTCCTTCTGCCCAAATGTAGGTGTGCTAACTAGAGCTAGAGTTAGTTGCCAACCTGCAACCATGGGGGAAAATCATGGCAGTTACAGTCTAGGAGTTCATTATACCCAGCTAAGTGGAATTCACCATCAGTCACAGTTTACACTTCCTCCCAAACCTCCCAATCTAAATTAGTACCTCCTGCTAGGTATTTTCATAGCATTTTGTGATTGTCCTTCATATAACCTATATATTTTTAGTTCACTGTTTAAGTATTTATTTTACATCTTTTTCCTCCACTAGAAAGCAAAGGGATAATTAAGTCTTTTTATAGCCATTCCACTTTCAGTGCCTCAAAGATTACCTAGCACATGTTACGTGCTTAGCAAATACATACTGAAATTTGATGACTTCTCTAGGCTTATGTTCAGATTACTCTCTAGGTATCTCTACCTGAATATATTCCCAGTTAATGGCATGACCAGAGATCAAACCTCCAAATCTTCTTTATCTTTGACTCCTCCACCCCCCTTCTCATCCAACTGGTATCTAAGTCCTCCTGATTCTATGAATTAATAATTATTCACCCTCTTCTTATCTCCTTGGTACTATTCACCCTTACTTCAAGCCCTCATTAAACCTGCATTTCCACAGTATTACTACAGTATTTCTGTTACTACAGTATCATATTGCAGTAGGCTGCTCATTCATCTTTCTGTGTATTTGAAATCCAACCTTATTAATGATCTTCAACTGAAAAAGTATTCTACCCATTTTACTGATCCGAAAAACTAAGGCTCCAGGAGTTTAAGAAACTAACCTCAGATCACCACCAGAAGAGCTGGAACTTATATTAGTCTATAGCCCTAAATCAGAAGACTTGGAAGAGATCCTCTAGACCTCAGCATGACCCAAATCCAGGCATCCTGATTATAATAGTATGTTTATATATGGATCCCCCAGAGCCTGTGTATTTCTTTAAAGCAGAAAACAGATCTTCATTTCTTCCCTCTCCATCATCCATCACCACCCCCATGGCAGCACACCTCACAGGGTCTGTTATACTGCAGAATATCAAGAGAGTTTTGAGACAGAAAGGAGAAAAAAAGGAAAGAAATAAGGAAGGACTCATCTGAGGGTTAGAAAGGGAGGAGGGTCCAAAGCAATAAGACATGAGGGAGAAAGAGAAAGGAATAGAAAACATAACTCACTTGGTTTAGATTCTTGTTCAGAAGTTATGCCTTTGCAAAAAAAAAATGTTGGCTTAAATTTTGGCTGATGTTTTACTTAGTTCAGCACAGGGAAAATTCCAGTTTGGCCTTTTCCCTCAGGAACATTTATGAAGAGTTAAAGAGTTATATGATGATGTGAAGAAGAGAAAGTAAATTCACATATACCCTTCTCAAAGTAAAAGTTAGCAGCTAAGTGCCACCACTCCTTTAAAAGCTCTACCCTCTCCCCTTCAAAACAATTACAGTCTAAAAAGCCAGACTGATCTGTCTTTTTTTTTCTTTTTTTTTTTTTTACCATTTTGTGCTTTAAAAGTAATTTGGGACTGTATTTAGGGCTGCAATTTCTCCTCAATAGCAACTAAAAGCCTTAAACCTTTCAGTCTGATAATTAACCTACTATACCATTTCACCCAAATAATTTTCTGAAATTTAACAATGTACCCCCCAAATCTTTCGTAGGCTGATTTTGCCTCAGCACCACTAACTCACTCAGTATCATGTTTCTCATAGGCGGCGGCTGAAATGAAATATGCATACCATGTAATTGGAAAAAGATTCTGTCTCATTTGCCTCAGCTGTTCTTCCTTGTTGGAAATGCAGAGGGAAAGAAGGCAGTAAGAATACCTTCCTGCTGACAATTTAGTAGAAAAGCCATCATTACAGAGCCACATCAGCAGGGGCGGGCCTGAATTCTCTGCAGGCTTCTAACAAGGCCTTTAGACCTCAAGACACTCATCATGGTCCCTTGACACTAAATGAGAAAAGTTTGAATAAAGCGATATGATGTGCAATTATAAAGCACATCTTATGTGTCCCCTACTTATTGGCCCTGTTCCATTTCCAAAAGGCTCTTGTTCTGCTTTTCCAATAAAAAAAAAATTTTACCTCTAGCCAAAATGCCACATGTGCAGAGAAATAACACATTCTGTTTTTATTTTTTTATGTGTTTCCATAATCCTGGTAATAAAACATATTAAAATGAGAATCTTCCTCATTAGGCTGTGGTTTATATGGGAGACAATTTAAAATTTTATAAATTTGCTATCACTTTTATTTTCAGTTCTCCATTATTTAGAATTTAATTGCTCAATTCATGAAATAGTTATAGCTAGCACTTATTACACTTTCCACGTTCCAGGCACTGTTCTAAGTGCCTCATGTATATTAATTTTGTCCTCAAAAGATCCTATGAGGTAGGTGCTATTATTATCACTCCTATCTTTACAGATAAGATAACTGAAGCATAGAGAGGTTAAAAAACTTGCTCACATCACCAGCTAGTAAGTGGTGCCCATAGCATAGTGCCTCTTACTTAGGCTATCATTTATGTATCTAATACTTCTTTTTCCCTTCTTTCTATGTGCCCTTGAGGGCCATTTTATTCATGTGTTCTTTCAGCACATGCTTACCCTTAGAGAATGTCATTACACTATGGGGGAGATATGAGACACACCCCCAAAGTCATGAGAGGGAAATAAAGTAGACTCAGAGAATCCTTCAGGACGTGTGGCAGAAGCAGTCAGTGCTCCCACTCTATCTTTGGGTTCCTTGCTTTTCCAGCTTTCCTTGAAGTTGGAGGGAACCATGTGACTAGCTCTGGCTAATATGCAGAAGTAAAGCAAGTGAAAAAGTGTGTAGGAGGACAGAGTGTTCGTCTATGTCAAATACCACTGATGGGTCAAATACAGTAGGAATTGAGAACTGACTGTAGCATTTAGCAACGTGGAATGGTAAGAACTGTTATGATAAGAACAGTTCCTCTAAAGAAATTCATTAGTAGCATCATCGAACCAGCAATACAAAGTACAAGAAACTACTTTACCAGTTGGTACAGAAGTTGGGCACATAGAAGTTAATCAATGATTGGCATTGAGTTACACAACCTAGATCCTTCTTCTCAAAACTAGGCTCTTCTCTTACCTAACCCACTCAGAATTCGGTTTTGCTTTTCCTTGTTCATCTACATATTCATACACATATATCAAGTTGCCACAAATTGAGTTATTTTATCCAAAGTTTTTTACTCATCTATAATAGTGCTATATACCTATAGTTTTGCCATGGTCTTACAGTAAGTTGAGTGTATTTCTAAGCCCTTTAACTTTGGATTCGGTCATATGATTTGCTTTGGCCAGTGGGACATTAGAAAAGATAATCGCAGCATAAAAATTGAAATTTGCAAAAAAAACCAAAGCAAATGAAAATGAGAAAATAAAACCAAGCCAAAGAAAACAAACATATAGATACAGAGAACAGATTAGTGGTTACTAGAGGGGAAGGGGAATGAGGGGAGGGCAAAATGGGTAAAGGGGGTCAATTGTATGGTGATGGATGAAGACTGAACTTTTGGTGGTGAGCATGCTGTAATGCCTACAGAAGATGAAATATAATGTTGTACACATGAAACTTACATAATATTATAAACAATGATACTTCAATTTTTAAATTAAATGAATAAATAAAATTCTAAGACAGAAAAAAAAATGAAATTTACCTGATCAATAGGACTTGCCCTCTTGCAGGTCTACATAGTGTTGAGAGAGTCCATATACCCAGGATGGTCCACTGATCCCAAACAGACACCCAAAACTAATCTGCAACCTGGAACCCAGTCCAGCTGACATGAGCCAAATTTCAGCTGACCTGTGGAGGCATGAGCAAGAAAATAAATGAATTTTTTGCTAGAAGCTGGTGAATTTTGAAGTGTTTGGTATGCAGCATTACTGTGAATATAGCTGGCTGAAACAAAATTAGAGTTATAAATCTCCCAAATGTCCTGGAAAAAAAGGGCATAAAGTTTTGCCTGGATTCTATAATTATAAGCCTCAGATTGATCCCCAAATGCATAAAGCCGTTCCACCCAGTATCTACACTACACAGTAAAATTGGTTCATTCTCCTCAATAAACAAACAAACAAACAAACAAAGACTTTAAGAAATGGAAGGGACTTGAGACTTGAGTTGCTATGTCCAACCATTGCTTTTACATCTGAGAATACCCAGGAGGTGAAATGACATGTCAAATATCTCACTCCTAATCAGAAAGAATAGCTATGAGAACTCAGATTCCTGATGGTTATTTCAGTACTATTTCCATTGTGTCTCACTGTCTGTCTAAATTCCAAACTGAAATTCTTGGGTTCAAGCTATATTCAGAAACAAGAAATCTAGTACTTAATACCACAGACGCTCATTCTCTTGTCACCCACAGTATCCTCTTTCCCTTTTATAAATTCCTTTCTTTCAGTGTCTGAACCACTTCAACACACACACACACACGCAGCTGAATTCAGTCTTTAGACTTTATTTTGACTATGATTCTATATCCTCCAAAAATCTCTGTTCTATCAAAAATTAACATATATGTTTCAAAATTTTCATTGGATGATGTTTAAAAAAAAAAGTGGTAAACAACTTCATTTTACAGTCAAGAAAATCGAGCCCTAAGAAAGTAAGACAATTTGGGAGATCCCGTCGTGGCACGAAGGTAAACGAGTCCGACTAGGAACCATGAGGTTGCGGGTTCGATCCCTGGCCTCACTCAGTGGGTTAAGGAACCTGTGTTGCCACGGACTATGGTGTAGGTCGCAGACACAGCTCAGATCTGGTGTTGCTGTGGCAGTGGTATAGGCCAGTGGCAACAGCTCCAATTAGACCCTAAGCCTGGGAACCTCCACATTCTGCAGGTGTGGCCCTAAAAACACAGAAAAGACAAAAAAAAAAAAAGCTGTTGTTGCCAGAGTTCCCACGGTGGTGCAGTGGGTTAAGAATCTGGCTGCAGCAGCTCTGAAAAAAAAACAAAAAAAGTAAGACAACTTGCCCAAAGACATACAACTGGATAGAAGAGACTGGATCCTGGGATTTTTGACTCCTCTATGGCATCTACCTCCCAACCCCCACCATTTATAAGAATGTACGTATATTATATATACCTTTGTGGCTATTAATTTCATTACTTCAGAAGAAACTAATATTGGATTTCTTTTTCAATATATTAGTTCTTTTTTTTTTCTAGATTGGAGATAGAGGTTTTTGTTTTAGAATGTAATCCAAGTATTCTTGAGGGGTTTCAAAAGTCGCTATGACTTTTACTCTTTCTAAAAAATCATCTCTCAAGAGGATAGCCACTTGCCTTTGCACTGCTATGCTTTGAAACAAAAGGATAATCTGTATGTTTAAAAGGCCCTTTTCATCTTCTGATTTGCAGAGCTCAACGCTTACAAAAACAACTCATCACTGCTTCTTCGCCATTTGTCTCCTTAGAAACGAGGAGAAACTCAAACACTCAAAAACTAAGTCATTTGCCCAAGGTTGAACCAGAAGTTACTAGTTTAGCACACTGCTTCTAAAAAGCTCTGGTATGACCTTTAGTATGTTAGTATTACTAATAATAACTCCCACAAAACTAGCATTCATTGACATTATACAGTGTTCTAGGCACAATGATATGCCCTTTACGTGCATTAACTTACTTATTTCATGATTATTGTAGTCTTAGGACATAACATTATTATCCCCACTTTACAGTGAAGAAGAGGAATGTTAGAAGTTTAAATAACTTCTCCAAGGAGGCACAGTGGAAAGAACATGCCCAATTTCTGGCAAAGGTGTCATGTGTTTGTTAAAAACTATTAATAGCTGAAGACAGGAAAAGGGTCTTGATTCTAGCACTTAAAGAGTAAAAAAAAAAAAAATGGTTTCTGGGGGTTTTATGGTGAATTGCAGTAGATACATATAGCTATTCTTTTAGGCACTGTGACTCTATGAAAAAAATGGATTTGAGCTACTTCATCGAGGAAAATTAAAACTGGTCTTTGATGTTAGAAGTTAGGATGTGGTTTCCTTTGAAGAAGAAGGGGTGCTCCTGACTTGGAGGGGAGCCCACAGGGTCTTCTGCAGCAGGGGTAGTGTTCTATATTGTGTTGTGGGTGGCCGTTATGCAGGTGTGTTTACTTTGTGAAAATTCATTAGGTAGACACGATTTATGCAGTTTTCTCTGTGTATGTTATATATCACTAAAGTTCACATTAAAATTAACGGTTGAAAATGCCTAAACACATGTTTGGCATAGAACCACTGTATACCTCTGAGGAAATGTTACATTTACCAGCAGTGAAACAGGTGAGGAAGTGTAACAGAGGTTATGCATATGGATGCTGATGGTGATAGGTCTTGTTCAGTTCCACCTCAGTTAAGGATTTCTAAGCTTCAACATCCTTGCCTATGAAAATAAAGGGACTGAGCTCAATGAGATCCATTACAGTCTTAGCTATGTTCTTCGTTACTTCGTCTTCCAAAGAAGGTTTGTGTTTACCTTGTTTGTTGGTCCAGAAAACATACACTAAGCTGGAATTAAATGTGCAATAGATTTATTGGGGAAAACATTAAGAGGCTGAGAAAGATGTCAGACTGAAAGGCAAGCCTGAACTTTGTGAAGGTGAGAGGGCAGGATTCATACAAACAGATAATGCTTGAAATGAACCAGATTTGGGAGAGGGAGAAATAATAAATTCAGTTTTGGCATATTGGGCTTGAGCTGCTTTTCAGACATCAATCTTAAGATGTCAAAGGGAAATATGGGTCTGGAGTGGGCCGCAGTTGCACATTCATGAGTCATCTGCATATAGGTGGTAATAGAAGCCAGAGGCATAATGAGAGAGCCTAGGGACAGAATACCAACTGGAAAGAGAACGGACCTCAAGCACTGAAAAATTCTGATACTTAAAGTCAGGAGAGAGAAGGATGAGCCTGAAAAGATAACCAGTCCACAAAGAGGCAGGAAGAAAGCAGAAAAGGATTATGTCCAGACAGTCAAGGAAAGTAAGCAATGATTAACAGTGACAAATGCCACAGGGAGGTCAAGTAAGAAAGTGGCCTGAAAAATGTCCATTGGATTTAGAGACCTGTGGGCCCCTTGATCTTAACAAGAATTATCATAGTTCAGTGATGGGGACAGGCCACTTTCCCCACTGAGTGGTGGTGAGTATGGGTAGGGAGACAGAGGTGGAGACACTACAAATTTAAAGGGCAAGTAAGGCAACTGGCTTTTGAGAGGATGCAAACAGCCCCTCTATTAGACAGGAGGAAAGGAGAATAGAGGAGATACAGAGGTAGGCAGAGATATATTTGGAAATGGGAAGATGAGAGGTCACAATCTTATCTAACAGTTTCCATCTTTTATGTGAAAATATCATCTTCTGAGAGCAATGGAAAGGATAGAAAAGTTGGAGGATTATGAAGGACATAGAATCTGAAAGTCTTTTCAGAAAATGGGGATGGAAATTGACCAAAAACATGCAGCAAGTTAAATAAGCTTATATGCAGCTGTTGACTATACATTTATAGCAGATTCAATTAGCTCTGCTGCACCATCTTCCACAGTCAGGTTGGGCTGTTAGTGGCAAGCGCAGGAAAGGCAGATTATTGGGTTAATTTCAGGCTGACTCTATACCTGATGGGTGCAATGAAAAGCCAAAGGTGGAGTTCCCGTCGTGGCGCAGTGGTTAACGAATCTGACTAGGAACCATGAGGTTGCAGGTTCTGTCCCTGCCCTTGCTCAGTGGGTTAACGATCTGGCATTGCCGTGAGCTGTGGTGTAGGTTGCAGACGCGGCTCAGATCCTGCGTTGCTGTGGCTCTGGCGTAGGCTGGTGACCCCTAGCCTGGGAACCTCCATATGCCGCGGGAGCGGCCCAAGAAATAGCTAAAAAAAAAAAAAAGAAGAAGAAAAGCCAAAGATGAATGCGTTTAGTGGTATTGGCCATAGTGGTAATGAAATCATAATACATGGATTCATGGTTGAGAAGGGAAGTGACAAAAGGAAAGGAATGACAGATTGAGAGAAGGCAAGCAGTCATGGAGAGAACCCCAGTGCCTGAACATCCTTGTCCTCTTGCTTTAAACGACATTTCTAAGACCTATCAGTTTGGTTCCCAGGGAAATATGTTTATAAACATTTATAAATGTTTATAAAACTTATGTTTGAGATATCAGCTACACTTATGATGGAAACACAATGAAAAAGTTCCCTGCCTTCACGACGTTTGTATTCTATGACAGTCAGAATAGCAATATTTATTCTTGAGCAATATTTTCCAACTGAATTATCATGGGAACCACATATACAATTTTAAATTTTCCAGTAGTCATTATAAAGAAGAAAAGAAAACACAGATTTGCCAGATAAAAAACAGGAATATGCTTCTACTTAAAAAAAAAATCATTTCTTGTTTATGTGAAATTCAAATTTAACTGGGCATGTAGTTCTTTTGTTTGATAAATCTCTCCATCCAGGTGAAATAAACCGTAAGATTCTATATCCTTTTTTATCACTTCCACATGGAATCAATGTTTTTAAAACAGAAATGTTTTACATTTTAATTAATTAAAAGTTTTTAAAAAATTAGGAGTTCCTATTGTGGCTCAGTGGAAATGAATCTGACTGGTATCTATGAGGACTCAGGTTCAATCTCTGGCCTTGCTCAGTGGATTAAGGATCTGGCATTGCCATGAGCTGTGGTATAGGTCGCAGACATGGCTCAGATCCCACGTTGCCATGGCTGTGGTGTAGGCCAGCAGCTGTAGCTCTGATCAGACCCCTAGCCTGGGAACCTCCATATGTCAGGGGTGTGGCCCTAAAAGAAAAAAAAAAGTCAAATAAAATTAAATTCATTTTCTTATTCATAGTAGCTAAAGTTCAAATGTTCAATAGCCACATAGTGGCTATCAAATTGGATAATGGAGTTCTAGACTATAAACTCCTGATGTCATGGACCACGTTCACCTTTGTAATCTCCCCCACTGACTAGAAGAATAGCAAGGCTCTACAATTTCACTCACAGAAGAAGATTCATTTGAATAGATAAGATACACAATAATGGGCAGAGAAGCAGTGTATGTGTTGAACAAAAGAGCCTTCTAGAAAACCAAGAAATTACACCCTTTGGACAGAAACATATGAAAAAGACAGTCCTTAGAGAAACAGTTTCATAACCAACTGGAATCTAATTTTAAAAGGAAGACTTACTGTATACTTGAGCAATATATACAGAGAAAAGGAAAAGGTATCTTTTAAGAAAGTTTCTATCCCTTTCATGCACCAGGCATTTCTTTCTCTGCATTTTACATGGCACTTAATTCCTAACATGAATATACATCCCACAGACACAGCATAAGAAACTCCATCTCTATAAATACTGCAAGGACAAACTCTCCCTAAAAATTCCACAGAGCAGAGAGTCATGAAGTTGGGTATCTCTGATGAACATGGCTATTTTCTCTAAATCCTCTCAGGGTGCTTTCTGTTTTCCAAAATGAAAGAAACCTGGAAATAATTTACTTCATGGTAGAGACCCAGAAGAAAAGTAATGGCAGACTGAAAGCTCACAAAAGAGAAGGCTGAAGCTTTCCTTTTCCTCAGGGAAAAATAATCTGAGTCTGATGCAGCGCAGTCATTTCTTCTTTGCCATTCTGTTTATCTGCCAAAGCTGTGCTCTCTCAGAGCATTCATCAGACAGTTCTTTCTCAGCAGAGAGAATCTGTATGAATTCTAACCCTGCAATATGATCCATCTTGGAGAGAGGAAATACAATGCAAGAGGAGGGGGAGATAATTCTCATATTGATATTTACATTTCCCAGAACATATAAAACTATCATTTGAAATTAACTGCTCACAGACCAGGCTCCCACTGAGAAAATGATTCTTATTCAGAGAGAAGACTGACCTGGAGCCCCCTTGAATCAGAGACACTGTTTTAATCATTCTTTTAACCCCTTGAGTGAGCCCCTTTAATAGCAAGGTTTGTAAAAAGTTCCCCTTCTTTTGTATTTTTAGTCTGCTGAAGTTTAGAATTCATTATATCATTTTTAATTAGTTAAAAGGTTAATTTTATAAACTTCTGAACTGACAAAACAATAGCTGGTTTCCAATCTATAAATGGATTTTTTTCAGTGACAATTACAGAACCAATTTTTGAAGTTAGAATCAGACTGTAATGCTAAGGTTAATACTCCAGTTTGTGGGGAAGGATGGTATACATATTTTAATGATTTTACAGTGGTTGGGTAATGTTTGAACACCAGAAAGATGACTCAGTATGCTACCCACGGTATAAACTATCAGTTTATGAGGCGTAAACTCAGGTCCAATAACCTAAGAAGAAAAGTCGCCATTTAGTAAAGAATGATTTACTTCTACTACTTAACGTTTACTAAAAACTGACAAGTTATGAGTCTTTTCAGTACATTCAACACTCAAGAACAACTCCTTTCATCTTTTTCTTCTCTTAATCTCTCAAACCAGTAGAACAACCCTACAGAAAGAGTATATGGCCTAGGATGGAACCAGCATCCTGGCTGAAAATAATTCAACTCTCCATTCCTAAAAAGAATGCATTGCCAGCTCCATGCTACACACATGAAATTGCTGGGAAACAATTCTTCGTGAGTCTCACAGTTCTGTATATTTTTAAAGAGAAGCACTGATTTTTTTTCTGGACTGTATTTTCAAGGATGTTTGTACTGTGAACAGTCTTGGAAGAAAAAAGTGGTATCTCTCTCTGGAAGAAAGGAAGATATTTTGCATGTTTATGATCCAGTAAAATAACACCTTCCTGAGAGCAAACACAGGAAGGCTTACTGCCCACTTAAAAGATTCAGGTTCCCTAAATTCAGGCTTCCCCTTCTGTAATGCAACCCACCACTCGTGCAGGTGTCATCTGGCTTTTTAAAATATCACCCCATGGGGTTAAGAGAATTGGGGAGAAAAAGTTACATTCTGATCATTGCTGTTACTGTGAGGAAAAAAACAGTCATTTGTCTCTCACCCAGCCACCTTTTGTCTTCTATATGTATCCATGAAATTGTGGCAGTCTTACTTGTTAGTTTGTAAGCAGGGCAAAAATCTCAAAGCCTTAATAGTTCTTGACAAGAATCAGCTATAGGAAAGGATGCACAGAGAGACAGGTTTTACCAATCAAATATTCCTGATATATTTGAGGCAGGAGAGGGCCAGAAAGCGAGGGATTTCTGGAGCACAGGTTCTCAACACTGGTGTACAAAACTTTTATCACTGTACAGTTTGGGCTCAATATGTGAAATGTATTTTTTGCCACAACTGAGGACATGAACGCTCGTGGTGAAGTCTGTCAACAGAATACTGAGCTGACCTGACCTTGCAGTATAATATAGAATAGAGTATACCTTCTGAAAGTAAGAGAAGTAAATTCAATCCAGGATGACAGAGAAATCGAGCATTTTCTGGAACATGTGCAGATCTTGCTTCAAAAATGTAAAAGTATTGTCAGAGATTTCAAAAACTTGACTCAAATAGGAAAATAGGAATTCAATCTGAAGTCCTTAAATGTGACCAGTTGAAGAGTGTGATTATCTCAGTAAAATATTTTTAGTTTTCCCAAAATTTCCCTCTAAAAACAAACAAACAAAAAAAAACTGTTTTCATCTTTTCAAGTGTACTGATTTGGGAATCTAGAATTCAAAACTGTGCCACAAAGACATAAATGATGTGATGGAGTTCCCGTCATGGCTCAGTGGTTAACGAATCCGACTAGGAACCATGAGGTTGCCGGTTTGATCCCTGGCCTTGCTCAGTGGGTTAAGGATCCGGCGTTGCCGTGAGCTGTGGTGGAGGTTGCAGATGGGGCTCAGATCCCACGTTGCTGTGGCTCTGGCGTAGGCCGGTGGCTACAGCTCCAATTCGACGCCTAGCCTGGGAACCTCCATATGCCGTGGGAGCAGCCTGAGAAATGGCAAAAAGACAAAAAAAAAACAAAAACACATAAATGATGTGAACCACAGATCTGAATGTCCACAGCTATGGGTTGGGTTGGCATTGCCAGGCAGAGTATCGCCCAGGACACCCACCCCTGCCCCCCACTTCACTTCCACCTCTGTGAGGTTGATTCTCAGATGAATTTACAAGTCACACCAGGATCTCATTACAGAGCTGAGCAAATAGATGGTACTACTCAGTACCCTTTTACTTGGTGTCCTTTAAGAAGCTGTGGGAAAATGCCCTCTTCTCAACCTTCTAAGTCCTCCTCTAATTTTCAACACTAATTCAGTGCAGGTGCTACATGAACAGATTTTGAGATTTATTCCTCTGACAAGTAAGCCCCAGACCTCGTATACAAAGTTTTTCCAGTCATACCTAAGGGATAAGATAAGAGAGATACAGTTCACTACCACACCAGAGGGAGGCCTCCAGGAGAAGGTCCTGAGCCTCTGGGGAGACATGCCAAGATAAGAGAAGGATTCCACATACCACAGACAGTAACTGACATGCTGCAGGAAGGAGCAAAGGCAATCAGCTTGACTGAGCGCATCCCTGCCTGCTCTGTGAAGACTGTGGCAAACACTGACATGGGAGAGCTCTCTCCACACCAGTCAGAACACACTGCTGTCCTCAAATATTCTGGTGTCTTCTCTAATGATAAGGTAAAAAAATAGCTTCCCTGCCTCCGAAGTCCTGAAGGTTGAACTATAGTAAGTTACCTCCTCTGACATCTGAAGAACAAAGAAAAGTGATTTCTCTTAGGAAGAACTTCACTCTTTACCTTCCATTAAAAGTAGAACAATACAATAAATAAATAAATAAACCAAGAGGGGTTCCCATAGTGGCACAGAGGAAACAAATCTGACTAGGAACCATAAGGTTGCAGGTTTGCTCCCTGGCCTCCCTCAGTGGGTTAAGGATGCGGTGTTGCTGTGGCTGTGGCCTAGGTTGGCAGCTATAGCTCCAATTCGATCCCTAGCCTGGGAACCTCCATATACCCTGGGTGCAGCCCTAAAAAGCAATAAATAAATAATAAATAAATAAATAAATAAATAAATAAACAAACAAACCAATAAATTTTTTAGGTCAACATGTTAATTGACAACCTGCTATGTTTACAATTTTACTTTGCAAAGGAAAACCCCACTGTCTTTCTGCTAAAGATGCCTTAAATAATAAAGCCCTTTTCAAGAAAGTGCAATTTGAAGATGACTCTATGTTTTAATGAAGATTTTTGAATCCTGAGAAATATAAGAAGGAACATCCAGAAATAGTGATAATAGATTTTATGTCTGGTAGTTCTGATGGGAAAGCTTATTTTGAAGAATTTCACTTCTTAATGAAGGTACGCAACAGATCACAGAACTGATTAACAGCTAAGAGTTCAATTATTTTCCAGAAAACTATTCAGGTTTTGATTCCCTATTAAAACTCAACAGTTAGGTCCACTAGTAAGAGAAGGAACAAAAATAATTTCTCTTGCTTCAAAGTCATAATGGCCTCCAGCTCTGCTTTGCCCACTTTAAGTAGATTGCTTGGTTTGGCCACTTACACTGTTTTTTCTGGAAACCACTCATACTTCTGGGTTGCACTCCTAAACCGCTGGAAGTCATCTGGCTAAGAAGGAATTAGAGTCCAAGAATTTTTTTTATTACTTTGTTTTACCTGCTTCTTTCAAGCACACTGCCCTTTAACAAACAGAGAAAACAAACTTGTGGACATCTTTTTACAACAATGTCCCTACAGAAAGATTTTGTTGTTACCCATTCCTTCTTCCCAAGTTTTACTGCAAAAGAAGTAATGCTGCCAAATCCAGCTGGTGACTCCCATGGAAAAGTTTACACAGAAACATTTGCAATCAGTTAAGACTTTGGTCCCATAATGCTTAGCAAAGGAAGCTGAAGACAATCCGGAATGGAAATTGAGTTCTATACGCCAAACCTTGGAGCTAAGCTCTGAAGAGTCCCCCACGGGAGATGTGTATTTTTCTTTTTGTTTTTTGCCTGGTGAATGCAGATGACTATGTCTTTAAGACTTTTAGTCACTACATTTGTGTCTGCATCTGTATAGAACATTATCTTCCACTTGGCAGGTCACCTAGACTTGCCCGCATCTGTTTCTGCTTTCATTTCTGTTACCCTATTCATTTCTGGCCAGCAGTCAAAAAGAACTGCAAGTTTATAAGTGCCACGGAGGCATATGGTTAAAGGGAATAGTTTCCTTTTCACCAAGCCTCTATTTCTGTTTTGATTTTTTTTCTCTATTTTTCACTTAATTCAGAGTAATCACAATTGAGTAGAGGGTTTTATTAACTTTCTGAAAAATGATGTTTTAAAGAGGCATTGTAGAGTGGTCTAAATGAACTGCAGACCTTGCTGAGAGGCAGCTCTTTATGAAAGACCATGGACTTCAGAGCTGGGCAGAGTTCATTCTGATCCTACTTTTACCATTTATTGGCTGACTAGAATCCTGGGTTTTCTTATCTGTATTTATACGATTTTTAAAAGTCGACATCTGGAGTTCCCGTCCTGGCACAGTGGTTAACAAACCCAACGAGGAACCATGAGGTTGCTGGTTCGATCCCTGGCTTTGCTCAGGTGGGTTAAGGATCCGGCGTTGCCGTGAGCTGTGGTGTAGGTCGCAGACGCGGCTCAGACTCCGCGTTGCTGTGGCTCTGGTGTAGGCCGGTGGCTACGGCTCTGATTCGACCCCTGGCCTGGGAACCTCCATATGCCACGGGATCAGCCCTAGAAAAGGCAAACAAACAAACAAACAAACAAAAATCGACATCTTCAGGTTGTGAAGAATAACTAGTAATGCATGCCAAATGCTCAGTAAAAGGGAAGAATTATTAGTAAAGAATAGCTCTTAATAATATTTTGTAGCAGAAAAATGCAACATTCTGATCACACTCAGCAATTAAAAAAAATCTGCTGCTTATCATCTCTATGAAATCTAATTATTATGTAGTGATTTTCCATTAGGCCCAATAGAATGTCTTTGCTAATAATAAAGGATGCAAAGACTCACTGAGGCATAGAAGTTTTATTTGCTTAATGTAGGAGAATGAGCCCAAGGACAATACATTTACAGTTTGGGAAAGAGAAACAAATTGCTGTAAAAGCAATAGCAGGCCGAGCATGTCAGAGAAAAAATACAACACTGATAAACATGAAAATAAGTCCTGGTACCAGGAATAAGGTAAAAGAGTGATTATCTACTGAAAATCCCAAGAGTAGAACCTAAATAAAACAGGCAAGATTAGCTGAAGGAAAGCATTCTCCATCTCTCTCCCTTATTTTCTTAATTGTGATTAGATTTGGCTCTTCACTGAAGGGACAGGAAGGTTCCAGCTAGGTAAGGCCAATGCCAGTCAGAGTGAACCATTTAAGATGACTAAGTGCATTTACCCCAGAATGTCAATTTTTGTTTTGCCTGTAAGCAGTAAAATTCAGCACAGAGACTTACCTACACTCATGCAGTGCATTCATAAACATAAAAGAGACTGAAGTTTAAAATAAGAATTTGAACAATATTTTAAAAATGACATTCCAGGTGTTTTTTTCACTCCTGGAGACAAGCAAAGTTAAAATCTATTTTACTAGTTTGATAGGATTTACTTAATCAGCTGTATGTCAACATTGCTTCTTCTAGTGGGTTTTGAGGTTTGCTGGATCGGTGGAGTATTTATGATTCTTATTTTTATTTTTATTTATTTATTTTACTTCATTTTTTTGTCTTTTCTACAGCCGCACCCTTGACATATGGAGGTTCCCAGGCCAGGGGTCCAATCGGAGATGTTGCTGGCGGGGCTATGCCAGAACCAGAGCAACTCGGGATCCAAGCGGTGTCTGCGACCCACACCACAGCCCAAGGCAACACTGGATCCTCAACCCACTGAGCGAGGCCGGGGACCAAACCCGCAACCTCATGGTTCCTAGTCGGACTCGTCAACCACTGAGCCACGACAGGAACTCCTGATTCTTATTTTTAAAGCAGTTATTGTTTCCTATACGTTCTAACAATTTTTACAGCCATGCCAAAGATAGCCGTGCTCATATATCTATATTTTTTACAAATAAATTTTGTTTCTTCTCTCTCTCTCAGGTGAGGTTGACTTTCATAAAGAAAGACAGGGATTCTGGTAAACATGGTAACTCCTTTAATGAGTTTTCTTGTCTCCTATTTGGTATCACTTACTTCCCTCTGGGTCATTTCAATGAAATTAGACTTCACCATACCATACTAAACAAAGGAAAAGAGGGGTGTGAATTAATGGCATTTGGATAATATAATTTTTTAATGAAATTCAGGTTTATTGCTTTAAAGAATCTATGGTAATTAGGAGTTCCCGTCGTGGCGCAGTGGTTAACGAATCCGACTAGGAACCATGAGGTTGCGGGTTCGGTCCCTGCCCTTGCTCAGTGGGTTAATGATCTAGAGTTACCGTGAGCTGTGGTGTAGGTTGCAGACGTGGCTCGGATCCCGAGTTGCTGTGGCTCTGGCGTAAGCCAGTGGCTACAGCTCCAATTCGACCCCCAGCCTGGGAACCTCCATAGACTGCGGGAGCGGCCCAAAGAAATAGCAAAAAGACCAAAAAAAATAAATAAAAATAAAAAAAAATTTTAAATCTAATAAATAACAAGGCCATATTTGCAATTAGATTACCATATCCAGGTGCCAGTCCAAATATTTCCAACACTGGCTTACATTGTAATTATACTGTTTTATTCATTTATTCATTCATTCTTTCCACACAAACTTACTGAGCACGTATTATTTGCCAAGAACTATGGCAGATGCTAAGGATAGAATGGTCAGCAAGAGAGACTGACTCCTTCACCTGCTTGCTCTTTTTTTTTTTTTTTTTTTTTTTTTGCTTTTTAGGGCCATACTCATGGCACATGGAAGTTCCCAGGCTAGGGGTCGAATTGGAGCTTTAGCTGCCCTGCCAGCCATAGCCACAGCAACAGCAACTCAGGATCCCAGCTGAGTCTGCAATCTGTACCACAGCTCATGGCAACCCAGGATCTTTAACTCACTGAGTGAGGCCAGGGATCGAACCTACTTCCTCAGGTTCATTAACCGCTGAGCCAGGACAGGAACTCCACCTGCTTGCTTCTCATTCACATGAAAATACATTTCCTCTAATTAATCTTTCCCCTTATGATCTTATTAATATTATTCCATGTATTTATATAATCACAAACTCACAATTAAGTCTAAATTAACAAGGCTTTTTCCTATTTTTTTTTCCCCAGTGGCAGAAAATGATCAGCAACTCTTTCTTTTTCTCGAATTGCGTGTCTTAAAAGACAAAAAGCTGCCTGAATCCATCTTCTTTTTTTTTCTGATGATTTGCAGAAAATGGATGACTTTTGACTGGAAATGACTTAGGTCAGTCTTTTCTTTTTTTCCTGCTGTACCAAGTATTATGAGAGTTCTAACTAACAGCAAATTACAGGAAATACTGTGAAGTCAAGCAAATATCGTATAGTAAAAATGTGGGGGAAGTCTATTTTGAGGTAAAGAAGCTGCAACCTTCAATGTTTCACAGTAACACAGTTTTCTCAGGTGGCAGGATGACTCTGGAAAGTTAAGCAGGATGCACTAGCCATAAAAGGCACAGCATTCTGAAAGGAGAACTGGGTCTGGTGGTCCTAGCTCTGCCTGACCTTGGGCCAGTCGCCTCACTTCTTAGGCATGTAGCAACTCAAAGCACAGGAGTTGAAATCAGAAGCCTGATGTGATTCATGACGGTGGACAAAGTTCTTGCCAGCAGTGGACCCTTCTGTCAAAATGATGATTTCAGACCAGTTCTCTAAATGAAACTCCAGCATTAGAATGCTTCATTTCTAGAATTAGTTAATGCCAGAGTTGTTTTCCAGGTGGAAGAAAAATTTTTTAATTGTTCTGAATGGCACCTGTGCCCCTCACCGCTCTCCTTCAGCAATCCTTTTGGGATTATTGAAGTGGACCATCCAAGGGCAAAGGAGAAGGTAGTAGCCCCCCCAAATGTGTAGGTTGAACTTGAACCCCCAGTACCTCAGAATGTGACCTTATTTGAAGATAGGATTTTTTAAAAGATAACCAATTTAAAGAAGGTCATTAAGCTGGGCTGAAATCCAATATGACTGGTATCTTTATAAAACAGGGAGATTTGGACAGAGATGCACACACAGGGAAGGTGACATACGGGCACAGGGAGAAGACAGCCATCTACAATCCAAGGAGAGAGGTATGGAACAGATCCTTACAACACACTTCTCAGAAGGAATCAAAGCTGCTAACACCTTGAACTCAGACTTCCAGCCTCCAAAACGAGGAGACAATAAATGTCTGCTGTTTAAACCACCCATTTGGTGGTACTATGTTACAGTAGCTCTAGCAAAGGAATATACTCCCATGAGCCAGTTCCAAGAAAATTAAAAAAGGGTCTGACCATTCCAAATAACAAAAAGCAGTAGGCTTGCCTCTGAGATTTCTTGTCCCTTCTAAACATACCCCTCGGTTTGCTTGTTTCCCTTTCCTGGCATCTCCCTCTTCTCCCTTCCCCCCACCTCCCCAAAGCTGCCTCCAGGCACAGTCCAACTGGATATAAATATGCTGACTTTATGTCCAGGACTTATCATGGAATTTGCCCAGGCTTCCCCATTCTATTTCCCTGCCCCACAGTGTTCTCCTTTGTAAAACTAGTTGGTTGGATTTGATACTGAGGATTTCTTTTAGCTATGATATCCATATAAACATATGTGGTAGGTAAATAGGATCCCGGAGACATTTTGAGAGAAAGAATGTGATGATTTCTCTTTGCTTAATATGATGAAAATGGCACTTTAGGAAGATAATTAGTGACAATGAGAAGGAGGGATTAGAAGGAGAGAGAAGTAGAGGCTGAGAGACAACAATCACAGTAATTTTTCAAATATGTGACGTGACCAACTGTCAACAGGATTAGACTAGAGCAGTGGTTCTCAAACTGGGGTGTGTGCCAGAGTCACCTGGAGGCTTGGTAAAGCACAGACTGCTAGGCCTTCCCCTAGAGATTCTGTTTCAGTGGGTCTGGGGAAGGGGCCCAGAATTTCTATTTCTGTCAGGTTTCTCAAATGATTCTGATTCTACCCATTTAGAAGCCACACCATAGGAGTCACTGAGCTAGAGAATGTGGGCTCCAAGTCCCTTTTTTTTTCATCTTTTTTTTTTTTTTTTTAGTTTGGCTTTTGGCAAAAACAGGGTTTATTTTTGCTTTGGATTTTGTTTTGGCCTGAATTCTCCAAGCTGTTAAAGAAGAAGAGTGCCAACTCAGTGATAATTGAGCATACAAAATTCGATCTTATTTGGGGCCATATTAACCAGGGACTAGAAGCTTCAGAACCTAAAAATGAGGGGGAAGATTATGAACTGGTGTCCTCAAATCTGGCTACAGTCTTTTTCAAGTTAAAATCCTAGGTGACTACCATCATCCTGTAACTTCCCTACGCTGGCTGAGAATCACTGATTTCTAATATGCAAAGCCTTTCCATTTGATTTTCCAGAGTGATGGGTGAATTCACAAATAACGGTTCTGTTCATCATTCTATGTATGTGGGCTGAGAAAATACTACCCCCAATTTACAGATAAAAGAAATGAGGTTGAAAGAGGATGTTAACCCATCTCATTTTTGTTATGGCCAAGATTTGAATGATTTGCCAGAAAAGATTAATGTTCCAGCTCCAGAAGTTCTCCTTAACATATGATTACAAACAATATTAGACTGATCATTAAATTCACACAACCAATTTAAAGCAAATCGTCACAGAATTAGAGTCCATTAAAAAGAGCCAGTCGGCCCTAACGGACCTCTCCACTGGTAAATTATGAATTTTGCGTGAATATTCATCCTATAGGATTGATCAAGTTCCTGTTTCTTTTCTCTGTGTTCTAATAATTTTATATAAAGCAGCTTCAAGTTACCGATTCAGCGAATAGTCCCTTGTTAAATGAGGACTTTTCTGATTTCCTTCAAGTTCACGAAGAGAAAAATTCTAAGAACTGTACTTTCTATTAAATTGAGAAGAGAGATGTGTAATGAGGAAAGAATTTTGTTCAACAATAGCAGCAGTGCCACATAGCTGACCAGCTGGAGCCCAGCCCAGCTGTGGCCTCAGCCCTCCCTTCCAGGGAGAGGCCAGCGTGGCTCAACAGAGGCGCCCTCACAAAGGGCACTTGCTTTCAGCCTCCATCCCAGAAACCAGTCCTCCCTTTCTGAAGCGGAACTTATGCCTTTAGAAAACTTCTGTGCTCTCCCCACTCCCCACATCTCTTTCTCCCTCCCTCTCTCCCCCACCCAACTCCTATCTTTTAAATCAGTTCTGTGGCGTCCACATGAGCATTTTAGGGTGTTGGATCCACCCAGGCTATGATTGGATTTAAATGAAAAATGAGTTGCTTTTATTTCCTTGGGGACTTAATTTTACTCAAAAGATGAGGGTTACACTGACACTTTATCTTCATGAGAGAGAGCGAGAGAGAGAAGGAGAGAGAGAGACAGAAAGAGAGAGACAGAGAGAGGCCGTTCCGAGACCAACATTTCGACCTCTCCTTTCCGATTGCTATTTAAAGCACTTATTCTGACTCGGAGAAAATGTAATATATAGTTCCTTAATGTGTTTAGTTAAGGACCTCATGAATCATGTGGATTTCTCCACAACCTAAGTGGTTATTATGCTGACCCAAGGGTGTGCCATTTTGTGGTCACTTCATCTTTGTGTCCCTGTTTATTTGTAGCGAGCAAGCTCAGTTCTGTAAGACACTGATTAGAGGGACAATGGAAGTTGTTACCTACTGTAAGTCACATACGGTAAAAAGCTGCCAAGTAGTGTTCACGTAATTGAAGATGCCGAGCTTTCAGACTTGATTGTGATTTTGGTTTGGGGCTTCCAATTCTAGCTCAGGCTCTCAGTAAAGCCAAGACTATTCCTCATCCTGAATTATTCCTTTTCAGGAACAACACTCCAGCCATGAATCTTGGAGTCTGCATACCAGTTGTTGCTTTAAAACCTCCTTTTAAACTATAGCAATCTCATCCTTAGTCCTTCCAAAACTAATGAGCCAAAGCTGCTTCCTTTGCTTACCACTGGATTTCAACTTTCACAAGGAATTTTACTAAGTGAAGCAAGGCAGTGGGGGATGGTGATGGCCCTGAGTTACTTACACAACTGAGCTGAGCTGAGGGAGAGGCTGTGCTTTCTTAGCAGCTGTTATACATCAAGAAGAGACAGGCTCCTGTAACCCTTTCCTGGCATACTAGTTCAAAATAGAAGCCAGATACTGTTTTGATAAAGAGTTTCCTTTGAAATCAATACCTACCACATAATACTATGAATTAATTTATATCTAAATAAGATTAATAAAATGTGACGCTGTTTTTGTGTGTGTTTTCACAAGAAAATGTGAAAACAAAGGCGTTCAATAGTGTTGGTCTCAC
Organism: Phacochoerus africanus; assembly: GCF_016906955.1. Classification (NCBI taxonomy): domain Eukaryota; kingdom Metazoa; phylum Chordata; class Mammalia; order Artiodactyla; family Suidae; genus Phacochoerus; species Phacochoerus africanus. The sequence goes on from NC_062554.1 coordinate 73,467,101, forward strand.
TGACATCCCCAAATGGCAGTTATTTGCTTCTTTTTCAAGGAAAGCCACTCTTTTCCCCTGCGGTGTAGGTTAGGAAAATACCAATCTGAAATACAGAAAGAAAATGGCTAGGGTTGAACATACTCTTAGTCAAATCCCAGAAGTATGTATATTCAATATTGTTCCTTTAAGGGTTAAGGACAGGGTGCCTCCCAGGAAATGACAAATGGTTCCACAAAGTTTTCCTCACTCCCCTGCCCCCAATATCTAGACTTCCAGACTTGAAATGGTTGGGAAAAGGGTTTGGTTTGAAATAATTCCTGAGCTTTAACTGGCCTCCCAAACCACATTCTTTTTACCCTCCTCCCCCAGCCCAGTTTAAAAAAAAAAAAAAAGAAAGAGGAAAAGGAAAATGGCTTAGAATTCTGATGACAGACTTTCATTAAATTGTCCACGTTGCTTGCTGAGGCAAAAAAAAAAAAAAAAAAAACTATCTTAAGTATATTGACTTTTTCAGTCATTACTGAAATGTTTGTCTTTAGAGATATTCAATTGTCTTCTGTGTTTGGTTTTACATCTTGAATTCATATTATAGTTTTCATTTCACAATTTCTCATTTTAAAAACTTAATTCCATTTTAGCACTACCCCAGTGAAGACATCCACTTTTTTGTGAAACCCAAGGTCCCTGGATGTGCCAGAGATACCAAAACCCTGAAGTCAGTGTCTATGAGCTCTTTTTTTTTTTTACTGTGCTGGGCCAGGCATCAAACCCACAACACGGTAGTGACCTGAGCCACAGCAGTCACAATGCCATATCTTTAACCCACTAAGCCACCAGGGAACTCCCTTTGTGAGCTTTTTTTTACCTGTAGATCCCTGGGACCCAACTCTAAAAACTGTCACTCACTAAGTCTGGTTCAGGGCCCTAAGAAGTGTAACTGGTCTTCTAGTGATTTTAATACAGAACCTGGCTTAGAAAATACTGCTACATGTATATAGCCATATCCACACATACACACACAGACACACACACACAGACACACACACACACATACACACGCACGCACGCACGCACATGCATGCCTGCAGGCATGCACACGACTCCTACAAATGACCATCAGAGAAGAATAGTGATCATGAAGAGTTTATTTCTAGTTCTATTGCAGAGGATATCCTATTTTTCCTTTACTGTTAAACTTCTTGAATAAGTGGACAGTCTGCCCTCACTACTCGTACTTCCTAATTCCACCACCAACTTAAATGAGGTACAGTCTTGCTTTCTTTCTAACGATTCCTAGATCAGTGGTCAGTGACCCCCTTCAGCATAAAGTTCACTTGGTCTTAAGTATCCTCTGCTGCTTTTCTTTTCTTTTTTTTTTTTTTTTTTGCCACAGCTGTGGTGTAGGTAGCAGCTGCAGCTTGGATTCCATCCCAGGAACTTCCATATGTTCAGGTGCAGCCAAAAAAGAAAATAAATAAATAAATAAATAAATAAAGGAGACGGTCACAAGTGTTCCCTGTCTGGACTTCTTGCTGCCGCTCATGTCCAACCTCCAGTGCATATTCCTCAAGCCTGACAGGGTTTTTTTTTTTTTTTCAGTTGAGGGGGCCTCACCCTTGACATGGAAATTCCCGGGATAGGGGTTGACCTGGAGCTACAGCTGCTGGCAAATGCTGCAGGCATAGCAACGCCAGATTCAAACCGCATCTGACATCTACACCACAGCTCACAACCACACCGGACCTTTAACCTATTGATCAAAGTCAAGGATCAAACCTATGACCTCATGGATACTAGTCAGGTTTGTAAGCCACTGAGCCACAATAGGAACTCCTATCCTCTGCTTCTTAAACACATTTTCAGCCTTACTTCTTGGCCATCTTTGCCTTTCTCCTTTAGATTAAGGAGCTCTGCATTCTCTCAGGTTTCTTCCTATCTCTTTGTTCTGTCTCTGGATCTTCATATTCTTTATACTGCAAAAAACACCCCCCAAATCTGCCTTTGGCTGTTCTGTTTTCCATCTCCACAAATTCTCCTCTGGCAAGCTTATTCAACCCCATAGCTTCAACTAGCATCTCCTTGCCAGGAAGTTCCCTCATCTCTCTAATTCTGACCTCTCTCTATCTCCATTCCTTTCCCTTTACTGTTTGCAAGACTCCTTTAACTGGTTCTTCCTCTGCACTGCCCAAGCAACATGTTCAAAAGGGAATTAATCTTTTCTCCCAAACCTACTGCTCATCTGGTGTTCTGTGAGTATGTAAATAGAAGCTCAATCCACTCATGTACTGAAGTTTGAAACTACCACTTCTCTGACTGATTCCTGTCACTATCCGATGACATGCAAACAGGTATCCAGCCCTGTTGATTCTTCCACCCAAATATCTCAGACTCAGTCTCCTCTCTAGTTCTACTGCCAGACCATAAATAATATTGTATTTTAAATTTAGGGACTTTTTTTGAGGACAAGAGTATTCAGAGAGGAGTTCTTGTGGTGGCTCAGCGTTAACGAACCCGACTAGTGTCGAACACGCAGGTTCGATCCCTGGCCTCAGTCAGTGGGTTAAGGATCTGGCGTTGTGGTAGAGGTCGCAGACTCAGCTTGGATCCCACATGACTGTGGCTGTGGTATAGCCTAGCAGCTAGAGCTCCAATTTGACTCCTAACCTGGCAACTTCAATACGCCACAGGTGTGGCCCTAAAAACACACAAAAAAGAGAGAGAGTGAGTATTCAAAGAAAGATTCAAGGGAGTTCCCATCGTGCCTCCGTGGTTAACGAATCCGACTAGGAACCACGAGGTTGCAGATTCGATTCCTTGCTCAGGGGGTTAAGGATCCACAGTGTAGGTCGCAGACTTGGCTTGGATCTGGTGTTGCTGTGGCTGTGGCAGCAACAGCTCTGATTAGACCCCAGCCTGGGAACCTCCATATGCCACGGGTGCGGTCCCAGAAAAGATAAAAAGACAAAAAAAAAAAAGAAGAAAAAGAAAGAAAAGAAAGATTCAAAATACTCAAGATGAGACTTGAACAATCCTTGAAAAATCGGTAGGATTTAGGTAAGTCAAAGAAGAGGTGCAATGGAACCTTGTGGGAAGATCAAAATGGGTAAAGATCCAAAGGCAAGAATAAGCATGGCGTGGACACCATCAATGAGAATTTGACTAAAGCTAAATGTGCTTACTAGTCTCCAAAGTTCTTCCCTAATAAACCACGCTTTCAGGTAATCATACCCTTGTGTAATCCCATCTTCTTGGATCTCGGTTGCCACTGGGGTTCCTTTTTGTGATTAAAGAATGAGGCAGAAGTGACACTATATAATTTCCATGGCTAAGACAGAAGAAGTTTTGCAGCTTCTGCTTTAGTCTCTTGGAATACTCTCTGTGGGAGCCAAATAAGAAAACTGACTGCTGTGCTAGAGATGCCTCATGCAGGCATTTCTGTCAACAGTCCCAGCTGAGCCCAGCCTCTCAGTCATCTGTTAATGCAACAGATATATGAACAAAGCCATCTTGGACCCTTTAGACCAGACCAGCTGCCAGCTGAACCGTGAGTGACCTCACTCAATAAAAAGTAGAACATGATAATCACCCAGCTAAACCCTACTTGAATTCTCCAGTCTATAAATCAAGAGTTTATTTTTTAAGCCACTAAGTTTTGGGCTAGTTTGTTAGGCACCAATAGATAACCAAAGCACAAAAGCAAATTTTCTTGAACAGTAGAAAATCAGATTAAATATGTAAGATTGTTTCAAATTATGGAGAGCCTTGAAAATAGCAAGCATAGAGGCTCTTCTTGCTGATATAGGATAATAGGAAGCTAATAAAAAGATATTGAGCAATAGAATGATAATCTTAACTTTGTACAAAAGATAATTTGTCAAAAACATACGAAATGCATCTACATATTGCAAGCATTTGGCAACCTGATATAGAAGATCTATGGTCTAAACCTGGCTTTGTTGATATTGAGAAAGTTATTTAATTTCAGTTTGCTACCACTTCAAGGGGTTCTTGTGATGAGTAGATGGGTTCCATACATGATAGTACTTTGAAAATTCATTCTAAATACCATGTAAAGTAAATTTTTTTAGTACATGAAGAAGAGACTAGAGGCATCAAAAGCAACGTTAAAGATGGACAGCAATCTGAGTGTAGTGCGATGCATTCCTTATTTAGGACGATGGATCTTGTCCCTCTTGAACCTGATTTCCAGCCACTTTCTGCTGAATAATTTGTACTCTAGCCATACTAACTGTGGAGGGTAGCTTCAACATCACATACCTTTCCTAAGCTTCAACACACTTGCTCATGCTCTGCACCCTACCTCTGCATCTCTCTCTTCTTCTCTACCATGCCATTTCTATTTGTTTTCAAGACACAGCTAGGGTTTTTCTTCTCTCATAAATGTTTCCCTGATTTTCAGAGTTGAATTAATTATTAGGGCCTCCGCTATACACTGCACTCTACAATGAGTCTTTGTCATATTAAATGGTATTTGTTAGTTTACATATTTGTTTTACCAGTGGTACTATACTCTGAGCACTTTGACTATCTGGCATACAGTAGAGTCTCAATAAATGTTTTTCTTTTCTTTTTACCAACTGGAACATCAGGGATAGCAATATAAGAAAGGTTGAAATAAGCAACATCTTTAAGGGAAAAAAAAATCAGGATTTTATGATTGACTAAATTTGGACAACAAAGACTACAGAAGAACCTGAGATGATCCTGAGGTTTCAGATGTGTTTATCTAGGAGAATATTCGTGCTCAAAGAGGTTCAGGAAAAATGATATGGCTTCTGGACATTATGAAAGAATTTTGGAAAGCTTAGATGTGAATATGTTGAATTAAGAAAATGAAAAAACAGGGAGTTCCCATTGTGGCTCAGTGGTAATGAACCCAACTGGGATTCATGAGGATGCAGGTCTGATCCCTGGCCTTGCTCAGTGGGTTAAGGATCCAGCATTGCTGTGAGCTGTGGTGTAGGTTGCAGACGTGGTTCAGATCCCACCTTGCTGTGGCTGTGGTGTAGGCCAGCAGCTGCAGCTCCAATTTGATCCCTAGCCTTGGAACTTCCATATGCTGCAGATGTGCCCCTAAAAAGACCAAAAAAAAAAAAAGAAAGAAAGAAAAGAAAAGAAAAGGAAATGACAAAACATCTGTATAGAAATATCTATCTAGAACTAGTTTATATATAAGGCTAACATTGAGTCGCAATATGAGTCAAACCTCAGTGGTAGTGCTTACAGTAGAATGATGATATTCAGTTATCTCCTTGATAAAAAGTCTTCTCAGGAGTTCCCATAGTGGCACGGTGGTTAACGAATCCGATTAGGAACCATGAGGTGGCGGGTTCGATCCCTGCCCTTGCTCAGTGGGTTAAGGATCCGGCGTTGCCGTGAGCTGTGATGTAGGTTGCAGATGCGGCTCAGATCCTCCGTTGCTGTGGCTCTGGCGTAGGCCGGGGGCTACAGCTCCGATTCAGCCCCTAGCCTGGGAACCTCCATATGCCGCGGGAGCAGCCCTAGAAAAGGCAAAAAGACAAAAAAAAAATTATTCTCAGAGATATAGTGTACAGAAAGAAGAGGAAGCTCATCTTTACAGACCAAGAGAAAGAATGGAGTTATAGAGAGAAACTGAAATAAGTTAGCATTATAAGGTTACCAATGGTGATGTCACAGAAATTAGCAGCTGTTGCCTGCTGGTCAGTAGATGCCCTGTACATCTCAAAGACGCCAGGTGCAAATTCACATTCTAAGTTCAAATTCACAAGTTTGCCTTCCCCCCATCTTCCCCATCTCCATTAATGACATCATCCACTCAGTGTTCCAAAGGACATTTAGGAGTCATTCACAATTCTTTCCTTAAGCCTGATATTCTCTCAACAAATTCTATGAACTTGTTCTTGAAAATGATTCTCCTCTTCTTAGGCCTATCCAACCTACCACCACCATGTTATGTAATATAGTTGCCTTTTAACTGCCTGCCTCCAAAATCAGCTCCTTATGATCCATTCTTCCCACTGCCAGAATAACTGTTCTAAGACACGAAAGTGCCCTACTGAGAATCCCTCAATGATTCTCCATTCCTTACAAGATACACCTTTGTCCTCCACGACATAGATACTGCCTACTCCTCTACCTCTCTTCAGATTCTTTACCACAAGCCCACACATCCCAGCCATGGGAAACTATATTCATGTATTTCAAACACAGCATGCCTGAAAGAAAATTCATAACTTCCATAAGCTCAGATCCATTCTCTGCCAGGGTCCCCTGTCTCAGAAATGTCACAACAAGGCAGAAACCTAGTAGTCCTACCCTTTTCTGATTCTCACATTCCAAATCCACCTAATTTGCTTCACACCTGGTGTTATCATTCCATACCCCACTGCCATTCATCTCTCATCTGGAAGAACCTCTTAATGGGCCATGTTCCTGTCGCCCTTCTCCAATTCATTCTCAAGACCACAGACAGAATTGTCCTTCTAAACAAAATCTGATCAGGGTTGGCATTAGAATGAGGGTTGGAGTTACCATTTGAGCTAGGGTTTAACACTATTCAGTGGATTCTCAATGCTGCGAGGATAAATCCCTTAAGATGCGTTTCAAGGCCCTCACTAATCGTCCTCTGGCTAGCCTGGAACATCTCTTTTATGGACTCAACTCCTACCTCACCCATCTCCCTTCCTTTGGCTAAGAGGCAATCATTGGTTATGGATTGAATGTTTGTGTACCCCGCCCCCAAACTGCAAATTTTTAATCCCTAACCCCTAATATGATGGCATTTGGAGGTAGGATCTTGGGGAAGTAATTAGGTTTAGATGAAGTCAGGAGGGTGAGGGCCCCCATAAGGGTATTAGTGTCCTTTCAAGAATGGGAAGAAAGGCCCACATTTCTCTCTTCCCCTTCCATGTGAGGACACAGTAAGAAGGCAGCCGTCAGTGAGCCCAAAGAGGTTTCTCACCGGAACCAAATCTGCAGGCACCTTGATTTTGTACTTCCTCACCTCCAGAACTATGAGTATAAATGTCTGCTTTTTAAGTCCCTAGTCATGGTATTTGTTATGGCAACCCAAGCTAAGACACCATTCTAGTTCTGAGTTTGTCATTTCCTCAGAGTCCTTCCCTGTGTCCCAGGGCTGGGTCAGGGCCCCTGCCACACCACCTCATATGTCTTGTCAGAGGATTCATTATGGTTTATTGTGTAGACATATCTAATGCCTATCTTTTTTGTCAGTCTTTAAGATCATGAAGCAGGAACTCTATCACCTTAGATGACCAATACCTGTCACGGTGCCTGAGATATAGTAGGCATGAAATTAGTATTTAATGAATGAATGAATAAATAATTTGAGTGAACCATGCTGCTTTGCTTTCACATACTCCTGTTTATTTCATTCAGTGCCAACCTAACCTATCAAGACTCATCATTTCCTCTTGAGGATCTACCTTAATGTTCTCAGACAAAATAAGATATCTCATTTCTGGTTTCCCACAAAGACCTCTATCATACTGTTTTGTTTCTCCCTTATACATCCCCACTAAACTATGAACAACTTGAAGTCAATTATCATCTTTGCATCCTTCTCTCCTCAGTGCCTATGATTCAATACATGTTTGCTGAATAAATGGACAAATAATTCACTTGAGAAGGAGGTGGGTGAAGCAATATTTCTTCCAATACTGAGAGATGGAGCTATCCTAACTCTTGAGTGATTACAGTTCTTCATTACCATATTTGGAAGGTACTGTAAATATATGAAAAAAATTCCATTTTTTAAAATATGTGTAGAAAATAAGGGTGTAAATATGTTCCTATTTTACAATTAAGAAAATATCCCCAGAGTTCCCATCATGGCCCAGTGGTTAATGAATCCGACTAGGAAACATGAGGTTGCGGGTTCGGTCCCTGGCCTTGCTCAGTGGGTTAAGGATCTGGCGTTGCCCTGAGCTGTGGTGTAGGTTGCAGACACGGCTTGGATCCTGCGTTGCTGTGGCTCTGGCGTAGGCTGGCGGCTACTGCTCTGATTGGACCCCTAGCCTGGGAATCTCCATATGCCGCCGGAGCGGCCCAAAAAATAGCAAAAAGACACACACACAAAAAAAGAAAATATCCCCAGTTAATTATGAGATCACTCTACCAGTTCTTTCTTGTTCACCTCAGTACATCTTTTAGCCCATGAATTTTTTTTAATTTTTTAAATTTTTTTATATATAATGATTTTTTTTTCCATTATAGCTGGTTTACAGTCTTCTGTCAATTTTATACTGTACAGCATGGTGATCCAGTTACACATACATTCTTTTATCTCACATTATGCTCCATCATAAGTGACCATGCTTTATTTTTAAAACAACTTAAGTAGTGGAGATCCCTTAATGTTCTTTGTAAATTTGTCTAAAACACTAAAGGCCATTCAATTTTAAGTTGCATCATGAGTTTCCACTATTCTTTCTCAAACAATTGTTTTTCTATTTGTAATTCTTTGAATTATCTCTATCATTCTCTGACTTTACTTTCAACAAATACTTTGGAGATGAAGTCTATGTAAGGAAAAGATTAAAGTTCCAAGAATTGGTGAACTGAACTATTTCAGACCTTTGCCATTGACTGGTCACAAGACATTGATGGAACCACTTTATGTCTCTAGAATAACTCCATTAAGCCTTACATGAAGTGCAGCAATCAGGACTACAAAAATAGAGTAAATGGTCTCTTAAATCCCTTCCTGCTCCCTGCTATTGCCATGGGCTTTCAAAGCTGTTGAGGCTTTTTCTGGACAGTTCCTTCAGTTTGAAGAACATTTTGTATTATTTGAGACAATTATGGATGGCTCACATTGATTCGCCACATTTTTACTAGTCTTTCTTATGAGACTGTGAGCTTCCTTTTTTAAAAAAGATTATTGAGGTAAAATTATCATAACATAAAATTAACCATCCTAAGGTGTAAAATTCAGTTAGTACATCCATAGCGTTTTGCAACCAAAACTACTATATCATCCTAGAACATTTCCACCTCATCAAAAGAGACTCCATACCCACTAAGAAGCCATTCCCCACTGCCCCTCCCCCAGCCCTTTGGCCACTACTAATACGTGTTCTGTCTCTATGGATTTACCCATTCCAGATATCTCAATAAATGTCACCACGTATTATAGGACCTTTGGTGTCTGGCTTCCTTCACTTAGCATAATACTTTTGAGGTTCACCTGTGTTGAAGCATGTACCATTACTTCACTATTACTTCATTCTTTTCTATGGCTAAACAAAATTCCATTGTATGAATACACCATAGTGTTTTAATCCACTCACCCACTGATAGACATTTTGTTGTTCTCACCTTTCGGCTATTGAGAATAGTGCTGCTATGAGCATGTTAGCTTCTTAAAAACTAGAATTATCTATCTTGGTATTCTTAGTGCCTAGGAAATGAATCCAAAGTTTTTTGAGTACACTGATATAAGTTAATGTTTTAATGAATATACAAAGGCAAGCTCACACATACAGCTACATACACACACACAAACACACAAATCCTGCTTGTCCTATCTTCCTCACCTTATGTAATGATACCAACATCCACTTAACAACACAAGGTAGACACTTCTCCCCAATTTTCTACATTTAATCACCAAGTCCTAAGAATTCTGTTTTAAGTCTCTCTCTCTCAAATCTGCCCTCTTCTTTCCATCTGTCTTCAATGCATCAGCCTTTGGTTAGGCCCTCATCATCCCAGCACTATTACAACGCCTTTCTAAGTGACCTCCTGGCTTCCACACTCTTTCCTCTACTGCTTGGTCATCCTACTAATACAGAAATAGATGGCATGGGAGTTCCCATTGTGCTCAGTGGTAATGAACCCAACTAGTATCCATGAGGATGTGGGTTCGATCCCTGGCCCTGCTCAGTGGGTTAAGTATCTGGTGTTGCCATGAGCCATGCTGTAGGTAGCAGATGTGGCTCAGATCCCACATTCCTGTGGCTGTGGCATAGGCTGGCAGCTGCAGCTCCAATTCAACCCCTAGCCTGGAAACTTTCATATGCCACAGGACCTGCCCTAAAACACAAAAAATAAATAAAATAAAATAAAATGAAAAACTAAATCAGATGGCATAAGTCTCCTACTTTCAACCCTCCATGAGGCAGTTCTCCATGGACTACACTTTAAAAGAAGCCTCCTTAAGAGGGCACAAGATGCCCTTCCTAATTTCCCTTCATCTTATCAATAGCCTTATTTTCCTGCTGCTCTTTAATTATACCCTAACTTCTAACTCTGAATGTTTACTTCCCCTCCCCAAATGCTCTCCCATCTCTTTCATGCCTCCATTCACTCCACAAATGTTAGATGAGGACCAAATCTACTTCAAACCACGCAAGGTCCTGCTGACGCAGGCTAGGTCCTAGCTTTCACGGGATTTACCTTCCAGAGCAGAGGTAATGCTGATATTTTAGGGGGATGAATTCAATTAATTTTATGTAATCTATCCTGTGTACTGTAGCGTATTTAGCACTGCACACCTTGTTAATAATAATTGTTATGATATTAATTATTTTTAAGTACAAATTATGATACATGTCACCTGCCTCTACACATGTTACACATATCCCTAGAAGCTGATTTCCTTTCTTTTTTGTCTTTTTAGGGCTATACCACCGGCTTATGAAGGTTCTCAGACCAGGGGTCCAATTATAGCTACAGCTGCTGGCCTACACCACAGCCACAGCAACACCAGACCCGAGCCTATCTGCAATCTACACCACAACTCATGGAAAAGTCAGGGATTGAACCCCCATCCTCATGGATCCTAGTCAGGTTCGTTAACCATTGAGCCATGAAGGGAACTCCCAGATTTCCTTTCTCTTCTGCCTGGTAAATTCCTCCGAGAGTCAGTTTCAATGTTCCCTTTCTCTGCTCAATCCCCTCAGGCAGAATCTGTTACTTCTTGCTGTTTGGTCCTCCTTATGGACTCCCTTAGACCTTGTTAATACATTGTTCACTGAATAGATGCAAAAAATCTTTGTTTTAATGAGATAATGCCTTATTTTCTCTAGTTATGCAAAGTACTCCCTCCCCATTAGTGAACTGCCCCTACTTTAAATTTTAGTAAACAAGGGATCTCAGTATATGCAGATTTAGTTTTCTATAGTTTTTCCCAACCACAAGAATTTTAGTTCTCTCATATAAGAGTTATGAGTCACTCCTGTTGGGGATAATTAGAAAAAGAGGAAATTGGGTGTTAGGAATTAAAAAAAAAGTAAAGTAAAGCAGATGGCATGGAAGTAACAGAGGTTTTTGCCTTGAGGCTTTAGGAAATAAGGGAATCTGAAGAGACATAAACCAGGACCTTAAAATGGCACCCCTGCAGCTGCAAGGAAAGAGGCAAGTGATATTTGTGTGAGAGGGGCCTGATGGCATGTGCTTTGGGGAATTTTCTCTGGGACCAAGAATGCAGGAGTCAACAATTTGAAATCATGAAATCAGAAAGGCACTGAACATTTGGATGGAGAACCAAATACAGGGGGGAAAATCTTTTCATATGCATATTTTCTTCAGCAAAGCAAAGCAAATTTATGGGCATTTCATTGAAATGGCAGGGGAGAAAGACCCTGAGAAATTTCTATTGAGCAAGAGATGGTAAATGGAAAGCAATTGTACCATAACCATTATTAGTAATTTAAGACGTGAAAAATGTCACTGATACTCTCTTCATTTAGCATGCTGTCTTGATGGTTGTGCTTCAGAGATGATACAGAGATTTATAAGGGCTTGCCTTTAATCCCTTTGTAACCTTATTTTCCCCCTAAAATCTCAAGTATCTCCAACTGAAATAACTCCCTAACCTCACAACTGGGGAGGGTAAGATGATATCTACTGTATTTGTGATGTCTCCTGGGATTGGAATCTATATCTTATCCCTGAATCCTGCATCTGCACCTGGCACATAATTGGAACTCCATTGCTGATTGCTGAGTATATAATACAAAGCAAGTTGTGGCTGGAGGAAGTGGTAAAGCCCATTCTTTTCTCTCAGATGGAGATTTTGAGAGAAAAGTGGAGACTGGGAGCAGTCGCAGCAGTAATGGACTCAGCTGCAAGCAATAGCTGGAAGTCAGACGCAGGGAAAGCACAGAGATAACTAGCACATTGATGGCCAAGCCTGAAGTGCCATCAATGAGGCCCTGAAAGAAGGAATGCAGGTGTTTCAACAGGTGCTGGAGTATAGAGCCCTGGGGAAGTAGAATCCAGGCAGGCAGGTCTGCAACCATACACTGTAGAACATGGACACAGGGTGCTGAAGTTGAGGGGCAGGACTCTTGTCTCCAGAGTGTCAGAAAAGGCTGGGTTGCCAAGATCGTATCTCAGGCCTAGTTTCCAGCATTGTATTTTGCATAGAGAGTAGGTTTGTTGAGTGAATGAAAGAATGAATAACTGAAGAGTGAATAAAGCCAGAGTGAAAACAACCACATTATCAAAAGAGAAACTCAGGTACAAGAAGACCAGATAAGAGATATGTTGTAAGAATGGGCTTAACATGTAGACTGGGTTTTAGGTGCATGAAGCCCAGGCAAAAGAAGGGTGCCACAGAGTCAGGTCCAATGAACAGCAGTTAGAAAATGCTAGCAGTAGAGCTTCCTCAACTCATCTTCTACAAGGACAGGGCCTGTTTCCAGAGTCTGGGCATGACTGGGTTTGCAGTTGTGCCTAAGTAGCCACAGTTGTAAAGTAAGCATCCTGTCAGAAAACCCAGCAGGGACCCACAGGCAAAAACAGTGACTTCTGTGATTGTTTTAGCATCTTTCACATTCTGAAGTTCTGCATAGGAAGATCTATTCCCTTCTTTTAAAAAAAAATTATTATAGTTGATTTACACTGTTCTATCAATTTCTGCTGTATAGCAAAGTGATCCAATTGTACATATATACACATTCTTTTTACTCCCTTGGGTGCTTCAGAAGGAAAGTCCATTTTAAAAGGCTCTGGCATGTGCTTTTAACTCAAGTATCAAAACATGACATGGGAACTATAGGGAATAGAAGCATATGTCGTTGATATCAATGTAGAAATAAAATGTTTTGAAATATCACCTGGGCTTTGGCGGGTATTTTCTAGAATGAGTAATGCATTTGCAGTTAACCATGAATCTTTCCTGCCTCATCTGAACTATTTAATTATCCAGGGAATTACACTACAGATTCACAGAGGGGTGAATTCCGAGGAACTGTAACAGGCAGAAGTTAGTTGGCCCAGAGAGGAACTGATGCTACAAACCAGACTTCACTAGCACCAAGTTCTAACTACTAGGCCAATCATAATCATACTTAGGTTTCTTGAAGAGTTAAGATATATCCCTCAACAGATATTTTTCCACTATAAAGGTTATGTTACACAGATAGCCTTAAAGTTTTTGATCAGCAAAAAAAAAGGGGGGATTAAAAACAATCTTCCTTTGATGTTACAAATACTGTTGAAGAACAATTTTGGCCTTTCAGAATGTTCAGCTACCCATCCTCTTGAACCAAGGAGAATCAAGAAAAGAAGCATTAAGTCAACAGATATATTTGAGAGCAAAAATGGATGTGGAGGGGGCTCTCGGGAGTGAGAGAGAAGAGAGAAAAGGAGTTAACATTTTCTTAACTGCACTTTCCCCTTTTCTAACCTATCATGCTCATATCTAGTCTCCATGATACTAGGTGTAGGTCTATCAAATTAAATTGTAACCATAACAATCACATTCCTCAATAAAAAATCACCTGGAGAGCTATTAAAACACAGATTGCTACTAAACCACACCTGGAGTTTCTGATTTAGTAGGTCTGAGATGGGGTGTGCAATCTCTAACAAGTTTTAAGGTGATGCTAATGTTATTGGCCCAGGGACCATACTTGGAGAATCACTGATCTGGAGAATACTTTTAACTTTGTTGAGCCTCAATTTATCCTCTGTAAAATAATAACTAATCTTCAGATTGTTGTAAAGGCTAAATATTGCAAAATATTCCAGGCAAATACTGGATGTTATTTTAATTTAAAGAAAAGAGCAGGAGACTGGGAATCAGGAGACCCCTGGTTACAGGTCCACCATAAGCTGGCCAGTCACACAACCTCCCTAGGCATCTTTTCTCATCTATAAAATGTATTATTCATGCAGCTAAAACTTACTGAATACCTGCTGTGTAACTGGAGTTTGCCAGACATTAGAAATATGGCAGAAAAGAAATCCTGATTCCACACACTGTAATTATGATTATGATTTGGATGATATTTAAGTTGTCTTCCAACTCTAAAATTGAGTGGCTTTAAAATTAATAAAATTAGCTTTTTCCTATCCTTCACTTTGTCCTTCATAAATTTGACATAATAAAATAAAATCTTTATGATTATATCAAGGAATAATTGTGTTACTATTAGGTATATTCACATATTACTCAAATAAATTTCATGGTTGATTGCCACTTTTAGCTGTTAATAAAATTTTGTGTGTGGTTTAAATGGTAAACTATCAGTGAAGAAGACAACCAGAATTTAAAGTTCCACATTCTCCAGTTATGTCATACCAAATCAGTCTTCATTTGTTGAGTAAATATTTGTCGAGCATTGATTATTCTCCAGGCACCCTACTGAGATCTAGGGTTGCAAGTGTGAACGAAATAGGCATTGTCTCTGCTATTAAAGACCTCACATTAAAGTGAAGCCAGTCAATGAACAATTAACCCCTTTAATTAGTTAATCCATTATCACTGTGATAGCTACTAGATATTAGAAGTACAAGGCATTTTGAAAATGTACAATAGGTGACAGACTGAAACCCAAGAGTGGACTTGACCTATTCTAGCATGTCTGGGAAACCTCAGACAAGCCATTTCTCCTCTCTATGCCTCTTTTTTTTTTCACTTGTAAACTTCAGAATAATACCCCACCAAAATTTTTGCAGGTCTGAGATAATTTACATAAAATTCCTAACACAGTACTTAACATACTATATAATATGTAGTTATGATGTCACATTAACGAACTGGAAGATTATCTATGCAAGTAGAGAATTCTAAAGGTCAACATCAGATTTAAACTATAAAAACTTTGTCAGTAATACCATTAACTTAATTTGCTAGTTATTTTTAAAAGATGAAGTATAAATTATATAAATTCTAAATATGGTATCATATATAATTAAGTCCTTATAATTCTTTTTCTAAAGGTAATATATCTCAATTCAATTTAGTGGGTGAATCAATCAATTACCAACACCTAGAATCTTAAATTGTAACTGAAATAAAGTTCTCCTTATTTCTTCCAACCACTTGTAAAGAATTGAAAAATATGAGTCTAGAAACCAAGCCAACCAAAGTCCTAATAAGCCAGGGTGAACCTCTGGAATGCCTCAGTTTCTGGTGCTCTTCAATTTAAGGATGGGTTTGGAGCTAGCTGAAAAAATGTAATCAGAGTCTTCTCAAAGAAAAAGATGGATGCAAAAGCTGAATGTTGTGTTTGCTAATACATTCCTCTGAATTATAGGATTTGGAGTAGTCAATAACAAGATTCCACAGGACACCTATATCCATACAATCTGTACTCTAGAATATTCAGTTGTGCTTAAGTAAAGAAGTGGTTGTCTATTTTATACTTCTAAACATGAAAAATGGGCACTCCAGATGACTTCTCCAGATTAAACTGGGATTCAAAAACTATGACTTAAATTGATTGGCTACACATTTTAAAGGCAGGTCCTGAAAAAAAAGATGATCATTCACTACCAAGATTTTTTGGGTTTTTTTTCCATAATCTGTAAGCACTTAAGTGCTCCTTGTTTCAATACTAAAAAGCAAACGAGGAGGAATATTATGTAGGAAACCTAAGGAAGGAGAAGAATATTTCAATGGAAGGCTTTAAAATGGGACTTGTGTTAAAATCAAACACCTGCTTAGGAGGGCCTCATTGTAACATACATAATTCTCTTCCATATTAATCCCAACATCACCCTTAAACTATATCCCAGCTCTCTTCTGACTCCTATTATATTCCTGATGTAACTTAAATTCTACTTTAGATGTGTTTATTTCTTCACTCTTCCACTTTCTCTCAGCAAGATTCCACTTCACTGAAACCACCCTCACCAAGGTCACTAATGAACACCAACTTGCTATTTTATGTCATCTTTTTCACCTTTACTTGACTGACTTCTCTTGTTCTCCTCCTCCCAAACAACCTTTTCCCTTGACTTCTGGGATGGAGACACTATTTGTTTTCCTCCGTTCTATGTGGCTGCTCCTTCCTAGCTGCCTTTATGGATTTTCTTCTTCTACTGTCCACTGCTTCCATGCCGGAGCTCTTCAGTCTTTTGTCCTGAGGTTTTATTATTATTTACTTCCATTCACACTTACAACCTGGGGGATTTCATCCACTCCTGTGACATCAGTAATCTGCTGGCTTCCTTATTCCTAAATCTAGGCCAAGTATAAGTTTTGGACTTCAGACCTAAATATCTGAACTTCAGTGAGCCCTATCCACTTGAGTGGTCCATTTCACCCCAAACGGAACACACTCAGATTCGACTTCCTCATACTCTTCTCCCTCACCCCAAATCTCCTTTGTTCAATGGATGTTACCTCCAGGCAGCCAGCTGCTCAGCCAAGAAACCTGATGATGCTCCCCAAGTCCTTCTCCCTCACTCCCTGCAACCAAATGTCAGTCTTTTTCTTCTACTCACAAAATATTTCCAAAGTCTACCACCTTCTCTCCAACTCTACCTCCACTACCATAGGACACCATCATTTTCCTTCAGAATTACTACTGCAGCCTCCTAATTGGTTTCTCCTTCTAATGTTTTCCCTACACTGCTGCCACAGTCATCTTTTTTTAAAGCACTCTCTCATTACACAAGTTTTCTGCTTAAAATCATCCAAATTCTCCCTATAGCATGGTCAAGAAAACACAAACACCAGAACACCTGAAAGGGTGCTTTTTGATATGAATCCTGCTAAAACCAACAATCTCATCTCCAGCTCCTTCCTCTGCTCTCCCCAGTTCCCTCCACAAACCCACCCTGGTGAAATGCTTTTATTCCTCATAAATCCCAAATTTTCTAATGGCTCTGTGCCTCGATCTCTCCCTCATCTCTTTAAATCCTATTCGTATTTATGCCTTGAGCTTGTGCCATCCTCTAGGAAGCCCTCTTTGATGCCACCTACCTAACTCTAGACTAGGTATCCATCTTAAATACTCCCATAAATAGGTAAGAACCCTGTACTCCCCCATCCCAGTACTCCTCATATTGTTCTCTTAATCTCCAACACACTATAGGCCCCCTAAGGGCAATAACCATGTTATATACCCACCAAGCAGCACAATGCCTGGTACAACACTAAACAGTACTTGAATAAATATTAATCTGGTCTTACATAATCATGGAGAATTGGATGACCCAAGTGATGTGATGCAGAGCAGGCATCTCCGAGCCTTCCAAATAACTCTCACAGAGAGAAGTCAGACGTCAAATCTTCTCAGCTACCACCTTAATTATCAGCTAATACCATCTTAGCAAAAACCCAACTCAACTAGAACTAGAATAAGAAGTGTGGTATTAGCAATTCCCACAGGGTAGAACCTCAGAAATGCTTGAAAGGAGATGTCAGTCAGATGCTAAACTTGATCAAAGAAAAGAAAGGAATGAAAGCTTAAAACAGCAAAGTCTTATCAGGCTGTTCCACATTTTTTAAATCAGTGGAACGCTCAATCCTCCTCTTGCCATACTTCAAGGTATAGCTCGGTTTGTAATCCATGAGTTGCAGTAAGCTGAAGAGAGAATGATTTAGGAATAGGAACCCAGGTGTTAAATGTCTAATAGCAAAACATGGAGGTCTTGATCTCTTCTTCCTTCTCCCCACTCCTCCACTCTCAGTCTCTACCCTACTCTATTCCCTTACTCTTTTTTCCGCCTATTTAGTCTCCAATCTCCTCTCCACCCGAGTCACCAAGGCTTCCCCTACACTCACACACATCATCACAGCCATCCCCCAAACACTCAGTTTAGGCTTTGGGTCACCTCCCTTCTTAGCCCCACCCCTATCCACTCACAAAGCCTCTCACTGTTTGGAGGCACAAAATATTTAAGAGAGACCTAAACGTAAGCATTAAAGAAGCCCTCTGATAACACAATTAGTTAACTATCTTCCCCAGTAAGTGACAAGTAAGAGAAAGAGAAGATCAAAATAATGTGTAAAAATTGCTGGAATGAAAATCTGTCTCCCACTTAAAAAAAAAAAAAAATATTCCCTTTCAGTTTTCTCCATTTTCATTGTTTCCTCTAGATCCAGGGCCTCCCACCAAATGCAGACAACTGACCTAACTGCCTGCTTCAAACCCTGCCACATCAGCAGGGAGGGAGCCCAGCAGCATTTGGTTTGGTATTTCCATCAGTTTCCAGGAATGCTTTCCCAGTTATCAGTTTACTCTGCAGAGATATTTTTCCTTTAGTTTATAAATGGGTGCTTGAATTTCTCTAATTCTCAAAAATTGCTGAGCATTTTGTTATGCTAAAAGTGAAATTATAATCACATTCCCAAAAAATGTTCTACAATTTCAAAAAGTCTTTCAAAGTTATCTCCCAAATCAGTGCTCTTAATTAGAATAAAAGAAAAGTTAATTACAATTTTTGGTTGTTGTCTTTTGTTTCTGTTAATTTTTTGTTTGTTTTTAAGCTTAGAGGAAGAAACTAGCTTAAGAATATTAAATCCCTTTGGTTTATAGTAGCTGCTGATAGAGTTAATTTAGGCAGAAATTCTTCCTTAAAGTGTGGGGTGGGGAGGGAAGAGATGGGGGAAAGAAAGGAAAAAAGATTAGCGAAGAGCTACGGCCCACTCATTTCTATTTGGTGGCAATGAAACTGACCTAAAGATGCCCTTTTGCATTGACTTCTGGGAGAGAATGGCTGCCTCACTTGGGGTGCTGGGCAAGCAGAGGCACAGCCCCAGAATGATGGCCTTTCCGCTGAGACTGCTGGAATGAATCTCAAGAGGGTTGGGAAAAGGGCCATCCACTGAAGTTGACTGCACTCAGTACTCTGGATTCTCAGGAGCTCTGGCCTCTCAATTCCAGTGCCTCAGGGTCAAGGGCCCAGTTCCTCCTCTCCCTGCTGGGGAACAGAGTGGGAAGGGGAGAAGGAGGCTGGGTGTTAGGGAGAGAGCTAACAGCCATGCTGGTGGGAGTGCTGCTTGAGGTATTACCAGACAAGACTCCCTGTATCCCAAACTCAAATCAGAAGTCCCTCTATACGGGCTAAGCTCTCTCCTCAAGGTGTGGAGAGGAGCTGGAAGGTGCTTGGGTGTCTCCTGTAAGAGTGGGGTAGATGAGTTGGCAGAGGGGACGAGAGTGATGCAGGGACTCACTGGAGACTCATCTGAGTCCAGCTCAGGATGGAGCTGGTAAACCCAGACAAGATGTCTGGGCAGAGGAGGAGTGGGGAGATCGGAAACCTGAAGGGAAGGGGCTGGATTTTCCATCGCAACCTCAGAAACACTGCCAAGAGAGGTCTGTCTCGGTTCATCAGGTGCAATCACTTGGCAGGGCCAAGTAATCCCCACTGCCTCAGTTTAGAATCAGTCTCAACAGAAGGGAGTGGGGAGGTTGCAGAATTTCTCCGATGGCATGGTCTAGTCGGGCATTCCCAAAGTACATCCACCCTGATGGAGGATGCAACATTGCCCCTAGCCTGCTCCCCTCCCCATCCTCCCAACAGCGGGCGTCCTCAGACTCCCAACTCAACCCTCCACAGATAGAACCCCCACCCCCACCTCACCCTTTCCTGGAGCCAGAAGAGAGAGGGAGCGTTACTGCTGAAAAAGTGGGTGCGCACACGACCCAAAGCTGGAGAAAAGCTGGGCGGGGGTGGGGGGCGGGGTGCAGGGGGCGGAGGGAGGGCGGCCTCCGGCTGCGCCACGCTGTCGGATCCTTGCTCCCTCTTCCCTAGCCCCCTCCGCGCCTGCCGGGCGCTCCACCCTGCCAGTGGCCCGCAGGGCACAAGGTAGGTAGGGCTGGACAGCTCCTGCTTTGATCTCTGGGCTCCCTTCCCCTCTACAGCTGCCCTGCTGCCCCGAGATCTGCAAACTCTGCCCACGTTGGTGTCAGCAGAGCTCTCCGACGTGTCCAAAAGTGTTTCCAAACTTGGAAAGGGCGGGCGAAGGCCGGGGGGATGGGGAGGGCGGAGGTATGCAGACAGCGAGTCAGAGTTTCCCCTTGAAAGCCTCAAAAGTGTCCACGTCCTCAAAAAGAATGGAACCAATTTAAGAAGCCAGCCCCTTGGCCACGTCCCTCCCCCCTCCTCCTCTCCCTCCTCTGCGCCCCCGCAGTCTCCTCCCAGCTGTGGCTGCCCGGGCCCCCAGCCCCAGCCCTCCCATTGGTGGAAGCGCTTTTGGAGGCACCCTCCGGCCAGAGAAACTTTGGCCGTATAAATAGGGCAGATACGGGCTTTATTATTTTAGCACCCAGGCGGCAGGAGGTTTCGGCAAAGTTGGAGGTACTGGCCACGACTGCATGCCTGCGCCCGCCAGGTGATACCTCCGCCGGTGACCCAGGGGCTCTGCTACACAAGGAGTCTGCATGTCTAAGTGGTAGACATGCTCAGCTTTGTGGATACGCGGACTTTGTTGCTGCTTGCAGTAACTTCGTGCCTAGCAACATGCCAATGTAAGTGCCTTCAGCTTGTTTGGGGCAGTCTGGGAAAGAGTTAGATGGGTGGGCATCCTGGTCTGAAAAGGAAACCTTAAACAAAGTTCTAGATACAGCTTGGAGGGAAGGCTTTCTGGCATGTGGAGGAAAGCTGGCAGTGATGAAAAACATGGAAAAGACTTTAGAAATGAAAACAAAAAAGGCTCGACTCTTGCCAGAAGTTAGGTTACTTTTAACTCAGAGACTGTTAACTTGGTCTCACTCTTCCCGTTAATGAAGCTCAAAGGCTTTTCCTTAAGAATGAGATATTAACTGAAGTGATGAAGGCAGGCAAAGGCCTCCGCCTAAAACTGCACCGATGCCCACCTTGTGAAACTTGGGGCTTAGTTTACAAAGCCCTTTAATTTAGTAATTAAAAACTCACCCCCTAAAGGCTTTTTCTCTTCAGGGTGTTTTAAGACTAGTCTGGATGATGACGACTCTGAGGCGCCCTCTGGAGGGAGGACAATGAGAGCGCTGGGGCCGAGACTTAGGGCTGATGGAACCCCATTTAAAGACTGCAGGTTTATACTGAGAATGATCTTCATTTCTCATTGAAGCCAATCCAAATAGCTAGTAAGTGTATCCTGGGGAGAAAAATGGATACATTCTGAAAAGTAAAATTAACTTCTCAATTCATTATCTGGTCATGGAAATGGTAACATTATTTATCTAAAATCTGCTCTTTTATTGAGCCTGAGAGTTATCTCTTTAACATGGTCCCAATAGCAGACATCCTGAACATACCAAGTTGGGAAATGTCAACACTGATCTGAGACTCATGGGACTGGGGTTTTTCCCATGACTTTGCCACTAATTTATCATGTGACCTTAGGCAAGTCAAACTGAGCCTTTCCTATAAAATGCAGGATAGAGATTAGATGGGCTCCAAGGCTGCTTTCCAGCTGTAGGTTATAAAACCAGATTTCCAGGTCTAGATAGAATGAAGAGTCTGGTTTTGTCTTGAAAATGGCCGACTAATTACCAGACAAAGATATTGGCTTGATGGGGTAAGAGGAGTATCTGGCCACACCCAACAATTCAAAAATGTTTGCTCCACCCACATATGCCACGGTGTCTACCATTGCATCATTACTTATGTATTTCTGTGTGCGTGTTTTCTCCCTCCATCCACTTTTAGTATACACACTATGAATACTAAACAATAACTGCTTTGAACAAATTCACACTACCAAGTTCATTTTTTATGAAATGAGAGTGAGGGGTAAAGAGTTGGCTTCTAGAGAAAAGATGAAAATAGACCTAGGGAAGTTTGAAGGTACAAAGGGCAATGGGAAATTCACCTTCTGATCAACATCCAGCCACGGTCTGGAATAAAAGTTACCAAACACACATTCTTCAAAATGGCTCAGTCTGAATAATTAAAAGGCAAATTTCCAAAATCATAAGGACTTCCATTAATCAAGTCCAGGCATAATTATTCTTCCTACTGATGAACACAATGAAGTAAACATATCATTTTCCTAAATTAAAAGTAATTCTCATAAATTGCCCTTAAATGTCAGTGCTGGATGTGGTCCACCCCCCTGAATTGTGACTGTTGCAACAGATGTTCTCACTCCAAATGACACAATTCTTGGCCACTTTAATTAGAGCAATTTTTAGGGGTGATTCATTTTGTTGCCAGCTTGGCCACACGTATATCCTGTGTTAACCTATAATTTTTATACCGTAGGTGAGGAATTCAGTCTTTAAGGACTTATAGCAATTATGGCAAAGGGGGAGGATATGACTTTAGTATTTTTCCCATTATTTTTCTAGATCTTTAATCCACAGTTTTTCCATTTATACAGAGCAATTCTTTATCACAGACAAAAGTGATACATATTGGTAAAATGACCTTACCTAATTTAAGTGAACTATTTAAAGCAAAATTTCAGATGTCCAAATGAATCAATTTTCATGGTGACTAACTGGCAAATTAGGCCTTTTGAAAAAGGACATTAAGAATGGTACAAACTCAGTAACTTTAACGTTTTATGAAAAACAGAGCCTACTTTAGGTAACATACTTTCCTAAAATTTCCCCTTTTTAAAATTTTAAGTATCAAAAATTATCTAAACTACAAATAATTTTCTCATCAATCTCCTGTTTTTGCTCACATTCAATGATTCACCTGTGCAATTTACCATCTTAATTACTAAGCATTAGAAATATCCTTTAGACACATTAATATTTCACAGCATTTATATAATTGTAAATAATTAATAATTTAATTCAAATATATTTACATATTAATATTGAAAAAAATCACCCCTGCTGATCCCTGCCATAATTTTGACCTGCATAATTTCTAAGTCATTAGAATATTCTTAATAAAAAATAAAAATGGTTCTTTAAATCAATTTTATAAACTAATATATCCATTTGTTAATCACTGCCAGTGGTCAATGAAATAATACTAATAATTCTTTCTTTCTTTCCCCTTTCCTCTCTAGCTTTACAAGAGGTGAGTCAAATTATATTTAGAAATTGTTATTTTAAACTTTGATTGCCTTTGCCACAGTAATGTCTTCTCAGGGAAGGAATGGGAGGCTATATCAGTATTGACCAACCTGAATTTTCAAAAAAAATCATCAAGAGTTATGGCAGCCAAACCTCTCTGGCTGCCTTAGAAAGTACCCACCCCAATTTCCCAAATGGGCAGGGCCACTGAATAAGACCACCCTAAAATGAACACCAATAAGAGAGTAAATAATCCAGTGGAAGTTTGGGTTTTAGCATCAGCTACTACAAAGTAGAAGACTTCACCACACTAGAGAATCTTATCGCTCCCTTGGAATCATTTGCAAGAGTATTATGAATAAATTCTTAGCTTGTGAATTGAATTTGAGGCATAATTACAGATAAGTATATATCTTGGTTCTGTGCATATTTAATTTAATAGTAAAATATGAAATTATTAATTTGAAATATTAAGATAATAGTAATACACAATATATATACTCTGTAGGTATGTTTGTATACTATACAGAAATGGGAGCCATTTTAAAATGTACATATACAAATCTCATAATAATCTTTTATTTATTCTTTTGTAGGCAACTGCAAGAAAGGTAAGAGTCCATTATTTTTCCATAATATCTAAAATAATCAGAGATAACTTAGAATTCAACTAAATTTATAGTAGACTACGAAAAAATACTTTAAGATTTTGCCAATATGAATGTGCATTAGCTAAACCATGAGATAAAGTAGCTCTGATGATTAAGATAACAAAGCTTTATTATCTTCCAGAATCATCTCTAATTATACTTATACAATTGGTGCTTTACATGCTAAAGGGAGAAAAAGACTTATTTTTTATTCTAGAGATAGAATGAGTATTATGCTAATTATGAATAGTAAACAAAAGTTTATTTTAAAGGGCATTGACTATGTAAATATATTGTTATGAATGTTACAAAATGACTTTATCATAGAAATCATCTTTCTAAAAATTGTGGTTATAATATTGGCCTAATGCTAGAGACTACAGCCTCCAATCTCCCAGTTTAAAAAAATTACACGTAATTATAATAAAAACAAAATACTTTCATCTATTGTCTTGTACCATTTTTATAGCTACTGTCTCATAATATTATGGTTAGATCAGCCTTACCAACTAATTATTATCAAGAATGCTTTGCTCATTCACTGGAAATTGCTTAGACATTTATTATTGTGCTATTTGTATCTTCCTTGTAGGGCCCAACTGGAGATAGAGGACCACGCGGAGAAAGGGTGTGTAATTTTTGAACTATTAAAGGGCTCTGGCCCATATTTTAATAACTACATATTAGAATCTACAGGAGACTGACAATTTATAAGAATATTATGTATCCAGATAATTGCCTACCTTTTAAGCAGATAATGCCTTACAGAAGAAGTGAATGAGCATTATTATATATAATCAATATTCTTTTTAGGTCAAGATTATCCTTTAAAAAAGCAGAACTATTATAGACAGGCATATTCTTTGCATGGTCTATCTTTCTTTGTTTTTAGTTGACCTATCCAACATATACATAATAGAAATGTATCTACCTACCACCACATGGCCCTTCTCTTTTTAATGTGCTTTGTTTGCTTTTCAAGTAAGATCTCTTATGTAGGCTAGGAATAATAGTGAAACAGCAGTCAACAATATGTTTCTATCTAAAGTAATAAATGTACAAGTTAGGCTTACATTTTCTTCATGGTATTCTTAGATCTCCGTGCTACATTCATGTGGCATGTTCAACCATATGGTTTTCATTATATGACACTTTTGTCAGTCTATAAAAACCTATATCTTGTATCTATTGAAAAAGAACAGACTTAAATCTCTTCTACTCAAGCAATCTGTTAGAGGTAGGATTATACCAGTAAATTACTTTAACAACATAAATAGGGCTAATGGTAGGAAATCTGCAAGATTTTCTACCCTGTGATGAAATAATTATTAGTTAACAATTAATTTACTTTTCACACATAACATACCAAAACAATTAAGTAGTCAGAAGCTGATAATCAATATATACAGTACATCACTGTGCACAAATTTGTAACTATAAATTTTAGCTATAATTGTTATCTTTATTTGAATACTGGAGCTTCGATATGAATTAATATCAAATGGCTAAGATATTCCTATTCTAAGAGGAACTATCTTGTCTTGCATCTTCTTCAGATATGAGTTACTAAACCTCCTTCTCAAATAGACCCATGTCAATAGTGACAAATCTGACATTTTAAATTTCCACACCACTTGCGCATTCTGACCAACTAATATTACTACATGTATTCTGAGGTCTCTTTTTGGAAGAACAGGTTTCTACAAGTCTGTCTAATGCTGAAAATTCACTTTTTACCTAACAGGGTCCACCAGGCCCACCAGGCAGAGATGGTGATGATGGTATCCCAGGCCCTCCTGGTCCACCTGGTCCTCCTGGCCCCCCTGGTCTCGGCGGGGTAAGGTGTCTTAAGTATTGCTAACATTTAGCTATCTTCAGCTTCTCATACCTCTATGGAAGAAGACTTACTGTAGAAATTATTTTTAGTGGTTTTAAGGGAGAGTCTGCTATTTGGATATTAGTATAGTTATTTTATTTCATTTCTTTGCTTTCTTCATTCAAGATTCTGCTTTGCCCGATCTCTTTGTGAGCCCTTGTCAATTACAGGACAGATCTTTGTGTTCACTGAAGGTAGCTGCAGTCCTCACGACCTTTATTTAATTTGGGGATTTAATATCTTTTATCAGTAGGGCACAAATAAGAGGTGTTGAATTATTAAAGAGTTTGATTAGATTGAATTATAAATGAAATCCCTGATCTTAAGCAATTTCACAAACATCCTACTCTTTTTATTCTCCTTGGCTTGAAGTCTGATGAACCAACATTCAAAGCAGTTTTTGGTTTAATTTGCCTGAAACTAATTTGAGAAAAGTACATTTCCTTTTTTCATTAATATCTTCTTTTAGCTTTATGTCTTTAACAATGGTATGAGTGCCAAATGGCCTCACTGCAGGAAGGAAAACATATTTGCTTAATTGGTTAGCACTATGAATCAGAAGCCTGATTCTAATACCCAACTGTACGCCAGTAAAATAAGACCTTTCTCCCCCAAAGATCTTATTATGATTGCTTATCTACTGAGTGCATTAAAAAGCACCTTCTTTAATAGATCTACCACTATAAGAAAGATCTTTAACAGTAAAGCCATTACTGTGAACTATTTTTTAAAAGTTTAATCTTCCAAGGGGCATTTTAATTTAATATTCCTCTAAACTTGAAAAGTCTTTATATCCTTTTTGAAACTCTAGCAAGAAAAAGGTCTCTTAGTCATTTTGTGTAGTTCTGGAGGAGCAGGGCAACAGGTAGAAATGCAAAGTTGTCCTCTTGGTTTCTGCTTAATTTATCAGGGGCCCTCACAGACTCTTAAAGTTTAGAAAGCTCTCTTCTTCCGTGTACAAGCAGGGAGTGGGGATTTGAGTGAGCGCAGGAAACGTTTCAAAAATAAGGTAAGAAAACTTCCTATTTCAAACTAGGTGTGGACTAAATTTTAAACATATTTCTCCTGAATTTTTAGGAATTTAGCTCAATATGGAATTCTAAGTTAATAATTATGTCAAAAAAATATTGCTCTCTCTTTTTTTTTTTTTTGTATTTTTAGGGCTGCACCTGCAGTATATGGAGGTTCCCAGGCTAAGGGTCGAACTGGAGCTGTAGCTGCCAGCCTACACCACAGCCATAGCAACCACAGGATCCAAGCTGCGTCTGCGACCTACGCCACAGCTCACAGCAACAGCAGATCCTTAACCCACTGGGTGAGGCCAGGGATTGAACTCACGTCCTCATGGATGCTAGTCAGATTCGTTTCCACTGAGCCATGACAGGAACTCCCCTATTGCTCTCTTTTAAACAATAGAAAAATCTTTAGAAGTAGAATGAGGAAATGAACTACATGGCCAATAGTTACTATATTTTTTTTTCTCCCATCTAGAACTTTGCTGCTCAGTATGATGGAAAAGGAGTTGGAGCTGGCCCTGGACCAATGGTATGCTTATCTCTTTTTATTTTAGCCAAAAAGTTACTGAAGAGAGAATTTACTTTATATATTGCCATTTATTTAGCTATCTAGATTAACACCCAATACTTAGATCAGATAAAAACAATTATTTTTGTATTGAAATCCATAAACATCTAAGCCTAGGTTGGTGGGTTTAATTTTCCCTATCAATGTGCCTCATTAGGATAGATTAGATATTTATATCCAAGAAATAATCACTGGTTATAGTAACCATAACTTAGGTAAATCAATTTACTTCAGAAGAGTGATCACTTGGATTATTTTTTAAATTAACATTTTAACTTTAACATTGCCTAGAATTATAAACAACTCACAGAGACCCAGAACTAATAAGTTCTATAAACTTGCTGGAAAGGATCAGCAAGTTCTAGTCTAGCCTGTTTATGTTCTTTGTAGAGAGATTAAGCCCTTTTCCAAGGTCATACATGTGGTTAATGACAGAACTAGGACTAACCACCAGGCAAGTTGTCTGATATTCAAGCAACATCATGGCTCGTGTATCTAGTGCTTGAATAAAACCTTACTTTGTTCAACAAATATTTACCAGTTGTCTTCAATGAAACCCAAACTGCATTATGCATCTGGGATATAGCAGTGATATGACAGATTCTCACCCTCCCGCGAGGAATTAACAATATAGGAAATATTTCTTTTTATCCATGTTG
Source organism: Phacochoerus africanus (assembly GCF_016906955.1). Taxonomy (NCBI): domain Eukaryota; kingdom Metazoa; phylum Chordata; class Mammalia; order Artiodactyla; family Suidae; genus Phacochoerus; species Phacochoerus africanus. The sequence goes on from NC_062554.1 coordinate 73,495,020, forward strand.
ATAAACATTTCTTTTTAAAGCCTGATTTATTATAAATCAATATAGGAGCGAATATGATAATGATGGTCTATCTTTAACAAGTGAACCTTCTGACAAGTATTAATGAGATGTGTTGGGGGAAAAAACTGATAGAGGCAAACAAAATATATACTAGTATATATAGAAAAGAGGAGAAAATTGCTGGAAGTAAAAACGTTAAGTTGATTAAACACTGCAGTTTAGCACATACCTGCACATAATTTAGTGATTTTAATTATTTCCAAACACAGGTATTTATTTGCCTCAAGTTAAATGTCTTTAAAATATAAATTTTACCTGGACAATGAATCCAGTGCTCTGTCTTCAAAAGATGTTCTGCTGGAGCTAATGGTCCGCAATAAGCTAATACACTGTAAGGACAAGACAATATTTTCTGTAAATTAGAACTTTCACTTGAGAAGTAATATGCCTTTAATTGATGATTTCCAATTTCCTTATTTTGCATGGTAATTTTAAACATTCATATCTTCAATGAAGAAGTAGAGATCTTCTTTTGGCTTTGTTTATATTGGATATTTGAAATTAGCCATTTCAGCTAACACTGGACATTAGTCAGTTTTAAAGCAGCACCTATATCTCAAGAAGAAGCTAAAAAAGAAAAAAAAAGTAAAGCATTAATAAAAAACAAAAAAGGCACATAAGCCTGGAAAATTAATATGGATTTCAGATTTCCCTGACTTTGGAACATCTCTCTGGGGAGCATAAAGCTGAATGTTTTACTTTTAAATATCAGTGAAATATAATTTAAGCTTGCATATCCACACACATTCACAGACATATGTAATCAACAGATATGTGTTTCACAAATAGGAAAGATAGGCAGCAATAAAGCATTAAAATAATTTTCCATGTTGGAAAATCAATAACTATAAAACCCCACAGGGTTCGTCTCTGAATTAATGAGTAATCATCATCTGTCTCACAGCCTCCACAAAATAAACTACCTTTTATGTAAATGAAATTGTTGCAAATACATGGAAAAATGAATAAATATAATTAAAATTCATGATGTCAAGGAAAATTATTTTTAATGTATACCTAAAATATTATTTTGATGGAAAAGTGACAGTTTCTTCTAACATGTAAGTAATTTATAAAACCAAATAAATAATTCTTGTAATTAGGATGATGTGCTTTTTAATAAAATCCGCATTATTTCATTTTAGGCATTAACACAATGGGGCAGACTGCAGAGTCCCCATGGTTGATGTGTCATGAACAAATTACCCAAGACTTGTCTGTGCAACATTTGCACCGTTAGAGGAATGGCCCCTACAGAAGAGTTTGCACAGGCACTGGTTATTGCAAAGAGGACTCAAGAACATGTATTTAGCTCCCCAATTAGAAACACTCTGTTTTACTCTGTGAGCTACAGAATGAAGAACAAAGGGGAGAACAATTGCTGTCATTTGAACCATATCTTCAATAATAGTAGCATATAATAGATTCTTTCAGTAGGATGTTTCAATAACATTTTATTTTTCCTTCACCCCTCGCTACATCCACTTTTGTTTGACATTTTTATCAGTCACCAATAGCCCTTAAAGGAACTATAAGGTTATAATAGCCCTCCCTTTAATCATTAAGAAAGACTTTTGATCCTTTTTGATTTATGCTTCTTGTGGCAATAAAAGTATCAATTTCTTAACTAAGTATGATATGAAGAGATGATATGTGATCAAGTGAATCCACATGGAGATGCTCTGTCAGCTGTATGGACAGCAGTTGTATATCCCATACTGCGCAAAGACTGAGTCATTTCATTGCATTACAGCAACTTCAATATGCCCAACAGTGTATATCTTTAAGGAACTTGTGCCCAACTCATCCAAATGAGTTCTGATTTGAATTAGGAGAAAAGGTGAAAGAAAAGGTAGAGAAACAGTGGAGGAAATTTGGGTCCTTAAATGCTTCCTTGGGAGGAACAAAAACTATGAAATTAAACCAGGACAATTCTGTTCATTCGTCCATCACAAAATGTCTATGGCACCACTAAGCAAATCCTGTCTATCCCAATCCTAGGTCATGCCAACTTGTCAGTGCTAACTATATCTGTCCTCTTTACAGGGTTTGATGGGACCTAGGGGCCCTCCTGGGGCAGTTGGAGCCCCTGTAAGTACCAAAATTTGTAATCTCTCTTATGTAAAAAGATGAAGAATTAAAGAAAAGCTTGAAGTGTGACATACGGTTCTCTTTTAGGGCCCTCAAGGTTTCCAAGGACCTGCTGGTGAGCCTGGCGAACCTGGTCAGACTGTGAGTACATTTCTCCCTTTCTAATAAATATTTTTTCAAGAAGTTTATTAACAGAGTATTAACACAATGAGGGGGTCTCTCATTTTCCTAGGGTCCTGCTGGTGCTCGTGGTCCACCTGGCCCTCCTGGCAAGGCTGGTGAGGATGTGAGTATTTACTCTTAAGCATTTCCAAATGCCATTTAAATACTCTTGCCTCAAATGGGAATTTCTATATTCAAATTAAGTATTCTGCCAAAAGCTGAATATGCCTGACATAATTCTCCCCATATGGAAAATATCACTGTAATGAAATAATTTTCTTATATATAAGGAAATATAATTGTTAATTAAATATATATTTGGATCCACATTTTTATGATACGTTTCCCGCCATTGTAAAAACCAAGATGCCTCTACTTTCATTTGAGGCTTTACCAAGAAAACATTCATCCTATGATGGTTTCATGTTTTAGGGTCACCCTGGAAAACCCGGACGACCTGGTGAGAGAGGAGTTGTTGGACCACAGGTGAGATACTTTACAACAGTACATAGTCCAAAGATCAGAGGTATCTCATATACAGGATAGCTGCTAAAACTAGAATCAGTCTAAGTGGCAACACAGACATCTGCACACTTAGAACATTTGTTGAAGGCATCTGCCAAATAAAGGAGCCTAGTTAAGAATGCATATAGTTTTAACTGAATCACTTTGCTGTAGAGCAGAAATTAACTCAACATTATAAATCAACCATACTTTAATAAAAATTTTTAAAAATTATTTTTTAAAAGAATGCCTACAGTTTTTATTAATGCAAATACTATAATATTAATGACAGCAAGCATACTGTAAACAACTAAACTGTGTGTTCTACAAATACCATAGTATTAATTATCAAATTAGAGCCACTTATTTGGGGCTCGGTGCTTAAACACATACTAGTCTTTGATTCCAAGCTTGGACTGTGATGAGGAGAAACACTTTAGAGGGAAGAACTCATTGTCTTTTTATTTAGGACAAAAACATTATTTGACTTCTTCTGTGTTTCTTTTTAAGGGTGCTCGTGGTTTCCCTGGAACTCCTGGACTTCCTGGCTTCAAGGGCATTAGGGTGAGCACATTCCTTACCCACAGGAGAGAACATGTTGATTAGTTTTAGTAAATTCCTGGAATTTGACTAAATAGAAAGTGAATTAATGAGTAAAATGGCTGGAAAGTAAAGCAGGGTGTAGTCTGTTTTTTTGTTTTTGGTTGGTTTTTGGGTTTTTTTGTTTTTTGTTTTTTGAGTCTGTTCATGGTTTCCAAGAAACAAGGATCCCTACAGAGAAAATTGTATAAAATTGGTATAACTTAAGAGGTATTTAAAGCCCTCTGAAGATTGTAGAATTATTAAAGATGGAAAGACTGTGAGAGAGCATCTTTATCCTTCCCTTTCAAGTTCAGGGAGGTTTAGCAACTTACCTAGGTAGGGCAACAGAGGGAATTTGCCCAGCGCTGGGGCACTTAGGGCTCCATTCTACTGAAGCAGTCACAAGATTTACCCAGGGGATAGTAACTGCAAAGACAGAAGATGTTTGAGTTGACCAAGCACTGTAATGGAATAGCATTTTAATAATATGGACTTGCCTTTCAGGGTCACAACGGTCTGGATGGATTGAAGGGACAGCCCGGTGCTCCAGGTGTAAAGGTAAATATTAAATCAAAAGCATTTTTTTAAAACAATTGATTATGATTCGCAATCACCATCAGAAAGTATATTTTTACTGAAGGCTACACATATTCTGAAGAGTATCTTATTTCTTCTTCAACACTTTAATTCCCTTAATGTGAGGACTATGGGATTCTATAACAAAAGGCCAATTATTAATAATATTTCTTTAATTCAATATCCATTAAACAATTGAGATAAAAATGTCAATAGCTTCTTCTTCCATTTCCTTTCCTTCTATAATTTCAGTCAATCTCTGCCACCAAAATAAAAGTAAATAAACATATAATCATATATTAGAACACTATATTATTTTAAACCGTAAATTCTCCTTTGCCATGCACTAATTAGATAGGTACATTCATGTCACAATACACTTTTCAACCTCTTTCCTGTGATTTATCTGTGCACACTCAAAAAAATTTTAATTAGGTAATTAAAGTCTCAGAAGTGTGTTATCTCTTGGCTGGGCTCTTCTCTGACAGCGTTTTCAACTCTAAAATGTTCTCTCTCCTATTAAGGAGATAATGTGATATTAAAGTGAATACCAACGTAATTACAAATTAATGAGTAACGAATACTAGCGGGACCAGAAATGAACATGAATATGGAGAATCTGTTCTAACTTTCCAGCTGCCACACAAATGGATAAGGTCAAACTCATTCTCCCTAGAGCCTAATATAATAGCTCAGACTACTAATCACAGCATCATAAAATGTTAAGAGCTGCAAGGAGCTTTGGAGACTCTCTCATTTTGCAGACGAAGGAAACTAAGGCTTAGAGAGAGCGAGTGACTTGCCTAAAGTCACACCTCCAGTACTTAGAAGGGCACAGGCTAGAAATCCTTTCTCCCACTCTAATGCTTATTCATAGAGAATACACTTCAGATAAAATCCTAGAAATGAAGAGTCTAATGGCCTCCCAGTTTTTTTCTATATCTGAATTAGATTACCTTGAAGGAAAGTTCTTTTTCATGTGCCATTGTATTATATTACCACCTCCACTGTCCTCCACCATCACCAAAATAGTTTTTACTCAAGACAAGAATAAAGATAGCAAATAAATGACAGTTCTATAAAATATTATGAAGCTTTAAATTTTATACATATTTTATGAAAATGAAAATACTGAGTGTTCAAAATAACTTTAAAGAGGGTAAATTGTTATGGTTATGTTGAAAGCAGATTATCCTCTGGCATTTCTTTCTATGATATCATTCCTAATATATAAGTCTGGTCTAAATGATATCCAAAATCTATGGGGAAAATTGAGGAAAGGGTAAATAACCCTCAACCACTCCCTAGTACTGTGATATTTGGTATTATCTCAATAAAAACCCATATTTTATAATTTTTCTATAATTTTTAAAAATTTACATGACTAGCATAATGGAGAAACAGTCTATGTAAGAAATGTTACAAAATACATAAATGGTTGAAACTAAAGTAACTGGATAAAAATTATCATAAAAAATCAATATAGATAATGAACAAAAACTCAATCTTTCGTTTCCATATAGGGCGAACCTGGTGCCCCCGGCGAAAATGGAACTCCAGGTCAAACAGTAAGTATTGATTACTTTATTGTAAATCAGAATGTGTACACTCTTTGCAAGCTGGAACTTCTTTAATGTTTTTGCTAATTACCATTTCCCTTGGCATTGTATTCTTTGATATTTTTCTAATAGCCTTCTGCATACTTAATTGAAATCCATTACCTTTTAGTTGGAATTAGAACAAGATCTATTTATTTTTAGTGGATTCTTGCACATGTTGGAAATTGGACAAAGCAAATGATGCCTGTAACTTTTTCTTAAATTAGCATTCTGGATTTCATTGGAAATATTTCTGCTTCTAGGGAGCTCGTGGGCTTCCTGGTGAGAGAGGACGTGTCGGTGCTCCTGGCCCAGCTGTGAGTGCTTCTACTTTTGTTCATTTTTATTCTTTTTCAGAATTTCCTAATATGTGCCATTTAACTTCCTACTTGACTTTTTTTCTTTATTTTCTTCAAAGGGTGCCCGTGGAAATGATGGAAGTGTGGGTCCTGTGGGTCCTGCTGTAAGTTTTGATACTGAAGAATCTGGAAGGGGTTGAGAGTGTGGGGTGGGAGAAATCTTCTTTATTAATTACCTATGAAATAATATCATTTTAGACACCTTACCAAATGTTCTGTGAGGTCATCTGAAGGTTCAAGTTATAAAAACTACTATCCCTGAGGCTTGTATTGATATACAAAGTAAAATCTACCTCATCTTAGAGACCTAGAATGTCTTCTCTTTGATAAGATACCAGTGACAAGAAACTAGCTGTCAGTTTTCTCTTTGCCAACATTAAGTAAGATTAAGCCACTCTTAAGCACTCAATCTTCTGTTGTTGTTGTGTTGTTAATAGTGGGAGGAAATTTCTTACCTCCTTCTACTTTGATTTCAGGGTCCCATTGGGTCTGCTGGCCCTCCAGGCTTCCCAGGTGCTCCTGGCCCCAAGGTAAAAACACTGGTGACCACTGTCATCATCTTGATAAACTTTTTATTATCATGTGAAAGATAGAGACTGTGTTCGCAGATAGGTAATTATAGAATAGGCTGCTTAATTAGTCCCTCCTTCAAATGGATGTAGAATGACCAGGTTTCTCACTCCCAACTTGAAATAGAGACTCTCTCTGAACCTGAGCACTATGAACAAAGATATAGATGGCAACATAGAAATTGATTCTGTGAGACCCCTCTGGGATATACTCCCAAAACTAGTTGGGACTGACAAGCTGAGAACCAGAGTCTCTGAGAACCAGGCCAGGAATATAGGAATGCAAACCCAAATCTTGTGGTTCCAGACCAAATGAGGGAAATTATTACAATTCTGAAGAAATCTCATAAAACTTGGTTACCTTAAAACAGAGATGTGCTTATAACTGATTTAATTCGCTGGTACACCTGAAATTAACTATATTGTAAGTCAACTATATTTCAATAAAATTAAAAAAAAAGATATGCTGTTTTGTTATTTGCTAATGCCTCAGTGTCATTCCCTCTTTTAGGGTGAACTTGGACCTGTTGGTAACCCTGGTCCTGCAGGTCCTGCGGGTCCCCGTGGTGAAGTGGGTCTTCCAGGTGTTTCTGGCCCTGTTGGACCTCCTGTAAGTAGCCATTGTCATTAATCATCTCATTGAGTGGAAGGAAAGAAAAAAGAGTGAAGAAGAATAGAAATACTCCTATGAATTTGTATTTTTCTTCCTTCCTTTTCTTCATAGGGCAACCCTGGAGCCAACGGCCTTCCTGGTGCTAAGGGTGCTGCTGTGAGTATTTGGCTAAAATGTGCTGCTGTGGTTTTAAAGGTATTTTAATGAATGATGTCCCTCCTGCCAGTTGCCTCATGATGGACCCATGCTGCATTTCTTTCCCAGGGCCTGCCTGGTGTTGCTGGGGCTCCTGGCCTCCCTGGGCCTCGAGGTATTCCTGGCCCTGCTGGTGCTGCCGGTGCTACTGGTGCCAGAGGTCTTGTTGTAAGTGGTCATGGCTGATGCTTTTATCATCCCGAAATACAAGCGCTGCCATCATTCCATCCCCATCTAGACTTCCTCTTGTTGTTTTATAATCCTTATTTCTTCCTTAGCATTTTTAGTTTGTATTTCTTCTGTAAGTTCATGCACATGTATGTATACTCTCTAATACACAGATACACCTTTCCTGCTATCCTAGAACATTTCCCAAAGGTCAGTGAGGCCCATTCCTATATCAGTCTTGTCCTTTCAAGACTGTTCCTCTGTAGTCATTTAAATATGAACTGAGCATATTTCTTAAAGACCTAGAGCTCTCTTTAATTGATCCCTAAGTAGTCCCTGATATTTGTCTGCCAGAGTTGTGACAAATGTGATTTAACTACTGTTTTGTATTGGACCCTAGGGTGAGCCTGGTCCAGCTGGTTCCAAAGGAGAGAGCGGCAACAAGGGCGAGCCTGTAAGTAGTTATATAATGACAGTTTCATGGAGTTTCTAGTTTTTCAATTCAGAAAGTAATATTTTTACTTTTTTAAGTTATTATTCTTTGTCTAGATGGGTATGAAACCAAATTTTATTTTTCCTCTCCCTCCTTTTTATTTTTTCCTTCATTAAATAGGGTGCTGCTGGGCCCCAAGGTCCTCCTGGTCCCAGTGGTGAAGAAGGAAAGAGAGGCCCCAATGGCGAAGTTGGATCTGCTGGCCCCCCAGGACCTCCTGGGCTGAGGGTAGGTTCCAAATGCTCTTAACACCCAGACACACAAGAGGTACCCCTTCCCTGGGAATTGGTCAGAATCACTGAGTGCATTTTCTAGACGAAGAAGACATCTGCTTTCCATCTGCTTTATTAAATACCTGACTCTTAATATGATATGTTATAAAAATCGGTCTGGAAACAATGTTGACCTACTTTTGCAGAATGTTTTCTCTACACATTCCTTTGGGGTTGGATGAAGTATTTCGGCTTCGCTTGTAATTGTATCTCCTCCTTAAGGGAATCAAGATTTCCTGCATGCATGCCATATTTCAATAAATTCTGCTCCTCCTGATTCAAGAATTTTCTCCAATTCTCTTCTGTTTCATGTACTTTCTTACAGGGAAATCCTGGTTCTCGTGGTCTCCCTGGAGCTGATGGCAGAGCTGGTGTCATGGTAAGTTGACCATTAGTCATTTCCTGGGAAGGAACTTGATGCTTCTGGTGGTTGGTATGTCAGGTATGTAATTGGCTTTAGTAACCTCCCTCTCCCTTCTTTTTAATAGGGCCCTCCTGGTAGTCGTGGTCCAACTGGCCCTGCTGGTGTTCGAGGTCCCAATGGAGATTCTGGTCGCCCTGGAGAGCCTGGCCTTATGGGACCCCGAGTAAGTTTCATATTGATTCTGAACAAGACACACCCAGCACTGTTTCCTTTTTTAAAGAGATGATTAATATTTAAAGACAGAAATTAAAAAATCAAAAGTTAATTGTTAGACATGCTGACAGTTCCCTTTTTAATTTAACTTTATCAAAGCCCAGTAGCTACTTTGACAAATTTGGTTAGTTCATAAATTCCCTATTACTTGATACAATGGCTATGAGGTTTTGGGAAGAAGAGATTTATTTTAATATATCCAAATTAGGGTGGTTCTTCTATCAGCATGAATCTTTTATCTGAATTTGGGAGTTTTATATAAGGTGTTCGTGAAACATATTAGGACTATACATTATCAGTTTATTAGATTCATAAGTGAATCATTTTTTCAGCAATCACAAAGTGCCATAATGTATTCAGCATCACACTAGCTATGGAGAAATGACCTTTAGATCTGTAGACACTCTAACCCATAGCAATATAGTAATTTTTTGCCTCTGTTATCTCTTACGGATGAGTATTAACTGTAATTGCATCATAAACAAGTAATAAAGATACCAAATCTAACAATAAAAAAATCTACTTTGAAAATTGCTTACTGAAAGTATTTGTTTTTGTATTATAAGGTAAATAACATATACATTTTTCCCACATAGTATCTTGCTCAAGTGTCTTAAGATATCTTTAAGTGGATGAGTTGCACTAATAAAAAGAAAGGCATAAAAATATAAAGAAGAAAGATTTCACAGCTCTTTTCATATTTCCCAACTAGTGACTAATACTCCTAATGATCTTCCCTAGGCAACCAAACAAAAACTGGGGCAAAAGTGCTTTTGTGAGATTTCAATTAATTGGAGCTTTGAACATATGTGTTACAGTGGCCAATATGAAAGTGTCCTCATTTGTTTTACAGGGTTTCCCTGGATCCCCTGGAAATGTTGGTCCAGCTGGTAAAGAAGGTCCTGCGGTAAGAGTTGCTCATTTTCCATTATATTTTCAAAGACAAATTGCATCCGTATCAAGTCTACTCCATAGTTTATTTACATGTGAACACACTGAAAGTAAGTGTCAGCTACATAGAAATGTGAGAACACAAAGTAATGCATTGTGATTACAGACTCCAGAGGAACACAAGAGTAAAAAGAGAAAAGGAAAAAGAAAAATATGGCAGGGAAAACTGAAGAGGGTGACAAGGGTATGAAAAGAGAGGAGAAAGAGAGAATTGCACACATGAGATTGACTCGGCTGTGTGTGTGCCGACATCCTATTTAGAAAAGGACATAATATTTGACACTTTATTCAGGAAGCTCTGTGAACTCAGAAAATAATTGTTTCATCCCATGGCAACATCGCACACTTGAGGCCATGAGATCCTTTTGATGCTGAATAAATTCTAAATGAACTCTGGTTTCAGGGCCTCCCTGGTATTGATGGCAGGCCTGGACCAATTGGCCCAGCTGGAGCAAGAGGAGAGCCTGGCAACATTGGATTCCCTGGACCCAAAGGCCCCACTGTAAGAATCACTATAACCTCCTCTCCCTCAGCACTTTCTTGCAACAGTTCACCAAAACTCTATTATTTCTCTCCAGCCTCAGTCTACTCTAACTCATGGGGATTCCTTTCAACACAGTGAAACTGCAAGCCACTTACCACATTAAAAGTGGACTCCCAGTGTATCATTATACCCCTGCTGAAAATCCACATCCTGAGTTATATGCTCCTGCAGACACAGGTGTACTCTATTGTTCATGGAGCTGAATGATGATGGATCATGCCTTAGATTAAGGAATTAAAGGACTAGGAATCTAAAAAAAAAAAAAAAAGGCAAGAAGTTAACATTTTTAAATTGTCATGGTTAATTTGAAATTAAATGTATTTTTAAATGTTTATTATAGGGTGATCCTGGCAAAAATGGTGAAAAAGGTCATGCTGGTCTGGCTGGTGCTCGGGTAGGTATTAACTTCTGTGTGGGTCTATCCAAGGAGTATTCACATAGGATACACATCTTTTGAGGCCATCTGATATTATTCCATCACTTTCTTTCTAAGATGGCATTCCCAAGGGTCCTTTTACCATCATAAAGTGTCTTTTTTTTTAACCACACTTATAAGGTAGTAAGCTATAACAAATCAGAATATATACTAAATCAAAAATATTTATGACTGCATTTGGTTTTATTTGATTCATTTTGTGATTAAAAGGCTATAATATACTAGTAGCATTCTTTTACCTTAATAAATTGCCCTTCATCCGTAGACTTCCATGAGCCTTATCAAATGTAGTAGGTCATATCTGGGCCTTGGCTGGGGACCCACAATTAGTTTAATTCATGCTGAGATGACAAGCTTTGTTTTGAGGAAGTAACACATAAGGGAGGCTTTGGGGCATCTTAAATTATCTGACTCACAGTTAACCCTGAGCTTTTCTGTTAAACATTTTAGGGTGCCCCAGGTCCTGATGGAAACAATGGTGCTCAGGGACCTCCTGGACCACAGGTGGGTATTTCTCCTACTCGTGTTTTTTTCTGCCCTAAAATGAATCTAGTCCCACAAAAATGACTGTCTTTTTTTTTTTTCCAGTCCAAAAGTTATGTAACTAGACAGCAATGGTGACATGTATCTCTAATTTATGTTATCTCTCTTATCACCTTCAGGGTGTTCAAGGTGGAAAAGGTGAACAAGGTCCCGCTGGTCCTCCAGGCTTCCAGGTAAGTCAGTGAAAACACACAGACTATCCATCTGTAAATCACTACACCACTCTTCCCCACCACACAAAACATGATTTTAGAACTAAAGCAAACTTTTCTGTAATTCTTTAGTAACACCCACTAGTTAGTGATCATGTTCCTATTAGATAGAGACCCAAAAACAAATTATTAGGAAATCCCCCAAATACAGCCATAAAAATTGAGGTTTGTATTTTTTTTTTTCAATAGGGTCTCCCTGGCCCTGCAGGTACAGCTGGTGAAGTTGGCAAACCAGGAGAAAGGGTGAGTAAAACAAGTGATAGTAAATTCTTCTAAACTTAAGATTTCCTCTCTGTTTAACACTCTACTGAAGTGCAATTATAATATGCAAAAGGAAACTTCATATTTCATATGTTAATGATAGTGTTCTACATATGCTGGTACTGATGGAGAGAATGAGCCAAGTTACTCATTTTCATTCAAATTACTTTGTCTTAAGGACTGAATGAAACATCACATTATGGAAGTAAAATATATCATGAACATTCCATTTAATAGCCTTACTTTTTGTTTTGCTCTTGGTAATGCTAAAATACAAATTATTTCCCTCTCCATAGTGAAAAAGTAAATGCACTGATTTTCTATCAAACTAGACCCTGAAAAATTGCTTCTAATGTTTTTCTTGGCATTCAGACATGACACTGCTATTCACAATCAGGGCATGAGTTCTGAGTCATTTTATCTGTAATTGTGATGAATGTGCTTCAATTCAGTTACATTCTGTGGCCTGCTCTCCTTTGTCAACAGTGGGGCACATTAAGGAGACAGCTGGTCAGTAATAAAGGAGATACACTAGGGTATACAATTAACTAGGTAATGTGCAGAATATGATCATTTCTATTAAGAAGGCAGTCTGTTATATAACTAAAAATAGGCAATGTCTGATATTGTTCATTATTTATCATATTATCAAAGGAGATAGTCTTTTGTCCAATAAACTAAATAAAGAGAAAATTAAAATTTCTGATTCTAGGTTCTAGGATAGATCTATCTTTAATATCAGTGGAATTCTCACTTTTTATATCTTTTCATACACCTCTGAAAGTTCTCTTGTTCTTAGAAGCTTGTGTATTTATACACTCATGTAGGTAGAGCCTATCTGGTTTTATTTCACTCTTTCAAAACTTTTCTAAATATCGTAAACATAAGTAGGTTTAGAGAACATACATAATAACCTTTACACTTTATTTATTCTTGTGTTTTGCCTAGGGTATCCCTGGTGAATTTGGTCTCCCTGGTCCTGCTGGTCCAAGAGTAAGTGTTGTTTAACTTTCAACTTCTGGTGATGTTTTTAAAACAAATAGAGCTTTCTCCTGAAAACTATTGATGACCTCTTAATAACAAATTCTTGGAGTTCCCGTCGTGGCGCAGTGGTTAACGAATCCGACTAGGAACCATGAGGTTGCGGGTTCGGTCCCTGCCCTCGCTCAGTGGGTTAAGGATCCGGCGTTGCCGTGAGCTGTGGTGGAGGTTGCAGACGCGGCTCGGATCCCACGTTGCTGTGGCTTTGGCGTAGGCCGGTGGCTGCAGCTCGGATTAGACCCCTAGCCTGGGAACCTCCATATGCCAGCAGGAGTGGCCCAAGAAATAGCAACAACAACAACAACAACAACAACAAAGACAAAAAAAAAAATTCTTGACACTTTACTGTAGTGAAACATACTCTGCAGAGAACATTCAATTTCTAAATTGACAATAGACTTATTTAATTGCTCATATTTCTTATTCAAAAACCACACAGTTATAAGAAACATAAATAAACTAATATATGTATTATATCCAGTGGTTTTTACAAACAAGCATGATATATTTATGACAGTGGCTCGACCTGAGCTAAGGAAAAGAAATATCTTACTAAGATTTAAAGTGTGTGATTTCCATCTCGGTAAATTATAATTTCAATTTCTGCAGTGTGTATTGGTGTTCAAAGTCTAAAAGCTGAAGTCATGAGTGTACTTACATTTTAAAAATTAAATGGGTGTAGTTTGTCTTTGGCTATTAGAATAACTGGAATGATTAGCTGGCCTCTAAAGTATCCTGTTATGTGGCTAATTACCAAGTATCTAGGATGCCCAAACAAATTTTGTATCATAGAACCATGGTACCATAGAACCAAGTTGTAAGAAGGGCCTTTGAAAAAGCTGCAATGCGGACTTACATGTTAAATATTCTGGACCATAGAATGCATAGTGATATTTAATGCAAATTGGGAGATATTTAGATAGATAGACATATATATATATAAGCACACATTTTCATATGTATTTTTTTTCTCTATTAACTATATTATACTGAGACATCACTCTTGCATGCTATTGTAAAAAGACAGCATACACATGAGAATATCTAATCTTATTTATACCTGGCATTGCTAGTCACCTAAAATAATGCAGTCTTTCCTTTTGAATACTATGCCTAACTGGCATCCATCACAAAAAGACCAAAAAAAGGAAATGAATTCCAAAAATTGAATATTATACTCTAGAAGCAACAAATTTTGGAGTTGTAGCCATAGAACATTAGAGCTGAATGATACTTTAGAGATTATCTCATCTCTTCCCTTCATTTTACTAGTAAAAAGTTAAGGGAAAATAATTATAATTTTCTAATAAATGACAGAACCAGGATTCAAAAGCTAAACAAGTGTGAACTCGTGAAAAATAGTATGTCTCAAAGTGATGAACAGTGCAACACTTCTTCTAATCCCTTTTTCACAGGGGGAGCGTGGTCCCCCAGGTGAAAGTGGTGCTGCTGGTCCTGCTGGTCCTATTGGAAGCCGAGGTCCTTCTGGACCCCCGGGGCCTGATGGCAACAAGGTAAAATTTTATGTTATATATTGCTGGTTTAGCCCAGTATATTCTAGAATAAGTAAATCCTTTACACTAGCAAATGAGTTCTTTCTCAGATTTTTTTTAATTTATTTCCAGTTCTGTGATTATTCCCATCTCAGTAAATTACAGTCTGATTCCAACAGACCTGAATCATTCCAAAAGAAGCAAAACCCCAGTGTTCTACATACATAAATGAATTAGTATGGGTTTTCACTCTTTTCTCATCACATTATTTATACTTTTATCTTTTTAAAATTTTTTTATTATAGCTGATTTACAATGTTCTGTCAATTTTATACTTTGTCTTAATCTAGATAGAAACAACATACTTATTTGGACACTATTTTTAGAGAATGAACTTCTATCTTCCCCAAATCCTTCTTTATAGAGTAAAATTTCAAAAAGTGATACAATAATAAGAGAGTTTATGATGATAAAAATTAACTGGAAAGTACATTCATTCTTAAAACATAAGCCTGAGAACTTGTTTCAAAATAGAATCTGTGGTTTATATCTTAAAATAGATGGAATTGTACATTTCCAAAAAAACCGATTACTTCAACCACAAGAAAGGCAATTTATCTTACTTCTAATTCTTACCTTTAAGGAAAAAAGTGTAAAGATTAGCTGTAAAAAGCTATTTTGGTATATGGAAGGATATTGGGGAAAAAAAAGGTAAGAGGGAGAGAGGAAGTAAGAAAGGAAACGTTAGTTCTGTGAGAAAGTACTTTCAAAGGGTTTTATCGCAGAAGCTAGTCAACAGGTTTTGTACGGAATTGTAAAAAAGCTTTATAGAAAAATGAAAGCTACAGCCCCAACACTTAAAAAGATTAAAATGTAAACATCTCTCCAACTGATGAGGTCTCTTTCCATATTTCCTGACCTAACCTTGAAAAATGTTTGTGGGCAAACATTTTTCACTCTGCCTCCCATTGTCCTACCCTCTTCTTTTCCACGCCTGCCTTCCTGAAGAGGACTGGGAGCAGGTGATAGAAAAATCACAGCCACCCACTCCCACTACCTCTTCTCTTTAGTCACCCTGTCATTAATAGCATCTTCCTCAGTTGTATTCTCCCTCCTTTCAGCAGGCTTCCTTTGTGTCTCTAAGCAGGCAAGAATGGTATCTATTAACTGTTTAAATTGGAATTCTTCAAGAGTTTTACTCTTCATTTTCTTCTTTTACCACTGAAATAATTGATTTCACATGTGTTTGATTCAAGGGTGAACCTGGTGTGCTTGGTGCTCCAGGCACTGCTGGTCCATCTGGTCCTAGTGGACTCCCAGGAGAGAGGGGTGCTGCTGGCATACCTGGAGGCAAGGGAGAAAAGGTATCCTCTCGGTGCTCGACCTTAATGCATACTGTTGATGAACCCTAGTAACGAAGGCTGCACAAGGTTAACTGGTTTTTTACAATTCTTGGCAGGTGGTCTGGTAGCATTTTGATATCTATCTATACACATTTCCCTCTGCCACCTAGCACCTACACATTTCTAAACTCACTAATCTGGCAGAATTCCTTGCTACCATGGAATTTCACGCAAACAGATGGTGTTGAGTAATACATGAGGCTCATTTTAATGCCACTAACAATAATGCCTCAGCCTGCCCTAATTAATGGGAAGAAGCTATATTGAACAGCTGTCAACCGTGCTGCTGCATTAGTTATGCCGTAAGAGTGATCAGGCACTGAAGCCCATTGTGATGTTGCCTTATAATTCTGTCCACATGAATTTGTACCTTGCTTGATTATGCTTCAGGAGGGTGTATGGAAATTAGAAAAGAATATTAATCTGGAAAGATCCCTGAATTATATTTCCCTTTTTTACCTTCATTCAACATTTTATAGAATGGTAGGGAATCAAAACATTACTAAAAATCTTAAATAAATAAAGGCATTACAGCATCTTCTGTAAAAAAACACTTCAGATTAATTTTGACTCAGAAATTTTGTCAGAAAACAAAAAGGTGTTCTTGCTTTATACTTTCAGGGTGAAACTGGTCTCAGAGGTGAAGTTGGTAGCCCTGGCAGAGATGGTGCTCGTGTGAGTAGAACTGTTTTCACTTAGATTGGGTTTTGTTGTTTGTTTTGTTTTGTTTTCATTTCATTCAATTTGAGTTGAGAAGCTTTCCAAAATCAAACTGACAAAAGAAGGAGTCAAGTTTAGTAAAAGAGTATTCCAGTCCTTTCTGGATCTATGACTAATAATATCAATGTTCCAAAAGAAAAATTCAACAGAACTTATCCCCTTGAAAAATCACAGCCTGAATTTTTTTACATTCCTTAGTGTTAACTATACCACGTAAAACTATAGTCCAAAACCTCTAGGTTTAATAGAATGTTAAATGATTTTTTTTAAGTTACTACAGGGCTTTAGAAAAAAAAAAAAAAAGTAATTCTAACATTTTAGGAAGCCAGGACCTCCAGCAAGGTCCTATGTACTCAAATGTATACCCTAAGAATTTATCACTCAAAGAGCAGCCCCAAAGATTAACTCTTAATGCCATGGAGATGCCAACAAAAATCACATAAAGGTATAATAATACTGCCTAGAGTGTTGGCATCATGGCTCTTCCAGGCCATAAGCTACTTTGGTTTTTCTCACCTCTCCTTCAGTGCTGATAAATTTCTGTGGCACATTCTCAATAGTCCTTTCTCTGAATCACACAGTCCTAACACTTCTAAACAAGGCTAGTCACTTGCTGGTCTCCTGGGAATTTTAGAAGAGCAGAGAGTTGAGATCTCCCCAGTTCCTAACCTGCCTATGACTTAGTCACTTCCATAACCCTCACCATTAGGGTACTCTCCTCCTTAGAGTGGCTTCTAATAGTTGATAATTAGAACTGAAACGCATCAAAGGCTTTCTTGATGTCCACCTAGAGTGCCCAGTAAAAGTGTTCAAACACTTTATAAGCATGCAAGGGGAAATGGCAGGGGTCACTTCTAATAGTATGAGGGGGAGTGATATTAACGAGATGTTTTCTTTTTGGTACTAGGGTGCTCCTGGTGCTGTAGGTGCCCCTGGTCCTGCTGGAGCCAATGGGGACCGGGTAAGCATACATTTTCACTGAGTTGCAGCTCTCCGAGCCCATAGCAGTATCTAAAATTTCCTGTTGCTCTAGCCCCAAAGAGCCCCAGCAACTCATTTTTATGGCTTGGTATAAAGCCCACTTATTTAAAAACCTATCTGTTAGATGGGGCATCAGGAAACAAATGCTGTGCGTTTAGAGTTCTCTTTCCCTTGTTATACATGTGCCAGGCATCTGATCTATACTTTAATTCCTATCATTTGTTTTAAAATCTTTTGGGGTTGCCCATTAACAATATTCTAATGCACTGAGCCTTCTTAAAGCCTTCAACTGTAAAAGAAAAAAAATCAATAAAATACAGTGTGCCCATTTCACATCGAACAGCTCACTTAAAACTTATTGTATTGCACAGATAGCAGCAAATAGATCAGCCCCGTGTCCACCTAAAAAATAAAATATCCTCCTCCTGGTATTGTGGGCACTGATTTATAATGTTTTTGCAATTGTATGACCAATACCCCTTCAACCTCCAAAATGAATACAGTATTACACAGAGTAAGAATCCATTTCATTTTACTCTGTGAGATGTGAATTAGCTATCCTTCTGGATATAGTCACAAACTCTGACAAGAGCCCACTGTCTACCTCTGTTTCCTCTTCCTCATCTCTCTTTGAGTATCTATGTGAGGCATATTAACAAACTCATTTTTTTGTGCCCTGATAGGGTGAAGCTGGCCCTGCTGGCCCTGCTGGCCCTGCTGGTCCTCGTGGTAGTCCTGTAAGTAGAAATCTGGGTCATTTTGGATACTTAGAACTTTTAGACATTGATGAATCCAAGATTTTGAAGACATTTTTTTAATACCTTCTCCTATCTAGGGTGAACGTGGTGAGGTTGGTCCTGCTGGCCCCAATGGATTTGCCGGTCCTGCTGTAAGTATCATGTAATGAAGGTTAATCTGAAAACATCCCAAATTAGCAAGTAGAGAGAGTTGGAGTACCTGAACTATAACTCTTCCTTTCTAACAGGGTGCTGCCGGTCAACCTGGTGCTAAAGGAGAGAGAGGAACCAAAGGGCCCAAAGGTGAAAATGGTCCTGTTGGTCCCACAGGCCCTATTGGAGCTGCTGGCCCAGCTGTAAGTTGAATTCACTGGTGGTCGACACAGCCTGTGCAATAATCTATGAAATTTTGTAACTCAACATGAATCAATCAAGTGCCTACCATACATCAGGGAACATACCAGAGAGGATGATTTTTAAAATAAGAGCTAACATTTGCATACCACTTTACACATTATAAAAGTTTCATAAGCATTATCTCACTTTTTTGATAACCCCATAAAGGTGGTAATATTGAAGTAAGGACATTTATTTAATGCAAATAATTATTTTAAATTTCTAGATATGCTTCTAATAAACATGGGAAAAGAGTAACAATTATAAAGATTGTCTTGTGATATGACTCTCTCTTTTTTGTTGCCATTTAGGGTCCAAATGGTCCTCCTGGTCCTGCTGGCAGTCGTGGTGATGGCGGCCCCCCTGTGAGTACTTAAAATGGATTCTGATCATTTTTCTTTCAAATCTATTATGGACACCTTGAAAGTTTAGAAAATTTTGGTAATTTGGATTATAATGAGAGACTTGAGATTCAAGCTAACTCTGTTTAGAGAAATTTTTATATTGAAGTTAAGGTCAGGTTCATGGAATGTTAACTTAATACCAGCTGGAACTCAGTGCACTGTACGCTGCACTTCACTTGAGGTAGTAATAACCAAAGTTAACCCCAGCTTTAACTATGAAACAGGTAAAATATTTCTGTGGCACATTTTATCCTTTTGTTGATGCCCCCTTCTTCTGCCTGATCACTTCCTTTCCCTTGGTGTTCAGTGCTGTCACACTGATTCCCTAAAGACCCAAAGTTTCCCAGGAATGAACCCTCTGACTCGTTCCTTCTCTCACTGAACAGCAGTTAATCTTGGTCTTTTGTTGTACCTTCTCCCATAAACAAATTACTTATTCAGTTTCCATTCTCTTAGCACCTAGCCAGGTGTTTAATTAATAACATATATATATTTATATATATACATTTATATATATAATCTCATATATTAGTGTATATATAATCTCATATATTAGTATGTATATATAAGTATATATTAATAGTATAGTGTATTATCTCATTGCTTTTACAACTATCAAGTAATATGTTAGCATTTTAAAAAGAACCATCAGAGCCCTAATGCAAAATGTGAACATTGCACCTGAAGGCATGATGGTCAGTAGAGATGGAAGGTCTTTGGGGTCCTGGTTATATAATACCCTATCTGAAACTGTCACTACCTACTCTTTAGTCCATCCTTGGTCATGTGTACTGAGGATCTGCCAAAGGAGAAATTTCCTTCTTACCCAAATTCCTGAAGTTGGTGCTGACTGTGGAATTTTAATGTGCTTGGTTCTTAGGGTGCTACTGGTTTCCCTGGTGCTGCTGGACGGATTGGTCCTCCTGGACCTTCTGTAAGTAAACCACTTCAGAAAAAGGTGTTCATTTACTTACTCTAGCCAAAAGACCTGGCCTCTAGTAAGAAATTGGTGAGAAACTCTTTATGAAACATATGCTGTTAATATTTTGCTCTTACTTTCCTAATATAAAATCAGTTTTTCTGAACTATTAAGGCAAAATCATCACAAATTATATTTTATAATATCAGTCAGGAGGCTTTTATTCATAAGAATACAAGTCCCTTCATCCCTTTTTAGGGGCATGGTTTCTTTCTTAAAAATAAAAAACAGAATAGTTTTAGTCACATATCAGATATTTTTATATCTAATTACCCTTTATGGCCAACATTTTGCCTCCGTTGTTAAAGTATAATTGTTCCTGAATTTAAAGGTGGTTTGGCCTCTAATTTAATTCTGATTCAGACTCTCCTGTCAGGACTCAAGAGAATTTAATTAATTACCAAGGATTAAGTCTTCCGGTTAAGGTTTCAGGGAAAAAAATAGCAAAGATGTTGATTTCTTGGGATCCTTTCACAGGTTCATAACAGAAAAATCTTCATTCCCTGTAGGCATTTAATTAAGCCTAGTTGAGAGCATATGCGATTCCTCAATTATGAACAAAATGCCTGTATTGACTTTCTTCAAAAAGGAACAAGCAGAGTCCTCCAAAAGCCAAAGTCCCATTCATTTACAGCTAACTCTTAGAACTCAACATAGCTCTGACTCCAGTATGCCAGGTGACCAGTTGGCACAGCACTGCTTTTCTTCGCAGACATTTGTCATAGCCTCTGCCAAAGTTTTTCACTTTATTACAGTCTCAGGAGAAGAAAGATAAAAGTTCTTTCTTTCTACAAGAAAGATTGCTTATAAATCTAAACATTTTCCAAAATGACTAAGATATTATTTTGTTGCTTCAAATTGTTTGCATCTTAATATTTAAAACCTCAGCTGCCCTCTTCCAGGTCAGCGATGATTAACAGAAAGTAAATAACCTTGTACATTTGCTTATAGGGTATCTCTGGCCCCCCTGGACCCCCTGGTCCTTCTGGGAAAGAAGGACTTCGTGGGCCTCGTGGTGACCAAGGTCCAGTTGGTCGAACTGGAGAAACAGGTGCATCTGGCCCCCCTGGCTTTGCTGGTGAGAAAGGTCCCTCTGGAGAGCCTGGTACTGCTGTAAGTGATTTCAAACTCCTCCTTCTTATTACCTTGTACTGAGTTAGAATAAAGCCCTTATAAAAAAAATCTTCAAGTGGCATATATTGATGAGTACTGCAGGCTCCAAAGTAGAGCTCAGTTGAACCAGAAAATCTGTCCAACAAATATTTAGGTGTCATGGCTTTCGCAGATGCTCAGAAGGCAGTAGATGGTGATGACAGTAAGTGAGGGAACTCACTGTTTTATCAATACAACCCTTTAAACTGTTGAGGATACTTTACTGGTACTGGGATTAGAACAGAATCCCATTTCTGTGGTCATTCTACTATAAATTAATCAATCTCAGTAAGCTACCAATTTTTCAAACATGCATTGTCCAGTATTATTGTTACTCTGATGTGTGGCTTTACTAGATCTGGTTCAGTTAGAGGCCCAGGTCAAAATTTGCTTCCCAGCATAAATCCTATAAAAATTCTATTCCCTCATTCCAATTTGGCTTCATTAATCCCAACCACATGTTTCTAAATGTTACTCCAGTGGTCTCAAGGAGGAACGAGACACAAAGAAATACATATACCCAGATGTAAACTCATTGTATATCATGTATACAATGATATGTCCTAGGAGAACATTAGCCTTCCTAAACTAAAGATAAACTCATTCTCAGAATCCCCAAGCCAATCTGTGTTACCTCCTAGGGTCTCACCAGTAATACTCAGTATTTTTACTCTTATTCAGGGACCTCCTGGTACCCCAGGTCCTCAAGGTATTCTTGGTGCTCCTGGTTTTCTGGGTCTCCCTGGCTCTAGAGGTGAACGTGGTCTACCAGGTGTTGCTGGATCAGTGGTGAGTGTTTGACACCATTCTTATTCTCATTAACATAACAAAAGATTTTAAAAGCTGCCACTTCAGCTGTGACAGATTGCTCACTGAATAACTCCACTTAAGATTTTTTATTCATGGCATTTTCTTTATACAGATCACATGTCACTTATCTAAGAAGCTTTAATACCACCTTACTTAGACACATGCTGTAAAGACACAGCTTAACATTATGCAGAATGATTTTTGTTCTTTTTACATGCTTAAGAATGATATAAGCTCTAATTGCATTTACTCCTCTGCAGTATGAAATGCTGGCATCATTTATCCTGTAGGAAGAATGAAACTCTGGAAGTTCTGAATCATTCCATTAAACCTAATATGTGACAGCAACTTAGAATCATCTAATCTCCATAAACTCTCGCAACTTTATGAATTCATTTTATTTGGTATATCAGATGAAACTAGGCTCACCTTGTACAGAGCAACATTACAAAATGACATAAAGCTGTCCATCTAAAGTGTGTAGGAAGAGGGCAAGGATGACACAAATGACACTTCTTACTGTTCTCTGGCCCATTCACTTTCAACTTCCCTTCGAAAACCAGAATCCCCTGGCTAGCACTGTTGTGGGAGAATGAAAGTGGCACTCAATCCAATGAGAGGAATGTTTGTCTTCTCTGCCTCTCTAGGGTGAACCTGGCCCTCTCGGCATTGCAGGCCCACCTGGGGCCCGTGGTCCCCCTGGTGCTGTGGGTAATCCTGGTGTCAATGGTGCTCCTGGTGAAGCTGGTCGTGATGTGAGTCCAACATCTGGTTTGTAAAATAAAACCTAGCAGTACTTCATTGTGTGCAACTTTGTATCCTGAGCTGAGGTTCCCTTGTTCCAAGTTCCAGAACAAGATGGTCTGTTTCTGCATATTATCTACATGTGCTAACCACTCCTCAAATTGAAAATATGAAAAATAACTTGGGTTGAGGAATGATCCTTAAATAGCACTTTTTAAGTTGACCAAAACATTAAAGATACCTCTAAAAAAATCTCAGTTGGCAAATTCCTATTTTTGGAAAGCCTAAAAGGAGTTTCTTTATTAAGCGCTGGGAATAATGAAGGCAGTTAGCTGAACTGCGGGGGCCAGTGGGCTACAAGAGACTCCCTAAGTGCCTTAATTGGTGTGGTGTCTTCACAGGGCAACCCTGGAAGCGATGGTCCCCCAGGCCGAGATGGTCAAGCTGGACACAAGGTCAGTACACCTCTTCATTTTTTTCTCTAACTTAAAGGGGACTAAAACATAGGCCAGATTGATGCTAAGCTTCATTTTGTCTTTGGTAGGGCGAGCGTGGTTACCCTGGTAATCCTGGTCCTGCTGGTGCTGCAGGAGCACCTGGTCCTGCTGGTGCTGTGGGTCCCGCTGGCAAACATGGAAACCGTGGTGAACCTGTAAGTTTGTAGATACCAGTCTCTTAATGCTGTCATCCTCAACAAGCTTTATCTGTGACCTCCCCACACTTGGGAACTGTGGAGGGAGGATCTTGGGCTTGGCCAATAAGTTGTGTTTTTCTTTTCCAATTCACAGGGTCCTGCTGGTTCTGTTGGTCCTGCTGGTGCTGTTGGTCCAAGAGGTCCTAGTGTATGTACACGGGGAAGATTTCTGTACAAATCAACATTTAGGGAGGATGAGTCCAGACTATCCATTGAGAAAATAATACATAGACTAGACTTTCTATTTAAAAAAAAAAAAATTAGTCCATGTTGAGAATTGCTACCAATAGCTTTTAATCAATTCTGTGTCAAATCTCTTATTATTTGTATTAAATAATCACAAAGATTAGCCACTTTATAGACAGCTCAACTAAAGCAGGTTAAGGGAATAGATGAGAGTAGCACCCACATGGCTTTTAGACCTTTGTATATCTTAAATTATCTTTGTAAATAGATTGAACAATATTTGTGTAGAAGTGAATATCTTTTTTTAGAGGTAAATTTATTTCTTTCTCTTTCTTTATAGGGCCCACAAGGTATTCGAGGTGAGAAGGGAGAGCCTGGTGATAAGGGGCCCAGAGGTCTTCCTGGCTTGAAGGGACACAATGGATTGCAAGGTCTTCCTGGTCTTGCTGTAAGTAAAAAATGCGGACATCCAGCATGTGTACAGATCTTAAAGTTCTTCAACTCAGAATAATCTTCCTCAAAATTTCACTACTGTTGTTATAAAATGTCCTACATCATATTCATTTCCCATTCTCTGGCTTACACCATGGCTCAGAGATAATGCTTTTTCATCCCAACATGAAAAGGTGAAGGTTAAGGAAGAGAGAAATATACATATATTAAAAATCTCTCAGCAACAATGTTCTTCAACCCCATTTAAAATAAATATAATTAGAGGAATGACTAATACTGCACCACTGAAATAGCTTGTAGAAAAAAATAATTGAATATAATAGACATAATGAGAGAAAAGAGCCCCATTTTACATTTTCAATTTTCTCAATCCAGAGTTCATCAAACTAAAAGTTTCCATTCAGTTTTTTAAAATATATCTATCGACACATGTTCTGAAAGTGTGATTTTCCTCTTCTTTCTTTAAAGGGTCATCATGGTGATCAAGGTGCTCCTGGCCCTGTGGGTCCTGCTGGTCCTAGGGTAGGTCAATCTAAGAAATGTTTATCTCTGAAACAGAGCCTGTGGCAGGCAGTAAGCCCCAGGCTCTTCTCCCTTGTGGGATATTCACTGGCTCACACAGACTTGGTGTCCTTCTTCCCTAGGGTCCAGCTGGTCCTTCTGGCCCTGCTGGCAAAGATGGTCGCACTGGACAACCGGGTGCAGTCGGACCTGCTGGCATTCGTGGCTCTCAAGGAAGCCAAGGTCCTGCTGTAAGTATGATTTGGGGAAATTAAAGGGTATCACTGGCCTAAGGGAATATTTTCTTTAGACTAAACCAAGACAATTATAACACAATAAAGTAATCCCCCCACTTCCGTATGTTTTCTAAAATATATTAAAATTGTCTGTTTGTAGTGAGCTCTTCAAGAGCATCCCTGCATACAAGTATGTCTGGGAGCAGGTTGTTATTGACATGAACTTGACTCTATTTTACTTACTAGAACATGTTTTTGTGTGAATCTCAACTGAAAAACTGCTGTCACTGTTGTCTTTACTGTAACCAAATACAAAGCCTCCTCTTTCTCACTTTCATTTTTTCAGGGTCCTCCTGGTCCTCCTGGCCCTCCTGGACCACCTGGCCCAAGTGGTGGTGGTTATGATTTTGGATATGAAGGAGACTTCTACAGGGCTGACCAGCCTCGCTCACCACCTTCTCTCAGACCCAAGGATTATGAAGTTGATGCTACTCTGAAATCTCTCAACAACCAGATTGAGACCCTACTTACTCCAGAAGGCTCTAGGAAGAACCCAGCTCGCACATGCCGTGACTTGAGACTCAGCCACCCAGAATGGAGTAGTGGTAGGTAGAGATGTCCAACCAGACCAACTTGTCTCACAAGTTGGGTTTTTCAAAATCAGTTCCCACTTATATTTAGAATAACAAGATATTTGGGTAAAAACTGCATTATGTGAAATCATTTCCAGTTAATGAAGCATTTTCTTCTCCCAACCAGCACCCATTCTCAAGCTTCTCTTGATATATATTTCTGTCCTTTTCATAGTAATATGTACCTTGACTTGATTTTCATGGAAAAGAGAAAAAAATATCTAATACTGAGAATAGCCTTTCCTATTAGTATGGGGTAAACAATATAAAAAGTTCAATCAAATATCTTGGGGAATCAAAATCTTTGACTAATAACTATTAGAACTTACTGTTCCACTCAATGAGGTTTTATGATTTGGGGTCTTGCTTTCTTAAAAGGTTACTACTGGATTGACCCTAACCAAGGATGTACTATGGATGCTATCAAAGTATACTGTGATTTCTCTACTGGTGAAACCTGCATCCAGGCTCAACCTGAAAACATCCCAGCCAAAAACTGGTACAGAAACTCCAAGGTCAAGAAGCATGTCTGGTTAGGAGAAACTATCAATGGTGGTACCCAGGTAAGGAATCCTATAAACGGTCCTTCTCCTACTAAATAATAGCTTGCTTTTTAATTGTTTACATGTTAGCCCTTTACCAAAGGTAAAACTTTAAATACATTTAAAGTTATTATTCAAATGTGACTTACCTGATAATCACTGGAGAAACTGACTAATTTCATTTAGTGTGAAGGAGTACTGGCCAGGATATAGTCCAGTACCCATTTTTACGATATGTGCTTCTCAACTTCTGATGAAAACTTTTCACCAGTTTTATGAAATGCCCACCGATGAAAATTACAGAAAAATAAAGGGTCTGAAATCTCTATCTCCTTGCTCTCTTATTTTAAAAAAGAAACAAACATACAAAGGATTTATCTGAAACAGGTACTTTTTTTGAGATAACTTGCTTCAGACTGGTAGTTCCTATGTCCCTTCTAGGTAGCTAATACTTCAAAAACAAGTGAATTGAGTTTCCTTTAAAAGTACAAGTTCAGATCTGAGTCCATTTTGCCTCCCTATACCAGACTATTTTTTAAATTTGATTCTTAGTACCTGAGTCCTTCTCAACTTAACTGGAATTCCCATCTTATTCTCTGTAGTTTGAATATAATATGGAAGGAGTTACCACCAAGGAAATGGCTACCCAACTTGCCTTCATGCGCCTGCTGGCCAACCATGCCTCCCAAAACATCACCTACCATTGCAAGAACAGCATTGCATACATGGATGAAGAGACTGGCAACCTGAAAAAGGCTGTCATTCTGCAAGGATCCAATGATGTTGAACTTGTTGCCGAGGGCAACAGCAGATTCACCTACACTGTTCTTGTAGATGGCTGTTCTGTAAGTAATACTGAAATATAGGAATAACATTTATTTGGGAAGTGGGACAGTGGAGCTTAGACCATTAAATGAACAGATGAATGAGAGATCTCACTTATTTGATTTTTCTTTCATAAATGTATTTGTTTAAATTCAAATGGTAAATCCAGAGTATTCTTATCAGATCTTACCTTCTGAAATTCTGTGAAATAACTAAAATGTATACTATGTCCATTATTAGTCATTTTTCTTTTAACATGAGATTTTTAAGTATGGCCATAACTTAAAATCACTTGAGGTTAAAAGGGCCCAAGATATAGTTTGTAGTGACATGTATTTTTATTTTACTTATTAATATAGCCTACATTTAATTTTTCTTTATACTTTCTCTATAATATGCTAAAATTGAAGGAGGAAAATTTTAAATTCACTAATAGTACTACATATCAACCCTACTCTTCCTACCTCACACATCCTGAAAATTATAATGTATAAATAAACCACTTAGAATATGCATTAATTATTTTTAATAAAATTAGACTTGTAGAAAACCTCCATAAAGATACCCCTGATTCTACTGTTTCAAAAATAAACTTGTTGATCTGAGACACACAGTTTCAGAATGACATAAGCCAAAAAGTGGTTTTTATAATATCTAGTATATATTATATATTACATATCACTACATATTACATAATTGTATGTAATATATAATTTATAATGTTATGTAATATAATCAGATTCCATGATAATGCTGCTTTATGTATATCTTTTCTTCCTTTTTTTAAACAGAAAAAAACAAATGAATGGAGAAAAACAATCATTGAATATAAAACAAATAAGCCATCTCGCCTGCCTATCCTTGATATTGCACCTTTGGACATCGGTGATGCTGACCAAGAAGTCAGTGTGGACGTTGGCCCAGTCTGTTTCAAATAAATGAACTCAACCTAAATTAAAGAAAAAGGAAATCTGAAAAATTTCTCTCTTTGCCATTTCTTTTTCTTCTTTTTTAACTGAAAGCTGAATCATTCCATTTCTTCTGCACATCTACTTGCTTAAATTGTGGGCAAAAGAGAAGGAGAAGGATTGATCAGAGCATCGTGCAATACGATTAATTCATTCCCTGTCCCTCTTCCCCTCCCCAAAAGATTTGGAATTTTTTTCAACATTCTAACACCTGTTGTGGAAAATGTCAACCTTTGTAAGAAAACCAAAAATAAAAATTGAAAAATAAAATAAAAACCATGAACATTTGCACCACTTGTGGCTTTTGAATATCTTCCACAGAGGGAAGTTTAAAACCCAAACTTCCAAAGGTTTAAACTACCTCAAAACACTTTCCTGTGAGTGTGATCCACACGATTAGGTGCTGACCTATACAGAGATGAGCTGAGGTACTTGTTTTTTGTTCAAAATACAAAGGTGCTAATTAATAGTATTTTAGATACTTGAAGAATGTTTATGGTGCTAGGAGAATTTGAGAAGAAATACTCTTCTGTTTTGAGTTGTATTGTGTATTTTTTTTCATCTGATTTAGTATCAGTACTTTACATCTTATTCCTGAATAAAAGTAAAGTGGATCATTTGCCCAGCATTGTCCTCTTCTTTAAATTCAGCATTTGTTCTTTGCCAGTCTCATTTTCATCCTCTCCCATGGTTCCAAAGAAGCCTTGTTTCTCAGACAAGCAGAAAAATTAAATTGTACCTATTTTGTATATGTGAGATGTTTAAATAAATTGTGAAAAAAATGAAATAAAGCATGTTTGGTTTTCCAAAAGAAAATACTGAGTAGAATTCCTTGCTTCAATGCTCTTTTCAATATAAATATGGACTATAGCATCTCTACCAGCCATTAGACTTAGTGTTTCTCTTTAGATGTGGACTATGCAAAAAGGGAAGTTTAGTATGTTAGAAAGAGCAGAGAAAAAGAACCCCAGAGACCCGAGCTCCAATTCTGGCTTGGCTCCTTTTAGCTAAATGACCTTGAGCATTATACCTTTCTGAGTTCAAGTTTATCAGCAATATGGGGTAGATTCCCTCTCTGAACCGTTAAACATTTGCCCTACTCAGAATACATAACACCTAAGCAACAAGGCAATTGTTCACCTACGTTTATTCTAAGCAGAGGTCCATAGAACCTTTTGGTTTATTATCCGCTAAGCACTTTGAAATAGTGTCTGAAAGTTGGTCTATGCACAATTAATAATACTATTAACTAAAACAGTTTCAAATATTCAGTAAAAATGCCATACACTCAAATCTGATGCAACCGAGTACAATGCCTATTAAGAGGTAATGTGTGTGCTGTCAATCAACATAGACAGTTGTGGATAATAGTACCATGAACACTTACCTGCCAAATCAAGTTCATTTTCCTCCCCTGTACCTTTCAATGACATCTTTAATACACTTAAACATAGTAATGTGTCAAGTAAAATGTTAAGATTCGTTTAGAGCTTATTTCCTGTTGCTGAACATAATTGTGATTGTAATATTTGCCTCCTGTTATAAGTCATCTCAAGATTCAATTAGTTTTAAAAGCAAAAGACTGAACATGATGAAAATCTAAAATTAACTCTAAAAAGTTAGCAAGGTCTACTAATCAAATGTAACTTCAAATTATTGTCCTTCCACTACCTAAATCAGAATACTGGGATGCTTATTGAAGTAAAGATTCCCAATCCCCATCCACCAAATTAAGATTTAGTAAGGAATCAGTATTCTTAAGCATCTTGAAAAATTCTTATCTGCAACAATTGAGAAACCAATGGATAAGGGGATTTCCACAATCCTTTGTAGTTTTAAATTTTATGTCTGGCAAGGATGAATCCATATACCTGACCACTCAACACAATGTGAGAAAAAAAGAATGTATATATGTATGTGTGACTGGGTCACCTTGCTGTACAGTAGAAAATTGACAGAGCACTGTAAACCATCTATAATGGAAAAAAATAAAAATCAATAAAAAAATATATTGGTACAAAAGCAAAAAGAAAGAAAGAAAGAAAGAAAACTGAGAAAACTGAACCTCTCAGATCAGAGTACCAGTATTCCCCACAAATTAGTAACTGAAATAGCCAAGGCAATCTTACCAGTTAGAAATCTCTGACTTAAACATACATTATGCCCTTAGGCTCACAATACAAGAAACAACCATAAGGTTTGTATAAAGAAGGGAAGAAAAGAAAGAGAAAAAAAGCCAACATTTATTGAGTACCAATTCTATGAGCCAAACACTATGCTACATGATAATAATGACCTTTGTCAAACTGTACCCAAACTTAGGCAGATTTCCTAAACCGGAAGCCACTTAATAATCATTTAATCATCAGTATGAGACTAGTACAGAAAAATAGTTAAATAAATAATGGTATATCTGATAGATAACAAGGAGGAAATAAATGATAGCATATCCAACAAATACCAGTGAGGAATAAATAATGATACCTCTAATAGATAATAATAGGAAAAGAGTGAAATAAATTTTTGTATGCCAATAACATAACATTGACAAGAATAATTAAAGAAAAAAATGCTTATAGTATAATGTTACAGCCTTTAAGGTATAATATCCAAGGACACTGTCATCAAAAATATTTTAAAATGCATATAAAAATACTGAGTAGGTACATTAATGTAGTAATGATAGAAATGATTTTGATATCTAAATTATCCAAGATTGCTATAATGTATCTTACTCATAACATTTACAACAAATTTACTCTTAAGGTATCATAAAAAGAAATAAGGAGTCAACAAGTAAAAACAATCCTGACTGAGCAGTGACCAGCTCCAGGGAAAGATGGTCATCCTCCCACTCACCTACTTTCTGAAAGAAAAGGAAAATCCCAAACTAAAAGTCATCATCTGCCATGTCCTAGCCACTCTGGAGGACACTGGGAAAGAAAGGGTGTACAAAACCATACCTGGCAGCAGCATTCTCAGAGATCTTGTAGTTTATTTGCAGGGAGAGAATAAAATAATGTGTGAACACAATTTTTTTTTCTTTGGTTTTTTTAGGGCCACACCTGTAGCACATGAAAGTACCCAGGCTAAGGGTCAATTGGAGCTACAGCCAAGAGCTATAGCCACAGCCACAGCCATGCCAGATCTGAGCTGCATCTCCGACCTACACCACAGCTCACAGCAACACGGGATCCTTTAACCCACTGAGGCCAGGGATTGAACCCGCATCCTCATGGATACTAGTTAGGTTCATTTCTGCTAAGCCACAACTGGAATTTCTGAACACAATTTTAAATGAAGTGTCCTCCAAAGATAGCAGAGGACACTATTAATTAATGAGAGGGAACCTCAGGAAATTAACCTTAGCCTCATGCAGTAATAGTGATATTTGGACAGAGCTGGCCAGCTCTTGCTGAGGATATCATTTCACCCTCAAGCTTTCTGTCTGGCTAAATGTTTCTTCTCTGGAAGTCACATTATTAGAACAATCTAGTACTTACCAAACCAGGAGGTCCACTGTTAGTGTTCCCAGGGCCTGGGCAAGGTACTGAAGGCTTGACTCTTGAATAGTAGGTCCTCTCTTTAGAAGCTAATCACTAGGCTCAAGGGACTCCTTTGCACAACAGCTCCACGATCTTGGTCATATGAAGGTCAGCCACCTCTAAGTTGTGCTGGTGTGAGTGGGAAAAAAATTGCATACAAGAGGATGAAGGATCTAGGTAGCCAAGTTGGGGGAGGAGATACTAATCAAGTCTGGTTTAAAAAAAAAAAGTCATTTAAAATTCTAAAATCAATATAGTTAATGCACTGACAAAAAGCAAAGACACCTGAGCAATGCTGAACACATTTATTATCTTTGGTGCCAAAGACTTTTTTATGCTATTCCACTAAATATCACTGAAAAGGAAGTTCAGAAATTGGATTATATATAAGAAAACTTGGAAATGTCATTCTGGGTCAGAATAAAAATCCACCTAGATGAGGACTTTGCCTTTGACAGTGGCACCAGGAGAAATCTGGGAGAAAAGAATAGTTGGTACTACCCATGAAGCCAGCTTAAAAACTTCCACTTAATAACCCATTATAAATCTTTTTTTGTACATAGATGTAGCTAAACCCTTCCAGAGCCCTCTATCTGTTTTGAAATATGTTAGTATTATAGTACCAACAGGAGAGAGCTAACGCTGAATTGTTAGCTCAGCTTCTGGGCCCTCTGATCAAGTAGCTAAAATATGTTATCTATCTCTGTGTCTGGATCAACCAGGGATTCAACAACTCAGTGTCCTCAGTGAGCATCAGTAACAATGCAACAATGGGGCAGCCCATAACAATTGACTTAGCCTTGTAGTTCAGGGAAATGAGCACATAATTTGTGGTCAGCAGTCAAAATTATGAGCACCAGTTCCACCACTGACTAGTCAAGGGCCCTTGGGAAAGTCTCTCAAGTTTCCTGAGAATGTGCTTAACATACCTGCTCTCAGAAATTTCTATCAGCATACAAACTCTTCTCTACATATTTCATAGAACTACAGAGAGGGCCAGATTGGTCATGTGTGAAAGTGCTTAATAAAGTATGGGCAAATGTTACTTGTCATCATTAGGTCCAAAACTTCCAGTCACTCATAGTCACCTCTTGCTTTAAGCTCCTATCCCTATTTCTCTAATTTAGGGAGAGGAAAGCCTTGAAATTAAATTTAATTAGCACTATTCTCTAAATCGGTAGTCTATCAATTTTGAGTTCTATCTCCCTATGAGTAAAAATGTGAGGTCTTTACAACTAATTTTGTTAACCTATTAATATATAAATGTTATACATTTATATGGTACTAATATGTGCAATATAAATCCTACATGAAAAAAATTTTAGGACAGGAAATATATACAAATAGAAAATTCCACACTCCAACGGATCATCTGGCCCACACCTCACTGGGTGCATTACCTCCTCATTCCCATTTATATACTATGGCTTTAAACAAGGACTCACGGTGGGCTCCAGGAAAGGGCAGAACATCAACCAACTCCTGAAACAGAGTGCTAAATTGTGTGTGTGTTTATACGTATTTCTTGGAAAAGAGTCCACAATTTTCTTCATATACTCCAAGGGATCCATGATCAAAAAAGATGTTATGGACCACTAGCCAAAAGAAGTACTACTTACTTCATTCACTTGGATTTTTCGGAACTATGAGTTTCATACCTCATCTTTGGTCTCACACTGAAAATGCTGCTTCTCTTATCCTGAGACCCAAGAGAATGAAGCAACAAATGGCCCAAATTAAAATAGTGGTTTGTCATTCATGGTTTTACTTCCCTCCTATGGACCCTCTATCCTAGCTTTAACTAGGCTTGGTAGATGCTTTATGATTCAGCCTTGTACCTTGAAACATTTAAATTCATCTGTCCACATAAACTTTACAAATGAGAACAAATTCAATAACGGAGATAAATTAATGAATTTTTCCTTTTATGAAAAATATGCATATGCTAGTCATATATTTTTTAAAAAGAAGACTTAACCTAAAAGGGGTTGAAACTCCTGGTACCATTAAAGGTTGTAAAAACAATAATAGGAGCATGTTTTTCAGGGACTCTCAAATCACCTCATAGAACCAAATGTCTTTTCATCCAACTGCTCACAAGCAGAGCTATTATTCTAAGTCCAAGGTATAAAAGTAATCTTGGCCAGAATTAACAATCCTAATGGATCCTAGAAAGGTATCTTTAAAACTGCAACTCACTACATATTTAAAGATGTACTTTACTACTAAACATAAACACAAAATGTACTTTTCTACTAAAGTAAATATTTTTTCCAGTGCACCATTGCTCTTAGTATCCAATGACTTAATTAACCATAAACAGCATTTAAAAAAAAAAAAGAAACATTTTTTTTAATGGAATCAATGACTGCCAGGCAGGATAAGAACACTTACTCACAAACGACTGTGATGAGTGGATGGCCCTTCTCTCCCTATGGGATATGACTTTAAGTTCACTGCTCCCCCTGCTGATGGGATAATAGAACACCTCAGTCTTTTAACACTGCCACATGCGTACCATCAGAAAATGAAAAGTCAAATTTAGGGGGAGAAAATAGAATAGCTTCCTGTGCTCATTTCCTGTCCACCCCAGATACACAGCTTTCTTGTAGATGGTGGGAAGAGAGTGCCCATAGTGGTCTACCTTTATGTCTCCAATGTTCCCCCCCCTTTTTTTTTTCTTACTCTCTCTAATCCATCCTTAATATCTCTCCCATAGAGTAAGTAAATGGAAGTTCCAAGGAGACAAAGCTCAAAAGGAGAATGGCCTTTGGGGTGAACAGAGCTGTCTGATGCTGTAAATGTTGCCCCCAAATGCAATGAGTAATCCTTCAGGTTTTAAGCAAGGGGTTTTAGGGATTAGACGGAACAGAGGGAAGAGGATGTGACAGAAAGAACAGGGGCTTAGTAAGCAGAGCTATCTGGATTTAAATATGGTCTCCACCATTTCCTCATCTATAAAATGGAGATAATGATGACACTACACATCAGACTGCCAGGATGGGAAATAGGAATGCATAGCAGCCTGTAAGGCTGGTGTAGAACGGTTCCCACCACCCGTGCTATCATTATCCCTACAAGGCTGGATCTTCCCTTCCTTTAATTTATATTGCTTAGAAAAGTAATCACCTTTCTACAGGTACTATCTTCTCTGACATCAGTGACCTAAAATGACATCACATCTACAGTTCAATTACATTCAATTTCTTCTGCCTCAAGTAGATTCCAGCAAACGTCCATTACATTCAATTTCTTCTGCCTCAAGTAGATTCCAGCAAACGTCCAAACCCTCACAATTTTGATGAGTCCTTCTTCACATTCCAATTTTTAGAATTACTTTATTATTAAAAGCTTGAAAAATCTTTTCAATTTTTTACAACAATGAAACAATAATTTCCACCTCAAGTTTTATAAAAAATATTAGGAGCTCCCGTCATGGCGCAGCAGAAACAAATTCGACTAGGAACCATAAGGTCGCGGATTCAATCCCTGGCCTTGCTCAATGGGTTAAGAAGGTCGCGGATTCAATCCCTGGCCTTGCTCAGTGGGTTAAGAATCCAGCATGGATCTGGCGTTGTTAGCTGTGGCGTAGGCTGGCAGCTACAACTCCAATTAGACCCCTAGCCTGGGAACCTCCATATGTCATGCGTGTGATCCTAAAAAGACAAAAAATAAAAAATAAATAAAATTAAATAAATTAAAATAAATTAAAAAATATTAAGGTTCTGACAAATAGAACAAATCTGCACTTAACCAGTCTCTGCCCTATGCCATTAGGTGCTACCAATTTAGGACAGAAAGGTTTCTGAACATAGAAATGGTCCTTTTGCTAACTCAGAAGCCTGTTCTTCTACATAAATGGACCGTAACTCATACATGTTGAACTGTCCAAACTTCTGACACATAATTTTCATAATTTTATTTTCTAAAACTTGGTCTCTGACAGTGGAAATCCCAACTAAAGAGTTAT
The DNA here is from genome assembly GCF_016906955.1 of Phacochoerus africanus. Taxonomy (NCBI): domain Eukaryota; kingdom Metazoa; phylum Chordata; class Mammalia; order Artiodactyla; family Suidae; genus Phacochoerus; species Phacochoerus africanus. The sequence continues at coordinate 73,530,258 of NC_062554.1, forward strand.
CAGTATAAGAAATGATCATAATTATTAAATTCATGTCCTTAGGAAATTTCTTGGCCTATATAAATTTATTCAAGGGCTTTAAACATCATTAAATCACCTATTATCGCCAGTGCTTTGAATATCTATATAAGTAATATTATAAGTGGATCCACTTCAAAGAAACATAGAACAAGTTTGATTATGGTTATTTTCTACATGGTTTTTCTATCACTGATTATAAGCCTCCTTTCCTTTATAATAGAGAAGTCTAAAATAATTTCGAAAACTTTATCAATGGAACTAAATTAAAGTTTCCATCTACTACTTTGCTCATCATATGTTCCTCATCAAAAGGAAAAAAAATACCTTCTTTTGATAACATCTAGAAAATTGCCCATTTAACCATTTCTCTAGATTATTCACAACAAATATTTACTTCTAGTTATTACTACGCATGCTATTAAAATATAGTGAACCAATTTAAAATGCCACGTGTTTTCTTAGATTTTCTTCAAATAAAATAACACAATAAACACTCATCTCACTACCATAAATTATAAAAAGAACCTTGTTTTTCCTCTCTCAAGCTTGGGAGGGCTATCTATCAAACAGAGTACAAAGTCCACTAAATCCTCTGGACCTTTGAAGAGACAAAGACAAATCAATGCCAAAAACAATGTGCCTTCTCACCAACACACAAATTAAACTGTGTATTTTGTAAGATTTATAGGGTAACTTGGCTTTTTTATTATCATTTTTGCTGGGTATCTGTCAACTGAGTCTAATTCAGTAAAATTAATTGATACGTTGGGGAAAATCTCTAGTCTCCATTCTGGGTTGGGTGAAAAACCATGCAGACAGTTTAGTCACCCTATACCACTCATATTATGATTTAAATGGTCTGAAATATTATTTTAAAACTCCCTTGGTGACTGTAATATGCAACCAGTCTTGAGAAAAATTATACTACACTAAAACCACAGGGTTCTGAAACCTTCCCTCCCTTAAAATCACTGGTAAAATTGGAAGTATGTGAATATATGTCTTTTTCTAGGAAGAAAGTATGCAATACTACTCAAAGTTTTTCCAGACCCCACATAATAGCTGCCTAATCAAAATGGCTGGGAGGAGGGGAGCCAAGGTAGCTTACATTTTCAATGAGTAGCAAGGTGATTTTCATGTACTCTCAAAGTTTGGGAACCACTGGTTTATTGTTGTCACCATATTATTGGCATATTCCTGGATGATTCTGTGCCCCTCTTCCCAAAATACTTAGGACCACAGCTCTAAAATCATGGGCTCTAGAAGCTGCTTTAAATGAGAGCATGTAATGGCTCATTGAACATGTGAGCAATTAATCTGGGACAGTTGTGATTACTTATTGCAAACCCAATTAATACAGTCAGGAGAAATGTTAATTACAAAGGAGTATGGAAATTAGCATGAGTGCATAATTAAATGTCTATATTCTGACCTATTATATTGTCTTTCTGGTAATTTACTTTAAAAATATTTTCACAGGTGGTCTCATGTATTATATATATGTGGGCTATAAGGGCTATAAGGTAACATTACTCCATACTCCAGGGCTGATTAAGTAATCTTGGAAATACTCTAATTATGAAAATCCATAGCCTTAGAGGTGGCTACTCTGGTGTTTCTAATAGCATTATTTAAACCTACACTATAGGATACATTAATTAACAATGAAAGATGTTAAAAATAAATTTTCATTGTTGAAATAATGAAGATATACTAACTAATAAATATTAAATACTAACATAATGAAGATATACTAACTAATAAATATTAAATACTAACAAAATTTAGGCTAAGTCTTGCTCTGCTTATACCATTCCACTTAATAGCAAGATTGACAAGAAATGACATATAGGCCAATCTATTTTCAACCACAAGAGGCTACCTATATTTACCCAAAACTCTTGAATCACTACATTGGCTTTGATTAGTTCACAAAATGACTCCCTCCAAAACTGAGAAATGGTAGAAGATGGCCAAGAAAACGACTCATAAAGCAAAACTGTATTTAATTGATTTAAAAAATGAAATAATGCTTAAAACAATAAATATATTTCTCTATGAACAGTGAAATACCAATCAAAACAAATCCAGATATATTAGAAAGCAACTGGGAGGCTTCCAGATCTCCCAAGAAACTCTCTCTCCTAATTTGGGAACAGTCAATATTTATTAGGTCTGTGTGCTTTTATGCCCCACCCCGACTTTGGGCATAACTGAAAAGTCAGAGGCAGAGCCTTAGCTAAACTGGGCCACTTGACTCCTCTCTTCTGACAACTTAAAACTTGGAGTGAAGAATGTCAGAGACTGGGAGCCACTGAAGTTGAGGCATAATAACAGCGACACTCGAGAGATACTATGAACTTCTGCTGATGAGGTCCCAGAATAGCACTAGTTTGGGGCTGTTCTTTGAATTATGAAATCAGTATACTTCCACTAACTTCCTTTTTTCCTTAAAAAAAAAAATCTGAGTGTTGTTTTTTAAAGTATCAAGATAAAGAGCATTGTTGGAAGACAATTCTCTATGGGTTTATGATATTTCTGCAAAATGTCTTGCAAGCAAAAACATTATCCTTGTTTTGGACTGTCTTTCAAGGATGTTTGTACAGTGAGAGTGAACAGCATTGGAAGAAAGAGGTAATATCTCCCTCCAGAGTGGAGGGTGTGTTACTCTCCACTATAAAAAAAGATGCTTCCATATAGAGAAAATGCCAGACAGGTTTGCATAGAGTACACTGTAAAAGATCTGGGTTTCCTGTGTTTGACACCCCTCAGTTGTGACACATTCACTGAGTTGCCCCGCACGGCCCCATGAGACTTGAGGGCAAGAAGAACAGAAGTAAAGGTAAAGCTTAGTTGCTTGTCTTGCTGTGAGTAATAAAGTCCTTTGTCTCTGATCCAGCAGTCACATGTCCTCTGCCAGGAACTATTAAACTGTGTCAGGCTAACATCTTAGCTTTACAGAAAATTTCAGACCCTTCACAATTCTTGACAAACATTTTAGAGAAGAATTCATATCATAATGAAGCTGCATCAGCTCTGTATTCCCATCTTTCAAGTTGCCTAGCAACTAGTTGGTCACCATTGATCTGACAATTGCCAGTAATGAAAGACCACGCTATGTAGAAAAGTGTGATTGAACTATACGCTTCTAGATGATGAGCTGTCTTATTCGTCTCTGTATCTCATTTACCACCTAGTTCAATACCTAACATACACTGTATGCTCAATGATTTTATGTTGAACAAATTGTTAAATGAAAGAATTACTGACTATTAAAATAACTCTGCTGGGATATGTAAAGAGTTGCAGTAAATAAGATAGTTTTAAACCTGTATCATAGGTATGACCCCTAAAAATCATTCTGTTTCTTCAGGTTCACTTGAATGTAAATAATAGAGGTCTATGGAAGGAAGCTTAAGAGATAGGGAGATGCATGCAGGAATAAGAGCAGAAAAGTCAAAAAGCCTTGATGAATCTGGAGCTGAAATGTGTCTATTTAAGGTGGCTTTAGGGATCTCAGAAGCAGGATTTTGTGTTTCTTTTCTCTACAGCTCCATCACTAACCTAGTTCATTCATATTCTGCATGTTTGTCCTTTCAGATCTGCTATTAATTGACAATGTCTTTTTTTTAACTTGCTATTCTAATTCCCTAAGGACACATTCCAGTGCTCTTCATAAATCCCTTGGCAGCCTATTAACTAGTGACCTTTGGGTAGACATCCCATCAACTATGATCATTAAAGTCATGTGGTATAATACGTGGCCACCTAGGCATCAGAAGCCATGGGTGGGGCTATTTTCAAAGGGGGTGAGAGCATGAAAGGCCGTAGAAACCTCTCTACTTGAATGTCTGTTACCTCTCTATCCTTTTCACAATCTTCCTATCACCTCTTTCTCCTGAAAAATGTCTTATTTCATGTTGCTTTAAGTATTTGTTTAGGTGAGAACGAGATGTTCTTACCCATTAATTTTATTTTAAAATGCTTGTACCAAAAACTTGTGGGAATTAAAAAAATAAAGGACAAAAGGTCATTCATTAAACATGCAAAAAAAAATGTTCAATTCCTCTAGCAATTAAATAAATATGAAGTAAAACCTCACCTGGTCTATAAGTAGGCTTCTTTCAGAAATAATAATGGTTTGCCCAAAATATCAGTATTATATATAGTTAATATGAGTATAAATTGGTACAAAATTTCTAGAGAGCAATTTATCAGTTATGTATCAAAAGCTTTAAAAATGTTTACACTTTTGACAAGTTATTATTCCATATCTAGGAATGCATCCTAGGAAGTGAATCCTTGATTTTTCTAAAGATTTTTAGACAAGGAGAGTTCATGTGAAGAGTATCTCATAAAGCTGAGAGAACTTGGTTTTCTTTCCACTGCCCAAGTCAGAACAACACACAGCTATCCTCCAATACAGCTGTTAAGAGCAACCTAAGCTTCGAGGGAGAGCTAGGCCAGTCTGAAGGACAAGCGCATGAATCAAAGAAGTCTTTGAGAAATGCCATGGCTATCTGCAGAATGAAGCCAACAGAAAAAAATCAAAACACTGCAGCTCTCAAAAAAAAAGCCACAGCAAATACATTCTTTGAACTAGCTCACATGACTAAGTACCAATTCAACCCTCTGAACAGGAAATGACATGGCAAGAAGTCTCCAAAAAATACCAAAGATTGTATGTAATATATATTTTTTATTGCCTCTTCTTCCATTGAAGGTAATCCCCAATTAGCTATTGTGAAGTCACTTTTCCCTACCTTCTATAATCTACCAGCATGAAAGTGTTAAAAAATGCCTGAAGGAAAAGAAAGACACTACAACAGCAGTAAGTACATGTGCAAAAATAATGGCTGACCATCACATCATACTTGAGGTGCAACAGTTGTCGTAGACTTGTTTATGGAAAAACATTGGAAATTAACCCAAATGTCTAAAAACAGTGGATTGGTTAAAGTAGATATGGCACATCCACATAATTGACTGCAATATAATTATTTTAAATGTTCTCAAAGAATACTCAATGATATGAGAAAAATTAATAACTACATACCAAAATAAGTACACTGCAGTGAAGTTTTATCTCCTGCAGGAAATAGGTTTTAAAATCAGCACATAATGGGACTTCTCTTGTGGTGCAGTGGGTTAAAGATCTGGCATTGCTGTGGCACTAGTTCCAACTCTGGCCTGGGAACTTCCATGTGCCATAGCAAGCCAAAAACATTTTTTAAACAAAATCAGCACACTGTGAAAAAAAATCTCATACAGGTAACACTACCGTTGAAAATCTCCAGTTTGGACATCAAATACCATAACTTCAACACAGTTTTCCTTTTTAGTGTTAGAATAGATAACTGTTTCTGATTGAGCATCAAAGCAGTTGACTTGAGTTTTGATAATGTTGTAGGAAAAATATATCTTTCTATCATTAGAATCATAGTCACTGTATTAAGATGCACATATTATAAGAGACAGAGAAATTGGAGTTCCCGTCATGGTGCAGCAGAAATGAATCTACCTAGGAACCATGAGGTTGTGGGTTCCATCCCTGGCCTCGCTAAGTGGGTTAAGGATCCAGCATTGCTGTGGCTGTGGTATAGGCTGGCAGGTGTAGCTCCTATTCAACCCCTAGCCTGGGGACCTCCATATGCCATGGGTGCGGCCCTAAAAAGACAAAAGACAAAAAAATAAAAAAAAATAAAACATAAATTTAAAATATTTTTAAAAAGAGAGACAGATGGAGAAATTGAGACTGAGGAAAGAGCAAATTCCTATCCCCTAACTCATGCATATTCCCGGCCATATACTCTTGAACAAAATGAACAGGAAATTTTTAAAATCTATTTAAATTGTTCTCTCTCACAAACACGCAGACCAAAATTCACATAAATTAAAAGTAGTGATTATCTGCATAAATCATTATATACATCCCACTGTATTTAAAATTTTTCACTTTATAGAGATATGCATAAAAAAACCAGAAAGGATTGTATGTAAAAATTGTAGCAGCCATAGCTTCTAATGAGATATGTGTATTGTTGGGTTTCTTTATCTTTCTGAATTTTTCCAAAAAATGTAAATGAACATTTAATGCTTCCATTATCCAAAGAAAATTGATTTTTACATGGTATTCAAAAAACCATAGATATCTTAAAAACTAAGCCTTATTTTTTATTACAAATGCTTAACAATATGTAGTTCTTAATGTTTGATTTCTGTATCCAAAGAACAAGCATTTAGTTAAACAAACTACTGCTAAACACAACAGAAACCTGAGAACACATCTATAATGCAGGAATTTTAATCAACAGAATTCTATTTGTCTACCTCAGTAAAGCAGTGCTATTAGGCGCTATTGAACAGAACATGAAAACACCTCCTTATATTGAACTAGACATGAAAATGTACCTGTCAAAAGAAGAAAAAAGGGGTTCTATCCAGACATGGATTACATCAATATACATACAGAGTCTACAGTAAATTACCTTAGGAGGTGCCTTCTGAGATTCCATAAATTCTTACCCTTTATTGTGCTTCCCTAAAATATCATTAAAATACCTAGCACAGCAATACTTTCCTTCATTCATAAAAGATGCATAGATGCATTCGTGTAGTAAAGGAAATTTCTCACTGAAACACATATATCACTCTAGTAAGGCTGTTTCAGTGATTGAAAAGAAATAAATGTCTCATATGAGAAGGATTTAAAGACAGGTCAATTAAAATAGTTCTTTGATTATGTAAAATTACTGGTGGTTGATCCATTGTGTCAGACGTGAAATGAGATCAAACTGTTAAAAGTTTTAAATTCTCAACATTAAACTGAATTAATAATTTGAGTAAAGACATGGTTCAAGTAGCATTGAAAGGTTCTACTAAAACCACACTGTTTAGATCCATTAGCAACACAGCTACAAAGACCAAATATCTTATCAGAGAGCAGTATAGGCTGTGGAAAATTAATAGAGAGTGCTAGACCCAACCTTGGTGTAGAATTACATGGAAGGGATTAGGAAGTGAGGGGAAGGTAATTAAGTAGAAAGAACAGCTGGAAAGAACTGAAAAGGGAAAGATCAGATGGTCTGAGTTTGAGCCCCTCACCATCTGTTGGCAATCATCAAAATTTATTTGATCTTATTGTGTATTTACTTTGTAAAGGGGAAAAAAAATAAAACCTCATTCTAATGAATGAATAGGTGAGATACAAGACAAATGCCTATTATAACAGAGCTCATTATTACAGCAAGTAAAATCATTGCCATTGCAACATAACAAATACAATTAATTGCAATCTAATTGTTCCATCTTTGTTCACATCTCTGACATCAGCATCATAAAAAGGTTCTTATGTTTTCCTGGCCTTTTGTGATTTGGTTTGGAGGGCTTTGTCTGTAATTTTACTGTCATTGTTTATTGTATGTCTGTCCATACAATTTGCTCTTGTAAAATTTCTGAGTGACTGCATGTATCTATTAGGAAAGTAGGTCAACCAGCCACTTATGTTTCCCCTTCTAGTCAGCATCAGCACCTGTCATTTCAATATCAGTTAAAGAAAGATGTTACTTTCTTTCTACCCAGTTAAAGAAAGTTATATAAGGAAGAAAATGCAATTTTTTACTCTGCTTTACCTCTGACCCCAGATTCATTCAACTACCAAATCTTTCTAAATATTTTTCCTACATGCTTTACCTTTTAAATACTTTGGTGCTTCCTCCTCTCTCTTTCACCTGTGTTGCTGCCTTCTGCTTTAGGCTTTCACTATCTTTCACCTTAACTACTACCCACCTCTTTTCCCATCCCCCTCAAATTCATCTTCCATCATATAAGAAAATACAAATTTGACCTTTCAATTCTCTGTTAAAAGATTTCTGCTTCCACAGTACTTATAGCATAAAGTCAAAAGACATCTGTGTGGTATATGAAACTCTTAACCATGGTGTCCCCTGACAATTTCATCCCTCTAGCTCTTCTCTTCCATCTCACAGTTTATACCCTTCAGCAAAACCAGAGTGAGAAATTTATAAAGCAACTACTAATAAATAATTAAGCAATTTTTATTATAATCAACTCATGACATGCCTCAGGGATGAGTATTTTCATTCATTCTTTAGGCCTGTGCCATGCACTACTGTTGTGAAATTGGCTGCTAGGGTTTGGGAGGGAGAGCCTTGCAAGTAAAGCAGAACAGACTACACAGCCAGCTGTCACACAGGAGCATCTTTCCGCACATCTCAACAAGACTAACAGATACATCATTGTACCTAAGGACACATATTAGTATTGCCCTGCCAGTCAGGTAGCATGCAGCTACACGAGTGAGCTGTATATTTTCCTTTATTAAACAAATGATTGAGACAATGTTGTCCCTTGTCTGTATATCATCTTCCATGTACCCAGCAAAATACTTTTAACATGCCTGATATTTGAAAGCTTTATCAGAAAGGGATAGCTGCCTCAAATCAAGGGTTTCATTTAATTTAGTTCTGAAGTTGCTTAATGAAAATAAATTCATGTCAGGTTTTTAATTTTAAAGATACAGTTACATTGCAGATGGACTATTTAACAGTTCACATAATCAATAAAATTACTGCTGAAACCAAGGTTGTGTTAATGAAATATATTAATATCTGGGTAAGTGGTTTCATTCTGAAAAGTCAAATCATGTTGGCTTGCTTGCTTAAGTATGTTAATCATAAGAAACTACCTTCTTTTACTGAAAAAACAGTTGAATATTTCCACAAAGTAGTCAACTCCTTGCACATGATGTTAATTTCCTTTTAGGGACTATCTTGATAAGTGGAAATATTCTACCCCACTTCCCCCATCCTCCCACCCTAGAAAAGAATGTGTGGATTCAAATTTGCGTAAACTGATTTTAAATGCTGATTCATTACCTACCGTGCCAAATGCCAGTAAAGAAAAATTTTTAAATGGATAAAACAAACACTGAGTTAGTAAAATATGAACACTCCCCATTTTTTTAATTAATTTTTCTTTTTAGAAAGGAGAGTTATTTTGTTATTGGACAGTAGTTTTTTACTGCATTTTTTTACCATATATTTTAACAGTTTTATTGAGATATAATCAATATACAATAAACTTCACATAATTAAGTATACAAATCAGTGTACATATTTGTACTTAACTATTTCTAGTTAAAAAGTTAGAAATAAATATAGAAGGAAACTATCAGCTATATCAACTATACTACAAAAAATCAAAATTAAAACTTTAGAACATACCTTTCCAAGTTTTTAAAAATCTATTCATATACATGTATGAATAAAACAGATACGTTTCTATTTCTATTTTTGAATAAACTACATATACTGCACATACTTTTCCATCTTTTCAATTAAAGTTTTTGTGAATATTTTTCCACATCAATAAATATCTTCCTAAAGAATACATATATATATATGCATACATATATGAAATGCACATTTTTATCAGCAGTAAAATTATTACAAAATGAGTGATAAAGAAAACAGGAGTTCTCATCGTGGCACAGGGGAAACAAATCCGACTAGGAACCATGAGGTTGCGGGTTCGATCCCTGGCTGTGCTCAGCGGGTTAAAGATCCAGTGTTGCCATGAGCTGTGGTAGAGGTTGCAGATGCGGCTCAGATCCCGCGTTGCTGTGGCTCTGGTGTAGGCCAGTGGCTACAGCTCCAATTCGACCCCTAGCCTGGGAACCTCCATATGCTGCGGGAGCGGCCCTAGAAAAGGCAAAAAGACAAAAAAAAAGAAAAAGAAAACAATCACCTCCAACCAGAAAATATGATCACAGAAATAACCATACAAATAACCACTATTAAGAATCTCAATTTTAATCTCTATATATGAATTACAAATATAAATGTGTACATATCACATATGCTTTTACTTTTATTAAAATAGTAAATAATCTACATATATGATTTTATACCCTCATTTTAGAGGAATTTTAATAAGAATTTTATATATTTGTAATTTTTTTGGTTTTTAGAAAGCTAAAAAATACAGAAATGAAGAAGGAAATTATCACCAATAACTCTGGTAGTACAGATAATCACTATTAAAACTTAGGAATAATATCCTTTTGAAGAGATAGATACAAATGAAATTGTTATTATTTAAACCCTATTTGTAATCTAATTTTTCTATGAGTGTTTCTCCATGTTAATAAATATCTTTTAAGGAATAATTTAAATAGCAGAATAGTTTTATAACATGTCTATCATCTTTCATGTATCTAGCTACACACTGTTAAAATGTCATATATGTGAAAGCTTTATCAGAAAGGGAAATATTTATCAGGAAACACTATAATAACATTTTAAAAATCTTGGTCAATTTTATAGCTAAATTTTTCATTTTTAAAAACATGTATAATTCTTTGATTAGTAATGAGGTTAATTTTTTTTCAAATGCTCAGAAGCTTTTTTTAAAAAAATCTTAGTTCTGTATGCTATAAATATTTTCCCCTGTTTATCATTTGCTTTTCTGGTGATATTTACACACAGAAGTATTCAATATTTTCCTTTATAATTTTTTCCTTTGCATTTTTGCTTAGCCTAGCTATTAATTTATATCTTTTAATTTATTTCATTGTATATTTTAATTTTTCACATCTGGAATTTATTTGGTAAATGATGTGAGGTAAGCAAGCATCCTTGCACATGAATGTGAAATGGCATCTTTATCACATAATAAATTCTTGTGTATGCATTTGAATTTAAAATTTGTGCTAGTGGAGTGATGAAAGCTGCAGTTCAATCTCCGGGCTTTTGTTCCTTTTGTATCTGTTTAGTTAAATGTGGCACTGATTTAGGGTGGTGCTTTTTTCTTTTTAACACTCCATAAAGCGCCGTTATAAGACTTACATTTCCAATTATATACACACATATAGTTATTTTTCCTCTTCAGATTCACATTTATTTTAAAGTAATACAAGCTTGCTATAGAGAAAAAAAATGTTACTAAATAAAAGTGTAAGGTAGCAACAAAATTATTTTCATCCGTCTTAATCTCAGTACTCAACAGTAACCACTGGTAACATTTGGGCATATTTAATTCTGAGATTTTTTTTCCCCACTTCTCCCCTTTGTAGGAGCTACAAGAGATATAAATGTTTTTAAATTGTTTTGAAATTATGATTTTTTAATTTTTCCAAAGTGTTCTATAACAATGAAATTCTTTATTCTTCTAGTGAAGTTTAAAATATATTTTTTAAAAACCTAAACATATAAATTCATATTCTAGAAACAAAAACAAATATGTTTTCCTAAATTACTCATTAAAATGGAAATTCTCTATTTCACCAGCGGGTGGCAATCTCAACATATACACAGTTTAGTATTTTCAACAGAATTGTTTCTTGCAAAGGGAAAAAAAACTACCTAAAATGTCTGACAATCCTAACTCCAGCAGCTGTTTGTTGCCCTTTAGTTGTTGTGATTAAAAAAAAGAAAAGAAAATGAGCAACCTGCAGGAATAATCACAAGTGAGAACATTACACAACATGGAACAAAATTACCTAGGCTTAGGTTGGTTTGGTGAAAATAAAAACTATGTGTTAAAATATTATTCCTCATGTGCTCCCAAAGAACACAGTGTTTTAAATATCTCCAGATAGGACTAAGAGTTTACAACAAACAAATGTCCTACAATTACCTGAATTACAACTATTGCTAAAAAACAAAACAAAATGAAAAGTAATGGAGAATATAATTGCGATGGGAAAACAGCAAATTTGAATTGTTAGCATAACATCCAAAACACAGAGCTGAGCTACCATTATAGTTAAAGGCAGTCAAGATAGCAGAAAGCGTGCAAGAGCAGGAAAATCCACACGGGGAAATAATTGCAAATAGCAGTCTGAAATTGCACTTATCTCTGGTTTTAGGGGGAAAAATGAACATAAAATCAAAGTAATTGATTTCTAAAGTGAAAAATTCAGTAATCTCAAATATCAGATAATGAAAAAAATCGGGTTTTGGAGCTTTCACTGACTTTTTTAAATCTACATCTTTACACAGTCTCCAAACCAAGCATAATATAAATATGGCAATTTTGTTAATTTTATAGAAAAATCATACTCTTTTTTGCACTGGTAATTTAAAATAAACTGAATAGAAAAATCACTTGAGTGAGAGAGAGAGAACCCTCAAAGTACAGGGCAAAACAAAGCACATGGCCATAAAAATTGAGGGTAGAGTTAGTAGCACAATTGTAGAATTTGTCTTCGAGCCAAGGGCATGCTCTGAGATAAGAGCTTTGAATCCTCTCTCTCCACCCCAGTTCCCTCCTACTGACCATGAAGCCTGGCCCCTTGGCTATCTACGGTTTGTTAGTTCCCACTTCCCCCCTGTTTCTATGCCACAGCTTCCAATGTTCCCATTGCTCCCACTGCTCTGGAGCCTACAAAGCCAGGGGTACAGGGCACAGTGAGAGTTTGACTCAGGATTTAGCAATACAGAAGACCTCTGGCTAACTAGTAGGCACTCCCTCAAGAAGCTTGTAAAGACTTAGGAACCTGTAGGGAGAACTATTTCAGTGGGAGGAAGCAAGGACAATGAAACTGACATAGGAACAAAGCCTAGGTAGTAGCTGGGAGAGTAAAGCTTCTAAAATGGGTGACATTTGATGGTAACTACCTCCAATCCAGCCTCGGGGACCCATATAAAGGCTTGACTACAAATAGAAATCTAAAAACTGCAAACCTCTCCAATAGCACCTAACATTAAAGAGAGAAACATTCTCATCCTCTCCACCATCTAGTACTTTCCACCATTCCTCACATAGCATTAAGTTTTTAGACTTCTCTATTTGCTTCTTGCTAGCAGTGTCATTCCCATGGTATAGATTCCTCTAACTAAACCCAATATTCTAGAAATGAGGAATAAAGCAGGACTTCTATAAGCTAGACACTTTTTCTCCATTCATAGAGTACAACATTCCTTTAGCTTTTTTAGTATTGATTTAGAGATTTGAGTAGATATTTATCAGACATCAGTTTAATAAGAACAGCACTAAAATAGGCAATCTGCTATCTTAAACACTGTGAGCCATATTCAGCTCTCTAACGGGAATTAAAATCACCTCAATAGATGGTGATAGATGAATTAATGCATAATCAAGTGCCAAAATGGGCATGGCAAATTCCAAGAGCTTTAGTAGTTCAGAGTCAAGGAGTAGTTATGGCAGACAGGACTTAACAGCTAACATTCATTGTTTATTTGGTGCCAGGTTCTGTACCCATGTCCTTTTAGCAGCATGATTTCACTTAATCCTCAAATCAACCCTATGAGTTAGATACTATTATTATCTCCATTTTATAAGCAAGGAAACTAAGGCTTAGAGATGGTAAATAATTTATACAAAAGTACACAATAGTAATTGGGAAGATCTGGTCCTTAAACCCAGACAACCCGACTCCATTCTGCTATGCATTTTCTCCACACAGCTGTGGTGCCTTTGGTTTCTCAGTCATGCCCAAAAAATCAGAGGTGTCTCATTTAGCTTAGTTCATGGTGGCTGCTTTCTGATCTTCAGGGACTTACACTTCTAGGCTCCCTTTTTTATGTGAAGCCAGGCAAAGTGGCCGTAATGAAACAGTCTGAAGCTCTGTCACATCTGAGTCCACCGCATTCATGAGGAACTAGCCCACGCTGACAGGTTAGGGCTCCGTGAAAATGAGCAGCATAAATATCAAAACAACCCGTAATAGAAGATTTATGAAAAACATTGATATTATGATCCATTTCTGATTTGCGGATAGTAACACAGATAATTCAAAGCATTTACATCTTTGTCGCTCAAATAATAAACAAGAGAACAAAAACTGTGCAAGGCACTGTAATAGATGCTATGGGTATTCACTCCAGGGCTTGGGAAAAAATGTCTGTGGATCTTTAGAAGCTTTATAATTTACACACTACTGCTTAATATTTTAATTATGACTCAGTTTTTAATTCTAATCACACAAGTCTATAGTGAGAGAGGTCAGTATGGAAAGTACTACATACCACCAAAAGGAAATACACCTAAAGGAAAAAAAGCCTCCATCCAAAATGAGTTGAGGATACTTACGTTAATTGGAAGCTAATAACTCTAGACCTACTATGATCATATTCACGGCCTCAAGACAACAGTGCTATAAATAATGATAAAATAAAATTCCTTCTACAGCAGTAAAACATTTAGTCTTTTTAATACTGTTCTTGGTTGGGGGGGAGAAAAAATTGTCAACAAACATACGAATAATCTCTATTAAACTACTGAAAAGTGGAAAAAAGCTACCAAGAAAAGTGATTTTCTATCCTTTGTTAAATAACTTAAACATTTATCTAGACAAGTATTACATTTAAGGAGCCAAATTCTGCCTCAAAGGGAACCCAGCTGGCCATGAAATATAATCTCTTTAGCTGGATGAAGGATAAACAAAGTTTAGTCCTTCGTGCAGAACATGCAATGAAGACAGAAAGCACCCTGCCCTGGGATTTGTCCAGAGCAGGTGTCAGCAGGCTCTAAGATGGCTGCCAAGTCTTTATTTACTCACTCTCTCATGAACTGGAAGAAGGAAGGATTCTAGTATCTGCAGGTCACTCACACACACATGCCCAGAAGTGGATGCACTTTGAGGCAGCTAGGTTAAATCTATAAGCAAAAACACTGTGAAAAGCACCTAGTTTATGTTTGCTACTCCACCAAAAATGTTGAGGTAGGGCCTCCCCCTCCCCAAGAACCTCTCTTCCTACAATTCCAGTTACTGCTCCTAAAGCCTCTTTAGAGTCCTCAAGAATTTCCTTTCATAATGCAAATACCCTTAAGACAGACCATGCGTACATTTATTATTGTAAAAGCCTTAGAGAAGCTGAAAGACAGCTAACACTCAAGAATAGTTATGATGTTATAATCCAAGGGAAGAACAATTCAGTTCTATGATGTTTTTATCTGGTCCCACTGGTGTGGGTATAGGGGGCAGAGTGACAGGGGAAGGCAAAGAATGCTGTTGGTGAAGAAAGAAAGTAGCTGCTTAGTTTTTTTCTGTTCTATGTTTATCAGTGTTAAGATCTCAGAGGAATGTGTAATAAATCAGCTTTGAGGCCAGAATATCACAATTATATTTTACATGCATTTATACTACTGCGCGGGTCAGTAAACAAGAATAATTGACTTCCGACCAGAAGCAGAGCACTGTATCCAGGATTTATAGGAACAGCAAACAGTATAGTTTGGTTTGCCTCTAGTTTGCTAGAAAACATAATTTTTTACTACTATTTACCTATACACCAGAGCCAAGTGGAGCAATGCAATTAAAGTTTTCTAGGCCATAATGAATAAAAAGAGTGTTACAGGTACTTGGGTCAATTAAAGAAACATTTACTTTTTCTACTTAACTCCTTAATATATATATTTCTTTTCTTTTTTTTTTGTTTGATCCTAAATAAATTTTCTTTAGTCTATATATAAGAACAGAAATAACATATAATAATATATAAGATCGATGACAGAATATTAGAGAACTTTAAAAAGCTTTATAATTTGATAAACCCTGTACAAATAGTAACTCACAGCTACCTTCAGACTCTCTACAATTGAGGGGTTTTAGCCTATTCTCCTAGTTTCTCTGTCTTCCATATCCATCCATATCTGTAAGACATTTTGTTGTTGGTCTTTGCTACCCAATAGCACCTCTTGCTTCTTTAAGTTAAAGTGCTCAGTTTTCTTTGGCAAACTATATACTTTCCAAATCTCAACCTGTGTATTTTGGGAGGCATGCTATCCTGGTCCCTGATCCATCAGAGCAAGAGATATCTCTATGAGACTGGGTCAGGGACCACATGAACCAAGCTGGTCCCATTACAATGGCTCCTGGAATTTATGTGAAATTGCCAGAGAAGACAATTTCTTCCATTTCTTCTGCACTTGAACACTGCAGAAGTTAAGCCTAGAGCCAGTGTGAGAATGAAGCCTACACAAGGGAGAGCAGAATGAAGAGATATCGAAAAACTAGGTCCTAATGATATTATTTAAGTCTTGCATTAAACCCCTAGATTTTCTGTTACATGAGCCAATATATTCTTTTTCTTAAGCTATTTGGAGTTAACTTTCCTTTTCTATGTCATCAGAGGAGACCTATCTGGTAGAACAATTTGGTTGCTTATCTTATCCTATGACTATTAGATCCTTTTTATTTCTATTCTCTAATTCAGTATATTAGACATTTAATAAAAATGCCATTTTTTTTTTACTAAGACATATCTTTTTCACATTTTGTGTCCAAAGAAACTTTGATGAATAAGTTATGATGCCATTGCCTGTAGGAACTTATCCAAGTAACGGAGTTTCTCATCCAGTTATCCTGGTTTTTTTGCACTGGTCTCACACACTACACATTGCATACTGACTTAAATTCAGGTTTCAAGTTTTCACTCAACCTGCTCTCAAAACAGATACATTATGAAACACCACTGAAATGAAAGATTATTGTGATAGAAGAGGATAAAGATACCTGGCAGAAGTCAAGTAATACAATTGAAGGCACTGGAAATTGCCAAATCTTTTTAACATGCCATCAAATTTTCAAAGCTAGGAGAGATTGGTACAAATAATAGAGGCTTATAAAGAATCATAGTCAGGCCCCCAAATAGTTATCTGTCAAAAATTTTTGGCTGACTTTCAAGAGAAGTTATTTAACTTCCTGAAATACTTAACTCAATTAAAGATAAAAAGAAAATATGAGTTTAATCACACAAGAAATACAGACAAAATCCCAGGGCTCTCCCATATTATAGTACCAATGTATCAATCTTAAATATATTAGAGTTAGTATCCTAGAAAGTGTGTTTTCCATATGGTGCTACATATGAATGCTCATGGATGAGAATTATTCAGAAAAGCCTTTAGACTCCAAAACTGAAGAAGAGTTACTCTATCTTTATGAAGCAAAAGACATAAAATGTCATTGTTTACATGAATTAATTAACATAAAGATACTAAAAATTATTTATAGATTCTGGTTCTAAGATGCAGACTATCACATGAAACCAGAGAATAAGAGAGAGAGGAGAAAAGAAAGAAAAAAAGGAAGAGAAAAAGAAAGAAAAAGAGGAGGGGGGGAGGAGGGGAGAGAAGGGGACGGGAGGCAGGAGGAAGTGGGGAAGAGAAGAGGAAGGTGAAGGTGGGTGGGAGGGAGAAAGGAAAAAAAGAAATTGATTCTAAAAAAGAAAGGGAGCCTTCAGCAGGCAAGAAACTGTGAAGTATCATTTAAAGAAAGACTGGTAATCATAGCAGTGAGCAGTGAGCCAAAATCATAGGCACAAGTTTAAGGGCTAGCCATTGCATGGGAAGCCAATATACTGGGAATTCATTACAGGTAGAAAATCCTTGGGCCCTTTATATCTGAAGCATGTCACAGCTGCTAAGTTAAGAAATCAAGAGAGTCATCCTGAAAGAAAATACTGCCCCTTGATAGAGCCAAGTCATGTGACATCAGAACTCCATCATTTCCTGTGGAAGTCAATTTGGATACCACATAGGAGACTGCTACTGCCCAGCAAATGTGCAGAAGAATTCTGTCACAGAAGATAAATGTCCAAAAAAGATTTACTAATCCTCTGGCAAAACCATGAAAGACTGTCAACAAGCTCAGTCCTTTAACTCACAAGAAAAAACTTATACCTAAGGAAATGAGTTAACAGATCTTCAAAGAACATTTAATACTACAGGAGAAAAAAAGCAGGAAATTCAATAAAATACATAAAAACAAGAACAAGAGGTTGTTCTCAAATAGAATAAGACTAAATTGTAATAAAATAATTAGATAGCTTTTAAAATAAAAATATACTCATTAATATATACAACCTAATAAATAGACTGAATAACATCTTGGATCTACTGCAGAGCAAATTGGTGAACTGGAATATACTGCTGAGGAATTCTTCCAGAACCTTATACAGAGGTAATGGGATGTAAGCTCAGGAGAAAATTTTAAGAGACATAGCAAAGAGGTTCAGAAGTTCTAATATCTGACAAGGATTTCCCTGAAAAGAAAAACAAAAAGAAATAGCCATGGTTGCAGAAAGAGAGGCAAAGAATTTCTAAGAACTAAGTGGCAAGATTGTTTTGTCAAAAAAGTTCACCAAATGATACCAGAAAAATAATTCAATAAGAAAAAAATCCAGATCTAGAAACATCAGAGTAAAATTTCAGACCATGAGAGCTAAGAAAAATCCTTTTTCTCCTCTTCTTCCTCTACCTAATTGGTTTCCTTTCTTCCACTTCTCTTTCTTTAGCGACAGTAGCATGGCCGAATGCACAGGAGGCAGTAGTAGACCTGGGAGTAGTCAGTGAAGATATGGTTGGACCTTGGGGCAAGCAAAGGATTCAAGGAGGGGCAGGGGAGACAGGGGCCAAGTAGACATGAGGTGGTGTAGGGAAGTAATGGAAAGAGGAGTGATGAAGAGTTGATAATGGAGCTAAAGGCCAAAGATATGGCTCCTATGGTTGGGAGATTAGTTAGATACGGGAAGACTGAGAAGAGAAGTAACTGTATTAAGGATGATAGGAGTCAGATTTTGTCAGTGTTGGAGAAATAAGTTACAAATAGAAAAGGAGAAGGGCTAAAAGGGGCCTAAGCTATTAAACTAGAACTGTAGATATCAATGTGAACTCATGCTCATTTTGTACACTTCTATGAATAGACATATAAAGACATAGATATGTATGTATCATATGTCTATATATGTTTATATACACTTGTATATTTTCTACCTTCTATTGAGAAAGTCTAGAAGCAGTGACACCCTAGTAACTAACAATGAACATAAGCGAGTGCCCAGATTTTAGTCTGAAAATTCTATCTTCCTCTAAAGAAACTCAAGAACCTTGGGGAAATAACTGATCCCAGGATAAGGGCAAGAAAAGTACAAGATTGGAGATCCTGTCTGTGGCTCAGCAGTTAACGAACCCAACTAGTATCCATTAGGATGCAGGTTCAATCCTGGCCTTGCTCAGTGGGTCAGGATTCTGGCATTGCCGTCAGCTGTGGTGTAGGTCACAGATGTGGCTCGGGTCTGGAGTTGCTGTGGCTGTGGTGTAGGCCAGCAGCTACAGCTCCAATTAGACCCCTAGCCTGGGAACTTCCATGTGCTGCAAGTGAGGCCCTAAAAAGACCACCCCCCCCAAAAAAAAAGTTCAAGATGACTGGGAGTTTGGGATTAGCAGATGCATGCTATTATATATAGGATAGATAAACAACAAAGTCCTACAGTATAGCACAGGGAACTATAGACAATGTCCTGTAATAAACTATAATGGAAAAGAATATGAAAAAGAATAAAAATTTCTTAAAAGTACAAGATGACCCTGGAATATCTTGGTGCGCCATAATATAAGAATGTACTTAAAGAATAATGGGGCAGGGTGTGGGCCACTTCCATAATGGAGAACATGTCTGAATTCAGATCAGAAGAATAACTGAGCATTTCAAAAGGACATAAGGGCCAGTTTTGAAGCAGTTTGTAGTGGTCAAATCTTAAACAATTTGAACATTAAAATAATGATAGAAATCTATTACAATCTAGTGAATAAAAATAAATTCCTGAGCTCAAACATATATGCATACATACATAAAAAGGGCAATAAGGGAAAAGCTCTTTCTTAGTAGAATTCCTGTTAACAAATGCTAGAAAAAAGACAGAAATAGAAAATTACCATATGGCAACAATCATAGTGGTAATTTATTCAGGTGGGAGTAGTCAGTGGTTGTTAACGCTTCTGGGTTTGATGAAGAACAGGATATTGGTATAATTTAATATCTTCCTCCAAAATACCTAACAATTACAAAGGGGAAAATGAAAACTTTATAATGGAGAAATAGTGTGGAAACCAACATAGGGTCAACATCAAAAAGTTAAAAATATTACTTTCATAGAAATACAGAAAGAACACATGTCAAAGATTTATAAACTGTTTATTTGTAAGCAAGAAAAATGTTAGAATAAAATTTTAGTTTAGGCAATATTAAGAAAAATTATCCAGAACGTGGAATAAGGTAGCACATTCTTTCAGTGTCATTAAAAAGCAAAGATCTACCTAAGAATTATTTAAGGCAGGGTTCTGTGATTTTTTTTTTTTTTTATGTAAAGGACCAAAGAGTATATATTCTTATCTTGGCGGCCATGAGGTCTCTGTCAGAACTACTCAGCCCTGTTCTCACACAAAAGCAGCCATAGACCCTCTCAATACATAAACTAATGGGTATGGCTGAATTTGACCAATAGTAGGTTGGATTTGCTCTTCAGGCTGTAGTTGAGCCCAAATTTAGAGAAACATACCTTGACTCACTGTTTATTATTGATTACAGATTCCAGATCAGTGAATTTACATATTAACCTACACTTTTTTCCCAATGGAAATGCAAATAATTTCTTTTGTTAGAAAACATAACCTCAGAGGCATGGTTTGTTGTACTATAGAACATTACCCCATTTTATATTTAATCCAGAAATTTTATTCTAACAACAATTTATTTAAAAGGTATACGTATATAGTTCCTTAAATATTCTTTGAACTTGTTTAAATATCTCCTTGTTTCCCTCACTAAGTTGAATAAAATCATTAACACGTAACCATTTTTAATGGAAATCATAATGTTATTTTTTTGAAAAGCATACTTCAGCAATATAAAGTTTCCTACAGGACAAAACCAAAAAAAGGTAGAGTTATCATTTCTAGTAGACAGAAATCTACAAATTAACGTGTAACCTCAAAGTGCCTAGATTCTAATCAAAGAGTAAAGAGCAAAGTTAAGCACTAGTACATTCCTCTAGATTACCACATAATTTACCCTGATATCATGAGGTATGAAATGAAAGGATATGCTTCATTCCCTTCTGCTTTATTTCCCAGTTTTGGAGAAAAAAAAATGTAACAGGAAGGAAAAAAAAGGGAAACACTTTATTTAATGTAATATAAGAGATGGGGCAGAAAAAGAAATAAGAACCATAATAAATTGAAATTTCAATACAAGAAAGCAGAAATAGTAGTTCCTACAACCCAAATGTCCATCGACAGATGATTGGATTCGAAAGATGTGGTATATATACACAATGGAATACTACTCAGCCATAAAAAAGAATGACATAATGCCATTTGCAGCAACATGGATGGAGCTAGAGAACCTCATACTGAGTGAAATGAGCCAGAAAGACAAAGACAAATACCATATGATATCACTTATAACTGGAATCTAATATCCAGCACAAATGAACATCTCCTCAGAAAAGAAAATCATGGACTTGGAGAAGAGACTTGTGGCTGCCTGATGGGAGGGGGAGGGAGTGGGAGGGATCGGGAGCTGGGGCTTATCAGACACAACTTAGAATAGATTGACAAGGAGATCCTGCTGAATAGCATTGAGAACTTTGTCTAGATACTCATGTTGCAACAGAAGAAAGGGTGGGGGAAAATGTAATTGTAATGTATACATGTAAGGATAACCTGACCCCCTTGCTGTACAGTGGGAAAAAAATAATAATAAATAATTAAAAAAAAAAGAAATAGTAGTTCCTGTCATGGCTCAGTGGTTAACAAAGCCAACTAGCTTCCAGGAGGATGTGGGTTCAATCCCTGGCCTTGCTCAGTAGGTTAAGGATCTGGCATTGCAGTGAGCTGTGGTGTAGGTCGCAGATGGGGCTTGGATCCCTAGCTGCTGTGGCTCTGGTGTAAGCCAGCAGCTACAGCTCCAACTGGACCCCTAGCCTGGAAACCTCCATATGCCACGGGTTTAGCCCTAGAAAGACAAAAAGACAAAAGAAAAAGAAAAAGAAAGAGAAAGCAGGAATAATTCTAAACATAACAGTAATTATAATAAATATAATTAGATTAAACTCTCGAAAACAGATTTAAACAAATCGAGTTCTATTAACAATAACAAAATACCAGGCTACTTATAATAAAAAGAAACCTGATAATGTAAGATAAAAAAATTAAAGGCAAAAGTCATTAAGAAATAAGGGAATGACTACATTCATATAAAAGCCATAAAGAGTTAAGCACCAGGAGTTCCCACTGTGGCACAGTGGAAACAAATCCAACTAGTAACCATGAGGTTGCAGGTTCAATCCCTGGCCTCACTCAGTGGGTTAAGGATCCATCATTGCTGTGACCTGTGGTGTAGGTTGCAGACCCAGCTTGAATTTGGCATTGCTGTGGCTGTGGTATAGGCAGGCAGCTACAGCTCTGATTTGACCCCTAGCCTGGGGACCTCAATATGCCGCAGGTAAGGCCCTAAGGAGCAAAAAAAAAAAAAAAAAGTTAAGTACCAATATAAGTACCAGTTAAGTTAAGTACCAGTATAAGTTAAGTATCAATATAACATATACCAGAATGGAAAAAAAAAAAAAATTCAGAACTCCAAAGAGAAACTAACAGCTTCATTACAATAGTTGAAATTTTTAAGATGCCTGTTTCAGATAGCAACAGACCAAGTAGACTCAAAATAACTATGGACAATGTCTGAATAATATAACAATATTTGTTAAGATATATATAAACATATGTATCTACATATATACTTATATATATATACACATACATACATATGTATATGTATATATATGTACACATTCAGAGAATAAACATTCTTTTCTAACATAAGAAATTTATGATAAATAATTATGCGCAACCCACAAAAGAAGTTTCAACAAACATACACACAAAACCAAAAAACCAGAATCATGCACACTATGTTTACTGCCCATAATGCAATGAGATTGAGATATATATAACCAAGATAGGAAAAACACATGAAACAATAGTAAATAGAACATTTATTTTCTGGCTTTCGAAACTACCATTAAATGGATAGCACATTTTAAATTGATAGCACCTTAAAATTGGAAAATATAAGCCCATATCTTTTATTCAAAATTGCAAATTCCAAAAAGCTATGAAAAGTATAATTTTTAAATTGGTTTGGCAGCAAAATATAATATGATCTGAATTTTTTTAGTAGCAAAAGCTGTTCTGAATTGACAGAAGGCCATTTAAAGACTGTATTCAACAGAATGTGAATATTTATATGTTGGTGGAAAAAAATATATGTTTTTGAGTAATCAGTGCTGCCCCAGGCCCTTCTGAAAGAAGTTACCATTTTAAAATCTAAAAATTTTTGAACTCCAAAAACACACAGACCTCAAGTGGTTTCAAAAGGGACTGTAGACTGGTACAGTATTTCTTCTGTATTCTCAGCCTAAGAAAAAAAAGGTAATAAAGGTAGACTGTCCACTCTAATATCTGTTTTTCTACCTCCTAAAGCATCCCAATCAAATATTTTTCTGTGGCAAGACTCCAATTTTATGACTATTATAATATACAAAATTAAACCATTTAATTTTTTCTTTCTTTCCTTTCATGCAGAGAATAATGGAATGCAAATATTTTCCCTTGCCTAGAGGCAGGGTTTGAATACTTAGAAAGAGAACTAATATTTTGATTGTTAATGATTTAGCCTCTAAGGGTAATGAGCCATCAAAGTTTATTATGAAGGGAAAAAAAGGGTGGGGATAAGTGCCTGTGAGAAAGTCTGAAGAGAAGGGAATGTATTTCCCACTACCTCCCCCCGCCACCCCCCCGCCACTTCCCTGGCAAAAAGGAAGTTGGAAGGAGGTGAGTAAATGAAAGGGGGGTAACTGAAGGAGCCGTGTATGCTATGGAGCCCAAGAAGAGAGTTTCCTATCTGGGAAGAAATAGGTAGGCAGACCTAATTAAGGACCATTGCCAAGAGCACTATTCCAGTGCCCAGATGGTGAATGGAAGCTGAGTAACCAGGAGAGTTCACCTGAGTAAGCATGTCACTACTCCAGCTGAGCCTGTCTTTAGCAACAAGAAAGGACTTTAGAACTCAGTAGTTCACCTATTGATTTTAAGTAGTAATGATGCCTTCTGGAGTATAGGATTTTATCCTGCCCGGTTTGAATAATCCAGGGAGGAAATTTTCTTCCTGATTATGATACTTTAGGACCTCAAGAACCTAAGAGAGGAGAGAAGAAATCCTGGACAACTAGTGTAGTAAGTAATAGCGAGGGGCAGGAATCACTCCTTGCACTTCTGCTACTGGTGAAGGGGTACAGAACTAAACAAGATTTTATCAGAACTGAGCAAGATTTTATTTTGTAAGTGGCCTAAGAGACTCTCCTATATTTGAATGATGTGTAAATATGTAATTCCAAGCTCTTAGGTATACCAATTCCTTTTTACTGAGAGTTACCAGAAATGTGGACAGTTTTAGTTACTGAACCAATTTTTGAAATAAAGAAATAAACCAGGAGTTCCCATCATGGCTCAGCAGTAACGAATCTGACTAGTATCCATGAGGAACACAACTAGTATCCATGAGGAACACAACTAGGATCCATGAGGATGTGGGTTCGATCCCTGGCCTTACTCAGTGGTTAAGGATCTGGCCTTGCCATGAGCTATGGTGTAGGTCACAGACACAGCTCAGATCCGCTGTGGCGTAGACTGGCAGCTTTAGCTCTGATGCAACTCCTAGCCTGGGAACCTCCATATGTGCTCCTAAAAAGACACACCAAAAAAAAAAAAAAAAAAAAGAAAAGAAAGAAGAAAAAAGAAAAAAGAAACCAACTTTGAAATAAAGACTACAACCAAAAATCTTATTAAAAATAATTGCAGCATATGTAACAGATTTAATGAAAAAATCGATTTTGTACAAGCACTACTAAAATAAACAAACTACAACAAAACCCTGAGAAATCTCTTCAATCTTAAAGAACTATTTCCTATGTTGGGGGTGGGGGGGGTCTCTATCTCAAGCCTGGAGAAAAAAGCAAGCTCTGATCTTTCACACTTTCATTGATCATCATTCCACCCATTCAAATCTGCCTAAATTTCATCCACATGTGAATTCATCTCTTCCTGAAAAGTTTCCATAAAAGACAAAATCAAAGGGAGCAGAAGGTTAGATGATAATTTTCAAAAGAAAATAAAAGGATGGAGTTCCCATCATGGCACAGCAGAAACAAATCTGACTAGGAACCATGAGTTTGTGGGTTCAATCTCTGGCCTCGCTCAGTGGGTTAAGATGTGGCTTGGATCTGGTGTTGCTGTGGCTCTGGCGTAGGCCAGCAGCAACAGCTCAGATTAGACCCCTAGCCTGAGAACCTCCATAAGGTACGAGTATAGCCCTAAAAAAGACAAAAAGCAAAAAAATTTTAAAAAGGTAAAATTATGTTTCTCACATAAATATAAAACTGACATATGTCAAAGATGTTATTTAACTCATTAATTAAATGAGGGACCTGCTTCAATGGGTTCAAAAGGAGAGAGACTTCAAGGAAGATACGCTTTTGAATCTGTGATCTTGAGATGAATCTGCAAAACTGTCTTTCCCACAGGAGGAAAAATGTTATTTTCTATTAGAATTTTTTTGTATTGTTTTCCATTTTCCACAATTAAACTTTACTCTGTACAGAGTTATAAAATAGCTTAGTTAGAGACAAAGTTGCATGTCCCTATAGTGTCAGATAATCCCCAAGGGCTCTAGTTTTGCATTGAATATATAGATAGTAATCTCCTTTGCTTATACTGAAGTCAGAAATTTCCCCATTACAAATATTACTTGGATACAATTTTTTAAATGTCATAGCTATTTCCACAATTCTCTAAGTCAACTTGCAGGTTCTGCCTTGAAGGAAATACTCATCACTCACGTGGATTATAATAAAATGTCAAGACTGTTGATAATTGTCAAAGTATCAGTGGCAATGAGTAGGCAGAAATGATTAGTTCCTGTTCTGATACTTGGTAGATCTGCTAAAGTTTACAAAAACTTAGGCAAGGATAAAGAGAGAGAAAGATGTTTTATCAATCATTACTTTAGGAGTTCCCGTCGTGGCTCAGTGGTAAACCAATCTGACTAGGAACCATGAGGTTGTGGGTTCGATCCCTGGCCTTGCTCAGTGGGTTAAGGATCCAACGTTGCCGTGACCTGTGGTGTAGGTCACAGAAGTGGCTGGGATCTGGCATTGCTGTGGCTCTGGCATAGGCTGGCGGCTACAGCTCAGTTAGACCCCTAGGCTGGGAAACTCCATATGCCGCAGGTGCGGCCCTAGTAAAAGACAAAAAGACAAAAACAAAACAAAAAAATCATTACTTTAAAAATAATGTTCAGAAGAAACATCTTGATAGTCATCAAGAGCAATTTCAATAAATGTTTATATGTGCTTTAATATTTCTGGGTAGAACAAAGGTCAATAGAAGGATTCAGTTCTTAAAAAAGATTACTAAGAGAAAATATAGCAAGTAGTTCAAATTTATTAGAGACATTTTAAAGAGACATGGGCCACTCAAATTGTCACTCTTGAAATGTTTTACAGCCTAAGACAAACAAAAATACAGTGAATTAAATGCTAAGGATAACTGACATATTAAGCATGGATCAAAACATTAGTATAAAAAGTTTTCTTTAACATAGACACATTATATATGTTGAGGTCTCTTATATACAGCACAAAGAAACTCTAGTCTGCTTTTATAATTTTAAATTATCATATCTCTGTGTAAATGCTCTAGCACTGATATATAAATTTAGGGGATTTTATTTAATGTCAAGTCTTTTGATCATAAATAAAACCCTAAATTATAACACCAGGAAAGTATCTGATTTTTTAAAAAATATTACTTGCAGATATGACAGAATTATATTATAGTAAAAGACAGGAACTCTCCTTCTTTATTTTTCCAAAGAAAGCTAGGAAAACTTTGCTTCCAGCTATTATAGAAAAGTATGTATCAGAATAATCCTCTTGTAAAATTAACTATAAAAAGCACAGAACAACAGTTTAACACATTAGAGAATACCAAGGGCAGACAGAATTTGAGGAGCAGCAGTCCTAGAGAGAAAGTAAGCACAAGTGAAATGAGTCTCTGTACTGTTTTTTTCTCAAGGCATCTGCAGATTTGCAACAGAAAGAAACAGAGGCTAAACACAATGACAAACCTAGTTGTAGTACTCTTGCTGTGCTGAAGAGATGGAATTTAGAGATGAGGGCAGCCAATGAGATTAAGACATGATGAACATGAGAGAACACATAAAAAGTCTACCTGAAATTCTGCATGCAATTTTCCTGTGAAGAGTTTTGCCATTTCTGAAGTCACACATACACAAAGCAAGACACTCAGAAACCTGCCCCAAAAGAGTGGTATGCCAGATAGCTAGGTAAAGATTTGGGCAGTATTTAGTGTGGTAGTACAAAGGATGTACAGATTACAATTCAAGGCTCAAAAAGGAGAGGGGACATAGTAAACACCCTCATCATTGCCCTTGAGACCACAGAAAAGCTATACCCTAGAAATACAGACTGTGTTCTGAGAACAAAAGCAAATTAGAACAAGACCAACCCTATCAGAGTAGAGAACTCACTCTTGACTAGATGAAGGTAATCTGTCTTATCTCTATCATCCTGTCAAAATAAAATTAAATTATCTCTGGGGAAAGACATGGTTACCTAGGACCTCTATAATTTTTCAATCAGGATATCACTATTCCATCAAATATTACTAGAGAAAGTAAGACACTGGAACATACAACAGAAAAATAGAAAAAATTTCAGAATAGAAACAGAATTAAAGATGATCCAGATATTAAGAGTAATCATTAGAGATTTTTAAATAATAATGTTAATGTATTCATGAAAATGGAAGAGAGGATAGAGATACACATGAAAAAAGGAATCCACAAAAAAAATAAAATAAACTGTAGAAATTGTATAATTGAAAAATAACTGAATTTAAGAATATAATATGTAAGTTTAATAGAAGATAAAGCAAAGTAGAGATTTGTAAACTGAAAGAGAGTAACTACAAAACATCCACATGAAAAGTCAAAAAGAAAATTAAACAGGGACAATTCAATGGGAAAAGAAGTCTTTTTAAAAGTGGCACTGGGGGAGTTCCCATTGTGGCTCAGCAGGTTACAAACCTGACTAGTATTCATGAGGATGCAGGTTATATCCCCGGCTTCACTCAGTGGGTTAAGGATCCAGTGTTGCCATGAGCTATGGTGTAGGTTGCAGATGTGGCTCAGATCCCACATTGCTGTGGCTGTGGCATAGGCCAGCAGCTGCAGCTCTGATTTGACCCCTAGCCTGGAAATTTCCATATGCTACAGGTGCAGCCCTAAAAAGAAAAAAAAAAAATGGCACTGGGACAAACTCAAATCCACATGCAAAAAAATAAACTTGAACCTCTAACTCACACCATAGAAATAATTAACTCAAAATGGATTGTAACCCTAAATGTAAAGCAAAAGTCATAAAATTTTTAGAAGAAAAAGTAAATCTTCAAGGGCTTAGATTTGGCAATGGTTTCTTAATTATGCCACCAAAAGCATAAGTAACAAAAAGAAAAAAAAATACATAAATTGGATTTCATCAAATTAAAACATCTATACTTCAAAGGACATCACCAAGAAAATTAAAAAAAAAACCTCAAAGTATGGGATTAAATGTTAGTAATTCATACATTTGATAAGGGATGCAGCCAGAATATATAAAGAACGCTTACAACTCAATAATAAAAAGGCAAATAAACTGACATAAAAATGGGCAAAGGATATCAAAAGATATTTCTCCAGAGGAAATATACAAATATCCAATAACTACCTGATGTTCAAAATTATTAATCAAATGCAAATCAAAACTACAGTGAGAAGGTCACTTTGCTTGAGGGCAGAAACTGACAGAACACTGTAAATCAACTATAATAAAAAAAAGTTTTTAACAAAAGAAAAAAAATACCCAAAAGAAGAGAAAGAGAACCATGAGCCAAGGAAGGTATGTAGTCTCTAGAAGCTGGAAAAGGCAAGGAAATGGATGCCACCCTTAAGCTTCCAGAAGAAACCCAGATCTGCCTTTATTTTAGCCCAGTGAGAGCCATCTGCCCTCTGAGCTCCAGAAATATGAATAGATTTTTGTTATTTTCAGCTACAAAAAAAAAAAAAACTGCAAAGAGAAATCACCTCTAGCCATTAAGATCAGTTAAAAAAAAGACAGAATTGAACAAATGAACCTTTCCACAGAAAAGAAAATCATGGACTTGGAGAATAGACTTGTGGCTGCCGTTGGGGTCGGGGGGAAGTGGGAGGGATCGGGAGCTTGGGGTTAACAATGCAAACTATTGCTCTTGGGATGGATTTACAATGAATCCTGCCGTGTAGCACTGAGAACTATGTCTAGATACTTATATCGCAACATGACAATGGGACAAAAAATTGCAACTTGGTCCCCATGCTGTACAGTGGAAACCAATTAATAAATAAATAAAATTTTTTAAAAAAGAAGTTTTGATCAGTTTGTGGAAAAATTGGAACCCTCATATGCTTTTTTTTTTTTTTCGTCTTTTTAGGGCCACACCCAGCAGCTTATGGAAGTTCCCAAGCTAGGGGTCAAAAGGGAGCTGCTGCCACCAACCTAACGACACAGCTACAGCAACACCGGACCTGACCTGCACTGCAGCTCATGGCAATGCCTGCTCCTTAAACCACTGACAGAGGCCAGGGATCGAACCTGCATCTTCATGGAAACTAGTTGGGTTTCACAACAGGAACTCCAGAACCCTTATACATTTCTGATGAGATTATAAAATTTTCTAGCCACTTTAGGAAAAATGTTTGGCAGTTCCTCAAAAAGTCAAATATAGTATCAATAAATGACCCAGCAATTCCATTCCTAGGTATATACCCAACAGAATTGAAAACATATGTCCACAGCAAAATGTGCATATGGATATTCAGAGCAGTGTTATTCTAACAGCCAAAAAGTAGAAACACGCCAAACATCCATCAACTGATGGATCAATATTAAATGTGATGTGTCTATACAATAGAATAGAATTTGGCCATAAGAAAGAATGAAGTACTTACACATGCTTATATAGGCAAACCTTGAAAACATTATGCTAAGTGAAATAAGCCACGCAAAGATATTTTTGTGGCATTATTAAGAAAATACTGCCAAATCTAAGGTGATTCCATTTATACAAAATGTCCAAAATAGACAAATTTATAGAGACAGAAAGTAGATTATCAGTTGCCAGGGCAAGGGAAAAAAATGAAATATGGACTGATAACGAGTATAGGATTTCTTTAAGGGTGATGAAAATATTCTAAAATTAGTATTTACAACTCTGTAAATACAAAACTCAAAAAAACACTGAACTGACCTATTTTAAAAGGATGCATTTTATTATGTAAATTATATATCAATAAAGCTTTTATAAAATTAATTAAGTTAAAATTCATAAACAAAACTGAGAAAATCCAATGTAAATATATGCTAAAAGAAATACTAACAAGAGTTCTTCAGCTAGAAGGAAAATGATACAGCTGGAAATTTTGTGATATAGGAATTAGGGAAAAGCACCAAAAGTTCAGAATGTAAGTAAATCTAAATTAATATTAATTGATTTTTTTAAAGTAACTTAGGTGGTTAAAAATATATGGAAACTAAGACATAACAAGAGCACAAAAGGTGAGAGTTAATGGAGTGAAAATGTTTGTGAGATCCTTCCATTGCCCAGAATGCAGTAAAAGCACTAATTTAAGGTAGTGCTTAATCACAAAAGGATGGCATACGGAGGTTCCCAGGCTAGGGGTCTAATCGGAGCTGCAGCTGCCAGCCTACGCCAGAGCCACAGCAACATAGGATCCGAGCCACGTCTGCAACCTAGACCACAGCTCAGTGGTCTAGCATTAGATCGTTAATCCACTGAACAAGGACAGGGATCGAACCCACAACCTCATGGTTCCTCGTCGGATTCGTTAACCACTGTGCCACGATGGGAACTTCACAAAGGGATGTTTTTCTGCATTACTATCAAGCTAACAGAGTTGGAAAGAGAATAGTACAATACACTTAATTTAAAATAAGTTAGGAAAAAAAGAAAAGGAAGAAACAAAGACAAGGAGAAGCAAAATAAAATTAAGCCTCATGTAGTAAATTTAAACAAAAACACAACAGTAATTACATCAAATATAAATGGACTATATTCTCCAGTTGAAGGACAAGATTATTCAAAATAGATTTTCTAAATCTGTATACTGCCTACAATATACTCACCTTAAATGCAAGGAAATAGAAGCTGAAAGAAATGTATGAAAAAGAGGTGATGTGCAAACACTAACCAAAAGAGAGGTGTTGTAGCTCTAGATAGATAAGATAAAGAAAACTTTTAGGCAAAAATTAAACTAGAAATAAATATATATGGAAGAAATATAATTTTAAAAAATAGTCAACTCAGGAATTCCCATTGCAGCTCAGTGGGTTAAGAACCTAATTACTATCCATAAGGATGCCAGTTGGATCCCTGGCCTTGCCTTGTGGTTTAAGAATCCAACATAGCTGTAAGCTGCAGCAAGGGTCATGGATAAGGCTTGGACCTAGCATTGCCATGACTGTGGCCTAGGCTGGCAGCTGCAGCTTCAATTTGACCTCTGGTCTGGGAACTTCCATATGCCTCAGGTGCAGCCCTGAAAGTCCGTTCAAAAGTGTATTATAGTAATCTATATTTGGGGGTTCCCACTGTGGCTCAGTGGGTTAAGAAGCTTATTACAACAGCCTGCATCACCACAGAGCCATGGGTTCAATCCCCAGCCCCAACACAGTTGGTAAAGGATCCAGCATTGCTGCAGCTGCAGCAATCAATCCCTGGCCCCAGAACTTCCATATGCCACAGGTGCAGCCATAAAAAAGTCTATTAAAAAATCTATATTCATACCTACCTAGTAACAGAATGTCAAAATATGTAAAGCAATAACTGACAGAACTAAAAGGATAAATATTTAATACACAAATCTAGTTGGAGATATTAACAAAATTTTAGTAATGATCAAAGCAGACAAAGATATCAATAAGGACATAGAAGAATTAAATAGCACAGCTATCACAATTGACCTGATTGAACTGTATAGAAAATGTCATACAACACAACAGAATTCACATTCTTTTCAGGTATGTATGGATCATTTATCAAAATAGATCATATTATCTCAAATAAATTTGAAAGGAGTGAGTCAAACAGAATAAATTCTTTAATCACTATGTAATTAAGCTAAGAATTAATACAAACATATTTAGAAAACCCTCCAATAGTTCAGAAATTAAACAATACAATTCTAACTCATAAATTTAAAAGATGATTGAAAATAGAAAATATTTTTAATTGAATGATAAAAAATATATCAAAACTTGTGAGGAAAGTTAAAGGCTTAAATTAGGAAAGAGGAAATGGCATAAATACAGAAGCTTGGTTAACCCAGAACATGAAAAATACAAAGAAGTTATGTGGAAGCACATCATAATCTAACTGCTGAAAATCAAAGAAGAAGAGAAAATCTTGCAAGCAATCAGAGAAAAAAAAAAAGACATAATTTCACAGGAAAACAATGATTCAAATGATCAAAGATTTTTCAACTGAAACGAAGGAGGCCAGAATCTCACAAAACAGCATCCTCACAGTGTTGAAAGAAAAAACAGTACCAATACAGAATTACATATGTAGCAAATATATCTTGCAAAAATTAAGGTGAAATAATGTTTTCAAATTAAACTAAGCAAATCTGTCACTTAACAGATCTGCTTAAATGTTAATTACACTTTTTCAAGCTAAAGAGAAATGATATCACATGAAAACTCAGATTTTCAGGAAGGAATAAAAATACTTTGATGTAAATGTAAATATGAGTTAATGTAAAATACTATTTCCCACTTAATCTTTTTAAAATACATCTACATATTTAGATCAAGATTTATAAAATCTTCTTGTGAGATTTATAATATATATAGATATAACACATATGAAAATTATTACATGAAGATTACTTCAGGAATAATCTATATTGTTGTAAAGTTTCTACATTTTATGTGAACTAGCTCATTTTTAACTCTAAACTGAAATTTCAAGTTAAGTATATATATTAACTCAGAGCAACCACTTAACCTGGGATCAAAATATCTTAAAAAACAAGCCCTGATTTTATTCATCTTTCATCCTGAATTATAAGTCACAGAGCAATGAATTTAATTACTGAATAAATATAAATATAATGTTTGTTGATGCGTTTTGAATCAACCCCTTTTAACTGGTTCTTGTTCATAGCTGAGTTATGATGCTACTCTGAGCAGAACTGGATATAGTAAAAGTATAAAAATACTTAATATTATGATGATGATGTCTAATGATGTCTGTGGAACACAATAATGCCATGGTTCACAAATTCCAAATCACCAAAGAATAATTAATTCACAGATAAGGGCACAGGTTTTAGAGTACCCAGACTTAAGTTAGTTTCACTAACGATCTGTGGGACTTCTCAATCCATGTCTAAAGTAAGATGGTGATCAAACTTGCTTTATAGGGCTGTTGAAAGAGTAAATAAAAATTCCTATAACTTGCTTAGCACAATATTTGGCACATACAAAAAATGGCTCAATAAATATAAGTTTTACTTGGAGTTCCCATTGTGGCTCAATGGGTTACACACCCAACTAGTATCCATGAGGATGTGGGTTCAATCCCTGACCTCATTCAGTGGGTTAAGGATCTGGTGTTGCCATGAGCTGCATTGTGGGTTGCAGACATGGCTCAGATCTGGTGGTGTTGTGGCTGTGGCGGAGGCTAGCAGCTGCAGCTCCAATTCCACCCCTAGCCTGGAAACTTCTATATGCCGCAGGTGCATATTCTATATATATATATATATATATAGGCTTCACTTATTGAAGGATGTTTGTATTAGGTATTGTCAACCCCAAAACACAAAACGTATATACACTTTTGTTTTTTAGCCAAAAAAAACACCACAGCAACACGAGATCCAAGCTGAGGGCCTTACAAGAGATTGTGGACCCATGATAGCAAAAAATTAAATTGCATTTATCATGATCCAAGCCTGTTCTAAATGCTTTACATATCTACATATTTGATTCACAACAAGTCTACCAGATAGACACTAGGATTAACCTCATTATACAAATGAAGAAACTAAGGCACAAAGAGGTGAACTTTGGGTGTAATTTACCCAAAGTTACATACCTAATAAGATGTAGAATCGAGATTCTGTTCTAAGGCTCATTCCTTAACCATCTTGCTTTGCTGGCTTTCTGAAATCTAGTTTAAGTTCTAATTATCTATAAAGCAACATATTTAAAGGTCATTCTGAATTACAATTTCAAAATTCTGCTGGATATTAGTCAGTTTCTGGCCAAAGAGACCATTAGGACTGCAGAAGAACTTCCCTGCTCTGTGTGCACTCTTGCACTGTGAATGGAAATAGAAAATCTTACTCAAAGCTCCAATATGTACAATACCCACCAATATGTACCAATCACCACATTTTTTTTTTCTCTGCCATGCTGGCAGTGAAAGAAATAGCAGGGAGTGAGAAATTGGTGGAGGAGGCAAGCAGAAGGGAAAATAACACGTGAAAATCAATAGACTCCCAAGTGGGTAGCCTTTTGTCATTCCCATGTGTTCAGCTCTTCTCTTGAGAACAAGGTGGCAAGTTGTCTGGGCTTGACTAGAAGTTACAATGCATTGGATTGCCTAGATCTCCTCTTGAGAAATTATATAAAATCACATCCGAATGCTGGTTTTTGATTTAGAACATTTCTCACCTCTGAATCACTCGATGTATTAAAAACAACTTGAAAAACTTTACCAGAATTTTCTACAACTTAATTTCAACTACAAACATATAGTCTTTGAGGTCTCCTTAGTAGCTGCAGAAAATCAAGTAATCATTTTCCAAATTAGATTTCTTTATAGGTATACGTTCACCATATTCTATCCAAATATATTCTGTTGGTGATTGGCTTTGCAGTTGAGAACATTACTGTTAAAAATGTACTTTTATAATGAGAAGTTTTCATTGTTAGTCAAAGAAACAAGGTATTCATTGTGTCCCTTGCCATCCCGGATATAGTCAAATCAAGGCTGCATCTGCAAGTTGAAAATCATTTTAATTATATGTCTATATTCCTGTTGGAAAACAATCTGTCTTATTTTATACTCTTGTTTTCCTATTCTCATTTCATGTCCTGGGCCCACAGGTAATCACAGTGCTGGCTCTTACATTTGAAAAACAAGTTTAGTGAGATTAGATTTGATTCTCCTTGGCGAAAATGTTGATTCACTGTAATATTGTATTTTTGGTATTCAGAGCATGTACAGAAAGTAAAGAAGACTAAGAACCCAAAGAATCCAAAAGTTACTTAATTCTAAAAAAAAAAAAAAAAAAAAAAAGCTAACATAGCCAGAGCCATCTTTGAAAGTTCCAAAAAACAAACGAGAATAAATGAACCACCTCCAGACCCCAGCCCTGAATGCCATCAAGTACTAAAAAATATATATGTATATTTAAAGCTTTAGATCAAATGGGCAAAAGTGGAAAAGGACAAAACTATACAGATGAAACTTTCCAACAACTCAGTAGCCCCTATTATCTCTCTCCCCAAGGGCAAAAGGGCCATTACTGCTACTGTGGGACAGTGAAATATTCTCCTCATTGCCAAATTGAACCAATCTCCTCTCTTATGGGTGATCACAGCAAGGGTAAGTACACTAAGTGAATCTAGGAAAGAGATTGCCGGCAGGGATGTCTGCAGACAAGGCATGAAAGAGTTCTTCTCCAGGTTTTAGCAGGGCAATCACATTAAGGGAAGGAAAACTTTCAAATCAACTAGAATGAAAAGGTTATTATCCCAGAAGTCGTCTCTTTTCACCTGGTTACAGTTAAACATCATGGGTTAAGAAGAAAAAGGAAAGTAGCATTTGAATACCACAGCAGTCTAGGCACCTTAATGGGTCCTTTGTTCATGTAATCTCATTTGACATTATAATAAATGCTGTAAGCTAAACGTCTTCTTCCCTTGCCATACTGATGAGACTAAAGCAGAGAAGCTGGGTAATTCATCCACTGTGAATCTACTGATAAGTGCTAAGATGGGATTCACACACAAATCTGTGTGTTCAAAGCATGCCTCTTCCCACTGCATTTAGAAAACTTTTCCTCCCAACCAATAGGTTCCCTCCTCTCTGCTTCTCTTCTCAGAAATATAAGCTCTTACCTGAAGTAAGAATTCTGTCAAACTGGACCTTCCTTGTTTTCCCTCAGAGAATCCTCTTTAATCAACTGTTCTATCTTGAACATCTTCAGGAAATCCCATTTACAAAAACACAGTGGACTGTGGAACCAGCAAAGTCAGGACAAATGGGAGAAAATCCTTTTAAATGTGCTTTTAGAAATGGACCCTTGGTTTGTAATACAAGGCCCTGAAATTGGGTTTAGGTCTATGCTAGATCACTCCTCAAAATGATAACTTGTTAACCCAGGTGCCAGTGATGGCCTAGAATATGGACCCCTTTGGGGATGCTCCCCCACAGGGATTTCTGAATCTGGGGATAGGAAATGTGAAAGTAGACACTGAGAAATCCTCAAGTTCTTTCTTTTACTTTCTCCATTTGCATTCACACCAGACCTCACTGAATAACTTAGGCAGTTTGATTTCACCTACACAGTATTTCCATCAGAGTTTGCACATTTCAGGATACCTCCTTTGCTTGCTATCAAGGTATATGAGAGACTAGACTAGAATCCAAGAAGAGTTACATGGACACTGTTTATGGCTATTTTGTCCAGGTCATAAAAAAAGCATGATAAAATGTTTCGCTGTAGACACTTCTTTAAAGACCAGAATTTTGCTGTCCTTCATATTGGGTGTCTTTCTTCTAGTCTGCAATCAGACAAATCCCTTCCTAGCTCTCTTTAACGGTGGGTAACAATCAACTCATTTTTTCAGAAGCTCAATTTCGTTAAACTCTCAGGCTTCTGAGAATGCTTGTAATTTGTACATACACATTTTTAAAACTGTACTTGTAATCTTAGTTTATACTTTATACATGATAACCAGTTAGAGAAGAAGATTGTTTTGTTTTGTTTTGCTTTTAAGGACTGCACCTGCAGCACACGGAAGTTCCCAGCCTAGGGGTCAAGGCGGAGCTGCTGGGGCCAGCCTACCCCACAGCCACAGCAACGCTGGATCCTTAACCCAGTGAGCGAGGCCAGGGATCACACCCACGTCCTATGGATACTAGTCAGGTTTGTTACCACTGAGCCATAACGTGAACTCCTAGAGTAAAAGTTAAAAGTAAAATTCTCCTGAAGTCAGTACATGAAGGATTTACAGTTTTCTCCCTGAGAATGGGAGATGAAGGACTATGAACCTTAAATGGTTAAGCCTAGGATGCAAGAGATTTAAAAGAGAGAAGAAAAGCTCTCAGATCAGTTGACTGTGTCCTGAATGCATTAACAGTTAAAGAATGTTTATTTAACCAATTCCCTTTGTTCTGATTTCACAATCATCAAGTAAGCTTCAGGTTATAATTGGACATCTCGTGTTCAATTAGCTACAGAAAGGGAATGAACTGATCATAGACTATAGTTTTCTGATTAGTGTGACAACTATACTTCCCATTAAAAATTAATAATTGGCACTAAATTTTGGACATCAATCTTGCAAATGTGGTTTACGTGAAATTATTACTGAGAAATGCATCCATTTCATGAGATGACTAAAGCTTCAGTACTTCAGGCCTAGACAAGCGCATGGCCAGACCACTGACTGTGATAAATTCACCAAAATAAGCCCCCTCACAGGGTTCTGTGAGGTGTCTAGAAAGCCAGCTGCTGGCTTGGACCTGACAACACACCTCTCACAGCCTAATCTGCCTTCACATTTCTATTCCTTCTGTGTACCAGTTTTAACCATAGCAGCCCACTAACTATTGGCATCCTAGCCAGCCTTATGGGCAGAAATTTACCACAAACAGAACATATTCTTCACATCTAATGGCAGGTGGGGGGGACACACACTTTTGTTTTCTCATCCCACTTGTGTCAACTGTCAATTATCACTTTCAGCAAGAAAAAGGAAATTTAAGAAGGGAATGTCAATAATTACTGCCTACTTTGCACCAAGAAAAACAAGCTAATATATCAAAGATATTATTTTTTAAAAATACTCCAGATTTCAGACTTTTTCCAATTTAGTATACAATTATTTTCACCAGTTTTGATTTAAAAAATACAAGATTCTTCCTGTTCAATTTCTCTCTTTCTCGAACATGTAAAAACAAACAGATTTTCAAATCCATCATCAAGGTAGGATACTGTAAATGTATTTTATTCATGTTTACCCATGTTATCTAGAGAGTTGTTTGCTTTTCCAACTATTTCTGGGGACAAGTGAGAGCTCTACTTTACAGGACGACCACAAACAACCATAATGTAATTTCATGACTGCCAACATGAAGAAGCACTTCTCTATCGGTTTCCAGGTGTGTTTTGAATTAAATCAACCAATATTTATTGAGTTCCTAAAATGTGTGCTCAGCACAGAGGAATCCCCAAGTTTACAGTCCTGAAAATGTTATATTTGAAGTAGGTTTTAGGTGTCTACTTAAAATTATGTTGAGACAAAGACAAGTGGGGGTCTTCACTTGTTCTCAGGTTGCTATCATTAAGTTTTATTTTTCTCTGTTAAAAATGAAATAAGATCTATAAGCCTCAGTTCTAACCATGTTATGGGCAATTAATTAATTTAACTTGAACATCTTAGCCACAGAAGTCTTAGGGGCAGCCCTACTGGTTAATAAATAAATAGTGTCAGTTATCAAGGGATGGCTGCTGTCACATACAACTACAGAGTCTTGTGGAAAGAGAGTATGTATGCTCCTGTTGCTAGAAACAATAAGCAATTATCACCATATAAACCACACTCTATTCTAATTCATTAACAAATCTTAGTAAAAAGGTAGAAGAAAAAAAATGTTACACAATAATAAATAACCACAACAAATGTGTGATTTTTTATCTATTGCATTAACTCTTTTTAGATATTATTTTGAGCTTATTGTTTTTATAATGTAGGGGGTGAAATATCATCTGAATGGATGGGGAGCCTGAGGAACCCATAAATTCCTCAGTGCCCTGGGGAATGTGACTATGCATTTTTCAGATGGCTTTGGAAAAAGAGTAAGAGTGAGCTCTGATAAGATACAGTTTTGCTAGGTTTAGAGAATAGACTATACCAAGGGCTACAACATTCTCTTTCCCAAGAGTGATCATAAAGCTTCTCTAAGTAAAAGATGCAATGTAGCTGACTAGAAACAATGCTGAAAGTCCCACAGATGGAATTTTGGTGGCTTCCCTATATTTTTGGTTTTTTGTTTCTTTACTTCTTTGGTTTAGCATTTTTAATCTCCCTTCATGGACTTCACCTCAACATGCATTTACCCAGCCTTTTTCATAATGGCTCTCAATAACTGTAAACTGAACTCACTTCTCTAGCCTCTGCAATTTAATACATAGTGGATGTTGGTATCAGCCATGCTACTTTTTTAAAAACACTCTAACATCCTTTCAGGGAATGATTTTCCTTCTCTGTGTACTATCATACTTGGACAGCAGTTGTGGGTGCCTGTCTGTCAGGCTCCCATCGCTAAATACAGCCAAAGGGTGGTCATGTGACCCCACATCAGCCCATTGAATGAAGGCTCTCATCCTGGACTATGACCAAGTGAGGCAAGGACAAAACATATGGTTGATAGTCAAGTACAGGGTGTCAGCATAACAGCAGAATCCTGACAAGACTGTATGTACTTCCTGCTTCCTTACTCTTCAGACCTCCCTAGAATCCTTGCCATTCCCAGGCCTGGTTCCCTACCCAGTCTTCAACTGATTGTGAGAGTCCCTGATAGCTACTGAAACAACTTCAATTTTTGCTTAGTCAATGGACTTCTGTTGCTTACAATCAACATTCCTTACTTACATACTATATAAGTCAGTATGTATAGATTACATATTTTCCATAACTTTTGTACTTTGACTTGGCTCCCCAACAGAATTTTTAGTTACCGAGTTAATATTTACTAAATGCTGAAAATATCAGGATAATAGGAAACATAAATGGATTTTTAAAATAAGTTATAAAGAAACAGACACTATAGCTAAAGTAACTTGTCATGGGTCATATACTTAGTAGAGGAATCACGATTCCAACAAGGATTACCTGCTCTGCTGTTTATTACTCTTTCCACCAGAGCAAGCTTCCTTCTTGTTCATTAAGTGTTTGTTTTGTTTTTTTTTAAAACATTAAGACTAAACTATGAATCATATTCTCAGATAATATTTGAAAAGAATACAATATGCATTCAAACAAGGAGGCCTAAGAGCAGTTATAGAGCACTCTAACAAACAACAATAGAACTGCATCCGTCATTTTAGGATGTCATCCCGCGGAGCTGATGGAACACAGGAAATAATTCCCAAGAATGTGCCAAAGAAAGTAATTTCCCATAAGAACCCAAGGAAATATACTGCTATAATGATGGCTGCAATGACTGATATACTATTCATAAACCTTCATTTATCATGAACTTTATAGAGTTATTTCCATACCAAATAGAAATTTTTCTCTCAGTTTCTTCTATGAGACCATTGCAATACTTAAGTTTCCAGGATTAAGTAAAAGGTATCATGTTGGATTCAGAATGACTTTGGATAAGCGTAGCTGAGAGAAGTTTAAGGATGTAGCTGAGAGAAGTTTAAGGATAATACTGAGAGGTCTGCAATTTGTATTGGAGAATAAGCTAGGAACATTGCTGCTAAAGGGCTGCACGCACGTCCCTGGCAGTCTGTGCATTCTTTAACACGGTTATGGAAGAACTGGCGCTAATGAGAGACAACACATATTGCTCCTGCCAGAGAGTTCCATCTCTGGAGTTTATAGCTAAGTCCAAGAGGAAAGGTTTATGTTGTGGGGTAAAATAATAAAATTATGATTTAAATTATGATATTTAAATCATAAATGCCAAAGAGCAGAACTTTTAGCTGTCATGCTTTCATTATTTTTCACATATTTCATTTTTTTATATGCTAGCAAATTAGTAGTTTGTTGTTTCTTTTGGGCATGATTCATATGAATTATTTACAACAACACTCGAACCCATCATTTTAGTCTCACAGCAAAAGGATATAGCATCTAGAATCTAGATGTCAATTATAACTACTTAATTATGTGCACCTCCATCATGGGCAAGGATTTAATCCTCAGGAATGAAGAGTTGAGTGAGATGAAAAGTAGAATAGCAGAAACAAATTTTTATAATTGTCTTGATAGAGTAGTAGCACTGAGGTCATATGAGAACAAATGTAAAATGTCTTAATAGTTTCTTACCTCTGAGGTCAGAATTATTCAGAATTATATGATATGTGTGACCCTTTAAATAAAATTAGGTTAACAAAATTCAGAGTCTTCTACAAAGACACTAGGGCCAAGAAAATGTTTGAAAAAAATTTGAGGCAAGCAAAATTGCCATCAAAATATTTTACCATGCCCTACAAGGCTTTCTGTTACTTGGCTTTCTGCCCATTCTACCAGAAGTATCTTCTGTCACTGCCTGTCTAACTAAACTCCAGCCATGCTGATCATTTTGCTCAATCTTACAAATCTTGGGGCATGTTACACTTTTGCCCCAGAGTTTGGAATGAGCAGCTCTTTCTCATAATAGAAATTCTTAATCCAAAGAGGCTTCCTAGACCAGTATAGCTAACATAGCCTCCTAACCATTCTTATGCTCCCAGTTACTTTTACTCATTACTCTGTTTGCTTCATAGCATTAACACCAAACAAAATTATTCCACTTATATCAGTTTGGGGTTTTTTTTGGTTTGTTTTTGGTTTTTTTTTAGTTTGAACTCCATAGAGAAACAAGAAATAAACAGCTTTATTTTTTTCTGATCACTGGCTTCAACCTTGCACTGTTCAATTTTCCTTTCCTCCCTCTTAACAATAATTCAGGCGGCTCTCACTGATATTAAGTCACTTTCAGTTATTAAAAATCAGTCTAGTTCACTTTTAAACTTCTGTCTCATTCTCTTAAAGCTTCCTCTCCATTTCTTTCAACATGATGGCTTCTGAAATTGGGGGTGAAAAGGGAAAAATGTGAAAAAGGGCCAAGATCTTATATAACTGGTTGACTTAGTGATTCTCTCTTGGTCACTGAGGCTACTCTGAGTAAGACGCCCTGGCCTTTCTTGTTCTGCTTGCAACAAGCTTCCAGCTGCTAGTTCTTCAGAAAACCCTGAGGAATCCTTGACTAAGTCCCACTCTGGTTCACATCTTCCACCCTTCCCACAACAGCCTTACCAGTACACCCACAAAGCTCTTGGTATCAAAACCTACACACCAAGTTAATACCAGAAGGTCAGCTCAAGTCCATCTACAATTTATAGTATCTATTTGAACTTCAGAACTCTATCTTTGCCATGAAAAGTTTCAAGGCCAAGCTACTTCCTCTCTTCATCCTGTCATTTGTTTCCAGTTTTTTTTTCCTCCATGTTAAAATGGCACAGAGGCAGATCAGCAAGTACATGGATAGCCAATGATCCAACAGAAAACAAGATGCAATCTTGCTTTCTTGCAGATATCCCCAAGCTCTATGGGTAGCTCTCTTGCAGAGCCCCACACTTGGCATCTGGGTTAACAAACACGTGACTTTTAGAAAACATCTCAACACCACCAGGTAGAAAAGAACAGGCTGAGCACTCTCTCTTTAGGCAGCTGCTTCTCCTTCTCTCTCCATCCCTCTCTAATCCCCTAGAGAAACAGAATAGGAATGAAGAAAGGGGAGCTGGCCTGATGGTTCACCAGAATCAGGGAAGCAACCTCTAGCCTTGAGGGATGTCTGTCCTCAATTCTTTGCTGTTGTCTTTAGAATCTGGAGCACTCAAAACACTTTTCAACCTCAGATTTGGCTTCTAAGCCATTAATTTAAGAGTAACAAATAAAGGTCTCTTTTACTTAGCTCCTGTA
Organism: Phacochoerus africanus; assembly: GCF_016906955.1. NCBI lineage: Eukaryota > Metazoa > Chordata > Mammalia > Artiodactyla > Suidae > Phacochoerus > Phacochoerus africanus. Next base: position 73,573,220 of record NC_062554.1, read on the forward strand.
TTAAACTTTATTTTACTTACATTTGTTTACTTTTCACTACCACCCATGAGAGGGCAAGGATGCCTTAATTCACTACCATAGCCCCAGACTTCAGTACATAACTTGGCACATATGAAGCACTAAATAATATTTATTGATTGATGGTATAAATGAAAGCATAATGAAGTTTAAGCAAAGTTGTAATTTGGAGGTTTTACTACTCTCCAGTGCTCAAAACAAGAAAAAGAGATACTAGATCCACCAGAGTAACCAGACTAGCTCCTGGAATAAGCTAGTGATCAAATTGCAACTAGAAACAGGGTTCACCCACTTTTCCTTTTTTTCTCTTTCTTCCCTTCTTCCTCTGTTACCATCCTTCCTCCCTCCCTTTCTTCCTTCCTTAAACAAGGAACAAAAATATGTAGCACCTCATGTTCATATATGGGGCAAAAGAAAAGATAATTTAAGGTGAAAATTTGAAATGTTGGGAAACCAGAATAGCAAATTGACTAGTTTAGAGCAGATCTTTGGTATAAAACCGAGTTTCAAAGGCCCTTAAGCTAAGCAAACAGTAATACAGCTATAAAAAAGAACCAAGTGTTCTTTATATTTTTAATATGAAAATGATCCCTGGTCATACAACTGCCTTTTCCCCTAAACTTTTAGAAGAGAGAATAGTATTTCTCCTCCTACTTTTTTCCTTAGTCAGAATATTCTCTTATCAAAATCACACTGGGGGAAAAAGAAAAGTACTGAGCAATGTTTCCCACAGTTCCCTTTAAGACTTTCCTAAATTCCCTCTTGAATTTTTTTTTCTGTAGGTCCACAAATGATTCCTGATCAAGTGCACCCAAAAAGGTGACATATTCTAAGTCAATTCCAAAAGGGAAAGACAAAGGACTTACCCAGGAGGTGCCAGGAGAGTAAGCAAACTGTTTTCACTTACATGGCATGATTATTTGAGGTGGCTTTAAAAAGGAGGGGTTCTAATGATAATGCAGTGGGTGGCAACTCCCCCTCAAAAGACCTTTTTACTATCACAGAACTTGGGTTTCCAAAAGATGTCCTCTTAAAATATTTATGATTTTCCCTTCATTGCAGGTCATTATCCTAGCCCACGTGAAGCAACTACAAAACACGATGGCAACCACCATATGTGTGATGAATGATCTTGACTGCTCCTTCCCACTCACTACTTCTAAGCAACTACCAGTTGTGTAGTTTCTATCCCTAAAGCAGTTCTCAAATCTGTCCCACCTCTTTCACATCATTAAGCCAGTCAAGCTCACTGTATGGAAAATAATTATGCTTCAAAGTGAAAGAGTCTGTATTACTTAGATCACAGCTTTCCAGGTATCTTATTCTAGTCTTTCATTGTTCTTAAGTTATTTTATAGCTCTGTAAATTGTAGATAACTGATAACAATGCACAATAGTTATTGTCTATAATTGTGCAAGTTCTGCCTGGTGGAGAGTCAATTAACTTTCCTCCTTTCCCACCTGCCTGCCTGAGGCCAGTTTTACCTCAATTTGCACATTTATTTCAATATTCCTTATTTGCAAATGTCTCTTTTTAAATTCTCCCTTGAACTTGTAATACCTCACCAGTTTCCTCATTAATGAGTTAAATTAAATCTTTAACATCTATTCATTTTTACATCTGTTTGAAAGTTGTAATTTTACATTTTTAAAAAGACATATATTTTAACATATTCAACAAGGTTGCATTGGCACTTTTTAACACTCAAAGTCATCAGTAGTATGGCCCCTTTGGCCATCCTACTCCCCATGTAAACTCTTTGATATTAAAACAGCCTAAATCATTGTTTTCTGAGTACACTGTAGAAGTTTTTGTTTTTTTCTGGTTTTTGGCCATGACTATTTATCTATTCCTGTCTTGTCTAACTGCACAGCTGGACCTATGGACCAGTGGGTACACAACACCACTTGGACAGTCTTGATTTCATACTCAAGAAGGCATCTTGTTTACACGTAAGTCTGGTCATGCACAGTCAAGTTATTCCTCATAGGTAACAGCAGCATTTGGGAATTCGGTTTTATGATCATCAGGTGATCTCTGTCAGGATGTAATGGGGATCAGTTAAGTGAGAGATGATAAAAGAATCCAGGTTGTTAGCCGTTTGTTTGTTCGACTACATGTGAATTCAACTAAGCCAAGAAAATATTTTATGCTCCCTTTGAGATCTACTTTAGTGAGTTTTATGGTTCTGCATTTAATGTTAATCTATGATTGAAGTTGTAGAACTAAAGCTGCAAGCTCTCAGCAAGTCTGTGTGCATGCAATTAAGATAAACCTTTACCTCTCAGTTTGAGTATTTCTACCTCTAGGACATATAAATAAATTGTAAAATCTCTCAAATCCAGGAGTTCCCGTTGCAGCGTAGTGGAAACGAATCCAGTTAGGAACCATGAGGTTGCAGGTTCAATCCCTGGCCTCGCTCAGTGGGTTAAGGGTCCAGCATTGCCATGAGCTGTGGTGTAGGCAGGCAGCTGTAGCTCCAATTTGACCTCTAGCCTGGGAACCTTCATATGCTGCAGGTTCGGCCCTAAAAAGCAAAATAAATAAATAAACAAATAAATAAATCATTGCAATTAAAAAATATAATAAAATCTCTCAAACCCAAATACCTCCATCCTAATTGTTTCATAAAGAAAAATAACTCTAATATTACCAAATTTCTCAAAAAATAAAGAAATTGAAAATGTAAAAACTAGGCTTAAAAAATAATCTTACAGCAGTGCCCAGTGTGCCCCGGTGGAAACAAATCCGACTAGTATTCATGAGGATAAGGGTTCAATCCCTAGCTTCGCTCAGTGGGTTGGGGATCTGGCATTGCCATGAGTGACAGTGTGGGCCGTAGATGCAGCTTGGATCCCCCACTGCTATGGCTGTGGTGTAGGCCGGCAGCTGTAGCTCCAATTCTACCCTTAGCCTGGGAACTTCCATATGCTGCAGGTGCAGCCCTAAAAAGAAAAAAAAAAAAAAACACAAATTCATGTACTAAAATTGAATCTTTCACAAACTAGGCTGGTTTAAAAACTTTTGGTTTGAAAACAGCTATATAATTCTGCCCTGGTTTTATCAATGTGGTCCTATTAATTTCCTATTGCTGTATAGCAATAGTACCACAAACCTCTCAGCTTAAAGCAATACACATTTATTAACTTATAGTTTCTGTTGAACAATCAAAGCTAATTTTATTAGGTCTACTGGAGCAAGGAAGAATACTACCTTGAGAGATTCTAGTAATGTCCCAAGATGGGGATATTAGGGAATGGCTTAGGGATCAGGCTTAAGTGATTGAAGATTGGTCGGAATTTGTTAAGGAACCCGACTAGGATCCATGAGGATACGGCTTTGATCCCTGTTCAATGGGTTAAGGATCCCGCATTGCTGTGGCTGTGTGTAGGCTGGCAGCTGTAGCTCCAATTGGACCCCTAGCCTGGGAACTTCCCTATGCTGTGGATGTAGCCATAAAAAGACAAAAAAAAAAAAAAGAAAAAGAAAGAAAAGAGAGGTTTGTCAGGACAAGAAGACCAACTGTGATGGAGACAGTTCTTGACATTAATAGTTTAAGACTGAGGAACAAAGCAAACTCAGCTTCTTGACGTGGGTCTTAATAAGTAATTTTTTTTATAAGCTACCTATTTGGCCAACTGAATAATCTATTTTCCTGATAGGAGATAGAGCTGTTTAGCCAGATAAACAAACTCTATGGATAAACTGCATTTCAGGAATTTCCTGAAGCTAATAGTCAAATTGTTGATTGGCTTACAGATTTATATTCCTGGGCAAAAATCTCCTGGAATGAATTTTAAGTCAAATTGATACAGGGGATCTCAGTTCCCAGTCCCAGTCATTAAGCTATGACATATGCTCTACATAAATTCTTAAATTATAGTTCTGATAAATGTTTTTCTAAGCTGTTATATGTCAATTTAACTAAGATCCTTAAATATAATACTGATGCAAATCTAGAATATGATTTTCTGTGTATTAAAATGTGTATTAAAATGACAGTGTATCTTGAACTCTTTATCTTCTCTTAACAAGGGGTAGTAAATAGTATTAAAATGTGTATTAAAATGACAGTGTATCTTGAACTCTTTATCTTCTCTTAACAAGGGGTAGTAAATAGTCATTCTTTTACATTCTGTATTATCTGTCTGGATGTTGGAAATTCCATATCCCATCAAAATAGTTTTTCTATGTTTTGTGATGACTTGGTTATTAAGTAACAAAAACACAAAAGTTCCTCATTTCTGAAAAAGCTAAGATTCCTTTCAATTGTGATACCTTCTTATTTAGACTATTGTATGGTCATTTTGATTAATAGGTAGTCAATTTACTGTTCCTCAGGTACACTTGATCCTGTCTTAATAAATGATAAAAAGCATTTTGGTAACTCTTTTGATTTTGCTTTCCCACAATCATATGTTAGATTCAGAAACACAAAATCTTCAGGATTTTCTTCACATATAAAATTTCTTTGAAATTACCCATAAGGTCCCTAGAAATTCATGAAGATTGGTTCTTTTGCTTTATAAAAGAAGTGGTGCCCCAAATAATTATTTTCTTGATATGTTCTACATTTTTAGGTTAGTTCAACTATACCGTAAGAACAGACCAAAAGAGTGGCAAAATTAAATGGTAAATTTTACAAATACAATAGTCACATATATGTTTCAGAGGCTGTACAGATTATAAAATGAATTGAAAGGCCCCGGAGATATTTTAGTGCTCTCACTGTGCATAATACATTCTTACTCCCAGGAAAAATACTGATCAAATTCTTACCAAAAAATTATGTACTGCATTCAGCAGAGAATTTTATTGTCTCAGTTTTGACACTGTTACCACAATATATTAATTATAATCGTTGATAGTTAATTCCTGTTACCTTCTGATGCTTGCAAAAAGACTCACAGATTAAAATTTTAATCAGGGCAATCTCAGAATTTCATAGCAAGGACTATACCATGTACTCTTAATTGCTGACAGTTCAATGAATAGGCTCATAAGTAACAACTTTGGAGCACAAAGATAACATTGCTTGCACAGAATTTACTTTAGGATGGGGTTAAGATGGTGGAATAGAAGGACCGGAGCTCAACTTCTCTCATAAAAACAAAATCACAACTAAATGCTGAACAACATTCAACCAAATGGACCGGAAACTTTCAAAAAGATACCCTACTCCAGAAGACAAAGAGGAGGCCACATCAAGAGGTAGGAGGGGTGATTACGCGATATAAGCAACCCTATACCTCCCGGGTGGGAAGCCCACAGACTGGAAAGTAACTATGGTAGAGACTCACCTACAGGAGTGATAGTGCTGAGGGCCACGTCAAATCCCTGCGCCTGAGGATCTGGCACTGGGAGAAAGAGCCCCCGGAGCATTTGGCATTGAAGACCCTTGGGGCTTGTGCACAGGAGCTCCACCGGACTGGAGGAAACGGAGACCCCGTTCTTAAAAGGTGCACACAGACTTTCATGTGCACTGGGTCCCAGGGCAAAGCAAAAGCTCCATAGAAATCTGGGTCAGATCTGACGGCAGTTCTTGGAGGATCTCCTGGGAAAAGGGGGTGACTCTTGCTCATTGTGAAGAAAGGACATTGGAGGCAAAGCTCTCGGGAATATTCATCAACATGCGTTTCTCTGGAGATGGCCATTTTGGGAAAATCTGGCCCCACCCATCAGGGCTGAGAAGCCCCAGACCAAGCAATAATCCAGGTGGGATCACAGTAAACAGGCTGCCTAAAGAACCCCAGCCACACAACTGCCTCTAATCTCACCCAAAAGACAAAGCCCCACCCATCAGACGGATAGGAGTCAGCCCCAACTACTAGTGGACAGGCACCAATCCCTCCCATCATGAAGCCTACAGCAAGCCCCCCTTCCAACTTCTGCCACAGAGGGAGGACATCAGAAGTAAGAAGAGAGGCTACAACTCTATTGCCTGCAAAAAGGACACCACACCAAAAACCTATAAAAATGAAAGGACAGAGAACTATGACTCAGCTAAGGGATAAAGAAAAAACTCCCAGAAAAACAGCTAAGTGATCTGGAGATTATCACCCTTTAGGAAAAAGACTTTAGACTGTTGATGCTGAAGATGATGCAAGACATTGGAAACATTGCTTGCATAATTGTCAGATATATGTGGGAATGAACTAGAATTTCCAGGACTCTTTTTACTTCAGAAAGAGACGATTTCATGAAAGAGGCTGATGACTCAGGATGCAGCAGAACAAGAAATAAATAGATAAAAATAAATGAACTCATAAAGGAAATTTAATTACAGTTATTTGGGTTGGAATACTGATGGCATTTATTTGTAAATGTCTATTTTCTGATGCTTGTATGAAGTCCTTTACTTGGTCATTTGTCTCCAACTCTCTAAGAAAATTAGACATCCCTTTCAACATCAAAGGGAATGTTTTTTAAAAAGTGGCTCCTAGAGTTCCCATCATGGTCAGCAGTAATGAACTTGACTAGCATCCATGAGGACGTGGGTTCAATCCCTGGCCTCACTCAGCAGGTTAAGGAACTGGCATTGCCATAAACAGTGGTGTAGGTCACAAACACGGCTCAGATCCCACATTGCTGTGGCTGTGGTGTAGGTCGGCAGCTGCATCTCTGATTGGACCCCTAGCCTGGGAACTTCCATATGCTTCAACTGCAGCCCTAAAAAGCAGAAAAAAAAAATTTTAAATGGCTCCTAACTCTCAGTGCCTCCTTCAGAATTTAGAACCAAATATCTTTACTGAGTTTCCAAAGTCACTTGCATAGGGTCAAAAAGAAGCTGTCTTCCTTTCACCAGGTATCAAATTCTTATTTAAAAATTATGTTTTATATTCCAACAGATTTTGACATTGTTATAGAAGTTATACCTGAAAGTCATATTTGAAAATAATGACATTTAATCGCATACAGAAATCTCATCACTAACAAGCTTGTATTTTATATGTGAAAACAATGCCTATAAATCCTATCCAAATAAAACAAAACAAAACTAGCCTAGTATTTATTTTATGGTTAAAGCCTCACAAGTCAAAAGCAACATCACTTTCTGGCTGGTCAGGAACCTTAGCATATTTGGGACTTCAAGTGGGAAGGAGTTCATCAGAATCTATAATCAAATGAGGTGAAATCCCAGTGGATAGATTTTCGGAGTCTTGGTTTTCTAATCTTGGGAAAGGAAAAAAGAAAAAAAAAAAAAGATCCTTTTCAATCATGGAATCTTGTTATTTCTTAATGAAAATACTCAGCAAAATTTAATTCTTTGGACTCTACAGCTACTCAATAATGAATGCTCAAGGAGGCATACACAGTTAATATCTTTTGCTGAACTATGTTAACAATCAATCCAAAACATAATGAAACCAGCCTTTTGTCTGTGTGGTCAAAAATAAATCTCTATAGGTTATTTATGACCAAAGAATGGGCTGTTAAGCAAATTATTAAAATCTTGTAAATAAGGCAGTTCCTGCTGTGGCACAGCAGGTTAGATCATGACTAGCATCCCTGAGGATGCAGGTTGCAATCCATGGCCTCGCTCAGTGGGTTAAGAAGCCAGCATTGGAGTTCCCGTCGTGGCGCAGTGGTTAACGAATCCGACTAGGAACCATGAGGTTGAGGGTTCGGTCCCTGCCCTTGCTCAGTGGGTTAACGATCCGGCGTTGCCGTGAGCTGTGGTGTAGGTTGCAGATGTGGCTCGGATCCTGCGTTGCTACGGCTGTGGCATAGCCTGACAGCTACAGCTCTGATTCAACCCCTAGCCTGGGAACTTCCATATGCTGCAGGTATGGTCCTAAAAAAGCAAAACAAACAAACAAACAAAAACCTTGTAAATAAGGCAAAAAAAGGTGGATGACAGGACCTTTCAATATCATAATGGAATATTGTTTAACAAACTAGACCATGGATTATTTAATTATCTGAAGAAATGTATCTACGTTTGACTTGGCTATTTTCTATTAAACACCCAGTCTGCATGACATACATGTTAACTGGTAGAGAGCAAATTTAAGAAAACTTCTGGTGAATTTACCAGTGACAATGAACTTTGAAGGAAGAAAAAAATGAATCTTTTATTAAGCATCACTTAAGTGTCAAAAACTATACATTACTCATTTAGTCATAAAAACAACCTTGAGTGATAGGTCTTATCCTCATTTTACAAGTAAGAAAGTTGAAGTTCAACAGGTAAAATGATTTGCTACATTATTTAACCAGTAAATGGTGGAACCAGGTGTCAAATCCTGAATGTTCTTTCAAAACCTACGCTTTTTTTTTTTTTACTACAATCTTCTACCCCCATAGTAAAAACTTCTTACTAACAACCACAAAGTTATACCTGCCACTTCTGCAAACCAAAAATGATATCTAAATGTCACCAAAAAAAATAAAATATGCTAGTTTGAAAGGCAGAATTTCATAATGGGAAATGTAAGTGTATGTTCTGTGTGCAAAAAGATCTATGAGTCATCTCTTGCAACCCACTAAGTGTTTAGCTGAAGATTGCTCTTCATCATCGAGGTAGATGGCAATTACAAGTGTGTGAGACAAAGTATCCCTTAGGAAAAACTGGCTAAAGAATAAATCATTTAAAGTACTTTGCAGACATTACCTAATACATTTTCACACTTCCCTGTGAGCTACACAGCATTATACAAAAAGCGATGCTAATTTGTTTATAGATGTTCAAAGGTGATAGAGTGTAAAGTAAAAGGCCAAGGTGCTCCTAACAACATTAGACTCACCTGAGGCCTTGGGCAGTTTTGGCCATTTCAGTTGAAACATCACTAAGTTAATTAACTTCTATTGTTTTCCTTAACCTGCTTAATGAAAATGTCAGTACCATTTGGGCCAGAAGACTCTGAAACCAGGCAAATCATTTTGAATTATTTTTCTCCCCTTAAAGTTGCCCCACTCTGATCTGATCAGTAGTTAACATTCTTCACCTCAGAAACAATGGGAGATATTCATATTTGCCTTCCCTAAGGGATTTCTTAAAAGCAGAGAACTGAATTTCCAGCTAATTTGAAACAACTATTCTACAGAGAGGAGAATTTGTCTTAGACTTTGAGGAAGACTCAAGGCAAAATAGTTGTTACACTATCATTCCTTTCTCCTTTTGTTTGTTAACTATTGATAGGAAATGTTGATTTCACCTGGAAAAAAAATGTGCAACTTGTGAATAGAGTAGAAGATATAGTTTTCTGTCCTGGAGAAAGGGTATTGAGGGTGGTGTGATGAGGCAGAATTTCACAAGTTAAAATTTAATATGTATTGGATTGCATGAGTTTTAATTTCTAAATATACTTTGATGCAAACAAGAAGAAACTGAAAAAATGTTATGCTAATCTTTCCCAAGCTTGCCCCTACTCCAGTCTTGCCCATGTCAGTAAGTGGTCCCTGAAGCTCCAGTTGCTCGTGGCAGAAAGAGAAGTCACCCTCAATTCTCTTTGCTTATCTTTCCATGGTCTATCAATTTTACTACTAAAACCTGTCTCCAATCTGTCCATCCAACCCCCGACTTCTGCTTTTACCTTCATCCAAACAGAAAAGTGAATTAATCTATCAGGGTGGGGAGTGAAGAACTTTCTCAAAAATTCAGATTCTTGGGAAACTCTGCAATTGGTAGCAGAAGGAAATGAGATAGAAGAGAAGCTGAAAAGGTGGGAGAAGCAGAATATAATTGAGATAAACCAAGAATTTAGACAGAAAAAACCAGAGACCTAAGGTGGACTCCCAAGCATTTCCCAGTCTGAAGACCAAGACAGGTGTGAACAGGCTGTGAATTCAGTATGTGTTTCCTATCTTAAAGATACCATAATCTTCATACTTTAAAAGTATAAAACTTCTACCTTATACAACTTCCAATTAATTACTGAGATTTAAGTATAATTTTTTAAACGTGAAATCTTCCAAGTTAAAAAAAAAAAAAACAGAAAACAAAAAACAAAAAACAACTCGGAGATCCTGTTTTGGCTCAGTGGGTTAGGAACCCGACTAGTATCCCTGAGGATGCAGGTTCAATCCCTGGCCTCATTCAGTGCGTTAAGGATCCAGTGTTGCTTGAGCTGTGGTGTACGTCAAAGATGCAGCTCAGATCCCGAGTTGCTGTGGCTGTGGTGTTGGCTGGTGGCTACAGCTCCGATTGGACTCTTAGCCTGGGAACTTCCATATGCTGCAGGTGCAACGCTAAAACGAAAACAAACCAACCAACCTAAAAACCTAAAACGTAAAAAAAAAATTAAGTAATACCTTAAAGTTTCTTACTCTTTTGTATCTTTTTTTTAATTTATTTTTTATTTTATTTATTTTTGTGGTTTTCCTATTTCTTTGGGCCGCTCCCGTGGCATATGGAGGTTCCCAGGGTAGGGGTCGAATCGGAGCTGTAGCCCCCAGCCTATGCCAGAGCCACAGCAATTCGGGATCCGAGCCGCATCTGCAACCTACACCACAGCTCAGGGCAACGCTGGATCCTTAACCCACTGAGCAAGGCCAGGGACCGAACCCGAAACCTCATGGTTCCTAGTCAGATTCGTTAACCACTGCGCCACGATGGGAACTCTCTGTATCTTTTTTTAAAAAATATTTGAGTACATACAAATCAGATATTTGGTTTTTTTTGTTTTGTTTTGTTTGGCATACAGTCAACTTGATCAAAAAATAAAAAGGCCGAATCTCAAATTCATTGTGATAATAACAAATTTTCAGTCCTGAATAGGAAATTGTTCACCTGTTCAGACAAGTCAAATTCACTTTGGAAAATATGTCTCTATCCCCTAATCTTAAAACTTCTAAGAAGAAAAGTGTCTCAATTTTCTCCAGTGTTCTTCATTAAATGATCTTTAATCTGAAATTAAGAAATATTAATATTTAATTTAAAGGCATATTCCTGTATTAAAAGATAATTTTTAGAAGAGGATATAGCATGACATTCATACAGATATAAAATGAACATGTGTCAAAACTTTTATATAATTAATTAGTTAATTAATGAGGGAACCAGAAAGGTATTACAACTGGTTCAAAAGAGAATTCAAAGAATCACATATATAAGGGCCTTAGCTACGGTAAAATAAATTTGCTTAACAAATGTAAAACTTCAAAACTGCTCAATATCCACAGGGCAATAATCAACTGAATCCCAATGAGATACAATTTGCATTTCTATGGATAAGAATCATTTGCATTACTATAAGTATTATATAACTCACAGCAATGTAAAATAACTCAAAAGACAATGAAAGATTCAGACCTGATAGAATCAGATAATCTGGACAATGCCCAGTTTCCCACTGAAGACAACCATCATATCTTGGTCTATTTCTGTCTTTCACAAGTTTTCCCCACAAATAATACAAAAAGTACTAATTCCCTGTGCCCCAGAGCATAAAATCTGGAGGGAAGGGAATGAAGGAGAGGAAGATAAACATAATAACTGAATAGATTACAAGGCACAGTGGGATATATCCCCAAAGACAGAACTGATCATTTCACAATACAACACAATATGCACCAGGAAGGAAGATATCTATTCTGATTGGGGGTGCTTTATGCTGAATGCATATTTAAGCATAGATTAAAAACAAAGTACTATCACAAATCAGAGGAGGGAGAGAGTTATAGTCCCATGGGGAGTTATGGGGCTTAACTCATGGACGAGGCAAAATGTAGCAGGTCTTTAAAGGAGAAAATTTTTCTGATTGTGGTAATAATTTCACAAAGTATGCATATATCATATTACCATGCTCTACAATATAAACAATTTTATTTGTCAATTATACCTCCATGAAGTTGGAGGGGTGGAGAAGAAAGGTTTTAAATGAGGAGAATATGAGGTATGGGGAGGGGGAGTATTCAAGCTAAAGAAATAGTGAGAAAAAAGCCACAGATCTAAATGTTCCTGGCCTGTAGTTTAGCACAGATGGATAAAATGAGAAATAAGGAGAAGAAATGGAGACTTAGACTAATCACAGACAACTGTAAACATGTTAAGGGACCAGGAAGTCATTCTGCTGCAATAGAGAACCACCAAAGTTTTTATGCAGGGAAATGACAAGATCAAATATAAGCCTTAGACAATTCTAGCAGCAACTGCTTACAAAGAGATTGAAAAGATAAGAAGTTAGAGGCAAGGAGGCCAACCGAAACCTGTTGTAATGGTCAGATTGGGGCCTAAAGCAGAGCATTCTGGGCTGAAGGAAAGAGTTTTGAAGACAGCATTAATGAACAGAATATGGTGTATTGCTAACTGATTCTAGGCTCTTGACGGTGCACTCATATCAGTTAAAAATTTGAGCATGCACCCCTCCAATGTATGCGTATGTATTAAGTTACAAAATATGCACAGCTCTACTAAAGGACTAATACATGTAATTTGAAACACTCATACATGTTCACAAACTTTTTTGCTCTAAGAGAGGTTTAATTCATGTTTGGATGCTTAATTTCTAAATTGCTTGTCAATTTTGATAGTCTCATATCCATTGTAACTCTCATCTCAAAGCACCACATACTTACAGCAACACCCATGATTTATAATACGTGGATATAAATTCTTATTTCAAACATCCTTGATAATTTTATAATTTTTTCTGATTTCTTATACATTTGAATTGTTCATATATGTATATGATAGCTATGATAAATGATACAGAATTACATATAGTCACTGTGAGGTATGATATATAATATATATCATGATTACACATATTTTTTTAACCATGTACCATAACAGATAAAGAGCTTATATCAGAAGAAGATTCCATTCTGTATATTCTTCTTGTTTGCTAGTGCTTATATGATCAGAGTCATTTTCAATTCACATTCTCCTTGGGGATTTTTAAAGTAACTTTCCATTTTGTGAATTTAGGTAAGAGTGGATAATACAATCTGTGAATCCATTTGCTAGGCTCATGGGTACAATATGCTGGAAATTAACAAATAAATGAGCCATTGTCCATCTCTCTCCCCTGGATGTGTAAGTTCCCACTTTCCCCTCAGGATTGCTCTCCAAGTGGACCTCAAAGACTCTACATATACACCAAGTCAGAGTACCAGGGGAACTTCTTATATTAAATATTAATGAAGGCTTATTTTATTGTAGGTTAGGAATGTTAAAATAACTTCCTGGGCTCAGGATGGAGTTGCTCCTACCTAGCCACCTAACATGCCACATCACAAAACTTAGAAAACTTCCTTGTCCCTATGAATGCTCCACTTGACCAGAAATGCAGTATATCCAGTCAGCCAACCCCCAGACAGTAAGCCATCTCTTATTTCGTTTCTTCTTATCCCAAACAACATTGGCCACATGGCCCCAGACAAGCAGACATTTCTCTTTCTTGTTCCTTATTCTTTATCCTATAAAAGCCTCCCCTCTCCCCATTTTACCATTCTCTAAAAGACTATCCACTTCACGGAGTGTTAAGTAAAGTTTGTATCACCTAAATGTATTCCTTCATTATTTCTAATAGGAATTAACTATAAATAAAAGCTTTAGTGATTTGTTTTAACTATCCAATGGCTCATCTTTCACCTCCCCACTGAAAACCTATACAAGATCCCCACAGGAAACCTTTAGCAAAGGCAGAGGAGAAAGAAGATGAGTCAAAGAGTAGCAGAAATGACCTGAAGGATAATGGTCTCAAGGAACTAAACAGTAAACCTAACAAACCAAACCAAATTGTAATGCAGGTTTCCCAAGAAAAAAGCAGGCGAACAAAAGAACCTTAAAAAGCACATTTATTTAATGGAAAAAGAAAGAGAACTCTTCTTAGAGATGCATGGGGAAGAAAAAAGAGAGCTAGAAGGATGTAGTGGCACAGAAATCAAAAAGAGAAGATTTTAAGAAAGCAACTATTTCAAAAATGCTGCACAGTCAAGAAGGATAAAGCTAAGAAAAAGACATTAGAATTGGTAATTCAGGGTGTGGTTGACATTTGAAACAGCAGTTTAAAGCAACAGGAGCAGAAGTCAATTTTCAGGTGTTTAAAGAACAAATAAGTTGTCAAAAAAAAAAAAAATTGGAACAGTAACCATAGACTGTTCCTTCAAGAAGTTTGATGGTTTAGGGAGAAGAGAGATTGTGTGGTAAATCAAGGAAGGTACTTTAAACAGGAGGCATTTGAACTTATATTTTGGGGCAAACAGTGAAGAGAGATAAATTGAAAGTAGAAATAAAGAAGGGAAATTTATGAGATCAGGTTCTCAAATGAAATGGTCTTTTTTTTTTAGGGCCATATTCATAGCATATGGAGGTTCCCAGGCGAGGGGTCGAATCCAAGCTGTAGCTGCCGGCCTACCTCACAGCAACATGGGATACGAGCCGCAACTATGACCTGTACCACAGCTCACAGCAATGCCAGATCCTTAACCCAATGGGCAAGGCCAGGGATTAAACCTGTGTCCTCACGGATGCTAGTCAGATTTGTTTCTGCTGAGCCACAATGGGAACTCCCGAAATGATCTTGATACAATCAAGTACACAGACGAAAGAGACAACTTTGGAAAAGAGGAGGAATTTTTCAAGTTCGAAGGGAACTATATAGTTAATAATATTGTATTGCATATTTGAAAGTCACTAAGAGAGTAGATCTTAAAAGTTCTCATCACAAGAAAAGATAATTCTGTAACTACATATTATGTAAGAATGTACGGTGACAAATATTAACTAGACTTATTGTGGTGATCATTTTCCAATACACACAAATATCACATTGTAAACCTGAAACTAATACAATGTTATATGTCAATTATACCCCAATTTTAAAAATCCAATCAGTACAAACAGTAATGAAGTGGACACAGTAAAGCAGGAACAGTTTATACCAGAAGAGTCTATACCTCAGAACTGTGCTCCTCCTGTTGTGCTGGCTGGTCCTTATCAATCCTTTTTCCTGTTTTCTTTATCACCAGGACCTCCTGTGGAACAATGGGAAATAGTTGGTGAAAAAAAGAAAAAATAAGGGAAGGAATAAAGTGTCGTCAGGTTTTGTTTTGTTTTGGTTTAAGTAATGCAAGGTTCAAAGAGTCCTATCAGATGGTTTCTCTTTTTATCAGATTATTAGGGGAGAAGTAACTGCTGAGATTTAGTTAACATTCTGGACAGTTTAGAGGTAGGCAAATAAACATGGAACCACTAACTAGTTTTTGGCATCATCAGATTTGAGTTTAAGAAAGTTCAATCTGGGAGTTCCTGTCACGGCTCGTCGGAAGCAAATCTGACTAGCATCCATTGCTGTGGCTGTGGTGTAGGCCAGCAGCTGTAGCTCCAATTTGACCCCTAGCCTGGGAACTCCCATATGCTACAGGTGCCGCCCTAAAAAAAGCTCAGTCTGGTTCGAGGAATGGCGGAGAGCTGTAAGATTGGGTTTTTGAGCCTGACCTGAGGAAGATAAATGATTCAGGCAAGAAACCGTGCCACAAGGGTATGGAGAGGAGGGAACATATTTGAGAGTGATGTAGAAGGGAGAATGAAGACTGAAAAGTCAACACTACTATTTCTAGAACTTGTCAAAGAAGGAAAGAGATGGAGAGGTAAACACACAGAAACAGTCCCTGAATGAGCGTCACTAATAAGATAAAGATTATTGGTGGAAGGGAAATACTGATGAGAGAAGGAGAGTTTAAAGAAAACACAGAGAGGATGACTGACAAAGGAATAACTGATGGAGTCATCAACAGCCCCAAGAAAGGGGGACAGAAAGAGATTCAGAGCATAGGAGAGGGATTAGCTGTAAACTAGAGGGAAGGAAAAAGGAAGTCCACAAGCTCTTTACAATATTTCAGAAAGCCTTCTGGAAACTGCAATTAAGAAAAATGTCAAGTTTCTTTACTTTTGGCAGGCATTAAATCAACCCTGCAGGCTAACACTGGTTATCACATTCCGATCAAAAATTCTAATTTGCTGTTGATGACATCATAGAAATTTCTAGGATGTGATTGGTAGACCATATACAGTAAGCAGAGTTATTTATTTGTTTTTTTACAATAGCCGATTTAATTCTTTCAGCATGTGATCAACCTTGGATCAGAAGAATGACAGCCAAAATTAAGCAACCATTTCCAGGGAACAGTCCCGAGTGTTTGTACACTTAGCTTTATTGCTTATTAGCATTACATCTATGACAGTGATATATGAAATTTCATTTAAGTGACAAAATTTTTCAAGATATGGGGTCCATGGATAAAAACATAATAAAAAAGAGTCCTTGGATTAAAAAAATCGGGGTGACAAAATCTCTAAAGTCCCTTCGATATCTAACATTCTAAGGGGGGCCTATAAATACAAGCTCAGGAATGGCTAAATGGGAAAGTTGTAGAAAACACCTGAAACCATCCTAACAAGGCAAATAGAATGGGAAGCAATACAAATAACCAATTCCACCGGGAAGGCAGTACAGGTGAAAAAAAGAGACAGGGGCTAACAAGCACTTAACAAAGGCAAAGAAGTGCAGTGGGTTTTTTTTTTGGTTTTTTTTTGTTGTTTTTTTTTTTTTTTTTTTTTTTGGCTAACCACAGATCATTAACCAACTTCAGGTGCAGGAATGACAACACTTCATGTTTGGCCCATCCCTCTAGGGAACCCTGTGTCAATGCAAATGAAGAGCGGGGTTCTTTTCTTTCTAACACCTACAGTAAGCTACGTTCATTTTGTACCTTCTACTCTGTACTCTGGTGTACTTTCACCCACTGGAATTGGGCAAACCAAGGATTTTTTTTTTTTTTTTTTCAATTTTCAAGAGAAATGGGCCAAAGCAGTGATTTAAGAGTTAAAACTAGTCTCACCCGTGGTTTGGGTGCTAAGGCTGCCAGCAGTCTCAAAACCCGACAAGCATCTGAGAGGCAGCCAGGCTGACCAGACACAGCCTGCCTAAAAGCCCCAGTGACATTTAGGTGGCCTTAGCACCCTGCTTGGCAGGTTCAGGAAGCGGAAACTCAGGAAAAGGTGTTTTGGGGAAACAGGGAGTGGAACGATGTGTACTTTTCTTCTGTAACAGTAGTTTTACTGCCCCAACCTGGGCTCAGATAGCGTTCAGTGAGTCAATTGAAAGCCCGAGGCTCGCGTTCACGTCGGGCTGGACCCTTGGTCCGCTCTCCTCACATCCCCATGTCTCTGCCACCGCCGCTGCCGCCGCCCGCCGCCGCCTGTGACCCCGTGACCCCAGAGGGCCGTCTGGGGCTCGTGACCCCGGAGCTCTGGGCGTCCGGAGCCCCCTCGCAGGCGCAGCCGCCATTAAGACAAGAGGCTCAAGAGGAGGAGGAAGAGGAGGAAGGGGAGGAGACAGGCGTCCAGGGCGCCTGGGGAACGGGCACGGCGGAGCAGCGGTGGCGGGGCTGGGGGGAGACCGCCGAGGCTGCCGCGGCCGAGAAGGGGCAGGTGGAGGCCGTGGGTACCGCAGCGGCGGCGGCGGCAGCGGGGTCAGTCTCCCCAGCGAGAGGCGCGGGTGGCGGCCGCGGGGGCTGGTGGTGGCTCCTCGCCTGGCTGCGGCGGCGGCAGCCCCAGTGCTGCCCCTGTGTGGCGCCCCTTCCCCGCTCCGCCGCGCAGTGTTGTCATGGAGGAACCAAGATGGCGGCTCTGGCCTACAACCTGGGCAAGCGGGAGATCAACCACTACTTCAGCGTGAGAAGCGCCAAGGTGCTGGCGCTGGTGGCCGTGCTGCTGCTCGCAGTGTGCCACCTCGCCTCCCGCCGCTACCGAGGTGAGCGGGCCCTCCCCCTGCCCCGCCGGGGGAGGAGGCGACGCGGCTGCTGCAGGCGGCCCCCCTCGCCCGACACACGCCCACGCTCACGCGGCTGCCCGCCGGCGTGCTCGGCCAGCTGGGAAGGCGTTGCCCACACGTGCCCCCCGCGGCGGGCCTGGTACCCCAGGCCGACCAAGTGGACCCCAGCGCAGGCGGCCATGGGGTTGGCGACCGTCGTCCTGGGCCCCCGCCAGCCGCCTGCGCTGGGGCCGGGGGGGGGGCGCGCACCCGGGCCTGGCCGGAGGAGCTGCTGGGGTCCGGGCTCTGGCGCGGGCTGGGCCGGGGGAGGCGGTTCTGGCCCGGGGCTTGTGTGCAGGAGGTGAACAGGCGGCCCTCGAGAGCCAGCCCAGGGCGCATCAGGCCAAGGTTGCCCTGCAAGGGGTCACCTGCGCCCCAGGGGTTGGGTTCTTCAGCCTCTGTTGTACCCGGCCTCTGCCCTGCAACAGCCGGGCCAAGCTGTTGGACAGCGGCAGGGGCCGCCCGATTTTCCCTTGCCGCTGGGGTAACAGCTGGTAAAAGATGCTCTTGGCCAAATGGAGGAAGTCTCACCCTGCCTTTGTGATTCAGAAACGTTTAAAGGGTTCTTCTGCACACTTTTGCAAAGTAAAGGCACTGGGGCAGGTATTTGGAAAGAAATTACGGGTTGACAGGAGTTGAGATGGGCAATGGAAACGAGTTGGAAGCTGTTTGAAAGGAGGCCTTCGCTGTGGTTTTTCAAATTGGTGTGGTGGAGAAATGGAAATATGACCTCCTTATTTCAGAATGAATTATGCTTCAGTAGTCAAGGATATTAACTTGTCCTTGATGACTGTCTTTTTTCTTAATTTTCTGTGTAAAAATGCCATGAGGATAGAGTTTGACAGGCTGAGGGAAATAATGATACGATCTTTTATTTGTGGCTCTTAGTATTATCGAAGCCATTATCTGGACAGTTCTTGGTGATCGTGAGATTAATTGGTCAAGGTGTGATGTGTAATAGACAGGTGTGCATTTTAGACTTTCCCCGTTTAATTAAACGCCTACTTTGGCAAAACATCCAGTAAATGGCTGAACTCGCTCCTCATCCTAGGAAATCTTTCAAAGTGAATGACGTTTTGATCAAGTCTACTGCTTCGTTTTCTAAAATGCTTGAGGATTAAAATCTTATACTCTAGTACCTACTGGATGAACAGCCCTTTATATAAATACACTAGATCCATTTAAAAAAAAGATTGTTTTTGCCCTTTTGACCTTTCTCCTCCAGCTTCCTTTAGATCACAGCCACATGACCTAGCAAGATTTTGGTTTATCTGCAGTTGAGTAACAAGTCTCAACACTTTTATATACAAAATAATGCTAGCAATTTGATGCATAATTTGTGGCAATTATGAAGAAAATTTTCTAACTACTATCATTTTATACTGTTTTGGCATAAGATGACAGTGCTCTAACTCAATTTTATATTTATATATGTGACAGTGGAGATGAGTTTTATAACTGTGATGCTATAGTCCTAAAGGTAAACATCTAGTGTCCCCCCCATCTCCCTTTTTAAAATTGTGCTTTTTAATCTTTTGAGAAGCTTGGATCCTAATTATTATTTTTAGATTATATATTCCATCCTTTAAAGATCTGTTATCAGCAGGGAAAATAAAATGTCAGATGGAAACTTATGGGTCAGTGTAGCAATCTGGGATTATTTATAAAGCCTCCTCCAGAAGCTAGCCATCACCTTCCTTAGGTGCTTCGGTGTCTTGAGTGTGAAGCAGTACACCTGGTATGTGTACTTCCCCAGACTGAACTTCAAAAACTTGAGCCAGAGACTGGGGAAAATAATGATCTTACCAGGAACTTTTTAGCCATCTCATGCTTTGGCAGTGTGAAACTGAGTCAGATGCAGTGCCCTTCACACAAGGATAACCGTACACTTGAATCACAGGATCATAAATCTTTAGAATAAGAAAGGACCTTATATTAGATATGGAAGTTTAGATTATATGTTAAAATCCCCAGTATGTAGATACAAGTTTTCTCCAGGCAAGGTAGAGTGCATTTGGAATACACATATTCAGTATCTCTTCCTTTACAAACTACAGAAAGTAAAAGAATTACATCCTACAGGAAGTAAAACTTTCTGCTTCATGCTGACATTGAGCACTTATTATATGCCAAGTGCTGTTCAACTAAGGGTTTTACATTTTTAATTCATTTTTTTCTTTACAACCAGTGTATGAGGTAGATACAATTACCATACTTCAACCTTCTTCCTTCCCACCCCTGTCATTTTTAACATCTCTGTAATCAAGATGAGTTTTTAAAACTTTGCATGTCAGAGTTTAGTTGATAACATTTTACATAAAATAGTGATATATTTTATAATCAGTGGTCTTAGATTTAGTGAATTACAGTATTATTTATGAAGCATGAGAGATTAAGTTGCCTGAGGATACACAATTAGTCTGACTGAGCTAGGATATAAAACCCAGTTAGTCACTTCATGCCATTATGTTACAGTCTGCCTTTCTCAAAACTTCTTAGACAGTGGTGATGTATAAAAGGTGGAGTGTGAAAGCATTTTCCAGTGGAACATGGGTTAAACCATTTAGAAACACTAATTTAACCTCACAGTGCTAGCCAAGACTTTCCCTGTTCTTTTCCAATAGTGATTTTCTAAAAGTTGCATGTGTAAAACTTTATAACGTGACCAACTTGATTTTCATTACTTATGTTTACTTTTTTCCTCCTTCCTAACCTCCACAGTCACAATGTAAATATGCTTTGCCCTTTTGCATATTTCACACATAGCTCATTTTCTCTGAGTGCAAAGATCTCTCTCTCTCTCCTTGGAAGAAAGTACAGATTTTTCCATAAAGTCCTGGTTCATATGACACCAGCACAGAAGTAGGAATTAGGAATTCAGTGTTTCGACGGTAACTAGTCCATGCTTACCATTTTGTGTTATGGTAATGTGTCCCAGTCTCCTACACAAACTATAGCTTCCAAGGGTATTTTACTCATCTTTAAATGCACCAGTAGGAAATACGAAAACAATTATCAGGAAAATAGATTTTCAAAGTCCTTATGTCCTCTTTTCCTCCTTCCGTTTGTTTCTTTTGGTTTTAATTGAATTTCATGTTGTGATCTCAACTTTAGAAAGTAGTGTTTTGGGGTGGTTTTTTTTGCATTATTAATATTATTTTCACATAATAGAATGACTTTTTAAATATTCCTTTAATTATAGCTTTTCTAAATTTTAACATTACTGAATCACAGAATGTCCATTAATACTGTAATTACGGACTAAAACTATCATTTCTGTGACAAGAAGCCAGTATCTATAACTTTAGGGGTAATTCCAGTATGGATAAATTTAAACTTTTTAATTGGTAAAGTTAACTCGTTTAAAATGGCTTAATTTTGTTGAAATCTAATTCCTTCTTATCACTGGGTATATTAAATGCAAGCGTTAAATATTACCGTCCGTTTTGGAGAAAAATTAGTTCAAAGCTTCAGAAATTAAAGCAAGAAAGAGAGCAGCTCTAGGTCTCTCAGCCTTTTCTTTCTTTGACTGCTAGAAAGATCCTGATCTACATGACACCACTTGTAATCAGGCACTCCTGGCTTATCCAAAGAAAAATGTAAATGGTGATTTTTTTTCAGCTCAGACCAAAGTATAACTTGCTCTATTTTAGGCAAAAAAAAATTCTGCAGATCATATTGTAAACTTTTTGGTTGGTTGATAGTAAGAAACAGCTTTGGCAGGATAATTCATTCTAAAGGTGCAGTGTGCCAGAGTTACTCTATTCCAAGGAAAATATAAGCTACAGTTAATTTGGTACATCAGATGTTTTCTTTAGGTGTTTGGGTTTTTTTTGTTTTTTTGATTTTTTTCACTTGTTTGTCTTTTCCCTGGTTTTGTTTGCTTGTAGTATCTTTCTGTTATAGAAAAATCATGCATAAAAACCCTGAGACTTTAGATTGACAAACCAGAATGTTTATGCTTAAGATAACGGAATGAAGGGGAAGACAGGCATTCATCTAGATAATCTTTGTATTGGAGATAGCAAAAGTAGATAATTCTATCAATTTAGTTGCTTGCTTTTTTTCTTTTTTTAATTGTGTTCCTAGCTTGATTTATCTCAGCACTTGGCAACTTTAATCTCATGCTGGTTGTATCAAAATTATATGAAGAAATTGAAAATAATGACTGCCTTTTTTTCCTCTTTTGTTTGGGTTTTTTTCTGTGTAAATTTTGAAAGGAAAATAAGGCACCAGCAGATGTTTACATATATTTAGTATACATAATAAAAATGTGACACATTAACTTACTTTAACATTTAGATTTACGTTTAGTGATTTGATTTTTAAAATATTTCCTTCCCAGGAAAAAAGAACTAGTTTTAGAATATGGAATTTTGTGGAGTTTTATATTTTAGATCAAGATTAATTTATTTTTAATCAGATTATATAGTATTTATTACTATTACTATTTTATTGTTTTGCTGATAAATGTGTAAAAGCCAGTCTCCTTTTGCCTTGTCAGTTATCTAATTAGTAATTCTTTTGCTTTTCTAACAGTTCTTCATATTTACATTCTCTCTGTTAAATAGCTGGTATAGTTTGTCTTCTGACTGGACCCTACCTGATAGGATACAAAGACTAGTCATTTCAGGAGTTCCTGTCGTGGCGCAGTGGTTAACGAATCTGACTAGCAACCATGAGGTTGCAGGTTCGGTCCCTGCCCTTGCTCAGTGGGTTAACGATCCGGCGTTGCCGTGAGCTGTGGTGGAGGTTGCAGATGCGGCTCGGATCCCGAATTGCTGTGGCTCTGGTATAGGCCGGTGGCTACAGCTCCAATTCGACCCCTAGCCTGGGAACCTCCATATGCCGCGGGAGCCGCCCAAGAAATAGCAACAACAACAACAAAGACAAAAGACAAAAAAAAAAGACTAGTCATTTCAGATAAAAGGATTATTTTTTTAAAATTTGCATCATAAAATATATGTTATCATTAACTAGCATTTATTAGCAAATTAAGAATTTCTTCCCTGGAAAGACCAGTAGTCTCCAAAATACTGTGTTTATAATGTCTTGGTTAGTGGCAATTTCAAATCTGGTTTTTTTTTTTTTTTTTGGTCTTTTTGTCTCTTCTAGGGCCACACCTGTGGCATATGTAGGTTCCCAGGCTAGGGGTCTAATCAGAGTTATAGCCACCGGCCTATGCCAGAGCCACAACAACACGGGATCCAACTGCAACCTACACCACAGCTCATGGCAACGCTGGACCCTTAACCCACTGAGCTAGGCCAGGGATCGAACCCTCAACCTCATGGTTCCTAGTCGGATTCGTTAACCACTGAGCCACAACAGGAACTCCCATATCTGTTTTTCTATGAGATTTTTCTGATGTTTTATCATATTAGAGCTGTTGTTTCTACTAGCTAAACTACTGAAATATAATGTCTGAATAGTATTACTGAAGAAGGAAAAAAGAATTTTGCTTTTTTTTTAATTTTTATTTATTTTATTTTATTTTTTATTTTTTTGTCTTGTCCTTTTTTAGGGCCTCACCCATGGCATATGGAGGTTCCCAGGCTAGGGGTCAATTGAAGCTGTTGCTGCCCGCCTACACCAGAGCCACAGCAATGCCAGATCCAAGCCACAGTTGCGACCTACACCACAGCTTACGCAACGTCGGATCCTTAACTCACTGAGCGAGGCCAGGGATGGAACCCGAAACCTCATGGTTCCTAGTCGGATTTGTTTCCACTAGATCACGACGGGAACTCCCGAACTTTGCTTTTTTAAACACACTTTCTGCTGGAGAAAGATTGGTTATTTTAAGACATTAGTATGATACTTTCATCTTTCAAAATCATACTGATCACCCATATAGATGGTTAACAAATAGCATAATTCCACAAACTGAAGATTGATCGAGGTGTGTTCCTGTTTAGGCTCCAATTAAAAAACAAAAATCAAATAATAACAACAAAAGAGGAAGAGTTAGGTCCTGTTGTGGCTCAGCAGTAACAAACCCAATTAGTATCCATGAGGATGTGGGTTTGATCCCTGGCCCTGCTCAGTGGGTTAAGGATCCATTGTTGCCATGAGGTGTGGTGTAGGTCACCATTATGGGTCAGATCTTGCATTGCTGTGGCTGTGGCATAGGCCAGCCTCTGATGCTCCAATTTGATCCCTAGTCCGGAAACTTCATATGCTGCAGGTGCTGCTCTCAAAAGAAAAAAAATGAGGTTGGTGGGGTGATGGTAAAGAAGAAAGACAAGGGAGAAAAACTCCACAGAATTAATACCAGATATTACAATTTCTTGTAACTTTTTTTAGAGAATAGTTGCTACTAACTTTTCACCTGGGTTAAAAGATGTATTTAAAGAGGTAGAAATGCTATAACTATAGATTTTTTTTCTTTTTCTTTCTTTCTTTCTTTTTTTTTGTTGTTGTTGTTGCTTTTTAGGGCTGGCGGCATATGGAAGTTCCCAGGCTAGGGGTGGAATCGGAACTGCAGCTGCCAGCCTATACCACACCACAGCAACGCTGGTTCCTTAACCCACTGAGCAAGGCCAGTGATCAAACCTGCAGCTTCATGGGTACTAGTCAGGTTTGTTACCACTGAGCTGTGATGGAAACTCTTAAAAATATGGAATTTTCCTACTAATGTTAAATATTGACCAAATTTTAAGTGGAATTTTACTATGTGGCTATTTTTAAACTTTCATTAAAGTATAATTGATTTGCAATGTTGTGCCAATTTCTGCTTATGTGGCTATTTTAAAAGAATGCAGCAGGAATGCTGTCTTTAGGAAGTAACTTAATTGTGTGTTCCTATAGTCCTTTATTTTTCCTTGATTGTTTATGTAACTTAATTTTGTTTTTTAGAACTAGAGTTAGTTTTTAATAATTGGAAAGAATTAAAAACTGTTTATAGTTTCCTTAGAAGTTATTAAAAAATCTTTGAAATACAGAAAAACCTGCTCTGGCTACATATGTAATTGCAAAAATGTAATAACGGATACTCCACTTTCCTTATCCAGTTTTTTACCAGCAAAATAATACAGTATTTTTACTTCTTGTTCTATTTTAGAATTAATTTCAACACTTTTGTTATTTATGCATACCTTTCTTATATTTGTATCACCTTTTATCTGTATGTTGACCAGATAATTGGATAACTGGATTGAGAAAAGAGATGTGTTCTTCCACTCTAAATATCTCTAGGCCTTCGCTATCCTTACTATTTTGTTCTGTAGTATTCCTTATCTGTCTCCCTATTCTGACCTTAACTATTTGTAAAACAAAGATTTCTGTTGACTGTTAATAAAGAACTAGAGATCAAATTTAAAAATACATGTATTTTATTATAACCCCACAGTCAGTGTACACATCTCATTTTCTCTGATCCATTTGACATATTTGAACTTTTTTAATGCTGCCAGTCCCTTTTTTAACCATGGACATTTATCATGTACATTAAGCTAATGTATGGTAAAATGGCCAAAGGAAGTAGGGTGAATATCTGTCCTAGTTTACGTAATACTGGGGGATTTTCCAGGTGTGAAATTTTCTGTTTAAAACTGTGAAAGTCCCTACCACACTGGGAGGTGTTGGTCATCCTAATGGGAGGCACAAGACAATCAAGAGAAGTAAAATGGTGAATATTAATTATGGCATTGATTACTGATTTTGATCATGTTTGTTTTCAGCCACCTTTTGACTAACATAGTTTTAAGCCTTAAAGTTGTGAGATTATAAAGGGATGATGTCTTATGCTTTTTAAGATGTTCTTGACTAAGTCTTTCTCTGTTTACACATTTATAGAATAGGGATAGAACCCAGGGAGGTTCTGAAAATTAGGGAGTAGGTTATAAAATACTTCAGTATTTAATAGGTTTCCAGATACACTAATGCAGTGAGTTTTATCTTTTAAACTTTTCTTTCCTGTCTAGAAGTAGGAGTAATAAAACAGCTATAAAGGCTAATTTGAAATATCCTTAGAAAGAAAACCTGAAGCAGAAGGACCTGTCAAAGCAGTGAATGTAGGAAGTTCCCTTGTGGCACAGTGAGTTAAGGATCCACCGTTATCACTGCAGCTCCTTGGGTTGCTCCTGTGGTATGGGTTTAATCCCTGGCCTGGGAACTTCCACATGCCACAGGTGTGGGCAAAAAAAAAATGCATGGAATGTAGCATTTAAGATGAAGTGTCATTAATGGCTCTTACCCTTTTAACTCTAATGTATTGGTATTTACTATGCTTCTCATGGATAAGTAATTGCACCTAGAAGGTATAGTGAAGTGTAGAAAAATGTAGTCTTTCATCTCAAAGGCTTAAATGAGGTCAGATAACCAACCTATAAAAATTTAGCTATTGTTTACAAAATTTTTGTTTAATCGTTACAGGCAATGATTCATGTGAATATCTTCTCTCAAGTGGCAGATTTCTTGGAGAGAAAGTTTGGCAACCCCACAGTTGTATGATGCATAAGTACAAAATCAGGTAAAGTTTCTTCATTTTGTTGTTTGTTTTCTTTCCCAAGATGGCCCTTAATATCTAGTAGAGAAGTGTTAGTGAAGCAAAGAAAGTAATATATGGTACTTCTCTATGTGATGGATAAAGAATTGCTGACAGAGTAGGAGTAGCAGGTGAGGCCAAAGGAATATTCTTGCTCTAAAGCGTTAGGGAAAGCTTTGGACCAAGCTGCTCCATCTCAGGTGCCCTATCTCAGACAATAGCCCTTGAATAAAGGACTCTTGCTTTGGAACTTAGATAGCTATCTCAGGGAATTATTCTGAGAATGGATATAAAGCACTTATTATGGTTAGAGTATATCTGAAACACTTAATAAATGAGAGCTGTTACTACTGAGAGTTAGGTGATCATACATGGACTAGTAGGTTAAACAAACCTGGCTACCTATTTCTAAAGCCACATAACTATGTGTCTAACAGTCCTGTACTCTTTCTTCACAAATTATGTGTTTTGAAAATGCCAATATGCTGATTTTACTTACTTTAATGTTTCTTTTTTGATTTCAGTGAAGCAAAGAACTGCCTTGTAGATAAACATATTGCATTTATTGGAGATTCCAGAATTCGTCAATTGTTTTATTCTTTTGTAAAAATAATTAATCCCCAATTCAAAGAGGAAGGAAATAAGGTAAAATTTGTCTATTCCTTTCATTAAGGTATTGCTTTTGAAGTTAGCTGACTGAATAGTTATTAAAAGAATGTGCCCTGTCACATTAACAAAGGGAACTATGAAAATTTTGCTTTGGTTTTGGAAAGACGGAGGGGGAAACAGGGTCGATTTACCATAATGAGGAGCATAAGAAAAAGAAATGGTAGATAAGGATATTAACAAGGCTTTTATTGACTTAACTTTTAGTTTTCAGAAATATTCGAATTCTATCCATGGAAAAACTTTGAAAACATTTTTAGAAAGAAAACGAAGAAATGTCTGCATCTTCCTTTTAATATTCTGCCATCTTTGTTTTCGAGAATCTCTTTTTTACAAAGAATATTGTAATATTTTAGCTTGTACAATTTTATATCTTGCTTCTTTCCCAACCACTTATCATAATTCAGTGTGTTATTATATAATCAATATAAGTATTTTCATAATGGCAACGTATTACGGAGTGGATGTGTGATTTTTTTGTAATTTTCCCTTTTTGTACTTTTCTGATTTTTTTTATCTTGCAATCTTCTTTTTTCTTTTTAATAGTTTTGTTGAAATATAGTTGATTTACAATGCTGTGATAATTGCTGCTGTACAACAGAGGACAGATTCAGTTATACATGTACACACATCCATCCTTTTACAGATTCTTTTCTCATATAGACCATCACATAATATTGGGTAGAGAGTTTCCTGTACTATTCCACAGGTCCGCACTGGCCAATCATTCCATATACCAGAGTGTGTGTATGCCATCCCAAACCCCTAGTTCATCCCTCCCCCTACCACCTGTTCCCTTTGGTAACCATAAGTTCATTTTGAAAATCCATGAGTCAGTTTCTATTCTTCAAATAAATTCATTTGTATCTTTTTTTAGAATCCACATATAAGTGATATCATATGATGTTTGTCTTTCACTATGTGACTAACACTTAGTAGGATAATCTCTAGGTCCATCTATGTTGCTGCAAATGGCATTATTTCATTCTTTTTTTTAATAGCTGAGTAATATTCCATGGTATATATGTACCACATTTTCTTTATCCAGTCCTCTGTTGATGGCCATTTAGGTTGCTTCCACATCTTGGATATTGTAAATAGTGCTGCAGTGAACACTGGGGAGTGTGAATCTTTTTGAATTATGGTTTCTCCAGATGGATGACTAGGAATGGGATTGCTGGATTATGGCAGTTTTTTGAGGAAATGCCATACCATTTTCCATAGTGGTCGTACCAGTTTACATTCTCACCAGCAGTGTAGGAGGATTCCCCTTTCTCCACACCCTCTCCTCCACCATTTATTTTTGTAGACTTTGATGATAGCCAATCTGGCTGGCAAAAGTTGGTACCTCATTGTAGTTTTCATTTTCATTTCTCTAACAGTTAGCAATGTGGAGCATCTTTTCATTTGTTTTTTGGCCTTCTGTATATCTTCTTTGGAGAAATGTATATTTAGGTTTTCTGCCCTTTTTTTTGCTTTATAGGACTGCACTTGGGCATATGGAGGTTCCCAGGCTAGGGTTCCAATCGGAGCTGTAGCTGCTAGCCTACACCACAGCCATAGCAACACCAGATCCTTAACCCACTGAGCAGGGCCAGGGATCAAACCCACATCCTCATGGATCCTAATCAGGTTCATTAACAACTGAGCCATGAAGGGAATTCCCGCCCATTTTTTTTTATTGGATTGTTTGCTTTTTGATATTAAACTACATAAGTTGTAGTTAACTTTGAAGATTAATTTTGGAGATCCCTCATCAGTTGCTTCTTTTGCAAATATTTTCTCCCCTTCTGTGGGCTTTTTGTTTTGTTTATGGTTTCCTTTGGTGTGCAAAAATTATTTTTGTTTATTTTTGTTTTTATTTACATTCTGAGAGGTGGAGCTGAGAAAATATTGCTGCAGTTTATGTCAGGATGTTTTCTTCCTATGAGTTTTATAGTATCTGGTCTTACATTTAGGTGTTTAATCCATTTTGAGTTTATTTTTGGGTATGGTGTTAGTGAATATTCTAATTTTATTTTTGATGTGTACCTCTACAGTTTTCCCAACATCACTTATTGAAGAGACTGTCTTTTCTGTATTGTATATTTTTGCTTACTTTGTCATAGATTAATTGACCATAGGTGCTTGGGTTTATTTCTGGGCTTTCTATCATGTTGCATTGATCTAGATTTCTCTTTTTGTGCCAGTACCATACTGTTTTGATGATTGTAGCTTTGTAGTATAGTCTGAACACAGGGAGCCTTGTTCCTCCAGTTCCATTTTTCTTTTTCAACATTGCTTTGGCTATTTGGGGGCTGTTGTGTTTCCATACAAATTTTAAAATATTTTGTTCTAATTCTGTGAAGAATGTCGCTGGTAATTTGGTAGGGATTGCACTGAATCTGTAGATTTCCTTGGGTAATATAGTCATTTTAATAATATCGATTCTTCCAGTCCAAGAGCAGGGTGTATTTTTCCACCTGTTTATGTCATCTTTGATTTCTTTCATTGGTGTCTTACAGTTTTCAGAGTATAGGTCTTTTGTCTCATTAGGTAGGTTAATTCCTAGGTATTTTGTTCTTTTTGATGTGATGATAAGTGGGGTGATTTCCCTAATTTATCTTTCTGATCTTTCATTGTTAGTATAGAAATACAATTGATTTCTGTGTATTCATTTTGTATCCTTTAACTTTACCAAATACATTGATGAGCTCTAACAGTTTTCTGCTAGTGTCTTTAGGATTTTCTGGGTATAGTATCATGTCATCCTCAAACAGTGGAATTTGGATTTCTTTTACTTGTTTTGTTTTTCTTTTCTGATTGCTGTGGCTGGGACTCCCAAAACTATGTTGAAGAACAGTGGTGAGAATGGACATGCTTGTCTTGTTCCTGATATTAGCGAGAATTCTTTCAACTTTTCACCATTGAGAATGACATTAGCTGTGAAGTTGTCTTATATGAGTTATTATGTTGAGATAGGGTTCCTCTATGCCCACTTTCTGGAGAGTTCTTATCAGAAATGAGTTTTGAATTTTGTCAAAAAGCCTTTCTGGCATCCATTGAGATGATTATATGGTTTTTATTCTTCAGCTTGTTAATGTGGTGAATCACAATGATTGATTTGCAGATATTGAAGAATCATTGCTTCCCTGGGATAAGTCCCACTTAATCATGGTGTATGGTCCTTTTAAGGTATTGTTGGATTCAGTTTGAAAGTATTTTGTTGAGGATTTTTGCATCTATGTTCATCAGTTATAATGGCCTGTAATTTCCTTTCTTTCTTTTCTTTCTTTCTTTCTTTCTTTTTTTTTTTTTTTTTTTTTTTTTTTGCTTTTTAGGGCCACATCCATGGCATATGGAGGTTCCCAGGCTAGGGGTCAAATTGGAGATACGCTGCGGGCCTGCACCATAGTCACAGCAACTCAAGATCCGAGCTGAGTCTGTGACCTACACCACAGCTCACAGCAACACCGGATCCTTAACCCACTGAACAAGGACAGGGATCAAACCCGCATCCTTGTGGATCCTAGTTGGGTTTAACCACTAAGCCACAAAGGGAATTCTCCTATAATTTTCTTTTTGTATGGTATCTTTTTCTGGTTTTGGTATCAGGGTGATGGTGACCTCATTAGAATGAGCTTGGGAGTGTTCTTTCATTTGAAATTTTTTGCAGGAGTTTCAGAAGAATAGATTTGAATTCTTCTCTAAATGTTTGATAGAATTCTCCTATAAAGCCACCTGGTCCTGGACTTGTGTTTGTTGGAAGTTTTTTAAAATTCTTTAATTTTTTTTATTTTTAGGGCTGCACTCACAGCATATGAAGGTTCCCAGGAAGGGGTCAAATCAGAGCTTTAGCAGCTAGCCTATGCCACTGCCACAGCAACGCCAGATCCAAGCTGCATCTGTGACCTACACCATAGCTCACAGTAATGCTGGCTCCTCAACCCACTGAGCGAGGCCAGGGATTGAACCTGTTTCCTCATGGATGCTAGTCAGATTCATTTCTGCTGAGCCACATGTTAGAAGTTTTTTGTTGTTGTTGTTGTTGTCGTCTTTTTGCCTTTTTCAGGGCTGCACCCATGGCATATGGAGGTTCCCAGTCTAGGGGTCTAATTGGAGCTGTAGCCGCCAACCTACACCACAGCCACAGCAATGTGGGATCTGAACTGCGTCTGTGACCTACACCACAGCTCACGGCAACGCCAGGTCCTTAACCCACTGAGTGAGGCCAGGGATCGAACCCGCAACCTCATGGTTACTAGTTGGCTTTGTTAACTACTGAGCCACGACAGGAACACCAGGAAGTTTTTTTAAATCACAGTTTCAGTTTCAGTACTTGTGATTGGTCCATTCATCTTTTCTATTTCTGACTGGTTCAGTCTTGGAAAATTGTACCTTTCTAAGAATTTGTCCATTTCTTCTAAGTTGTCTATTTTATTGGCATATAGTTACTTGTAGTAGTCTCTAATGATCCTTTGTATTTCTGTGGTATTGATTGTAACTCCTCCTCCTTCATTTCTAATTTTATTTATTTGAGCCATCTCCCTTTTGTTCTTGATGAGTCTTGCCAAGGATTTATCAATTTTGTTGATATTTTCAAAGAACCAGCTTTTTGTTGCATTGATCTTTTCTATTGTTTTCTTCATTTCTATTTCATTTACTTCTGCTCTGATTTTTATGATTTCTGTCCTACTCACTTTGGATTTGTTCTTCTTTCTCTGGTTGCTTTTGTTGAAAGGTTAAGTTGTTTGAGATTTTTCTTATTTCCTTAGGTAGGCTTGTATTGCTATAAACTTCTGTCTTAGAAGTGCTTTTGTTGCATCTCATAGGTTTTGGATCATTGTGTCTTGATTTTCATTTGTCTCTAGGTATTTTGTGATTTCCTCTTTGATTTCTTTCAGTGATCAAAGTTTGTTTAGAAACATATTGTTTAGTCTTCACGTGTTTATGTTTTTTGTAGTTTTTTTCTTATTGATTTCTAGTCTTATAGCATTGGAAAGGATGTCAGATATGATTTCAGTTTTCTTAAATTTACCAAGGCTTTATTTGTGGCTTAGAATGTAATCTATCATAGAGAATGTTCCATGTGCATTTGAAAAGAATGTATATTCTGCTGCTTTTTGATGGAATGTTCTGTAAATTTCTATTGGGTCCATCTGGTCTAATGCATAATTTAGTGCTTGTGTTTCCTTGTTGATTTTCTGTCTGGATGATCTGTCCATTGCTCTAAGTGGGCTGTTAAAGTTCCCCACTATTACTGTGCTATTAATTTCTCCTTTTATGGCTGTTAGTAATTGCCTTAAATATTGAAGTACGCCCATTTTGGATGAATAAATATTTATAATTGTTAGAATTTCTTGGATTGATCCTTTGATCATTATGTAATGACCTTCTTTGTCTCTTGTAACCATCTTTTTTTTAAAGTCTATTTTGTGTGATATGAGTATTGCTGCTCCAGCTTTCTTTTGCTTTGCATTTGTATGGAGTATCTTCGTTCCTCTCACTTTTAGTATATGGGTCTTGTGTTTGTATCCATTCAGCCAGTCTATATCTTCTAGTTGGAGCATTTAGTCCTTTTACATTTAAGGGAATTATTGATACGGATGTTCTTATTGCCATTTTGTTAATTGCTTTGAATTTTATTGTTAGTCTTTTTTCTTCTTTTGTTCTCATGTTGTTTGATGACTCTTTAGTATTGTCTTTGGATTGCTTTTTCTTTCTTTCTTTCTTTTTGTCTTTTTGCCTTTTCTTGAGCTGCTCCAATGGTTCCCAGACTAGGGGTCTAATCGGAGCCGTGGCCACCGGCCTACGACAGAGCCACAGCAACGCCAGATCCGAGCCATATTTGCAACCCACACCACAGCTCATGGCAATGCCAGATCCTTAACCCACTGAGCAAGGCCAGGGATCTAACCCGCAACCTCATGGTTCCTAGGCGGATTCATTAACCACTGCGCCACGACAGGAACTCCTGGATTGCTTTTTCTTATTTGTGTGTGTAGACTGTTGATTTTTGTAGATTTGTGGTGTGCAGTCACCATAAAGTTTTGATATAGGAGTATGTAGATAGATAGATAGATAGATAGATAGATAGATAGATAGATAGATAGAAAAGTTTGTTTTTATTTATTTTTTGTCTTTTTGCTATTTCTTGGGCTGCTCCCACGGCATATGGAGGTTCCCAGGCTAGGGGTCGAATCGGAGCTGTAGCCGCCTGCCTACACCAGAGCCATAGCAACACGGGATCCGAGCCGCGTCTGCAACCTACATCACAGCTCAGGGCAACGCCGGATCATTAACCCACCGAGCAAGGGCAGGGACCGAACCCACAACCTCATGGTTCCTGGTCAGATTCGTTAACCACTGTGCCACGATGGGAACTCCAGAAAAGTTTGTTTTAACTTGCTGGTGTCTTAATTGCAAATGCATCTCCAGTATCCTGCATTTATATCCTCCTTTATCATGATTGCTGGTTTTGGGATCACATTTGTGTGTGGATGATTTCCTACCTTTACTACTATTTGACTTTACTGGTAAGCCTTTTCATTTATCATTTTCTTATTTCTAGTTGTGGTCTTTTTTTTTCCTACCTAAAGAAGTTCCTTTAGTATTTGTTTTAAAGTTGTTTTGGTGGTGAGGAATTCTTTTAGTTTTTGCTCATCTAAAGCTTTTGATTTCTCCTCCAAATTTGAATGAAAGCCTTGATGGAAAGAGTATTCTTGGTTCTAGTTTCCTCCCCTTTATCACCTTAAATATATCTTGCCACTCCCTCCTAGTTTTCAGAGTTTCTGCTGAAAAATCAGCTGTTATCCTTAAGGGGATTCCCTTCTATATTATTTGTTGCTTTTCCCTAGCTGCTTTCAGTATTTTCTCTTTGTCTTTAATTTTGGTCAGTTTGATTAATATGTGTCCTGGGGTGTTCCTCCCTAGGATTATTCTGTATGGTATTCATTGCGATTCCTGGATTTAAGTAAGTGATTCCTTTCCCATATTAGAGAAGTTTTTAGCTATTATCTCTTCACTATTTTCTCTGGCTCTTTCTCTCTTTTCTTTCTGGCACCTCATAGTGTGAACATTAATAAGTTTAAAGTTATTCCAGAGTTCTCGTAGACTATCCTCATTTCTTTTCATTCTTTTACCTTTGTTCTGTTCCACATTAGTGATTTCCACAAGTCTGTCTTCCACCTTGCTTATTCACTCTTCTGCCTCTCATATTCTGCTATCACTTTCTTCTCATGAATTCATTTCAGTTATTGTGTTTTTCAACTCTGCTTATTTATTCTTTAAATCATCTATTTCTTTGTTAAATGTTTCTGGTAATTTGTCCATCATTGCCTCCAATTTTTTCCGAGATCTTGCATCATCTTTACTATCATAACTCTCAAGTCTTTTTCATGAAGATTGCTTATCTCTAGTTCACGTAGCTGTTTTTGTGGGATTTTTTTCTCGTTTCTTGATCTGGCTCTTATTTCTCTATCTGGGATTTTTTTCTTGCTCCTTGATCTGGCCCTTATTTCTCTATCTTTTCATTTTGTATAGCTTTTTGTGTGGTCTCCTTTTGCAGGCTACAGGGTTGTACCCTCTCTTGCTTCTGGTGTCTCCACCCTTTTGGGTGAAGCTGATACATGGGCTTGTGGCAGGCTTCCTGAGGAGCAACTGGTGCTTACAACCTGTTAGCTGAGTCTTACAACCTGGAGCTGAGTCTTATCTCCTGGTGTGATGGAGGTGGCTGTCTGTCTGGGAGAAATTTAGGCATGCTGTTTGGTGACAGGTGGGGTTGTGTTCCCACCCTGTTTGTTGTTTGGCCTTTGACTTCTCAGCTCTGATGGGTAGGGCCAGGTTTTTCCAAAATGGCAGCCTCTGGGAGAGCTCACACAAGTGTTTATTCCCTGGAAACTCCACCTCCAAGGTCTGGTCCTCACATTGAGCCACAGCCTCCCAGTGCTTCCCCAGGAGACCCTCCACGACCCACAGGTAGATTTGACCCAGATTGTTATAGAGTCTCTGCTTTCCCCTGGGTCCCAGTGCATATGAAAGCCTTTGTGTGCCCTTATAGAATGGAGTCTCTCTTTCCCCCATCCTGAGGAGCTTCTGCCCTCAAGCCCTGGTGTCTGTCAACGCAAATGCTCCAAGGGATCCTTCTCCCAATGCCAAAACCCCAGGCTGGGGAAACTGACATGGGGTTCAGAAGTCTCACTCCTGTAGGAGAGCCTCTGTGATATAGTTATTTTCCAGTCTATTTGTCACCTACCAGTGGTTATGAGATTGTGAAAGTGCCCCTCCTGCCATCTTTGTGTGGCTTATTCTTTGTCTTTTGGTGTAGGTTCTCTTTTTTGGTAGTTTTCAGTCTGTTTTGTTGATGGTTGTTCAGCAGTTAGTTGTAATTTTGGTGTTTTTATGAGAGTAGGTAAGCTGAGTCCTTCTCTGCCATCTTGTCTCTAGTCCTATTTTGCAATTTTAAAAGGACATTTTAAAAAGTATATTTGTGCTAAAACTTTGCTTTTTAAGATGTCTCCTTTGGATAGAAACTCTACAATGCAGATACTAGGTTAAAAAATATAAATACTTTTATTATTATTGACTATATTGTTAAACTGTTTCAATCTTTGTTGTAATTAGCAATATACACTGCAACCTTTCTGGCACTAAGCATTCATGCTATATAGTTAAAATGACAATGCAACAAATTTCTGCTGTTTTTTGTGTCTCTCATTTAAAAATAGATGTCTTGTTTTGAAAACTCACAAGGATGAACATCTCTGAATGTTTGTTAGTTAATGTTTTTATGCATTATCATATCCTTCTGTTTATATTTTTGAAGTGATTCAAGGTGCTATCACTGTCTTCAACTGCATATGATTGGAAGTAGGAAGTGGCAAGAAGAGAAAATAAAGTACAAGAAAGCTCAGAATTGTAGGGGTAGTAGATCATGAATTTATGATGAAAATCTGCCTGCCTGTACACATCAACTTGCCCAGTGGTAAGAAGCTGAAAACTTAGGCACTTCATAGCTAAGTGGCTAGTCTCATAGTGATCATGGTAGTGGATATTAAGTGCTTAGGAACTATTCCTTGTGAGAGAAGCCCATAGGCTATTAGAGATTTTGTCTACTAGAAAAGACTAATACAGATTTTAAAGCTGTATAATAGAGGATAAAGTCAATTTTTTTCATTTTATTTGTCATCTATAAGTGTGTTTTTCAATTTGTATTTATAAATAGGAAATTATACAGAAGAGTTGGAGCTATTTAATGACATGAGATTCTTATAGTTTAAAGTAGAAAACTCAGTGAACATTTAAAAATAGATTTCTAATTAAAAAAAATTTAATATTTCTAGGCCTATAATATGATTTTTGAAAATTGAATAATGTATTTGGCAACAATTTTTAAAAAGCTGTAATGGTTTAGTCTGTAGCCAAAAATGGGTACAATATGGTAAATTGTTTTTGAACCCTAGTTTTAACACCTGGGTTTCCATTTTTTATTTTCTAGAACTGTCTGCTTATCCCACAGTTATCAAACAAGATATATTTTACTTTGTATGCATTTTTATTTTATTTTATTTTTACTTTTTTTGGGGGGGGGTTCTTTTTGTGCTTTCTAGGGCCGCACCCATGGCATATGGAGGTTCCCAGGCTAGGGATCTAATGGAAGCTGTAGCCACTGGCCTATGCCAGAGCCACAGCCACGCCAGATCCGAGCTGTGTCTGTGACCTACACCACAGCTCATGGCAACGCTGGATCCTTAACCCACTGAGTGAGGCCAGGGATTGAACCTGCAACCTCATGGTTCCTAGTCAGATTTGTTTCTGCTGCGCCACAACAGGAATTCCTGTATGCATTTTTAAAAAGACAGTTTGTTACAATCTTTCAGAGAGAGGTATTGTAAAACTAAGTAATTCAAACTGCTAGTGGAGCATTTGCCATATTGTGTTTTAGTTATTCTTGTCTCTGAACACCTTGAGGACAGAGACTGTGTATTATCATTGTTTCAAAATTCATGTCTTATGCCTAGCACAGCCCAGCATGTTGTGTAACTCCATTAAAGTTTTTGTTTTATTTTGTTGTGTTTTTTTAGCCTTGGTAATAAGATTCATTTTAGTAGAATAGGAACATTGAAGATAGTTCTTTGTTCAAACTTGTCTCTTTTCTCTATTGAGGAAAAATTTTTTTAAAAGGAAATTTTAGAGCAGGATTTTTTTCAGATTATATTTTGTGGAAAACTTGTTCTGTAAGAAGCTCTGGTCAAATAAGTTTGGCAGAGCTAAATATCATATCCTGCTCTTAGATGGTTTTAATTTAGGCTAGGATATTAAAAACCTGAGAAGTCTTACAGTAAAGAAACATTTTTCTGTTGCTTCCAGCCAAAGGGCAAGCTAGATACTCTGGGGGCCCCTTCCACCTCAAACCAACTAGATCCTAGATTAAAAAAAAACCACACTTGTTGATGTATTTCTAGACTTTGAGATACACCCCTGAAAAGGAACAAACTAAGGGGCAAAACCAGAGGTGGGAACAATAACAGTAGGCATGCAATAGAGATTCAGGTTACCCTGGAGACAGATGCTTATAGCTGCAGTGCCTATAAGTAGAAGGCTAAGCTTTGAGCCAACATGTTTCTCAATAGTAATAATGGGAACCAGAGGACAGTAGACTAATAGCTTTAAAGTTCTGATAGAAAGTAAGTTTCAAGCTGGAACCGTATCCCTGGCATACAGATTCCTCTATTCTTGAAATATAAGACATTTTCAGATAAGCAATAGCTGTAAGGGTTTATTGGCACATTTGCTTGTACTAAAGTTTTTTCTTAAATTCATTCCAAATTTTATATGGAGAGCATGGACAAGAGATATTGATCTCCAATATCAAGACCTGTTTTAACTATGTAGTAATTATGGCAATGTATTATTGGTAGAGCTAAACAACAAAACCAGTGGAACAGAATATAGACCTCTGAAATAGACGCATGCATATGCAAAGATTTAATAAGTAACGGATATGTCATTAAAGATCCCTGGGGATAGAAAGTGCTAGTCAATTAATGATGCTGAGGCAATTGGAGATATATATATATATATACATGGAAAAAAGTGAAATCGGACTCCTACCTCACACCATCAAGTATAATCATTTCTAAATGAATTTAGACTTAAATGTGAGAGTCCAGACTTTGAAATCTTTAGAAAAAAATATAGAATATCTTCAATACCTCAAGGGACAGCACTCAACCTCAAGTAGGAATAAGTTTCTTATGTGAGAAACAAGAAGTGCTAACCATAAAATAAAAGATGAATAAATTAACATACTTTAAGATTATCATCAAAAGATACCTTAAAGAGGAGTTTCTGTCGTGGCGCAGTGGTTAACGAATCCGACTAGGAACCATGAGGTTGTGGGTTCAGTCCCTGCCCTTGCTCAGTGGGTTAAGGATCCGGCGTTGCCGTGAGCTGTGGTGTGTGTTGCAGACGCAGCTTGGATCCCGTGTTGCTGTGGCTCTGGCGTAGGACGGTGGCTACAGCTCCGATTCGACCCCTAGCCTGGGAACCTCCATATGCCGCGGGAGCGGCCCTAGAAAAGGCAAAAAAAGACAAAAAAAAAGATACCTCAAAGAAAAAAGACAAGCTATAAAGTGGATATATTTGTTGCATGTATCCAAGAAATAAAAGGAACCAGTTAATAAAAAAGATAACCCAGGAGAATAAAAAGGGGATAGGCATACTTTCATAAATCCCAGTGTAAATCTGAAGATGTTTAACCTTATTATGTAATCAGAGAAATGCAAATTAAGGCCATAGTGAGATACTGCTTTGTACCTACTTTAGTGGCAGAAATTAAATTTGACAAGGCAGAAAGATATGAAGTCTGACAAGTTATGTTGGAGATGATGTGTCTCATAAACTACTGGTGAGAGTACATTGTTACAAACACTTCAAAAAATAATTTGCATTATCATGTGAGGGTGAACATTTGTATAGTCTGTGAACCTTTAGAACTATTATTAGGGAAACATAAAAAGACACGTGCAAGGAGGTAACTATCAGTGATGTTTGTAATCTAGGTTTGGTGCATTATATCAACTGACCTAGATTTTGTAAAAATAATATAATATTTGAAATATATTGATAAAATAAATTGATATGTAAAAGTTTTAAAAGCCCAGGGAATGTTCTAGATTAAATGAAACTAAAAGATGAAAACTAAATGCAATACGTAGTTTTAATTGAATTCTAGATTAATATATAAAAACTATGGAGAAGACATTATTGGGAAAATTAGGAAAATTTGAATGTAGACTGTATATCAGATAATTTTTTTTTTCTTTTTTGGCCAGCCCAAGGAATATAGAGTTCCTTGGCAAGGAACCAGATCTGAGCTGGCAATTCCAGATCCTAAAATGGGCTGGGAATTGAACCTGTGATCATGGCTCCAGAGATGCCGATCCCATGGAGCCAAAGCAAGGACTCCTAGATTATAGTTTATCAATGTCATATTCTTAGGTAGGACTATAGTATTGAAGTTAAGTAAAAGAATGTTCATATTCTTAGGAGATGTGTCTTTAGGTATTTAAGGATAAATTACTGTCTACAATTTGCTTTCATATGGTTCAGCAAAAGAGAAAAACTATGTATATGTGGTGCAGAGAGACACATAACCTAGTGTAGAAGATGTTAACAATTGGTAAATGGTATCATCTTTGTGGTAAGTCTGAAATTTTTCAAAATTAAAAGTTGGAAAGAAAGCCAACACTGAATAGTATATCATCTAAGGATACATATAGTTGACAAAAATGTATCATTAAAAAGAGGGCAAGATATAAGCAAAATTTAAGATGGTTGTTTCCTTTGGGTGAAGTAAGATATTTAGAGAGGAAGAGAGCCACACAGGTCATTCAGTGTGTTAGTAATTTTCTAATTTGTGCCATGGATTCATGAGTGCTTGTTTTTTTTACTGTGCCTTGTAATTTACATATATGTGCTATATTCTTTTATATATATTGAATGTTATATTAAAATAATGAAGAGATTTAATTAATTGAATTAATTGTGCTATGCAAAAAGAGGAATACTATTTCTCCAAGGAAATTTTTTTAAAGGTTAAGATGGGGTGGGGGGGGGAGAACACCTGTGTGATTTCCCTGACCCAGTATTTCCTACACTTATTGGACCAAGGAAACTTTATGTAACATAGCTTAAAGTTCCATTGAATTAATGGCCTCAAGAGCCATTTTAGCAAAAGATGCTTAAGCAGG
The DNA here is from genome assembly GCF_016906955.1 of Phacochoerus africanus. Classification (NCBI taxonomy): domain Eukaryota; kingdom Metazoa; phylum Chordata; class Mammalia; order Artiodactyla; family Suidae; genus Phacochoerus; species Phacochoerus africanus. The sequence goes on from NC_062554.1 coordinate 73,613,386, forward strand.
ACTAACAAGGGCTTAAAAAGCTATCCCGTTGATAAAAGCAAACCTTATTTCATAGAGATAATAAAAGCAAATACTTTTTGGTTAAATTAATGAAAACATTTCAACTTTGGTTTCAAAGAAGAGAAGTAGTTTCTTATTAACCACCTCTATTCCACCCTGAATATTTACCTATAAAAAGATTTTTTTTTCTTTATAATGAACACTTAGTTATAAGAAGTTGTAGTATCTGGATTTTAGTTTTCTCTACAAGTGAGCTACTTATCTACCATCTTAAATTGAAATCTACAATAATCCAGAGTTATATATGTCTTCCTGTTTAGACAGGGCCTATACTAGTGTATTGGTAAAAATGGACTACATCTTGCGATAGCAGCAAACCACTCTAAAATCTTAATACTTAGTACTACATGTCCTAGGTGGATTGACAAGGGACTTTGCTCCATTCAGTCATTCAGGGATTTTTGCTATTGGAATTTTTATCATTTTCCAGTTGTACCATTTGGAACATTTCAACCTCCTCAGTCTGTGTAGTCAGGATAAGTCAGAGGGAACCGTCCTGGGAACTTCAGGCAAGAAGTGACCCATATTACAGCTAGCCGTATTATATTGGACAGAACTAGTCATGTGGTCCTGTCTGACTGGAAGGGACTCAGGGTAGCAGTGAGTCTCTGCCACAGATAATAATGCTAGGACTAAATTAGAATCATGAGAAGTTTGACAAAAAGATAATTTATGTAGGCATGTTCACATAACTGCTTGTTCTTGTAATTCTGGCTTTATCTTTAAACTTCATTGAAAATGTTGACGATCACGTATAAACAAATTAACTAATGTCACTTATTTTTTGGTACTTTATGCAGGTCTTTTCCCCTTCAAATTGTATGTAAAGAATTTGGAGTGCCAGTCATGGCCTGAAGGTTAACAAACCCGACTAGCATCCATGAGGACATGGGTTCAATCCCTGGTGTTGCTCAGTGGGTTAAGGATCTGGCATTGCCGTGAGCTGTGGTGTAGGTTGCAGACATGGCTCAGATCCAGCGTTGCTGTGGCTCTGGTGTAGGCCAGCAGCTACAGCTCCAATTTGACCCCTAGCTTGGGAACCTCCATTTGCCACCAGTGCGGCCTTAAAAGACAAAAAAAAAAAAAAAATTTGGGATAAAGTGTATAAATAAATTAACAAAAGCAGCTAAAGGAGGAATTATTTACATAAAATTAATCTATATATTAACATTTCTCTGTTGTCTTTGCTCTTTTTTTTAATGGTAGCATGAAAACATTCCTTTTGAAGACAAGATTGCATCAGTTAAAGTGGTAAGTTCTTATAGTGTTATAATGTTGAACCTGTTTGTTGGTAAATTTATTTGCAGATAACCTAATGCTTTGTACATACTAAATGTATTTCATTGTATTTAGAATAGATAAGTAGAGTAAGATAATTTAATAGTGTACACTGTTTTGTGTAATAAAATAGAAAATCTGGTCTCTCAACTTTTTATCCAGAAAAAAATAATCATTTGCATTAATTTGAAACCAGTATGTATTCAGGATTAATGTTTATAAAAGAAATACATGTGAATTTTCTGAGTTCTCAGTCACAGTGGCTTCTAGACACTGAGAATACAGATGAGGATCAAGACAACAATTCCTAGATCTAATGGAACTTGCCAGTCATTATAGTTCTCTACATGGAATTGAACATGGTATAGGCATGGCAAAAAGGAAAAAGTGAGGCATTAGAAATGTATAGAATAAGGAATTAAAAGTAGTTTTTCTTCTTAGGGAAATGATGTTTTAATGGAGGCCCCAAGGATAAGTAGTTGCTGATTAGGCTCGGTGGAAGAATTTATGAGCATTATAGGCAGAAGGAACAGTATGTACAAAGCCCTGGAGAAAAAGGAGCTCGTAGAAAATTCTAGAAGCTGAACAAGAACCAAAAGGGTACTTAGAGTAAGAGGGAAAGTGGCAGGAGAAGCAACAGAATGTCTAGGCAGAGGCCATATCCTGCACTTTCTTAGGAATTTTAAGGACTTTGGAATTTATTCTGATGGCAGTTGAAAGTCTTTGAAATTTAAGCAGGAACGTGGCAAGCTCAGATTTAATTTAATTTTTTTTTTCCTTTGTAAGGTCACACCTGAGGCATATAGAAATTCCTGGACTAGGGGTTGACTCAAAGCTATAGTTGGGACCTATACCACAGCCACAGCAATGCCAGATCCTAACTGCATCTGCAACCTATGTCACAGTTTGTAGCAGCGCTGGATCCTTAACCCACTGAACAAGACCAGAGATCAAACCCTTATCTTCACATACACTATGTCAGGTTCTTATCCTGCTAAGCCACAACAAAAACTCCTGGATTTAAATTTTTAAAACATTACTCTGGCTAAAATGTGGAGAATATTTTAGAAAAAAGCAAAAGTGAACACAAGGAGAACTATTGTGAGACTCTTACCAAGTTGAGGTGAGAAATGAAGATATTATAGACAAGGTGGTGTTTTACTTTTAAATACTCTGTAAGAGATATGCTAATATTTATTTTGAATGGTGGATATAACATATTAGTTTTTTCCTTTCTTACATTTCTTTTTCAGGATTTTCTGTGGCATCCAGAGGTTAATGGTTCTATGAAACAGTGTATCAAAGTATGGACTGAGGTCGGTATTTGAAAATATAGGCCTTGCTGGTTTTGAGCAATGAAATTTTGAAGGTTCACTCTCCCATACTCACCCGTCCCACTGTCCTGGACTTCATACCAGCCTTCTTGATAACAGCTAGGCTGGATTATCATTTTACTGAGAGGACGAGGTTTTGATCCAGTATCTCTGCCTTCACCATTCTAACCTTATGGTGATTATGTTTATAACACACTTTATGGATTTAAAATGTTTTGTTACTGTTGTAGCTGTACTGTTGAGCTACTGTTGTAGCTCAGTTAATTTAGAGCCAGATAATCTTTCTATCACAGTACACATTCATTTGTGCATTTTTCTCTTTGTTCTTCAAATTCATGTCCCAATACTTCAGGAAAATTTTTTTTTGAAATGTAATAGTTTGCATCTACCAACCCCTAACTCCCTGTGCATCCCACATCCTCCCCCTTCCCCTTGGTAAGCACAACTCTGTTCTCTATGTCCATGAGTCTTTTTCTGTTCTATAGGTAGTTTCCTTTGTGCCATATTTTAGATTCCACATATAAGTGATATCATACGATATTTGTCTTCTCTTTGTGACTTTCTTCACTTAGTATTATTAATCTCTACTTGCATCCAAGTTGCTGCAAATGGCATTATTACATTCTTTTATATGGCTGAGTAGTATTCCATTGTATATATGCACTACATCTTCTTAATCCATTCATTTGTTGATGGACATTTAGGTTGTTTCCATGTCTTGGCTATTGTGATTAGTGCTGCAAAGAACATAAGGGTACACCTGTATTTTTGAATTATGGTTTTGTCTGATATATACCCAGGAGTGGGATTAATGGATCATATAGTAGTTCTATATTTAGTTTTCTGAGTAACATCCATACTGTCTGCCACAGTGGTTGTACCAGTTTACATTCCCACCAACAGTGAAGGAAGGTTCTCTTTTCTCTGTACCCTCTCTAGCATTTATTGTTTGTAGACTTATTAATGATGGCTATTATGACTGGTGTGAGGTAGTATCTCATTGTAGTTTTGATTTGCATTTATCTATTAATTAGTGACATGTAGCATCTTTTCATGTGCCTGTTGGCCATATCCCTGTCTTTTTTGGAGAAATGTCTATTTAGGTCTTCTGCCTATTTTTTGATTGGGTTATTTGTTTTGTTGTTGTTGTTGAGTTGTAGGAATCGCTTGTACATTTGGGAGATTAGACCCAGATCAGTTACATCCTTTACAAAGATTTTCTCCCATTCTGTGGGTTTTCTTTTTCTTTTCTTTCTTTTTGTTTGTTCGTTTATGTTTTCCTTTGCTGTGCAAAATCTTTTGAGTTTAATTAGGTCCCATTGTCTTATTTTTCTTTTTATTGCCATTCTTTTAGGAGATGGAACAAACAAGATGTTGTGATTTATGTCAAAGAGCATTCTGTCTCTTTTCCTCTAGGAATTTTATAATTTCTGGCCTTACATTTAGGTCTTTAATCCGTTTAGTTAGTTTTTGTGAGTGGTATTAGAGATTGTTCTAATTTCATTGTTTTACATGTAGCTGTCCAGTTTTCCCAGCACCATTTTTGAAGAAACTGTCTTCTTCCACTGTGTGTTGTTGCCTCCTTTGACATAGATTAGTTGACCATAGGGACTTGGGTTTATTTCTGGGCATTCTGTCCTGTTCCACTGAACCATAGTTCTGTTTTTTTGCATCATATGTTTTGATAACTGTAGCTTTGTGTATTTGGAAGGCAGCGCACCTGAGTCCTCCAGTTTCGTTTTTCTTTTTCAATGTTGCTTTGGCTATTCAGGGTCTGCTGTGTTCCCATAAAAATTTTAAAGTATTTTGTTCTAGTTCTGTCTGGATGATCTGTCCATTGCTGTAAATGGGTGTTAAAGTCCCCCACTGTTGTATTGTTGTTGATCTCTCCTCTTATCACAGCATAACTGTGGTGCTCCTATGTTGGGTGCATATATATTTACATTTGTTGTATTTTCTTCTTGGATTGATCCTTTGATCAATTTATATTTATAAAGTGCCCTTTGTCTCTTGTGACCTCTTTATTTTAAAAGTAAGTATTTTGAATAAATAAATAAACCAGCAGAAAAAAAATAAATAAAATAAAAGTAAGTATTTTGTTTGATATAAATATTGCTACTCCTGCTTTCCTTTGATTTCCGTTTGCATCTAATACCTTCTTCCATCCCCTCACTTTCAGTCTGTATGTGTCCTTATGTCTGAAGTGGGTCTTTTGTAAATAGCATATATATGGTTTTTTTTTTTTTGTCTTTTTTGTCTTTTCTGCCTTTTCTAGGGCCACAACTGTGGCACATGGAGGTTCCCAGGCTAGGGGTCTAATCAGAGCTGTAGCCGCCGGCCAATGCCAGAGCCATAGCAATGTGGGATCTGAGCCATGACTGTGACCTACACCACAGCTCATGGCAACACTGGATCCTTAACCCACTGAACAAGGCCAGGGATTGAACCTGCAACCTCATGGTTCCTAGTCAAATTTATTAACCACTGAGCCACAACGGGAACTCCTGGGTCTTGTTTTTGTATCCATTCATTTGGTCTGTGTCTTTTGGTTGGGGCATTTAATACATTTACCTTTAATGTAATTATGGATATGTGTGTATTATTGCCATTTCCTAAATTGTTTCCGACTCATTATTTTAGGTCTTTTTTTCCCCTTCCTCTTTTGTTCTCTTCTCTTGTGATTTTCTGACTGTCTTTAGTATTGTATTTGGTTTGCTTTTTCTTTTTCAAGTATGTGTCCCTTGTAGTTTTTTGGTTTGTAGTTCCCATTAGATTTTGATATAACCATATGTACAGAATTGGTTTTGGTTCCTGGTCTCTTAATTGCAAATGCATTTTCAGTGTTCTGCATTTGTACCGTCCTCATGATTGCTGGTTTTGTATCATATTTGTGTATATATGATTTCATATCTTTACTATATGTTTGCCTTTACTTGTAAGCTTTCTCATTTGTAGTTTTCTTGATTCTAATTGTGACCTTTCCTTTTCTTCCTAGAGAAGTCCTTTTTAGTATTTGTTGTAGAGCTGGTTTGGTGGTGCTGAATTTTCCTAGCTTTTCCTTGTTGAAAAACTTTTGATCTCCATTAAATCTGAATGAGAGCCTTGATGAGTGGAGTATTCCTGGTCATCCCCTTCATGACCTTAAATATATATTGCTACTCCCTTCTAGCTTACAGAGTTTCTTTTGAAATGCAGGCTGATATCTTTATGGGGGTTCCCTTGTATGTTACTTGTTGCTTTTCCCTTGTGGCTTTTAATATTTTTTTCTTTGTATTTAAAGTTTATCAGTTTGGTTAGTATATGTCTTTCCGTGTTTCTCCTTGGGTTTATCCTGTATGGGATTCTCTGTGTTCCCTCAACTCAAGTGAGAAGTTGCTTATCTCCTCTTTATTTATTTTGTCTTGTTCCTTTGTCTGAAAGTTACTTCTTTGTCATCTCATATTGTCTGTCTTTTTGTATTTATGGTCCCCATGACACCAAGTATGTAGATTCAGCAGCTGATGCCCAGTCCTGGAGTTTTCAGGGGTGGTAGTGGCTCACATGTACCGAGAGCACAAGATGCAAGCAGCAGTATCATGCTACCTCTACCAACCTAGAGCTGGTTGGCTGCTTGGGATGGGGTCTGTGAAAGTGGTGGCATTGGTTCTTGGTTCACAGGACTGCTTTTGTAGCAGTGGGCAACAGTGGCTCCCACAACCCCTGCTTGCTACCAGAAGCTCTCAGAACCATTTCCTGTAGCTGGCAACATGAGTAGCAGTCCTTCCCTTTGCCAAGGAGGCTCTCGGGATTACTCTCTACAGCCACTATCTTTGTTTGGCTGCTCTAGGAAGCACTATCTGTAGCCCCAAAGGCAGCGGCTGTTCTCTAGCTGTTGATAAAAGGCACTATCTGTAGCTGCAAAAGGAACACCATTCCCATGTTCCTTCGCTCTGCCAGGCCCCTCTTAGGAGCACTCTTAGGAGCTTGTGCTGTTCCTGCAGTCACTCTGCCCACCTGTAGGGCCATTCCTGGCTCTTGTGGCCAGTTGCAGAACTTGTGCCACTTGGACTTTTCCTGAAGCTTGCCACAAACTGTGCACTGTTATTGCAGTCCCCTACCAGGCTGCTGGCAGAATCAATCACCCTCTAGCCATAGAGTTTGTACTGCTCCCACAGACACTCTCTTTTTTTTTTCCTTTTGTTTAAAAATATCCTCTTTCTTCCCTTTTATCATTACATTTGTGACCTAAAAGTTGAGCCTAGTATGTTTTGGCTCATAATGTTTGGAGATAAATTAGATATGAGGCAGGCATGCTGTTAACCTCCAAAACCTACAAGTCCACTTTAAAATTTCCATAGTGTCTTCATGTATCTCTCTGTCAGTCCTTTACTTAAGCCTGTATTCTTTCCCAGAGGTATTTGCATTTGGGGTGAATAAAACAATACTCAATTTTATTGATCTTGTTTTGCTTAATTGTGCTTCAGTGGTGTTTTTCTTTGCTTCTTTTCATAATAAGTACCAAACCACATCACAGACTAAATAGGCTTTTGTATAATTCAGTGAAAACCTAGTCAACATTTCTAACATTGTTTCTTTGAGAAAATGTGTTTAAGTTTTCAAAAGACAAACATGCAGACAATTTCTAGAATTCAACTCCCTGGAAAATTGGGATCTCATCTAATTGTTGTTTGTTTTTATTAATACATTTTGAAATATCCAAAAGAATAGAATAATGTTATATGTATATTTCACATGATTTAAATATGTTTCATATTTGTGCTGGACTTGAAAGTATATCTGTTAAAGTAGTAGAAATTCATAATTAAACAGGCATTAATGTAGTATAAGTTGCAAGATCACAAAAAAACCTTTGTTATTTACTAACCTGGAGATATATTGCATATACAGATTTTCAGTTCTTATAATTTGCCAAAAACTATATTTTGGGGCTTTAGATTCTGTTCTAAAACTCCTTATATTTACTGGGGGAAAATTTCAACTTATTTAGGTATATGGCCATGTATTTGCCTAAAATTGATTAGCTGATTGGTTTCATATATTCAAAATATACGTATGTATGTGTATATTTGTGTATTAATTTTAACTTTTTTTTTTTGGTCTTTTTCTAGGCCCACATTGGCAGCATATAGAGATTCCCAGGCTAGGGGTCTAATCAGAGCTGTAGCTGCCAGCCTACGCCACAGCCTCAGCAACACGGGATACGAGCTGCATCTGTGACCTACACCACAGCTCAGGGCAACACTGGATCCTTTACCCACTGAGCAAGGCCAGGGATCGAACCCGCAACCTCATGATTCCTCGTCGGATTCGTTAACCACTGAGCCACAACAGGAACTCCAATTTTCACTATTTACATAGTAATCTACTAGATCCTGAGAATACAAAGATCCATGTTTTTATTATGTGTGTATTATTACTAGCTTTATTAGGTATTAGGATTATGCCTGGAAATTAACTTTAGTCTCAGCCCTGGAGGAATGTGTGATCTAGTAGATAGCGCCTTTCTTGATTTTTATTTTTAATTTTTAATATTTATTGAAGTATAGTTGGTTTACAATGTTGTGTTAGTTTCTGGTGTTCAGCAAAATGATGCAGTTATACATACATATATATATATATATATCTCCATTATTTTTCAGATTCTTTTCCCATATAGGTTATTACAGATTATTGAGTAGTCACTTTTGCATGTAGTTGTCCAGTTTTCCCAACATCACTTATTGAAGAGACTGTCTTTTCTGCATTGTATATTCTTGCCCCCTTTGTCATAGATTGACCATAGCCATGTGGGTTTATTTCTGGGTTTTCTGTACTCTTCCCTTGATCTGTATGTCTATCTTTGTGCTAGTACTATATTGTTTAGATGACTGTAGCTTTGTAGTATAGTCTGAAGTCAGAGAGCCTGATTCTTCCAGTTCTCTTTTTCTTTTTCAGTGTTGCTTCGGCTGTTGAGTCTTTTGTGTTTCCACACAGATTCTAAAGTATTTTCTTCTAGTTCTATGAAGAATGTCATTGGTAATTTGATAGGCATTTTGTTGAATCTATAGATTGCTTTGGATAGTATAGTCTTTTTGGCAGGATTGAATTTTCCAATCCAAAAGCATGGTATATCTTTCCATCTGTTTGCATCATCTTTGATTTCTTTCTGGGTTTCCCTAATTTTTCTTTGTGATCCTTCATTGTTAGTATATGTAAATGCAGTCAATTTCTGTGTATTAAATTGTGTATCCTGAAATTTTACCTAATTCATTGATAATCTCTAACAGTTTTCTGGTAGCATCTTTAGAATTTTCTATGTATGTTATATGTCATCTGAAAACAGTAATAGTTTTTATTTTCCGTTTGGATTCATTTTATTTCTTTTTCTTCTCTTATTGCTGAGACTAGGACTTGCAAAACTATGTTGAATAACAGTTGCAAGAGTGGTCATACTTGTCTTGTTCTTGATCTTAGTAGGAATTGTTTCACCTTTTCCACCTTTGAGAAGATTGTACTTTTACAGGAATTTGTTCATTCTTTTAAGTTATCCATTTTGTTGGCATATAGTTGCTTGTAATAGTTGCTTATGATCCTTTGTGTTTCTGTGATGTCCATTGTAACTTCTCCTTTTCATTTCTAATTTTGTTGATTTGAGCCCTCTCCCTATTTTTCTTGATGCATCCAGCTAAGGGTTTATCAATTTTATTGATCTTTTCAAAGAAGCAGCGTTTTGTTTCATTAATTTTTTTTCTATTTTTTCATTTCTACTTCATTTATTTCTGCTCTGATTTTATTTTTCTTAAGGAATTAACATGTTTTAATCTAAATGAGAAAGACTTCATTATTTATATTTGGAAATCTTTTTTTCCCAGCTTTATTTATATATAATTGACATATACCATGTGTAAGTTTAATATGTACCATCTGATAATTTGATACACATGCATATTGCAAAATGATTGTAGTGATAAGCTTAGTTAACAGATCTAACACCTCATATAATTACCTGTTTGTGTGTGTGTATTCATGTGAGGACATTTGGGATCTACTCTCTTTGTATCTTTTAAGTATATAGTAGTTTAGTTTGTTGCTGTTTTTGTTGTTGTTGCTGCTTTACACACCCACGGTATGAGGAAGTTCCCAGGCCAGGGATAAAACTCCTGCCATAATAGAAACCCAGGCCACTGCAGTGACAGCACTGGATCCTTAACCCACTGCACTACCAGAGAATTTCGTATAATGCAGTATTTTTAACTATAGTCGTGATGTTGTATATTATATCCCTAGAACTTGTTCAACTTATAACTAGAGGTTTATTCTGTATGACCATTATCTCTCTATTTCTTACACCCTATTTTGGCCACAACTGGCAACCACTAGTTTACCCTGTTTAAATAATTTTAACTTTTTTATATTCCACATTAAGTAAGATAATAATTTATTTGTTTTTCTCTGCTATCTTATTCCACTTAGTATAAGTCCTGAAGATTCATTTATAGTGTAGAAAAAAAGCAGTTTCCTCTTTTTAATGGGTGAATAATGTTCTACTTTGTGTATATGTGTATATAAAATAGATATCATGTTTTCTTTAGCCATTCATCTGTCAGTGGACATTTAAGTTCCTTCCACATCTTAGCCATTGTGACTAATGAACATGGGGATGTACTTATCTCCTCAAAATAATTTCTTTATTTTGGGGGGATATTATGCAGAAATGGGAATCTGTATCATATGGTAGTTCCAGTTTTAATTTTTTCAGGGACCTCTGTACTGTTTCACAGAATGACTGCACCAGTTTACATTCCTACCAACAGTGTATAAGGGTTCTCTTTTCTCCATATCATACCAGCACTTACTTCTTGTCTTTTTGAATATAGTCATTTTAACAGTTATAAGGTGGTATCTCATTGATGTTTCGATTTTCGTTTCCCTAATGGTCAGTATTGCTGAACACCTTTCTTTTTCTTTTTTTTTTTTTTTTGGTCTTTTTGCTATTTCTTTGGGCCGCTCCTGTGGCATATGGAGGTTCCCAGGCTAGGGGTCGAATCGGAGCTGTAGCTGCCGGCCTACGCCAGAGCCACAGCAACACAGGATCCGAGCCGCGTCTGCAACCTACACCACAGCTCACGGCAACGCCAGATCGTTAACCCACTGAGCAAGGGCAGGGATTGAACCTGCAACCTCATGGTTAACCACTGCATCATGACAGGAACTCCTTGAACACCTTTTTAATGTATGTGTTGGCTATTTGTACGTCTTAACTTCTTTGGAAAAACATCTGTTCAGATCCTTTGCCTACTTTTAATTAGGTTATTATTTTCTACTGATTTGTTTAAGTTCCCTTTATAGTTTGGATAATAACCCTTTACTAGATATGTGATTTGCATATATTTTCTCTGGTTCCATATGTACTTCCTTATTTTATTGTTTGGTTCTTTTTTTTTTTTTTATTTGCAAAAGCTTTTTAGTTTGATGTAGTCACAGTTATTGATATTTGCATTTGATGTAATACCCAAAAAAACCATTACTAGGAAGAATGTAAAAGGAGTCTTTTTCTTCTGCTCTCTTCTAGACGTTTTATGTTTTCTGGTCATACGTTTAAGTCTTTAATCCATTTCCAGTAATTTTTGTAAGTTGTGTCAGACAAGGGGCCATCTGCTTAGCTTTTAATGATTTCTTTCCTTCTTCTAACTTTGAGTTTAGTTGGCTCTTTCTTTAGTTGCTTTAAGTGTAAAGTTAGGTTGTTAGAGATTTTTCTTGTTTCCTGAGGTATGGTTGTATTGCTATAAACTTCCCTCTCAAAACTGCTTTTCCTGAGCCCCCATGGGTTTGGATTATTGTTCTAGTTTTCATTTGTCTCTAGGTATTTTTTTATACCCAGTTTGATTTGTTCAGTGGTTCCTTGGTTATTTAGTAGTATATAGTTAAGCCTTCAAGTGTTTGTATTTTTTACAGATTTTTCCTTGTAGTTGATTTCTGGTCTCATGGCTTCATGGTCAGAAAATATGGTTAATATGATTTCAATCTTTAATGTGCCAGTGCTTGCCTTGTGTCCCAGCATGTGATCTATGCTGAAGAATGTTCATATGAACTTGAAAAGAATGAGTATTTTGCTGCTTTTGGATGAAATGCTCTATTAATATCAACAAAGTCTATCTGTTCTAATGTGTCATATAAGGCTTGTATTTCCTTACTGATTTTCTGTTGGGATGATCTGTCCATTGATGTAAGTGGGGTACTAAGGCCCCTCACTATTATTGTCTTACTGTCAATTTCTCCTTTTATGTTTGTCAGCCTATATATTGAGTTGTCCTTATGTTGGGGGCATATATATTGTTATAACTTCTTGGACTGATCTTTTGATCATTATATAGTGTCCTTTTTTGTCTCTTGACAGTTTTTTTTTTTTTTTTTTATGATGTTTGCTGTGGGTTTGTCATATATGACCTTGATTATGTTGAGGTAGGTTACCACCATGCTCACTTTCTGAAGGGTTTTTTTCAGAAATGGGTGTTTGATTTTGTCAAAGGCTTTTCCCACGTCTATTGAGAGGATCATGTGATTTTTATTCAGTTTGTTAATGTGGTGTATCACACTGATAGATTTGCGGATATTGAAGAACCCTTTCATCCCTGGGATAAATCCCACTTGATCATGACGTACAATCCTTTTAATGTATTGTTGGATGCGGTTTGCTATTATTTCGCTGAGGATTTTTGCATCAATGTTCATCAGTGAGATTGGCCTGTAGTTTTCTTTTTTTGTGGTATGTTTGTCTGGTTTTGGTATCAGGGTGATGTTGGCCTCATAGAATGAGTTTGGGAGTACCCCTTCCTCAGCAATTTTTTGAAATAGTTTCAGAAGGATAGGTGTGAGCTCTTCTAAATGTTTGTTAGAATTTGCCTGTGAAGCCATCTGGTCCTGGACTTTTGTTTGTTGGAAGTTTTTTAATCAGTTTCAATTTCAGTTCTTGTGATTGGTCCATTCATCTTTTCTATTTCATCTTGGGAAGGTTGTACTTTTCTAAGAATTTGTCCATTTCTTCTAGGTTTTCTGTTTTATTGGCATATAGTTGCATATAGTAGCCTCTTATGATCCTTTGTGTTTCTGTGATGTCCGTTGTTACTTCTCCTTTTTCATTTCTAACTTTATTGATTTGAGACCTCTCTCTTTTGCTTGCTAAGTCTGGCTAGGGGTTTATCAATTTTGTTGATCTTTTCAAAGAACCAGCTTTTTGTTTCATTGATCTTTTCTATGGTTATTTTTGTTTCTATTTCATTGATTTCTGCTCTGATCTTTATGATTTCTTTCCTTCTACTAACTTTAGGTCTTGTTTGTTCTTCTCTCTCGAGCTTCTTGTAAAGTTAGCTTGTGATTTGAGCTTTTTCTTGTTTCCTGAGGTGGGCTTGTATTGCTATAAACTTTCCTCTTAGAATGGCTTTTGCTGCATCCCATAGGTTTTGGAGTGTCGTATCTTCATTGTCATTTGCTTCTAGGTATTTTTTAATTTCCTCTTTGATTTCCTCAGTGATCCATTGGTTGTTTAGTAGCATGTTGTTTAGTCTCCATGTGTTTGTGTTTTTTGCAGTTTTTTTCTTGTTGTTAATTTCTAGTCGTATAGCATTGTGGTCGGAAAAGATCCTTGATATGATTTCAATTTTCTTAACATTATTGAAGTTGGATTTGTAGCCCAGAATGTGATCAATCTTAGAAAATGTTCCATGTGCACTTGAGAAGAATGTGTATTCTGTTGCTTTTGGGTGGAATGTCCTAAAAATATCTACTACGTCCATCTGGCTTAATGCATCATTCAGGGCTTGTGTTTCCTTATTGATTTTCTGTCTGGTTGATCTGTCCATTGCTGTAAGTGGGGTGTTAAAGTCCCCTACTATTATTGTGTTATAGTTGATTTCTCCTTTTAAGGTTGTTAGCAGTTGCTTTATATATTGTGGTGACCCTATGTTGGGTGCATAGATATTTACAATATTTACATATTCTGCCCATATTCTCTTCTAGGGGTTTTATGGTGTCTTATATGTAAGTCTTTAAGCCATTTTGAGTTTATTTTTTGTGCATGGTGTGAGGGTGTGTTCTAGTTTCATTGATTTACATACAGCTGTCCAGTTTCCCAACACTACTTGCTGAAGAAACTTTTTCCCATTTTATAATTTTGCCTCCCTTGTCAAAGATTAATGGACTGTAGGTGTCCTGGTTTATTTCTGGGCTGTCTACTCTGTTCCATTGATACATGTGTCTGTTTTTGTACCAGTACCACACTGTCTCAATTACTATAGCTTTGTGATACTGTCTGAAGTATGGGAGAGTTATGCCTACTGCTTTGGTTTTTTGGGGGTTTTTGTTGTTGTTGTTTTACCCTCTCTGGATTTCTTTGATTATTATGGGTCTTTTATGGTTTCATGTAAATTTTGGAGTTATTTGCTCTAGTGTGTGAAAAACGTCATAGGTAACATGATAGGGATTGCATTAAATCTGTAGATTGTTTTGGGTAGTATGGCCATTTTAACAATATTAATTCTTGCAATCTAGGAGTATGGAATCTTTCCATTTCTTTGAATCCACTTTAATTTCCTTTATTAATGTTTTATACTTCTCAGGGTATGAGTCTTTCACCTCCTTGCTTAGGTTCATTCTCAGGTATGTAAATTTTTTTTTGGTGGAATTTTAAAAGGTACTTTTTTCTGTACCTTTATTTTGTTGTTAGTATAGAGAAGTGCAACTAATTTCTGCATGTTAATCTTGTATTGTGCTACTCTGCTCAACTCATTTATCAGTTTGAGTTGTTTTTATGTGGAGTTCTTAGGGTTTTCTATATATAGTATCATGTCATCTACATAGAGTGACAATTTTACCTCTTTTCTTTCAATTTGGATTTTTTTTTTTTTTGTCTGATTACTGTGACTAGGATTTCCAATACTATGCTGAATAAAAGTGGTGACAGTGGGCATCCTTATCTTATTCTAGATTTTAGCAGGAAGGCCTTCTGTTGAGTATTATTTTGGCTGTGGGTTTGTCATATATGGCTTCTATAATATAGAGATATGTTCCCTCTATACCAACTTTGTTAAGAGTTTTTATCATGAATGGATGTTGGATTTTGTCTATATCTTTTGTTGTATCTATTGAGATGATCATGTGGTTTTTGATGTTTGTTGATGTGGTATATGACATTGATTTGCATATGATGAATCATCCTTTCAACTTGTCATGAATCCCATTTCATCATAGTGTATGCTCTTTTTCATGTGTTGTTAGATTTAGTTGGCTAAAATTTTGTTGCAGATTTTTCCATATGTATTCATCAAAGATATCAGCCTATAATTTTCTTTTTTGGTAGTATCTTTATTTGATTTTGGTATTAGGGATATGTTGGCTTCATAGGATATTTTTGTGAGTGTTCTTTATTCTTCAGTCTTTTGGTAAAGTATAAGAAGGATTGGTATAAGTTCTTTGGTAGAATTCATCTGTGAAGCTATCTGGTCCTTGACTTTTGTTTGTAGAGAGGTTTTTTTTTATTACATATTCAATTTCATTTCTTGTGATCAGTTTGTTTATCTATTTTTTCTTGATTCAGTTTTGATAGGCTATATGTTTATAGAAATGTGTCCATTTCTTCTAGGCTGTCAAAATTGTTGGTATGTAATTGTTCATAGTATTCTCTTATGTTTTTTGTATTTTTACAGTCACTGTTGAGTTTTCTCCTTTTTCATTTCTTATTTTGCTTATTTGGGTTCTCGCTCTCTTATTCTTGGTTAGTCTGGCCAGAATTTTATGTCAATTTAGTTTACCCTTTCAAAGAACCAGTTCTTAGTTTTATTGATTTTTTTTTCTAGTTTTTTGTATCTCTATTTTATTGATTTACTCTCTGATCTTTATGATTTCATTCCTTCTGCTGACTTTAGGTTTTGTTTGTTCTTTTTCTAATTTATAAGTGGTAAATTAGCTTTGAGATTTTTCTTGTTTTTTCAGGAAGGCATGTATCACCATGAACTTCCCTCTAAGAACTGCTTTTGCAGCCTCCCATAGATTTGGTATGGTTGTGTTTTCATTGTGATTTGTCTCAAGGTACTTTTTTCATTTCCTTTTTGATTTCATCATTGACCCATTGGATTTTTTTTAGTAGCATGTTGTTTAGTTTCCATGTAGCCAGTTTTTTACTCATTTCTTTTCCTGTGGCTGATTTCTAGTTTTATGCCATTGTGGTCAAAGATGATGCTTGAAATAACTTCTCTACTCTTAAATTGGTTGTGGTTAGTTTTGTTCCCCAGTTTGTGGTCAGTCCTATAGAATGTTTGATGTGCACTTGAAAAGAATGTGTATTCTAGTTTAAGGATTTTTGGGGGGAGGGGGATTTGTAATATCCTGACAATATCAATTAAGTCTAACTTTTCTGTTGTGACATTCAGGATCTCTGTTACCTTATTGATTTTCTGTCTTGAGAGTCTGCCCATTGGTGTAAGTGGGCTGTTAAAGTCTCCTACTATTATTATATTCCCATCAGTTTCTCCTTTTTATGCCTGTTAGTATTTTATGTATTTGGGTGCTTCTTTATTAGGGGCATATATGTTGACACGTGTAATATCCTCTCCCTGAATTGATCCTTTTATCATTAAATAGTGTCCTTTTTTATCTCTCTCTATGGTCTTTGTTTTAAAGTCTGTTTTGTCTGATATAAGTGTTGCCACTCCCACTTTCCTGTCATTTCCATTTGTGTGAAATATCTTTTTCCATCCCTTCACTTTCTATTATATGTTTCCTTCTGCCCTAAGGTGGGTCTCTCATAGCAGCATATTTTAAGCTCTTGTTTTTTAAGCTTCAGTCTGCCACTCTGTCTTTTGATTGGAGCATTCAATCTGTTGTCATTAAAGGTAACTAT
Source organism: Phacochoerus africanus (assembly GCF_016906955.1). Classification (NCBI taxonomy): domain Eukaryota; kingdom Metazoa; phylum Chordata; class Mammalia; order Artiodactyla; family Suidae; genus Phacochoerus; species Phacochoerus africanus. The sequence continues at coordinate 73,629,931 of NC_062554.1, forward strand.
TGATAACCATGTATTTATTGCCATTTTAAACATTGTTTTCCAGTTGATTCTATGTTTCTCCTTTGTCTTTTTTTTTTTTTTTGGTTGGATGATTTCCTTTTATTTTATGCTTGTGTCCTCTTCTTTTTGGTTTTTGTGAATATATTGCTTTTGATTTGTGGTTGCACTCTTTTTCAAGTATGTTAACTCCTTCCTATATACTGTTTGCTTTAGACTAATGGTCATAAAGGCTCAAATATCCTTATTATTTTACCTTTGCTATTTTTGTTATAATATGTCTTGGTGTTTATCTGTTTGGGTTCAACTTGTTTGGGGCCCTCTGTGCTTCCAGTATCTTGATAATGGCTTCTTTTTTTAGATTTGGAATATTTTCAGCCATAATTTCTTCAAATATATATTTTCAGTCCCCTTTTCCTGTTCTTCTGGAATCCCTATTATGCATAGATTGGTCCATTTGATATTAACCCGTAGGTCTCTTATAATACTTTCATTTTTTTAATTTGATTTTCTATCTGCTATCCTGTCTTGGTAATTTCCATTATTCTCTCTTAATCGTTGCTTATTCGTTCTTCTGCATTATTCATTCAGTTATTTCATGCCTTTAATTCAGCTTTTGTCTCTGCAAATGAATTTTCTAATTTATCCTGGCTCCTCTTTATAGTTTCTAGTTCTTTTAAAAATTAGTCTACATTACTGTTGATATCTGTTCTTAATTCCTTCAGTATTTTCTTTACCTCCTATTGAGCTAAGTGTCTGTAGACTGAAGATGTCTATTTCATTGCTCCTTCAGCAGAATTCTCCTGTTCTTTCACTGGGAATGGTTCCTGTGCTTCTTCATTTTGCTTATATTTTTCTTACTCTGCAAATTTAGAGAAAACAATTATCTACTGTAGTCTTGGAGGGCTGTTCATATGTCCCTGGGTAGCCTGTGAGGGCTTACTATTTTTGTTTTTGGCATGAGAACTGCTTTTGGTTTGGATGATTGCTCTCTCTTTCCTCAGTTTGTGCAGGCTGTTATTCCTTTTATAGGTGGTGTGCAGGTGCATAGCCTGCCTTTGCTTCCAGGAAGGTGGGGACAATGGTTCTGCCTACTACTTGGGCCCTTGGCAGTGGTACCAACCCATGGGGAGATGGGGGTTGCAGGCTTTGCCTGGTGCAGGACCCTCAGCAATGGCAGTGACACCCAGAGCTTTGGAGGCGGTGCCCCAGGGTCTCTACAGCAACACTCTGTAATGTGACTCAGGAAACAGGCAGTGCTTGGTCACGAGACTCAGTTGCAGTAGGCTGCACTTACCTTTGGAGTCTGAGATGGCTTCAGCAGTTTGTACCTGCCCCTGTACCCCAAACACCCCTGTGACCTGAGAGCTGTCCACCTCCTTTCCTCTCATCCTCTGCAACAATGGTGCCTTGCTTCTCTGGTGGGCCCAGGCCTCCTCCCATACTCCTCTGCTATGCCACACCACTCCCTAGCTTCCTCAGGCTTTTTCTACACAGCCAATACTTATCCTCTCCCCAGAATTGACCTCAAAACCCAAGTCTCAGCACCCACCTTCTGCCTGAGAGTCTCAGGCTGTTTTGAATCAGGTGGTGGTATCGATTGTCTCTGTGGCTCTCTCTCTGCCTTACCTTCCTCAGACTGCTGCTTTGCTTTTCTCTGATGCTTTGAGGCTCTGCCTCTGTCCTGGCTGATCTCCCCTCCCAGAGTGTGGATTCCTTTCCTTTTTCACAGCTCTCGCTCAGGAGTGTTGGTCTCATCCTGATTCCTTTTTTTTTCTCTTTTTCCCTCTCTTCTTTTTCCTTTTGTTCTACCCAGTTAGGTGAAGGTTCTGTTTCCCTTTATGGAAGTCTGAAGTCTTCTTCCCATAATTCAGTAGATGTTCTATTCAAATCATTCTACATGTAGATTTTTTTGTTAATATTTTTGTGGGAGAAGTAAGCTCCATATCCTACTCATCCACCATCTTGATTCCCAGTGTTTTTTAGGTGTTTTTTTTCTTCCCTTCCTCTTTTGTTCTCTTCTCTTGTTATTTGATGATTGTCTTTAGTGTTGTGTTTGGATTCCTTTTTCTTTGCATGCGTGTGTGTTGTGTGTGTGTGTGTGTGTATCCTAGATTTTTAGCTTGTAGTCCCAATGAAGTTTTGATATAACAGCTTATATATATATATATATATATATAGCCTATATATATATATATATAAGAACAGCCTATATATATATATATATATATATATATATATGGATGTTTCAAGTTGCTGGTCTCTTAATTTCAAATGTATTTCTAATATCCTGCGTTTATACTCTCCTCTTCTCACAATTGCTTGTTTTGATATCATGTTTGTGTGTGGTTGGTTTTGCACATTTACTGTATGTTTGTCTTTACCAATGAGCTTTCCCATTCATAATTTTCTTTTTTCTAGTTGTGCCTCTTTCTGCCAAGAGAAGTTCTTTTGCATTTATTGTAAAGCTTGTTTGGTGATGCTGAATTCTCTTACCTTTTGCTTGACTATAATGCTTTTCTCTGTTGATTCTGAACAAGAGCCTTGTTGGGAAAGTATTCTGTTTTAAGTTTCCCTTTCATCACCATAAATATATTGTGTCACATCCTTCTGGCTTGCACAGTTTGAACTGATAATTAGCTGATAACCTTATGGGGAGTCCCTTGTTAGGTTATTTTTTGCTTTTCCCTTCTTTAATTTTTTTCTCTTTGTCTTTAATTTTTGTTATTTGATTAATATATGACTTGTTGTGTTCCACCTTAGTCTTATCTTGTATGGGACTCTCTGCTTCTTGGACTTGGGTGACTGTTCCCTTTCCCATATTAAGCAAGTTTTCAGCTATTATCTCCTCAAATATTTTCTCAAGTCTTTTCTCTCTTCTACTTTTAGGACCCCTATAATGCAAATGTTAGTGGGCTTAATGTCCCAGAGGTATCTCAAACTGCTCTCCTTTGTTTTCATTATTTTTTCTTGATCTGATCCTGTGGCAGTGATTTCCACCATTCTTCCTGCTCACTTACCCATTCTTCTGCCTAATTTATTCTGATTCTAGGATGTTTTTTATTTCAGTTATTGTATTGTTCAGATCTTTTTGTTCTTTATATCTTGTAGCTCTTTGCTAAACATTTCTCACACATTCTCAATCTGTCCATGCTAAACATTTCTTGTATTGTCTCAATCCATACCTCCATTCCTTTTTCTTAGATCTTGGATCTTCTTTATGATCATTACTCTGAACTCTTTTTTGCCTTAATCTACTTCACATAGTTGTTCTTTTAGGGTTTTATCTTGCTTGTTCTTTCAGCCGAAAATTATTCCTCTGCCATCTCATTTTTTCTAACTCTTTTGTTTGAGGTCTCTATTCCACAGGCTGCAGGATTGTTTTTCCTCTTGTTTCTGGTTTCTGTCCCCTGGTGGATGAGGCTCATCTAGAGGGTTGTTCAGGCTTGCTGGTAGGAGAAACTGTGCCTGCACACTGGTGGATGGTGCTGGATTTTGTCCTTCTGGTAGGCACAACTGTGTCAGGAGATGTATTTAGAGATGGCTGTGGACTCAGGAAGACTTTAGCAACCTGTCTGCTGATGGGTGTGTCTGTGTTCCCATCCTGATTGTTGTTTGACCTGAGGTGACCCAGCACTGGAGCCTACAGGCTGTTGGGTGGGGCCAGGTCTTGGTGTCAAAATGGCAGCCTTCAGGAGAGCTCATGCCATGATTACTTCTCAGAGCCTCGACCACCATTGTCCTTGTCCTCACAAATAGCCACAGCCACCCCCTCCCACCCTGCCCTCCCCAGGAAACACTCCTAGACCAGCCTAGGTCAGGCTTCTCTGAGGCCACTTGATTCTTCTCTTGATCCTGATGCACACAAGACCTTGTGTGCACCCTCCAAGGGCAAAGTTTCTGTTTCCCCCAGTCTGTTGGAGTACCTGGAATCAAGCCCTCCTGGCCATCAAAGCCAAATCCTCTGGGGACTCCTGCCGATACCAAATTCTCATGCTGAAGAGCCTGACGTGGGACTCAGAACTCTCACTCCTGCTGGAGAACTTCTATGATACAATTATTTCCTAGTTTGTGGGTTGCCCACCTGATGCTTATGGGATTTGATTATATCATAGATATGCCCTTCCTGCCATCTCATTCTGGCTCTTTCTTTGTCTTTGGATTTAGAATATCTTTTTTGCTAGGTTTTAGTCTTTTTTGTCAGTAGTTATTCAGCAGTTAGTTGTGATTATGGTGTTTTCCTGAGAGGAGGTAAGTTCATTTAAGTCCTTCTACCTCATCATCAACTCCTCCCAAGTATAGTTTTAATGGATGATTAACTCAGGATCAAAACATGATAAACTGAAGCAAAAATGAGAGATAAGTTAGCATAGTGAACGCAGTATGCTCTTCCAAGTTATTGTTGGTTAAGAGTGTGAATGGGAAGACAGTTTTGAAGGAAGACTTTTCTTTTTCATTTTAGAGCCACACCCATGGCATGTGGAGGTTCCCAGGCTAGGGGTCTAATGGGAGCTACAGCTGCCAGCCTATGCCACAGCAACGCAGGATCCAAGCCGCATCTGCAACCTACACCACAGCTCACAGCAGCACCGGATCCTTGACCCACTGAGCGAGACCAGGGATCGAATCCAAAACCTCATGGTTCCTAGTCATATTCGTTTCTACTGTGCCACGATAGGAACTCCGGAAGACTTTTTTGTGGTAAAGATGATTTAACACTTTGTAGATTGAAGAAAGGAAGAAGAGAAGGATGAAATGGATAATGTAGGAGTTTGACAAGTTAATTTATAGGTATTGCTCCAGAAGTAAAAAGGGAAGAGATAGATGCAGAGTAAAGGGTTATCTTTTAAGAGAAAAAGGAATACATTTTCTTTACCCTCCTGTCAGAGAAAGGTAGGCTGGATGAGTATAAGGATGAAGTTGTCAGAATGGAGGAAGGGAGGCAAGATCACACAAACCAGATGAATTCTATCTTCTCCATGAAGTTTGAGAATTAGGCTTTATGCCAAAAGTGAGAAGGGGGCAAGAGGGATTGTATAAGGAAAATATCCTTCACCAGTGTGAAGGATAAGAAGGGGAAAATATCTAAGAATGAGGGGGAAGTTTCACTAAAATAGCAATATAAAGTGGAGCATGCAAGATTTGAAACCTAAATTTCTCTGATGAGGAATAGGTTAATTTTATTACTTTTCTCTGCTTTCATAGTTACCTACACTGAGCATATCTTACCATCATAATAAAATAGTAAATGTCATTTCTACCTATATGTACTCTTTGGGTCTTTGGGCTTTTTCTAATTTCTTAGCTTTAATTGTTTCCTGTGTATGTGATTATAATATAAGGTCTTGTGTGTTGTAGAAAGTATATTGCACTCAGTAGTCAGAAGACCTTAAGTTCTGGCTCTGTCCCTGCCAGGCCTCAGCAATATCCTATAAACTTCTCTTGAGTCTATAGCCCTTTTCTATAATATATGTATATCTTCCTGCTGTTCTCACAGGTGGTTAGAATCTATATTAAAATTAGATAATTTAAGAGAAATACTTAGTAAACTACTAAATACTATATAATTGGTAGTGTTGTTAGTAGTACATTTTGCATTAGATGAGGATTTCTACCAAATTTCTCCTTGTTATTTTCTCCACATTGTGGTCTATAATAATAATATCAGTTTACTTTGTAAAATACATACTAGATTTGGATTTCCCAAAGTATCATTTTTCTTTAGAGCACTGCATTTTATTTAACACAAATTGTGTACACTGTAAACTTCTAATAGCTTTTAACCGACTCACATGATATACTAGAGCTTTACGCAGTTTGCTCAGAATTAGATTTCAGTAATTTTGTTTTTTTTTCCTGTTTCTTTTTTTTTGGATTTTGTTTTTTTACCTTTTTGCCTTTTTTATGGCCACAGGTATAGCATATGGAAGTTCCCAGGCTATGGATTGAATCAGAGCTACAGCTACCAGCCTCCACCATAGCCATAGCAATGCATGATTCGAGTCACATCTGTGACCTACACCTCAGCTCATGGCAACCACAGATATTTCACCTACTGAGTGAGGCCAGGAATTGAACCCACATTCTCATGGATACTAGTTGGTTTTGTTACCACTGAGCCACAACAGGAACTCCTTGTTTTTATTTTTAAAAGCTCCAAATAATTAACCACACAAGCCTCATGCCATCATGTATAATCATATAACTGGGTAAGGTTTTAGGATATTTCCAAAATGTCCATCTTGTTGTAACAAGAATCTGTAAGGAACCCTAGAAAATTAAAACATATTTAAATGGAAGAAGAACTTAAATTTAAGGGGGAAAAAAGTGGTATTACTTGTATTAATTCCCTGAACTGAATATTATAAAGGTTTTTTTTCTTCAGGATTCTGTTGCAAAGCCTCATGTGATTGTAGCAGGAGCTGCCACAGTAAGTTACTATCTGTATTTTTACACAATCGTTTTTGTTTCATACTTAAGGACATGCTAAGAAAAATTAACTTAATAGAATTCTTGATTATACTTACATTTTAATTCCTATTTCCATTTAATTAGACAGATAATTTTAATAAAAAGATCTGAATAAACTTAGGAAATTTGATGGTAAATGTCAATATTATTTTATATCTAAAATTACATTCTTTCTACTTGGATGTTTTACATTGAAAGTATGATTTTATATCAGCTTTTTCTAACTGCCTTCATGTATTTCATGAAATAATTTGACTGTATTTTATTCTAATATTGAATAAAAATGGAATTAAATTAATAACCCTTGTTACAATAGAGGAAATTATATTCTTTAATTTTTTCTGTGATAAACACTGAATTCTTAATTTTTACTTCTTTGTAGTGGTCTATCAAGATTCACAATGGCAGCAATGAAGCCCTTTCCCAATATAAAATGAATATTACCTCCATAGCACCACTTCTAGAAAAATTGGCAAAGACTAGTGATGTTTATTGGGTCTTACAAGGTAAGGGATGAGTAATGAAAAATGTCATTTTGTATATATTTTGAAGCACGGATTTTTATTATCTTCTATTTCAAGAAGCAAAATTACTATTTTATGAGAATAAATTTTGAAATAAGATTTGCAAAACTAGAATAAATTTGAGTTATTTACTTTGCTTTTTTGAACTTAAGGAACAGACAGACTAATAAATATAATAAGTAAAAAATAAATAATAAAGATATTCTCTGAGGAGTCTCAAGAGGTAAAAGAGCTGCAGAATATAATAAGGAGAATAAGTTCTAAAGGCAAATTAGATGTTTGCTTTGGATATTTTATTTCTTACCAAATATATTGATTATAATTGGGAAATATAGAAAAAATCGTTCATAATATTAAACTTTTGGAAGTAAATATTCTTTGAAATTGACAATATATTTAAATTCAGACCATCTAGTTCATACTTGGTAAGAAATTCTTTAAAAGAAAGTTGACATTACATCAGTTCATTTCAGGAGTTTATTGAATGTCCATTATTTAATGCCTAGCATAATATGAAATGCCTTGAGTATTTAAGCAATTCAAATTGTTGGTCAGAAACTCTCATGATTATTTCTGTTTAATGTCAAGCTGGAAGGAATAACAAGAGTGGTGGTAATCTCTTCCAAAATCCTTATTTCATTTATAGACTCATTATTAAACTTTCTCTTAAAAGAGGAAAAGTTAAATTTAAATGATTTGTGGTAAGTGATAGAAGACTTCAATTCTTAATGGTATTGCTTCTACTTGTGTGAACAAAGTTTGAAAAATTAAGCAGCAACAGGAGGGAAAAAAAAGATTGGCTCCTGTTCTTAACTAGGCCATCTTCTATAAGCCAGTTTTAATTTCCTGTTACCTGATAAAACCCATCATACAAAATTTTTAAATTCTTAAGACATGCTAGAACATAAAAATGTTTCCTGAAAGCTGTGTACCCAAGAGAGAAGAGGGACAAAAGTTCTTTAAAAGATATGTAGATTGATTAAAAAATTGTATATAATGGAGTTCCCATCATGGCTCAGTGGTTAACGAACCCAACTGGCATCCATGAGGATACGGGTTTGATCCCTGGCCTCACTCAGTGGGTTAAGGATCCAGCATTGCCATGAGCTGTGGTGTAGGTCACAGATGCAGCTCTGATCCTATGTTGCTGTGGCTCTGATGTAGGCTGACAGCTGTAGCTCTGTTTCGACCCCTAGCCTGGGAACCCCCATATTCCACGAGTGCAGCCCCAAAAAGACAGGAAAACAAAAAATTATATGAGATAGGAAATCTGTTTTAAACCTTGGCCAGCTTTATTTAAAAGTGAATTATTAGGTGCCCAGGGTTCTTTGAACTTTAAGAATAAAATATGAAATGCAGTTAACTTATTTGCATGATTATAAATTCTATCAATAGGGATATTTAAATATTTTTGAAAATATGTTTCATGTGCAGATCCCGTTTATGAAGATCTGTTAAGTGAAAATAGGAAAATGATCACTAATGAGAAGATAGATGCCTACAATGAAGCTGCAGTCAGCATTTTGAATAGTAGTACCAGAAATTCTAAATCAAATGTTAAGATGTTCAGTGTTTCCAAATTAATTGCTCAAGAAACTATCATGGAATCTTTGGATGGCTTACATCTCCCTGAATCAAGCAGAGAAACTGTAAGAATTCTTCTGTCTGTCAGTAGAGACAATAATATCTAATTGAATATAACTGTATGTCACTATAACATGGTAATAAATAATTTTATTGCAGTCTTAATTACTTGTAGTTCTTCTGTCTAAACATAGATCTAGAAATAATTTTGCTATCCATCACCAAGCTGAATACATAAGTGAGAGTGTTAGTACACTCTCAGGGAGAAAGTTATGGAAGGGAGGAAATGAGACATCATTTAGTGAGTGCTAGTCACTCTCAGGATATGTCATTTGGTCAAAACTTGTAAGTTCTCAGCACACTCCTGTTTGAAAACTACTGCTTTATGTTTTCTTTGCTTTAAACCTTAAATTTACAAGATTAAGCTTTTGCAAAGAAAAAATTTTTTTAATATGTGGAACAATATTTATTATATCCTTATAGTTCTCATACCCTAAGCATTATTCCACGTACAAAGTAAGATATTGAACAAATCCAGATTGATGGATGCAAAGGGATTTTTGGTTAAGTATGAAAAAGGACTACATAATATAAATTTCCACAGATAGTACAAATATTATTTAGTTATTTCCTTATAAAGCAGTGCTTCCAAATTTTTTTGAGGATAACATAACTCCCATATCTGCTAAAAAATAATCATTCCATTATTCCTCTCCTGCAGAAAAAAATGCATGTTTGCATACACACACACACAGATTTCCTTTATATTTCCAGGGGCTTTGTGGACCCCCCCAGAACTGTTTAAGAGCCTTGGGATGGAATTTGTGGGCTACTTCTGCAAGAGTTCCAGACTCAGAATCTCCTAAAATCTCAGAGCTAACAGAATGAGATTTTCTAAATAGTTGAGTACTTTGAATGCTTTAGACTTAATCAATGTAATCATCTTAGAGTTCTAAAGCTGCCTAAACTATAAAGTTTTTATAAAACTAGATTTGACTGAAGCTTCAGCTAGAAAGAATCTTGACAGCTTGCCTAGGATATTTTTATTATAATGAAACCATGTTGAAGATTCTACACTTTATTTAAAGCTAGAAATCTGAAAACTGTTGAATCCTAATTAGTCCATAAACTATGAACCAAATAAACCAAATGAAAGGCATATTATTCTTTTGTTTTGTTTTGTTTTGCTTTTTATGTCTGCACCTGAGGCATATGGAAGTTCCTGGGCCAGGGGTCGAATCAGAGCTATGCCACAGCCATAGCAATGCCAGATCCAAGCCACCTCTTCAACCTACAGCACAGCTCATGGCAACGCTGGATCTTTAACCCACTGAGTGAAGCCAGGGATTGAACCCAGATCCTCATGGATACTAGTCAGGTTCATTACTGCAGAGCCCACAATGGGAACCCCCAACATATTATAAATATTGTTAGCTAAGGATTTATTGGGTTTTGGTGGTGTTATTTTATATTCTTTTTTTACATCTAAAGATTGGGATTCTCTCAATATATCTTGGTATCTTATGTATTGAAGATGTACTAATTAAAACTCTTTGGTCCTTGACATCTGTCAGAATTTTTGTAACCAAAGCCCATTAGAAGCCATGAAATCAGTTTTTTGTTTTTGTTTTTGTTTTTAAGAAAAGAATAGAAAAAAGTCAGATGTATTCCAAGTAGTAAGGATAGGTATTGTTTCCCATATATGTGTTCTGAGTCACATCACAAAATGAATTTTTCATTATGGATCATAGCCTAAGAAGTTTGAAAAACCCTGAACTAGTTATTCAAAGATTGAAGGAATATCATTATTTTCATGAATGTTTGGGAAATGGTAGCAAAAAGTACAAAAGCATTTTGGTTTCAGTGCTGAAAAGTCAGTAGTATTCACAGGAGAAAATCTAATGCGAAATACATTACTGACAAGATAATAACCAGATAACTTGATTTGTTCACAGAGTGCAATGATTCTTATGAACGTGTACTGCAATAAGATTTTGAAGCCTGTAGATGGTTCCTGTTGTCAACCTCAGCCTCCTCTTACTCTCATACAGAAACTAGCTGCTTGTTTTTTCACTCTGTCCATTATTGGATATTTAATTTTTTACATAATTCATCGTAACACTCATCGGAAGAATAAGTCATGTACTGATTTGGAAAGTGGAGAAGAAAAGAAAAATATCATCAATCCCCCTGTGTCTCCATTAGAAATACTTTTACAGTCTTTTTGCAAACTTGGCCTGATTATGGCTTATTTCTATATGTGTGACCGTGCAAATCTATTTATGAAGGAAAACAAATTTTATACACATTCAACTTTCTTTATTCCAATTATTTACATCTTGGTTTTGGGAGTATTTTACAATGAAAATACTAAAGAGGTAAGAGTCGTTTTCTTTTTAGTTCATGTTATCCTTCTCAGCTCATTACAAAGTCTAGATTAAAGAAATAGAAGAGGATGAAGGAATATTGCAGTTGTACTTCACTTAGTGGACTCTTAACTTGTTTTTTTGAAATAGTTGGGAGAAGTTTCAGAGTTTCATGAAGATTGTTGAAAAGTTGGAAAAAACCTGCGAAAAAGATATCATGCCTTGGTGTTATTTTGCCTGTTTAAGGATGGAGAAAGTCAGGGTGCTACCAATCTTGTAATGTTTTTCAAACATGCAGTGTTACTATTTTTTATGTTAAAAATATACTTACACTAATAAATGCCTATATGTGTAAACACTTTTATAATTATATATTTATATAATCAGACATAATGTACACAAAAATTAGAACTTACATAATAATGTGAGCAATGTTCACAATATTCCAAATTCCTTTTTTAGTATTATTGCAATTGCTCAGAATATTAATGTAACTCCTTCATAAGTCATGATTTATTTGAATTAATAAGTTCTTTTGTAAAAAATAACTTTCATATGAGTGATGATTAATCAATTCATCTCCGGGAGGGACTATTCTAGGGAAAATAAAGTATCATAATAGAGCTTTTTCTTTTTTCCAAAATAAAGTGTAAAAGAACTATAAAAGCTTTTATAACCGAAATGCTAAGATTTTCTTAAAGAGAATCAGAAGATGCCAATTTTTTTAGATTTACAAACACATCTTCGTAGCTTTAAAGTAATCTTAATGTAAAACCATAAGTATCGACTTAAATATTTTAAATCTCTTTTGGTTTATATTAGTTCTCGAATTCATATTATAGTTTTATTATTGCTTTTATCAAGAAGTAAAATGACAGTGACCATCTTTAACTACTTTTCTCCTAAGGTTCTTTTGAAAGAGGCATTTGCTTTATATCCTGTAAGAAAAATTTTTAACATACCTAGTATATATTGTTCAAATAGTAGCTTCATGATGAATTTTAAAACAAATTTTGGTTCTTTTACACAGACTAAAGTATTAAATAGAGAACAAACAGATGAATGGAAAGGCTGGATGCAGCTCGTGATTTTAATTTATCATATTTCTGGAGCAAGTACGGTAAGTATTTTTTAAATTTTATTGGAGTATAGTTGACGTACAGTGTTTTATTAGCTTCAGGTTTATAGCAAAGTGAATCAGTTATACAGATATATATGTATACCCCTTCTTTTTTCCCATAGAGGTTTTTACAAAGTGTTGAGTAGGTTTCCCTGAGCTATATAGTAGGTTCTTGTTAATCATCTATTTTATACAGTAGTGTGTATACATTATTCCCATCTCCCAATTCCTTCTCCCACCCCTACAGTTTCCCCTCTGGTAACTGTAAGATTGCTTTTGAAATCTATGAGTTTGTTTCTGTTTTATAAATAAGTTCTTTTGTATCATTTTTATTAGATTCCAGATAAAAGTGGTATCATATTGATATTTGTCTTACAGTATTCTGAATTTAAGTACAGAAAATACAGGAAAGAATGTCATGTAGACATTAAATGATTATATTTTATATCATAAACTTCACTGTATTTTAGGAACTTTGACCAACCATTTTTATATAAAGCTTAAAAAACTTAGAGCTCTCTTGCCCCAGTATTCAGAGTACTCAAATGCTGATGGCCTGCCATTGTTGACCATGTAGTATGTGCCAAACTTCCTAAGTGTTACCTCTTTCATGAGATAGAGGACGGTTCCTTTGTTCACTAGTGCCTTTCATACCCAGACAAAATCATTTTTTCCTTTTCCCTATTTTCTTAAAGGCATAGGATTCTCATAATCTGAGGATACCTTGGATTTGGTAGGGGTAGGAAAATGTATCCAGAATTGTAACATTACAGCTACATACAGTTAAAACAAGCTTTTAAGAGTGAACCTAGGCATCTAATAAGCACTTTTCATATTTTTTTATAGTGAAGATACAAACTGATTTCTATAAAATATGCTTTAAAAATTTAACATTCTTTCATAATTTAGAAACTACTGAACTGGTTTTTATTGCTTTATTTGCTTATATAAAGTATACATCTATAAACAGTAATTTAACATAAAACAGTTCAGTTTAACGTTGAATCAATTTTAAGTTGAGATAATAGGGGAATGTTGCCCAGAAAGGATTATTTTGAAATTCCATAGCAGCTGTTAAGAAGGTGAATAAATCTTGTGGGTTTTCAGGTATCTCTAACAATTAGAAAATACTAATGTTATTCTTCACTAAGCCTCTTTATTATTTTCAAAAATTGCTAGTGATTTTGTGAATGGCTTGTTTGAAGGGCAAAAAACAGAGGAAGGAGTATTTTTACTGAAATCGTGGGGCTATGATATGTATATTTGTGACAGCAGTGAAACTCCTGTGACACTGCAGCTGAAGGGGACCCAGTGAATTCAAGAAATTATGGAAAAACAAACACAGAAGAGATCCAAAACAAAGAGAGAGGAAAATAGTAAGAATTAGTTTATAAGCCAGTTCAAAAATTGTAGGATAAATTTGGCAGATTCTCTACAAAGTAAGTAGAGATGAATATTGAATTGGAGAAATATCTGTGACATATGAAGAAATTTTAGATTAATTTGAGGCTGGTGGGAAAGGGTTTTGTTTTAAGAAAATGCTACTTAGAGACATAATTAATTGCTGACATATTAAAGGATGATATTACCATGAAAAAATCAAATAGAAATAATCACACATTTGGTTCTTCAATTCAGTCATACCAGAAAGGATTTGGATCATAAAAGGATGAAAGCAATTTGGCATTCTTATAATTTGCCAAGCTAGCATTCTAACATATCTTATACTATATCCCAGTACATTCCAAATTACAATTTAAAAAATCTCTGTTCTGGAAGAACATACTTTTCATTAACAGATAATTTGCTATGATTAATTAACACATCTCTGTTCTTTTATGTAGAATTTTGTGGTTAAAAATTACCTGTATCTACATTGGCAAAGCATTTTTAACATAGGTTATAACATATTTTGGGACTTGATTCTTGGATATTTGAGGGCTTACCCTCATTAAAAACTGTTTTTAATGGTCATGATTATTTTAACTACCTAATCTTAATGATTTTTATTTTGAGTTAAATATGTCAAACTTTAGTTGTGCCATGTTTTTATACTAAAATAGAAGAAACTATGTCAAAAATTACAGAGACTTATTAAAATAATCCATATGGTCTGGCAGATTGCAATTGTTGGTATAAACATTAAAATACAACTTAGATATGGAAAAAATGCTGTGAATTTAATATAGAAGGTACAGCAAATTAGGTATATACAGTAGATGATTTTGTGTGCCATTGTCGCTTTTTTGTTGTTTGAGAGTTTGTAAATAACTTTTGTGAAGGAACCTAAATAAAAAGTCTTAAGGGAGGTTTTGTGGGGCTAGAAAAAGAACAGAACTAGAAGTCAGGCTAGCTATTAATTCTAATGAAGTTGTATTCTGCATATACTTTTATTATTATTTTTTTTACATATACTTTCAATACTAAAATGTTGTTATAAGTAATACTTAACTCTTGAAAGACAAAGAGAAAAACAATTTGGATTAAAGGAGACAAAAGAGGAATGAAAACTAAATGCAGTCTGTGATTCTAGGTTCAAGTTTTCTAAATGAAAAAAAATTTTTTTAAATCATAAAGGATATTACTGGGCCAAGCAGGGAAATTTGAATATGGATTGTATGGTAAATACTATTACATTTCTTGGGAGTTATAATGCTAATATGGTCATGTAAGAAACTATTCTTTCTTCTTAGGTGATACTTGCTAAAATATTTAGGGATGATGTCCTGTGGTCTGCAATATACTTTTAAGTGGATTAGCTTGGTAGATGGGTATTTGTTGTACTATTCTTCAAACTTTTCTGTTGGTTTAAAGTATCTTAAAATAAAATGTTGGGAGAAGTATTACATGAAATTTGCAATAATCCAACATTGGTAGGAACTTTGAAAATTGTTATAATAGTGATTAATTCACTTTAAATGGTTGTACTTGCTGTTTAAATATAATCAAGTCTCAATATGGAGGGCCCAGACCCAGTTTGAAGGAACTCAAAAGCCTGTTCTAATGGGGAGTGGTTAAAGTGATTGGAAATGGTTAACCTCGGTTTGACATCTGTTTTCATATACTTATAGAATAATCAGATGTAAGAGTAATTAAGTGCATGTATATGGCTCTAGAGCTATACTCTCCATTTTGGTAGCCACACTTGGCTTGAGAGCTGGAAATATAGCTGGTAGGAATTTGAGATGTGCTGTAAATGTGAAATACATGCAAAATAAATATGATTAATTATGATAAATGCATACGAAGTTTAAAAACTTGGTATGAAAAAAGAATATAAAATATCTCAGTACATGTTGGAATGATAATATATTGGGTATATTGAGTTAGATAAAGTGTATTAATTAAATTAATTTTACTTTTACCCTTTTAAATGTCTGGCAGCCACATTAAAAATTTACCATGTGTATCACATTTTATTTTCATTGCACAGTACTGCCCTAGAGAGCTTAAGTTGGTAGCTTTTACATAGAGTTAGATTTCAACTTTTCATGAAAAGGAACTTTATTAACAATTAATGATCATCTGAAAATGCAGTAGATTGCCTTGGGAATTTGTATGTTTTCAGCTATTAAAAAGTGTTCACATACATGAAAGGAATATTTTAGAGTGCATTCAAAAATGAGATAAAGATCCAGGTTTAAATTAGATAAATTTTGAGGTTATTTCTATATAACCTATATTCCTACCTCCATCCCGATGATTCTGTTGTGTTACACCTTCATTGAAAATTTCTGATCTAATGATGAGATAAGACATTTAAAAAGAACTAATGATGAAAAGCAATAAATAAAAACTCTGATATAGAGATCGTTGGTGCTATAGGAACTCAAAGGAAGGAGAAATGACTTTCATCTGAGAATAAAAGGTGGGAAATTTTGAACAGAGCTCTTAATAGGATTTAAATTAGCAAAAAGTGGCTAAGAGAACATCCCAGGGTAGAATGAACAGGTAAACAAAGGAGAGATGACAGGGAAGCACAGGAAGGAGCAGTTTAGGGGACAGAGACTCTAACAGACTAGAGTGGAGGCTATGTTGAAGAATTTATGACTTAGTGTAATTCCGGGGGGGGGGCGTTCCTTCCAGAAAAAAATATTATCCATCAGGAAAGAAAAAGATATCTTCAAGATGCTTTTAAGGATGTATACAAAAGATATATAAGTTCAAGGCCTTATAAAATCTGTTTAAGGCATCTGCTCAGTTATTTTATTTTATCCTGCAACATACCACTTGGGGAAGCTGAATTAACCTAAAGTGGCCATAAGTAGTGTTAATGCTGGATAATTACAGAGGTAATCAGATAAACCTATAAAATAGAATCCAGAAATTTTTTACATGGATTTAGTAATTATTCTAAAATAATGGTCTTGTAATGATAAAGGCTGGCTGTCACTGATCAAGCCCTCTAAAGATCGTTTTAAAAAGCCGTATGCTAGCTGTGTTGTGGAGATCATGAACATACACCTAAGAGACTAATCAGTGTCAGAAAGGTGCAATGACAGTGATCTAAGGCTAAGAGAATTAGTACTTACAAATGAAAAAATATTTCCAGTGACTTCCATAAAATATAACTTAGATATATGTTATATTTCATTCAGCTTAGAAGTCAGGATGTGATGCTCTGAAAATGATGATAAATGATTCTGAGTGTCTTGGTCATGATGAAACATTGATGTAGGAGTATAAAATAAAATTGTCTTATAAAATAAGTGTAGGAGGGAAATAATATTTCTGAATTATGTTTGTATATGTTTTTTAAATGTGTATTTTTTGCTAAATAATGAAGTAGTGTAAGTAGGCATTTTATTTATAAGTCTAAAGTATATATAATTGGGGGGCCAAAAATGTAGGATTTTGTTTTGTTTTTTATCTTCTCATTGGGAAAAATGTGAAATGCTGAGTGACCTTGTATTCAGCATATATGGTGATTAATTATGGATATCATATATTTAATTCAAATTGGATGAAACATACAAAAATATTTCACATTTATCACAAGACCCTTTGAGGAAGGAGAAGATAGTCTCATTTTACAGTTTAGAAAACTCAGTATTAATGTCACATAGCTAGTAGGTAGCACAATCAGAATTTGGATCTAGGTCTATTTGATTCCAAAGTCTACTTTTTAAAAACCCTTGGTATAATACCTAATTTTTGAGAATAAATCTTTTCATTAGCTAATGCTGAGTGATAATGATGCTCTCTTATCTTGGTTAAATGTACTGGTTATGATAAATTTAGGTATAGTTAGTGCTAACATATATTTTATCTATTTATTTTTGTCAACAGTTTTTGCCTGTGTACATGCACATTCGGGTTCTGGTTGCTGCGTATCTGTTTCAGACAGGGTATGGGCATTTCTCATATTTTTGGATCAAAGGAGACTTTGGAATCCATAGAGTATGTCAGGTAGGAGTGCATTGTTATTTTTTTTCTTTTCAACATGCTTTTGTGCCCGTTGAAAAAATATAAATATGGCCATTAAAAGACCATGAATAATTTGAATTCATGAAATAGCACTTTAACGTTGTGTTATTTCCATGTTCTATGGTTAATAATTTGAGATAAATAATTTATTACAAAGGGATGGGAAAATATAATTTAGATGAATGTATAATAAAGGCACTGGTACACAAGGGAGAGCATTGCTGATTCACTTTAGTTTTGTAGAAATGTAGTTACCCAGGATGATTGTAATATGCCACATTTTCTCTCAGAAGAGGATTAATATTTATAAAGTTGCTTCCTTGTGCTAGGCAGTTTTAAAATATTATTTTATTTATCCCTCATTACAATTTTTAAGTTGTGATCTTTATGTTTACAGACAAGGACACTGAGGCTCAGAGAGGTTACATAATTTGCCTAAGGTCACATAATACTTATTTGAGCTCTAATATTAATCTACTCAAATTCTGTATTCTTTCAATGACACTGTCTGAAATCACTTTAACAAAAGTCCCAGGTACTTTTGCTTCAAAGACACTTTTAATTTGAGCAATAATATTTTGTATGTATTACAACTCTCAATTTTATACCAAATGGGGTAAATCAACACAAAACAAAGATGGAATGGACACCCTTTTTTGAGGTAATCTAATCTCTGTTTATGAACTGTAACCCTAGGAAGGAAGTTTACGATTCTTTCCCTACATTTAATAATATGACAGTTGTAGCCAGAGGACACCTCAGATTGGTGCTTTGATGGCATTCAGTTAATATAATGATGCATAAATATTTTATATTCAACTCTTTACAATGATTTTAGAGCAATTGTAATGGATTAGTAAAATACACTTGTACAGTTACTATTTTAGTCTCAGATATTTATACTGTGTCAGAGAGAGTCTGTCTGCTTTATTCATGCATACCTGGAATGAAAACCATTTTATTCTCCTTTTTGATAGGTCTTATTTCGTCTCAATTTCCTGGTAGTGGTGTTATGTATCGTAATGGATCGGCCTTATCAATTTTATTACTTTGTTCCCTTGGTCACTGTATGGTTCATGGTCATATATGTTACTTTAGCACTATGGCCACAAATAATCCAAAAAAAAGCAAACGGTAAATATACTCTCTTACTATTTCTTTAAATTTTTATTTTTAATTGAAATATAACTGATTTACAATGTTGTGTTAATCATCTATTTTATGTCGAAGTAGTGTTATATCAATCCCAACCTCCTAATTTATCCCTCCCCCCTTTCTCCTTACTAATATTAATAACTGTATTCTTTCAGTATATTAAATGTCTTTTTACTTGCTAAAGGCTGTTATTTTTATTGGGACATGTTGACAGTTAAAATTTATGTGTAGTATTAACATTTTGAAATTCTGTTCTTATATTTCTAAAATTTTACCATTAAGTAGTTCAAATAGTATAACAATGCAGAATAAGAGTTTGCATTTATATTGTGTGTGGTTTTCTCTTTTTTTAATTTAAATCTTCAAAGCTATTTTAAATATTTACTAGTGCAGCATTTTCAAATTACCTTATATGGAGCCAAAATGGAGAGAACCAGAAGAGAGGAAAGCCAAACAGGGCTCCAGGCCCATATATCCTGCTTTAATCTTGGCAATTCTACCTTATTTGATTTCTTATATATATTGAGAGTTTGAGTAAACATTCATTCACAAAAAGGCTTGTATGTCAAACAAGTTTAAAAATCACTACATAGACAACCCGATAAGTAGTTATTACCAGCCTGTTTTACATCTAAGGAAACCAAAGTGCCCAAAAAGTGTCATCTTCAAATTTCCCGTAGCCAGGTGTGATAATATTCAGTGAGGTCCCAGTCATTTATCTTAAAGCTTTTTCCCCTAAAGATCATATCACTAAAATAAAAGCCTCCCTTTTTAGGAAAAAAAATTAATCTTTAATAATGTATTTAACTATTTCAACCAAATATTATATATCAAAAAATAGTTTCTTTTAGCTTCCATTAGTGTATCAGATAATTTTTCAGGAAAGAGTTGTTTCAGACTTCAATAAAGTCCATTAGTGTCTTTGGACAGCCTCTGTAGTTTAATTCCTCAGCCCAACCCAGCATATTAATAAAATGATAATCAATATGTATAAATTGTGAATAAATCACTTAAAATATGCATATAGTAAAATATATCTTATAGTTAAATTCTAGCCCATGGGGGAGTTCTTAAGCTCCCACCTTAGAGCTTTAATGTTTAAACATTTTTATTACCTAAGTTATAATAAACATAAGTGTATGTTAGAACTACATTGAACTTATTGTTCCAAATTTTGTTGTAACTTTTAGTAATGAATATGTATAACTGAATCCAGGAGATATTTTCAAATATATTTAGAGTGGGTAAACAGCAGGACTATAGGGTATGTTCTAGCCTCATTCTGAGTAAGGATCCTCCACCTTTTCTTCCTTTGTGTCCTACTTGTAACTTGTACTACTTAGATATATATTGTGCATCCTGTAGGCAGCCTTAAGTTATTTTAAGAGGTATGCGGAGAGTATTTAATATGTTTTTTAATGTAAATTAATATTTCTTAGTAAATTGGATATTTTCTCTCTTAGGAAATTGTTTCTGGCATTTTGGTTTACTGTTGAAACTAGCCGCCTTGCTGTTATGTATATGTTTTTTGGCATATTCTCAGGTTTGTACGGTCTTTTTGATTTATATTTTGTTCTATTTTATTCTAAAGTTCAAATCTATTAAAGTATGAGAAAAGAGTCAGAGCTTTTTTTAAGCTTCATTTTTTAATGACTGTAATAAAAGTGTCACTCTGTAGTTGACTACTCAGTGTAGTTCTTTTGAGACCTATCTACTTTTGTTACCACTGTTTTTGTTGTAAGAGCAATTTAAAGCTCTTCCTCTGGCAATTGTTCAAAATCCATTTTACTTGACTTTGATCAATCAAACTTTTATTGAATGCCTCTTATAAGGCACTACTCTAAGTGAAGATCAAAATTCTCTTGACAGAATTTGCAGCTTGGTTTGTGCATTATTCATAGCATTAAAGTGTTACTTGATTTTTCCATAACTGCATAGAGTAAAATTTTGGCTGTTAGTAAAACCAACGTAGGAGAAAAAGGGTTTGTATATATGTAGGATGTTTAATAAAAATTTTGGTCATTTTCTTGTCTCTAAACTTTTATCCTCTTATTACAATGATTGAGATTTTCTCAGCTATTTAAGCAGGATGGCAAACTGCTACCTGCTGGTCACTCCATCAGGAAGATATATTATTTGGGCAGCACGATATTTATAACAAAATATTTTAATTTAAATGCCTAAAGTTGTGACATATTCTGTAGTTTACTCCCATCTCCAACACTCTGTCTTGTTCCTGGATGCTCCAAGTGAAAATGCCATACAACCATTGTATGTGTGTGTTTCTCTAAAGCTGGTTTTTGTGTGTTTGTTTGTTTGTTTTATAGATTTTCCTACTTATTTTCATACTTAGAAATAAAGCATTATTTATGCTAACTTCCAAGGTTTTTGCAGGAGATATATAAAATAATAAGGAAACAATAGGCAAACATATAGAGAAATAGCCAAATAACTGCCACATTACTTGATAATTATTCATTAAAATTCCCACTGGTTCATCAAAGAGAAAGGAAGGCGGACCAGCAGTTCAATAGAAAGGCTAAAGAGATTTCCTCAGCTTTGGATCAGTGTTGACCATTGCACAGGAGGAAAAACTACATAGCCCAGTATAGTTCAGTGTCTTTCACAGAATGAATGCTCAATAAATTCTTGTTTATTGATCATATAAAAATAAATTTTAATGAGAAAATTTTAAATTATATATGTACGTGATATATATGTGATATATAATCTATAAGGCTGTATATCTACTTAATTTATGTGGATAAAATATAGAAATATAGCATAATACTTTAATTGGTAATAATTATTATTAATTTTCTGAGACATAGACTTTTTTTTTTTTTGTCTTTTTGCCATTTCTTGGGCCACTCCCGCAACATATGGAGGTTCCCAGGCTAGGGGTTGAATCAGAGCTGTAGCCACCGGACTACGCCACAGCCACAGCAACATGGGATCTGAGCCGTGTCTGTGACCTACACCACGGCTCATGGCAACACCGGATCCTGAACCCACTGAGCAAGGCCAGGGATCAAACCCACAACCTCATGGTTCCTAGTCGGATTCATTAACCACAGAGCCACAACGGAAACTCCAACATAGACTTTTTTTAAAAGCATTATCTTTCTCCCTTAAGTATGATGTTAGCTTTTTTTTTTTTTTTTTTTTTTTTTTTTTTGGCTGCACCCACAGCATGCAGAAGTTCACAGGCCAGGAACTGAACTGCACCACAGCAATGATTCAGGGCACAGCAGTGACAGCTGCTGGATCCTTAACCCACTGAGCCACCAGGGAATTCCATCTGAGGCATAGATGTTGATAGAGCCTGTTCTTAGTAAGGTATTAGCGTTTTAAATTCTGTGGTTAAATGGAGAATATTGCATTTTATTAAAATAGTATAGAAGTTCTTCTGACATAAATATTTTGTATTACCTAAAATATAATACTATTTTCATATTTTGCTTTGACTTTTATTAGCCTTTTAAAAAATTGTGTTGTTACATTTTTTATGCTATGGCATGCTATCTAATAATGGCATTTTCTTAATAGAATTTGTCATCATTCCTTTGGAAAATTGAGGATTTTGTTCTCTTTTTTGAAGGACTTCATTAATGTGCAGGAATGTACCCAAGACTTCTGCCCCTTCATTCCGCATCTTCCCAGCTATCAGTAATAAGAGGGTACATTCACTAACTTGGCCAGAATAAAATTGTAAACTTTGTTTCAAAGGCTAGTAATGGTATTTCAGTATGGTTGCTTGAGTACGGTGACTAATTCAGAGGATTCTTTTAATTCACATGGTTAATTATAGATTATTAAGAACCTCTAGAGGAAGAAAAACTATTTTTCAATCTTAACCATCAACCTTTAGGTTATTGATACCATATTGGCTGAAGTATTTTGTATTTTTGTGTTTTTATCAGTAAATATTAGCTGTTTTATGTACCAAATTAAAAACCTTAAGTGGAATAATTTTCCAGTTATCACCTTGTTGAGTTTTTTTTGTATTTTGATTTTTTGGTCTCAGTAGCCTTTCGTGTGCAGTAAAAGTGAGTTAAGAAAAATGTTTTAAGTCATCTTTATTAGCTATTAGTAGAATTGGAATTCAAATGAATTTCAAATGAAATGACATTTTCAAATGAAATAAATAGAAATTTTAAATTGTGAATGACCTTTATATAATCTTTAGAAAACTATAGTCTATTGTAGAATTGCAAAGCATGTATTGACTTGTACCATCATAATTTATTTCCTGAATTCCTCTTCTCAGGGTGCATTTGAGAAGATCTTTTCTCTTTGGCCATTTTCCAAGTGTTTTGAACTGAAAGGCAATGTATATGAATGGTGGTTCAGATGGAGGTTAGACCGTTACGTATGTATTTACCTTATAATCTTTTGCCATTTGAAATTATACTTTTAAAAACTATTCGGGAAATTTTAAAATATTTTTATTTAGTTTAGGAATAAGGAAAAATCTTGATTTGATAAAAAGTACTTCAGCCCTCCCCCTATTTTTATAGTGGAGAAAGGGTGTGCATGTTTATGTATATCAGTAGGAAAATACTGTAAAAATATTATTTAAAAAGTCACCTTTATTTGAGTCATAATTTTCACTTATAGATAATCATATATATGCTTCAGCCATTTAACACAATATTTTTTGAGCCCTAATTTATGCTGTAAATGTTGGTGTTATGAGAGATATACATTAGAGAAGACATACCACCAGGCTTCCAAGCCTTATATTCTAATTTAAAACTTAAATTACTTATAATTAGGTGCTACTTATAAGTAGGTGCTAAACTCTGCAGTATAGCTTTGTAATAAAAGTGTGCAAAGGAAAGAGAGCAGTGTCATGGCTGATTCCATGAATTTAATCTTGAAGGGTCGTTAAGATTCAGTTACCCAAGAAAATATAAAACATCTATCACAGCATTTGGGAAATAATAAACACTGGCCCCACTTCACTCTTTCCCTTTATTTTCCATCTTTCACTCTTCCCTTTTTTTTCATCCAACAAATGTTTTCTTAGAGCCTATTCTGTGCCATTCCTGGTTTCCAGTACCTATGCACTTTCCAATTATTGTCAATAAATAAAATGTTTACTTTTGAAATTCTTTTTCTCCTTATTTTTCTAATCAAACATTGCACTTCTAAACCATATAGAAACAAAAACCTTTGCTAAAAGCTTGCCATAAAATAATTTTAAATTCTTAACTTTTCTCATTAGAGCGATTACCATGATAGTTCATGTCAAGTATTTATTTTAAAAACAAGCTTTTGTGCTTTCCGATTCACCATTTTTTTGTCTGTTTAGGGCTGCACCCACGGCATATGGAGGTTCCCATGCTAGGGGTCTAATTGGAGCTGTAGCCTCCAGCCTGTGCCACAGCCACAGCCACAGCAACACCTCATCTGAGCCGTGTCTGCGACCTACACCACAGCTTTTGGCAAGGCCAGATCCTTAATCCACTGAGCGAGGCCAGGGATTGAACCCGCAACCTCATGGTTCCTAGTCAGATTCGTTTCTGCTACACCATGACAGGAACTCCATGATCCACCATTTTTTTAAATTCTCATGTGCCTATACTATTTTTTTCACCTCTTTTTACATTTTTTTTTAAATTGTAAATTGAAGTGTAATTGATTTATAATGTTCTGCTAATTTCTGCTGCATAGCAAGGTAACCCAGTCATGCATACATTTAAATTCCTTTTCTTAAATCTTCCATCACTGTCTTTTTAAAAATAAGATCTTGGTAATGCTATTGTTGATTTTATTTGATTGGAAGTATCAATATAAAATGTGTTTTATCGTCATTGAGTACACTGAAATTCAGTCATGTGTCTTCAGAATAGTTTTTATCATTAGTTTTAAGTTGTCTTTATTTCTTCACTTGCTGCTGAAACTGTCTGGAGTGAACTAGCATATCCTGTGTCATTGCAAGAGGTGTTTGTCTGTTGTAGATAGTTTCTAACAATCATTGCCTTCATTTCTTGAAATTTAAGTTCTTCATAGAAACTTTGGACCTTTAGGCTTTTAACCTACATACCTTTATACATATTGTTCTCCTTTACCAAATACTTTTGCTATTTATTGAAAACTGGCTGTTTAAAACAGATTTTTTCTCCCCTTATTTTTTAGGTAGTCTTTCATGGGATGTTGTTTGCTTTCATTTATCTGGCTTTACAGAAGCGCCAAATACTTTCTGAAGGAAAGGGTGAACCTCTTTTTTCCAACAAAGTTTCAAATTTTCTCTTATTTATTTCAGTAGTTTCTTTCTTGGTAAGTTTCAAAATGTAATCTGCTAAATTTCCAAAATCCTAAATAGTATAGAAAATTAACTTTACAAGATGGGAGTATAATCATTTGTTTATTTATTTATTTTGTCTTTGTCCTTTTTAGGGCCACACCCTCGGCATATGGAGGTTCTCAGGCTAGGGGTCTAAATGGCACTGTAGCTACCGGCCTACACCACAGCCACAGCAATGCCAGATCCGAGCCACGTCTGCGACCTACACCACAGCTCACTGTAACACCAGATCCTTAACCCACTGAGTGAGCAGGGCTCAAACCCTCAACCTCATGGTTCCTAGTTGGATTTGTTTCCACTATGCCATGACAGGAACTCCCTCATCATTTATTTTTAATACATAAAAGCTTTACTTGTAAAATTGTTGTTCTAATTGAACATAAATTCTAAAAAGAATATAAACATATATATGTTAAGTATGAAGAGTAGCTGAGATCTCAGGTATTCCTGTTGTGGCTCAGTGGTAACGTACCAGAGTAGTTAGTATCCATGAGGACACAGGTTCAATCCCTGGCCTTGTTCAGTGGGGTAAGGATCCAGTGTTGCCTTGAGCTATAGTGTTGGCATAGGTCGAAGACGCAGCTCAGATCCTGCATTGCTGTGGCTGTGGCATAGGCCAGCAGCTGCAGCTCGATTAGACCCCCCCATATGCTGCAGGTGCAGCCCAAAAAAGCCAAAAAAAAAAAAAAGAATTACTGAGATCTCAGTGAAATAGGAATTTTTAAAGTCGTAATAAGTTTGGGGGGGAAATACAATGTAAGGTTTGATGGAAAGAGCCATCACTGCCTTAGGATCACTGTTTTCGGAAAAGCATAGCCTTGTGCCCGTCTCTCTCTACTTTCTTATATTTGAGCATACCAAATGAGTGATGAGCAAACCTCTTGGCAGTTTTTACTGAAGCTTTCTTAATAGCATAATGAAATATAATGTTATAAAGAAAACTATTTTGAAAATTCTGAGTGCTGCTTCTTTAAAGCATAACTATTTTTGTGAACTAATCGACATGTTTTTTGTTTTAGACCTATTCAATCTGGGCTAGCAGTTGTAAAAACAAAGCAGAATGCAATGAACTCCACCCATCTGTTTCTGTGGTACAGGTAATTATCTTTAGAGAAATTTTTCTTCTTAATTCTTGATAAAAACAGAGTCTTTAGAGACAGAGAGATTTGAGATAAAACTCTACTAAAAGTAGGTATATTACTTGAGCCCTACCTTCCTCTACTGTAGAAGAGATTTTATAATCTCTTTTAAACAGTTGTTACTAAATATTATTATTAAATGTATGGAAATGATCAGTGTACACTGCTTAATAGGCACTTAGAAAATGTTCATTCTTTTCTCCTATTTGCCTTTTCATCATTTATTTATTTATTTACTTGATCATAGTTATTAATGATCTTCTGGGTATTAAGTACCCATGCTACATGTGAGAGGTACATCTAGCCCCTCGCTCACAGAATTTATAGTCTAAAAGAGATATGGATCAATAGATATTCATTCATTCATTCAACAATTCTTAAAATTCATTTAGCAAATATTTGATATTTAATATGTGCAATATATTATTCTGGGGAATATAGTGGTGACCAAATGAGACATGATTCCTACTCTCCCAGAGCCTATATTATACCTCCTGTTAAAGAGAGTAATCTTATAATCACCACATAATCATAAACAGAAGTACATGGTGCTTCAAGGGAATATCATAAAGGGAATATGACCTAGTCGGATGGGAATGAGGGCAATCAAGGTTCAGAGATGATATCCCTGAAAAAATTAAGCTGAGAATGGAGGGATGAAGGCAGGCAGTGAGAACTTAGGCCATGTCGCAGAAAGGAGCATATTCACATTCAAGGAACTTAAAGAAGATCATTTCTGCTGGAGCTCAGAGAATCAGGGTCTAGAAAAGTGTGTGGTAGTGACTGGGAGGACAGAAACTAGGGGCAACTCTCATTAGATTTACACTTTGCAGAAATACCTCTGGTTGCAGTTAATCATAGAACATTGAGATTAGTGTGGTGATGCTCAAGTACAGGGCACTTTGGAAGCACATGGGATTTCTTCCTAACCCATCATGATATCAGAGCATGGTTCTTAGAGAAAAAGACTAAAAATATGAATAGTCCAGCAGAGAGGAGTAGGGAGGATTTCTGGAGGATCTTAAGTTTTAAGTTCTCTTCAATGTAAAAACTACTTTATTCCTCTTAGATCTAAATATGGTCAGTAGAACTAAGCATGTGACAGATTTGCCAAACAATTGTTAATGATGTTTTAAACGTGGTACTATATTCATCTAGTAGTTTCATGACTTCTACATATCATCATAGTGCTTACAGTAACACTTTGTATATCATATCTGATGTCATTTCTGTAATGACGTACAGAGGGGGCATGTTAGCACGCACTGTGTACCCACGCAGAACAATGTAAGGAGAGCTAAGGGAGAAGAGGTGACTGCACATAGAGTAATACTGAGATAAGCACTCCTGAATCTTATCACCTTTTCTCCTAGCCACTCTACTTCACATACTTATCTTTCCTTAGTTACTTTTTTCCCACACTTACTTGGCTGTCAGTGGAAGGAGACTTTTGAAGAGAGCAAAAAGGGGGTGGGGGATAGGTGGCACCCAACCAAAGCAAATACTTTATGGAAGAAGTAAAATCGTATCATGGGCTTTTATGAATTCTACTCCATAAGTGTATTTCTTTTCTACACAAGGGGCCTCAAGGTGAGTTTATATTTTTTTTCTAATATACATAAAATAAAACTGTTCAGCCATGCACTATGTAAAATCTGTACTTGTTTGCAGTATACAGACCACCTGCTGAGAAATCCAGTTTGGGTAGACAGTAGATCAAAAATAACTTGCTAATACTTTATCTATTGAAAAAAACCATTGTCTACAAGTTCAGGAACATAAAGTTATCACTTGAAAGCAAAATTCTTTTAATAAGCAGATTATTAATATTTGCTTCTGTGCTTTTCTTTAGATTTTAGCCTTCATCCTAATAAGGAATATCCCTGGATATGCTCGTTCAGTTTACAGTTCATTTTTTGCTTGGTTTGGAAGAATTTCATTAGAGGTTAGTACATTAATATTTTGGTATATATTATACAACCAAGTGTTATATGTGTGTGTTTGTGAATATGTATATAGGTGTATAAGTCTGACGTGCACTTTTTTTAAACAGAGCTATGTCATTAATGGAATTACAGAGAAGAAATTTAGAACTTTCAAAAGCAGTGTTATAGAATGTTTTTAAAGCCTTATTTAAATGACTAGACATGGATAACTTTCAAATATTCTTTATATTGTCTTAAGCTTTCAAGTACAACCAAGATGCTAAGATCAGGAGAGAAAAAAATGAAATAGGGAGTACCCGTCGTGGCGCAACAGAAACGAATCTGACTAGGAACCATGAGGTTGCAGGTTTGCTTGCTGGCCTCGCTCAGTGGGTTAAGGATCCGGCGTTGCTGTGAGCTGTGGTGTAGGTCACAAATGCAGTTCGGATCCAGCATTGCTGCAGCTGTGGCATAGGCCAGCAGCTATAGCTCCAATTCGACCCCTAC
Source organism: Phacochoerus africanus (assembly GCF_016906955.1). Lineage (NCBI taxonomy): Eukaryota > Metazoa > Chordata > Mammalia > Artiodactyla > Suidae > Phacochoerus > Phacochoerus africanus. Next base: position 73,658,459 of record NC_062554.1, read on the forward strand.
CCTGGGAACTTCGTATGCTCTGGGTGCGGCCCTAAAAAGACAAAAGACAAAAAAAAATCAAGTAGATACAAATGAAATTTGTAAATAGATATAAATGAAATCAAGCTGAGAGGATTTTGATGTGTTATTCATCCATAATCAAATATTATATTACTGGAATTTAGTTATTGATACTTATCATAATAAAATTCATTATTATGATTGGAAGTTTTGGGAAAATTTTAATACTCATGACATTTTGCATACAATATTTAATATGAAATTATCTACAAATCAGTTTAAAATAGGTTTTGAAGGAGTTCCCCTCGTGGCACAGTGGTTAACGAATCCGACTAGGAACCATGAAGTTGTGGGTTCGATTCCTGGCCTTGCTCAGAGGGTTAAGGACCCCGCATTGCCTTGAGCTGTGGTGTAGGCCACAGACGCGGCTCAGATCCCAGCGTTGCTGTGGCTCTGGCGTAGGCTGGCGGCTACAGCTCCGATTCGACCCCTAGCCTGGGAACCTCCATATGCCGCGGGAGCAGCCTTAGAAAAGGCAAAAAGACCCAAAAATAAATAAATAAATAAATAAATAAATAAATAAATAAAATAGGTTTTGAAATACATTCTGAATATTCTGAGTTTTATTATTTGAAATAGAACATTTTAAAACCAAATTCATATTGTAACTATAAACGATAACATTTTAGAATATCTATTAAGTTGTCTCTAAAATATCTCTGAGTCCTAGAATGAAGGTCCAATTTTTTTTTTTTTTTTGTCTCATTTAATAGATTCTGGAGTTCCATTGTGGTCTAGCGAGTTAAGAACCCGACTAGTATCCAGAGAATGTGGGTTCGACCCCCTGCCTCCTCAGTGGGTTAAAGGATCTGGCGTTGCCACAACCTGCAGCGTAAGTTGCGGATGCGGCTCAGATTGTTGCCATGGCTGTGGTGGTGTAGGCTGGTGGCTGCAGCTCCACTTCCACCCTAGCCTGGTTAGGCAGCTATGCTTACCGCTATACCACCAACACTCAAAAACTCTAGCTTGGGAACCTCTATATGCCATGGGTGTGGCCCTAAAAAGACAGAAAAAAAAAAATCTAAATTCTGTAGAATTTCTCATATATGTATGTGTCTTTTTAGGGTTTTAGGGCCGCACCTGGGGCATATGGAAGTTGCCAGGCTAGGAGTGGAACTGGAGCTGTAGCTGCTGGCCTACACCACAGCCACAACAACACCAGATCTAAGCCGCATCTGTGACCTGTGCTGCAGCTTGTGGCAATGCCGGCTCCTTTAACCCACTGATGAGGCCAAGGACTGAACCTTCATCCTCCTAGATTCTGATTGGGTTCTTAATCCACTGGGCTACAACGAGAACTCCATAGAATTTAGAATTCTTGATCATGAATGAGTTAGTCACTCAGTAGACAAAATAATGTTTATTTTGCAGGCCTCTTAATATTTGGAACATGGGAGGTTTTATTATCTCTAATCAAATGAATTTATAATTTGGTATTTCTATTAAATATATAAAAATTTCATATACTTCATAGCATTTCATATACTTCGTAGCATTTTCTTACCTTCAATACTTTGAAGTGATATGATAGAAGAACCACATTTGTAATCACAATCAAAAGTAGAAGTGTTGTCTTCTAATATATATACTTACATAGAAGTTGAGGAGAGGGGGCGGCTCTGCACCTGACGGGGAGGCTGGGGGGGCGTGGGGTGTCCAGCCCCAGGGCCTCTGCACCTCTGAGGAAGTCCAGGGGTCAGTGGCTCTCCCCCAGCAGGAGGCAGTACTGCCACCCCTGGCCTAGTAACCTCAGAGCAGGACAGGATGAAACCAGAGATGGGGCAGAGCAGCTGGGGTGGGACGCACAGCACTGTGGTCCCCTCCCTGGAGGCACCAGGCAGGGGCCAGGTTGAATCATGGCTGACGACCCTGCACCTTCCATATTCTAGGAATATGAGACCATTCTAGGGGCCAGGTTGAATCATGGCTGACGACCCTGCACCTTCCATATTCTAGGAATATGAGACCATTCTAGGGGCCCTGGGGACACTTGGGCTGGGCCAGGAGGTGGAAGGCCCCCTTGGTGGCCCTCGGTGTCTTACGCCCTGTCTCCGCCCTGTTTGTCATCATTGGGAAGATGAACACCGTGGGTGCTGTGGTTGCTGCTGAAGATTTTCTTTGCTTAAAGCCAGTCTTGGAAATGAAGGGTCAGGCTTTCCTCCACCTGCCCGGGTAGAGGGGACTGAAAAAAAAAAAAGTTGGAATACACTTTAGAAACATTCAAATGCAGTTCAAGACATTTGTCTGGCCATACAGAACAAATATGATGACATCTTAAAAATAAACACCATGCGGAGTTCCCATCCTGGCTCAGTGGTTAACGAATCTGACTAGTATCCATGAGGTTGCGGGTTCTGTCCCTGGCCTTGCTTACTGGGTTAAGGATCCGGCATTGCCGTGAGCTGTGGTGTAGGTTGCAGACGCAGCTTGGATCCCACGTTGCTGTGGCTGTGGCGTAGGCTAGTGGCTACAGCTCCGATTAGACCCCTAGCATGGGAACTTCCATATGCCAAGGGATCAGCCCTAGAAATGGCAAAAAGACAAAAATAACTAAATAAATATCATGCCACTTCCCTCTCATATATACATACATATATTCACAAATATGTGCATATGCAGTACACATGTGTGTATATATACACATAGTAATTCTTTATTTGGAGTCTGAATACAAGAGTCCATATATATTGTTAGGTGTCTTCTATATCATGCAAAGAAAATTTTCAGGTTAGAAGGTTCTTGTGCTTCATTTCTTGGGGTCTTTGAAGCAGTGCTTCAGCAAGTAGGAGTTCTGGAGAGTAGAGAGCAATAGACTTTTCAGAGCCAAGAATGAAGCATAATTAAATAGTTTGGAAAAGCCTTCTAACATAATTATGCTATCAAATGTTTAAATTAGGAAAATATGTAATATATTCATGAGCCATTTAAACATGTCTAACTTAAAATATTTTTCCTTCCAGCTATTTATTTGCCAATATCACATATGGCTGGCAGCAGACACAAGGGGTATCTTGGTACTCATACCTGGAAACCCTATGCTCAACATCATTGTCAGCACTTTCATATTTGTTTGTGTGGCACACGAAATTTCACAGATCACTAATGATCTTGCACAGATTATTATTCCTAAGGATAATTCATCTCTCTTGAAAAGGTTGGCATGTATAGCTGCATTTTTTTGTGGACTCCTCATCTTATCATCCATTCAAGATAAATCAAGACATTAGGTTCCTAAAATCCTAAAAAATTGAAACCAAGTTAATTTTGTGTCTACCTAGAGGAGAACAGCATCTATCTGGAGATATAAATGTATAAGTAAGTAAAGACTTGTGTGGCAAGAGGACAGGTCAGTGATATCTGTTGAACATGTGTGGTTGTATATATTGAAAATGTACATAACCAATATGAAATACTGAAAAAAACTGATGAGGCAGAGTGCATTGTATAGGCTTGCATGTGAAAGTCTTTTCTACTGGATCTATATTTCCATTTATAAATGATTTTAAGTTAACATGAAGGCAGGGAAATAATTACCTTTCCAGTAAAAAATATAATTAGCTTAGTGACACCATTGAGTATTTTAATATTTACTAAATTTGTGGTAGTATGATTGTCTACACCTGTATCATTGTGGAACTTCCTACTTCCTTGAAAACTTTCTCACTCAAGAATTGACTGCAGTATTGTTTTCTTATGTGTGCAATGATGTGGAATGCCAGACAGGTATGTCTTAATGTGCTCATATTCTGGTGTTATATGTTTCTTGACATGATTTTTCTTCCTAACTGTGGGTTTCAGGTATACAAGCCTAAATATTTATATACTTTGTCAGAGTTGTTCTAGGCTTTATGACAGGGTTTTGTCATTGTTGATGCTGTTGTTGCTTCTTTTTATAAAAAGGCCAAATTTTCTTTCCAATCCAAACATTTAACCTGTTTTCCTTTCCTTAAGCTATACCATTGTAATACCAGTTACCCTGTGGATCCATTGAGTATGCTTTCCCCTTTCTAATTAATTTTTGTATATTATTTCCAATGTTTGGAAGCTCTTTATAACCATTTTGGTATTCCAGTTACTCCCTATTTTAAAAAATATATATATTTATCAATCTAAACTTGTGCTGTGTAGTAAAGATTCAAGTTATGTTTGAGATATATAAACGTGTAGAATTTTAAGTAAACCAATGACCTTGGGCAATATGTATTTTTGGTTTGGTTTTGTTATAAGCTGTTAGAGGTATAAATTTATTTATCTGTTGTACAGATTTGAGTATGAGTTTTAATGTTTGAAAGATTGCACTTGTTTGCTCTTACTATGTGTGGGATAAGATAATTTTTGTTCATTGTATATGAAAATATGGAATAATTTAAACAGTAAATAAACATTCTGTGGATGCTTATTTTTGTATTGTAAAGTATCAAACTCTGTGGGGTTTTTTTTTAAGCTGGATCCAATAATGATTGGTTCAAATGTCCAATTTATTTTTTCAGCCTCTTAGTAAATCACTAAGAGGCAAGTCATTGTGATAATTATTCCTTATTTAACTGTCAGTGCTTTAGAGAATAATCTGCCTTTTCTACCCAGGAGTTAAAATACTATGTTTTATTAGTAATGTTACTTGAAGATTTTAAAATTTTTAATTATTTTTCTTTAGCACTGGATTTATGTGCTAGTGATATCGTCCCATTAATTGAAGAATATTTCTCAGACAGAAATGTGTGTTCTTTCTTTTTCCTCTCTTCTGCCCTTACTTAATCTTTTGACATTTCCCAGATAGACAATTGTAATGATTCATTGCTCTGCCTCCTAGACTGCGAGCTTATAAGTAGAGAATAGTATAGTTATAAATCAAAAACTTCCAAGTACTGTGATCACATTATTCTTGCTGGTGTGGCTTGCCAATGAGTAGAGTGCATTTTAATTTAGCTTATAAGTTTTATCACCTGAGAAAGATTCTTCCCAATGAAACAGTTGAAAAAGAAGGATAACCAACATTTGTTTTTTTTTTTAAAGAAGCACTTATATTCACTTGGATATCACTATTAAAAAAACCTAAGTTTTCTTTTGCATTTGAACTTAAGCCTAAAACTTAAGTGGTAACCCCTGTTTCTTCATTACATGCTTTCATTTACTATGTCTGACTTTTATATATGTATAATTAAAAGATGCATTTGTAGTTAAAATGCATTTGTAATTTAGAAAATCAGATATTAAATAGAATGTATTTTAAATGAGTCTTTATGGATAAGAGGTTATTATGCTAAAAGCTGCCACAATGATAGCATCTTATGTATGGTATATTTTATTTTTTTCTGCATTGACTTATTAAATAATAACTGCATTACTCAATTATACCATTCTTCAGATAAAATGGACACAGGTTCTCTAAAACTCATATTTTTCAATGAGATTTATATTATAGAAAATTTATCATCTGGCCCCAAAAAGTACTTGCTTTACTCACATCTAGCTCCATCCTTCCCTAGCTCTCTTGTCAAACCCTCCCATTTTAACGGGTAACTAACATAGCATTAAAAATTCACGATCTCACCTAAAACCATTTATTGTACCTGTGAACTGCATCCTGTTATTTGCTTTAGGTGCTGGTATAAAATAACATTTATATCCCGCCATTCATACATTGACCAGTTAAAATTTTATTTTTTTTAGTTTTTAATTTTATGGCCACACCCATGGCATATAGAAGTTCCCAGGCCAGGGATTGAGTCTGAGCCATAGCTGTGGCACTGCCAGATCCTTTAACCCTCTGCACTGGGCTGGCCAGGGATTGAACACTTGCCTCCACTAAACATTCATCTCTGCAGAGACTCAAGCCACTGCAGTCAGATCCTTAACCCACTGTGCCGTGGCAGGAACTCTGACCAGTTAAACTTTTAAAGGTAGGTGAATGTTTATACACATGCTTTATTATTTAAAATGTTGGTTAGCGTAGGAAAACTTTAAGCTTGGTAAAATTCACTTTTTTTCATTTTTTAAACTTTTATTGCAGTTGATTTACAAGGTTGTGGTAATTTCTGCTTTACAACAAAGTGAAAGTAAGTCTGTTTCCCTTCTGCAAATAAGTTCATTTGTATCTTTTTTTTTAGATTCCACATATAAAGTGATATCATATGATGTTTGTCTTTCACTGTCTAACTTCACTTGATAATTTCTAGGTCTAGCCATGTTGCTGCAAGTGGCATTAATTCATGGTTTTTATGGCTAATATTCCAGTGGTTATGTGTACCACATCTTCTTTATCCATTCCTCTGTTAATGGATATTTAGGTGGCTTCCATATCTTGACTGTTGTAAATAGTGCTGCAGTGAGCATTGGGGTGTGTGTATGTTTTTGAATTATGGTTTTCTCCAGATGGATGCCCAGGAGTGGGATTTCTGCCTCATATGTTTGTTCTATTTTCAGTTTTTTTAAGGAACCGCCATACTGTTTTCCATCGTGGTTGCACCAGCTTACATTCGCACCAACAGTATAAGAGGGTTCCCTTTTCTCCACTCGCTCTTCAGCATTTACTGCTTGCAGACTTTTTTTTTTCTTTTTTTTTGTCTTTTTGCGTTTTCTAGGGCTGATCTCGCGGCATATGGGGATTCCCAGGCGAGGGGTCTAATCAGAGCCGTAGCCACCAGCCTACACCAGAGCCACGGCAATGCGGGATTCGAGCTGCGTCTGCAACCTACACCGCAGCTCACAGCAACACCAGATCCTCCACCCACTGGGCAAGGCCAGGGATCGAACCCACAACCTCATGGTTCCTAGTCGGATTTGTTAACCACTGCGCCATGACGGGAACTCTGCTTGTAGACTTTTTGATGATGGCTATTCTGTCTGACTGGTGTGAAGTGAAATCTCATTGTAGTTTTGATTTGCATTTCTCTGATAATTAGTGATATTAAGCATCTTTTTGACCATCTGTTTGTTTTTTGGAGAAATGTTTAGAACTTCTGACCATTTTTTAATTGGATTGGCTTTTTTTTGGTATAGTTAGGAGATTAATCCCTTGTTGGTTGCTTCATTTGAAAATATCCCATTCTGTAGGTTGTCTTTTTTTTTTTTTTTTGGTCTATGGTTTCCTTCGCTATGCAAAAATTTTAAGTTTAATTAGGTCCCATTTGTTTATTTTTGTTTTACTTACTCTAGGAGGTGGATCTGAGAAGATATTGCTGCAGTTTATGTCAGAGAGTATTCAGCCTGTTTTCCTCTAATAAGAGTTTTATAGTATCCATTTTGAGTTTATTTTTGTGTGTGGTGCTAGAGAGTATTATAATTTCATTCTAGTTTTCCCAGCACCACTTATTGAAGAGACTGACTTTTCTCCAGGGTATATTCTTACCTCTTTTGTCATGGATTAGTTGACCATAGGTGTGTGGATTTATTTCTGAGATTTCTATCCTGTTCCATTGATCTATATGTCTGTTTCTATGCCAGTTCCATGCTGTTTTGATGACTGTAGCTTTGTAGTATAGTCTGAAGTCAAGGAGCCTGATTCTCGCAGCTTTATTTTTCTCTCTCGGGATTGCTGTGGCTGTTCAGGATCTTTTGTGTTTCCATACAAATTAAAAATTTTTTTTGTTCTAATTCTATGAAAAATGCCATTGGTGATTTGATAGGGATTGCATTGAATCTGTAGGTTGCATTGGGTAGTATACATATTTTGACAATAATTGATTCTTCCAGTCCAAGAGCATGGTATATATTTCCACCTATTTGTGTCATCTTTTTTTTTTTTTTTGGCTTTTTGCTTCTATGACATATGGAAGTTCCCAGGCTAGGGTTCAGATCAGAGCTACAGGTGGGTCCTACTCTACAACCATGGCAACACCTGATCCAAACCACATCTGTGATCTATATGCCACAACTTTCGGTAATGCCAGATCCTTAACCCACTGACCCAGTCCAGGGATGGCTGACTTCACTTAGCATGATAATTTCTAGGTCCATCCATGTTGCTAAAAATGCTGGTATTTCATTCTTTTTAATGGCTGAGTAATATTCCATTGTGTATATGTACCACATCTTCTTGATCCACTCCTCTGTTGATGGACATTTAGGTTGTTTCCATGTCTTGGCTTTGCATAGAGGGCTGCAATGAACATTGGAGTGCATGTGTCTTTGCAAGTCGTGGTTTTCTCTGGATAGATGCCCAGGAGTGGGATTGCTAGATCAAATGGTAGTTCTCTTTTTAGTTTTCTGAAGAATCTCCATGCTGTTTTCCACAGTGTTGCACCAATTTACAATCCCACCAACAGTGTATTAGGGTTCCCTTTTCTCCACACCCTCCCCAGCACTTATTGTTTGTAGACTTTTTGATGTTGGCCATTCTGGCTGGTGTAAGGTGGTACCTCATAGTGGTTTTGGTTTGCATTTCTCTAGTAATGAGTGATGTTGAACATCTTTTCATGTGTTTTTTGGCCACCTGTATGTCTTCTTTGGAGAACTGTCTGTTTAGATCTTCTGCCCATTTTTTGATGGGTTTGTTTGTTTGGTATGGAGCTGCAGAAGGTGTTTATAAATTAAACCCATGCACCTACAGCCAACTAATCTATGCAAAGGAGGCAAGAATATACAATGGAGAAAGGACAGCTTTTTCAGTAAGTGGTGCTGGGAAAACTGGACAGCCACATGGAAAAGACCTAACACCATACACAAGAATAAACTCAAAGTGGGTTAAAGATCTAGATATAAAACCAGACACTATAGAACTCTTAGAGGAAAACATAGGCCAAACACTCTCTGACATAAACAACAGCAATGCTTCTCAGATCCACCTCTTAGAGTATTGACAATAAAAACAAAAATAAACAAATGGGACCTAATCAAACTTAAAAGTTTCTGCACAGCAAAGGAAACCCTAAGCAAAACAAAAAGACAACCCACAGAATGGGAGAAAATCTTTGCAAGTGAATCAACTGACAAGGGATTACTCTCCAAAATTTATAAACATTTTCTGCAGATCTCTTTTTTTCTAAGGGCTTATCAATTTTGTTCATCTTTTCAAAGAAGCAGCTTTTAGTTTCATTAATCTTTGCTGTTGGTTTCTTCCTAACAACAGATATATTTCATTTCTATCTGCTCTGATCTTTATGCTTTCTTTCCTTCTACTCACTTTGGGTTTTGTTTGTTCTTGTTGCTTTAGGTGTAAGGTTAGGTTGTTTATTTGAGATTTTTGTTTCCTCAGGTATTTGTATTGCTATTAATAACTTCCCTTGAGAACTGCTTTTGCTGCATCCCATAGGTTTTGGATCATTGCATCTTCATTTGTCATAGGTATTTTTTATTTCCTCTTTGATTTTTTTCAATGATCATTGGTTGTTTAATAGCATATTGTTTAGTCTCCACTTGTGTTTTTTGCTGTTGTCTCCTTGTTGTTGATTTCTTATAGCATTGTGGTTGGAAAAGATGTTTGATATGATTTCAATTTTCTTCAATTTAGCAAGGCTTGATTTGTGTCCCAGAATGTGATCTGTCCTAGAGAATGTGTGCTTTAGAAGAATGTGTATTCCACTGCCTTGGGATGGAATATTCTGTTAATAAGTATTAAATGATGCATAGACTAGAGGGATTTAAGGCCTTTGTTTTCTTGTTGATTTTCTGTCTGGATGATCTGTTAATGAAGGTCCCTACTATTGTGTTATTGCCAATTTTCTCCTTTTAAGGTTGTTAGCAGTTGCCTTGTGTATTTAGGAGCTCCTATGTTGGGTGCATATATATTTACAATATTATATCTTCTTCTTGATCATTATGTAATGTTCTCTCTCTCTTATAACATTCTTTAAAATCTATTTTGTGTGATATGAGTATTGCTACTCCAGCTTTGTTTTGATTTGTTTTTATGGAATATCTTCTTTCATTCTCTCACTTTGTATGTATCCCTAGAACTGAAGTGAGTCTCTTTTGTAGATAGATGGGTCTTGTTTTTGTACCCATTCAGCCAGTCTATGTCTTTTGTTTGGAGACATTCAGTTCATGTACATGAAAGGTAGTTAATATATATGTTCTTATTGCCAGTTTTATTAATTGTGTTGGATTTGGGAGGGAGAGGGTTTGTTTTTGTTTTTGTGTCTTTTTTCTTCCCTTCTCTTGTGATTTGATAACTGTGTTTAGTGTTGTGTTTGGATTGCTTTTTCAAATTTGTGTATGTATCTATTGTAGATTTTTTAGTTTGTGAAGTCTATGTATATACGAGATTAAGTTGCTGGTTTCCTAATTGCAAATGCATCTCCAGTATCCTGCTTTTGTACCCTCCTCTTCTCACAATTACAGGTTTCTATATCATATTTGTGTGTGGATGATTTCCTGCCTTTACTATTCGTTCACCTTTACCAGTGTGCTTTTTCATTTGTAATGTTCTTGTTTCTAGTTGTGGCCTTCTCTTTTCCACCTAGAGAAGTTCCTTTAGTATTGGTTGTAAAGCTAGTTTAGTGGTACTGAATTCTCTTAGCTTTTGCTTGTTTGTAAAGCTTTTCATTTCTCCTTCTAACATGAATGAGGGCCTTGCTGGGTAGAGTATTCCTGGTTGAAGGTTTTTTTCCTTTCATTAATCCTGCCACTCCCTTTTGGCCTGCAGAGTTTCTGCTGAAAAATCAGCTGATAACCTTATTGTCATTCCCTTATATGCTCCTCTTCCATAGCTGCTGTCAGTATTTTCTCTTTGTTCTTAATTTTGGTCAATATGATTACTATGTGTCTTGGGCTGTTCCTCCTTGGATTTATTCTATATGGTATCTGTTTTGCTTCCTGGATTTGAGTGTGTGATTCCTTTCTCATGTTAGTGAAGTTTTCTGCTATTATCTCTTCCAATATTTTCTCTGGCCCTTTCTTTCTCTCCTCTTTCTGGCAGCCCTATAATGCAAATGTTGGTGTGTTTAAAGTTGTTCTAGAGTTCTCTTAGACTGTCCTCATTTCTTTTCATTCTTTATACTGTTCCATGTCAGTGATTTCCACCAGTCTGTCTTCTGCCTCACGTATTCATTATTCTGCCTCCTACATTGATATTGTTTTCATCTAGTTAATTTTTATTTCAGTTATTGTATTTTGCATCTCTGCTTCTTTAATCTTTAAATCTCCATTTTCTTTGTTCAACATTTCTTGTAATCTATCAATCTTTGCCTCCAGTTTTTTTCTGAGATTTTGGATCATCTCTATTATCAAAGTCTTATTCATGGAGATTGTTAATCTCCAGTTCACAAAGCTGTTTTTCTGGGGTTTTCTCTTATTCATTCATCTGGCTACTATTTCTCTGCCTTTTCATTTTGCATGGCCTCCTTTGTACAGGCTTGAGGGTTGTAGCCTTTCTTCTGGTGTCTGCCCCCTTATAGAAGAAGTTGATACAGGGGCTTGTGGTAGGCTTGCCCATGGGACGAACTGATGGCTACTCACTGGACAAGCTGAGCCTTGTTCCTCTGATGAGTAGGGCTTTGACTTTAGGTGTGATAAGAGGTGGCTCTGTGCCTAGAAGGACTTTAGGCAGCCTTTTGCTCATGCATGGGGCTGTGTTCCCACGTTTGTTGTTTGGCCTGGAGCTTCTCAGCCCTAATGGGTGGGGCCAAATTTTTCCAAAATGGCAGCCTCCAAGGGAGCTCATGCCAGTGATTATTCCTGGGACCTCTGCCTCCAATGTCTGGTCCCCACAGTGAGCTGCAGGTTTTTATGGATTTTTATGGTCCTTGGAACCCAGTGCACATGAAGCTATGTGTGCCCTCCAAGATTGGAGTGACTGTTTCCCCCATTCCTGTGGCACTCATGCACACAAGCCCCACTGACCTTTAGCACCAAATGCTCCAGAGGCTTCTTTCTCCTCCCAATGCCAAACCCTGAGGCTGGGAAGCCTGACATGGGGTTCAGAAATCTCATTCACATGCAAAAGCCTCTGTGATAGAGTATTTTCCAGGGTGTGGGTTGCCTACCTGGAAGGTATGGGATTGCTTATACCATGCAAGTGCCCCTCCCACCATCTTGGTGTGGCTTCTTCTTTGGCTTTTGGTGTAGGATTTTTTTTTTTTTTTTTGGTAGTTTCCAGGCTATTTTCTTTCTTTCTTTCTTTCTTTCTTTCTTTTTTTCTTTTTTTCTTTTTTTTTTTTTTTTGTCTTTTTGCCATTTCTTGGGCCACCCCCACAGCATGTGGAGATTCCCAGGCTAGGGGTCAAATCAGAACTGTAGACGCTGGCCTACTCCAAAGCCATAGCAAAGCAGGATCCAAGCCGCGTCTGCAACCTATACCACAGCTCATGGCAATGCCGGATCCTTAACCCACTGAGCAAGGCCAGGGATCGAACCTGCAACCTCATGGTTCCTAGTCAGCTTTGTTAACCACTGAGCCACAACAGGAACTCCCCTCCATGCTATTTTCTTGATGGTTGTTCAGCAGTTGTAATCTTGGTGTTTTCATGAGAGAAGGTGAGCTTAAGTAATTGTACTCTACCATCTTATCCCAATCTCTGGTTTCTATTGGTGAGATTAATGATAAGCATATCTGTGTTTGACAATATATTTTACAATCTAGTAAAAGATAATATATAAGCCATTAAGGGCAAATAAATACCAAAAGATCTAGAGCAAAACCTTCATAAAATAAACTCAATAAGACAATTTTTCAAAGAATATGCAGTTTCAGGAGTTCTCATCATGGCGCAGTGGAAATCAATCTGACTAGGAACCATGAGGATGCAGGTTTGATCCCTGGCCTTGCTCAGTGGGTTAAGGATATGGCCTTGCCGTGAGCTGTGGTGTAGGTTGGCAGCTGTAGCTCCGATTTGATCCCTAGCCTGGGAACCTCCATATGCCGTGGTTTCAGCCCTAAAAAGACAAAAAAACAAACAAAGAATATGCAATTTCAGGAGAATGCCTCTCCTCCTTTAGATTAATAAAAGGAGGAAGGACAATGGAGCAAACTTTAGGACAGCCAAGTTGGAATTTCTGTTGAACTGTATTAAATTGCTAATACACTGTCACTTTTGACCTGCAATAATGGCATTTTCAGAGGGCTCAACCCAACAGCATCCCTGAAGAAAAAATACTAGATAGTTACCTGTAGAATTAATCTTAAGTATCTCAAAAATTCTAAATATTAAGATATTCATATTTGAAATGCACCCTTTAATCCATTTTTGTCTTTTAATGAAATCCCTTTTAGTGTCTTGTGTGATATGAATTAGAATTATAAAACTTCTTTTAAAAGATGGCATCTTTTTTATACCACTTTATTGATCCATTTTCCAAAAGAGTTGAATATGAGTTATAAAATATCTACTAGGTTAAGAAATAAGATTCTAATTATTTATAAAATACTTTTAAAAATAGTATTCCAGGAGTTCACATTGTGCCTCAGCAATAACAAACCTAACTAGTATCCATAAGGATGCAGTTTCCATCTCTAGCCTCACTCAGTGAGTTAAGCATCCAGCATTGCCACAAGCTACTGCATAGGTCACAGAAATGGCTTGGATCTGGCATTGCTGTGACTGTGGCATAGGCCAGCAGCTGCAGCTCCAATTGGATCCCTAGCCTGGGAACTTCCATATGCCATGGGTGCATAAAACGACAAAGTGGAAAAAAAATACCGTTGCAAAGCATAAACCGCAATAGGTCAATATTTTTAAAGGATTTGTTGTTGCCTAGAAATGTTTATCATGTGTAGGGCAAAATCTTCATCCTTAAAAGTATCAAAAATCATTAAAATAAATCACAAAACTATTAACAAGACTTTATTTTTTAATTCTAGAGCTATCACAGATGGATTAACTTTTAGTCTCCACTACCAGATTAAACCAGAGTTCAGCTGATAGTAAAAGCTTTCCATTTTTATCACTCAATTCTTTTTTTTTTTTTTTTTGCTTGTTTACTTAAGGCCGTGCCCATGGCACATGGAAGTTCACTGGCTAGGGGGCAAATCAGAGCTACAGCTGCCAGCCTGTACCACAGCAATGCCAAATCCAAGCCACATCTGCCACCTACCCCACAGCTCACAGCAATGCCAGACCCTTAACCCACTGAGCAAGGCCAGGGATCAAACACACATGCTCACGGATCCTAGTGAGGCTCACTAACCACTGAACCACGAAGTAAACACCCACCCAATTCTTTTTAATATGAATTCCAGCCAGACCAATATTTGGTTCCCCAAATATACTATTCTTTTCCTTTATTTCCTCCTTTTTTGTCTATCTAAATTCTGCTTTTTTTATAGTAGATCTTAAATTCTACCTTCTCTGTGAAACACAGTATCTTCTTTTAAAGTAACATTAATTACCTGGTTCCACTATTTTGGCATTTCTTCCATTCCTTTAGTAGGACTGCACCTGTAGGGAAGGATGTACACAAAGTAGACATAGAGAGGCTTAACCATCAGCTAAGAGGTTCTGAATTTATTTCTCCCATTTTAAAAACAAAATTCCTCTTTTTCTCTAGCATTCCCAAAGCTACTGCTTTAGTTATCTTCTCCAAACCTGAATTGCTCTTGTCAGATCAGTGAGCGCCTTCATATTGCTAAACCTAATGATCAATCCTTAGTTTTCACCCTACTTGACATAGGAGCAGTATTTGACACAGTTGATTTACTGCCTCCCTTTTCAACCACTTCCTCCACTATGCTTCCAGGATGTTACCCTCTCCTGTCTTATCCCTACACCTCAGTAGCCATTCTTTCAGTCCTGGGTCCTGGGTTCTCTTCGGACCTTCTGTTTCTAAATTGCAATTCCCCAACACTCAGTTCAGACCTTTAAGTGTACACTCACTTATTAAGTGATACCACCTTGTCATATGGCTTTAAACATATTTTGGTGTCTACCAAGTTTGTCTAACATCTCCATTTGGATATCTAAAAAACATCTCGAACTTGAGTCAAATCAAATTTAGCTTTCCTACTAGTGGCCAACACCCATAGTCTTTCTCTTCTCAGTAAATCTCCACTATATCCTTCAGGTGCTCAAATTAAAATTTTTGACCTCTTTTTTTTTTTTTTCCTGAAAAACCCTAATAGTCATTTTATTCTGATACTACTTGTACAGAATATATAACAACATTGCCCAGGTACCTCAGTGCCATATTTGATATGGTTTTAACAGATGCCATGTGCCCCTTTGGGGGAGAGTGGTGACTGAATCTGTGTTCCTGCTGTGTGTTATTTGCACATCATTCCACAGGGATTGGACTTTAAGGGACCAAAGAATATCCAAACTCGGTCTCATATATTCTGAGTTTGTTAACAATGTGCTGACTACATTTTTCTTATATTTTAGTAAATTTTTGCAGCTTCATCTTCAAAGTATATCCATAATTCAATAATTCAACCTCTTGTCACCACCTCCAGTGTGATCACCCTGTCCCAGAAGTCCACCAGCTCTTTCCTAGATTATGGTACTAGTCAGCCTCATTCTTCTCTGTGGTTCTGACATTTTTACACTTTTTTACTTACTTTTTAAAAAAAGTTTCCATTTTCCCCCATTAGAATGTAATTTTTCTGAGGACAGAGAATTTTCTGTTTTATTTGTGGTATCCATAGCTCCTAGAATAATACCTCCCAATTATTTGCTGCATGAACTCATTAATAAATGCCACAGAAACAATGTTAAGTATTAATCCCATTCGAGGTACGTGGGCAGCCCTGCAAATGATGAAAATCATTTTGCCTACTGCTTTCTCAGTATTTACGAGACGAAACTAAAGACATACTTTCTTGGCTTTTAAAATATTATTTGAAATATTTAACACAGTAGTGCAACCAGATAAATTGTGACTCTGCAGCAGTGTAAAGGTCTTTCTGTCAACTACTTGTAGACTTGAGCACTAACCATACCAGGTAGACCATAAGCCTTTTTACTTGCTCTGATTCCTACCTTGTCTTATTTTCTTCCTTCAAAATGCTGGGAGCAAATGTCAACTGTAATTTGTCATTGTACTTATACTATTTCTTATAGAAGTATTTCTTTGGAATCCTGTCTATCAAAAGAGGAAAAAAATAAATCAAGAAAGTCATGCGTTTTAAAAAGAGACATTGTGGGAGTTCCTGTCGTGGCTCAATGGTTAACAAATCTGACTAGGAACCATGAGGTTATGGGTTCAATCCCTGGCCATGCTCAGTGGATTAAGGATCCAGCGTTGCCACGAGCTGTGGTGTAGGTTGCAGACATGGCTTGGATCCCGAGTTGCTGTGGCTCTGGTGTAGGCTGGCAGCTACAGCTTCGATTATACCCTTAGCCTGGGAACCTCCATATGCCATGGGTGCGGCCCTAGATAAAAGGCAAAAAGACACACACACAAAAAAAAAATTCAAAAAAAGAGACATTGTGCTTTTTGGGGAATTCAAAAATACCCTTCTGTATTCAGATAAAATGTGACTGTCATAAAATACTACTTTAAAAAATTTATGACATAGGAACTCTGTTTCACACAGTTGCTAGTACATAGAAATGTATACGTAAGTGCCAGTATAAGTAAAAATCAGACCAATGAGTTAAATGAAAGCCTGAAATTTCAACAGGACTTGAATGTTAAAGGAGATAATGCTGTGAAATTCAGATTATATATTAAAGTGAAAAAATGCATCAGAGCATTTAACAGATGGCAGTTTTTAAAAGCATATTCATTGAATGTAGCAGAAATTACATGCCAGTAAGCAGAAATACATGCCAAAAAGAACTAAGCTTTTGAAAATAGAAGGCGAACTAGGAAAGTGATTTTCTCCCTCAGTATATCAAGATATGGCTGAGAACTCAGAGGAAGTTTATGAGAAGTGTAATGTGTGACATTTTCTATTGCACTTAAGAGCCCAGATATCAGCAAACCACCTAGTTGTGTTTACTTTCATTGACAATTCTAATGTAACCAAATGACTCAGAAGCATACCTATGTCATGTTCATTATAAGAAAGTGATTTACTGGTTGATTTGGATTGAAACAATATTAAAGTTTGATAAAGGCTAATGTTATATGATAACAAAGTTCTATTATGATGATCCATGGACTTACAAAATAAGACTGTTATTAGTGATGTTTTGCAAGGACATGGAACTTAAGTCCGCTCATGTCATTCCCTGGGAATGACTTTGTATTCTTTTTAAAAAATATAATATTTTCTGGATATAGTCATTGATAAGAAACTGGAAGTATTTTGTCGCTTATCATATAGATAGGTCAGTGTTTTTGTTTGATAAGCTGGATGTACCATATGGGAGCCTGCTATGTAATAAGAGGCTAGATTGCATTGATTCAGCAATCTTTAGAACGGTTTTAAGAGATTACATTTTTTACATCATTCAAGAGAAAATGACCCCATTTGCTTAATTTCAGAGACTGAAATAAAGATGACCAATTTTGAATGGCAGTTCAAACTGTCTTAACCATTCTGAATATTTCTCTGCAAAGATATACAAAAATAATTGAATATGTGACTCGATTTGTTCATTTTCAGGATAATTGTAATTGGGGAAATTTATTTGGCAATGTTTATTCTGATTTATTATGCTCAAAATGTTTTCCAGAGAGGAAACTGCTGGCAAATACATTCCCAGAATTATAGGATTGAAGATGAAATTCTTGAAAACTCTCTGGTTTTGAATGTAATAGCACTATTTGTTTTACCTTTTCATATTAATAGTGGTAGTGAAAATATGGATATAGGAGGAAAAAGTGGAATTACATAGGTGCCATTCAATATGGTACCAGAATCTAAATATGACAAAATTGGAATACCTGAATTCTATGTAGCATTAGTAATATTCTTTGAAGTATAAACACTTTCTCCAAAGAAGATATACATATGGCCAAAAAGCACATGAAAATATGCTCAACATTGCCAGTTAGAGAAAAGTAAATCAAAACTACAGTGAGGTATTATCACCTCACACCAGTCAGAATAGCCATCATCACTAAGTTTACAAACAATAAATGCTGAAGAGGGTGGGAGAAAGGGAACCCTCCTACACTGTTGGAGGGAATGTAAATTGGTACAACCACCACGGAAAACAGTCTGGAACTTCCTCAAAAAATTACAAATAGCTATGATCCATCAATACCATATGATCCTGCAGTCCCGTTCCTGGGCATTTATCTGGATGAAACCATAATTCAAAAAGATAAATGCACCCCAGTATTTACAGCAGCACTATTTACCATAACCAAGATATGGAAGCAACTTAAATATCCATCAACAGAGGAATGGATAACGATGTACATAGATACAATGGAATATTACTCGGCCATAAAAAAGCATGGAATAATGCCACTTGTGCAATATAGATGGACCTAGAAATTACCATACTAAATGAAGTAAGAGAAAGATATCATGTAGTATCACTTATATGTGGACTCTAATAGAAATGATACAAAAGAACTTATTTACAAAACAAAAAGAGACCCACAACTTAGAAAACAAACGTGGTTACCAAAGGGGACAGGTGGAGGGAGGGATGGATTCGGAGTATGGGATTGATATATACTCACTATTGCATATGAAGTGAATGGTCAGCAGGGACCTGCTATATACCACAGGGAGCTCATTATTCTGTGATATGGAAAAGAATCTGAAAAAGAATGGGTATAAGTCAACAATACTTCATTAAAATTTAAAAAATAAAAAATTTAAAAATTATTCTACAGGTATTTTATCCACTGAAGAATTTTGAGGACTATTAAACAGAATAAAATAAAATACTTTGTCTTTAAAGGGTTCAAAGGTAAACTTTTACTGAACATCACAGTAAAAATCTAACGTTTTACATCTTAGTGAAAAAACGGAACCAATATTTTTTTCTAAATTCAAGGTAAACCAAGAAAGAAAAACACAACTTTGTTTTTTCATTTTAAAATTGAAAATATCTCCAGTATTGTAGATGTTTATTATATTAAAGGCTAATGCCTTTAATTCACAGGCCAGGGATTGAACTCATGCCACAGTTGCAGCCTGAACCAAAACTGTGGCAAAGCCGGATCCTTGTCTTTCCTTTTGTGACTTATTTTTTGTCTTTCCTTTTGTGACTTATTCATTAAAAATAAAAGTTTGATTCTGTATCTGGTAGTTGTTTTTGTTTTTACTTCTTAGCCCTAAGAATTCTACTTTCTATCAGGTCAAAGTGCTTGATTTTTTAGTACAGCTTTTTCATAACTAGGTCAGTTTGTTTTGTCTGGTAAGTCATTAGGTCAAGGTCCTGCTAATAAAAGGACTAGAATCTCCTCTGTGAGGCTGTCTTTTCTCCAAAGTCCTTCCTTCCTACGGTAATTCATTGTCCCTTCCCCAGTAGTTCCTTCCCCTCACCTCTCTTCAGGTTACTTGCTTTCTGGGATTCCAATGCCACTGCCAAAAAAGTGGCATTTCTTAGAATATTTGTTCTGGTGTTTAGGTGCTTCTATTGTGGGGTGCATATATGTTAATGACCATAATAGCCTCTTTTTATATTAATCCTTTTATTATATAGTATCCTTTATCAGCTTTCTGGCCTTTAAAGTCTATTTTGTCTAATATGAACATTGATACCCCCTTTTTTCATTTTTGTTTGCATGAAATATCTTTTTCCACAACTGAAGTATCTTTTCCCATGCCTTCAATTTCAATCCCTAAAGAGGGTCTCTTGCAGGCAGCACATTTTAGGTCCTTGTTTTATTTATCCAATCTGCCACTCTTGATTGGCACATTTAGTCCGTTGACGTTTATGGTAATTGACAGATTTGTATTTATTGCTACTTTAAAACATTTTCCAGTTGATTTTTGTATGTATTCTTTGTTTCCTTTTGTCTTTCCTTTTGTGACTTGATTGTTTTCTTTTGTATTGTGCTTGTGTTCTTTTCTTTTTGGTTTTTGTGTTCTCTTGTTTTTTTTTTTTTTTTTCTATTGTAAGTTTTCATTTGAGGTTACCATGTTTTTCAAATGTGTTAACCCATTGTATATGTGCTTTATACTGGTAATCATATGGTTTTTTTGTTGGGAGGGGGCTGCAACAGCATGTAAAAATTCCCAGGCCAGGGATTGAACTCATGCCACAGTTGCAGCCTGCACCAAAACTGTGGCAAGGCCGGATGCTTGTTGTGCCAGGCAGGAACCTCCTAAATTTTTTTTTAGAATGTATTAAGCCTACATTTTCTTACTCTCCTCCCCCACACTTTATGATTTTGATTTAATCTTTTCTACATGTTTATCCTTTTGCTGTTCATTGTTGTCATCACTGCTTTCATAAAAAAAGTTTCATTTAAAAAAATCTGTGACTTATTTAAGTGATTTATTTTCCAACTGATTTTCTGTTTCCTATAGATTCCTTCTTTTCTATTTAGAGAAGACCTTTCAGTATTTCTTTTAGGATAGTTTTAGTATTGCTGTATTTTTTAGTTTTTGCTTATGTGATAAATTCTTTATGTCTCCTAAATAATAATATTGCTTAGTAGAGTATTAACAAATATTAACAGCCATAAAGAGAGAAACTGACAGGAATATGGTAATAGTAGGAGACTTTAACACACAACTCACATCAATGGATAGATCTTCCAGGCAGAAAAATCAGTAAAGTAACAGAGATCCTAAATTATACAATAGGGTCAGTTAATTGATATTTTCAGGGCATTACAATCAAAACAAAAAAATACATATTCTTTTCACGTGCACATCAAACATTCAGATTGACCACATACTAGAACACAAAATAAGCCTCAACAAACTAAAGGATATAAATTATTTTAAGCATTTTTTCTGACCACAACGACATGAAACTAGAACTCATGAAACTAGAATTCAACCATAGAGAAATGGGGTGGGGGGGCGAGGACAGCAATTACATGTTACATGAAAGAAAATTCTACTGTGGCCTTCCCGTCGTGGCTCAGTGGTTAACGAATCTGACTATGAACTATGAGGTTGCAGTTCAATCCCTGGCCTTGCTCAGTGGGTTGATGATCTGGCATTGCTATGAGTTGTGGTGTAGGTTGCAGATGCGGCTCGGATCCCGTGTTGCTGTGGCTCTAGTGTAGGCCAGCGGCTAGAGCTCTGATTCAACCCCTAGCCTGGGAACTCCATATGCTGTGGGAGCAGCCCTAGAAAAGACAAAAAAAAAAAAAAAAAGAAAAAAATTCTACTGAAAAACCAAAATCTATGGGATGCAGCAAAAACAGTTCTTAGAGGAAATTCATGACAATACAGGCCTTTCTCCAAAAAACAACAAAAAACCTAATCTACTACCTAAAAGAATTAGAAGAGAATAAAACCTAAGGTCAGCAAAAAGAAATAATAAAGATCAAAAAGAAAATATATTTTAAAAAATAGAAAAAATCAGTTTGAGAAGAGCTGGTTATTTAAAAGGGTAAACAAAATTGACAAACCTCTGGCCATGTTTCCTAAGAAAACAGAGGGGACCCAAATAAACCAAGTAAGAAGTGAAAGAGGAGAAATAACAAATGGTATCACAGAAACAAAAAATCATAGGAATGCTATGAACAATTATATGCCAATAATTTGGATAATAATTTGGACAAGTTTCTAGAAACATATAGCCTACCAAAACTGAATCAAAAAGAAATAGGTGATTCAAACAGACCGATCACAAGAAGCAAAATAGAATCTGTAATTTAAAAAAAGAACAAAATACCTCCCTGCAAATAAAAGTCCAGGACCAGATAGCTTCACTGGGGAACTCTACCAAATATGGAAAGAAGAACTTACAATGATTCTCCTCAAAGTCTTCCAAAGGACTAAAGAGGAGGGAAGAGTTCCAAAGTCAGACTATGAAGCCATCACCACGTTCATACCAAATTCAGACAAAGATAAAAATAAATAACTTTGATTAATATAGGTGCAGAAATCCTCAAAATATTAGCAAACTGAATCCATCAACATATAAAAAAAGATCACACACCATGATTAAGTTAGAGTCATCCCAGAGTCACAAGGATGATTCAACATATGCAAATTAATGTGGTACACAACATCAACAACAAAAGACCAAAGCCACATTATCTCAATAGATGCAGGAAAAGCCCTTCACAAAATTCAGTATTCATTCATGATAAAAACTGTTGAGTTCCCACTGTGGCACAGTGGGTTAAGGGTTGTCTTGGTGTTGCCTCTGTGACAGCATAGGTTTGATCCCCATCCTGGCATAGTAGGTTAAGGATCCAGAGTTGCTGCAGCTGTGGCTCTGATTCACTATCTAGTCCAGGAACTTTCATATGCCTCAGATGTGGCTGAAAAAGGAGAAAAAAAATGTTAATGTAAAGGGTCAGTGGGTTAAGAAAAAAAATGTTAATGGTATAGAGGAACCATATATCAATATAACAAAAGGTATTTATGATAAATAACAGCTAAAATAATACTCAATGGTGAAAAGCTCAAAGTATTTCTGTTAAAATCTGGAATAAGACAAGGATATCCATTCTCATCACTCCATTTCAACATTGTTTTGGAAGTCCTAGCCACAGCATGATTGAAATGAACCAAATAGAAATAAAAGGATATCCAAATTGGAAAAGAGGAGGTAGTAATATCATTATATGCAGATGACATGATACTGTATATAGAAACTCTAAGGGCTCTATAGACAAAATCTGATGAAAAAATAGCATCCAAAAAAATACTTAGGAATAAAACTAAGGAGGTGAAAGACTTACATGCTGAGCAACTATAATCACTGATGAAGATGATTAAAAAAAAAATGGAAATATACCCCATCTCTTGGATTAGAAGAAATAATATTGTTGTAATGGCCATACTACACAAATCTACAAATTTAATGCAATCCCAATCAAATAGCCAATTAAATTACCCACAGCATTTTTCACAGAACTAGAATAAATACTAAAATTTATATGGATCATAAAAGACCCAGAATTGTCAAAGCAATCCTCAGGACAAAGAACAAAACTTGGGACATAGCCATCCTAGACTTCAGAGAATACTACGAAGATACAGTAATCAAAACAGCATAGAATGGGGAGTTTCTGTTGTGGCTCAGTGGGTTAAGAACCCAATATCCATGAGGATGCAGGTTTGATCCCTGGCCCCACTCAGTGGGTTAAGCATCTGGTGCCATGTGTGCAGTGTAGGTGGGAGATGCAACTCGGATCTGGTGTTGCTATGGCTGTGGCATAAACCAGCAGCTGCAGCTCCAATTCAACCCCTTGGCCAGGAATTACAATATGCTACAGATGCAGCCCTTAAAATAAAAAAAAAAAAAGAGAGAGAGAAGGAAAAAGAAAACCAACATGGTATTGGCACAAAACAGACATATAGGAGTTCCCATTGTGGCTCAGCAGGTTAAGAACATGAGTATTATCCATGAGAACGTGGGTTCCATCCCTGTCCTTGCTCAGTGGATTAAGGATCTAGCATTGCCGTGAGCTGTGATGTAGGTCACAGATAAGGCTCAGATCTGGTGTTGCAATGACTATGGCATAGGCCAGCAGCTGCAGCTCAGATCCCACCCCTAGTCTGGGAACTTCCACATGCCACAGATGCAGTTCTAAGAAAGAAAAACAAAAAACCAAAAACAGACATATGTAGATCAATGGAACAGAATAGAGAGCCCAGAAATAAGCCCACACACCAACAATCAATCTTTAACAAAGCAAGAATATACAATGAGGAAAAGACAAGTCTCTTCAGCAAGTGGTGTTGAGAAAGCAGGACAGCTGTATGTTTTAAAAAAAAAGATTAGAACACACCCTCACATCATGTACAAAAATAACCTCGAAATGGCTTAAAGACTTGCAATATAAGACCTAACACCATAAAACTGTTAGACGAGAACATAGGCAAAACATTCTGACAAATCATATCAATGTTTTCTTAGGTCAATCTACCAAGGAAATAAAAATAAAAGCAAAAGTAAACAAATGGGACCTAATCAAATTCAAAAGATTTTGCATAGCAAAGGAATCCATAAACAGAAGAAAAGACAACCTATGGCCTGGGAGAACATATTTGCACATGATGTGACCAACAAGGCTCTAATTTCCAAAATATACAAACAACTCATACACCTCAACAAAAAATATAAAACTAAACCAAACAACCTCAATCAAAAAAATTGGCAGAAGATCTAAAAAGACATTTTTATGAAGAAGATATACAGAGGGCAATAGGCACATGAAATGATGCTCAATACTGCTAATTATTAGAGAAATACGAATCAAAACTACAGTGAGGTACCACCTCACATTGGTCACACAATAGCCATCATTAAATACTAAAAAATGCTGGAGAGGGTGTGGAGAAAAGGGAACCCTTGTACAATGTTGGTGGGAATGTAAATTGATAAAGCCACTATGGAAAACAGTATAGAGTATCCTCAAAAAGAAAAAAAAAACTAAACTAAACCAAATTTAAAATAAAAATAGAGTTGAAATATGATACAGCAATCCTATTCCTGGGCATATATCCAGACCAAACTATAATTCAAAAAGATACATGAAATCCTACGTTCATTGCAGAACTATTTACAATAAGTAAATATGGAAGAAACTTTAATGTCTATTGGCAAATGAATGGCTAAAGAAAATGTGTGTGTGTGTATTTGTATATATACAAATGCGTTTCGTCTGTGTATATATACTATGACATATTACTCAGGTATTCAAAAGAATGAAATAGTGCCATTTTTAGTAACATGTATGGACCTAGAGATTATCCTACTAAATGAAGTAAGTCAGAAAGAGAAAGACAGGTATCACAATTAAGTAGAATCTAAAATATGACACAAATAAACATCTAAAAAAGAGAAGCAGACTCACAGACAGAGCACAGACTTGTTGCCAATGGGGAGGAGGGTAGGGAAGGATTGGGAGTTTGGAATTAGCAGAGGATTGGGAGGTTGGGATTAGCAAACTATTATACATAAGATAGTAAGATAAAAAACAAGGATTCAGAGTTTGGGATTAGCAAACAATTATATATAAGACAGTAGGATAAAAGACAAGGTCCTACTGTATAGAACAGAGAATTGTATTCAATATCCAGTGATAAACCAAAATGGAAAAGAACATGAAAAACATCAAAAAGAATATGAGGGGGCTGGGATCAAGATGGCAGAGGAGTAAGACACAGCACTCACCTTCTTCCACAAACACATCAAAAAAATAAATAACTCATCTACATGCAGAATGATTTGTACAAAACAACTACTGAATGCTGGCAGAAGAACTCAGACCTCCTACAATGGCAAGAACTCTTTACCTGAGTAGAACTAAAAGAAAAAAGAGAAAGAAAAGAAAAAAAAAATAAGGATGGGACAAACACTCCTGAGAGGGAGCTGTGAGAAAGGAAAGAAATGTGCACCTGGGGAGGGCCAATTAGCTGACAGGGAGATCAGCCATGATGGAGGGGGAACCTCAAAACTATGGAGGAAAGCACAGCAGCCAGTCTGAGAAGGGCAAAGCAGACAGAGCTGCACAGACCATTGGTATCTCCTCCCAGCATACCACGGCCTGAGACACTTGCATGGGGGATAGGCAATGAGACTCAGGCTTCGGAGAATAAGAAAAATATAAACAAATAAACACAGGAACAATTCCCAGTTAAAAGAAGAGGAGAATTCCTTTAAGGGAGAAAACAATGAAACAGTCTAAAATACAATGAGTTCAAAAAGTAGGTAAATAAAATACTGAAGAATTAAGAAAGGATATCAAAACTAAGACAGATTACTTTAAAAAGGAACTAGAAACTATAAGAATGAGCCTTAGAAATCAATTACAAAATTCATTTGCAGAGACAAAAGCTGAGTTAAAAGCATTGAACTGCAGAGTGAATAATGCAGAGGAATGAATAAGTGACTTGGAAGATAGAATAATGAAAATCACCCAGTCAGGATAGCAGACAGAAAACCCAATTTTACAAAAGAAAGCAGATTGAGATGGGATTAAGATGATAAAATAAAAGGACTAGAGCTCAACTTCTCTCATAAAAACAGCAAAATTACAACTAAATGCTGAACAACCTTCAACCAAATGGACTGGAAACTTTCAAGAAATATCCTACTCCAGAAGACAAAGAAGAGGCCACATCAAGAGGTAGGAGGTGCGATTACACAATATAAGCAACCCCATACTTCCCAGAGGGGAAGCCCACAGACTGGAAAGTAACTATATCACAGAGACTCACCTATGGGAGTGAGAGTTCTGAGCCCCATGTCAAGTCACCATGCCTGGGGATCTGGAACTGGGGGAAAAAGAGACCCCATTCTTGAAAGGTGCATACAGACTTTCATGTGCACTGGGTCCCAGGGCAAGCAAAGGCTCCATAGGAATCAGGGTCAGACCTGACTGCAGTTCTTGGAGGATCTCCTGGGAAAAAAGGGGGTGACAGTGGCTCATTGGAGCCTGAGCTCTAGGGAATAATTATCAGCCTGGGTTTCTCTGGAGGTGGCCATTTTGGGAAAATCAGGCCCCACCCATTAGTACTGAGAAGTCCCAAACAATAATCTAGGTGGGATCATAGTGCTACCCATCAGGAAACAAGCTGCCTAAAGACCCCCAGGCACACAGCTGCCTCTAATCTCACCCAGAGACAAAGCCCCACCCACCAGAGTGATAGAAGTCAGCCCCACCTACCTATGGACAGGCACCAGTCCCTCCCATCAGGAAGCCTACAGCAAGCCCCTGTACCAACTTCAGCCACAAGGGGGCAGACATCAGAAGTAAGAGAAGCTACAATTCTATTGTCTGCAAAAAGGTCACTACACCAAAAGCCCATAAAAATGAAAAGACAGTGAACTATAACTCAGATAAGGGAGAAAGAAAAAAAAAAACAGGACAACAGCTAAGTGATCTGCTGATTATCAGCCTTCAGGAAAAAGACTTTAGACTGATGATGCAAGACATTGGAAATAAACTGGAGGCAGATTGATAATTTATGGGAAACATTGAGCAAAGAAATACAACTAAAACTTAAGCAGAGATGCAAAATACAGTAACTGAAATAAATTCATTAGAAGCAACCAACAGCAGAATGCAAGAGGCAGAAGAATGAATAAGCAAGGTGGAGGAGAATAGTGGAAATCACTGATGTGGAACAGAAAAAGGAGAAAAGACTGAAAAGAAATGAAGACAGTCTTGGAGAAATCTGGGACAAGGGTAAATGCACCAACATCCAAAATATAAGGGTGCCAGAAGGAGAAGAGAGAGAGAAAGGGACAGAAGAAATATTCAAAGATATAATAGCTGAAAACTTCCCTAACATGGAAGCACAACAAATACCATACAAAATAAACCCAAGGAGGAACACCGTGAGACACATACTAATCAAACTGACCAAAATTAAAGAAAAAGAGAAAATATTGAAATCAGCTAGGGAAAAGAAACAAATAACATACAAGGGAATCCTGATAAGGTTATCGGCAGATTTTTCAGCAGAAACTCTAGGCAGGAAGGGTGTGGCATAATATACTTAACATGATGAAAGGAAAAAAAACTACAACCAAGATTACTTTACCCAACAAGGCTCTTGTTCAGATTTGAAGGAGAAATCAAAAGCTTTACAGATAAGCAAAAGCTAAGAGATTTCAGCAACACTAAACCAGCTTTACAACAAATACTAAAGGAACTTCTCTAGATAAGAAAAGGCCACAACCAGAAACAAAAATACCACAAATGACAAGGCTCACCAGTAAAGGCATATATACAGTAAAGATACGAAATATTCCATGCATAATTATGCTACCAAAATCGGAAATCGTGAGGAGAGTACAAATGCAGGACAATGGAGATGCACTTGCAATTAAGAGACCAACAACTTAAAACAATCTCATTCATATATCTATATATATATATATAGGAGTCTATATATATATATATATATATATATATATATATATAGACTCCTATATCAAAACTTCAGGACAATGGAGATGCACTTGCAATTAAGAGACCAACAACTTAAAACAATCATATATATATACACACACACACATATATATATATACACAGACTCCTATATCAAAACTTCAGGGTAACTGCAAATCAAATACCTACAATTGATACATAAACAAATTTAAAAAATCAACTCAAATACAACACTAAAGATAGTCATCGAACCACAAGAGGAAAGAACAAGAGAAGAGGGGAAGAAAAAAGAGCAACAAAAACAAATCCAAAACAGTTAATAAAATGGCAATAGGAACAAACATATCAAAATTACTTTAAATGTTAATGGACTAAACGCCCCAACCGAAAGACACAGGCTGGCTGAATGGATACAAAAACAAGACCCATATATATACTGTCTTGAAGAGACCCACCTCACTTCTAGGGACACATACAAATTGAAAGTGAGAGGAAGTAAGAAAATATTCCACACAAACTGGAATCAAAAAAAGCTGGAGTAGCAATACACATATCAGACAAAATAGACCTTAAAATGAATATTTTAAGAGACAAGGAAGGACATTACATAATGATCAAAGGATCAATCCAAGAAGAAGATATAACAATTTTAAATATTTATGCAGCCAACATAGGATCACCACAATGTATAAGGCAACTGCTAACAACCTTAAAAGGAGAAATCAATAATAACACAATAATAATGGGGGATTTGTATAGTTGATGTCAGAGAATGTTTTGCCCATGTTCTCTTCTAGATGTTTGATGGTGTCTTGTCTTATGTTTAAGTCTTTAAGCTATTTTGAGTTTATTTTTGTGCATGGTGTGTGGGCATGTTCCAGTTTTGTTGATTGACATACAGCCATCCAGTTCTACCTGTACCACCTGCTGAAGAGACTGTCTTTTTCCCATTTTATATTCTTGCCTCCTTTATCAAAGATTAATTGACCACAGGTCTGGGTTTATTTCTGGGTTCGCTACTCTGTTCCATTGGTCTGTATGTCTGTTTTTGTACCAGTCCTATACTGTCTTGATTACTGTAGCTTTGTAATATTATCTGAAGTCTGGGAGAGCTCTTCCTCCTGCTTGGTTTTTGTTCCTCAGGATTTCTTTAGCAATTCTGGGTCTTCTATGATCCACATAAATTTTTGGATTGTCTGTTCTAGTTCTGTGAAAAATGTCATGGGTCTTTGATAGGGCTTGCATTGAATCTGTAGATTGCTCTGTGAAGTATGGCCATTTTAACATTAATTCTTTCAATCCAGGAGTATGTAATATCTTTCCATTTCTCTGAATCCTCTTTAATTTCCTTCACTAAAATTTTTTAGTTCTCAGCATATAAGTTTTTCATCTCTTTGGTCAGGTTTATTCCTAGGTATTTAATTTTGGGGAGTGCAATTTTAAGACATTACATCTAAAAAAATCAGAATATATATTCATTTCAAGTACACTTAGAACATTCTCTAGGACTGACCATATACTGTGGCACAAAACTAACCTCAACAAATTTAAGAGTATAGAAATTATTTCAGATATCTTCTCTGACCACAATGGCATGAAACTGGAAATCAACCACAGGAAAAAAAAATAAAATAAAAAACTACATGGAGACTAAGTAACATCCTACTAAAAAAACTAAAGGGTCAATGAGGAAATCCAAAAGGAGATTAAAAAATACCTCCAGACAAATTATAATGAAAACACAATCAATCAAAATCTATGGGATGTGGCAAAAGAAGTGCTTAGAGGGAAGTTCATCACAATACAGGACTTCCTCAAAAAGAAGAAAAATCTCAAATTGACAACTTAACCCACCACCTAAAAGGATTAGAAAAATAAGAACAAACTTTTAGGTTTTCCTAAAGCCAGCAGAAGGAAGGAAATCATAAAGATCAGGGAGGAATTCAATAAAATAGAGATTCAAAAACCAATACAAAAAAAAAAATCAATAAAGCCAAGAGCTTGTTCTTTGAAAGGGAAAACAAAATTGACACCCTCTGGCCAGATTCACCAAGAAGAGGAATGAAAGAACTCAAAATAAGAAATAAAAAATGATAAATCTCAACAGATACTGCAGAAATACAAAAATACCATAAGAGAATACTCTGAACAATTATATGACAACAAATCTGACAACCTAGAAGAAATGGACAGCTTTCTAGAGACATACAGCCCACCCAAACTGAATCAGGAAGAAAGAGATCAATTGAACAGACCAATCACTAGAGATTAAATTGAATGTCATAAAAAAAAAACTCCCTACAAACAAAAATCCAGGACCAGATGGTTTCACAGGTGAATTCTACCAAACATACAAAAAAAGAACTTAGAAATCCTTCTTAAACTTTTCCAAAAGGGTGAAGAAGGAATAACCTCAGACTCACAGACTTTAAAAAATTTATGGTTACCAAAAGGGACAGTTTTCGGGGTGAGGCCAGTAGATGGACTGGGAGTTTGGGATTGGCGTATGCCCACTGAGGTATACGGAATGAAGTCTGGCCAAAGGGGACTTGCTGTATAGCACAGAGAACTCCACCCAATGTTCTGTGATAATCTATGCGGGAAAAGAATCTAAAAGAGAATGTATGTACATATATGTGTAAGTGGATCACTTTGTTGTACAACATAAATTATCATAAAATTGTGAATCCCCCTATTGGTTGCTCTGAAAAGACATCTTTGCATTGTTCCCGTGTCTGGCTCTCCATTGGCCACAGCCACCTCCACCGGGTCTCCTCTGCCACCTTGGACTCTGGCAGCTTTATTGTCAGAGTCCTTGGACTCCTGCTCCTTTTCAATCTGCTGCATTGTATCACCAGCATGCCCCATCATGTCAGATGCAGCCATGGACACCAGCTCCAAGATCACCACCAAGGACTTAAAAAAGAAGGATGTTGCAGATGAGGTGGAGAATGAGAGAGAGGCACATGCTAATGGGAATGCTAATGAGGAAAATGGGGAGCAGGAGGCTGACAATGAGGTAGAGGAATAAGGTGGAGAGGAAGAGGAGGAGGAGGAAGGTGATGGTGAAGAAGAAGATGGAGATAAGGATGAGGAGGCTGAGGCAGCTACAGACAAACGGACAGCTGAAGATGATGAGGATGACAATGTTGACACCAAAAAGCAAAAGACTGATGAGGATGACCAGATAGCAAAAAAGGAAAAGTTAAAAAAAAAAAAAAAGCCACTGCGACCCATTCACCCTCCACTGCCCATCTCAGAAGAATCCTAACCCTGGTCACCTTCAAGTAGAGAGTCCTGCCTGCCCACCCACTGCAGGCAGTGTCACCTGCAGATGACATACGCTCTCTACCACCTGACCAAAACTACATGTGAATTTGCAATAGGGGAGGAAAAAAAAAAAACCCAAACTTACAAGGCTGTGCTTTTTTTCTTAAAGTACTTTAGAAAGGAAAATTTGTATTTTTTATTTGCATTTTATATTTTTGTACATATTGTTAGCGGTCAGCCATTTTTAATGATCTCAGATGACCAAACCAGCCTTTGGAGCATTCGCTGCCCTACTTCTAACTTTGCTTGTGGTGTGACTATGTTCATTATTATCTCAAAGGAGAAAAAAAAAAAACTTGTAAAAAAGCGAAAACAACAAAAATCTTATTCTGAGCATTCCAGTAAATTTTTTTGTGTATGCACTTAGCTGTATTATAAGAGGCTGGTTTGCATGAGATGGTTAAAAAGACCAAAGATAAAAAGTTTCATTTTTTTTCCTTTTTTGTCTCTGAAGTTGATGTTTATTTATTTATTTTTGGCTAGTTTGATATGCGTGAAACAATGTTGTCCAACAATAAACTGGAATTTTATTTTGCTTGAGTTGTTCTAACAAAAATAAACAACCCTAAAAAACTTGCCAATTAACTATACTTCAACAAACCTTAAAAAAAAATCTATTGCATTTCTGTATACTAACAATGAAATAATAGAAACAGAATGTAAAAAAAACTCTACCTTTTAAAATGGCACCCCCAAAATAAAATACCTAGAAATAAAACTGACAAGGTGAAAATTTTATACTTCTGAGAACTATAAAATATTAATCGAGGAAATTAAAGAGGATTCAAAGAAATGGTAACATACCCCATGCTCCTGGTTTGAAGAATTTACTTTTTAAAATGTCTGTACTACCCAAAACAGTCTATAGATTGGCATAACACTCCCAGACTTCAGACAATATTACAAAACTACAGTAATCAAGACTGTGTGGGACTGGTATAGACAGATCAATGGAATAGAACAGAAAACCCAGAAATGAACTCAGATACCTATTATTAATTAATCTTTGACAAAGGAGGCAAGAATATAAAATGAGAAAATGATGGTCTTTTTAGCAAGCGGTGCTGGCAAAACTGGACAGTTGCATGTAAATCAATGAAACTAGAACACACCCTCACACATTCACAAAAATAAACATAAAAAAAATAAAAACTCCTAGAAGAGAACATATACAAAACATTATCAGGCAAAACATTCTTTGACATCAACTCTAAAAATGTTTTCTTAGGTCAGTCTCCCAAGGCAATAGAAATAAAAGCAAAAATAAACAAATGGGACCTAATCAAACTTAAAGGTTTTTGCACAGCAAAGGACACAATGAAAAAAATGAAAATAGCAATCTACAGAATGGGAGAATATAGCTACAGACAATGCAACCAATAAGGGCTTAATCTCCAAATTATACAAACAAGTCATATAACTCAATAAAAAGAATAATCCAATCAAAAATGGGGAGAAGACCTCAGTAGTTATTTCTTCAAAGAAGATATACTATGGATGGCCAGCAAGAACATGAAAAAAATGCTCATCACCAATTTTTGAAGAAATGCAAATCAAAACTACAATGAGGTATCACACACTAGTCAGAATGGCCATCATCAAAAACTCTACAATGAGAAATCCTGGAAAGAATGTGGAGAAAAGGGGACTCTCCTACACTTTGAGGGGAATGTAAACTGATGCAGCCACTACTGAGAACAGTATGAAGTTTCTTTAAAAAATTGAAAACAGAGTTACAATATGATCCAGCAATACCACTCCTGGGCATATAAGAGAAAACTATAATTTGAAAAGACACGTGCACCCCAATATTCATTGTAGCACTATTTACAATAGCCAAAACATGGAAGCAACCTAAATATCCACTGACAGATGAATGGATGAAGAATACATGGTACATATATACAATTAAACATTACTCAGCCATAAAAAAAAGAATGAAATAACATCATTTGCAGTAACATGGATGGAACTACATCATACTACGTAAGGTAATTCAGAAAGAGAAAGACAAATATCATATGATATCACTTAAATGTGTAATCTATGTTGTACATATATGCAATGGAATATTACTCAGCCATTAAAAAGAGTGACATAATGCCATTCATAGCAACATGGATGGACCTAGAAATTATCATACTAAGTGAAGTTAGACTGTGAAAGACAAATATCATGGTATCTCTTACATGCAGAATCTAAGAAAAGGACACAAATGAACTTATTTGCAGAAGATAAAAAGAAAACAAATTTAGGGTTACAAAAGGGCACAAATGGGGGCAGAGGGATGGACTGGGGGTCTGGGATTATCATATGCACACTGAGTTATATAGAATGGCCAATGGGAACTGCTGTATAGCAGAGAACTCTACCCTTTATTCTGTGATATTCTATATGGAAGAAGAATCTGAAAGAGAATGGATGTATGTATATGTATCACTGAATCACTTTGTGTACAGTATAAATTATCAGAACATTATAAATCAGCTATACTTCAAAAAAATTCTTAAAAGAGAAAAATAAAATATGACACTGTTTCCTGTTACATAATGGAAAAAGACTCACAGACATAGAAAACAAATTTATGGTTGCAAAAGAGGAAAGGTGTGGGGAAGTGAGGGATAAATTAGGAGTCTGTATTAGTAGATATAAACTACCATATATAAAACAGGTAAATAACAAGGTCCTACTGTATAGTACAGGGAATTATATTCAATATGCTGTAATAAACCATAATGGAAAAGAATATAGAAAAAAGTATATATATATGTATATATGTATGTATAACTGAATCACTTTGCTGTACATTATAAACTAACAAAACACTATAAATCAACTATATTTCAAATAAAAACGTAACCAAAATAAGGTGGCATTTCATTTGGCATCTTCTTCTGTCATTGTTCGCTGTTGTCAAGAACATTTTAAAAGTAACATCTACCAGTTGAGAAGGATTCATTCCAAACACATCATCTAATTTTTACAACTTTCTTCTGAAAGTTATCTGAGTCACTTTGTCCAAAAAAGGTCAAATTTACCATTTCCTTACTTTCAAGGGCCCCGGGATCTGCATCAGTATAACTTGCATAGGCCTGAGAGACCATCGCCAAAAATTCAGAAGAGCCTTCATTTGGTTTTTGCTGAATTTCTTGACTTTTTTTTTTTCATACTCTTTTGCTTTGGTACCCCTTTTCAAAGCCCTGCCAAGATGCATTGACAGTAGAGCTTTATTAAGGGCATTCCTCCTTGATGGGGTCCTGATTTGTTTAAACTGTGGGTACTGCCAAATGGGCTTCAGCTGTATCATTTGGCCCTGTTAGCTGGAGCTCGTACACTTCTTCCCTGGCCTTATCAATGACCATTTTCCCTTCATCTCTTGTAAGCATATCCTCCCTAGTAAGGAGGGCTGTGATCTTTAATTCAATAAGTCTGAGGTGAAGAAAGGATTATGCATCCAAAGAAACCCAGCTGGATGGCCATTTGCATGAACGCCTGCCACAGGATATGGGCACAAAGGAAATTGCCCTGCTCCAGAAGTGGCTACAGGTTCAACTTGAGTGCCTTATTAGGTCTAAGATGACAATATCACACTAAGTCTCTGTGCCCCAGGAGCTAACACAGGTCTTTCTAATTAATTATTAAAAGCGGGGGTTAGACCATTTCTTGATTCCCAGTGTCAGGATTGGGGCTGGATAGAAACAGGAAGTGGTGGATATAATGACTAGAGTAGCTGGGCGGAGGTTGAAGAAACATACCCTCACCCTCATTCCTTTTCATCCTGTGTGATAGATTTCCCTTGGTTTCTTTTATCTTAATGTGACACCTGTCTTTTTTCCACCCTCATGTCATAGCACAAATGCTTGCACATAGAGGCAGATAGAGGATTTCATCATTCTTCCCTTCCTCACAAGATGGCTATAGAGCCATTCAAAGACCACAGTAAAACCATAAATAGCAAGTGATCAAATCGAACCATTAAAAGGATGCCCTTTTCTCTTGGCATCAACTAACTGGGCTTAATTCTGGGAAAGGGCTTTGGGTGATTTGTAGGAGCCAAGAGGAAACTTTCTCTTCTCCTGGGACTGTCCAACTTGCAGACAAGTGAAGACAGGTTGTTGTTGTTCATTTCCTCCATTTAACATCAGACTGTTAACAGAGAAATGGTACCAAGACAAAAAGAAATGAAGAAACCAAAGAACAAACAAAAAACTCTAAATAGACCCTTAAAGTTTGGTCTTGAGGTTTTACATATCCCAAAAACAATCAACTCAACCCCAATGCAATGTGACCCCTTGGAGAGCTGTTGCACCCAGACCAGTGGCACAGGAGACCAAAAATGATATACTGAACAGAGTAAGGGTGATAATACATGGTGCACAGGGTCCCAAAATAATCTTGCCTAATCCCTATGTAGAGATCCTATCAGGTACTGTGGCCATACATTCTTACAATAAAGTATCTTCTCCTCAGACATGGATTCACAGCTGTAATCAGATCACTTATCCAAAATGCACTTCAGGGAGTTCCTGTTGTGGTGCAGTGGAAACGAATCCGACTACTATCCATGAATGTGTGGGTTCGATCCCTGACTTCACTCAGTGGGTCAGGGATCCAACATTGCTGTGAACTGTGGTGTAGGTCACAGACGTGGCTTGGATTCTGCCGCTGAGGCTGTGGCATAGGCTGGCAGCTGCATCAGAAGTAAGAGAGGGAGTTCCCGTCGTGGTGCAGTGGTTAACGAATCCGACTAGGAACCATGAGGTTGAGGGTTCGGTCCCTGCCGTTGCTCAGTGGCTTAACGATCCGGCGTTGCCATGAGCTGTGGTGTAGGTTGCAGACGCGGCTCGGATCCCGCGTTGCTGTGGCTCTGGCGTAGGCCGGTGACTACAGCTCTGATTCAACCCCTAGCCTGGGAACCTCCATATGTCGCGGGAGCGGCCCAAGAAATAGCAACAACAACAACAAAGACAAAAGACCAAAAAAAAAAAAAAAAAAGAAGTAAGAGAGGCTACAATTCTATTGTCTGCAAAAAGGACACCACACCAAAAACCTGTAGCCTGATCGACCCTGGCTTGGGAACTTCCATATGCCTCATATGCAGCCCTAAAAAGCAAAACAAAACAAAAACGAAAACGCAAAAGCAAGAAACACTCAGAGGACTTTAGAAAGTTAAAACATTCCCCATTTTTTAAAGACAGAAATACCAAACAAAACACAAACGGCACACAAAAATGCCCAAAGAAACAAAGGAACCAGTTTACAGATGGGGTAAAAGTCCAGGAACTATTTCCTGTCTTCAACAGTCACCTCACTCAAATACAAAACAAACTGACTTATTCCCGAGGAAAAAGCTCCAAAGAGAGGAATGAGTTTCTGGCTATAAGCACTATAGTGACTTACCCAACTGTATTGAGCCCATCATTTCCTAGATGTCCATTCTGTGCTCCAACTGCCAAGCCCTAGGGCAATCAGTCCCACCTCAGGGGAATCTTGAAGGGAAGCTTCTCAGGACAAGGGGTCGGGGAAGCTATAGGGTCTTACCTGAAAATTCCCTAACTGGGGCCAGCTGACCACCAGCAGCACGGATCCTAGCTGATTTTGTCAAAATTTGTCAAAGTCCAACCTCATACTGCTCACCACACAACAGGCCAATAAATCAAGAGATGAGTTGTTGGGACAAGGAATAGTGACTTTATTTGGAAAGCCAGCAGAGTGAGAAGATGGTGGGCTAGCGCCCCAAAGAACCATCTTCCCTGAGTTAGAAATCAGGCTTCTTTTGCTCTAAAAGGGGAGGGGTTAAAGGCCTAGTTCCGGCCTTACTCCAGAAACCGCATGTTAATTTCTTCCTGAAGCCATTCACAGGTGGACCTGATCAGGGTTTTTGAGCTAAACAAAGGCATTTTAGCTTAATTCTCATTACCTGGGTGGCAGGGTTCCCAGAGATGGGCCATTATGTAAAATTTAAGTTTATAGACAACATCCCATTAGTGATTAACTTGTAATAGAAAACAAAGGCTCTTCCTTATCAAGATGAGAAAAGACCTATGAAAGAAAAAGCCAAAGATAAAGCCAGAATTGTTCCATTCCGTTATATAAAAATTTAAAACAAATATACCAAAAGATATTAACAAAAAAAATAAAAGCCAGAACATTTTAGAATATGGCTATTTAATGAAAGTTTAATATCCTGAGTATATACAGAGCTCTTGGAGTTTTGAAAAACCAAGATATTTTTCAAATTTCAGTTGATTCCTAATTAATTCTATACAGAAGATCACTTCATGCAGATACCTTGAGGTACATTATGCAAATAATGTAACTTGGAAGAACATCAGGAAATCACAGTACTCAAAGCTCAGCTTTCTATGGATGTTTTTTGGGAATCAGGGGAGGGGAGGATTAATTTTAATGGCCCCTATGTTTGGTTATGCCTTCTTTACACATTTTCCACACTAATATTAATTAAGACTAGGTTATACTGAGCAGAAATTTGGAACCTAAGTGGCCCATCTGTCTTAGAGTGCATATTCAATTTTATTTTTCTAAAGAGAAACTTGGCCAAGCTCTAGAGTACTCCCTCAGAAACTCATGATTATTAGACATCTAAATTTTCCCAAAAGATGTCGCTCCTACACTTACTCAGTGTCCTCTATTGTCTTCCTACTTTTTCCCCCTAGATCTCGGGAATAGTAGAACTCCAGGTGTAGGATATCCAGTTCTGAACTCCCAGATACCTAACATCTATCAGCTATGGGTTTGGCTGGGGCAAATAGTATTCAGAAAGGAATATTAAGAATTTGTTTTTTACCACTTCCTCAGACCCTTTAAAATGTACCTCAGAATTAAGTCAGGCAAGCACTCAGAAAAGACCCACCTGTGCAATATCTCTTTCTGTACCCCTAGGATTTCCCTTTGGTTTGGAGCCCTTGATCAGCATTGCTGAACACTCTACAAAACTGCCTCATGAAAGTTATCATCATGTCAGCTGTGAGAATGTTGTTGATTAGGTAACAATAGCCTCTTTATGTGGACTCTCAAGAGTTATTTCATTCTGGCCTTAGCATTGGATATCTGTGCTTCTCCTGAACAGTTAGTTCATTTGCT
This sequence comes from Phacochoerus africanus, assembly GCF_016906955.1. Taxonomy (NCBI): domain Eukaryota; kingdom Metazoa; phylum Chordata; class Mammalia; order Artiodactyla; family Suidae; genus Phacochoerus; species Phacochoerus africanus. The sequence continues at coordinate 73,696,715 of NC_062554.1, forward strand.
GCTATCATATGGACACTGTGGGCTGGGTTTTCAAATTTGCTGCTAAAAAACTAGAGCTAAATTTGTGCTCTATTAGGGCACTCTGGTCTTTGTTATTCTACGTTAGCCTCATTCTTGGCCCCCTTTTCTCTCTCATCTACTTCAAATGTTGTTATCTGGCTGTATTTTGTCTAACTTTATAAATCATCTTACATCCTTTTCTGGAACAAGGCAGTGTGGTGGTCATAAGTGTTTCTTCAGACCACATCATCAAGGATAGCGATAGAGGCATACCTGGAGTAGCTCATAAAATGCCCCAAGAGCAAACGTTCAAGTTTACAGTTCTCCATTTAACTCTTCAAAACACAAGGCTGAGAGTTTTTCTCACCCCTTTACCTTGTTTCTTCTTTCTCAGCCCATATCATTTCCTCTCACTTTTTTTTTATTTACCAAAAATTCTAGTGGTATCTGTGATCTTCCTTTCCTAACTGCCAAGTCTGTTTTCCTTTTGGGGATTACATCTGTGAGGACCAAATGCCTGGCCACAGCCTCCAGATGTTGGTAAACATTTGCCCTTGTAATCTTTTCTGTGGATATTTGCTTCTCTGATGGCAACTGGCTCCAGCAAGTGGCTTCATTTTACACCATAAATCAGATGCTCTCCCTTCACTAGAATGTGGTCTTAATGGTCTTCTTTTCCCTGTATCCCTGAGGATGCTGGAGGATTCAGGAAAATTCCTCTGTTTCCTGTGGCTTTAGTTTTCCTGGCCCTTCAGAAAAATTTGAGATACTGTAACAACCTGATATGATCTTGACTGAAAGGAGAGTCAGGTCTGCCCCATGCTTAACCCCACCGAACAGAGGTCTTGAGAGAAATAGCAGTGTTGCCTTTGGAGGTGTTCTAATCCAGGAATTCCCATTCTGCAGTCTACTTCAGAGTAAGCCATGACCCTTGGCAGAGAAGAGACTAATGAAGGAATAGGGGACTTGGAGAAGGTGACTAGACCACTCAAGAGAGGAGATAACACTATTTCCCTCCTTTCTCCCTTTCCCATATATTTTAAAAGGAGACAATGTTAAAAAGGCTTCTTCCATACAAAGGTCAGAAAAGGCCTCTCTGAGGAGATAATATTTAAGCTCTGGAAAACTCATACATAGTTAAAGAATTCTCTGAGGTAAGGTGTCTTCTTAAAATGGTTGGGCCAATAGGAGAATCAAGTCATAATTATTCATTTTCAGCTTTCAATTTTGTCTTAATAAAATGCCTATTGATTTCCTCTATCCATATGTAATTAAAAGCTTGCCTTTCTCTTGGTAATCTGTAAGCAGCATTCTTTGTATAATAGGATGATAACCCTTTGTCTAATTTTGCAAATACTTTCCCCAGTACCCATTTGTCTTCTATTTTGACTGCTTCTAATTTTTTACATAAAATGTTCAAGCTCAACATTTATTAGACACTTTAATTACCCTCTTTCCTTCAAACCATGATGCATTTCTGATACCTGTGAAAGGGAGGGGAAAGGATAGACATTTGGGTAAGGGGAGCTTCAGAGTGCATGAAACCTTGAGAAAGTCTCCGCCAGCCATTGAGGAACCCTGGAGCAAAGATCACCCATTCAGAGGAGTCCTGCATCAGAGAGGAATCACTTGGCTAAAAAATCCCCATCATGCTCATTGTGGGTGGGGGGCAGACCAGGGAGATTAAGATCTCAGCCTGAAAAATGAGGCAGTTGCAGAGGTGCCATATCCATTGACTGTGTGCTCTGACTTTCTTCACGATGGATTCTCCTGAAGGGAGAGATGAACAGGGAGATAGACACCTTCATAGCCACCACAATTCACCCCTGGTGTTGTACACGAATCCACACTCCCGTATTTTCAGGGGATTTGTCCTCCATGATTTCCATGGGCCACTTTTACAAAGATAAATTTTCAAAAGAGGGTTAATAGGCCAAACTATAGTCCTTGTGTCTCAAATTAGCCTTTGGTCCACAACTCCAATTGCCTTCATCTCCCTCCTCCACTACCAATTCCAAATCCATTTTGCCCTTAGCCACACAGCTCTTGGTGGCTCATCTGGAGTTTTGATCCAAAGGCTCCTTCTGGAAGGGTGTGAGCTCTTGGTAATCACACTCTTATTAGGCTGGGGTTGATGCATTGTTAGTTCATTCACAGTTATGGTAGGATCAGGGAATACTGAGTAAAACCCAACCTACCTGAGTTCCACACACATTCTTTCTACCCTCCATCATGCGAAAGCAGCCCTACCTCTAATGCTGATCAGGATCCTTTGTCCCTTCCAAAATATTGACTCCTTTTCTCACATGCTGTTTCACACAGTGGGTTTCTGAGGGGAGATCTGAGAGCACCTCCATGGCCACCACACAGAATAATAAGAGAAATATTCACACTCAACAGTAATAAAGAAATCCAGAAAATTACAACGAAATTCATGGGCTACATCAAAGGACTGGACGAAAAAACTGGGAACAGAGTCTCACATACAGGAGGGTTTATAACTTAGTGAACACGGAATTCTACATAAGCAAGGGCTGCACTGGTGGCATATGGAAGTTCGCAGGCTAGGGGTTGAATCAGAGCTACAACTGCCAGCCTACGCCACAGCCACAGCAATGTGGAATCCGAGCTGCATCTGTGACCTACATCACAGCTCACGGCAATGCCAGATCCTTAACCCACTGAGTGAGGCCAGGGATCAAACCCACATCCCCATGGGTCCTAGTGGGGTTTGTTAACCACTGAGCCATGAAGGGAACTCCCACAACTTAATTTTGATTTAATCTCTGATACAGAAAGAATAACTTAAACGCAGACACTAAAGAAGAAAGCAGAATGCATAGGATTGTGATACTCATTTTTAAAAAAGAAGTATTTCTCTTGGTTAAAGGAAATGCCATAAGTAAATTAAAAGGCAAATTGAAAAGATGTTTTTAAGATAACTACAACTACTTTTAATATCCTTATATCAAAAACTTACAATTTTATTTTTTTAAAACAAGATTTTCTCCAACATATGGCTGGTTTATGGTTTATAATTCCATGCAGTACATCATTCCATTCCATTACTTGGACTCCATTACATAAATAGTTTAACTTGGAGGGTACACCAGGAAGCAATAGTGCTCAAACCTGGTCATTCTATGGGAGCTTTATTGAGTTTTTCTTTTTCCTTTTCCTTTTTTTTTTTTTTATGTGCTGCACTGGGCTTTTGGTTACACCTTCCTTAAACATTTTACAGAATTATTGAGTCTGTGCTATATGGAGCAGAAACATGGGCCCTCAATGGCCCATCTGTTTGTGATTAAAGGCAAATTCCAAGTTTGCTCCTGAGGAGCATCTTGGCCTGATCTTTACTCCCCCCCATGGCTCATCCCTGTGTGGCCCAATGATGGTTTAAATTTTCACTCTGAATCAACCAAGCAGCATAGCTGTATGCCAAATATTTCCAGAGAGATTTTACAGTTTCCTATTTATTCTGTTAACTGTAATTTTTAGTCTTACAACTTCCACCCTGTTTTATAGTATTACTCTTTATTGTTGTGATTTATTTTTCTCTGTTCTAACATATTGCAGTCATCAGTTTGTTTGTTTGTTTGTTTTCTTTTCTAAAACAAACCTTTAAACCTTTGGTACCTTGCTTCTACCAGACCAGTCACTATCTTTAATTCTTTCCTTGGAGTTCTAATTTTATCTGAGTGGGGACATGTATAAGGAACAGGCATACTATTGGAACAAAAATTAAAATTGACCATCACTTCCCGCCTGAAGCATGTGTACACTTCATTTCTGGCAAGGTGCTAGCTTTGAAAATACCAATGGAGTTAAAAGGGGTGGTTAGTAAGAAGACACCAGAAGATCGGTAAGCTTCTCTCTCAGCATTCTGGTCATCTTTAAAATACCAGGGGAGATGTGTGGTGATAACAGAAATAGGAATGTTACTGGCACTGGCTGTGCCCTCTAGCTTTTTCTTTCAAGTTCAACTTCCTTTATTATTTATTTTCATTAATTTATTTTTGAATACACAATATAGTTGGATGGCTCAAAAATAAAAAATATTAAAAGTAAAGTTTTATTTTCCCTCCACAGTCCCTTTCTTATCTGTCTAATTCTAATGACTTCTACTTTCCCACTTTGACTAGATTTTTGAGGTATTCTTATAAAGTTCTTTATACATCACAAGGATATATATACACTCATTTCTTTAAAGCGTATGTACTATATTATCCAGGTTTCTGTACTTTTTTTTTTTTTTGTCTTTTTGCCTTTTCTAGGGCTGCTCCCATGGCACATGGAGGTTCCCAGGCTAGAGGCCCAATCAGAGCTGTAGCCACCAGCCTACGCCAGAGTCACAGCAACACGGGATCCAAGCCGCATCTGCAACCTACACCACAGCTCACGGCAATGCCAGATCCTTAACCCAGTAAGCAAGGCCAGGGATCAAACCCGCAACTTCATGGTTCCTAGTTGGATCTGTTAACCACTGAGCCATGACAGGAACTCCTGTACTTTTTTTTTTTTTTGCTTAGCAATATTCCTTGGAGATATTTCCCTATCAATATATAGTTTTCCCATTCCTGGCTACCACTGCATAGGGTTATATTGCATCTTGTCATATATTTAAAAGCAATTAATATTTCCATTTCTGTGAATAATTTGCCACTATACAGAACTAAATAAGCCACTATACAGAACTAAAAGAAAAAAAAAACTATTGTAAAAGTGATGAAAAACAAAAGGGATAGCAAAAGGATAAATATGAAGTTGTTAAAAAAGGACCTCAAAATCATAAAACGTGGGGGGAGAAAGTGAGAAAATCTAGATTATTTTTTTCTAGAATGTGTTTGAGCCTATATAACTATCAGGCTAAAGCAAGCAGATATAAGAAGGGGTTAACATACTTGAAAAACAGGGCAACCACAAATCAAAACCAAAGCATACATACACAAAAACTAAAAAGACGACACAAGTATAAAATAAAAGGAAATCATCCAACCAAAATAAGAAAGGAACAAAAGAGAAACATAGAATCAACTGGAAAACAAGGTTTAAATTGTCAATAAATACAAATTTATCAATAATTACCATAAGCATCAATGGACCAAAAGATATAGAGTGGCAGACTGGACTAAAAAAAAACAAGAGCCTGCAATACTTGCCTGCAAGAGACTCACCTTAGGGCAAAGGACTCATATAAATTGCAAGTGACGGGATGGAAAAAGGTATTTGATGCAAGAGAAAAAGGCAGGAAGGCAGGAGTTGCAATACTCATATCAGACAAAATAGACTTTAAAATGAAGGCCATAAAAAAAGACAATGAAGGACACTATTTAATGATAAAAGGATCTATTCAAGAAGAGGATATGACACTTGTCAATATATATGAATCTTTGGGAATCAGAGAGAATTATGATAGGCAGAATCCTAAGATAACTCCCATTGTTCATACTTCTGGTAAAACTATACACCCTGTATAATCCCCTCTCATCGAGTATAGAAGGGACTAAGAAATAGGGTGTGCTTAGGTTACTAATCAGTTGACTTTGAGGGTTTTTTTAAAAAAGAGATTATCCCCAAGTCTAGCCTAACCAAGTGAGCTCTAAAAGAATGATTGAGGATTCAAAATGAGAGTCCCCTGCTGATCTTAAGAAAGAAAATACCACGTTGTGAACGACTATGTATGGGGCTATATGGCAAGGAACTGAGAGCAACGTCTAGGTGGTGAGAGCGGTCTCCAGCCTACAGCCACGGAGAGGGCAGGATTTCAGTACTATAATCACCAGGAGTTTAATTCTTCCAAAAATCAGTGAACTTGGAAGGGCACCCTGCAACTTAAATGAGATCGTAACCCAACCCAATGCCTTGAGTTCAGCCTGGTGAGACCTTGAGTGGAGGACTCACCTAATCCATACCCAGGCTCTTGACCCATGGAAACTGTGAGGTAGCTTGTATGTGTTGTTCTAAGATGCTAAGTATGTGATAATTTCTATACAGCAGCTGAAAACAAATCAATGACTGTTATACGTCTCCAATGCTAAAAGTAGCTATTGTATTTATCAAGTCTCTGTCTCACCAGTCCATGTGGAACTGTAGGAGTGAGGTAGATACTCACAGTTTAATATATGTCTCCATACAAGAGGGGGTCACACCCAAGGTGAAGCATCTGAATCTCTTGGAGATCATAAATCTTGTATTTTCAGTCTGTTGCCATGTTTTGATGAGAATTTGGAGTCTTGAAAGAGGTTTAAGTGTATTCTGCATGTGGAAGGAACATAAATAAACAGGGCCAGTGATCAGACTAAGGTAGACTGATTGCATTAATGGTCCCAGTTAATAGCTGCTGCCATATTTAGTATGCCCTGTAATCTTATAGTCTCTCCTACTCTGATTTATGGCTCAGTCAGTTTAGTTGGATTTACCAAAAGATATTTTAGCAAGTGTGTAACAAAGGGTGGCTTGAAAGAAGATATACATTTTCTTATAACTTTTTGTGTTTCTGCCATGCTACAAGAACATGCCCATGCCAGCCCAATTAAATGAAACAAACTTGAAGGAAACCAAGTTTTCCCACCACACCAATTGAGACAGTAGTTAGGCAACGTAACTACACATGAGGAAATTTAGCTGAGGTGAGGAAAAAACTTCTAATCAAACCCAGCCTAAATAGTTGATCCAAGGTGAGCTTTAAAAATGCTCATCATTTTGGGGGGTAATTTGTTACACAGAAGAATTGTAACTATAGATAAATGACACATCAAGAAGTAAGCTACTTAGCATAATATAGTTGAATGACACATATTCCATTGCATTTAAAAATTTTTTGGCACTTGGCATTTCATACAAAATAGACTATTTCTCACAAAATAGGCTTGTGAGTCACTCTGATGCAGAATTAGTAGACATGAGAGATCCAAGCTCTTTTAAGAAAGACCTCACATGCCTAATTCATGATTTTAAGCTGTCAAGATATAGGACCAGAACCTCTGTTATGTCTTATTAGAAATTCCATGTACAGTCAGTAAAGAATTTGTCTGTTTCAATGACCCTGACTATTTGGTTCAGCCTGGAGGCTGTTGATCTCAACATTCAGATCCTGGAACACAGAGAGGAAGCAATTTTAACTATTCATTTTAATTTTTCAATACTTTTCAGAGATAAGGAATCACTGCAGATAAATTAGGCCATAACTCTATTTGCTTATGAAATGTGTTTGTTCTTCTTTAGGTTTGTCTAAGATAGCTCTGTGTTACACATTCACCTGAAAAAAGAACCCTGAACTTCATTATCTATATCCATGACAGAACCTTTGGACACTCTGTACTGATATAGACATAAACACGCATTAGTATACATATCTAGTTAACGTTTTACTATCTGTTGTAGCCAATAAAATTTGTTTCAGAGGCTTACCACAAATTTATATACACAAAAATTTGGCAAATGGCACAGAAAATTCCTGAGATGGCACATCTACCCTGCTCTTTGCCCTAGTAAGAGTTGGCCTTTGTCACTAGAAAAAAAATCAAAACTAAACTCTTGGTTTTATCCTTAATATATATTCTTTGCTCAGCCTTCTCAAACTCAGTAAAATAGATCAAAAATATACCCAGGAAGCAAGGCCATGCTCTGGAAATTATTTTCATTCCTCCTTTCCCCACATTTCCAAACAATCAGCAGATCCTGTCAATTCTATGTATAAAATATTTCTCGAAGACAAATAGTTCTACCAATTTTTTCTTCCTCATCTTACTCTCAAAAGTTGCTCTTCTTTCCTCTGCATTAACTCCTTTCCCTTCTATCAATTCTTAATATTTTAATTAGAGTGCTATTTTTAATAATTTTTATTTTGAGATAATTTCAGACTTGTAAAACATTTTAAATATATAGCACAACTATTACCCTATACTCACACTTACCAAATGTTAACATTTTATCATACTTGATTTTTTATTTCTATCTGTATATCTATCCATTTCTCTATCTATACAATTTATTTTCTAAAACAGCTGATAATTTCAGCTCAATATCATACACCTGCATTTGATTGTAGTGTCTCTTTAGTCATTTTAAATCTGGAGTTCCTTGGTCCAGCTTCATAAGCTTCATATTTTTGAACAATAAGGCCAGTAATTTTGTATAACGTCTCTCAGTTTGCTTTTATCAGATATTCCTTCTTGTTTAGATTTGAGACATGATTTTAGGCAGGAACATCACAGTATTGGTGGTTCTTTTTGATGCATCATATCAAGAGGCATGTGGTATCAACTTGTTCCATTACTGGTGATGGAAACTTTGATTGTTTGGTGAAAGTAGTGTTTTCCAGGTTTCTGCACAATAAAGTTACTGTTTTTCCCTATGTATTTATTATAATATGTAGATCAAAGCAGGACATTGAAGAGACATTTACACACCCATGTTCACCGCTCCATTATTTACAATAGCCAAGAGGTAGAAGCAACCCAAATGTTTATCAGTGGATGAATGGATAAAGAAAATGTGATACACAAAAATAAACTCAAAATGGATTAAAGACCTAAATATAAGACTAAATACTATAAAACTCTTAGAGGGAAAACATAGGCAGAATACTCTTTGACATAAATTGCAGAAATATCTTTTTTGATCCACATCCTATGAAAATAAAAACAAAAATAAACAAAACGGACCTAATTAAACTTAAAAATTTTTGCACAGCAAAGGAAACCATAAAAAAAATGGAAAGACAACCCTCAGAATGGGAGAAAATATTTGCAAATAAAGCAACTGACAAGGGATTAATCTTCAAAATACACAAACCTTTCATAAAGCTTTACACCAAAAAAAACAAAGAACCCAATTAAAAAAGGGTCAGAAGATCTAAACAAACATTTCTCCACAGAAGATATGAAGATGGCCAAAAAGCACATGAAAAGATGCTCAACATCACTAATTATTAGAGAAGTGTAAATCAAAACTGCAATGAGGTATCTCCTCACACCAGTCAGAATGGCCATCATCAAAAAGTCTACAAACAACAAATGCTGAGGAGGGTGTGGAGAAAAAGGAACATCCTACACTGTTGGTGAGAATATGAATTGGTGCAACTACTATGCAGAATAGTATGGAGGTTCCTCAAAAAACTAAAAATATAACTACCATATCATACAGCAATCCCACTCCTGGACAGCTATCCAGAGAAAATCATAATTTGAAAATATCCACCCCAGTGTTCACTGCAGCACTATTTACAATAGCCTAGGCATGGAAGCAACCTAATGTCCATCAACAGAGGAACAGATAAAGAAGATGTGGTACATATACACACTGGAATATTACTCAGCCACAAAGAGCATGAAACAATGCCATTTCCAGCAACATGGATGGACCTAGAAATTATCATACTAAGTGAAGTAAGTGAGACAGAGAAAGACATCTATCATATGAGATCACTAATATATGGATTCTTAAAAAAAAAGATACAAAAGAACTTACAAAATAGAAACAGACTCAAAGATTTTGAAACCAAATTTATGGTTATCAAAGGTGAAACATGGGGAGAATGATAAATTAGGGGGTTGAGGCTGACATATATACAATACTATATATAAAATAGGTAACAAGGACCTATAGTATAGCACAGGGAAATCTACTTAATACTCTATAATAACCTATATGGGAAAATAATCTGAAAATGAATGGATATATGTTTATGTATAACTGATTTACTTTGCTTTACACCTGAAACTAACACAACTTTATAAGCCAATTATACTCCAATAAAATAAAATTTTAAAAATGAAAATGTGATACAGTTATACAATGAAATATGCCACCTTAAAAAGGGAAGGAAATCCTGTCATATGCTACAACATGGATGACTGAAAGAAGTCAGTCATAAAAGGACAGATACTGCATGATTCTACTTCATATGCAGTAACTAAAGTAGTCAAAAATCACAAAAAGTAGAAAGGTGGTTGCTAAGGACTGGGATAAGTGGGAGGAGAAATTAGTGTTTAATGAGTATACAGTTTCAATTTTGCAAGATGAAAGTTCTAGAGATCTGTTGCACAACAATGTGAATACAGTTTACTTAACTGTACACTTAAAAGTGGTTAAGATGGTAAATTCAACATTATGTGCGGTTTTTTTACAACAGTAAGAAGAAAAAAAAGATGGCCAGAACACTATGTAAAAAACATTCCTTTTTAGTGGTAATCAAAGAAATATTAATTAGAACCAGTACCAGCAATGAATATTACTATTTTTGTCATCTATGCCAACTTGTCTTTGCATAGATTAGGGTGTAAATTGGTGTTACCTTCTTAAAAGCATTTTAGAAATAAATGCATTAAACATGGGCAAATAAGAGGATATGCTGAAGTCCTAGCTTTCTGTAGCTAGAAAGTGAATTTATTTGGAAATAAGGTTGTTGTAGATGCACTAGTTGAGAACTCACACTGAAATAGCGTCTGCCCTTAATGCAATTTGACTGGTGTCCTTATGAGAAGAAGAGCCACAGAGCCACAGACACACAGGGAGAAATGCCATGTGATGACAGAGATGGAAGGGCTTCACTGCAATCCAGGGCATGCCAAAGATGGCCAGCAAACCACTGGAAATTAGGAAGAGGTCAGGAAGGATTCTCCCCTAAGGTTATAGAGGGAGCATGGCCCTACTGACATGTTGATTTCAGACTGCTAGCCTCCAGAGCTGTGAGACAATGCATTCTGTTTTAATGCACCCAAAGCATGACACTTTATTACAGCAGCCTTAGGAAACTAATACAGTAATTAATACATTTCTTACTCCCTGCCATGTAATGCACTAACACATTACATGGCAGGGAGCTATTTGGAAACCATGTAAATATCCTATTTTACTATAGAGAGAAATGTGTGTGTTTACATACAGACACCTATACATTTTCTGCCTTTGTTTACTAGGATGACTTAGAAGCAACAACAGCCTAGAATATTTAGTACCCAGGTGTTGGTTTCTACTTAATTTATGATTCTTGTGTTAAGCAGTTATTTCTATGGTAGCTGCAAAATGATTTTTCTAATTCTCATATTTTCTACATTAGTGGGTATTCTACTGTAAGTAAGCACACATTAATTCATGCATGCATGCATTCATTTATATCAGTATAGATTCAGGGACTCTTATCTATAGTTTATAATACGTTAATAATTTTGTTAACCCTATAACCCTATATTTGGCCAGTGTGAGCCCCTTCTAGCCGACGCCTAAATTCTTTTTCTTTTTTTTTTTTGGTCTTTTTAGGGCCTCACCCGCGGCATATGGAGGTTCCCAGGCTAGGGGTCTAATTAGAGCTATAGCTACCAGCCTACGCCACAGCCACGGCAACACAGGATCCAAGCTGCGTCTGCGACCTATACCACAGCTCATGGCAACGCCAGATCCTTAACCCACTGAGCGAGGCCGGGGATTGAACCCGCGTCGTCATGGATGTTAGTTGGGTTCATTAACCATTGAGCCACAGTGGGAACTCCCTGAATTCTTTTGATAAACCTCCACTATTCTTTGGGCATTAAAAATTTTACTGGCATAAGAAGATGTTCTGGGTCCATGCTCATGCAATTTCACCTGACAAAATTTTCCAAGTGGGACTGGCATGGGATCATTCTTCCAATTTTATCTCAAACGTGCAGTGTTTTCTCTTAAAATAGAACTATTTTGATCATTTAATCTAAACAGCTCCTTACCCCATCCCTTATTACAACACCCCTTTAACCTTCACAGCCTTTACTTATTGACATTAGATTAATTCACCCAACAAATATTTATTTAGCACCAACTAGTGTTAGACAGTGTACTAGACTTTGTTTATTGTCTTTCATAACACATTATGTCTGTTTTGTTTACCAGGTATAATTCAATGCCCAGAACATAACAGGCTCTAAATAAATATCCACTGAATGCATGGGTGAAATGACCTCATACCAAAGCCAATAAGATATTCTGAGAAGGTTTTGGGGGTAGGAAGGATCAGGGGTATATTATTCTTTTTTTTTTGTCTTTTGTCTTTTTGTTGTTGTTGTTGCTATTTCTTGGGCCGCTCCCGCGGCATATGGAGGTTCCCAGGCTGGGGGTTGAATCGGAGCTGTAGCCACCGGCCTATGCCAGAGCCACAGCAACGCAGGATCCGAGCCGCGTCTGCAACCTACACCACAGCTCATGGTAACGCCAGACCCTTAACCCACTGAGTGAGGCCAGGGACCGAACCCTCAACCTCATGGTTCCTAGTCGGATTCGTTAACCCCTGCACCACGACGGGAACTCCATTTTTTTTTTTTTTGGTATATTATTCTATTAGACCAGTTTTTCTCAATCTTGCCTCATTGTTTTATCACTTAATTTGCTTTAGGCACACACATGGACCCCCTAAATTTAGGTAATAAAAAGAAGCTTTTCATATAAAAGTTATTAAATTTATTGTTTATAAAATTACTCATGTAAGTCCACAATACTTTACTGGAAACTCCTGGGGCCAAGTTTATTTTAATAATCAATTGCTTTAGGATTCTATTAAGTCCAATTAATATAACATTCTATTATGTAACATATTCAATAGGGAAAGGGCAATACTTTGTAATAAATGTCAAGCTTTCTAAAGGAAAACCTCATATCAAGTAGAATTAAACATCTTCATTTTTGTTCAGGTCAAGTTCTACCATTAAATGGACTTTCTATGAAGCCATGAAAAAAACTGAGATCTTTGGATCTGTAAATTGCAGATAAAGGACTGACTAGGAATTGAAAATCATTTTTTTTCTATAAAAATGCAACGCAATATTTCTTCAAAATTTGTGTATTTGGCTTATTATATCTAGGCAGTTTCTTTCTTGTTTATTTTGTTGTTGCTGCTGTTGTTTTTTATGGCCACACCCACAGCATATGGAAGTTCCCAGGCCAGGGACTGAATTTGAGCCACAGCTGTGACCTATGCCACAGCTATGGCAACACCAGAGCCTTTAACCCAGTACTCTGGGCCAGGGACTCAACCTACACCTCTGTGGTAACTCAAGCTGCTGCAGTCAGATTCTTAACCCATTTTGCCACAGTGGGGACTCCTCTTTCTTATTTTTATTTCCACTAAATTAAAAATTCTGACAAATAACATCACTGGAGATGACAGAACTACTTATTTGCATAAATATGTCCTTCATTTCCATATATAGCTATTAGCCTACAGGCACTGATAGCTTGTTTTGTTCAGTCCACACCTGTGGGACAATGCTTGTGTTTATCACACCATTTCCTCTTCCTGAGTACACCGAAGACTATATTTTCCAGTGCCCATGGCAATTATGTTTGGGTAATATGATATTACCAGCCAATAGAGTACAGATGAAAATGGTAGAAGTCATTTCAAAGCCCATCTCTTAGGAACATCCCACATGACCTTTCAGCTTTAATTTCCTTTTCCATAGAAATTGTGGACATCATGTGCTCCAAATTATATAGCATCCAAGAGGGGGGAAAGCTGACATAATTGCGCTGCACTGTGCTATGAGTGATTATTGTGGTAAGCCACTGTGATCTCAGGGATATATCTGTCACATCAACACAGCTCACAAAATAATTTTTCCCTAAATGAAAATAAATTCTCTCACAGCATCAGATTCCTGAGATAGAGGGGAAAAAAAAAAAAAAAAAGGAAGGAAGAAAAAGAAAAAAATCATCAAGCATTTCTCCCTTATATAGGAGTCTCATGTATATCACAAGTTGACTTGTAGGCTGTGAATCAATGACTTCATCTCACTGCAGACTGAGATGTCAGCTAATAAGTGCAAGTGATAATAACTCTTTATTGACACTGTATGTCAATAATACTATGTAAAATAGTAGTGTGCCTTGATCAAGGCATTTTGCTAACAGCTTATTCAGCTTTTTCTGAGTTTCTCACCTTAAGTGTCCACTGCATCTCTGAGCCTCTCTGTCCCAGGTTTTTCTCCAAAGCACCAGGATCTCACCCAATCTACTCACAGCCAGAGCCCACAAGTGCAGGGGAGTTAACGGCCCCTGAAGCAATTCTCAACAACAGACGGTGAGTGAATGAAAGTCTAAGCCTCCTGTCCCTTGGAGGGAAAATTCTGAAGTATATGGTACACAGTTCCCTAAAGGACCCTCACTAAGACTGAGTTCTACTTTCCAGAATAACAGACAGATCAATGACCTTTCATTGTCTTACTGTCTTTCCCTCTAACCTCTTGACTCTTTCTGCTTCTATACTCTGGTTCCTGGGATAACCTCCCCCCAAAATAACCCGTTTTAAGGGGGAACAAAACTAATTCAATACTTCTGTGGTACTGCTAACTTTCATGAATTTATCTATAAAAGCAATCAATTTCATTCCCAATTGATTTATTAGGAAGAAATTGCATATTATTTGAACATCATGCAAAAACAAACAACAGACTAGTTACTGAGGTCCTAGGGAAGAGATTTCAGATCCAATAAAATCCACTTTTAAGACTGGCACTTTTCTACTTGGGCTTCTTTTACATAAAATCCTCACCCAAAATCATGTATTCTAGTACATGGAGACATATATTCTATATTTGCAATGGGAGCCCTAAACATTCGGTCATGGCATTATTTTGAATTAAAGTATCTGTACCTACTGGTATAGTGTGCTTATTTTTATCACTTGTTTTTCTTCAGTGATCCATTTGTGAAAGATTGATCCACATTCATGATTGGGAATGTAAAGCTGCTATAGTCATCAGTGGGATCCTCTGGAAACCAGATGCTGAAATGAAGGTGGAAGTGTAAAGGTTTATTGGGGGCATTAGATAAGAGGAGATGGAAGCAGGATTGGGCAAGGAAAATCTTAAACCCATGATGGCCATCAGACATCTCTGAAAGGAAAGGAGGTGGAGAGGAAGCAGGACTGGGCAAGGAGGTCGTCCAACCACAATGCAAATCTGACAAAGTCACGGCTAACCCAATAGGAAGCTCCAGAGTAAAGATTTCCCATTAGAGGAGTCCCAGGCCCTAGTACTCAGACCATGCTCAGTCATGGCTGGAGTGTGCTGCCCAGGAAGAGTGTTCCTCTGCTCAGAGGCAAAGGCAGATCCTGAAGGTGCTAACAACTGGACGCTGTCAGTTAATCACTCTCCTTGCCACTGAATAGTAAATTCTTTCCTGAAAAATGATCCAAGCAGCATGCCGCCATGGCTGCCACAATTTTAGCAAAGATAAACACCAATATGAAAACTCTATGGTAAATTACTTAGGATGAACTGCAGCCTATTAATGGAATGCAAAGTGAGATGATCTAACCACAGGAATCGTTGTAGGCCATGTACAACCTTTTAAAATGTGAGACTTATTAATAAAGTGGTAAGGTTTCAATAAAAATGTAAGTAATATTGCATTTTCATTTTGCAAAATGTGAACAAAATACCATCCCTGTCTTTCTCTGTCCATCAGATTCTGGCAGACACTCACCTTACATACCCTACCCTCTTGCCAGCCATTGATGGAATAACTGTAACAAAATGCAGATGATTCATACTCAGGTGACATACCAGGGACCAGATTTCTCAACAATTTTCATGGCATCAATGACTACCAACACCCAGATAACTTACCATCATATCACCGGTCCAGACCTCTACTCTGAGCCTCAAATTCATGTATCCAATGGTCTACTTCTCTTGGTCTTCTCAAAGGCCCCTCAAGTTTACCATACATGCAACTGAATACATACTGTTGTCTTCAATCCCAGTTCTTATCTGGTATTTCTACTACAATGGACAGCACCACCTTCTGCTCCCTAACCTCCATTAGAATTAGCCCTTTCTAAAAAGTGTAATTGTAATGCATACATGTAAGGATAATTTGATCCCCTTGCTATACAGCGGGGAAAGAAAAAAAAAAAAAGACACACACACACACACACACACACAAAGAGAATTAGCCCTTTCTTTTCCTTGACACCATTTCCAAAGTATCCAATGTACCAAAAAAAATGCTGTTTTTCCTCTTCTAAACAGCTCTTGAATCTGTCTTTTCTCTCCATCTCTTCTATCACTAATCAAAGTTATTTCTCCAACTGTGTCTATAATTGCCTCATAACTGGTCTACCCACAGACACTCTGCCCACCTCCTCTACCTTTTCTATTATAGCTGAATTGATTGTATAAAAATGTAAACTATGATCACATCACTCTTTCATTCTTAAAATGCTTTTGACTTCATGCACGGTTTGGGCCCATCTACTTCTTGGGTCTCACCTTTCACCACACTTTCCCAACACCCCCTCGCTATCCTCCATACTCTGGCTGTACTGGACTTTCTGATAGAACCACATACTCATCAGGAAGTCTTCTCCCAAAAGGACTTAGAAATGCTCTTCTGCCTCAAATATTCTTTCTTATGCTACTTCATCTTATCAATTTCTCATCCTTTTGCTATCAGAGCAAGTATCCTTAGGAAAACTTCTCTGACCCTGCTGACCAGATCAAGTATCTCTGTGATAAGCTTTTATAGCACCAATTCTATAGCACCCTCATAGCATTTATCACAATTACAATTTGATATTTATTTGTATAACTAGCTGATTAATGTCTGTATTTCCTACTAGAAAGTAAACTGGATGAGGGCAGAGTCTGTGTTTTGTTTGGTCCACTACAGTGTCCTCAGAACATATAACATGATGTGATACATATTAACATATTGGGCATATGGTAAATGAGCAGCTAGCAGAGTGCAACATTGGAAATGCCAAAATGCAAATTTGTTAAACTGCTCCATCTTAGAATAATTTGCTTGAAAGTTTTTATCCATCCCCTCAATTGAGTATCATCATGAAAATGGGAAGCAATAGCTAAAATCTTGGTCCATTGATCCTAAAGGTTACACACCCCAACTACATGTTGTATCTGTACTTAAAGTACTCTAAGTACTCTCTTAGCCTCAAATTTAGCCTTACACTTTTTTTTTTTTTTTGGTCTTTTTAGGGCCACACCCACAGCATATGGAGGTTCCCAGGCTAGGAGTCTAATCGGAGCTGTAGCCACTGGCCTACACCACAGCCACAGCCACAGCAAAGCCAGATCCAAGCTGCTTCTGCGATCTACACCACAGCCCACAGCAACACCAGATCCTTAACCCACGGAGCGAGACCAGGGATTGAACCTGCAACCTCATGGTTCCTAGTCAGATTCTTTTCTGCTGTGCCACGACAGGAACTCCAGTCTTAACATTTTTACCTAATCTTTTCTATCATCGGTGTAGACCTACAGATGTGAACTTCCCCCCTAAAGAGGCTGCAATTTATTGGGTGGCCATAGCTTGGAGAAAAGAAAAGTCACAAACTCTTAGGGGTTATTTGGAATTTAGAGCTGACTTTTCTTGAGTTCCTGAAAGTGCAGCAACCCCTGCAACTGGTTTTTTAGGGCAACGGCTTACCAAAAAAAGTGTCCTAATTTATGTTCACCAGTGAGACCCCAAACTCCTCATGTACTCATTTATCTGCTATGAGGGTGCTTAGTTGGGAGAGAAACCCTCAGCATGAGATGGAATTCCCACTTTTTTTTTTTTAACCCATAAAGTAAGGATTATTATGGTAGCAACAACCACTGGGAAAACTCTTTGGCCCTTCTTCCCCAATCAGAAACAAAGTCAGAGACAAGATCACATTTTAGAGGGAACTGCAAGCCAGTGCTTCTTATCCCCATTCAATTCTTCAGTATGGTCAGTGATTCAATTAATCAATATGTGAAAACTGACACTAACGCCAACCACCTTTTCCAATCCTCACAGTAGTCTCTTTCCTAGCACAGATGAGTAAAGTTCCCAGCCCCTGATTCCTAATTCATAGATTCTGTATTATTTTTTTGTTGTTGCTATTTAGGTCCGCACCTGTGGCATATGGACGTTCCCAGGCTAGGGGTCCAATCTGAGCTACAGCTGCCAGCCTACATCACAGACACAGCAATGCCAGATCTGAGCCGTGTCTGCAACCTACACCACAGGTCACGGCAATGCTGGATCCTTAACCCACTGAGCAAGGCCAGGGATTGAACCCACGACCTCATGGTTACTGGTCGGATTCGTTTCCACTGTGCCATGACGGGAACTTCAATCCTGGATTACTTTGTTCCTGCTCCTTTAACTACCAGAACAACTTGATTTCACCTGGTAGGAGCAACAGTTTGTTAACTCTCTGCTTTGTGCCCCAGTCTAGTTGTCTGGAGTTGTGGCTACCTTCCCTTTCTCCTCACATGTGACCCTGACCCAATATACTTACAACCTCAAGTGGACTGGTCCAGAAGAACAGCAAGTAGCAACGCCCTAGTTGTCCTGGAAAGGAATATGAGATAAATCTTTAAGAAATCAAAGAAACTACATCCTCTGTTAAGTTCCAGGAAGGAGTGTGGTTGGGAGGGGGAGTCTCAATGTCAAGGACATGACAAAGTTTTCCCCCTAAGTTTTTTCCCTAAGTGGAAGACAAAATTGTTGCACCCAATACTAACAGAGAATCTTCTTAGATTCTGGAATCAGATTTAGAGCACATTTGCGTATCCTCTGATCAACTCATAGGTGACACAGAAATCTGACAGAGAGAAGGTTTTCCGGATAGTCTAGTCTGCAACAAAAGCACCCTGCTAGTTGGTCTGATGGCCACATAGATCCAACACTGTCCAAGATGCATGAGGCTGACCAACATGGTATAAGGAAACTCTGCTAAGCTTTGAAAGTCGTATTACCATAGGGTCACCCTCAGCAGGTAACTATTCTCTTTTAAAGTAACAACTCCTGGTGTGCTTCTAAAACCAAATATCTGATTATAGATTCAGGTTAAGTATGCAGTCTAGGTGGCCATTCATGAACTGAGGATCATCAGATCCACAATCTAAAGAGCCCAAAACACTCCAAGAAGTGGTATATAAACGAGTAAGTTTTAAGTCTCAGAGAGTTATGCCTCCTGCTTGGTTTTTGCTCCTCAGAATTGCTTTGGCAATTCTGGGTCTTTTGTGGTTCCATAGAAATTTCTGGATTGTTTGTTCCAGTTCTGTGAAAAATGTCATGGGTAATTTGATAGGGATTGCATTGAATCTGTAGATTGCTTTGGGTAGTATGGCCATTTTTACAATATTAATTTTTCCAACCCAGGAGCATGGAATATCATTCCATTTCTTTACATCTTCTTTAATTTCTTTGCTTAATGTTTTATAGTTCTCGATATGTAAGTCTTTTACCTCCTTGGTCAGGTATATTCCCAGGTATTTGATTTTTTGGGGTGCAATTTTAAAAGGTATTATATTTTTGTATTCCTGTTCTAACATTTTATTGTTAGTATATAGAAATGAGACTGATTTCTGAATGTTAATCTTATATACAAACAACTTATACAACTCAACAGCAAAAATGCCAACAACCCAAATGAAAATGGGCAAAAGACCTGAATAGACATTTCTCCAAGGAAGATATACAGATGACAATCAAGCACATGAAAAAATGCTCAACATCACTGATTATTAGAGAAATGCAAATCAAAACTAGCACAAGATACCACCTCACACCCGTCAGGATGGCCATCATTAATAAGTCTGCAAATAACAAGTGCTGAAGAGGGTGTGGAGAAAGGGGAACCCTCATGCACTGTTAGTGGGAATGTATGCTGGTACAACCACTATGGAGAGCAGTATGGAGGTACCTTAGAAAACTATACATAGAACTACCATATGACCCAGCACTCCCCCTCTTGGGAATATATCTGGACAAAACTTTCCTTGAAAAAGACGCAGGTACCCACATGTTCATTGCAGCACTATTCACAATAGCTAAGACATGGAAACAACCCAAATGTCCATCGACAGATGATTGGATTAGGAAGATGTAGTGTATATATACACAATGGAATACCACTCAGCCATTAAAAAGAATGACATAATGCCATTTGCAGCAACATGGATGGACCTAGAGACTCTTATACTGAGTGAAGTAAGTCAGAAAGAGAAAGACAAATACCATATGATATCACTTCTCTCTGGAACCTAATATATGGCACAAATGAAGCTTTCCACAGAAAAGAAAATCATGGACTTGGAGAATAGACTGGTGGTTGCCAAGGGGGAGGGGAAAGGGTGGGGGAAGCCTGGGGTTAACAGATGTAGACTATTGCCTTTGGAATGGATTAGCAATGGATCCTGCTGTGTAGCACTGGGAACTATGTCTGGTCACTTATGATGGAGCAAGGTAATAGGAGAAAAAAGAATGTATACATGTATGAGTAACTGGGTCACCAAGCTGTAAAGTAGAAAATTAACAGAACACTATAAACCAGCTATAAAGAAAAAAATTAAAATCATTATATAAAAAAATAATAATAAAAAATAAAAATAAAAGAACAAGCTTTGAAAGTTTCCATCGTGGCTCAGTGGAAATGAATCTGACTAGCATCCATGAGGATGCAGGTTTGATCCCTGGCCTCGCTCAGTGGGTTAAGGATCTGGTGTCACTGTGAGCTGTGATGTAGGTTGCAGATGTGGCTTGGATCCTGCATTGCTGTGGCTGTGGTGTAGGCCGGCAGCTGCAGCTCTGATTCAACCCCAGGCCTGGGAACTTCCATATGCCGTGTGCATGGCCCTAAAAAGACCAAAAAAAAAGCAGCAGCAGCTTTGCAAGCCACAAGGATAAAACTATTTGGTAATGGGGTTGCTCACTTGGAAGTCAGCATAGACATTTTATACATTATATGATGTGCTTAATAAAATCTTAATAAAGAATGACCACATGAATTTGTTCCTTTCAATAAAAGATTCCCACTAAAGAGCAGATAATCAAATACCTTCTGAAGTAAGTTTTGCCAGACACCAGGCTTCATTAATAATATTTATTTTAAAGATCACTTTTTATTGTAACAAATATAAAGTCATCAATGTTTTACAAATTGTCAAAAATGCCTTAAGTACAAAAAAAAATACATTAGTAAAATGAATGTTATACTGCATTATTTAGTATATACTTAATACTGTCAACATGCATACCATATGTCAGAAAAGCTCATGCATTACTGGAAGAGAGAAAAAATAA
Source organism: Phacochoerus africanus (assembly GCF_016906955.1). Lineage (NCBI taxonomy): Eukaryota > Metazoa > Chordata > Mammalia > Artiodactyla > Suidae > Phacochoerus > Phacochoerus africanus. The sequence continues at coordinate 73,717,766 of NC_062554.1, forward strand.
GATATAAGTGTTATATTGTCTGATTACAAATTCATTGCTTCAGTCAGTTTTCTTTCTTCAGGGATACCATTTACCTGCAATGTGTAAGAATGAATATGGATATGAGTTAGGTATGAACACTTTTAGGTTTTGAGAAAAAAAATTATGGCAAAGCATAATTCTCCATCTTCTTAACATTATTATAATTATGTTGCATTATTTCTCCACATTCAGTTTTTTTAAAAAAAGGAAATTCTCTATTAGTCATCCCTTCCTTGGGTCAAAGTTACAATGTTCTGTATTTCTCAAAAGGCATGGCCTGAAAATTCCTCCCACAACAAACAAAAAGAATGAGTTTGACTGCAGGACAAATGACTGTACCTTTTAATCGTGGCTCTTTAGAAAATGTCGTGTGGGTTGGAAGGGCAGAGAAAATGAGAAAACCTGAAGGGGCATCAAAACTAATGGCGTGGGTCTGGTCCAAAAGGTAGGACTACCGTCCACTTTTAACTGCTCTATTATCTCAGCAAGTGCTGAAGTCCAGGATTATAACACCAACACCTGGTTCATTTCTTAAACTTCTGATGATCTTTTAAAAGAAAACAACTAAGTAAAACAAACTTCAAAATATACCCTCCCTTGACAGATTCTTTATAGGAAGCTGCAAATTCTTTGTGATACTAGGACAACCAGGATGGAGGAAGAGAAAAGCTGTGGTGCCCTTGGAAAGACATACAGAGCAGAGGATCCATGCATATGCAGAGAGAATAGAGTAACTTACACACGGAGAAACAAACTTTATTTTTTCATTCAAATGAATAGGATGGGAATAAGGAATGTAAACCTGCCCGTTTAGCTCTTCCCTCCAGGAGGCACGACTCTATTTGGTCTTTACATTTATTTATCTGAGGCAGAAACACAACAATCTATCATAATTATAAAAAAAAAAAAATGCTAGGGTGGTCTCCCTCCCTTTAGCACTTAGGTACTTGGGGACTCACCAAAAACAAGGACAAGAAGAAAACAACCAAGGAGAGATAGTGCACTTTAGGCAATAATCTACTCTAAATTATAGAAAAGTATAAGAAGACAAGAAGGTAATTGGCTACAATGTTAACTAAAAAGATCAAAGCTTTCCTGACTCAAGCAAAATGCTTCCTCCCCAAAACCTGTTTCAGAAAAATAACTTAGAAAATTATGTTGAACAGCCTAAAATCCCCCTAGGGAAATTTGGCTCTTATAACATTTGCTCAGGCATAAATTGTCCTTGTATTTGGAAATGCTGCCTATTACTAAAATGTAGCAAGCTAACAAGCCTACTTGCTAAAAATTTATACAAATATCAAGTAAATCTCCTTAATATCATCTACTTAGGTTTCTTTATTTCCCCCAACGAAAGGAGGAAGAAATAAAATCTTGATCTTTTTAAATCTTCAAAAGAAATATTTACTATTTTTCTAGCTATTGTCTTGCTTCACTCCTTGTCTGAAATAACTAGGAATCAGAGGAAAAACATCTCAGGAGAGATGGAAGTCTATGAGATTAGTGAGAAAGAAGTTCTAGCATTTCCACCACAGAAATTTTCTTTAAAAGTTTTTCCTCTTTAAAAAAAAAATCATGAAATCAGTGGTAGTAGGGATTCATTTATTTCTTTGCTCTTTAGATAACACAAGTATTTATTCCTTCATCAGTCTCCTGAAGGCTCACACCGTAAAAACACCACAGCATCAATATATTGAACAATCTTGTTGAAACGTGTTTGCATTTAATTAAAACAAGCAATCTAAATTGTGGGGAAAGTTCTTATAAATGTTATTTCATAATTAAAATCTGATGAACAACTTCATGATACTTGCCTCAAATCTTTGAAAAGTTGTCAAACGAAAATCGCCTTAAATTCCCGAAAGCAGTAATAGAGAAGATAATTTTTTGAATGAAAACATGCAATAATTTTCTATACGTGCCTAAAGTTTTTAAGAGACTTAATAGCTTCCCGACCACAATACCACTATTCATACTCAGAATTCCACATCCAACTTACATTTTTAAAACTTCTCTTGCTTGTCCAAGAGAGCTACAAAGGCATTACTGGTTGCTCGGCAATTAGAACTAGGAATCAACCACTAATTGGAAGACAATCATGAATAAGTTATCTACTTGGTATTGAGATGAATGAAATAATTGGCTGTGGAAATTTTTTAGGGACACTTGAAAGAAATAAACTTAAAGAAAGCAAGTCTTAGGGAAATAGAATAGTACAGGGAGAATTGTCCACCATCTTGTTGTCACTGGTCATGTTATAACAGCTTTTTAAAGCAGCATTAAAACCAGGCCAACCCTTTCTCATTTATCCCCCTGAAGCCTCAGTGATTCGTCACAATGGTTTCCTTTTGTCAGAGTCAGTTTCAAGCTGCTCACTTACTGAGACAAATCCTGGAAGCATCCAAGCTGAGAATCTTTCATACCCAGAGGAAGAATAGGGAACTTTGCTGAAGGAAGGGGACTTTATTCAGTCTTCCTTAATTAGGCAGGACCTCCATGGATGCTTTTGCTCTAAGATCATTTACCCTGTGTTTATCACTCTGATGCCAATCTAAGCAATAATCTAAGCTATTATTCTGAGGTTCTAACTCTGATGAAGGGATGACATAACTGCTTTGCCTTACTTGGTGAAGATAAGTTTCCTAAATTATACAGTATTGGAATTATCTTTTAACCTATTAGTTTCATCCATAAACATCAGATTATTACTTTCAGTACTCACCTGTAGTCTGCGGTTGGGGAATCTGAGTCTGGTGTGGCAAGTTCCTAGGAATGATTAACATTTTTTAGTAAAACTGTATTCGTCCACACACATGTAAATAGAAAGCAGACATGAAGTTGGAATGAAAACCTTTATCGCTAGAAAAGACCCCAGAAATCATCTAATCCAGCACAAACCTGCCCCCCCCAACACCATTCACAAGTTTATAAATGATGAAACTAAGGTCTGAGGAAGGAATAATAACAATATTTGATAATATGCATGGAGTTCCTCCTACATGCTATACTTTATCTGACAACAACACTAGACAGTAGATAATATTTTTCCCAACTCACAGATGAGGAAAGGGACTTAGAGTTCTGAGGTTACAGAATCAGCAAGTGGTGGATAAAGATGTAAACACAATGGCTTCAGGGCTTGTGGCTGTAGCCTGTACACTTTGAGATCCGGGTCTAGAACACATGCACCTTCACAGAACAACTGTCACTGACTTGCTAAACCTGGGATCCTCCATCCTCATTCCAGGGAATGACACTATCTATCTGCCCAGCTGCACTAGTCAAAACTCTGACGTCATCATCGACCTTGCCCCCTCTTTCACGTCCCACATCCAATCACTTGGGAAGTCTTCACAATTTCTTCCTCTCCCATCCTCCCCATCTCCACTGCTATCTTGGTCGAAGTCATCATCGTTTCCCACTTGGATCTCTGCAACTGATCTGAACTGTTTCCTCATTCCCATTCTTGCTCCCTTATAATCCTTATTCTGTATACTGTGCACATTGCTGTCTGAGGGCCTTCTGAGACACTAATCTGATCATGTGGTTCCAATGAACACACTTCAGTACATTTTTACACTAACCTGAAAATTAAATTTCAAGTTTCTTAGATGACCTAGAAGGCCACCGACATATCTGTTTCCTACACGGAGCCCTCCCTGAACTGCTTGAACGAGAACCACCACCACCATCTACTACTACTATCTCTTGCACCCAACCAGCTCCCCTTTATTCTCGCAAACTCAACACAAAATTTGTTACAGTAGACTCGTATAACTCGTATAATTAAAAAATATTCTACAAGGAATGTTAATTAAAATAGTTAAGCTATTATTTTTAATTAAAAAATAGCATTTCAAGTACCACCTCTTCTATGCCTCCGCATGCTCTAAGCACCCCTTCCCCATTTAGGAACCACTGACCATGCTTTCATCCACATGCTGGTACTATATTTCTCCCACAGAATGTTAAATTGCCCCAAAGTGCCTTCACAGTAAGAACCTTCCTATTTTATTCAGCATGTCGAGCCATATCATGTAAAATAATTTTTGAAAGCACACATGAAAAAATGAAGATACTTAAGAATTCGCACATGATGCACCTATTTATTAACACTCACAGACACACATGTAGCTTCAAATTTTGTGTGAAAAATAGTTTACAAAAAGTGTACAATTTCAATTCTGTGTGGAAGAAATTCTAGGAGTCAGCTCCTTGCTATAGAGTAAGGCTTGATCTAAGCCAGGGGATTTTCAAGGTTTTTTGTTTCTCTTTGGCAGTGGAATTCCTTTCCATTGAAATCCTAAGCAGAACTCTTGATGTACAAAAGAGATAAATGTGAGGTTGCCTGAGTTGAAACAAGGGAGCCAGGAATCCCGCCTGCTTTGTTTCCTTTGACTCACATGCTGGCCCCTAAGGCATTTCTAAGAAACCTCCAAGAAACAAGAGTTTGAAAACCATTGATTTGAATCATCTCAGCCAGGCAAATATTATGTTCCAAATACAACGATCTAAAAAGGAAAACAGTACACACTAGTTAAATACTGTTTAAACACTTAAACTAATCCATAGGAATGTTAATGACTTTGAGTGATTTTTCTTTTTAATTTCAGTTACATTTAAAATATATGGTTAAGGAAATAAAATCAACTCTAATTTAATTTGAGGAAGTTACTTAAAAATTTATCTTAATAATTACATTCTCTTTTTTGCTATTACTAAAAGCAGACTACTTATCCTTGTGTCATCTCAGGGAGTATTTTTCTTGTTTTATTTATTCTTTCAGTATTTCACACAACATATTTATAGTGCTTTTGATCATAAAAGTAAAAGATTAATTTACAAACCACAAAAAAGAAAATTAAGTTATAGATTCAACATGAGAAAATAAACATCTTTACTAGCAAAGTCAAGATGCGATTTCATGTGCATTTGGGAAGGGGATATGAGTTTTGTTTTAACTTTTCAGGTACAACTACTTTGGGTCTATTCAACTTTAGAAACAAACACAGCACACCTTACACATGCACACACACGCATGCACACATGCCACGCTGTTCCTCATTTCCTATCATCTCTAGCTGGATCTAGCCTGTCAGAGGATTAAATCGATACATTTTACAAAATAAAGATACTACAGAGGACAAAGAAAGTCCTTCAAATGCCCTAGACAAAGACAACCAAATTCAAGATCAAGGATTGGAGGAAGGAGCTGGAATCCCTTCTCCTGCTGGCCAGTCCACTTTAGCTTTCTGTGGAACAGTTTTAAAACCACTAATCAATCTATGCCCTCCTATTTCTTCTCTACACTTCATTTTTTTCTTCCTTTGCCACAACGGCTACACTTTCCAAATAGCAATGAGGTTGGCTGAGAAGGTGCCACACACACACCCCCGCAAGAAATCTGGAAGGGAGGTATGACCAATTGTGTGTGTTATACTGGTTTAGGGACATGAAAGATCTGCAGTGCATGTCCCAGTTGGTTAAGTGTGTGTTCCTTGCAATTTCAATTGAAGCTCAGATGAGTTACATACAAGTACAAATTGTGCAGAAAGGTACTCAACAAAAAATATGTGGAGATTCAACATCCTGAATCTCCGAGGTTTGCACAGATTAACTGATTTTGTGGTTGCCCAAACTTGTGGCTACATATGTGAGCCTGTGTATGTTAAAGTGTTAGTATATCTATGATGGGCACATATGAATTATGTATTTCATTTAAAAGTTGAAGGGAGGGATCTCACTCATAAGAGTGCTGCTTTAGCCATACCCGGAAAAAAGCCTACAACTAACTTTGCTATAGTAGAACAGAGAATGCAGTAAGAAAATGGAAACATTTCCTTCTTCGGTGAAAGCAGGCTGCTAAAGGCAATTAGAGGAGAGTGAGGGTTGACTTCAAATAAAAGTCCTATAATCCTTCAAAGAAAGGACCTTTATAAAGTCATAAAACTATTTAGGATAATTAAGTTATTAATGGACTAACTGAAAGTTTATTATGTGTAAACCGCATTGCATAGAAAAAAAGACTTATGAAAACTGTAATTCTGTAAATTATTAGCATTAATTATTTTCTAATTTTACTACATTAATTACAGGCATTTAAATAGAAAATTATGTAAATTAGCCATTGCAAAAACTCTATCCTTTAAGAAAGCAAAGGTAATAACTTACAAATTTATAAGTAAGTGATTTTGGGGGAGTACACAATTATTTATTATTTGTACAATCATGCTAAGGTAATTTGACATTCTTAGATATCCTGTAGAGTAATTCTATGAGTAAGGTTGATGATTATCAACTCATTATATGCTTACTTGCTTGAAAACTCAAAAGCAAAGAAAGGTTAAGTGATTTGTATAAAGCCAGAGAATCTGTGCCAGGGTTGAAAACAAAAGACATTTGTTTAGTTATGTGGCATACAAAACACCTCTCTTTTGAATTACTATGGATCTAACAATAAGAAATAGCAATATCTTTTTGGAATTTCTCAATTATCAGTAAAATTGATATTACCCAAAACTTGAATTTTCTGCTCACAATTTTTTTCTACAAAAATGCTGATTTGAACCCTATGACTACTTTTACTAAAGAACTAGACCATTATTTGGGTCAGAAAAGGAAGGAAGGACACGAAGAAATTGAAAACATCATGATAGTTTCAAAGTTCAAAATCTAATTTTAATTAAAATCAATGTAAAATATACATGGAATATAAAGAAGAAAGGAGATATTTATTTATTTGTTCCCCCCTCACACACACTTTTATAAAGCCAAAAGCAAGCTGACCAGTTTTAAACTAAAGGAGTCCAAACCTCTAGAACCAAAATCCATCAGAGATATTCCATCTATCACTTTTAGTGTACACTCACTGACTTTAAAAAAAAAAAGTCAATGGCTCCAAAATATCTTTGGCTGCTTTAACACCTCGTCAATGGGAAATCATTATCTTGATCCCCTGAAATGTTCTCTTCAACTGATATTAACTTTTCTTGAAACGATTTTTTATTTATGGAATTTTACCATGAAGTTGGCTCTCACTATTACCCAAGGGGAGACAAATGGAAAAATACTTTAGATAAAAGCTAAAATGATTAGTTACTGAATATCTATAATTAGAAGACTTAATTTCTGCTTTTATACTTGTTAATTTGCAAAAGATTAAACACAACCCATCTCCTGTTTAGAGGGAGACCCAATCACCCTGGATTAAGTGTTAGGTTTAGTATAATGAATAAGGAAAATTTCTTGGATAGTCAATTAAAACCTTCCTAGAAAATGTTTGGGTACTTTCCCCTATTATTCTTTATATAAATTCCTCTATGAAGTTACCTCCCAATCAGGAAAAATCCATTAACACTGACGTTGGTTTAAGAAAAGAATGATGAGGAGGCAGATCTATCCCCAAAAGACCACATAAGCCATCACAAATTTAAGAATAAATTATTTTATTTTTTGGAAAATTGAGTATTTGGAATCCTCTTTTAATGTTTCTCATAAAGTTGCAAAATACTATAATTTCCAGGTAGTTTTTAGCTTTTCAAGGTTTACCATTTCTCTGTCCCATTCAGACATTATCTTCCAATCAGCACTAATCTCTCACTTCTCCACATCATAATCGTGGGCAGTTTAAGGAAGTGTGAAAGTCTAGAGGCTGAGAAGCATGAACCCACAAACAGCCCAACACTCTAGATGCCCCTTTTCACATATTCTGCACAGACCCCTCAGGGGGAATTAGGAAAAACCAGTCCCCTTTTGAAACTCTGTATGAAGGAAAGTAACAATACTTTTCCCACCTTCATCCCCAACAGAAAGATCAGAAATTCTGAATCCTAAAACCTAGGTTCTGTAAGTATTTAAATCTGGGATTCCCAATTTTTTTCTCCTACCACAACATAATATAAACATCCACCAGCTTCCAAACCCCAAAAAGTAGGGTCCTGGGATCGATACTATGAAAGTTTCACAAGGGGATGTGACCTGCAGCCTGGTTTGGGAACAACCAAGCTAGTTTATCTCCCAATATTCATTTTAGGACCTAATATACATGCGTATGTAACTGGGTCACCATGCTGTAGAGTAGGAAAAAAAAAATAATCTATTGGGGAAATAAATTTAAAAAAAAAGAAGAAAAAAATAAATAAAATTCTATGCCTTGGAACTTGATTTTCTTAATATAAATCATTATGAATTCTTATCTCTGAGGTATAGCAGTCAAGTCAATAATATGTATAAATTTTAAGTCAATCCCCTTTTAAATATTTATTTATTTATTTACCTACTTACCACCCCTGTGACAAGTGGAAGTTCCAGGCCAGGGATGGAACCTGTACCACAGCAAGACTGCTGTGACAACATCATATCCTTAACCCACTATGTCATAAGAGAACACATGTAATGTATTTTTGATGGTTGGTAAGTTTTTGGTCAAAAACATAACCTCTGATCACAACAATGATGCTTTGGACAAAGCACATTTACTTTTAAGAGTTTGCCAAGATGGAGGGGGAGGGAGTAGAAGAGACTGGGAATTTGGGGTTAATAGATGCAAACTATAGCCTTTGGAATGGGTAGGCAATGGGATCCTGCTGTATAGCACTTGGAATTATGTCTTGTCACTTGTGATGGAGCATGCTAATGTGAGAAAAAAGAATGTATACATGTATGTGTGACTGGGTCACCTTGCTGTGCAGCAGAAAATTGACAGAACACTGAAATCAGCTATAATGGAAAAAAAATAAAAATCACTACAAAAAAATAATAAAAACACCTATATGGGTTAAAAAAAAAGAATTACTTTAGAAGTTAATTTTTAGCAATGAATTACAAGTCAGGGGACTGCCTACAGAGGAAAAAAAATATTCCTATTAATGGTAACATATACTCACTGAGCCACAAAGATATATAAAAAAATACAGATGCAGAAAGCCTGACTATAGTATGGGATGGGCGACATTATGGCTACTGTTCCTCAAGACTCTCAATGTCAGAGTTCCCTCATGGCCTAGCAGGTTAAAGATCCGGCGATATCACTGAAATGGCTCCAAGGTCACTGCTGTGGCTCAGGTCTGATCCCTGGCTCAGGAACTTCTGTATGCCAGGGGCATGAAAAAAAAAAAAAAAAAAAGATAGAGACTGTCAAGGTCACGAGAAACAAGGAAGGTCTAAGAAAATTGCATAGGGCAGAGGAGACTAAGGAGATATGCCAATTATTGCATCCTAGACAGAATCCTGGAGAAGAAAAAGGACATTAAGGGAAAAACTAGTAAAACATGAAAAAACAAAAACAACCAGTCTAAAGTCTGGTTAATAGTAAAGCAATCATGTTGCTTTCTTAGTTGTGACAAATGTACTATGGCACTATAAAATGTTACATAGGGCAGGGGATCTCTGAAACTGGATTATTTTTGCAACTTTTCCATACCTTGAAAATTACTCCAAAATGAAGTTTATTGAACAATATATACATTAGCAGAGATCAAACTACATTTATCTTGTATTTCTGCACTATCATCATTTTAAAAGCCTGTCTATATTGTCTCTCTAATCTGAAAAGTAGGGGGAACACTGAATGCGATGAAATCCCTCCTTTCTAACAGGTGTTGTGTCTCCTGGACCTGCTCCAGCTTTCCTTCCCACTGCCTGTTCAATCACCTTGCCTGTAACCGGAATCAGGAATCCTTCAAAGTCAATGACCACATTATCTATCCCTGATTTGATATCAAGAAAGGTAAATAATCTAATCTTGGTTTTGACCTAATTTAGCATTGCCTCTTATCCATATCTCAGTTTTATTATCTGCAAATGATTAAACATTTTTTTCACTCTCAAATTTAAGATGCCAGTCTGGAGTCCTAGGAAGCCTTAGACCAAATAGAAAAGATTACTGTGTAATTGATAAATAACTGCAGTAGCCTCTGTTACACAACTGTTACAAATTCTCTAAATCACAATGTTACAAGGTTCACTATACCTCAGGGACTGACTCCTTTAAAAGACCCAAACAAGTTTCTCTGCAGCTTTGAATGTTCCTGAGTCTTGCTTAGAAGCCAACATAAACGTGTATCCCTATGCCTGAATATTCCTGATGCTGAGTATGAAGAATAAACAAAACATGATGTAGCTAGCCACAGTATTTATGAATGATAAATTCAGTACCGTTTGTATGAACGTGTGAAGATGGAATGCATGCCCTTTTATGAAGTTACTTAATAAATACTAGGCAGCATTATTCAAAGATACACCTGGTTATCAAGTACTGTGATGCCTAATCATATATAATATCTCATTTTAACATTGAGAATTCAGTTCAATCCAAATGACCAAAACATTTATATATGTGTGTGTACTTGGTGCTGAAATAAACCTTTAAAAACCGGTAAGGAGTAAAAGCTGAATTTGTTTGAAGGACAGCTGTGATGAACCTGACACAATAAATTCCCTATTTTCTGGCATGGTTAGAAAATGAGGTTAATCACATATTCTGGCTTATAGGGAGTTACCATAGAGACCATGCACATATTATCCATTTCCAAGAATAAAAGAAAGATAATACACACTCAACATTGAAACTACATTGAATGTAATTTAATTCTCCTCTGATGAGTCAGATGTACTTGACGATCTTGCAGTGCCTCAGAATAATCATTGTGAACATCATCAATTATCTATGTACCCTATTTAAATAGAAGTGTTAGTTAATGGACTTTTTCCATTAGCAGAAATCTGAATATCATATAGGTTTTTCTGGACTTAAAAATACATATATGGTCAAATTGTTGTAAGTTCAATAAAACAACCTATTGCATTTGCAAATAGATCTGATCAACATAATGACAGTCTTGATAGGGTTATGGAAGGATCAGGAAGATGCTTTTGGTTATAAACTAGATAGGAAATTTTATTTTGCTTGTGTATTAGTAGTAACAACATTGCAAAATCTTTTTCTTTTTTTCTTTTGTCTTTTTAGGGCCATATCATGGCATATGGAAGTTCCCAGGCTAGGGGCAGAATCAGAGCTGTAGCTGCCTGCCTACACCACAGCCACAGCAAAGCCAAACCTGAGCCACATCTGTGACCTATGCCACTGTTCATGGAAACCTGGGTCCTTAACCCACTGAGCAAGGCCAGGGATGGAACCTGAGTCCTCATGGATACTAGTCCGGGTTCATTACCACTGAGCCACAATGGGTATTCCACAACACTGCAAAATCTTAATCACAGAGAATCAAATGTTAGGGAGTTATTCTCAACATAATACGATTAGAAAGCATATCTGAAAAAATGACCCAGACTTTTTTTCCTCCCTTAAACTTCACCAACGATAAAGTTTTACTGACTTAAAAACATATTCGAGTTTCCTTATTCATTACAATGAACATTTCTCCCTTCTAAAATTCAATAGCATTGTTATTTTGTCAATAGAAGCATTTCCCAAACTGTGTTTTTTTAAATAGAGTTACACCTCTTCTGACCTTTTCCCATGGCTCAGAAAGCATATCAACACACTAAAGGCTCTGAGAACTCGTGTAGTTTAAAAACACAAAAAAACAAAAAATCCTGCTTCTCAAATGTATTTGACCATTTCATTTTTGAAGATATATATCAACATTTGAAGAAGGTATATCAACATTTAACTAGCACTCTTGGGTAAAGAATATAAGAAACAGTAGCCTTAAAGAATTCTTTAATTTTTTTCATTTTGAAAATGAAGGATAACACTGTTCATCATTTTCACCTAAAAAAAAGACAGGAGAGATTGCTAAATTGTAAACTATTACAATATTCTAGAATTTTTCCTAATTTTTCTCATTAGTACCTAATAATCCTGATAAAGTATGTTTCATGATAATCCAGTAACCAGCAGAGAACATAGAGATCCATCAGTTCAATTTTGTAAGAGTTTAACATTTACATCCCTGATAGAATCTTAATGTTTCCAAAACTCAAAATTTCCCCCACTGCTAACAGAAAGTGAATCAATTACTCGCACACACACATACCTTGGCAATAACAAGTAGATATTGTTAGAGGACTCCAGGAAAATATTCATAAAACTTTTAGATTGCCAAAGTGTTTTGGACAAATTTATAGTCTGATTGTCTATACTACTCATATTAATTATTTAATCTTCAAGTTACCACATGAACTTTACACAATTGCAAAATAAGCATCTGCAATGGGAAAACTTTTGCACCCAAGATGGTTCCTCAAGAAATCTTTAACCAGGAAGAGGTTACTTTGTTATCATACCCTAATGTTTATGTACATACACGTTGGTGTCTGTGTATGTGTGTGGTGGCGGGGGTGAGAGGATTTTCTGTATATCCATTCTATTGACAAAAGTAAACTCAAAAAGAGGAGGATCTCAAAAACAACGGTGTAACTTCCTTGGGATGTTAAATTTAAACCCATTTTAACATACGTTTGGAAAAAAATTAAGAGCCATGTTCTTAGAAATAAATGACAGTTTTACCTACAATTTCCTTACACCAAAACTGAGCTTCTAGACATATAAATGTTCTCAAGAGCAGGGGGGCAATTTTCTCCTTCAATCTCCCCCATCCCTACCCCTTACAAAGACCTCTTCTAAGCTTTCTGACCACAATCCTTGTAGCACTACAGACAAGGTTTGCACTTTGTTGTTTATAGCCAAAATTGGAACTACTCATTTTGATATATAAGCAAATCACACACAAAAAAAAACCCTAAAGACTCTGAGGCAGAAAATTCAAACAGATCTCTGGTAGTAACATGAAAAAAAAAAATAAGTTAACAGAACCAAATAATTCTAATAATAACTCTAAAAAGTAATTAATTTTGTATGCTTTAGGATATGCCTCAATTTTCAAAATTAACTCAGCTTTGAGCAAACATAGGTTAGTTTATTAGTAGTGCCAATTTCTTAAATATTAAGGTAAATGTCATCTTGTTTGGATTAGTGAAGGAAAAAAGGCATTTCCTGAAAGTAATTCCATTTGGATCAGCGTAGTGGTGCTGGGATACACTATCAGTGTTCTTTGGGTATTTTCTCTTCCAGTGACAAACGAACAAACAAATGCAACAATAATGAAGAGCTTTGGTCTTTATAGACATTAAGTAGATACATTCATGCATTAATAATTATGATTCCAAGTGGATACTCACTGCTGCGTTTGCATCAACGGCATATTAGTGCTCTCATAATTGTCTGCATGTAGAGGAGGCATGATTTCCCCAGTTACTGGGTGAAACACAGGGAGTGTTGACAGCGGCCACGCTATCTCTCTATTCTTGGACATGTCACGGAGTTCTTTGGTAGATTTCTGAATAGCACTATGATGAACCAGTTGGATGCTAGATCAAAAAGAAATAAAACAACAAATATTTAAAATGTGCATTAGTTCCATGGGTCATCAGTTTGAAAAAATTATGAAATCATTTTTTCTTTTTAAAATAAGAAGACATTAAGACATTATTGCACTTTGTGCATTCTACAAGTTATTTCAGAAAAAGATACATTTCACATATTTTTAACATAACAAAACCAAAAATAACCCAATTTTTAAGTAAATGTATCTCTTGTTAAACTAAGCTATAAAGCATTGTGCTAATATTACAGACCTAGGTAGCAAACTACTATTCTATTTAATTTCTACGACTAAGATAAAACTACCATAGCTTTTATATTGTTGTTTCTGGTGGGGCATTTATAAATACTCACATAAGTTTCATTTTATGGTAGGTTATTACTGTAGATTCAGGAAAACGTGTATGAAAGGTCTTTTCATCTGTTCTCTGGTTTATAGAAATGCAGATTGGGAAATCACATAATATAAATGGCAAGTTAATATTCTGAATCTGAAATATTTTAGGTTTAATTTTTATCTCTATAATCTTAGTTTTCATTCCTTTTTATTTTTAAGTTTCTACCCCTCCTAAATAACTCTATTTAGAAAGCAGCTTTCACATTTATGAAATCAACTATGAAAGATGATGAGTGGGGATAAAAAGCGTGACACACATGTATGGAGCATGATGAGCAACGGAGACGTGGGGAAAAAAATGAAAAAGAAAATAACAGGAAAGAAGACACTTACTCTGGTGTTTGCATGTTTCTCTTTTCCCTAGAAACAAAACAAAATTTATGAATTAAATAATAGCATTGATATTTGGAACATTAAGACTATATGCTCATGGATCTTGCATGATGTGGAAATGCTGACACTGTTACTATTAAAGGCAACCAGGCAGCACCTGCCACCAGGTTTACAAGATGACTTGGATGAGGACATACACAGAGATGGAATACTGATGAGAAACACATAGAAAAAGTGGGGAAAAAATGGAGATTAAGAATCAAGCTCTTAGAAATAAATTCTATGACATAATGAAATACGGCTACATGTAAAAATGGAAGGAATTGTTACTTGCTGCTTTATTCATTTTTTATCCTTCGTTTTCTTACCCTGACTTCCAGATAATCTCGGGAGACTATTTTAATTGACACAGAGGTCCAGAAAGTACTAACTATTCATGAAGATTCATTATTCAAATTATCATCTTATTTTCATTAATTTACTCCTAAGTTTTTATGTATCTATATAGATTTTTCATCGTTTAGATTGTATCACCCTGTTTGACAGCAGAACAATTTCAAGAAGAATTCTGACCATCATTTCTGATCAAACTGACTGAGACAATTTATTTAAAGTGCAACTACCGCGTCAATAGCTTCTGCAGCCTCTGCTTACACAAGACGGCTTGTATAACCAAAATATCTAGCCTCAGTTATTCTTGGGACTATTTTGCCAGCATGAATTTACATCTAGTCTCAATAATTGTTGGATAAAGTAACTGTATCCTCTAATTTAATTTACTAGACTCAAAACTATTTTAATTCATTTTAAAGGCATAAAGTACTGTAGTTGAACTTGAACACAATTTCAATTCATTTATAAAGTGTTTTATGAACTAAATGAAACTTTGCTTTTAATGGAATCTTGTACGTTGTTATCTTAGTAGCTCTATAATTTTTTATTAGTGTTTTAAAGTACTCACACGCCTTCCCGTCGGCAGCACATGATATAAGCAAGTATTAGAAAAAGGACCAATGCTACTGCCGAGGGCACAGCCAGTGTAATTAGGAAATCCGTGTAATAGTCTCTGCTTTTCAAAGAATCGGAAGGGGGTTTGTACTCTCCACCATCAGGTAAAATCCCTTCTCCACGAATCACTTCCTGATAGGTGGACACTTGCTTTGTTTTATCAACCTGATGCAAAAGAAGACAATTACACATCAAATTAATGGCTGCAAACATTATAAGAGTTTAAGATCTAGACATAGCAAGAAATTCTTTGACAAATTTCTAAAAAGCAATCTTTTCCAATTACTTTTCACCTTGAACTTGCAATTACTTATGGAAGCTAGGAAGAAGTAATGAATAAAAATAACAAAGAGTTTATATTGGCCTACTTTCTAGGTCCTTCTCACAACCTATACACATACATAAATGCATACCTACATAATAAATGTGTGTGCATGTATGTGTGTAGTTCTTTTTTAGTTTACTTCCTCCAAAGCACAAGCCCTTTATACTACCATGTATATTTCCTGTTTCCTAGTGCAGATGTTAAAAAACCGTGAACTAGCTGGTGACCAGTAGGTAGTCTGGTTTCTAAGTTAGTGAAAGAGAAAAAAAAGAGAGACAAGGACAATTTCTAAATGATTACAACCCTGATCTTTCTGCTGTCCAACTGATGGAAGTAGCTTTTAGGAGCTACTTTAAGGAACACATAACCCATCCAATGCTATAGTGTTATTAAAATTGTATCATACTTGTACTATATTGATTTACCTCCACATTAATTGAACTGCTTTCACAGCATTGCATTTAATTACGCTAAGGCTTTTACTGAAGGGCACCAGAAAAATAGCTTTGTGAAATTTGTTACTACATTTGTTCCCCTCTTTTAAAAAAATGTTGGGGAGAATTATCTATGGCATTTCTCAAATTCTCTCCCATAAAACTCCACAGGAAGAATTTTGCTACCCATATAGTGCTACTAAAAACTTTATTTGCTGCCAAGAAATTGATGCTCTACCTCCTTCAAGAATGAGAACTAAATAACAGATGACTTTCCTGATTTAATCTGGGACATTAGGAGGCTGTTGTCAAATTTGACCTTAGGCTTATGTTTCGATCAAGTTTAGGTCCTAATTTTTCATTTCTTTTATATTTTATATATTATGTTTATTATCTGACCCTTTTATTTGAGCCTCCTGAAATCTTCTGTGCTTAAGATGTAACCTATAAATAAATACATGTAAAAGAAAAAACAAAAACTCCCAAGCTTTCTATTTATGAAGTCTTACCACAGAAACTAAAATATTCAAAGCATGAGTCATTTTTAAACCTTTAGAAATTAGGTAATATTCCTAAACATGATCTTTGTACAGCACAGGTGAAATGCCACTGTCAGGGCCCACTGTCTACTGGCTCTGAAGAGAGGTGTCTATTTAAGCTACAACTGCAGCCATTCAGTCTTTTGCACCCTTGTACGATTAGCACTATGACTGAAAATACTGAGATTTGTTGATTAAATATTTATAATGCAAATAAATCATAGATAGCATCTGAATAATTTTACTTTATGGAAGACAGAGAAAAGGCATTATTTTCCTAAGACACAAGAGACGTGGCCAAGGGCCACAGGTGCTAAGTGTTGCAGTGTGAGCAGTATGTTCCTGGTCCCAGATCTGGGAAAGGTGCCTGCAGCTGGTTCGCTAAACATGAAGTGACACTTGTGTTTATGTGTCAATAACTTTGTTCAAATGTCAACTTTAAACTTAGACCTAATTCACTCACCACCAATCATCAAGAGTTGACAGAAGTTAAATCTAAAGGTCACTAATGAAATAAAACAACTTTCCTATCTTTCAGAAAGGAGGATTAAAAATATGATAGAAATTTTATATAAAATATGTATCTTACATATATATGAAATCTTACCCACATTTTCCTAAGCCTTTAAGCATGCTAATAATTAAGAAGTGATTCCAAAAGAAATGTTTAACTTTAGGGGCTGTAGATAAGATTCTAACTTTTCTCTCCTTTTCCTTTTATTCCCTCATCTACAATTTGAGTTTCTAGGGCACTAAGCATAGCACACTATTGCTTTATTTTCAAATGTATTATTGTACTCCGGTCTTTCCTTCCAAAGTGGGATGGGGCAGCATTTCTGAGGCTTCCTGCACATGTTACACTGACCCCAAAGCCTATCTTGACTTAGCAGCCACCTGGATGTCGCAGGGGATCATTGGGACCACCTGCCAAGCTAATCTGGCCCCAACAACTAATCAAGGGTAGACCTGAGTACAAAAGCAGTGGTACTATTTCTTAAATGGATGCACTGTCAATGAGTTTGCCAAATCCTTCAAGTCAAGGGAAGTCAACTGCAGTTAACAAAGTAAACCCAGGATTTGTTCCTAAGAGCAATTCAGGTTTTAGTCAAATATTCCTAAACATTCCAGTCACATCACTTCTAATTACATTTGCAAAAACAAAATAAAAACTTACCAATGAAATTTTGCACCAGTCAATGTAAAACTGAGTACGAAATTTTTTATCACATGTTATTACAGGCTCCATCTCTTGACTGCATCTCAATTGATTCTGTGGATTTTCAACTTCTCGTAAACAAGAAGAAAATGGGACGTCGGCACCAACCATAACATAAACGCTGCAAAAATGTGAAACTCTCAGGTTATCCTTTAAGAAAATTGGAAACACTGAAAAACAATCTACCCTGAAAGCAGGATTTATCCTTTTGAATTGAGAGATTACCTAGAATCATCCTTAAGGTAGGGGCCTAGGCTTTAAAAGCAGTGATTCATGTAAGGCCTTCTTTTCATTCTTTCCTTTATTCAACCAATATTTGCTGAGTACTTTGATGTAGTACCACTCTCTTGATTCTCTGCTAATTTCTAAAAATTTTTTCACTCTATGTAATTCAGAATAATCATTCATCATGTTTTGATTACAATATGTGATAGACCACTTACATTCAAAAATTATTCTCAAAGAAAATTGTTTAGAAAACATTATCACTAAAAGAATTATCAGTAGCAAATCTTCATTTAATTTTTTTTCATTAAAAGAATTTTTTTTTGTCTTTTGTCTTTTTAGGGCCACACCTGAGGCATAATGGAGATTCTCAGGCTAGGGGTCAAATCAGAGCTATAGCTGCTGGCCTCTACCACAGCCACAACAATGCCAAATCTGAGCGATGTCTGCAACCTACACCACAGCTCATGGCAACGCTGGATCCTTTAACCCACTGAGCAAGGCCAGGGATCAAGCCCATGTCCTCATGAATACTAGTTGGGTTCGTTACCACTGAGCCACAGTGGGAACTCCTGATTTAATTTTTAATAAGACTGTGATATTATATTCTAGAGGTGTGGAGCTTTAGGCAGGCTCATCAATTCTACCTAGAAGTTCTGTCATCTTTTCTACTGCATAGACCCCCTACTATTAGGTCTCTCATTATAAGGTCTCTCAATCTTTCATCTAAGAAGTTAATATAAGAGAAAAAGTATTGTTTGGTGGTACAAGTTAGGCAAACAATTTATTTCCTTGTTGTGTATCTTAGCAACTGGGGGAAAGAACTCTACTTAATTGGCCAGTAAGAGGTTCACAATAAAATATAGTGCTAATAGCATTTAAATAATCTTGGAACAGCTTGAGAAGGTAGAAATTTCGTAGGTTTTTCAAAATAAAAGGGAAAATCAGGAAATTACTCTAAATAATATTATTTCCTTTCCCAATGACAATACCATAGCCACTTATAAAATGGAATAAACCCATTAAAATCCTCAGTTGTCTTCTTTGCAGAAATTGACAAACTGATCCTAAAAATCATAGGGAAATTCAAGGGACCCAAAATAGCCACATGCACAAAAAAATTTTTGATGAATAAAAACAAAGTTAGAAGACTCACAATTACCAATTTCAAAACTTACTACAAAGCAATAGTAATCAAGATAATTCAGTACTAGCATAAAGCTAGGCATGTAGATCAATGAAATAGAATTCAAAGTCCAGAAATAAAACCTTTAGTAAACTGATTTTGTCACAAGGGCCAGGACAATTCAGTAGGGAAAAAAATGATCTTTACAACAAATGGGTATACTGGGATAACTAAGATATCCAAATTGCAGAAGGAAGTTGGTCCCCTACCTCACACCATATAAAAATTCACTCAAATCAGACTTAAATGTAAGGGCTAAAACTACTGAATTCTGAGAAAAAAAACAGGCATAAATTTTCATGACCTTCGATTAGGCAATGGTTTCTTAGATATGACAGCAGAAGTTTCATCACTAACAGAAAAAAAAAATAATAATAACCTGGACTTAAACTTTGTGCTTCAAAGGACATCATTAAAAATGTGCAGGAGTTCCCTTTGTGGCACAGCAGAAATGAATCCAACCAGTATCCATGAGGATGCAGGTTCAATCCCTGGCCTCAATCAATGGGTCAGCGATCTGGTGCTGCTGTGAGCTGTGGTGCAGGTCACAGATGCAATTCAGATCCCACATTGCTGTGGGGTAAGCCAGCAGCTGTAGCTCCAATTGGACCCTTAACCTGAGAACTTCCACATGCCACAGGTGTGGCCTTAAAAAGCAAAAACAAACAAACAAACAAACTAAAAAAATGTGTAGAGGCAACCCACAGAAAGAAAAAAAAATTGCGAATCATATCTAATAAGGGACTTGTTTATACCTATAACATATAAAGGACTCTTGAAACTCAATAACAAAAAGATAATCCAATTTTAAAACAGCAAAGGATCTGAATAGATATTTCTCCAAATAACATATACAAACATCTAATAAGTGCATGAAAAGATGCTCAACATCAATAGCTATCAGTAAAATAGAAGTCAAAACCACAATGAGATCACTTCATACCTATTAAGATGGCTATAATGAAAAAAGGTAGATAATAGGAAGTGCTGGTGAGGATGCAGAGAAACTGGAACTCTCCTCCTCTCCTTGTGGGAATGTAAAGTGGTGCAACTGCTTTTTAAATAATTTGGCAGCTCCTCAAAAGGTTAAATACAGAATTACCATATGACCCAGAAATTACATCCCTAAATTTATGCTCCAACAGAAATTTAAATATATATCTATAAAAAAACGTATACATAAATGTTCATAGCAACATTATTCATAATAATCAAAAAGTAGAAACAACTCAAATGTTCATCAACTGATGAATGGATAAAAGGTGGAATAGCCATACAGTAGAATATTACTCAGCCATTAAAAAGAATGAAGCACTGTATATGCAACAACGTGGATGTTAAGTAAAAGAAGCTGGTCACAAAAGACCACACATTGCATGATTCCACTAATATGAAATGTCCAAAAAAGGCAAATTTATAGAGACAGCAAGTAAATAAATTGTGGTTGCCTAGGGCTGGGGGTTTTGATGGTGGTGACTCTTATGGGTATGGGAAGGGAGTGTTGGGAGGATAAAAATGATCTAAATTTTACTGAGGTAATTATTGCACAACTTTGTCCATAAAATAAAATCCACTGTACTTTAAATTAGTTAACTGTATGGGTATGTATTCATATCTCAATAAAGCTGTTATTTTAAAAATGAAATGAGGGAGTTCCATCGTGGCGCAGTGGAAACGAATCCAACTAGGAACCATGATATTGTGAGTTCGATCCCTGGCTTCACTCAGTGGGTTAAGGATCCAGTGTTGCCATGAGCTGTGGTGTAGGTTGCAGATGTGGCTTGGATCTAATGTTGGCTGTGGCACAGGCCAGTGGCTACAGCTCAAATTAGACCCCTAGCCTAGGAAACTCCATGTGCTGCCAGTGTGGCCCTAAAAAGACCAAAAAAAAAAAAATGACATGAACAAAAGTATGGCACAAAAATTCAAAGCTATGTTAATGTAAGTATGAAGTCATACCCTGAATTGACAACTGTGTCCCAGAGTGTGATTACACAAACCCATTTTGTTGCTCTCTGTGTAGAATTTATATCTGGACTTACGATTCACTTGAAAGATTTTTTCTTTTTTCTTTCTTTTTTTTGCCTTTTGTTTTTTTAGGGTCGCACCCGCGGCATATGGAGGTTCCCAGGCTAGGGGTCAAATCAGAGCTATCTATGGCTGCCCGCCTAGCCTATACCAAAGCCACAGCCATGCAGGATCCCAGCCTCAGCTGCGACCTACACCACAGCTCATGGCAATGCCGGATCCTTAACCCAATGAGTGAGGCCAGGAATTGAACCCACAACCTCATGGTTCCTAGTCGGATTCCTTTCCGCTGCGCCACCACAGGAACTTCTGAAAGAAGATTTTTTTAAAAACTATCTTTGAAAGACAAATAGCATATATATGACTGAAATTAAAAATCAAGTTAAAAATAAAAAGTTCAGAAAAAGTAGCTATCAGAAACCACTGGTAAAGAATTTAGAAGATTAATGAATAGAAATAAATTCCATTTACAACAATTTATTACTTTTTTTTTTTTTTGTATTTTTGCTATTTCTTTGGGCTGCTCCTGCGGCATATGGAGGTTCCCAGGCTAGGGGTTGAATCGGAGCTGCAGCCACCGGCCTACGCCAGAGCCACAGCAACGCGGGATCCGAGCCGCGTCTGCAACCTACACCACAGCTCACGGCAACGCCGGATCGTTAACCCACTGAGCAAGGGCAGGGACCGAACCCGCAACCTCATGGTTCCTAGTCGGATTCGTTAACCATTGCGCCACTACGGGAACTCCCCTACAACAATTTATTACTTTTAAGCCTCATATAAAGGCAATTTCTATCCTCTTATAAACTGCCTAGCAAAGACCATATTTTCCTTGATTTTGAAATAAATTTATAAATACAGAAATAAATATTTTTAAAACTGTTAAAAGTTCTCCTCCTTTTACATAACATTGATTTGCATTTATAATTAGTAAGATTTTAAATTAATTCGCTTCAAGATAACATAAATGGGTATAAACATAGGTTTTCGGTGCTTTGAAATGTTTATTTTTCCCCCTCAAATTATAAAAGCAATATAAAAACATTACCTAAAACTTGGGATATAAAAACAATTAATTTCTATTACCAAGATCACGATTTTCATTTTCCAATGTACTTTGCATAATATTTTTAAAGTGCATATATTTTAACCTAATTGCAATCATCTCTAAAATATAATTTCATATCCTGCTTTTTCACTTAATGTGTCATAAGCATTTCTCATATTGTACAGTCTTTGTAATTATAGTTTTATAGCAATATAATTTTTTAAGTGCACATGATTTATTTAGTACTTATTTCAGAATTGGACATGTAAGCTGCTTCCAATTTTTTGATGTTATAAATAATATTGTAAAGACCATCTCTACACGTATTCTTTAATGTTAGTTACTATCTTAAAAGAGATGCCTAGAAGTGGAAACATTTTTATGACAGTTGACACATACTGCCAAATTACTTTCATCTCTACATGGATGATTCAGAAGCTTCACAAACTTAATATGTTCCGAACTGAGCTCATCATCACCCCACCCCACCTCCACCTGTTGCTCCTTCTATCTTCTTCTCTCTCAGTGATTGGCATGGCCAGATGCTTAAGCACCATCATCTCTAACTCTTGTCCTTTTCCCTACATATTCAATCTATCAACAGTCTCTGACATTTACCCTGAAAGAACTCTCATACACACCTGTCCACTTTTTGTTCCATCCCACTGCTACCACCCCGGTTTTAGTCACTGTCACTTTCCACATGGAGTGAAGTGAAGCAACAGCCCCTTGACCATTCTCCTTGAACCCAGTCTCTCTCACTGTCCTTAGGAAGCCCACTGGCAGAATGAATGATACCAGTTTAAAAACAGAAGCAACTGTATATTTCCAGGTTGCTAAGAGAGTAGTTCTTTTTTTTTTTTTTTTTTTTTTTTAAGGGCTGCACCCGCAGCATATGTATGTAGGTTCCCAGGCCAGGGGTCTAATTGGAGTTGCAGCTGCTGCAGCAACGCCAGATCGGAGTCATATCTGTGACCTACACCACAGCTCACAGCAACACTGGATCCTTCACCCACTGAGTGAGGCCGGGGGTTGAACCTGCATAATCATGGATCCTAGTCAGATTCGTTTCCACTGAGGCATGATGGGAACTCTGAGAATAGTTCTTAAAAGTTCTCACTACAAGAAAAAAAAGGTAAATGTGTGATGCTATGGATGTTAAGTTACTGTGATCATTTCACAAAATATGCTTATATCAAATCATTATGCTATACACCTTAAACTTATCCAATGTTACACTGTCAATTATAAAACTGGGAAAATAAATAAGTTAATATATAAAATATATAAGACTACTCAAGAGAAGTAGATAATGGATTTGCCCTGTAGGTCAAAAAAATGCACGTTTGTTATTTCTTTTGTAGAGTAAAGTTTCAACATGTTGGCTTTTTAAAAATACAACTTTGAGGCATTCCCGTTCTGGCGCAGCAGAAAAGAATCCGATGAGTATTCATGAGAATGCAGGTTTGATCCCCGGCCTTGCTCAAACACCAGGTCAAGGATCCAGTATTGCCGTGAGCTGTGGTATACGTCGCAAACGTGGTTTGAATCCTGTGTTGCTGTGGCTATGGCATGCACCAGCAGCTGTAGGTCTGAATTGACCCCTAGCCTGGGAACTTTCATATGATGCGGGTACAGCCCTAAAAAGCAAATAATAATAATAATAATAAAATTAAATTAAAATTTAAAACTATGTATAAATATAATTTCTATGAGACCATGTATAACACTAATAATTCTATGCTATACATGCAAAAATTACATTTTTCACAACCAGCTGTTTTCCTAGATCTTTAACATGGAGCTATTTTGAATGGCTAACTTTTTGAAATGCACAAATTTAAAATTTTTATGAAATGAAAGGAAGATTATCTTTACCTTTTTGACCTCATCTACATGCTTTTAAACTTTCAAATATACTTAAATAGATGGGATAGGAGCATATTATCAAGTACAAGGCTCTCAAGCAATGTTAATGAAACATGGCGACTCAAATTGTTAGGGATTGATACACTGAAAAAAACCCTTTTCCTTATGAAATATTGTTTCTTCGTGCCAATTTGAACAACTCAATTTCCCTTGAGGTAAAGACCATTTACTGAGGCCTTTACACATACAATGTGGAGAACTAAATTATAGGTAAAAAATTAATTCAAAACTGCTTTTTTCAGCAATAGCCAGATAAATAGATCCAATGATTGTATTTTTACATAATCATCCAAGTAATGAAGGTAGTTGTGTATACATGATATAAAGGACCATTTAGAGAAGAAGATGTCCACATTTGTTACCTGTTGCCTGAGAACTTTTAAGCTCTTAAAAGAAAAGGCATCGTGATTCCTACCTCTGTCCCCCACCTCACTTCTTTGTTCTGTGCACATCAGTCAATCGAAAAATAAGAATAAAGACTAAATAAAACTAAATAAAGAATCTAGTTCAGAATAAAAATTAAAGAATAATGGTCGCTTCTAGACCCTAGTTTTACTGCTTGTTACTCCTGTTTACTGGAGAAGGGATGAATTATTTTATCACAGAAGGAACTGGCACACAAGATTCAGCTTCTCCTGGGGTGTTTTTTTTTTTTTTTTGCAGGAGGATTTTCCTGCTTGAAGAAGAGAGGCATTTGGTTTGCATCTATTAACCCCAAATTTCCCAATCCATCCCACTCCCTCCCCCTACCTCTTGGCAACCATAAGTCTATTCTCCATGTCCATGATTTTCTTTTCTGTGGATAAGCGATGAGATCCTGCTATATAGCACCGGGAAGTATGTCTAGTCACTTATGATGGAGCATGATAATGTGAGAAAAAAGAATGTATACGTATGTGTAACTGGGTTGCCTTGCTGTACAGCAGAAAATTGACCGAACACTGTAAACCAGCTATAATGGAAAAAATAAAAGTTATTATAAATGAAAGATAAAAAATTAAAAATAAATTTAAAAAAGAAGGGAGGCATTTGGGTCTGGTCTACTCTTTTAGCCATGTGGTGGAACTCGGCAGGATTACTTGCTAAAATGAAAATTTTAATTTAAACCATTTTCAGCCAAGATAAAATCCAAACAACTTTTCCTGGTGTACAAGGCCTTACAGGGTCTGGCCTTTGCCTTTTTGATCATTATCATTTCTGGAACCCTGACCCCATTTCCTCACAAAATAGGTTTCCAGATCGACTAGGCGTCCTCCTACCCAAGCTGTTCCCTCTGCTTAGACCCTTACTTTCTCATTTGTTGAACAGGCTAATTTGTACTTATTTAAAACTCGTATTAGGGAGTTCCCCGCATGGCACAGCAGAAACGAATCCAACTAGGAACCCTAGGTTCAATACCTTGCCTTGCTCAGTGGGTTAAGGATCCAGTATTGCCCTGAGCTGTGGTGTAGGTCACAAACACAGCTCGGATCTGGCGTTGCTGTGGCTCTGGCGCAGGCCGGCAGCTGCAGCTCCAATTAGACCCCTAGCCTGGGAACTTCCTTATGCTGCTGCCGGTGCAGCCCTAAAAAGAAAAAAGAAAAAAAAGAAAAAGAAAAGAAATCTCAGATCAGGCTTCATCTCCTCTAGGAACCCTTTCACAGGGATCAGAAGTAGGGGAGCAGCTCTCTCCATTAATATCTCAACTATGATTCGTACAACACTGTTTTCTAATTATCTGATAACTTGCCTAGTTCCTAATAGATGTGAGCATAGACATTAGTCTTTAAATCACTGAATCCCAGAGACAAATACAATATTCTCCCATAAAAAATAATAAATGCTAAACTATGAAGAAAAAATGCATCTATGCACAGGATAGATATTAGAATAGATATTAAAGACATATAGTTGTATTGATTTTGAAATTTATTTTTATATTTATAAACATGGACTTATATTGGCTTCCAATTTTTATTTTACTAAAGGCTTTTTTCAAAAATTCTAATCTCATATCACCATCCTGCCCTAAAAGATGGAGCAGTTGCATCAAAAATACAGGAGGTATATTACTTAAGAATAAAAGACTGTCTTGTAAATCACCAAACATGGGGACAAATTCAGCAGAGCACTATAAACTGGCCTAGGACCATGACCTTGCATCACAGCAGCCTTTGGCAGCCTTTGACTTAACATTCCCTTCCTCAAGTGTAACTTCTCCCTGAGCCCTTTACGGGGCAAAAGCAGACAATTAATTAGAGGGAGTACGTTGTGAGATTGTCTAGAGAATAAACTAGGATTCTCTGTTGCTGACTGAGGCTAGATCCACAGGCTTTGGTAACCAGAGGAAACAGTGGTAGGTTTGACAATCTCTTATGAAAAGTGAGTATATTCTTTAATCCTCACACCCCATCATTCCCTTCATAACCACCATTTACACCGCATCACTCACCCTGGGTTGGCAACTATGCCATGCCCAGAATGAAATATGAGCCTGTTCCTCTTTCCACCAGGTTTATCCCAGGCTAAATGCATCCACAAGTCCTTAGCATCTGGCTCAGTGTCAGGAGCAAAAGCAGCACCAAGACCACACCCAGAGAGAGCACAGTTACCCTGAGGTTACGGGTCTGGAAAGTGAAAGGGAATCTCTTCAGGAGGCTCAGCCTTCCTTGCAGGAACTTACTCACTTTAAATCTTTTTAATTAGTTTCTGTTAGATTTAGAAGTTTGAAAGTTGCCAGTGAGGTCTGCAGAGATTTAAAAAAAAAAAAAAAAAAGGGAGTTCCCATTGTGGTACAGCGGAAACGAATCTGACTAGGAACCATGAGGTTGCATGTTTGATCCCTGGCCTTGAGTGGGTTAAGGATCCCGAGTTGCCATGAGCTGTGGTGTAGGTCACAGATGTGGCTCAGATCCCGCATTGCTGTGGCTCTGGCGTAAGCCAGCAGCTACAGCTCCAATTAGACCCCTAGCCATATGCCTCGGGTGCAGCCCTAAAAACACACACACACAAAATGCACATGAAGAAGGATGAGGAGCTGGGACCCTGCAGAGGGGGCTCCTGAGGACTGACATTTAGTGTCACTTTGGGCTATGGAAGGGCTGTAGGTTTGCTCTGAGGTTCTACTACTGATCATCCACTGTTGCTTTGACCAATATGGAAAATTCTGCAGTCAGTAAACTGTGGTTGCCATGTGTTATAGCAAATAATTTCATGGAGGCTTTTTTTTTTTTTAAATCACAGACTGAGACTTATGCTAAGTATTAAGCAGAAAACAAGTTCACAAGTTATTAGGTGCTTAATTTATACTTCTGAAGTGTATTTCAAAATAAAATTTTAGAAAAGAAGGGGATGCAATTCCTTTGCTATCTCTGACCCTACTTGATCTTTTCAGTATTTCACTCTTAAAGTGATTTATAGTCCACGTAATTTTCAAAAGAAAGAACAGAGATGAAAAGTTTAGTAAGTGAACTAATAAGAATCATGATACACCATGAAAAAGAAAGGAAGACATCCCAGTACAGTGGATTAAAGGATCTGGTGCTGCCACAGCTATGGCATAGGTCACAGCTGAGGCTTGGATTCAATCCCTGGCCCAAGAAATTTTCATATGCTGTGAGTGTGGCCAACAACAACAACAAAAAAAACGAAAAAAAAAAAAAGGAAAGGAAGGCACAAGAGATGAGTTAAGCACTGGATTTCTAAATTTAAGGTAATAGAGTTTTTAAAAACCCCAATTTTTGTTACCATGATATTATATAACAACCAAAGAAAATATGTAAAACCATTCCCAGGGACAAATTTTTCTTCTGGAATTATACTTACACAAGATCTTATTTCATTGGTGCTCATATAGGGACACTGGAGTAGTAGAGTTGGCATGGAGTACAATTTATAGATATTCTATTTTAAAAGACTTATCGTACGAATACTTCGTAAAGGTTATGGCTTAACATTAAATTAAAACTCATGGAAAGCATTTCAAGTTGGGAAGGGATCTGAGACAACAGGGTCCAAATAAATGCCACGGGACTGACTCTCTCAAATATCTGACAGCACATGGCTCCCGCTAGCAGGTGCTGGGGGTCAGTCAGCTAATGACTGAATTCTCAAACAAGTACTTGTAGGACAAAAAATTCTGTTCCTAATTTAGAGTCACATGCTCAGGCCCAGCCCTAGACTCAAAGATCCAGAATCACTAGGGGGAATCAGAGGCCAGGAACTTGGGTATATTTTTAATAAAACTCTACTGGCAATTCTCAGGCTCAACATAGCTGGGCAGCACTGTCTTAGGCCAGAGTTTGGTTTAGAGAGTTTTTTGTTCAATTCAGTCTGGTTGTTTCTAAAAGTGCCTCCATAGGTAAAGCCTACACTACTGATTAGAGAAGGGGTGGGTCCAAAAGAGAGCACAACTATGGAAAATTCTACCAATGCCTGGCTTTTCAGGTTGCTTCCTCCAGTATCTTTTGGTCTTTGTTTCTACAATCACTGTGGAATGCATTACTTTAGGAAAGTGTCGAAAAGACTCAGTATTTGGAGAGTGTCTTCGGGGGGATACCCCTGTTCATCCCCTTCTATGGTCCTACCTTACTTACTCATTGGGAAAGAGAACCATCTTGTACCTCTGAAGTAAAACTTTAAGCTCCAGAATCACCTTCTCGTGGAAAAAGCCAACCAGCCAATAGGCAAGAGATAAAGCAACTATTTTCCTCAAAGCACTTTTTTTTTTTTTTGGTCTTTTTAGGGTTGTACCTGCAACATATGGAGGTTCCTAGGCTAGAGGTCTAATCAGAGCTGTAACTGCCAGCCTACGCCACAGCCACAGCCACAGCCACAGCAATGGGGGATCCAAGCCGAGTCTGCGACCTACACACAGCTCACGGCAACACGGGATCCTTAACCCAATGAGAGAGGCCAGGGATCGAACCTGCAACCTCATGGTTCCTTGTCAGATTCGTTTCCGCTGCACCACGATGGGAACTTCTGTCAAAGCACTTCTATGTGTGCTTGACTGACTTCAAAATCCATTACTGTACCATACAAGGTACAATTTAATTCTGAAATCTGTAAGTTGGACTTTACAGCTCACTGCTTATCCCTTATCCCCCCGCTGCCTACTCCCTCATACCTCATCAATGTCTATTTGCGATCTTTTCCTTTATTTCCAACAAAGCTCTCCTTTAAAACTGTCCTTAAATTTGATTCCTATTAATCCAGGTATTCTAGTTAATTCCAGGTATGATCTGTATAAAAATTTTACCAAGAATATGGATAAAAGAGGAGTTAGAAAAGGATGCGCTACACAAAGTGTGATTTATTTCATATCACATACTTTTATAGAATTGGCTTAAAAGAAGGAAGATCTGCCTCAGTTTACAGATTAAAAATTAAACAGCAAAATTTCATTCGACATTGACATTCGATCTGCCAAATTTACCCAGGCACAATGAGTGTTTCATAACCTCTATGAGGGTGTAAGTCTTATTCTGTATCTATGAGGCTTGAATATAGACAGTCCCTTTCAAATGTACTATCCTATTTAATCATTATAACAACCCTGATGGAGAGCATAGTCCCTGACGGAGCAGATGAAGTTGAGGATCAGAGGAGTGCAGTAGTTCGCCCAATGTCACCCAGCTTGTGAGTGACAAGGCCAGGCTTTAGGAATGGGTTTCAAATCCACCCCAGCCATCAATCACCGCCACTTGGTGGAAAGAATGTAAAAGGCGAAGAAATAGTTTCCTAGAATAAAGTTACAGCAGTCTGCATGTCCTTCTGCAGCTGATAACTGGCGCATCAATTTCCTTTGAAATTCAGGGCCTTAAATAATCGGCTTCTCTAAGGAAGGTACGAAAGACTTTAGTGCTGTAATTTATGGTGCTGATCCTGATCTACAATTAGATTTCACAGGACCTGGAACATCAGATATAAAGAACCATTAATGTAACCTCTTTGTCAATATAGAAAATTGCTAGTTTTTTCCTATCTTTACAATACCTATTTCTTATTAAAAAGAAAAATGCAATAGGCCGTCTTCCATCTACAATAAGTTTGATAAGATCATCATATTTAAAAATCCATATTTAAGGCAACAAGAAAAAGGTCTGCTTACCCCTCCTTCATGTCATTAATGGGAAGCGGAACCCTGCCGCCCCTGTCTAGGGCCGACGTGATGTTGATGGCGTTCAGACGCTCAGGCTGCCACACATTTTTCACCGCCCCAAGAAAGTCTCCGAGAACCTCGCTGGCCAACATTTCTTCTACATTCATATTTTTAATGAAGAATTCTGCTTGATATGGTAACGGGAAGTCTAATTTTGGGGGAAAGGGTATGCATATCTTTAATGAAGTAGTCTTTTGAAAAGGAAACAAAAGCAATGTAAGGCTTGTCGCTTTCGGTTGCTTTTAAGATTTGCACTGCCTTGGTTTTGGGGAGCAATATTATTACTGGCTTTAAAGGCTTTCTATATAACAGAGGACTCATCTAAAAACATGACATATATTTGACCCAGAATTTTGTCTACAATGTAATCAAATCCAAGGGACAGCAGGGCAATTCACAATTATAGGGTGAATAAAAAAAGAAAAAGCCAAATCTGTCTCTAGCTTGCCAGTGACCTGCCAGCCTCCTAGCCCTACTAATGTACCCAGGTAGAAGGAGCATTTCCCGAAGTTATAAAAATATTTTGTATCTGCAGTCTTTTAAAGTTGACAAATCTTTTTCAAATACAGCATTTCATTTAGTCATTTCCATCCTAGGTAGTGCTGCTATTTCCATTTGAACAGAGGAGGAAGCTGAGGCACAGAGCAACATGTTTTCCAAATAGAGAAGACATGACAAAATATCTGTAACTTGTGGGTTGCTTATAAATGATAGGAAATATCATATTTTAAATCTGCAGTATAACTGATCTTTCTGGAGTAGGCTAAAAATATTATATCTTACTAAAATAATTATTAATTGCATTTTCAATAACAACTTTGAAACCATAGCAATTTCACTCTTCGGATCACTCCATAATTAAATATTCTAGAGAAATAATACTTTAAATTTCTCAGAAATTCCATATCTCACATCGTTAGACATTGAGTTAGCTTCTTTCCTCCCCAATGTTTCATTAATAATTTCCCTCTAAAGATGCCAAGATTAATACTTTAAACCAACCCACTGTCCTACACCACAGCTGTGGCAACACCAGATCCTTAACCCATTGCACCAGGGGTTGTTGAACCACCACCTCCACAGAGACAGGCCAGATCATTAACCCAGTGCACCACAACAGGAACTCCTGTCAGAGATATTTCTACGAATCAATATTTATCTCTGCTTACTTCTACCTGCACCTCAGCAGCAACCTGAACTGCTGCAGAGATAATGCTGGATCCTTAACCTGCTGTGCCACAGTGAGAACTCCAATCAGTATAAGAAACTTCAAATAAACATAATTTATTTCAGATTCTCTAATGTTACTCAAATTACAAGCTATCGTTTTCAGAGTTTCTGTTGTGGCTCAGTGGTAACAAACCTAACTAAGATCCATAAGGATGCAGGTTTGATCCCTGGCCTCACTCAGTGGGTTAAGGATCCAGCGTTGAGCCATGAGCCGTGGTGTTGGTTGTAGATATAGCTTGAATCTTGCGTTGCTGTGACTGTGGTGAAGGCCTGCAGCTGTTGCTCGGACTCAGACCCTAGCCTGGGAATTTCCATTGCCGTGGGTACGGCCCTAAAAAGCAAAAAAAACAAAAAACAAGCTATCACTTCCTATATTCTGGTTGTTCTACTAGGACAAAGAATAGCTTTCTTTTTTGTTTAAAAATATTTCTGTAACAATAAAGGCTACTTTTTTGAAGATTTACCATGAGGCAAGCCAAGTTAAAGGAAGGAAGTGAATGACCATACCTAATACAATCAGAAAGTGAACTGGTACTTGTATTGTTCTCCAAACTTTCAGAAGCAAAAGTGGGTCTTTAGATCATTTGAACTTGCCTTGCATGATTTTTTTTTTTCTTTTTAGGGCCACACCTGGTGCATATGGAAGTTCCCAGGCTAGGGGCCAAAATGGAGCTGCAGCTACTGGACTATCCACAGCAATGCCAGATCCAAGCTGCATGCATGACCTACACCACAGCTTGTAGCAATGCCAGAGATTGAACCCACGTCCTCATGGACAGTAGCCAGATTCCCAATCCACTGAGCCATAAGGGGAACTCCCCTCATATGATTTTTATCTAAGCTAAGAGACTGTGTATGTAAAGTACTCAATGGAGCCCCAATACAGTGTAAGAACTTAGAAAATATTAAACTTTAGCAATTCTTATAATAATATATAGAGGTTAATTACCTGGATTCTGCTCTTACAGAGTAAAAACATTTCTGGACAAAGAGTTAAAGTCCCCAACAGCAATTAGATTACTTATATCCTCTGACTTACTAAATATTCATATACTATCTTAAAGTATTTCACTCTAACATAATAAACAAAAAAATTGAAATCACACAATAACAAATCTTGACCTCACTTATTATGAAGCTTCATCAATATTAAAGGACATCTGATGTCAGGTGTGAAGACAGGGAGGTAATTCTGGCTTTAGAGTTTGCAGGAGAGTTTCCTGGAGTGTAATGCCTCTCTCTAAAGAATAAGTTTTTCAACACCCTAATCACAGAAGGCTCTTTACTCATCTCCACTGTAATTTATTCTGCTTATGATTTCGTTAGATTTGTTTGATATATAGCCATCTGCAATCTTCTAAAATATGATATGTTTATTCTCTTTTATGTAGATAAGTTTCCTGTTTTATACAGATAAACAGTAGCTTCATCATGCTACATTTTCTCCCACACTGAGAAAGAGTCATGCAGAAAAATGTCATGAACAGTTTCTTGGCAATAAATAATATTTGTAAATAATACCAAATATAGTTTTTGAGTGTGCTAGAAGTCTATCGCCTGTTAATTTCATTCACTGTTTTTAGATCCACTTTTTTAAAAAAGTGTGCAAAACTTTTTCCTTATTACCAATGCTACTCCTTGGAGAACTACGATTTGGTTTTCCCTCATCCATGGGACCTTCCTTAGGGGCTCCTTTCTGAGACCTGCTGCTGCCACACCCCTGCAAGGCTCCAGGTCACACAGCTGCCTGCTGTCTACCGGGCCAAGTGCTGCTGCCAGCCCTCCCAGAGATGAGTCACAGTAGCTTTCTAACTTTGGGGAAATCCCATGCCTGCTATATTTGGACATCACAGAGGCCAAAGGAACAGTAGGCCAACACATTGGTGGCAGGCCTCTGAGGCACTAAACTCAATTTAGAGAATCACTCTATGTACTCTCCTTGAGCGTCATGCTGTGTGATTCTACATGACTAATTTCTCATTAGGTCTCCCACAGCAGGAGACAGCTGGGCAAGGAGTTGGACTGAGCATGGTTATCCTGATAGTCAACTCTTGTAACTTTTCCTAACCTCATCTGGGAGAAATAGCATGTACGTCGGCATGCTCAATGAGATGCATCCTAGTGTCCACAAGCATTCCATCTAGTCGAGCAAGGAAAAATGCCTGTCATTTAGATCGCTGGTTTTCAGGGACCCCTATGGAAAAGAAGGCTTCGAAAGCCATGTATTTATCCTCCCTCAACTCTGATTGAGATAAACAGCCCCTAATGCCAACTTTCAATTCTGCATTCGGATTGTAGTCTTCCATTAGTATCTGCTTAAACATGGGTCCTGACACAGCAGCATCACCTGTTGGATGCCTGTATACTCTATATCCACGGGACTGAGACCAGACTTAAGGAGGAGGTTCAAACTGTAGACCAGATTATCTTTTAGTTTGTAGGGACCCTCACACCTGACAAAAGGTTCTGAGTCCCTCTGGGGGCATAACAGTGAGGTTAGCGGTCTAAGTCCACTGTAATGTAAGTAGGCAACTGTACTGATGAATTCCCAAGGAGAAAGAGACCTTTGCAATCACTCTGCTCATTAAGGGTATTCTGATTCTACAAGGACAGCTTGGACTGGATGCAAGTATCCAATTACAATTGGAGTCAAGAATAAAAATCTCCTTGATCCAAACATGAATACCTAAGAAAAGTCCCTAGGAAATGGAAAAATGAATAGAGGGTCTTCTGTCCAGGCAAAAGGAACTGGCCCTTCTACTTTCTTTTCATATATAAAAGTCATTTTAAATTTTAAACTAGCATACTTGTTGTCTACAATTGATCCAGCTAAAATGCTGGGGGAAAACTCATGTTGTGGGGTTCAAAATCTTCAGGCAATCTTCCCAAATATGCACTGTATTATCAACTTTACAGAAATACTTTCATTCATATAGTGGGTTTTTTGTTTTGTTTTGTTTTGTGTTTTTGTCTTTTTAGAACTGCACCTGTGGCAATGGAAGTTCCCCATCTAGGGGTCAAATTGGAGCTGCAGCTGCCGACCTACACC
The DNA here is from genome assembly GCF_016906955.1 of Phacochoerus africanus. Lineage (NCBI taxonomy): Eukaryota > Metazoa > Chordata > Mammalia > Artiodactyla > Suidae > Phacochoerus > Phacochoerus africanus. Next base: position 73,752,221 of record NC_062554.1, read on the forward strand.
ACAGCCACAGCAATGCCAGATCTGAGCTGCATCTGCGACTGACACCATAGCTCAAGGCAATGCCTGATCGTGAACCCACTGGGTGAGGCCAGGAATCGAACCCACGTCTTCATGAATACTAGTCAGGTTTGTTACTGCTGAGCCACGGCAAGAACGCCATTCTTTCACACAGTGTAAAGGTAATTTTTAACTTAGCCTTTGCTGAATTACTACAAATTCTAAATTAGTAGGCCCTGATAAAAGGTACTGTGTTTGCTCATTTGTTTTTAATTTTACTAGTAAATAGAAGTAAGCATTTTCCTATCCAAGATACAATTATTTTACTATTTTGGAGGGGGAAATGCTTTATCAGTTCTTCTTCTGTCACTCTTATAAATGATAACTGGTATAGTATCCTATGATTTATAGATTTTAATCACAAAGATTATGGTGGTGTGTTTTTTTCCCCAATCAAATGTCAAACTAGCATCAGAATACTTGAGAATGGAATTCTTGGCATATTTCTGTGTCCCTAAGCTTCTAGGTGTCACTTACAGTTTGTCCATGTGTAACTAAATTACTGATGGACTCCAGCAATAATGGATGCATGATTAGCTATTTTGAAAGGAGATTGTGACCCAAAGCACCAAAGCACAGTTTATTTCTGTCCATCAACAACTCTTTTTTTTTTTTTTTTTTAATGGCCACACCGTTGCATATGGAAGTTCCTGGGCCAGGGATTGAACCCACACCTCCACAGTGACCCAAGCCACTGCAGTCGGATTCTTAACCCAGTGTGTCACAGTGAGAACTTCAACAAATCTTTATTATCACATACAACTGGACTATTAGCTATGGCAGGTTTTGAAGTAAAATAATACCAATCGTGCATGTATTCTATAATCAGCCCTATGTGGAGCACATTTTGAGCTTTAACTGATGGCCACCTTATCTCAGACTTATGAAAAAAATGGTATTCTTCGTCCTAGTTTACAGATGATTTAACCAAAACCTGGAAAAATAAGTGGTCTACATATTTGGCTCCCTACCTTGAGATCCTCAGCACCATAACACATTATGATGTTTTATAACAAATTAAATATTGCTTAGTTTTCTTTCCTACATTTTACTATTTCATTAGTTCTAGTAGGTCTGTGGTGTTTTAAAATCCTTAACTATATTTTACATAAACATAAAATGTAATAAAATACTTCTTGCACATAAGGAAACAATCAACATATTTTTCCATATACCTACCTTCTGCTGACATTATATTAATTATCAAATTATGCCTCGCAGTCTCAAAGGTACGCCTATTGTAGGCAGTTATCTGTTAGAAAAAGAAAATCATATTAAAGAAGTGAAATGTTATTTGGAAAATGAAGTTTATTAAGGACAAAATGAAAACAAACTGTCATTCTCTCCATTTTCATTACTTGTTTATATACTTACAAAATATTCCTTCTCTGGGCAATAAGAACTCGGAGCTTTTAGCAATATTATGGGAAAATAGATAATTAGTCAGATCTACTTAACATGCTAAAACAACACGTTAAAATCAGAAAAACCCTTTTATAGAAGACTGTTAAGTGCTAGTAGCAATGCAGATGCATCATCAGCAAATGGATTAACCATTATGAATTACTTACCAGCGCTATTCTAAAATTTCAAAAAAAAAAACCTCAAAATGATATATTTGTGTACTTTTAAATGGAGCTTAAGGAGCACACTTTAAAACAAGTACATTTCTGTGTTGTTTGCATCCAGTACTAACTGCACACCAGCCAGTCAAAAAATGTCCCAAATAACCCTTCAAAAATCCTCTCTCTCAATGGGAACAGGGAGCAGAAGGGATCACAGTCTACGAAGCTTATGGCACATGCTCAAAAACACAAATCAATCCTTTCACAGAGTCAAATATTAGTAAATGTTTGCAGAGCCAATGAACTTACATCAAAGTCAACTCAGAAACAGCCACTGCAAACAACAAACAAAGCAAAGGCCAACAGCAGGATATGGCTTCAAAAATCAAGGAATAATTAACTTTATAGCAGATATTAAATCATTCAGACAGTCCTGTAGTACCTCAAAAATACCAAAAAAAAAAAAAAACAAAAAACAAAACCCAAATGACGTGTAAAAGTCTCAGCATCCCAGCACAGCTCCTGGCAGTAAATGCAGCTTTAGTTGACACTGAGACAAAAGAGTAAGAGAAAATTGACTCAAACTAAAAAGAAATATTTTGCATATTTTAATACAAGTATCAAATACTTTAACAGCATCATAAATAAGCTTTAATTAAAACACATCACACTCAGCAGGAATATGAGAGAACAGTGGAAAGAATTTTCAAATAAAAAATTCCAAACCTTTAACAATATTTAAAAGTACATACTCTGAAAAATTCTGAAAAGCATATTATTCCACAAAGTTAAAAGAACTTCTCTCTCCACGATTTGTCAAATTTCTTTTGGATTTAATGACTTCTTTGCTGCTTTCTGCTGAGACACATGATCAATTAGGTTCAGACTGAACACAAAAATTAAGACTAGTCATTAAAATAAACTAGTTCACAGGAAGCAAAGGAAGGAATACAAGAAATATTTGGGAATCCTATAATTTTAAAAGTCTACCCTGCAAAAAATTTAATTATACACTTAATGAAAAAAAAAACTAGACACTGTTTGTTACAATATCTCAAAGCTAATATTCAGAAAGATTAGACATTTTCAAATTAATGGTAATATTTTTATGGCTAGCATTCCAACAATTACCACAAATTTAATTATCGTAAATTTCATAAATTCTAATAAGTTTTATTTTAAATCACAGGCTACACAAGAGAGTGAAGAACCCTTTATAAATCAGGAGGAAGAATTTTATTATCTGATTTTATATTTAATGTTTAATTTTAACAGCTATAATAGAATGCAATCCTTCTCTCACATCTAATGAGATATTTAAACACTATAATATCCCCAATCAAATTTTACTTATTATGATGATGGGAAGGCCTTCATAGCAAATACTATGCATGTGTGCACTTTTTTGATCCCCTATTTCTAAAACAGTAGCCGGTCTATTTTAGATGCTTAATAAATATCTACTGAATAAAGTAATTATTGAACTTATATAATTCAATATTAGTTTAAGACGTGCAAAATCTTATGACTATATAACTAATGGAATTTTTTTTTTTTTTTGTCTTTTTTAGGGCCGTAGCCAGAGCATATGGAAGTTCGCAGGCTAAGGGTCTAATCAGAGCTGTAGCTGCCAACTTATGCCACCACCACAATAATGCAGGATCCAAGCCTTGTCTGCAACCTACACCACAGCTCACAGCAATGTCAGATCCTTAACCCACTGAGCAAGGCCAGGGATCGAACCCACAACCTCCTGGATACTAGCCAGGTTCGTTACGTCTGAGCCATGATGGAAACTCCCTGGAATATTTTTAAATACTGAAAATATTGTATTTGGATGTAGAAATGAGTTATTTATAGATAATCACTATTTGTGTTAGGTGAAAGATAGGCTAAGTTTTTAACCATCTTTTTAGTATATTATCTGATACATATCCACAATATTATATGTTGGTAGTAAGGTATAATAAACCATTGAGTCCTTACTCAGCACATGTGTTTCTCTCCTATCCTACCCCCTTGCCTCTCTCAACCAGAACAGCCACTTTGGATTTTATCTTTATGATCCTTTTCATTTAAAACATAGTTTTATTATAAACACATGCATGCTTAAAACACATTGTTCAGTTTGCTGGGTTTTGAGCACCATAAAAATGGTAAACTGTTTACAGTCTTCTGGAACTCGTATTTTTATTCAACATGAGGTTAAAAACATTTATTCGTGTTGCCAGGCAAGCTTAAGCTTGCCGTAAATGTTCAGTGTGTGAATGCTCCACCATTTATTTATCCAGTCTCTTGCTGATGGACTTATGGGTCTCCATGGCTTTGTGGGTTTCCAATGTTTTGCTACACAAACATTGCTCAATGAACACCACAGTGCATTGCCTTTGGGTGGATATTTGCAGGTTTTTCTTTTAGATGTATTCCTAGAAGTGGGACTGAAGGGTACACTGATACTCAGCTTTGTGAAATATTGAGTTTTCCAAAGTGGTTATGCTAATTTCCACAAACACTGAGATGGACTTTACTGAAGGTAAAATTCTCAATGTGGTATTAATTTGAATATTCTTCCTTACTGATGAGTGTAAGCTTCTATACTTAAATAGCATTTTGGTCTCCTCTTTAGTGAAAGGTCTGTCCATGTCTTTTTCTTTTTGAAATTGTAGGAGTCCTTTGTTATATTTTATATACTTCTCATTAGTCAGCCTCATATATTTAAAATATCATCTTCTGGCTTGTGAGTAGTCTTTTTAATGTTTTCTTTTGATGAGCCGAAGTTCACAAATCTTTTCTTTTAAATAAAAAATATTTAGGAATTATTTAAGATATCCTTCTCTAGGCTCAAACTTAGATACTCCTCTACATTCTTATATAATAGTTTAAAATTTTGCTAAATCCTTAACCTACCTAGAATTGAATTTTGTATTTCCTGTGAAGTAAGAATCTAATTTTATGGTTGCCATATGGTTGAGCACCGGTCAATAAATAGACCGCCTTTTGCCTAATCTATGGTCTTTGGAACCATCTCTTTAGACATATGTCATTGTTCTTTAGGTGTATGGATTGGTTTCTGGGCTATTTTATCCATTGGTTAATTTGTCTATTCCTCTATCAATACAACCTTATGATTAATTACTACAGAATGGAGTTCCCATTGTGGCTCAGGGGTTAACGAATCCGACTAGGAAACATGAGGTTGCGGGTTCTGATCCCTGGCCTTGTTCAGTGGGTTAAGGATCCGGTGTTGCTATGAGCTGTGGTGTAGGTCGCAGACCTGGCTCAAATCCTGCCTTACTATGGCTCTGGTGTAGGCCAGTAGCTACAGTTCCAATTGGACCCCTAGCCTAGGAACCTCCATATGCCGTGGGAGCAGGCCTAGAAAAGGCAAAAAGACAAAAAAAAAATTACTACAGATTTATAATAAATCTTTTCTGGAAAGGAAAGAAACCTTCCCTGCTTTTTTTCTCCTTTAAGAGCGCCTTAATTTTTCTTAGCCATTATCTTCTTTATAAATTTTAGGATTACTTGCCAACCTTTATGAAATAACCTGTTGAGATTTATATTGGAATTATGTTAAATCCACAGATCATGAAAGTAATGCCTTCATGATTTTGAATCTTCCTATCCCTGAATGAACTATTTATATAGGAATTCTTTGATATTAGATCCATTCCAAGTACATTATAATTTTTGTTGCTATTAAAAATAGTAGCTTTTAAAAATATGTATTTTCTCAATACTTGCTATTCTTGTGTAGAAATGTAACTGCATTTTTTACATTGATCCTGTAGCTTACTGCTAGGCTTTCTTTTTTTTTTTTTTCAGGGCCACAACTGTGGCATATGGAGGTTCCAGGCTCAGAGTTGAATCGGAGCTGAAGCTGCAGGTCTACACCACAGCCACAGTAATGCAGAATCCGAGCTGCATCTGCAACTTACACCATAGCTCATGGCAATGCTGGATCCTTAACCCACTGAGTGAAGCCAGGGATCGAACCCACATCCTCATGGGTGCTAGTTGGGTTTGTTACCAGAGCCACAACGGGAACTCCACCTAGACTTTCTTAATATTCTAATAGTCTATAGACTCTTTATATCGTTGACTATTTCATTTCTTCCTTTCGAATACTTAGGTATTTCTTTTTCTTTCTTTACTGCACTGGATAGGACTTCTAATATATTCTGTGATAGATTTGATAGAGGGGTTGTTCTTGTTTTGTTTCTGAATTTAAATGGAATTCCTCTAGTGTTTTCCCATCAAAAAAATGATGTTTGCTATTACTTTTGGTAAATAACCTATCATATTAAGAAGTTCAGTGCTGAGAGTTCCCTGGTGGTCTAGCGGTTAGGACTGGCCACTTTCACCGCTGCAGTCCAGATTCAATCCTGGTCTGGGAACTGAGATCCCACATCAAGCCATTGCATGCTGTGGCCAAAAAAAAAGAAATCATTAAGAAGTTCAGTTCTATTTCTAGTTTGCTAAGATTTATTTTTTCTTATTAATAATAGGTGTTGGATTTTATTAAATGCTTTCTCTGTGTCTATCAAGGTAATTGTGCTGTTTTTCTTTTTTAATACATCAATGTGGTTTCATACATTTACACATTTATTTTATAACTTTAATGAATATTTAAAAAATAATTTTGGCAATAATTCAAAATAAACTTTTTCTTATATCTACCTACATATATTTCTATTTTATATCTACACTGCCTTAAGAAAGCAGATTTATAGGTAGAAATTATTTAAAAGCCATGTTAATACAAACTCCAGTTCAAATGAAGAAACACGTTCTTCTTTTGGCTAACATGAAAACTCATATCCATAGCCCATGGCTGATTAAAACTGGGGAAAAATCCAAAGCAGGTACTCCTCTGACAATCTGTCCAGGCAGAAAACATGCCACCCAGGACCTGTACAAACTCCTGGCAATTCCACTAGCAGTTCCTATGCTAGTGCCTTGATCATCACCAGTAAGTCCTTATGGAATTGAAGAGTTAAACTCTAATTTAAGATCCTGAAGGCAACTGGGCTTAAAACTACAGAAGGACTCTCCTGCCATTAATTTCCATTATAATTCTGCTTTTGTTAGGTATAGCAAAGAGTAAAACACTTTTAGCTTTTATAGCCATTCATTAAAGTAATATATTAACTCTCATTAAAGTTTCAATATCATCATTGTTTTTGTTATTGTTTTGAATTTCTAATACTGTCTAGACATGATATTAGATACTAGTAAAAGTCTGATTAATTATAACACCACTATGACTTCCAAAATAAAGATCAAACCTATCATCATGGCTCACAGAGCCCTGAAAGATCTGCCCCCCTGCCCCCAACATCAAGCCTCCATTCCCATCATGTGCCCTCTGGAGTGCATCCTGTCTTCCAGTCACACTTGTAGTTCTCTAAGACCATAAGGATTTGTTTATGCCGCCAAGATTTTGATGTGTTGTATCTTCTGCCTAAAATAGTCTTCCTTCTACTCTGTGGATTCTTATTTACTCTCTTACAATTCTGCATCAAAAGCACCTTCTTATTATAACAGTTATGTCAGTGTTGGCTAAGTCTGAGTTTCCATTCTAGTGCTTCAACCTCTGAATTGTAAGGCACGGCAGGACACAGCCACTATTCATCTTTCTACCACTGGCACCTTTCATAATGCTTAGCACACAGTAGGGGGTCATAAGTTATCTGCTTAATGACTGTATTTGAATGAACATAATTTTGAAACTGGAATGTGGGGGAAATAAGTGTTTTAAGTTTATATTCATTTTATTAAGTAGAATTCATAACAATCCATTTTTTAATGTCTTTTAATTTTTTCCACTAATTTAGACTGTCCCTTTTTATATAAAAGCTGAAACAAAAAACTCTGTAAATGAATGTAAAGGAATGGTACATTTGCAAATGTTACTGGGTATGTTTCCAAGGATAGAATACTGAAAAACACTGCCAGGTAATTTTTTTTTTTTTTTTTTTTAGGGCTGCAACCGTGGCATATGGACATTCCTAGGCTAGGGGTCAAATTAGAGCTGCAGGTGCTGGCCTACGCCACAGACATAGCAACACCAGATCTGAGCCACGTCTGTGACCTCACTGCAGCTCACAGCAATGTCAGATCCTTAACCCACTGAGCTGGGCCAAGGAATGAACCCACACCCTCATGGATACTAGTCAGATTCATTACCACTGAGCCACAATGGGAACTCCCTTTTTTTTTGTTTTTTTGGCCATGTAATTTTAGTTACAACATGTGAAACACAAATTACAAAAAGAAAAATATATATACACAATTTTGCTCTAAGTAAATTACCTCAATGATTGTTGGTTTCCCCACATTTTCAGCTGTTGGAGACCCATATAGAACTCCATCACTATAAGGTGTCCTTTGGATATATCGAAGCCATCCAGGACGGTCTGGGTAACCCATTAAATTTGTATTAAATGTTATTGGATCATTACTTATCTCACCTAGGTAAGAAACACAGAAGTAAGGTGTAAGACAGTTAATTTCATATGTTGCTTTTATAGTTTCAATAAAAAAGTCTATCTAAAAATTTTTTTCTTGGAGTTCCCGTCGTGGCTCCATGGTTAACAAATCTGACTAGGAACCATGAGGTGGCAGGTTTAATCCCTTGCCTCACTCAGTGGGTTAAGGATCCGGTGTTGCTATGAGCTGTGGTGTAGGTCGCAGATGCAGCTTGGATCCTAAGTTGCTGTGGCTCTGGCATAGGCTGGTGGCTACAGCTTGGATTAGACCACTAGCCTGAGAAGCTCTATATGCCATGAATGCGACCCTAGAAAAGACACACACACACACAAAATTTTTTTCTTACATTTGTAGCAAATTAAATACACATCAAAAAAAAAAATCCATGTGGAAATTTAGATTAGGACATCATGAAAAGAAACGATCTTTTTGATTGTTTAGTTTGTCTAGGGATCTGAAGCAGCAAAAAAAGCATATTCATACAATTTTGGGGAAATTTTTCTTTTTTTCTTTCTTTCTTTCTTTTTTTCTTTTTTGGTCACATAGCAGTGGAAAAGTTCTGCCAATGAAATAACTAGCTTTCATGAAACTCTGAACCACTATCAAACAAATCTTAAGGGATGTCTCCAAATTACAAAAGTATCATCAAAACAAAATTACATAATTTTAAAACACTAGAGGATGAGCTGGAAAAGATGGTATTACAAATCCAAAAGAACTGTAATAATATGACATTAATAATAAAGAGTAGTATTGGTGTGTGCCTGGCCCTTTTGTGCCTGGACTCTACAGGCACTACTGCATCTGATTTTCAAACATACCAACAAAAGTAGTTCTAATATTAGCCCTAATTTTATTGATGAAACATGTAATTTTCCATGTTAATTCTTCATGGTCATATTAAGTGGTAAAACTAGGATTTAATCTTGGCCAACCCCAGAAACTATACTCCTAATTACATGTTTTCTTCTTCTCTCAACTATATGTTAAAGCTGCTGCTCAAAAGGTTTAGCTATCGAGTTTTGCAAACACAGAATGCCTCGTGAGAAATCATTTTTTAAATAATTGATGAAAAGACTGCCTTTAAAAAAAAATGCTGGTAAGAACATGCTTAACTTATATTTTATGAGTATTTTCAGGTATTCTATTTATTATATAATCCATAAAAATAGTATTTATATTAATTTTAATGCTATGATTTTCAGAAAATTCATTTTTATTTGTCACTTAAATAAGAAACATAATAACATATTTTCTCTGCTATTCTTTCTGTATCTTCATTAATTTGATGGCATTTGAGACAATCCAACATAATATAATTTAAACCAATATTAAATTAAATAAGACTTCATAGTTGGTATTACTTTGAAGAAAAATTAATCTCCATTATATTACTATGAAATTATATAAAATTATATCATATTGAAAAAGCTATAGAACTCTTTAATATCATATTTCATTCTCTTCTACAATATGTATCATTTTCCAAAAATCAATGTACTGTGTATGACTCTAAGACTTAATATAGAAAATCATTAATTGTACAGCTATAACTATTTCTTTGAGAATATAGGTAAATCATTTGTAAGAAGCACAAAACTCAAGACTAGAAAATCAAAAATGTGCTTTCTTTAAAATTCAAAAATGAATTATTTCCTTCCATAATTAAATTTCTAATCTTAAAATGGGAACTATCCTACAACAACCAATTTATCACATAACTAAACCATTTCAAATAATGTTAATAATATCTGGTTATATATCATCTAGATTATGCATGCTGAACCCAAAGGAAAATTTAGTAAATCAACTACTTTTTTTTTCTCCCACCAACGACATACCTGGTTTTGGGTAAGGTGGAAATTCCCCTTTAAAATACTCTCTTTCCAAAACATGAACAAAGAGGACACCTGCTGATGGGTAGACATTCCGATCAGAGTGCACCTTGGAGAAAATAGTGTACACTGAAAACAAAGAAGGAAGATAAGAGATAGACAAATAATGAGGTTTGCTTTTGATACTTCACTTACACGATAGAGAAGGCTTCACTATGTAGAACATTCTGGGAAAACTGAAGCAACATGCAAGACACTGTTAAGGGGAATGGATTTAGGACAAAACATGGAACACCTCTCAACTTGGGGTGTTTACAGACTTTTCAAATGCCATGTTATCAGAATTAGGCACATTTACTACTTTAAATTATATTAAATAATAGACACCCATAATATCTTTTTGGTAGTTTCACAGAGATTATTACCAACAAAATCTATCATGAGAACTGAGCAACTATACAATTTTTTCCCTCTTTTCAAAACAAAGTACAAAGAGTAATTTTTAAATGGTAAAAATCTCCACTGTATTGTTTGCTAGACAAAGCATATCAGACTACATAACACCATTGCTACATGTAAGGGGATTTTCATACAGACTTATAAAAATGCATTGGATACTCTTCATTATTCCTCATCTCTCTCCTAGAAATGATTAATTCCACTTTACCTGATCTTGACATTTAATAATTCACACATATAATCTAGTCTATTATGCTACCTCCTAAATAAGCAATAATAATTACATAATAAAATTCAGTGCAAATCATTTCTTTAAGTGAAATGGGGCAGATTTCATGATTTACTGGTTACTTAAGATATATGATGATGTGAGCACATTAAAATGATCAAATTGGTTTGATTAGCTTCAACTTATTTTTTTTTCCTCTGCTATCATCATCTCCACCAACACATCACTGCCATTACCCTTGTCACCTCTACAATCCTTTGGTTTTCTATCTTCCTGCTTGGCTATGGCTGCAATTTTTAAACAGATAAACTCTATCAGGCAAGTTCTTTCTCTTAGTCACTGATGGATTTGCAAATGTAGTAATTAACCTTAAGAACCCAAGGCTGCTCACTCCGGGCTCACAACTAACTAAAAGCCCTGGATGGCAAAATCACTGACAGTAAATTTTTCAGCATAAAAATAGGAACTCCCACAAAACTTTTTTTATCTGTAAAAACGTGTCCCTGCAGTTCAGTTCTGTGGATGGTTGCCAAAAATAAGGAACTAAACTAAAATATTTGGCTTGTAGCTTCATGTACCCATAGCTTTACTACTAAAAACAACTTCAAAGGCTATGTAACACAGGGAAAGAAGCGGCAAGTTAGCTTTAAACCAGGTATGTAGGTAAACTCGTTCTTTCCTGACTTGTTTTGAACCAGCATTCTTAAGCCAGTCTTCCCATGGCATTTAAAGTACCCAACCCCTACCCAAGAACAACTCACTCACCTGTGAAAATGGTCTCATTCCAACAAAACAAGAATGAATGAATCATAGAAAAACAGTGAGGATGAGACTGGAGATTCACCAGCTGGATTCCATGGCATCTGTTGAATGCTAGGTGCCGTGGAGAATGCGAAGATGAAAGAGACCCAACCCATGCCTTTCCTGAGTTCACCATCTGGCTTGGGAGCCCAGTGCCCACCTAACTAGGTATGGCTTCAGAGACAAACTGTTCTGGCAATACTCAGAAAGATGGTGAGGAGCAATGGAGGCTGAGGAGATCTGGAAAAGGTTTATGTAAGAAGGAGAATTCAACATGGCTTTCAAAGTACTAGCAAGATTCTGAAACTCAGAGACGGGCAATTCCAGTGATGAAATCTGGAAGATACCATCGTGGGGAACTGTGCGGCTCTTTCAAGAAAGGGAGCCAAGCCAGTGATGCCAGATGCAGGAGTATATGTGAGTTACGGGAGGGAAAACTCAGAAGAAGAGTCAAATTAGGGAGAGCTGTGAACTCTTGCTGAGAAGTTACTTCATTCTAAACAGAAAGGTGTTTAAATTCTAGATCACAATCCTACATCCAAAGTACAGGAATATTGTGCATAATCTAAAGGAATCCCTTCAGAGTTTATCTAATTTATTCTTTCTAGAGATTAAAAACACCTTGGAGTCCAGCACTGAACTTTATTTACCTTTGTTGTTTTCTCCGCAGCTGAAAGGTGTCTGGCATGTGTGAAGAATTTGATAAATGCCTGTTGAATGGATGAACACATTCTAATACAAAGCACTGTAGGGGAACAGTTCTCATGTTTGTGTAGTAAATATATATAACACTTCAATTTCAGTTTTGTAACTTTAATTCTCATATGTGTGTAGCAGTTTTTGGGTTACCATCCTCCATTTATATTATAAACTACTAGCAGTCTCCCTTAGTTTTTGCTTCCAGAAGATGGTAAAAGATGGCTTATAAATCAAAAAGAAAGGTTGTTCATATTAAATAATATTGGAATAATTTCTATTTTCTGTATGGCCCATGGCAGAGCCTGAAATGGAACCAAAGAAGGGTACCTGTCACCACTTAGCACCTCACTTCAAGGACTAGCACAGAACATCTTACTTTCTGCTTTCATTAAAAAAAAAATTCCTACAATCTCCAGAGCCAAGCCACAATATACCATGGCCCTCCTGGGTTTGAAGATGACATACACATTTCCTTATTCAGTGTACTCAATTGCCTTTCTGCAATCTGCTGAACTGCATACTTGCTGGTCAGTTACCTTGGCAACTCTGCAGTAAAGCCTGCTTCACTTTAAGTATAGTATGCCACTCACTTTGAGAAAACATGATACAGATGTACGACACATTCATCATCTAGAAATGGAAAATGACTAAGCCACTATGCTTTGTTTGTGAAAATAATACTTCCTTTCTGTGGTATCAGTTTAAATTATAGGCACCCACACAATATTTTAGAGAAGTGCCCCCTTTACCTTATCTTTCCCATTTGTTACTTGCAAAACAAATAGCTCTTCAACAGAGGCTATTTGGGCAGCATTTACACCTAGCTTCCTTTTGGAAACAACAAATGACACATAGAATTCAAAGTTATAGGTTCTTTTTCCAAACATGAGCTATATAAATAATACTGATAGAGTATGTGCTAATACCAACAAATACTGTTACTAAACAGTGAACACATGTTGCACTCACATATGTCTAGGCAGTACTCACAAACAGTAAGATTGAAGCTATTGTTTTCCCTAAAAGCAAGTCTTGAAAATCCTATGTAAACACTCTAAGAATCTCTGAGTTATACATCCTTGAACAATCTCTGAACATTATCTGAAATATACAAGCATACAGTGCCGTGCTAATCAAGCTGAGGTCACAGGGTCTGGCCACTCTCTGTATCGCATGGCTCTGCAATTGTCTACGACTGCAAATCCATTACCTCTGCAAACACATGCCACTGGATACAAATGAAACTGGAAACCAGTGTGTGGCTAAATCCATGCAAATCCATCACCATTAATGGGCAAAACAATTAAGCCAAAAGCCCAACCCACAGGGGGTCAAAAACATCATCTTCAAGCCACAAGGGTAGCTAGATTTGCAAAGATTAAAAACTGAAGACAGGTAGTCATAAATAATGGAATGGTTTAAGGAAAAATTACATATTTGAGTTGAGAAGATCAAAAGTGCATGTGGGCAAGTGGCCGGGATAATATTTCACCCTCCCTACTTGCAGCTCCAATATCCCTTGTTAACGTGCTACCAAAATCTTTTCATAAAACCATTCTCTGTATGTTTTAGTCATAAGGTCTCGAAACTACAAACCATTTCAACAATGTATATTATGCAACAGCAGAGAGCCAAGAACCAAGTAACAGACGGTGATGGTAGCAGCAATAAAGTGGGACCTCATGCTAGCTAAATAGCATTCTGTCTCCCTTTATTAATAGTCCATTTGAAATTTTCTCCCTATGGGAGCAACAATGAACTAAAAATATGAGGGGGCACATTTGTGTGCTTATTTACAATTACTTAAAAACAAAAGAAAATCTGGATGTATTTATTAAATATCAAATTTTGAAAGGAATATGGTGGTGCATTGCTAGTGACTCTACAGCATGTCACTTTGCAATTATCACAATGATTATTTTTAATGGCATAGGCACACGCACAAGCACACAAAAAGTCCCTCTTCTACACCAACAAGAATAAGTACATGACTATAAAGATAAACTGGCTGCAAGTCTCAGCTAGATTTAAATCTTAAAGCTGTCTCTCTGCTGAAATCTTTAAGAAGTCATAAAGTATTGTCAATATTCATGTCAAGGTGACCTCTATTAGGTATCTTTCATGTGTATCTCTTGTTCATAGATGCTTTATTAAGAAATTAATCACCTTAAAAGGTCCACATATCATATTCTCTATTTTTTGTGGCTTAAGAAAAAACAGTAAAAATAACAGTTTATAGCATATTTTAAACAGTTGATAGGAAGGAAACATTTTAAAGAGCCGAGTTTTCTAAAGCACTTGGCGGTCGATCCTTTTTCATTATGGTATAAGATCATCATTTGGCACATCAATTATTTCACTCTGCTCTATTATACAATGACACCCTTATGGACTGTTTGGTTGCCTTGTCATTTACCAATCACAGGAGCGCTAGTGGGTCACCGTCTGCTAATGCTTTTTAAGGTTGTGTGTTTTATAGATTTTCTGTTTCCTCATCCATAGACAAGTTGTCAGCTGTCATTTCTCATTGCTATCAGTGTGTTTCCTCTAACAGCTTCTCCATCCCTTCTAATTTGCTGCTATTAATCTGCTGCAGGTTTAGAAACCATACTACCAAATGAGGTGGGACTGCGAGTTAAAGTAAGAACAAATTTGTACTGTCTTAACGCACGGAGGTCTCTGCTAAGATGTGAAAAACAGGAGCCTGCATTTGCCACATCTATTTTGGCTACCCAGAGGCTCTTTTGTGGCATACTGCCTGATTCTTAGTTGACATAGTATACTCCTGAAAAGATGATCTTACTATAATTGGGAGACAGCCACTATTTGAGGAGATGGCACAGCATAAACTCTATGTATTAAATGCATTCAGAAATAAATAAGTGTACACAGAAAGTCTTAATTCAAACCACATGTTAGGATTTAATGTGTTGTGTAAAATAATTTCTTACACATTTGACATCTGGGAAATATACTGTGTAATTTAAAGAGATCTATTAAGTGACTATTAACCTTAGCAATAGCTAAATATCAGCCTAAGACTATAATGCACTAAAGTAAGTAATTTATTAAGAAATTGAAGCTTATTTCTAAAAGCATTTCAATTTGGTAATTTGCCTCTCATGTTCAGAGAGTTTTAAGATGTAAGCTACTCATTGGGAAGCACGACAAGGGTGCTTTAACCGAGTGCAAATCTGCTAAACAAGATAGTGCATATTTTCCAACTGTTCACAGTATCTCATTGCTTTAATAGTATTACCTGAAAAAAAAAAAAACTTGGATAAGAATGATGAATAAGATTTTTAAATCTGCTTCAGATACAAAGATAATACTGAATAGCCACTTATCTGGTACAGCTTTTAAAATAAACTTTTGTCTAAGCAATTAGATATCACAATTCCTCAAAATCCTATTTACAGAAGAGACACCATTTCTCTGCTAAAGTTAAGAACTGGAATATTATTAAAAAGAACATTATACCAAAAATACAATTGCTGAAAACTTATTTTACTATATGATCATCTCTGATAATTAAAAATTGTAAATACTGGAGTTCCCGTCGTGGCGCAGTGGTTAACGAATCCGACTAGGAACCATGAGGTTGCAGGTTCAGTCCCTGCCCTTGCTCAGTGGGTTAACGATCCGGCGTTGCCATGAGCTGTGGTGTAGGTTGCAGACACGGCTCAGATCCCGCGTTGCTGGGGCTCTGGCGTAGGCCGGTGGCTACAGCTCCGATTCAACCCCTAGCCTGGGAACCTCCATATGCCGTGGGAGCGGCCCAAGAAATAGCAACAAAAACAACAAAAAGACAAAAAAAATGTAAATACTGACAAAAAAAATAAGAATTGCCTTTTCTTTAAAAGTTTTAATAGCTAAAAATCTCTTTAAGAGGCTCAGAGCCCCTGTATACACAATACTCCAAGAACCTACTACCGATTAATCAGAATTGATTATAAGAGATGTATCCCATTTGCTATGTCTGCATCAAGAGAACTCATTTCAGGGTTTTCAGAGCCATTTAGGGTTTCCTTCCTAATTTACTTTTCAATGTGTTGTTTCTATAGCCTAAGTGAAATTTAATTACTAAACAAGATAATGTCTGTAGAAAAATATTTTGAGAGGCATCAATATCTAGCCAGGTATACAACCTGTTTTGTTTTGGTTTTTTTCCCCTCATGAAAATTCACCTTGCGTTTTTATCAGTTCAGCTTTATAAATCTTGGCTTAGAATCAAAAACTCTTCTCAGCAGGCTGCCCTTCACCCTTGAGTTTACTCAACATCAAAGTACTGAAGGCCATTCACTTGGCCATGGTCAGCTATTGTTTTTATTTCAGTCACAGACAGTCCACGCCTGGGCTGTAGAATTCATCACGGGGAAGCATTAAATTGCCTTTTAAAACTTCATTCCTCTAAGAGATAGGACTACTTTTCTTTACTTGACGTAGAAAAGAAACCACCACTTGATCTTTTCTACAAAAAGCAGGACAATTTCTTCATGAGGTCCCCTCCAACCCCCAAACTGAAGCCACCTACTAAAACTGTTTTTCTAAACTGGAGTTAAATATTTTGATTTTTCCATAGAATGATCACATGTGTTTGTTTTGTTTTGTTGGCTTTTTCTTAAATGTCAGTTGGAAAGTGGTTGCAAACCATTTTTAATTGGTAATCAATAAATTCAGTCTCAGAGAATGCTGCAACTGAAAAGGGCTTTAGATGTCATCCTGTTGGGGCATGCCAAATAACTTTCTCTGCTAAGGTCATTGCATTACTTCCTGCTTGGACAAGGCCTCAGCATTCTACTCAAGCCTGACAGATAATACCAACTGGAGTTGGCATGCATTTGTTCCCCAGGAGAGTTAAGTCATTTGTTTCATAGATAACAAAACTGAACTCAGAGAAACTGAGTGACAAGTTCAAGCCTCCAGGACTAGTGAGAGGAAGAGCCAGAACTTGAACCAGGGTTGTCATGAATTTCGTTGATTGAATAACATAAAGTTATAATTTGGTAGCTGTCCATTAGATTATTACAACCCACCACGGAAAAAACTCATTTTGTTTTCTAACACTGTAACTTTCATAATTCTATCTCCTTTTTATGATAAATTAGAGTTTGACCAAATAATCTATCATTTCATGAAGTTATCCTAATTACATGCACTACTGGAAGAAGTTAACAATCACAATTTCAAGAAAAACACCAATCTGAAGTTTCTTTTGTTTAAAGAAAGAAACAAACCCAAATTTTAGAAGGAGACATTTCAGCCTTCATGACCAGACCTATCAGCTCTGATAGGTCATCTTTTGAAGTACTGAAACTTTATGATCTTCCTTCCTCACTTTGCTACCTTTCAGAAGCAAAGAAGAATGCATATTTTCAGCTTCAGGGGCACTTCCTGTTCCTTTCCAACCATAGAGGAAAAGAAGTTATCTAGAGAGATATTTGTATCTTCGAGCCATGCACTCCCTTGACTATCAGTCAGTAAACTAGGAAGGAGCCTTCTTTAAGGTGGCAGAAGACAATTCTATCAAATTGTTCAGAGTACATATTACTTCATTCCCATGAATGTCCAATTAAAGTTTAATGTTTAAGTTGAAAATAATCAGGAAATTAGAACATGATGATTATTTTGACTTTCTCTTTATTTCTTGGGGAAAAAAAGCAACAGAAGTTTATCAGTAAACCTATGGCTGGCCCACTTGAGAACTCAGTAAGCAAGGAAGGAGCATATGAAGATGTTTATCTAAGTGAACTAGATAACTAAGTAATATGAAGGCTTATTCTCTTTTTATTTATATTATTCTAGAGGTAAATTTTAAATTCCTCTATCCCCACCCCAGTAAAAAGAGAAGGGAATTCATGCTCAGAGTGCTCCTTATGATTTTTGTGATCAATTAACACATGTCAAGGTAGTATGATGCCACAAGTGTTGACATTCCAAATGCCTCAAAATCCTATTTACAGAAGAGGCACCAACCCACTGCTAAAGTTAAGAATTGGAATGTTATTTTCAAAGAAAGTTACATAAAAATATAATTGCTAAAGATATTTTACTATGTAAATGCTCTTATAACATTTTGTGCTCTCTTGAAATTGTCAAAAAGAGAAGGCTGAATTTCATGGTTAAGAATACTTCGCAGAACATTTGATATCGGAGAGAACATTTTCAATCTTCTTTCTATTAAGCTACTAGAAACAATTCTCACCACACAGTTGATGAATTACTCTCTGTATAAGATACTTTAATAATGCAGAACTCTAATGATAGGATTTAAACTGGAGGAGGAGACCTGGAAGGGAGAAGTGGCTAAAGAATGACTTCAGGAGAAACTGAGGAAATAAGAGAACATGATCATCTGAACTGGTTACTTCAGTAGATTCAAGATGTATTGATCATTTCTATTTTGAAAACTACAGTTATTGCCCAAGTTTCAAGGAGAAAATCAGTTTGAGTTCCTGTGTAAGTATTAAGTATGAAATAGGAAGAGATAAGTATCTCTTGAGAACACTGTGTTAAAGGCCTTGGAATAGTACATTTCACTAAGAAAAGCACCACAGCAAATGACTCAACTGGGTATAAGAGCTGGTTAGAGACTACCTGATGGCAAATCAAAGAGGAACAGAGGGATATACTTAAAGAGCACAGAAGTTCAAGGGATCAAAGTTAAAGAAAAGAAACTGAAGAAAAGGGAAAGGAAGACTTCAATTTAGTGCAAAATGGTACAAAGTCCAGAGGAAGAGTCTTTCGTGATCACGTGTGAGACAGCAGGAAAGCAGGGTAGGTCCCAGGTCCTTGGGAGATGACAGAACAGAAGTATACTGCAGATGGCAACACTGAGGGTCATCTGGGCCATCACTAGAAAGATTAGAAAACAGGAATCATGGATGTGCCAAAGGAGCTAAAGGTTCTCCACCTGATTAAGAAGCAAGCCAGATGAGGTGGTCAGGGGTGATTCCCTTGAAGGAAACAGAGAAAAATCCCTTGAGAATATCTAAGAAGGGTCTGGGGACAGGACTATGGAACCATGCGCTTTGACAGGAGAACAATGTGCTTGATATGAAGTGCATCTAGTGCCTTTTAAAAGAAATGTTTGTGATCTTTTCATAAGAAGTTACTGTTACAAAACTGTTTTCTTATAGATATCAGAGGTGAAAAATCCCTTAAAAAAGCAAAGGTGTTTGTGGGTTTGTTTTAAAGACAGCAGAGCAGAAGAGATGCTGGGAGCCTTGGTCCTACTATGAAACAGATCTGGAAATAGGAGATTTCAGCTGGAGAATAATTTGGTGCTAACTGGGAAAAAATGGAGTGATCCCAACTCAGAAATGTAAAAGAACATGAGGTAAGACAGGAATCACTTCTACAAGAGACCTAGAAATTTTTATCTGGCAGTAAGGCCATTTTATCACCCCCCAAAAATTATTGTTCTTTTCAAAATATTTTAAAATTGTTATTTTAATAGATATGTTTACCCCAAAGTTATGGAAACTAGGCTACTGTCCTGCTAATATGCATGACCACATATAGCCAAAAGAGTGTGCATGCACATGTGCAGGCGTGTGTGTGTGTGGGGGGGAGGAGGGATGTTTAAGAGGGACTGTAAAGACAAATAATCCAGAAATATTAAGTAAAAGCTCACAATGATAATTAATATTTTTAAAACAACTAATCTTTTGGTTATTAAGTAAGTCTTTTTCTCCCTGATAAAATGCATTATTTCAAAGGTCCTGACATATTGCTAATGGACACATTAAAGATAGGGAAGAAAAATTTAGAAGGACAATCAATCATCCAAGGGTCAGGCCATCTTTTCCATAGAAAACAAGTGCCATCTAATTATTTAATAGCAAAACATATCAATTTGGTTTTGCAACAAAAATTATTCAAAAAAAATCATCCACAATTAGGCAAAATATTTTATGACCATTTTTCTAAGGTTACATAAATACTGTTTTTAAATGATTTATGTTAAATGTACTTCTTAATGTTTTTCAATGTTAGAAATAAATTGTTATAATAACCACACTGGGACAATTTTTATAAGTGGCAAGCTAGTGACTGGGTAAGGGGCAATGATAGGTTAAAAACAAGAATTATTTTTAGTTTTTTTTTAAAAAAGGCAAAACCAGAGCAAAGGAAAAAAAAAACTTGGAGAATAATGGATTAAGAACACAAAGGATCAGAAGTTTTAGAAGAAAACAAAATTTGAGTTTTTTCAGATTGACTTATCAAAAAAAAAAAAAAATCCACACATGACTGCAAAAGCAAAAGCAGTACTGGAAGCAGACATATAAGTGACTCCCCAAAAGGGATTTAGATTTACAACCTAAACTCACCATCTTTCTTCCCAGCAGTCATTTTTCTGCTGATAATAAAACTGTTGGCCTGTTTGGTCTTCCAGTTAACTGTTCCATTTATGCCATCAGCACAGCTTAATAAAAAAGCTTTTCAGAATAAAACAAATGCACAGAAAATGAAATTAATATCAAATTAAAATGACTATCACAGATCCTATGGATTAACTGGAATCAAATTTGATCCAATCCAGTTAGCTAATTAATACGATTTAATAAGTATTTGTTGCATGTCAATACAAGGAATAGAGATACATGGTATGACACAGTTCCTGCCCTCCAAGGAGCTTACAATCTATAGGGATTGATAATTCATGTACAGAAATATACATGTAATATATAACATAATGTATTAATATATAATAACTACACGTATATACACAGGCTAGAAAGCATAAATGCTACAATAACACTGAGAGGGATAGCAATTTTCCTTGGCTAGGAATGTTGTGAGAAGTTTAAAATGTCTTTTAAATTCGCAGTTGAATTTGGAAACATTATACTGGCAGCAATGAAGGGAACTGTGGTTAAGGGATACTAAATAAGGGGCTGTCTCTGGAGGGTAGGGTAGCAGCCAGCCAATAAATCAGGGGGTGAAGTAAAAGGAAAGTAAAGCTGAGGCCAGTTACAAGACATCATGGAAAGAATACTGACAATACTTTTCAAATTGCTGGATGTGGGCTAAAAAAAAAGAATCAAAGATGGCTTTGAATTTTTGATCCAGAATAACACAGAATAGTGATATATCAGGAACCCCCAAAAGAAGTTCATTTTGGGAGAAAGATAAATTAAATTTGGGACACATTAAATTTGGGGTACCAGTTGGATATCTAGGTGAAACCATCTAAGAGGAAGATGGAACTAGAGCTCTGGTTCCTAAGAGAGTCTAATGCAGGCTTCAGATGAAAATTTGAAGTTCGACCCCAGAGAAATGATTGTTGATGCCAAAGCCCCAGTGTAACTAAGGGATATTGATCACAGGTAACATGCATAGACTTTCAGGTACAAAATGATCTGGAGAAGATACACATTCATGTTCTTGACCTGTTTGTCTATCCTATATCCCATCATCCAAACTACCAATCTTATTGCTTACTCTCCCATTTTCATCCCTACCTTTGCCTTAATATTTGGGTACCTTTTCTTAACTACAACATTGGGTCTCCATCTCATTCTCCCTTCCACTAGCCATCTCAGGTATGCTCCCTCTGGGTCGAGCTCGGTCCCCAAACCCCCGGGGTATACCCCATAGTTTTATCTTAGCATCTGGAGCTGAAATATAGCAAGAAGGAATGCACAAAAAGTGGGAGGGACAACAAAGGCAGAAGAACATGTTAAATTCATTTACGTAGTAAAAAGAGGGTGATTCAGCAAAGAAGAAATAAGAGACAAGGCAGGCAGAAAAGTTAGACTGAACCTGAAGTGTCATATATACGTCAATGGAAGAGATGTCAAAAAGGAGAGGGTGATCAACATCCTCACTTAACTGCCAAAAAGGTTAAAGAGGATGAGGGTTTAGGAAAGACTGCAAAAAAGGCAGAAGTTACTGGTGATGCCTTGAAAGTGGAATTCCAGTAAAGTGGTAAAAGTGGAAGTCAGCTGGCAAAAGGTCAAGATGTAGATGCAATAAATACAGTCAATCTTTCAAGAACACTGGCCAGAATAGAGAAGCAAAGAGATAAAATGATATGGCAAACAGAAGAGTAGGAAGGTAGAGAGAAAGGTCGGTTATTTTAGTGTGAGGAAACAGATTTTGTTTACAAGCGGAGGAAAAGACACAAAGAGAGAGAAAGAGACTATGTATAAAGAAAAGGAGCATAACTGATAAAACAACCCCAGGAAAACTAGAATGGATGGGACGAAGCATTAAAGAAAATACTCCACAAATCAGAACGGACAAGCGAAGGGACAGTTTGTTGGGGTACAGGAAATTTAATGTTGATAGGGCTCCCCACCGTAGTAAATCAGAGGTGAAATGCTTTCCTCCTTTTCAAACTGAAGGTTGAGTAAAATCCTGAGCTTAAACTAAAATTTGAGAAATATCAAGTCCTTTTCCAAAATGAAAAAAGAACAATTCAAAACTCAAGTTATTAAAAATAAACAAACAGGAGTTCCCGTCATGCCTCAGTGGTTAACAAACCTGACTAGTATCCATGAGGACGGAGGTTTGATCCCTGGCCTCGCTCAGTGGGTTATGGATCTGGCGTTGCCGTGAGCTGTGGTAGAGGTCACAGATGCGGCTCAGATCCCACATTGCTGTGGCCGTGGTGTAGGCTGGCAGCTACAGCTCCAATTCACCCCCTATCCTGGGAACATCCATACGCCACAGGTTCACCCCTAAGAAGACAAAAGACAAAAATAAATAAACAAACAAGCATACAAACAATCAAACAAAACCTCGAGTGATTGTTTCAGTGATACCTGGGAGGGGAAATCAAAGGCCTAAGCACCCCAAGTGAATAAATGACTTGGTTGGTATTCAATTTTTAAAATATGGAAACTTAATTATACTAATTTTATATCTACTAAAAGACCAATCTTACGGATGATTTGCCTAATAAATGGTTGATTCACTTAATAACTGAAATTACATCCTTTTAAATCTAGATTGAAAAAAACAATAGCCATTTCCTAAATAATTTAAGCTAAAAAAGGGGAAAAAATGTTCAGTCTCTTGTGGCAAAATATCCCACCCCCCAGGGGTTTTCCTAATTGCTGGGTTCTAAAGGCAACATGCTGGTTACAGAAGAATCACCTACGTAGCTCTCTAAAAACACCTATTCTCACATACCCCAAAAATACATACATAAAAATTTTAACACACATATTCATGACTCTACCACAGAGAATCTAGGTAGACACAATTTCATGAGGTGATTACCACACACAAAAACAACCTCAAGAAGATCAACAGAAGACCTAGAAAACCCAATGGTATATAGGATATTCAAATGTGCCAGTGTAGGGCTAGCCTTATACCAGAAAACTTCACTCCTCCTATCTCCAACTGGCCCAGAGATGGCAGCCAATTTGCAAGAGCATGTAAGTCACTACTGGACAGTGGGAAATCCAAACCTAGAAAGACAGGAAGCAGGTGGCTAAATTCTTCTGTACTTTTTTTCAAAGAGCAATGTATATATGTGAGCCTGACAGGCAACATTTACATTTAAATCCATCACATTACCTGGGTTCAGGAAAGATGCTTTCAACAACAACAACAAAAAAGAGCAAATCTATTAACATGTCTGTAGAAAGGCTTGAACCTACAGCAGAATGGAGTAAATCCCACAGGTAAGCATGCATTCTTTGGAACTCTTCACTTTGTCATGATTGAGGAGTTACCATAAAGAAGTAATGGTCTCAGCATCCAGGCTGCACACCTTTTGTTCCTTCCTTTAGTCTAGCCCCATGGTTCTCAGACCAGGTTGTGCAAAAGAATTATTGTTCTGAGTTGTATACACAAAACCACACATATTATACTTTATGGGTGATTTAAAGGATTTACTAGCATAACTTGTCTATGGAATTTTTTGTCTTTCACTTTGGCTTTTAGAACCTCACTAAATCAGCATAAAATTTAAAGCCACTGCACATCCTTGCCAGGTGAATCAACATATCACAGCTCATACTTTCTAGGTCCTGGATAAGGGTGGTCTAGTTTGCTTTTACAAATTTCAACATTCAAAAGACAAATCTGACTGGTGTCTCAACTGTTAAAAAACACAGGCAGGGTAAAATAGTTTAAACACATAACACAGATACAGCTCTATTTTAATGCTGGCGTTGCTTTGCGCATACTCACTTTTTTAAAGTTCACACTGATCCATCTAAAGTCCTGCTTTGATGAGAGAAGATTTTTTATTTAGATTTATAAAAAAGACAACTTTTTATGGCCTTACTCATCAGGCAATGTCAATAAAGGCAAGACACAACACCATGGATAATGTGTCTACTTAAACATTTAAGTCCCACACCTTCAGGGATAAATCTTGTAACATTGAAATATCCATATATAACTGTGTGTCCAAGATCATGGATCCATTCAGCTAACTTCTTGAATAGAAATAACTGTAATTTGGAGTTCCCATTGTGGCTCAGCAGGTTAAGAACCAGAGAGTGTCCATGAGGATACCAGTTCGATCCCTGGTCTCACTCAGTGAGTTAAGGATCCAGCATTTCTGTGAGCGGTAGTGTAGGTCTCAGGAGTGGCTTGGGTCCTGCATTTCTGTGGCTGTGGTGTAGACTGGCAGCTGCAGGTCCAATTCAACCCCTAGCCTGGGAACTTCCATATGCCACAGGTGCAATGGTGAAAAGAAAAAAAGAAGAAAATTATTGTAATCTATATGATGACAAATGCAGAATACTCACTGAAAAAAAGCTAGTATATAAATGTTTTATTTTCACTAGAAAAGGACAATACCATTTTTTTTCTGTAAGAACAGATTTCCTTAGGATGGGAAAATATGACTCAATTTATAAAATATTCATTCTGTACATAACTTTTCAAGGTTAAATCTAGTGTGGAAAAAAAAGTCAACCTGTAGAGACTGGCTCTTGGACCTCTTCCAAAGAGAACGGATGATTCTCAGGAATCTTGAAAGGATCATGATAATCTAGGCTACAGTAGTACCTGGATGGGAGTTTCACTCTAATTCATAAACACAAAAGCACACATGTAAGAATAACATGCATCTTGTGTTCACAGAGCCCAAACTAAGAAGACATTCACAAAATTAGCCAGCATATCAAGGTATAATACAATTTAACCAATTCCTCAATGCTCCCTCTCAAAAATCATCCAATCCTGAGTTAATCCAATGATGTCTGGCATGCCCTTAAATTCCCTAGAAACCATTTGATACTTAAAGTTTGTCTTAAGGTCCCATGATTCATCCAGAATCTTGTAGCAGCATGACTACATCTTATCTGGCCTGGGGCAAACACTCTCTGAAAAGACATTACTCTTTCCTAAACCTGAATAATTTGCTGACTGGGAGAAGTGGGGTTTGCTCTTTAATAAAAGCAATTGAAGAGCTGTGAATAGTGACTGATTGCTGATGAGCTAATCAGAATATCAAGGGATAGAAATAAGTAATAACTTAGTCCGACATCACTGTCCAAGTAAACAGCAGGATATGTCAAATGAAATGTAATCTGATTAACACACTCACCTTAGAACCGAACTGTCAAATCTTCTCTGTCCACTGTTTGATCTGTCTCTTTCCCTATCTCACTCAAAAGGGACACTTTGTTTTCATAAATGGGAGAGACAGCTCATGTCCCTACATCTCTTCCCTTCATTCATCATTCTCTGTCATCATGGTGCTTCCTTGCCCTCTACATGTTCTCTTCCCTTTTTTTTTTTTTGCAACTATCCTTCATACTGTTTAAATTGTCTCCTATACTGAAATCTTGTATAGGATATTTCTGTCTCTAAAAAACATTAGTTGACATTATCATTAGCTACCACGTTTTGAGTGCTAAGTGCAAAGTACTATCATAAAGGTTTTATATATAACTATACTAATCCTTACATCATCAACTATGTGAAATAGGTATTATTAGTTCCATTTTACTATGAGGATAAGAAGTCTTAGGAAATTTTGTAACTTATCCTAGGTCATGCTTAGTATGTGGTAGAGTTGAATTTTGAACCCATTTCTTGGCTGACTGCAGAAGGTCTGTCATCTATGTATTAATACTACACCCAAATGGATAAATGGGAAAGCAATTTGTAAGCTACATGTTTTTTGTGTAATTTGAGATGACATTATTATTGTCACTAGTCGGTCCTTTTCAACTTATTTTTCTTTCTAGAAAAAAGTAAGTTTCCCCTGACCGTTGGATTAGAAATAGCTGGCAATGAGGCAATGGCCACGGAAATTAATCCTATGTGTTATGTACACATGCACAAACAAATGATTCATTAAAAGAGGAAAGCCAAAAGGTTAGTTAGAACCTACGGAGAAAAAAATAGCTTTACTGAAGAGGACTGACTGTCCACCCACCTGCTAAGGGAGTCAGGAAAAGATATTCCTAAGAGAAGTGTGTAACAGCAAGGCTCTAAACCAAGAATGCCAGAATAAGAAGCCTCTAAACTTTAAGAGAGAAGAGCCTGGCAGGGCAAAACATAGGTAATTATTTAATATAAAGTTATTGGAATTTTATAATTTCAGCACAAGCTGGGTAAGATTTTAGACATTACAGTGAAATAAAAATTGGAACGGATAAAGGTAGTCTTTTAACTCAGAGTCTCTGGAGACAGAGTGCCTGGGTTCAAAATCCTAGTGTTTGTCCACTTGGGAAGTTATTCCATTTCTCTCTACCTCAGTTTCTCCATCTGGTAGGGAGAGAACACTGTCCAGTTCATAAAGACATTGTGAATATTAAATGAGATAGTACACTTTAAACCCTTGGGAAAGTGCTTAACACATAGCGATGCACTAAAAAAAAAAAAAATAGGAGCTATTATTTATTCTTCACTTAATATGAAGGAAATTTTAGATTTCTTTAAATATGATTCAAAAAGATGTTCAAATGATAAAAAATACTGTCCTACAGTTGGCATCATGGAATATAGGGCTGTTTCGGTTTTTTTTCTTCACAGTCATGAGACACATGAGAAATGATATTTCTACGGCAGAGGCTGCTTACCAGTGGAGGGAAAAGCCCAGAATCTCCAATCACCCCAAATTCCACATGGCCTCCCAGCCGGCCGACACGAGGCTAAAAAGATAGCATCTTAGCAAGTCTTCGTTCCCAGGCCTGGCTAAGGCTTCCTGGTTGAGAGCTGCAGCTTAACCCTTTCGAGGAAAGCCAGATGTAACAAGAAGCAAATTACACTGATAGCATACTCGCTGACTCTCATAAACTCTGGGGTATTTATTCTGAGAAAAGAATGCAACAAACGCAAAAACTGCATGGGCACCAGCATCAACTTTGCATTACACATCAAAATTGGAGGAAAAATTAAGTGTTCAGTAAAAGAGATGTTGGTATGATAGACTAGTTCATAGAAAAGGGAGGGTTATCCAGTTCTCTTTGTAGTTTTACTTCTTTGCTCAAATAGCCTGACAAAGGCACATACTAGGTTTTCACTGCCCGGAAACAGTACTGTGTTCCATCTCAGAAACACTAGATAAATAAGGAGCACCAGTGAGACCCTTAAAAAATGGGCTATGTAATTTATGCGCCATCACAAACTAATGTCCTCATCTACAAGATGTTAGACTGTTTTGAAATTAATAAAATCAGTAAAAGGTAGAATACAAAATACTACATGGACTGTAAAATCTATTCTGATAGTGCAGTCTAATGGGAAAGGACTAAAAGGCAAAAGCCGTAAGAGCTACTGGGTTAGGGAAGTAAAACAGAAGGGAAAACTGTTTGAAATTAAAAATATAATAATAATAGAGTAACAGGCATTTACTTGCAACTGTCACTATTTTTCTTTATTATAGAAGCCACACATTTTCACTGTAATACATTCAAATAGTATAACCAGGAGGGTATAAAATGGAAAAGTTTCTCTCAGATTATTTATTGTCATTCTTCCAATGCCACTGCCACGGGTATCGGCTCTTTATAATCTTTGCATCTTTCCACATTCCCTGCATATGCAAACATATGTTTGTATACATCCACATAGAAACATGCACACACCGTGCTGTTCTTTACAGAATATGATTACATTTTTCCCCTAAGCATATACATTGAACACATTTACATGAAATCACATTTTAAGACTGCACAGCTTTATGCTGTGTGGCTCAATCATAATTTATTTATCGTCACCTTAACCTCAGCCTGTCCAAATTAGGACTCCTGACCTTTCCTTTCAAGTCTGGTCCTCTCTGGCATTCTTCATCCGGAGAATGGTATCACCACGCTTAAGAATATGACAGAAAACTAGAAATCATCTTTGACATCT
Source organism: Phacochoerus africanus (assembly GCF_016906955.1). Lineage (NCBI taxonomy): Eukaryota > Metazoa > Chordata > Mammalia > Artiodactyla > Suidae > Phacochoerus > Phacochoerus africanus. The sequence goes on from NC_062554.1 coordinate 73,780,639, forward strand.
TCTGCCACTCTCCCCCCACCCGAACTTCAATCCATGATCCAGTCCTACTGCTGTTTGCGCCCTCAAAATATCCCTCCCATTTTCATCTGCCCAGCACCACCCTAGCCCCGGAGTTCATCATCTCTACTCTGGGTTACTAAAGTCTCCTTCCAACTACCGCGGCAATCTGTTCTGACCCCTTCAATCCCTTCATCACAAAGCAGCCAAAGTGCTCTTTTTGAAATGCAAATCTGATCAAGTCCAGCTTAAACCCCTCCAAAGACTTCCTGCAGGTTTTAGGATGAAGATTACACTCTTTAAAAAAAGTAGTCTAACGGATCCTGCAAAATTTGCTCCCTGACCCCCTTTCATATCTAGCTTCCTTTCATAAGGAGCTTCCCCTTTTCTCTGGACTCCAACCCCACTGGACTTTTTCCAGCACCTTCTATTTGACACGGCAGTTTGCCCCAGGGCTTCTACAGATTTCTTCCTTTAACCACCAGTATACCTTTTCTCTTCACCTCACTAACATTTTACTCATTCTTCAGATCTGAGTACCTACTTCCCTACTCCCCCACCCCTGCCCCGACTCTGGCCAGATCCTCTGCTTAGATATTCTAGTTGTGTTTGTAGCACTTATCATAGTTCTAAGGGCACATTTATATGTGTGATTAATTGATTAATCTTTGTCAACCCCATTAGCGTAATGGGTCTCAAAACCAGTCAATATCGAAAAAAAAGATGAATAAAAGAACTATTAGTTAGTAAGATGCCCACTATTTTTTCCTAGTTTTTCATTATTACTGTCGGCATTACAATAAACATCCTTATAATTTTATTTTTCATCACTTAAAAGAGGATATTTAGAAGGTGAACTCCTAGAAGTAAAATGACTAGATTTTAAAAAATCACATACATTTCCAATTTTAATAAGCGCATGTAGCAACCTGTTCTGTTTCCACTTCTGCAATACTGGTATTTGATTAGCATCAACTCTCTAACTATAGAAAATGAAAGATGTTAAGAGTGCTACATTGATTAACTATTTCAGAGGAGAGAAAAGCCAATGTTATTTTACCGCACGCCGAGAAACACCAATTTGCTAAGAAAAAAAGAAAAACCTAGGGGCTAATTTTTTTTCTTCTGCATTCCATGGTAAAAGATCAACTTTCCTTCTATGTCTATTGCTGAAGAAATCAGGAACTAAAATACTTCACTTCAACTGCTATAGGAAAATTAACTGTGATCTCTCCTTTCAGATTCATAGTGAACCCCAAATCTCCATAATAATCAAAGTGGTGACCAGATGAATGAGTGAAAAGCTAGAGAAAGGGAAAGAACTTACACTGGGGCTGCCTAACTCCTAAACATTTTTGAAATGAAGGGCTTCATTTGTCAGAAAAGAAAAAGTCTGCCTTCCATGTCACAACAGATGCCCTGGCGATTCCCGTGGTACAGAATGCCGAAGAGCTATTCTAAAAATCTGATTCGTCCAAGGCAATTAAGTAGAAAACAAGACATGATAAAGATGGGTGCATTTAAGCGATAAAACACATTTAAACTCCTACTGCATAAATATGGCCTAGAAATCCTTAGATGAAGATACAAAAAATAAAAATTTTACCAAAGTCACCCAGAAAGAAAACAGCACTTCAGCTTTTACTAACATGTTGATTTTTGCAAGACTGTAACATTAATAAACATGCCAGCAACTCATGCTTCGAGGCTATTTATTCCTAAAATACCTCCTTAAAGTTTTAAAATTTAAACACTGGGGATTATTTACTTTCCAAACCCAGGAGCAGGAGCAAGTACTGCATTCAAGGAATTGCAAGTAGCCGCCTGCAGATCAGGTGAGTGAGCGTTGACAATATTTGAGCATTTCTCTCTTGGAAATATGAGCTCAGCTCAGGAACGCCTGTGGCATCTTCAACAACTGGGAACCCAGCCATCACAACTTGCCCGGTACATTATTACAATCCCACAAAAGTACATGACACTTTTATAAAAGACAGAGAAAATAAGAAGAGGAGAAACTTGTACAGCATTCAAAATACACTTCACACAGTCAGGGATGGAGTGACCATATTTCTGAGCTAACAATTTGAGGGAGGAGAAAGTTCTGGGTGTGGAGAGAAGAGGCAGGAGTAAAAGAAGCAGGAAGAAGTTGGTTATAAAGATGACTGAAGAATGTTCTCTGCTTTCTTCACTTTTCTCATCAGAGTCCCCTTAGTTTTCAAGGCTCAGGAGTGAAAACATAGTTTCTGAGGAGTTCGATGCATTATATCACCTTTTAGAAGTAGGGTACTGTGTGCATACTCCACAAACTAATTTTGAAAAAATCACATTTTCAAAGTAGAGATGGTAATCAAAATAAACAATAGGCAGACAGAGAAGAAAGAAAAATCTGCCCCAAGCCATGTTTGAGCCGCTAAGATCATGCCCCTGAGGAATGGAGAAACCAGGCTAACTTGAAGAGAAGTTAAAAGAGCACAGGGTCAGCAGCTACTTTTGATTGAAGGGTTTTCTTTTCTATTGAAAAGCTAAAAATTGTAACTGTATTGCAAGGACATATAAGGGGGACTGCAGAAGGGAGAATGGCCCACATTTTTCCCCAGTAAGAGGCTCCAGCAGCCAAAGGCTGAGCTCTCCTGGACCAGTGGCCAGCAGCAGTCTGCTCCCCCATTAACCCAGAGCGCCTCCAGCATCTGCAGCCACTCTGCCTGAGAAGCCTGTTCTCAGCAAGCAAGAAACACCAGGCAAGGACCAACTCTAGGAAGCAAGCTAAAGCCTGGATACTTTGCAAGGAGGCAAAAAATCTTTACTTCTCAGATTTTTATGTTTGAATTGGAATGAGAGGGGAAGGAATGTGTTCAATTGTCCTGTTGCAGCTATTTTCAAGTTGTAAGAAATCAACCTGCCACACACAGGACTATTCTTTTCAGACAGTTTATTGGAAAAAATAAAATGTTTCTAACACTAATATCTTTGCTGTCTTCCACTAAAATGTTATCACGGCCTTGAAATTAAATACTCATTGCAAGAAAGGTGAATATTTCTGATACTTTAAAAGAATAGACCAAGTAAAGGTGTTAAGTTTATGCTCTTTCTGAATTGCACCATTAGGTCTCAAGTTGAAATCCATTGCTACCTTTCACCCACTGAAGCTAATTTTGCTTCCCGAAGCAAACAGAAGAGAGTTTATGTCTTCAAGCTAAACATTTCCAGACCCTTTGAGGATACCTCCTATGACAGGATTGCCAGACCCCTCACCATCCCTGCGGACCGTTCTGGAAGTTATCTAATTTGTCAACGTCTCTCTTTAAATGTGACAGCCAGAAATGGACACAATACTACAGATGTGGTTAATTAGAGCAGGGTACTATTCATTTTTGTGACATATGGACACTATACTCTTACCGGAATCTAAATTTGATTTTTTTTCTTTCCTTTTTTCTTTTTTAATTTTTTATTTTACTGCAGCCATATTATGCTGCTGGTTCATATCAACTGTTTTTTCTCTCAAAAATTGCCACCGTATAAAGTCACCCCTTCCCTTAGAATCATGAATTATGATGCATTTACTCCTAGAAAATATCTTTTTGGACAGCACTGTAACCTACTTAAAACAGGTTAACTCTAAATTCTGTTATTTATTTGTAATAGTTATCCTTTTTTCAAGTAACCCACGGATTTGTAAAGCAAGCATCTTAGATCTTCACCAAAGTTATTCACAAAAATATTGAAGAGAAGACCCAGGGCAAAGGCTTGTGATCCTTTACCAGGGACTCTGCTCCCAAACCCAAACCCAAACCCAGTAACTCACACACCTGGCGGGTGCTGGTTCAGCCCGCCTCACACTCACAAAGCAATTCCGCTAGTCTACAAAGCACAGCATCTCACACACCGGAGCATCCTAAAGCCTTGACAAATACTTAGCTGAAAGCAAGATTCACTTATCTTTCAAAGCAAAGTATAAAAAATCTACACATTAAAATTACAGTCATGTAAAAATATATATGCACGTGGAACAAAGACGAGAAGAGAAGGGACATCAATGGAAATGTCTGTTCCAGCGTCAGACTGTGGAGTGTTTTTCATTCAATACTGTCTTTAGTATAGTTACATTGCTTAAAAAATACAAGATGACCAGAATTTCACTTTGAGAGAATTTTCACTGGAAGCAGTTCAGAAGCAGTTCATGTGAAACAACTTTGAGAGCACTAAGACTCTGATCCTACCAACCTGAAAACCCCAATCGGAAAAATAGTCACTTGAAAAGACTTGTTGATCTTTAAAAACACCAGTTTCTTGTTTTGAATTTTGCATGGCTGCTTTGGCTTAATATTACTAGAAATCAGGGAGATAGCTAACTGGAGAACCGGATCTTGAAGTTTAGAAAAAGTGTGGATGTCGTGTGTGTGTGTGTGTGTGTGTGTGCACATGCCTATGCGTCTATCTGTCCATGTTTGTCTTTCTGCCTGTCCATGTGTGTCTGTCTTTTTGTCATGTCTGGCTCCATCTCTGCAAGAGAGGTTGGAAAGGATAGAAGGAAAAAAAAAATCATGTTAATATTTCTCTGAAGCTTTGGACTGAAACAGAGCTCCAGCCCAAGAATCTCTAACGGACACATAAGCCCATGTCATCTGGCCACCTAGAGTCCTCTTTTAAACTTAAAGTAGGAAATAAGATCAACAGCAGAATTTACACTTGGGTGTTTAGAATGGAGATAAAGGTAAGTTTTAAGAAAAGGGGTCAGATGGAGTAAGTGGGGACAATAAAAAAGAAAAATAAACAAAGAAGCTGGTGATTTTGGAGAAAATGTGTTCCATAAATATTGTACTTATTACAATCCTAAACAATCTGAATATTTGGTTGAGAATTTTTTAACATGTCAGGGTTTCTTCACTGCTTAAACATTTTGTTTGGAGCCCGGTTTTTATCAGTAAAAACCAATGCCAGAAACAGGATATGTGTTATCTTTCTCTCTCATCAGTCTTTTCTGGTGCTGTCCCTCACTAATTTTCAATGTCTGAGAGACAAGTGAAAATTTCATTTTGCTTGGAAATACAATTTGTTCACCATACTAGAATCTAAACTAAATATATCAGATAATCAAGTTTTTAGATTTATGGCAAACTCTTAAGTGGCTAAAATGATCAAGTACTAAGTCCAGTTAATATCTGACAACTGAAAACTTTATTTTCTTAAAAATAAATTTTTCCTACTATACTAAAATTTAAAAGAAATGCATGTGGTAAATCAGCAGATTCATAGATCCATAGCAAATTGTCATTTAAAATAGATAAAATGTTCAACCAGAAAGTCCAGTTATTATCTGACAAGTGAAAATGCCACTTTTTTGAGCTATAATTTTCCCACCACCCTAGAAATTAAGTGAAATGTATAAGGTAAGTCAACAGCTTCACAGATACCATGGTAAACTGTCTTAAATAAGTAAAATGTCCAGTTAGAAACTCTATTATTTGACAAGTGAAAATCCCACTTTGTTTTGAAATACAATTTTCCCACCATACTAGAAGTTAAATACAGGTGGTAAATCAGCAGCTTTATAGATCCACAGCAAATTCTCATAATAATGGATTAAAATGTTCAAATACAATGCCCAGTTATTATTTGATAAGGTAAATAATGTACATTAGCACCTCTTTTTGCTTTGTGTGTAACCTTGTGCAAAACAAATAAGAAACGGTCAACTCCGGGACCAAATATCCGAGAAAATTCAAGATTCACTTATGATATCAAATGTCAAAAAAGTATTTAAAATTCTCATCTATTAATTTTGGGGGGTGGTTTTAATGTTTTAGGTAATACAAAAATGTTATCTCAAGTATTTAATCTGTTGACATTGTATTTTTGTTTTTATTTTGTTGTTTCAGATTTTAAAGTTTTATCAAAACTACCTATCTACTGACATTGTTTTTTCCTTAGAAAAATCTATTTCTAAGCAAAGTAAAAATTACTTCTTACGTAGAATAACACAAAGAAATGTACCAAATGTTTACTACGTGAATTTTAGGATAGTGAGATAAGAGGAAACTCTCAATTCTTTGGTTTTAAATATTTATGCACTAATGTTGTTCACCTAACATTTTGATTAGAAAAAGTAATATTATTTCTTTTTTAAAAAGAATTATATATATGCATATATATATATATACATTTGCATCATATATACCTGCAGACATATATGTCATTTTGATAGTTAAGACTCTTTGGAGAAAAAATAATGGAGGAAATTAATTTGATACCATTTTTAATTTTTTAGAAATTACCATGTGTAACTCTATGAAAAATACCTATCACTTAGGCACATATACAAGCATAGAGAAAGTACAGTCCGAAATGTTTACTGGGGTCATGGCAGGCTGAAGACGCTACACGTGATCTTGATTTTCTTTATTTTTTCCCCAGTTTTCTGGAGTTTTTTCCCCTGAATTTTGTACAATGAAAAGGAATTACTTTTATTCTGATAAGAGTAATAATACTAAATCTGTTTTTGTTCTTTCTGTGTACCTTCCCACCTCAAAAATCCTGGCTAACAATTTGATAGAAAATTCAACTAGGTTCAAACTTATTCAAACTTTAAAAGTCTTGGGATAGATTTTTAAATCTAAGTTTTCTCTATCATCTGTACTGTTTTTAATCTCATTTTTTTGAAAAAAGAATGTCTATCAGTTAACAAACAACTAGATGAAGTAACGTCCTTGGATTAAAAAAAATGCTAAGAATTTGACAGTCTGGCGGTCACCAGAACAGTGCTCTGGCAAAGACAGGAATTTCTGAAATTATTCTATATTGCAGAAAAGAGTAAACATCCTAAACATTAAAAGGCACTAGGCACTTCTAAACAATATAATTATAATCACCCAACTTCCTAGAAAAATATACTTCAGTGTTGGAAATTTGCACCTCACTTATTCATATATTTGATGGTATTTCTGATAAAAAACAGAATCTCAGTAAATGTGCTCCAGTTTATTTAGGCCAGAAAGGCTCACTTAAGGTGAGATGCCTGCCATCCTATTATCCACAATGGGTCAAATTCTCTTCTATCCTCTACGTATAAAATAATCTGCAGCTAGTGTTATTGAAATATGCTCAAATTTAGCCTTCAAATACAAATGTGTCTCATCTGTGTTCTTATCAGAAACCTCACTCAGTTGTAGACAATTGGTTTTTCACTTAAAACTTCTTTTACTAAGATAAACAGCAGATTGTCCCTTTTCTCAGCGCCTAACACTTTGAGGCGATTAGGAAGTCCACGTTAAGCGTTTGTTTGTTTGTTTGTTTAAAGCATCCTTCCTCATCAGTATTTGAGAGTCGTAACCCACTGCAATTTTCTCATTTTCTCTAACGTAAAATATGTTTATATGTATAAATATACACAAATGTTTGTGGCCGGCAACACACTTTAAAGGATTAAACGTGCGGACCGTGACTAAATGTATTCATTCACCCTACAGGATTCAGAAAAATGTAACATTGCAGAGAGATCTAGGTCTCTGCGTAAACCTCGTAATCACCAAAAGGCCGTAGCCGGGAGGCTCCGAAGCCCGCCAAATACATTGGAGGCATCCACAGCTGTTTTTAATTGTTTTTGCTTTCTCCAAATAGTGCACTTGGTAGGGTCCCTGGCCCCCAGCCGGAGTTAACCCTAACCTGAAAGCCCTGTTTAGCTCCTAATTTATCATGATTCCGTTTCCCCACTCCGTAAAACCTAAGGAAAACGAGATTTCCATCGCCGAAAAATTCGCTTAGGAAGAGGGGAAAATTAGGCGTTTCAAAATGCACATTTTTTGTGTTCTCTCCAGATCACATTCAAGAAAAGGGGAAAAAAAGATGTGTCTCTGTAGAAGGGGGCGCAGCTTGACACGCATTTTCTATGGCTCGTCTACCGGCCGCAGAACCCCATTATTGGGGTAACGCCCCCCCCCAAATGGGCAACGACCCCCTGCTCTTTGAGGAAGAGATCAGGAGAGGTCCACCAGCAGGGCTGCTGGAGAGCGGAGGGGGCGAGTGGGAATGGAAATTGGAGACGGAATTCCAGCGCCTCCGGGCAGGGAGGGGCCCGCGAGGGCGCGGAGAAAAAAGGCCAGGGGTCAAGCCTGGTAAGGGCCGCGAAGGGCCCAGGAAGTGGGGTATGGGGAGTCCTGATGGAGGGGTATCTTGGGGACTCCACAGAAGGGGGGCTGGTGCCCAGAAAAGGCACCTGGGTACCCAAAACCCGGGAGGGGGATGGGGAGGCGAAGGCCTGTTGGCCCCAGGACCTCCCATCGCGCGCACACCACTAACCTGTCAGCAAGAAGGTGCCAGTGGTCGCGGGGCTCATCCTGGGTGTCCCCCGACCCTGTCCCGTCCAAGCACAAGGGTCTCCCAGCTCCCACCACCGGGGCAATTGCTTTCTTGGCCTGGCTAGGCCGGCCGTCCTCGATTCTCCCCTCCCCTCCCTTTCTTCTTTCCTCCCAGCTTGGCCAGTTCAGCATCAGCATCCTGCACCCCCTCCTTAATCCCGTACTCCCTCTAGCGGCGGGCCGGTGTAGCGTGGCCATCGCCCCCACCCCCTTTTCCCCCATCCCCCTATCCCCTCCGCCCCCGCTCCCCCCTCTCCGCCCCCCTAACCCGCGGAGCACGCTGGGATTTGGCGCCCCCCTCCTCGGTTCTGCCTATATAAGGCTCACAGTCGGCACTCCCGGTACACGCGCTTCAACTTCGGTTGGTGTGTGTCGAAGAAACCTGACTACGACCTGAGGAGACCAGCGAAGAGGGACCACCGAGCCTCGCGAAAGGTCCGCTGAGCGGGCTCGCGTCCGGAGCCACTCCGGGCTGCTGAGCACCCAGCGGAGCCCACGCCTGGCGCAGGTGTGGGACCCCGTCCTTCTTGTCTTCGCAGAGGAGTCCTCGCGTGGTGAGTATGCGGTGAGGATGTTTCTTTTTTTTTAAGATCACATTCATTCCCTGTTATCAGGAGCTGCCGGGAGATAAAGTAGCGCCCGAAAGTCTCCACGCACACCTTGTCACGCCTTCACTGGCTGTGCCCCAAAACTGCTTGGAGAAACCAAGCCTTCAGGGCTTTGATTCCCAGAACCCAAGTCCAGATGCGGGCTGTAGACAGATATGAGCTGCGGACAAACATGAGCTGCAGACGGACATGAGCTACAGACCAATTTGCAAACGTGCCGCAAAGTGGTATGCGCTACAAACTAATTGGCGCTTCAATGCGCTACAAACTGATAAGCGCTTCAAATGCGCTGCAGACTGATGAGCGCTGCAGATGCGCTACAGACTGATAGGCGCTTCAAATGAGCTACAAGCTGATGGGCGCTTCGATGTGCTGCCAACTGATGGGCACTTCATTGCGTGAAAACCAGTATCAACTGCGGTGATATATGAACTGCAGACTAATGAATGATTTGCGCTTTAAATGCGCTACAATATCTGAGCTGCAGAAGATTAGCACTACAAATATGATATTACCACTACAACAGCGCTTCATTGCGCTGTAGGACACAGGAACCACAGAGGTACATGAGCTACGGAACGATTTACACCTAAAATGCGCTACAAAATAGTAACAGCTGCAGAGGTACGCGAGCTGCACTGTTTTGCGCTACAAAGAAACCAGCTGAAGCGAACATGAGCTGAAGAGTAAGATTACTCTTCTTAGAGGAACCCCACCCTTTGTCTCTAACACACCTTTTGGAATGGCTCCCACTATGTTTTTCTACAGGATGGTTCTCTGCGTGATGGTGCTGTTAGACAAAATGGAGCCCTGGGCAAAAATTAGTGTTTAACATTCTGCCCACACCACTCCTGCTATGGTAGTGAAGTGGAGGGAAGCTGACTTGAGCGCAAAAGGGAATCTTTTGGTGGTGGCAGAGCAGGCTGCCTTGCCTAGTAGCGCTTGATTGAAGTGGCAGTGTAGTTGTAGTGGTGGCCCAAACTGGCGTCCAGCAACAGTTTGTGGCTGTTGGTTTGCTTAGTGTTGGAAGGGGAGGAGGTTGGATCTGCGGGTGATTGCTCTTGTTGCATGAAATGAATCTGGCTGTTGGAGGCTGGTGGGAGGGGTTCTGGGAGGGGGGATCCTGGGAGAGGCGTGCAGCCGGTCTCAGACCTGCCCCGCCCATTTTAGCGAGCCTTCTCTGCAGTATCTGCTCTGAGCAGGTTTAGCGCCTCCCAGCGCCTACTTAGAGTGCGCCTCCTTTGCAGCGCGCCTTCCCCGAGCGCGCCTTCCCCGAGCGCGCCTTCCCAGAGCGCGCCTTCTAGACCCTGCCTCCCCAGGCCCCGCCTCCCCCTAAGCCTGCCTCCTCTGAGGTAGTTCCCATAGACCCTGCCTCCCAAATGCCCCCCTTCTGGGGTGGCTCCCCCAAACCCCACCTCTCTCTGAGCCTGCCCTCTTTGCGATGGCTTACCCAGGCCCCGCCTCTTAAAGCTTGGCCCCTCCCTGAGCCAGCCTCTTCAGAGCTGGCGTAGGGGCCCGCCTCCCCAGAGCCTGCCTGCGCCTGCGCAGTGTGAGCCGCCCGCCCCCCGCACCACCAACCAATCAGGTCCCCTTCCTTTGCGCCTATGCGCCTTTACTGCCTAGCCTGGCTGCACAGCCCCACCCACCTGCGGGTTCTCCCTGCGTTTCTCCCTGCGCTGGATTTGATTTCTATCCGTTAGTGCCTAATAAAAATAAGAATAACAAATAAGAATAATTGACAGCAATAGCAATACATGGCATTGTATAATCAGTTTTCATATGTGAAATAACATAATCCCACAACCTAAAACTCATCATAGTGGGTTATGAAAGATGCTTCTAAATTGACAAGGCTGGTGCCTCCAAAAGCAATCTAGCTAAATATTTTTATTATAAACAAAAGATATTTAAAATATCTTAGCGTTCTTAAATTTTAATTTTTTTAGTCTTAAATTTTAGTTTAAGATTAAAATCTATAAGTTTTTTGACACACTAGTGACCTTTGTGGTGGGACCTACTGGAATTAGATGTTTTGGTGGATGCAAAATAAAGAACTTGAATTTTGTTTCACAGGAGTTTTAAGTGGCTTTATTGGTGCTGCTGGCTTAGCCTCTGAGTGAGAATGAGGTGTTTATTTGGATTTTTTTCTTGGAACTCTAGGGGATTAGCTCTGGCTAATTTGCCTGCATATTTATTAATTGTGCCTGGCACATGGTAGGCATTCATTAAATATGTGTTAAATGACCAGAGTAGATTGGTTTATTTGGTGTCTTCTTTGCTATCTCTAGGTGTTTTCTAGTTTTGCTCCTGGCTCTTTCCTATGGTGCTTTGCTGTCCTGGATTGTCCAAGACACTGCTTACTTTATCTCATTTACATTTAACAGGATCTTAAAAAAAAATGTGCATTTTTAAACTCCACTAATGTAAGCTGTAATTGTAATTCAAAACAACCAAATTAATTCAAGACATTCAAAATAATTAGCTTTTTTATAAACTAAAAAAGCAAAAGCTAATTATTTCAATTTGGGGCAAGTGGATTATTTAATGGTACATAAGTGTCACATTTAAAATTTGTAATGTAACAAACTGGTTACATTATAAAAATGTAGATTGACAGTTTTTAGCTGGCATTTTAAAATATCTATATAAAACAAATTTATAACTTACTGCTAGTTAGATATTTATGTTTCTAATTAAATGAAGAAATTTTAAAACCTGGGTCAGTATATTAAAAACCATGAACCAGGATTTTGTTATGGGGGGTGGGGCGGGATTTGAAAGCCTTGGCTGCTAAAAATCTATCACACGCCACTAACCACCTTCGACCTCAGTCCTCAACAAGTATACAATCTACAGATAACATGTTCTTATTTATCATAATTACAGCTTTCAATAAGTCCCCAAGCCCCTTTTACACACCTTGCCACTCTGACCCCTCTTCTCTTTGGAAATTCTGTGTCTGAATTTTAAAGAGGTTCAAAACAAAATGTATTGGAAATGTACATATTAAGAGAATTTGCATTTCATAAATAGTACTCATAGTTCTCAAAAAGAAAGGTGGACATTTACAAATGTAAAACAATTAAGCATTGTTTAATGCAATGTTATTTCCTAGTGGGATGTTTACTGTGTGGTGGGTTTGGGCTATTTTTCTCTATGGTGTGTTTGGGAGGGGGGAAATAGAAATTTTCAGAAGTCATTGTGAAGTCAAAGATTAATCAAATGTATTTAATTCTTAAATAAATATGAACTCTTTTTCATGTGTAGCGATGACAATTGTTCCAGGTGGCTTAGCTTTATGCTGTGTCCTTGCAGGTTTCAGGAATGGGGCCTCTTGACCCTGCCTCCCCAATCCAGCCCCTACCTAGGGGTCGTTTAAGGAGCCACAGTCTTATAATTCAAATGAAGTCACAAAGCTCCTATTCCCATGTTAACTAGTGCTCTAGTTGCTGTTTAAACATGTGTAAACTTTACTGTTAACTTGCCTGCCCACTATCCTATCACTTTTAATGGTTAAACTTACTCTCTTTGAGGCAGAGAGTCCCACCTCAAAATTACAAACCCTGGGGGGTAGCGGTGTGAGGCCTGATATTGGTAAAAGTTAGGGGCCTCAAACTGGTGACCTTGCAGGCCAGATAAGATCCTGAATTTATTTGCTCTTCACTGGATTTAAAAATTCCATAAGAATTGAAAGTGAGAGGAGGGGCATATGCACCCCCAAGTTAATTAGTTGCAGTCCCTCCCTGTTGCCCCATGTCAGTCTCCTCTCACCTTTATATTACCTTCCCATCACTAAAAGAATTTGAATTTTAACCTCTTACTGATCTTCTGTTTCCATAAACAATACTGTGATTATTTGCTGATTTCCTAATGTATTGTTATTTCTGTCCTATCATTGTGTTTTGCAGATATTACAACCGTCAGACCTGGGCCTCAGTAAAGCCCACCCCAGTGACTGTGATTGACATGTAGGTTGTTCACCTTCCTGACCTGGGTCAGGCTGTTCCAGGCCATGCTGTGAATGCTTTTTCAGAAGTTTTCTCTCCTAAGATTTGAAAGTATTAATGCCTTGATGACAGAAGTGGCACCTGAGTCACCTGACTTGTGCTTATTAGTTGCTTTTTAATGGGACATTGAAACTCTTAATTTAAAAAATAAAGATTGCATTGTTTTGTGACCTCATATTCTGAGTGTCACATGTACAGTTATCTGGAATTTGAAAGCATTTGGAAGTGAAACAATGTCACAGGCTATGATGTGTTAATTACATGTTCTAATTTTTTCTAAACTTGAATATTTTATCTTGAATGTCAACTATTAATTGTTTTTGTAGCCTAACTAATTAAGCAATAGTTTAAAACTATTAAATGGCACAGTAATTCTGTACCTTAAGGACTCTGCTTGCTATACAGCCACTCTTTGAAGAGGCCGTACCAAAAGCACAGGGCATAAGGGAAAATGGCTATGGGTGAAGGGTTTGGGGCAAGGGAGGGGCCTAAAGAATTAGGAGGGGGAACCTCCATGTGCCATGGGGGCGGCCCTAGAAAAGGCAAAAAAAAAAAAAGACAAAGAATTAGGAGGTGTCTTAGGAAAGAAGGAGGAAGGGATATGAAGCCAGGCCTCAGGTTTGATTATGATCACCTCTTTCTTCCCCTTATACCCCTTGTAAAATATTAGCTATTTTTCACCTACCTTCCCTGAAAAACACACGTTTATCTTTGTGGCTTTATTTTACATAATTAAGTTGGTATCCATTTTGCCTTGATGCGTCAAAGAGGAACAGGTGGCCAAGACTGCCAAGTTAAAGTGTAGTGAATAGGTGGTCTGCCTGCTTTACATATTATGTTTTTAAACTTTTGAGAACTTTCCTAGAGTTTTCCAAATATGAGAATTTGATGCCTATTTAAAAAAATCATTGAAGTGTTAAAATAATTACTCTAAATGCATTTAACTGTTTCCAGGAAGTACACAGGCACTATGGACTGATTTATTATCATATCCATAATTAGGACATTTAATTCCTCCTGCCCCCTCCAATGCATACACAGCCACTCACCCCCTGGAAATGCAGCCCTATCCCACCCTAAATTACACACTTTCAGGTAGGGCTGTGCTAACAAGTCTTGTTTGAAAACCAGCAATTACAGACTTGTGACCTGCAAATCTAATGAGTCACTGGATTTATTTGACGAAAGTATTTTTTTTAATTAATACCTTTAGTGGGACATACATACTACCATAGTTACCATAGTTGCAGCCCCTCCCTAATTCAATCTCAGCCTCTTTACACACAAAGTTAAAGTTTGTTTTCTATTAATAACCTTAATGTCAGCTAAGAGTTATTGAATACTGACAGTGTGCTTTGCCTGCATTACTTAATTATATCCTTATTATAAGTTTGAGGTGTGCTAGTATTGAGCCTCTTTGGATGTCCCATTTTATAGTCCAGCTACTCCTAGGAAGCATCAATTAATATTTGTTGATTGACTGAATAATAAGGAGGGAAACTAATATACACATGTTGCTACTCAGTGCCATTTCTGTCCCAAAGGGAATTCTCTTTGGTAAATCAATTATGGTCAGAAAAGTAATTTAGACAATCTGGTGGGTTTGTGGCAGTTGTTGTTTGTTTTGATAACCAATTACCTTCTCTGTAGAGGTGGCAAAGGGTTATGACAGTTGGTCAGAGTGCCCCCTCCCCTCAGGTTGATGAATACCGACATTGTGATTTTAATTTCCCCCTTCTTTTTCTTGGTTCTCTTCTGGCTGGGATAGTAGTTATTTTTCAGATAACTTCTGTAATAACAAACAGTTATAATTTTGGCTTTATTTTGTGTAACTTTTCTGGTTTAATCTTTGCCTTGAAAGTTTCTTGCCCTGCTGTCATTATAAAACATTGTTTGGAGTATCTGTGTTCTTCCTTAGTCAGTAAAGGTATGGTGCTATTGATATAGTGGTGTATTCTTGAATCATAATGAACTCGTGATTCTTGAGGGGGAAAGGTCATATGGACATCAAAAAGTAGGGTGCTTTTTATTACCTACTGTCCTAATTGATTATCTTTTTTTTTTGCAGGGTTTTTGTCTGTTTATTAATTATTGGTGTAAGCGAGTAGAGGAAAGATGTTCTTTAGTAAATACTTTAAATGCTAAAATGCTAAATTTTGTGCTGCTTTGAATATGTATGTTGAATTTATGCTTTTATCCTCATTTACAGAAACAAAAAGCTTCTCAAAACCAAAAGGCGAAAGGGCGGAAGAGGAGGCCAGGAGCCAGGCCTCCATCCCCACAGGAGTGAAGCTACACCTGGGAGGTCTCCTCCCACCCCAACTCTCACCCTGGGGCCCGACTGCCCACCACCTCCTCCTCCTCCTCCCCCCAACGACCCATCCTCCTCCAACTCCTCCTCCCCTTGCGGAGGCCAGAGGGGCCAGTACAACCCCAATCTGGCAGAGCGAAGGCGGGACGATCTCTCCGAAGAGATCAACAACCTCAGAGAGAAGGTCATGAAGCAGTCCGAGGAGAACAACAACCTGCAGAACCAGGTGCAGAAACTCACAGAGGAGAACACCTCCCTCCGTGAGCAAGTGGAGCCCGCCCCTGAGGAAGAGGAAGACGACATTGAGCTGTGCGGTGCTGCAGCTGCTGCTGCCCCAGCCACGCCCATCGAGGAAGAGTGCGCAGAAGACCTTCCTGAGAAATTTGACGGCAACCCAGACGCGCTGGTTCCTTTCATGGCCCAGTGCCAACTCTTCATGGAAAAGAGCACCCGAGATTTCTCCGTCGATCGCGTCCGCGTCTGCTTCGTGACAAGCATGATGACCGGCCGTGCTGCCCGCTGGGCCTCCGCCAAGCTAGAGCGATCCCACTACCTGATGCACAACTACCCAGCCTTCATGACCGAAATGAAGCACGTCTTTGAAGACCCTCAGCGCCGCGAGGCTGCCAAACGCAAGATCAGACGTCTGCGCCAAGGCATGGGGTCAGTCATCGACTATTCCAACGCGTTCCAGATGATTGCACAGGATCTGGATTGGAACGAGCCTGCACTGATTGATCAGTACCACGAGGGCCTCAGTGACCACATTCAGGCAGAGCTGTCCCGCCTTGAAGTCGCCAAGTCGCTGTCCGCCCTGATCGGCCAGTGCATCCACATCGAGAGACGGCTGGCCAGGGCTGCCGCCGCGCGCAAGCCACGCTCCCCACCACGTGCGCTGGTGATGCCTCATGTCAGCAACCATCACCAGGTGGATCCCACCGAGCCCGTGGGAGGTGCCCGCATGCGCCTGACCCAAGAAGAAAAAGAAAGACGCAGAAAGCTGAACCTGTGCCTCTACTGTGGGAATGGAGGTCACTACGCCGACAACTGTCCTGCCAAGGCCTCCAAGGCTTCGCCGGCGGGAAACTCCCCGGCCCCGCTGTAGAGGGACCTTCAGCGACCGGGCCGGAATTAATAAGGTCCCCACAAGATGATGCTGCTTCATCTCCACACTTGCAAGTGATGCTCCAGATTCATCTTCCGGGCAGACACACCCTGTTCGTCCGAGCCATGATTGATTCTGGTGCTTCTGGCAACTTCATTGATCACGAATACGTCGCCCAGAATGGCATTCCTCTGAGGGTCAAGGACTGGCCAATACTTGTAGAAGCGATTGATGGACGTCCCATAGCATCGGGCCCCGTTGTCCACGAAACACACGACCTGATAGTCGACTTGGGAGATCACCGTGAGGTGCTGTCATTCGATGTGACTCAGTCTCCATTTTTCCCCATCGTCCTAGGGGTGCGCTGGCTGAGCACACACGATCCCAACATCACGTGGAGCACCCGATCGATCGTCTTCGACTCTGAATATTGCCGATACCACTGCCGGATGTATTCTCCAATACCACCACCGCTCCCACCACCAGCACAACCGTCATTCTATTACCCGGTGGAAGGGTACAGAGTTTACCAGCCAGTGAGGTATTACTACGTCCAGAATGTGTACACTCCAGTAGACGAAAACGTCTACCCAGACCACCGTCTGGTTGACCCCAACATAGAAATGATCCCTGGAGCACACAGTATTCCCAGCGGACACGTGTACTCACTGTCAGAACCTGAAATGGCAGCTCTGCGAGATTTCGTGGCCAGAAATGTGAAAGATGGGCTGATTACTCCAACCATCGCACCCAATGGAGCCCAAGTTCTCCAGGTGAAAAGGGGGTGGAAACTGCAAGTTTCTTACGACTGCCGAGCTCCCAACAATTTCACCATTCAGAACCAGTACCCTCGTCTCTCCATTCCAAATTTAGATGATCAAGCTCACCTGGCGACATACACTGAATACGTACCTCAAATACCAGGATATCCAACCTACCCCGCGTATGCCACGTACCCGACCTACCCAGTAGGATTCGCCTGGTATCCCGTGGGGCGAGACGGACATGGACGATCGCTCTATGTCCCTGTGATGATCACCTGGAACCCGCATTGGTACCGCCAGCCGCCAGTGCCCCAGTATCCGCCGCCGCAGCCGCCGCCGCCAGCCGCCGCCGCCGCCGCCACCACCGTCTTACAGCGCTATGTAAATACTTGTCATGTCCTTCCGGATCTCTGCCCTCAAAATGAACTCCTGTTCAGCTTCTCAATCAGTGACTGTGTGCTAAATTGGGCTACTGCATCTTTAAGCCAACCTGAGGCACAGGTTTTTTCTGAAATGGCTTAGAAAGGTCAGGGCCACCGTGGACTGGCACACATTCTAAAGCACCAACAGCCTCTGCTGTTTAATGGGAGCAACAAAATATGTACCAACAAATTATCTATGCTTTCCACCTTAACTGCCAATCTAATTAAAATTCGTAATAAGTTTACTTCCCAGCAAACCCTGGAAGCCTGGGTTTACCTGCTGAAACCTCTGTCACCAACTCAATTATGGGCTGCCAGATTCCTCATTTAACAGTTACTGAGAAGCTGATGCAAGTACAGGAAATGCTGTTTTCTTTATGGAGGGGGAGATGAGGAGGAGGAGGACATGACCCTTTTGCAGTTTCGGTACTCTCTTTACATCATTGGAGAACCGAGGCCTTATTAAGGAAGCCAAAATTATTGGTGCAGTGTGAACGGCTTCCGTGATCTTTTTGCTGCACCCTTTTGAAACTTCACCATCTTCAGACTCCACTCTCATGACTCAAGGAGCAGCAATTTGACTGATTCCCCTAGGAGCAGGCAAAACCCCTGCTGCAGAAACACCTCAGGCCTCAGAAGGAAATGCTGTGAGATGGATGTTTGCATGTTGAGTGTGCCTTCACATCCTGGTGCAAATCGCATGTACCCAATAACTCTGACTTTGTCACAACACCTTACCATCATCATGCCAGCAGTGGCTTCCACAAAATGTTAAACCTGGTAACCAGAGACTATTGGTGACTCCAGGTATGTTAGATGTTTGTGAAATGTGATCACCTCTCAACCAAGTGTGAGGGCTAATGAGTAGCATATCAAAAGGACTCCTAAATCCCGTACCCAGCTCTTAAAAAAGAGACTCCAAGTTAATGTTACCAACTTGACCTGGAACTTCAGAATGGATTTTCATGAACGTTGTTAATGGCTGGAAGAGCATTACCTGAAGTCTCGGGAGCATCTATCCATGTCTCTGCCTCCATATACATCTGGGCATTTCATCATCAATCCCCTCACAAAACTGTAGCACTAGGATGCTTAGGAAGGGGAAGTGACTTTAGCACCCTCTAGGGAATGGAGCCAATAATAAGCTGCCAATGAATGAAAGGCCTCGGAAAGCAACTCAAAGCAACAGACAACACAAGAGTTGTCTTCAACTTGGTGACACCAGCCGGTGTCTCCTGGACACTTTGAGCTAACCTGGGACTGCCTGACTTTCTTTAGCCTGATCCCTTGCTACTACCTTGAACTGTTTGTCTAACCTCTCTCTTTCTGTTTACTACTGCCGTTAACCCTGCTGCAGGATTTGTGTCATCCTTCCTGCCAGGTTGCTGAGACTCCATTTTGCTGCCATGCACAGAGAAGAAAGAGGCAAGCTTCTTGAAGCATGTGTTTCAAAACACAGTCTTTAATTGCCAAAACACAATTTGAGCAGTAGAAAACAACATGGTGTATATTTCAAATTGCCTGTCATGAAGAGGAGCCTAATGGTGAAGTTTCACTTTCCATCAACATCATCTTTCACACATTCATTATCACCCACCCTTATTCCTGCATGTTTAAATACTTAAAATTTAGCTATAGGTTGATAGTGTCTTTTAACAGTGTTTTAAAGTGGTGACTCTGCTTTCAAAAATTATTTCCATTGAACTACAAAATACTATCCAACTCTTATTATTAAACTAATTAAAATTGATAAGTAACATACTGTAAAATATCTCTCTACTGTGAACTTCTCTTACAACACTGTGAATGAGAGGCTCCTCAGAACTGGAGTATTTGTATAATAGTTCATCCTGTTCATCTTCAAACTTCTATTTTTACATCTATAATTTCAATTTTTTGATTGGGCCTTTAAAAATCACATAAAAAGATATACAAATTCAAAGAAGATACCTAATTGGCTATTTAATCCAAAGTAACTTTTCCCTTTTTTTTTTTTCAATGGAATCAGAAAGCTTGTCAGTCACTCATGTGTTTTAGAGTAATTACTTTTTAAATGGTGCATTTGTGCTTCTGGACTTTTTGAAGCGTCACGTCAGTTTACCTCAGATATCCATCCATCCTCCATACATTTGAATTCAAGTTGTTTTGTGTCAAATTTACAGTTGTCATTCAATTTTCAAGCTGCAGAGGGCCTAGAAATGGGCTATTGTCTGCAGCCTGGGCATACACACACGAACATTTGCCATCACTGCAAGCTGAAGTCTGGAGATGTCTGCCAACAACAACAACGTTCAGGGGGAGCAGGATGGTGTGGGTTGACAGCTCACGGATGAAGCCCCTGACACACTTTTGGCTGTTTTGCAGAGCTTGTGGAAAACTTTTTGGCAGTGTGTACTATGCTCTATAGCTATATATAGTATCTATAAGTGTAGGTGTTAAGGATAAGTAAATCTCAAATTTATTCTATAGTATCGGAATTTTATTAAGTTTCCTTTCACTCATTTGATTTATTTCATTGCTGTTGATCAACTTTATTTTAATTAAATACTTTAATTTTTTTTTTTTTGGTATTTTCCAACAAAATGCCTCTATTCATAAGAAAGGGAAAAGGAAAGGAACTGAATCTCTAAAGAAGGTGGAAAGGGAGCAAAATAATAACATAATTTAAATAAAACATCAAAATTATTACACAAAGTCAATAGTCTACCTTTTGAAACAAATTGGCAAAATCGATTGACTTTTGGCCCAAATTTTCAGTGTGAATTAAAAAAATCAAGGAAAAAGATATAAGCTCCCATTGTTACACAGCCTTGGAGAGAATTATGCTAGATTGTTGAGACAGGAAGTTTACATATGTTTATGAAGGGTCAGTTTAGGTTGAGCAATGAGGTATTTGTATTAGGTCTTGGAAAATGGAGAATTAGTTGGATTAAATCATGTGAGCTCACACAGTGAACTTGCAGGTGCACAAAGTAAGAGGGCACATCTGTATAGTGCAGTCTGGATTTCTGTTTGAGTTTACAGGTACCTCTTGGACTCCTGAATTGATCCAGTTGTCATCCACCACAGACGTCTAACATCAGATGGAATCCCAAGATTGGCAACAGAGAACATTCTGCTGGAAAGACCTGGGCAGAAGTGAAGGAACACCTGCAGAGATGAAGTGCTGGATGGGAACCACTCTACGTTTTCATCGAAAGAAAGAATGCGTGTCACTTGGGACTGAAAGTTCTTTGTTGTTTCAGATTGTAGAATGCTATCAAATTGGTCTGTGGAAAATTGCATTGTTTTTATTTCTTTGTGTAATCTTAAACTTAAGTAATTGGGGATATATATAATCTTAAGTATTTTAGAGAGGGTGGGACTATTAAGTAATCTTAAGTGGGTGGGATTAGTTCAAAAGCATGATATTATGTATTAGATATCTCTATAAGTGGACACGTGTACTTACTTGTGATCCTTTACCCTATGATTGCTACCCCTAGAGATTTCAAATAAACTTGGAGGGAACTGCAGGGAGATCAATCTTTTTAGGGCTATCAGACATGGATAAAAACCTAGTGGGAGAAAGTTCAAAGTTGATTGGATAAGTAGTTTAATAGAGGTTCTTTGCCCTGGATATTAACTCCAGGAATTAAGATTGTAAGCAAAGCCTTTAGCGAGTTAGGATGGATAGAAATGCCCTTTGAGCAATTGTTGCTGGAGTGAGGTTGATGATGGTAAATGGTAAAGATTCATGGAAATTCTAGGAAAGTGATAAGAACTGTTGCTTATGCCCCTGACAGTAGCCCTCTTTCTTATCCCTGCCCCTTCTCCCTAACTCTGCACCTCCTACCTAGCCCTGCCCCATCTCCATACGCTTCCTCATTTTATTGCTGTATTCGCTTTACTCTGTATTTCTCTCTATTACTAATACTGTATTGATGTTATAATAAAAATTCAATAAAGATTTAGTGGTTAAGTGCAAACTATGTCTTGATCATTTCAGTGTTCACTGGCATCAAGGGAAGAGGGTTGCGGGGGTGGGGAGTGGACAGGGTTAGGGAGGAGGGAAGGGGGGAGGGAGGGGGGAGGGAGAGGAGGGGGGAGGGAGAGGAGGGAAGGGGGGAGGGAGAGGAAAGGGTGGAGGAGTGGGAGATGGGAGAGAAAGGAGAAGGGGGAGATTGAAGAAAAATGGAGGGGTAAAGAGGAAGGAGAGGTCTAAAAGATGGGGTTGGGGATGGGAAGAGGGGGTGGGATGGAAGGGCAGGGGTATTTGGGGAAGTGGAGGGTGATGTAATAAATACATAAATCAAGCAACCCAGTACCCATTATTTACCCATAATACTTGAGATAATCAACAAAATCTTTCCCACTGCAAAACTTTAACATATAAGTCACACAGTTAACAGCAAATCTATTGATAGATTAAACTTTTTTACAATACAAAACTTTAGTATATAAATTAAAGCCACATGATTAATAATTATATTTACATAATAAAGCTTTACTTTTATATCAAATGCAGTCAGGTATGACATCCAGGGGAAATTAGCAAACTTTTTTTTTTTGTCTTTTTGCTATTTTTTGGGGGGGCCACTCCTGTGGCATATGGAGGTTCCCAAGCTAGGGGTCTAATCGGAGCTGTAGCCACCAGCCTACACCAGAGCCACAGCAATGCGGGATCCGAGCCACGTCTGCAACCTACACCACAGCTCACGGCAACGCCGGATCATTAACCCACTGAGCAGGGGCAGGGATCGAACCCGCAACCTCATGGTTCCTAGTCGGATTCGTTAACCACTGCGCCACGATGGGGACTCCAGCAAACATATTTTTAAGACCAATTAACCCTAAAACAATATAGCAGTGATTGTAAAAGTTTTCTAAAGAAAATCAAGGTTCATGAGGCACTCATCCTATTGAATTTCAAAAGGTAACATTAGAGCTGTAGAATAATAGGTTGCATATAGAAAACCCAAAGTAAACTTATATTGGTAATCATTTCACAATATATTTAAGTCAAACTATTATGCTGCACACCTTAAACTTATCTATATCAATTATATCTCAATAAAACTGGAAGGGAAAATATATTGCTGGCTTCTGCCCCTCAGAAAAGTAAATCCTAAAAAAGAAACTAAATTGTGTGCCAATCTCAAAGGGCTACTGGGTTCATGTGATTTGGTGATGACATAAATACAATGGTTTATGGGGAATTATACATAGGAGACAGAGACTACATGGAAAGATCTGGGGCTTAATGACCCCTAGCCTGGGAACTTCCATATACAGCAGGTGCATGCCTAAAAAAAAGATGGAAACACTCAATCTAAAAATTCTCACCCTGGAAGTAGGCTAACCTGACTAGTTAGTTGCCCATCTAGCTCAGAGTTGACAAGGTTCTGCAGTGTGCTGGGTGGTGGGTGGAAATGGTGAAAATGATAGTGGGACGCAATGAAATGCCAGCTTTGATCAGGGGAGGGGTACTTATAAATGTGATATTAAAGCTATTAATCAAGTCACCTTGAAAGGAAATTGAAATATCCTGTATTTCCCTTTTTTGTTACACCTAGATTCCTCCCCTTCCTGATCCACACCTCTCTTCATAAACCACATGATTAAACACAACATAAGGGAAACAATAAAAGTTGCTGACCCTCAAGATTGTGTTAGAGTGAGCAACTGTATCAAAAGGCTAGTCCAGCAGATTAAACAATTTTATACAGCAATGGCAAAATTTGTTGAAACTCATACCAGTTTTACAATAAGGATCCAACATTGTCACTGCTGCTGGTCGCTGCTGTGGTATGGGTTGGATCCCTGGCCCCAGGAACTTCCACACACCAGGGGCCCAGCCAAAAAAATGCAAAAACCAAACAACAAACAAAAAAAGTAAGGCCAATAGTTTTGAATTCATAAAGAACTACACAACATGATGAGAAAATATTTGGTACACTTCTATAAAATATGTGATAGCTAACTTATTACCCAAGCATCTAATATTTTCCTGGAGAAATTGAATATGTGTGTGTATACACACACACACACACACACACACACATATATACATATATATATATATGTATACACACACACACACATATATATATACATATATATGTATTTATATATACACCCAACCTCTTCCCTTTACTCACATCCCGGCTTCTTTAAATATATAAAGAAGTTGCCGTTGTGGCTCAGGGGAAACGAATCTAACTAGTATCCATGAGGATGCAGTTTCAATACCTGGCCTCGATCAGAGGGTGAAGAATCTGGTGTTACAGTGAGCTACGGTGTAGGTTGCAGATGCAGCTCAGATCCCATGTTGCTGTGGCTGTACGCCAGCGTAGGCCAGGGGCTGCAGTTCTGATTTGACCCTGAGCCTGGGAATCTCTACACGCCGCGCAAGTACAGCTCTGAAAAAGCTAACTAAATATATATATAGAGAGAGAGAGAAAAAAATATATAGGTGGATAAATAATAAATGTATGTGTGAGAGTGTGTGTTATGGCTTCTTTGAATATTTGTAGAAAAGAATCTAGATGGATAAAAATAAATATTTAAATAAATAAATATTTTGAAAATTAAAAAATGTGTGTGTTCAATAATTATTGATTTCTTTTAATGTGCCAGACAATAAACTAGGCTTTAAGGGACACAATATGGGACACAGACTTTGCACTGAGATACCTAATGCAATTAATGCAAAATTCTCCAGCCAGAGAATAGATAGAACCCCACTATCTTAGGCACCATAGTTAGTCAAGTTATTTGTGACCAGGAACAATTTAATCATCATTTACTACAAAGTCTCTTTCTTAATCTTTGGCACTTGATTTTTTTTCCAGGATGCCCTACATTTCTCAATTGTTTGTTTTTATTACAGTTTAAATGGGAATTACAAAGGATCAACAAGAAAAAGGAAAGCTAATGGCTCTTTCCTCCAAAATTAACATTCCAAGAAACACTTTTTTGAACACAATAAACCTCCCTAATTCTATTCCCAGATAATCCCGAGATAGATGACACATGTACATCAGAAATCTTGCTCCCTGGAAAATCAGGGTGATTTACAGAATAATATTTTGATCCAGGACAGTACAGATCATTAATTACTCTGTAAGATCGTTAATTGCTGTTTATGCATAGTCTTAGAGTCCTAACATAAGAAAGTCTCTGAATTAAAATTATCAATTAAGTAACTTTGTATTATTGGCTAATTCTTCTCAAGCAGTGGATATTATAAGCCAAAAAAGAAATAGGTGTAAATTATACCCGAGACACCCCTCATGAAACTTTGTTATCGATAAAATTCTTTTCAAAATAATAAAAACATTTTTTTCTGTTCTAAGAGGTTTCAACATTAAGTTGATAAAAAGTTTTTTTTTATTAAGTTCAATAAAAAGCACAGCATTCTACCTTCTAAATTAACTTTAAGACCATGTATTGTTCATTTGATAACTTTGAGTCACCTGAGTACCACCTCAAGTTTCAACACTGCCTACAGTTCTTAAGATTAGTCACAAGTAGGGTGATGGCTTCTTACCAGCTTTAGGATCACAAGACTGATATATCAAATTGTCAATTTTGTCAGATCAACACTGAAAGTATGCCCAATTCTGAGAACAAATTTTAAACCTTATTACTAGGTGGTAAGCCTCAACATAATGAATGTTGAGTTTCAGATAGTGTTTACTGATCACCTCTCTCCTCTATTGAACCTAACTTGAGAATTAAAACTGAAAGTTAGATGTGCATCGTTTTTTTTCTTTTTAATAATTTTTGTGGAGATGTAATTGACATGACATTATATTCCAAGTGTACAATATAATGATTCAAAATACATATATGTATTGTGAAAAGATCAACATAATATCAAAATAATAAGTTCAGTTAACATCCATCACCACATATTTTTTTCTCTTGTGGTGAGGACTTTTAAAATTTACCCTCTTAGCAACTTTCAAATATATAATACATTATTAGAGAAATGCAAATCAAAACTATATGAGGTACCACCTCACACCAGTCAGAATGGCCATCATTAATAAGTCTACAAATAACAAATACTAGAGAGGGTGTGGAGAAAAGGGAACCCTCCTGCACTGTTGGTGGGAGTGTAAACTGGTACAACTGCTGTGGAAAACAGTATGGAGGCACCTCAGGAAACCAAATAGAGAACTACCATATGACACAGAAGTCCCACTCTTGGGTGTATATCCGGACAAAACTCTACTTGAAAAAGACACATGCACCTGTATGTTCATTGCAGCACTATTCACAATAGCCAAGACACGGAAACAACCTAAATGTCCATTAGCAGATGAATGGATTAAGAAGATGTGGTATATGTACACAATGGAATGCTACACAGCCATAAAAAAGAACAAAGTAATGCCATTTGCAGCAACATGGATGGAACCAGAGACTCTCATACTGAGTGAAGTAAGTCAGAAAGAAAAAGGCAAATACCATATGATTTCACTTATATCTGGAATCTAATATATGGCACAAATGAACTTTCCACAGAAAAGAAACTCATGGACATGGAGCACAGACTTGTGGTTGCAAGAGGGAGGGGGAGGGAGGGGGATGGACTGGGAATCTGGGGTTAATAGATGGAAACTATTGCCTTTGGAATGGATAAGCAATGAGATCCTGCTGTATAGCACTGGGAACTCTATCTAGTCACTTGTGATGGAGCTTGATGGAGGATAATTTGGGAAAAAGAATGTATACATGTATGTGTGACTAGGTCACTTTGCTATACGGTAGAAATTGACAGAACACTATAAAACAACTATAATGGAAAAAATAAAAATCACTAAAAAATATATAATACATTATTATTAACTATAGAAAACATGCTATACATTATATCCTCAGGACAAATTTTTTTGTTTAATAACTGGAAGTTTGTAACTTTCAACTGCCTTCACCCAACCTCCATCTCTCACATCTAGTTATAACCAATCTGTTATCTATGATTTTTTTCTTAGCTTCTACAAGTAAGATTATATGATCTTTTTGAGTCCAACTTATTTCCCTTAGCATAATGACTTTAAGTTTCATCCTTAAATGGCAAGAATTCATATTTTTATGATTCAATAATATTCCATTGTATATGTGTGGGTATATGTGTATGTGGGTGGGTTATAATGTTTTTTTCTTTTATCCATTCACCCATTAATGGACAATAAAGTTGTTTCTTTCATGGCTATGCTGCACTAAGCATGGATGTGGAGATATCTTTGTTAGTGGTATCATTTCCTTTGGATAAATGCCAGAAGTAGATCATATGGTAGGTCTATTTTAACTTTTTAAGGAATCTAAATAATGCTCTCCACAGTGGTTGTACCAATTTACATTCCCACCAACATTACACAATGTTTACTTTCCCCACATCCTCACCTTGTTAAAAATGTCTATACAGATCCTCTGCAGATTTTTAAATTGGATTGTTTTTCTGTCATTGAATGTATGAGGTGTTTGTTTTGGAAATTAATCCTTTTCAGGTATATATGACTTACAAATATTTTCTCACATTTGGTGGGTTGCCTATTCCTTTTGTTCATTGTTTTCCGTACTATGCAGAAGTATTTTAGCTTGATGTAGTCCCATTTATTTATTTTTGCCTTTGTTGCCTATGCTTTTGGTATCAAATCAAAAAAAAAAAAATCATTGCCAAGACGGAGATCAAGTTATTACCACCTATTTTAGTCTAGGGGTTTTATGGTTTCTGCTCCTATATTCATGTCTTGAATCCACTTGAGGTGATTTTTGTGTATGGTGTAAGATAGTGGTCCAGTTTTCCCAATACCATTTATTGAAGAAACCATCCTTTTCTCATTGTATGTTCTTGGCTCCTTTGTGGTACATTAACTATACACAACACACACACACACACACACGCACACACACACACATGCATAGTTAACTTATATAGTTTATTTTTGCATGCTCTATTCTGTTTCTTTGATCTATTTGTCTGTTTTCATACCAATACCATACTGTTTTGATTACTACAGCTTTGTAATATAGTTTGCCATCAGGAAGTGACATGCCTCTAGCTTTGTTCTTCTTTCTCAATATTGATTTGGCTATTCATAGTCTTTTGTGGTTTCATATAAACTTTTATTTTATTCCCACCAACAGTGCAGGAGGGTTCCCTTTTCTCCACACCCTCTCCAGCATTTATTATTTGTGGACTTATGATGGCCATTCTGACTGGTGTGAGGTAGTGTCTCAAATAGTTTTGATTTGCATTTCTCTAATAATCAGGGATGTTGAGCATTTTTTCATGTGCTTGCTGACCATCTGTATATCTTCTTTGGAGAAATGTCTATTCAGATCTTTTTTCCATTTTTCAATTGGGTTGTTGGCTTTTTTGCTGTTGAGTTGTATAAGTCCTTTGTACGTTTTAGAGACTAAGCTCTTGTCAGTTGAATCATTTGAAACTATTTTCTCCCATTCTGTCAGTTGTCTTTTTGTTTTTGTTTTAGTTTTATGGTTTCCTTTGCTGTGCAAAAGCTTTTGCAGTTTGATTAGGTCTCATTGGTTTATTTTTGCTTTTATTTCAGTTGCTTTGGGAGACTGACCTGAGAAAACATTTGTAAGGTTGATATCAGAGAATGTTTGCCTATGTTCTCTTCTAGGAGTTTGATCATGTCTTATCTTACATTTAAGTCTTTAAACCATTTTGAGTTTATTTTTGTGCATGGGGTGAGGGTGTGTTCTAGTTTCATTGATTTGCATGCAGCTGTCCAGGTTTCCCAGCAATACTTGCTGAAAAGACTGTCTTTTTCCCATTTTATGTTCTCGCCTCCTTTGTTGACCATAGGTGTCTGGGTTTATTTCTGTGTTCTCTATTCTCTTCCATTTGTCTGTCTGTTTTGGCAGCAGGACCACACTATCTTGATTACTGTGGCTTTGTAATATTGCCTGAGGTCTGGGAAAATTATGCCTCCTGCTTGGTTTTTGTTCCTTAGGACTGCTTTGGCAATTATGGGTCTTTGGTGGTTCCATAGAAGTTTCTGGATTGTTTGTTCCAGTTCTGTGAAAAATGTCATGGGTAATTTGATAGGGATTGCATTGAATCTGTAGATTGCTTTGGGTAGTATGGCCATTTTTACAATATTATTTTTTCCAACTCAGGAGCATGGAATATCATTCCATTTCTTTACATCTTCTTTAATTTCTTTGATTAATGTTTTATAGTTCTCAGCATATATGTCTTTCATCTCTTTGGTCAGGTTTATTCCCAGGTATTTGATTTTTTGGGGTGAGATTTTAAAAGGCATTGTATTTTGTGTATTCCTTTTCTACTATTTCATTGTTAGTATACAGAATACAACTTTTTCTTTTTAGGGCCTTACCTGTGGCATATGGAGGTTCCCAGGCTAGGGGTCTAATCAGAGCTATAGCTGCCAGCCTATGGCACAGCCATAGCAATGCCAGATCTGAGCCATGTCTACAACCTACACCATAGCTCACAGCAATGCTGGACCCTTGACCCACTAAGTGAGGCCATGGATTGAACCCACATCCTCATGGATCCTAGTCGGGTTCGTTAATTGCTGAGCCATGACAGGAACTCCCACAACCAATTTATGTATAATAAGAAATTCAGAATGTCTATAAAGACCATAGAGCAAATAGTGTTTCTTGGTAAAGCCTGACTCATCCTTCAAGTCTCAGTTCAAAGTCATCTCTTCCGTGAGACTTTCTCTGAGCATCCTGACCATAACATCCTATACATATTTTTCTAGCATATATTATAATGCTGTATAACAATTGCATTACATAATCATATTTTTTCTCATACAAAATATTGATCTTAATGGAAAGAGTTATTTGTATAATACAGTACCTTGTCTGTACTTAATAATTTAACAAAAATTTATTGAATGCATACTGTCAAGCTCTGTTCTTTGTATTTTAAATTTACTTTTGTTGAATAAGATCACTGCCCTTATAGGGCTTACAGTTTTCAAAAATCTGTGCTCAGTAAAAAAACATTGTTTAAATAAATGAAATTCAAATTTTAAGCCTTTTGGTAGTAGTCAGTAACAATGGATTAAACTTAAGAAAGTGGTATTTAACAAATAGACATAAATTCTTACAATTTGATTTAGTCTTTTGTCTTTTTGTTGTTGTTGTTGTTGTTGCTATTTCTTGGGCCGCTCCTGCGGCATATGGAGGTTCCCAGGCTAGGGGTCGAATCGGAGCTGTAGCCACCGGCCTACGCCAGAGCCACAGCAACTCGGGATCCGAGCCGCGTCTGCAACCTACACCACAGCTCACGGCAATGCCGGATCGTTAACCCACTGAGCAAGGGCAGGGACCGAACCCGCAACCTCATGGTTCCTAGTCGGATTCGTTAACCACTGCGCCACGACAGGAACTCCCCTTCTCTCCTCTGAAGTCAGTAAGCATGATTCTTTCTTTCAAAAGAATGTCTTGACTATTTGGGGTCTTTTGTGGATCTATATAAATATTAAAATTATTTGTTCTAGTTCTGTCAAAAATGTCACTGGTATTTTGACGGGATTTTATTGAATATGTAGATTACTTTAACTAGTATGTTTATTTTAAAAATATTAATTCTTCCAATTCATGAACACAGTATATCTTTCCCTCTATATAACCTTCAATTTCCTTCATCAGTGTCTGATAATTTTCTGAATACAAGTTTTATCCCTCCTTATGTAGGTTTATTCCTAGGTATTTAATTCTTTTTGATGCAGTTGTAAATGGGATTGTTTCTTTATCTGATAGTTTTTTGTTAGTGTATAGAAATGCATCAGATTTCTGTATATTAATTTCATAACCTGCAACTTTACAGAATTCACTGATGAGCTCTAGTAGTTTTTTGGTGGTGTGTACAGGATTTTTTAATGTATAGTATCATGTCATCTGAAACAGTGACAATTTTTCTTCTTTCTTTCCGATTTGAATTCCTTTTTTCTTTTTCTTATCTGATGGCTGTGGGTAGGACATTCAATATTATGTAGAATAAAGGTGGTGAGAACAGGCATCCTTGTATTATTTTTCTGATTTTAGAGAAAATGCTTTCAGGTTTTCACCATTGAATATGATCTTAGCTGAGGGTTTGCCATATATAGCCTTTATTAAGTTGAGGTATATCCCCTCTGTGACCACTTTCTGGGGAATTTTTATCATAAATGTATATTGAATTTGTAAAAGCTTTTACCACATCTACTGAGATGATCACATGGTTTTTATTCCTCAATTTGTTTATGTGGTGTATCACATTGATTGATTTGTGGATAATGAAAAATCCTTGTAGACTGCAATAAAACTTACTTGATCATAGTGTATGGTTCTTTTAATGTATTACTGGATTCATTTTGTTAACATTTGGCATTTTGAGGATTTCTTATGCTCATCAGTTATATTGGCTTATAATTTTATTTTTTGTGATACCTTCATCTGGTCTTGTTATCAGGATGATACTGGCCTTGTAGAAGGAGTTCAGAAACATTCCTTTCTTTGTAATTTTTGGAATAGTTTTAGAAGGCTAGGCATTACGTCATCCCTAAATGGTTGGTAGAATTCACCTGTGAAGCAATCTGGGACTGGACTTTCATTTTTTGAGAGTTTTTAATTACTAATTCAATTTCAGTACTTGTAATTGGTCAGTTCATATTTTCTATTTCTTCCTGGCTTTGAGAGATTGTGCACTTCTAGGAATCTGTCCATTTATTCCTGGCTGTCCCATTTTATTGGCATATTGTTGTTCATAGTAGCCTCTTATAATCCTTTGTATTTCTGTGGTGTTGGTTGTAATTTTTCCTTTTTCATTTCTGATTTTATTGATTTGGGTGCTCTCTCTGTCTTAATTCTGGCTAAAGATTTATTGATTTTGTTGATCTTTTCAAAGAGCAAGATTTTAGTTTCATTGATCTTTTCTACTGTTTTTTAGTCTCTATTTATTTACTTCTGCTCTGATTTTGTGATTTCTTTCCTTCTACTAGATTTGGGTTTTATTTGTTCTTCTTTTTTTTTTACTCCATTAGGTATAAGGTTAGGTTGTTTATTTGAGATTTTCTTTGTTTCCTGTGGTAAGTTTGTATCACTATAAACTTCCATCTCAGAACTACTTTTGCTGTGTCTTATAGATTTTGGATCATTGTTTTTATTTTAATTAGTGTCTGGGTATTTTTTTTAATTTACTCTTTTATTTCTTCAGTGATTGAAAGGTTAGTAACATAATGTTTAGCCTCCATGTTTCTCAGTTTTTTTTTTAGTTTTTTTTCCTTATTAAATTTCTAGTCTCATAGCATTGTGGTTGAGAAAGATGCTTGATATGATTTCAATTTTTTTTTAATTTACTGAAGCTTGCTTTGGGGCCTACCATGTCATCTATCCTGGAGAATGTTCCATGTGTTATTGAAAAGAATGTATATTCTGTTGCTTTGTGATGAAATGTTCTATATATATATTTTGCTGATATATAGGAAAGCTATAACCTTTTAGACATTAATACTGTGTCTTAAAACTTTGATAAAATTGCTTATTAGTGCCAGAAGTCTTTTTGTCAATTCTTTCTAATTTTCTACATAGACAATCATGCAGTCTACAAAGACAGTTTTATTTCTTCCTCCCAAATCTGTATACATTTCATTTTCTTTTCATGTTTTATTGCATTAATTAGAATATCCTACTATAATATTGAAAGAGGTTCCTAAGAGGGGATATCCTTGCCTGTTCCTGAACCTTAGTAGGACGGCTTCAAGTTTCTTATTATTAAGTACATGTTTTTAGGGTTTTTTTGTTTGTTTGCTTTTTGCTTCTTAGGGCTGAAATTGTGGCATATGGAAATTCCCAGGTTAGGGGTTGAATCAGAGCTGCAGCCACATGGGATCCAAGCAGTGTCTGTGACCTATATCACAGCTCACAGCAATGCCAGATCCTTAACCAACTGAGCAAAACCAGGGAACAAACCTGCATCCTCATGAATACTAGTTGGGTTTGTTACCACTGAGCCACAGTGGGAACTCCAGGTTTACTGATTGTTTTTATGGCCAGCTTTTTGTTTCACTAATTTTCCCTAGTGTTTTCTAATTTTTGATATTATTAATTTCTAATTTTATTTTTAATTATATCATTTTTCTGCTTGCTTTAAGTATAAATTTCTCTTATTTCTCTAGTTTCCTAAACTAGATTATTGAATTTAGACTTTGTTCATGTCTAATATGGACATTTACTGCTGTGAAGTTCCAGCTAAGCACTGTTTTTTTCTTGCATTCCACACATTTTGACAAGTTGTATTTTAATTTTTATTAAAAATTTTTATAATTTTTTTTTTTGTCTTTGTTGTTGTTGTTGTTGTTGCTATTTCTTGGGCCGCTCCTGCGGCATATGGAGGTTCCCAGGCTAGGGGTCGAATCGGA
Source organism: Phacochoerus africanus (assembly GCF_016906955.1). Lineage (NCBI taxonomy): Eukaryota > Metazoa > Chordata > Mammalia > Artiodactyla > Suidae > Phacochoerus > Phacochoerus africanus. Next base: position 73,813,611 of record NC_062554.1, read on the forward strand.
GCTGTAGCCACCAGCCTACGCCAGAGCCACAGCAACTCGGGATCCGAGCCGCGTCTGCAACCTACACCACAGCTCACGGCAACGCCGGATCATCAACCCACTGAGCAAGGGCAGGGACCGAACCCGCAACCTCATGGTTCCTAGTCGGGTTCGTTAACCACTGCGCCACGACAGGAACTCCAAATTTTTATAATTTTTGAGGTTTCTTTGTTAACCCATGTTATTAAGATGTCTGTTGTTTTACTTCCAAATATTTGAGAATTTTTCAGATATAGAATTTTATTGATCTAGTTGAATTTCATAGTGGTCTTAAAGCATACTTTGTATGACTTCTATTCTTTGAAATTTTTAAAGGTGCCTTTTATAACTCAGACTGTAGTCTTCTTTCATGAACATTTCATGTGGGCTTGAGAAGACTGTGTATTCAGTTGTTATTGTAACAGTATTCTATAAATGTCAATTACATCAAGTCGATTGATAATGCTATTTCCACCAATTATATTACTGATTTTCTGTCTGCTGATCTACATATTACCTACATAGATAGAGGTGTTAAAGTTTCCACATGTAGTAGTGGATTTATCTATTTGTCCTAACAGTTCTATCAGTTTTGCCTCATGTATTTAGAACATCATTTTTTAGGTACAAATACATTAGTTAGTTTTTCTTGGAGAACTGGCATTTTTACCTTTATTTGATGCATGCACCATATCCCTAATAAATTTCTTTTCTGAAGCCTGTTTTTCCTTAATTAAAATAGCTAGTTTAGCTTTCTTTTTAAAATTAGTGTTGGCATTTTATATCTTCCTTCAGTCCTTTACTTTTAATCTGCTTGTGTCTGTACAGATATATGTTGCTTTTTTTGTAAACAACATATAGTTGGGTTTTATTTTTTATCCACTTTGACAATCTCTGTCTTTTTTTGACCAAGTGATTAATGATACATTGATAAATATCTACCTTGTTTATAACTGTTTTCTATTCATTGTGCTTGTTTATTGTTACTTTTATTCCTTTTTGTAAAATGTGGCTCAGTTGAGCATTTTTTATCTCATTTATCTCATCTTTTAGCATGATATTTATATTTTTTCTAAAAAATAATTTAGTAAAAATTGTTCTGAACTTTGTAATAATTATTTTTAAAAATCAAATTTTACCTTCAAATAACAAGGGAGGCTTGAAAAGCAAGTGTCTGGCTTCTATCTTAGTGATGCTCATAGGTGGGAAATTTCTCAAATATTGGAAAGATGTTCAAAATTGCTGTGTAGCTAGAATGACAAATGTTTACTACACAATTTCTTAACTATTTTTTTCTCAACTACTTTTTATCATATTTCTCACCTTACTACTTAATCTCTAAAACAGTGAATTTCATTCTATTTTATCTTCCTGTTATTACATCATCTACATATATTTTGTTGCTCTTCAATTTTATAATTGAGTTTTCAAAAATATCATAGTGGCATGTTTTTAATTTCCAAGAATCCTCTTATTGCGATAATTTTGTGTTTTTGATTCAGTAATCTTTCAAATCTATTTAAAGGCATGAATTATAAATTTTTAGAAGGTTAACTTTTCTCTCCATCTGCGTGTATTCATTATGGTGTCTCTCTTTTTGCCTATTTGTTTTCCTCAAAATGCCTGGTAACTTATTTTTTTGCATCCATATTTATAAATGAAGGACTTGGTTCATCAAGCAAGGTATCATTATGTTTCTTGGTCATTTTCAAGCTTTCTTTCCTATTGAGACCTGCCACAAAAAAACAAACAAAAAAACAAAAAAACAAAACAAAACAAAAAAAAACCCAAAGCAGTGATTTCCATAAACATGGTGGGGAAAAGCATAAAGAAAACTTCCTGTCCAGGGATAATGGTAAACTTTTCTAAAGAGCCCATAAACAATAATTAGACCAGAAAACATACTGGATCTTTCTGAAATGGTGAGATAAGGAAAGCATCACTGTGGTACAATTCATTTCAACCTGAAGCTACATGTACTTGTTGTTTTCTACATATCCATTCATGTCCATTTGAGGATCAGATTTCACATTTTACCTTGCTCCAGCCCAGGAGCTCATGGTAGATATTCATTTTCCATGAGTCAGAATTTTCACATGTTAACTATTCTAACTGAATTTAGCTGTAGTCTAGAGCACATTCAAATTGGATTGTCCCAACTATTGCACAATTCTGTTATGAACTGGCTCACTAATTGGCCTGTGGCCAGATCCTATGAACAACACTGCTGATCCAATGCTCTGCATTCCACTGCAGTTTCTAGCACTCATCCTTCTATCTCTTGGTTATTTTCAAGAAATTCCTCAAACTTTCAGTATCATGATTATATCCTCCTTTTTCTTCAGCATTATGTTACATTTGTTTCTTCTCTTGCATCACTCTTATTTATCAAAATGATTTTATAGATAAAAAATAACATCTGTCATCATGGTGTGGTGAGCACATGTGTTTTTTCCCACTTCACAGTAGGTGAATAAATCAATGGGTAAATCAGAATGAACAGGCTAGCTTAGATTAAATGTGCATTGGTCTGATCAAAAATTCAGCTTTTTAAACCAGTATTTTTGAAATTGTGCTTCTGCAGATTATTGTAAATGGGCATCTTTATTAATTTTAAAATGTAAGATATTATTTGATGTTTGTACAATTCATTTCAGTACTCCTGAGAAATTTTTTCTTAGCCCTTTTATGAACCATTATGTATATTCATTAATATAAAAAACATATATTGACAGAATGAATTTCTTTGCAGAACAGATTCTGACTCACAGACATTGAAAAACTTATGGAGACAGTTTGGGGGTGGGGGGATGCACTGGGGTTGTGGGATGGAGATCCTATAAATCCTATAAAACTGGATTGTGATGATCATTGTACAACTATAAATGTAATAAATTCATTGAGAAAAAATGAAATTCTGTGGATAAATTTGCATGGTTGGAGATAGAATTGTGGTATATATGTAAATAAAAAATGTAATTGGTTTTAAAAACATACATTAACATAAATACATTTTTATATTTAGATGAAACCATTATGGTTATTCTGGTTATGGTTATGATATTATGGTTATGATATTTGAACTGGTGTTATTTTTTGCTTCTAAATATATTTTGTTAATTTTCTATAATAAACTTATGTAATTTAAAGGAGTAAGTTGAAAATGAATGTATTTGTTTTGTCTTCTTTTGGTTTGCTAAATAAATGTTATACCATGCTCTTGGCTAGATAAAGAAGTAATTATATTTTGAGGAGTAAATTTTTTAATAATTTTTATTTTTTCCATTATAGTTGTTTTAGTGTTCTGTCAATTTCTACCGTATAGCAAAGTGACCTAGTCACACATACATGTATACATTCTTTTTCCCAAATTATCCTCATCAAGCTCCATCACAAGTGACTAGATAGAGTTCCCAGTGCATATACAGCAGGATCTCATTGCTTATTCCATTCCAAAGGCAATAGTTTCCATCTATTAACCCCCAGATTCCCAGTTCCATCCCCCCTCCCTCCCCTCCCTCTTGCAACCACAAGTCTGTGCTCCATGTCCATGAGTTTCTTTTCTGTGGAAAGTTCATTTGTGCCATATATTAGATTCCAGATATAAGTGAAATCATATGGTATTTGCCTTTTTCTTTCTGACTTACTTCACTCAGTATGAGAGTCTCTGGTTCCATCCATGTTGCTGCAAATGGCATTACTTTGTTCTTTTTTATGGCTGTGTAGCATTCCATTGTGTACATATACCACATCTTCTTAATCCATTCATCTGCTAATGGACATTTAGGTTGTTTCCGTGTCTTGGCTATTGTGAATAGTGCTGCAATGAACATACAGGTGCATGTGTCTTTTTCAAGTAGAGTTTTGTCCGGATATACACCCAAGAGTGGGACTTCTGTGTCATATGGTAGTTCTCTATTTGGTTTCCTGAGGTGCCTCCATACTGTTTTCCACAGCGGTTGTACCAGTTTACACTCCCACCAACAGTGCAGGAGGGTTCCCTTTTCTCCACACCCTCTCTAGTATTTGTTATTTGTAGACTTATTAATGATGGCCATTCTGACTGGTGTGAGGTGGTACCTCATATAGTTTTGATTTGCATTTCTCCAATATTGAGAAGAAAATTTAAGGTATGGAAAATCTAAAAGTTTAAATGGCCTTATATGTTCTGGTTGCATAGAGATTTTTTGTGTGTACTCTGAAGTTTAAAACTTCATGCATTATTTCTTTTCTACTTTTTCCTGCCATCAGCTAACCTTCAAAACAACATATTATTGAGATGATTCATGAGAATCAGTGTGAAACACAGTGTGTTACTGCTGGAAGTTTTTTCCTCCTTAGACTACTTTGTACTCTTTGGTTGTACTATATAAAGAAAGAGCAAAATTATAAAAATTGAGATTAGAAATTAGTTCTGTCAACATACCTTAAAAGAACTATAATTTTGTCAATGTTCACTATTCATTTAACAATAACATTGATTATTCAGAAAAAATAATGCATTACCAGCATTAGAAGATGAAATCATTTTGTCTAACACTCAAATACAGAGCTTTGTAGGTTCCATTATGATTTGACTAATCTCTAGCTCTCAAACTTCTCTATAGATTATATGGAATTATATGTACACAGATTATTTAAGTATTACGGCTTTAGCATTTCTCTTTATTTAATATTTGGGCCTCATCCTATAGAAGTACCAGAGGAGTAAGAAAGAGAGTTGGCCCTAATTGTGGAAGTGACATTGGGAGGAATTTTCAAAATCTGGACAATAAAGAGTATAAAGTATTAATGCTTTTGTTATGAAAAATAGGCAAAATTTGAAAATGGTGTGAAAACTTTGGTACCATGTACCATGTCATACTGGAGTGACACTAACCCAAGGATTATCTAGGGAACTGGTTCCCAAACTTCAGGGTATTCAGAATCATCCAAAGGACTTATTAAATTACAGATTGTTGGGCCACACTGAGAGATTCTGATTCTCTAGATCTGGCATGGGGGCCTAAGCATTTTCATTTCTAATAAGTTCCCATGTGAGCATATGCTCCTGATTCAGGGACTACAATTTCAGAATTGCTAGCACAGAAGAAGATGCCTAATTAAACCTACTGTATACTATCAATTAAAGTTTCAGACTTTTTAATTTATGACTGTTGAATTAATTAAACAAGGAGACTATTAGACTGAAGTGGCTCTAATGCAATGATAGCTTATATAAGCAACCAAAACCTAAGCCTATAAATGCCTCATGGTTACAAAATTGAAACCCAAGAAACCCCAGTCACAAATGGCCAACCAGGCTTTAAATTATAGTCAAACAGTTTCCGTCCTTGGCTTCTGTCAGCTGAGAGCTTCTAAACACTTCCTGTTTTGTGCTGTCTGAATTGATTTTTGCTCAAATAGAATTTTAATAACTTTAATATGCCTCAGTTTATCTTTTAGCAAGACTTTTTTTTCAGTATACATGGAAATTTCTGTACAGTAAAACAGAAAACGCTAAGCAGTAGTGCCCTGTAAGATGATTCATTTTGATCATATCTAAACATGATCATCCTAGCTAAACATTTCTGTGTGAATGTGTGCATGTATGTCTATGATAGCTTCTCAAATGCTCCTTGAGTAAGTTTTAACACCTTACTGGTTCCCTGCAATAAGTTAAATGACATTTTCTTTCTTTCTTTTCTTTTCTTTTTTTTTTTTTTTGCTTTTTAGGGCTGCACTCACAGCATATGGAAGTTCCCAGGTGAGGGGTTGAATTGGAGCTGAAGCTGCCAGCCTATGCAATAGCCACAGCAGCACCAGACCTGAACTGCATCTATGACCAACACCACAGCTTGCAGCAATGCTGGATCCTTTAACCCACTGAGTGAGGCCAGGGGTCAAACCCATATCTTCAGGGATACTAATGGATACTAGTCAGATTCTTAACATACTGAGACAACAGAAACTCCCTCAATAACATTTTTGACACAAATTCGTGTTATATTTGTATGAGTTATGATTTTACTTTTATAAAGCTTTAATAGATATGAATAAATGAATTTTGATGGAATTTTGGTGCTCTTCTGGACTTTGTAATGCAGTTTTAATCAAGTTTAGCAGACAAACCATCAACACCTTCTAAATTAAAAACTACATGTTTTGTGAAACATTAAATTACTTTAAAATTTTTATTTCAACAGACTTCTGTTTCTTGCCTCAGATTTATGAGCTCTTACATCTTCTTAAAGCTTTATAATGTATTGTCACTCCAGCTTTCTTTTGATTTCATTTGCTTGGAAATAGCTTCTTCTACCCCTTCACTTTTAGTCTCTGTGTGTTTCTAGATCTGAAGTCAGTCTCTTGTAGGCAGCATATACACTGGTTTTGCTTTTGTATCCATTCAACCATTTTGTCTTTTGGTTGGAGCATGTAGTTCATTTATATTTAAGGTAATTATCAATATGTTATTAATTGCCATTTTTTAATTGCTTTGTGTTTGTTTTTGTCTTTTTCCACCTTAATTCTTTTATTTTCTTCTCTTGTGATTTAATAACCATTTTTAGTGTTATATTTAGATTCCTTTATCTTTTTTGTGTGTATAGCTATTACAGATTTTTGGTTTGTGGTTACCATGAGGTTTTTATATAGCAGTCATATATATATATATCATTGTTTTACATTGCTGATCCCTTAATTCCAAATACATTTATTTTTTTATTTTTTTATTTTTTTATTTGTCTTTTTTTAGCTATTTCTTGGGCCACTCCAGCAGCATATGGAGGTTCCCAGGCTAGGGGTTGAATCAGAGCTGTAGCCACCGGCCTACACCAGAGCCACAGCAACGCTGGATCCAAGCCGCGTCTGCAACCTGCACCACAGCTCACGGCAACGCCAGATCGGTAACCCACTGAGCAAGGCCAGGGATCGAACCTGCAACCTCATGGTTCCTAGTCAGCTTTGTTAACCACTGCGCCACGACGGGAACTCCCCAAATACATTTTAAAAACCCTGCATTTGTACTCTCCTCTCCTAATGATTAATGTTTTTGATGTCATTATTTTATATCTTATTGTTTTATGTATCCCTTACCTGCTGATTGAGTCATATTATATGATGATTATTATTCAGAGGTAATTTCCTCTGTTATCATTTATGTAGCTTGTAAAGAGTTACTTTAACATGTGGAAATACACACATGGATCTATGTATGTTCTTTATAAAAATTTGGTGGCATCCATATTAGGTAATAAAAAATATATTTTTATAGAAATAATAACAGAACATGAAAGTTAGGTGTTTATATACGCTTCCAGGAATTAAGTTACTAGTTGGGAGATTTATAGTCACAAATTCAACTGCAAGTTTAGCATAAATTTCCAGTGAGTCCTGGGAAATCACTAAGCTTTTTACTTCTTTTGTGTTACTGTTGGCAATAGAATGCCAACTATTGTAACATTTACTGGTATATGATACAGCAACTTGGCAACATTGATAAATTCAATGGTCTAGTGCAAAAAAAAAACGTAGTATCAAAAAATATGTCTTCAAAACCACCATGAGGTGTTATTTCACACTTGTTAGAATGACTACTATCCAAAATAAATAAATAAAACAGAAAAATAACAAGCATTGATAAGGATGTACTGAAATTGGAACCCTTGTGTACTGTTGGTGGATATGCAAAATGGTGTATATGCTATGGAAAAGAGTATGGAGTATCCTCAAAATATTAAAAAAAAAATAGCATTAGTAATCCCACTTCTGTATATATATTCAAAAGAATTGAGAATAGGTTTTTGAAGAGATATTTGCATACTTAGGTTTATAGCAGTGTTACCGACAATAGTCAAGAGTTGGAGCAACCCAAAAGTATGTGGTATATACAGACAAGGGAATGTGATTCAGCCTTAAAAAGGAAAGAAATCTTGTCATATGCTACAACATAGATGAACCTTCAGGACATTGTGTTAAGTGAAATAAGCCAGTCACAAAAAATCAAATATTGTAGTATTATATTTATATGAGTTATCTAAAGTAGCCAAATTCATAGAACAGTAGAATAATGGTTCCCAGACCCTGAGAGCATGGGGAAAGGGGAGGGAGTAGTTGTTGTTTAATGAATACAGTTTAAGTTTTGCAACTTGAAAAAGTTCTGAAGATGTGTTAACAAAACAATGTGAATATGCTTAATCCTAGCGCACTGTACACTTTAAAAAAGGTTAAGATGGTAAGTTTTATGTTTTTATAATAATTAAAAAATAGAAAAACATATTAGCCTTTCTAGATAGAACTAACTCTATGGCTTTATAAAAAGGCAGATACAGGAGTATAACATAAAGCTCATTAAAGGAATCTCTTCCCTCTGACCTTATGTCTTTATGCCTTAAATGCCACCCTTAGAGCATCATTCTCTGTGCTTATGAACATATTCCTTATTGTGAGTAAATACCTAACATAATGATGTATAATCAAGTATTTATATTTAAGAACATTTATATCAGATTGTTAAGAGTAACTTTTGATAGAATAAGGGAAGAAAAAGAGTAGAAGGGAAAGGGGTGCTTAGTGAAGGGAGAGTCCACCTCAGAGCTGAGGAAAAACTTTCCCTTCCTATTTCCTATTGCCCCGGGGGAAAGTTGCTGTTACCATAGCAAAGGGAGTCTATGTGTGTAACCTATGCATTCCTTTCTAGGGGCAGACAAAAGAAACATTGTGAGGGAATTACTTTCACAGCTCTTCACCTCTGGGCCATTAGCATTAAGTTTAAGCAGTATTTTTCCTGTTTTTGAAGTTAATCCAATATTGATTGTTTCTTCTCATTTCCACATCTTTCTTTAGTTCAGATGAAGAACAACAGATTAATCATTACAATGGGACCAGAAGTGTTAATACATTTTAATATCCATTCCAACACAGACCACTCACCTCTCGGCCTTGTGCTGTGGAACTTACCTCTGAAGAAATGCCATTTTTAATTTTGTGATTTTTGCATGTATTACCAACCCCTCCCCCCATGGTTACTATGGAAACTGGAGAGTGAGTGACTTCATAACTTTAACAGAAGTTGCTATTGTTAAAGCTGGAATAACAATTGTGGATTTACCAGGGGAATACAGAATATTCTATCATAAAGTTGGCTATTTTTTTTTAACCAGGTGTTCCATAACTCTTCTACAAGTGTATTCCCAGGATAGGAACAATACTTTCTGTATTAATGACATAGGAAAATGTTTGTGATTTTGAACAGCAGTATGATAGTGAAAAAAATTAAATTAATTAAGTCGATTTATATTACTTTATGTGTCTATATCTTTCCCTTCTATTCAGCCTTAAGCTTTAAGAAGAGCATCCTTAAAGATTTCATACGTTTGGGTTTCCTTTATTTTTAGTTAAACATAGAAATGATTTATTATGCAAAATTTGGAGAGCAGAATAAAATGTAAAGAAGGTGAAAAAAAAAGCTCAGGAGTTTCTGTCATGCTTCAGCAGAAACAAATCTGACTAGCATTCATGAGGACACAGGTTCAATCCCTGGGTAGAACAAAAGAAAAAAAGAAAAAAGAGAGAGAGAGAAAAGGAATCAGGACTGGACTAGCATTCATGAGATGGAGCTGTGAAAGTGAAAAGGAACGCATGCCATGGAAAGCCACCTAAACAACAGGGATATCAGTGGAAATGGAGGGACCTCAAAGTCTCCAAGAAAAGCGCAGGAGCTGGACTAAGGAGGGCAAAGCAGAGTGAGAGCAGCACAGATCATCTGCACCACTGCCCTGGACACTACAGCCTGAGACACTCCAGCAGGGACTGAGCACTGAGAATCAGGCTTTGGAGGATTCTACAAGTGGGAGCAGCCTGTGCAGCACCTCCAGTGTAGGCTAGGCAGAATGGCGTGCTTCTTGCATGGTCTACAGGTGGTGGGGGCAAACCACTGAAGTTATCTCTGACCCCACAGATACGCGTGGCTGGCCATGACTAGGGGTCCATGAACAGGCACCACTTGCAGACAAATCACCTCAGATGGCACCACAGAGGAGGGCATTGCAACTGAACCCATCTGTTGTTGCTCTCACTCCTCTGAGAGCTCACACATCCTGCCACAGCCACTGCCAAACAGGCCCACGCCAAGACATATTATAATAAAAATGGCAAAAGGTAAAGATAAAGAGGATTCTGAAGGCAGCAAGAGAAACACAAAGTGTTAATTATAAGGGAACCCTGATAAGGCTATCAGCTTATTTTTCTACAGAAACACTACAGGCCAGAAGAGAATGGCAAGATATATTCAAAGTTCTAAAAGGGAAAATTTTGCAGCCTAGAATACTCTACCTACCAAGGATATCATTTAAAATAGAGAGTGAAATAAAGAATTTGTCCAACAAACAAAAGCGCAAAAAGTACAGCAGTACTAAACCCACTCTAAAAGAAATACTGAAAGTGTTTCTCCAAATAAAAAACAAGGAAGAAGAAATAGGATGGAGGAAATCACAATTGGAAAGCAAATCACTTAAATAAGCCAGCATACAGATCTAAAAGCGGGGGTGGGGGGGACCTACTGTAAAAGTGATGATAAACAGAAGGAAGAACCAAAGGACAAACATGAAGATGTAAAAAAAGGACTTCAAAATCATAGAATGTGTGGAAAGAAAATAAGAAAATATACACTCTTTTTTTTTTTTTCTAAATAATGTGTTTCAGCCTATATGGCTATCAGGTAAAGCAACCAGATATAGGAAGGGCTTAACATACTTTAAAAAGACGGAAACCACAAATCAAAACGAAACATTACATCCACAAAAACTAAAAAGAAAAGTACACGAGCATAAATTAAATGGAAATCATCCAACCAAAAAAAGAAAGGAACAAAGGAGAAACAGAATCAGCTGGAAAACAAGGTTTAAAATGGCAATAAATACATGGTTATCAGTAGTTACCTTAAATGTCAATGGACTGAATGCTCCAATCAAAAGACATAGAGTGGCAGACTGGATAAAAAAACAAGAGCCTATAATATCTTGCCTACAAGAGACTCACCTTAGGGCAAAGGACACATATAGATTGAAAGTGAGGGAATAGGAAAAGATATTTCATGCCAATGGAAAATACAAGAAAGCTGGGTTTGCAATACTCATATCAGACAAAATAGACTTTGAAATGGAGGCCATAAAGAAAGTCAAAGAAGGACACTATTTAATGGTAAAAGGAGTAATATCCATTCAAGAAGAGGATATTACAATTGTCAATATAAATGCCCCTAATATAGAAGTAACCATATACAGACAACAAATATTAATAGACACAAAAGAAGAAGTTGATGGGAATACAATAATAATAGGAGACTTTAACACCCCACTCACATCAATGGACAGATCCTCTAGACAGAAAATCAATGAGGCAACAGAGATCATAAATGACACAATAGAAAAGTCAGACATAGTTGACATTTTCAGGACATTACATCCAAAAAAATAATATACATTCTTCCCAAGCGCACATGGAACATTCTCAAGGATTGACCACATACTGGCACAAAACTAACCTCAACAAATTTAAGAATATAGAAATTATTTCAAGTATCTTCTCTTACCACAATGCATGAAACTAGAAATCAACCACAAGAAAAGCAGTAAGAAAAAACTAACTACATGGAGACTAAACATGTTACTAAAAACCAATGGGTCAATGAGGAAATCAAGAAGGAAATTAAAGAATACCTCAAGATAAATGATAATGAAGACACATCCACTCAAAATCTATGGGATGCCACAAAAGCAGTGCTCAGAGGGAAATTCATAGCAACACAGGCCTTTCTCAAAAAAGAAGAAAAATCTAAAATCAACAACTTAACCCAACACCTAAATGAATTAGAAAAAGAACAGATAAAACTTAAAGTCAGTAGAGGGAAGGAAATCATAAAGATTAGAGAAGAAATCAATAAAATAGAGATTAAAAAAATAGAAAAAAACAATAAAACCAAGAGCTGCTTCTTTGAAAAGATAAACAAAATGGACAAATCTCTAGCCAGACTCACCAAAAAGAGGAGAGAAAAAACCCAAATAAACTAAATAAGAAATGAAAAAGGAGAAATAAAAAAGGATACTGAACAAATACCAAAAAACCATAAGAGAATACTATGCATAATTATATGTCAATAAATTTGACAACATAGAAGAAATGGACAACTTTCTAGAGACTTACAGCCTGCTAAAACTGAATCAAGAAGAAATAGATCAACTGAACAGACTGATCACTAGAAATGAAATTGAATATTAGTAAAAACTCTCTGTACTAACAAAAGTCCAGGACCAGATGGCTTCACAGATGAATTCTACCAAACATACAAAGAGGAATTTATACCCATCCTTCTTGAACTTTTCCAAAAGGCTGAAGAAGGAACATTCCCAAAGACATTCCATGAAGCCACCATCACCCTAATACCAAAACCGGATAAAGATACTACCAAGAAAGAAAATTATAGGCCAATATCTTTGATGAATAAAGATGCAAACATTCTCAATAAAATTTTAGCCAACCGAATCCAAGAACATATCAAAAAGATCATATACCACAAGCAGGTGGGATTCATCCCAGGTTCACAAGGATGGTTCAACTTACTCAAATCAATCAATGTCATACACAACATTCACAAAAGTCAAAAACTACATGATCATCTCAACAGATGCAGAAAAAGCATTTGACAAAGTCCAACATCCATTCATGATCAAAACTCTCACCAAAGTGGGTATAGAGGGAACACACCTTAACATAATCAAAGCCATTTATGACAAACCCACAGCAAATATAATACTCACTGGAGAAAAACTGAAAGCCTTCCCACTAAAATCTGGAACAAGACAAGGATGCCCACTCTCACCACTGTCATTCAACATAGTACTGGAAGTGCTAGGCACAGCAATAAGATAAATAAAAGAAATAAAATGTATCCAAATTGGAAGAGAAGAGGTAAAATTGTCACTCTATGCAGATGATATAACACTATAAATAGAAAACCCCAAGGACTCCACATAAAAACTAATAGAACTGATCAACAAATTCAGCAAAGTAGCAGGATAGAAGATTAACACTCAGAAATTGGTCACATGTCTGTATACTAACAATGAAATAGTAGAAAAGGAATACAAAAATACAATACCTTTTAAAACTGCACCCCCAAAAATTAAATACCTGTGAATAAACTTGACCAAGGAGGTAAAACACTTATATGCTGAGAGCTATAAAACATTAATCAAGGAAGTTAAAGAAGATGCAAAGAAATGGAAAGATATTCCATGCTCCTGGGTTGGAAAAATTAATATTGTAAACATGGCCATACTACCCAAAGCAATCTACAGATTCAATGCAATCCCTATCAAATCACCCAGAACATTTTTCACAGAACTAGAATAAACAATCCAAAATTTATATGGAACAACAAAGACCCAGAATTGCCAAAGCAATCCTGAGAAACAAATACCAAGCAGGAGGCATAATTTTCCCAGACTTCAGGCAATATTACAAAGCCGTAATAATCAAGACAGTGTGGTACTGATACCAAAACAGACATACAGACCAGTGGAACAGAATAGAGAACCCAGAAATAAATCAAGACACCTATGGTCAATTAATCCTCAACTTTAGGAAAGAATGTAAAATGGGAAAAAGACAGTCTTTTCAGCAAGTATTGCTGGGAAAACTGGACAGCTGCATGCAAATCAATGAAAACTAGAACACACCCTCACCCCATGCACAAAAATAAACTCAAAATGGTTTAAAGACTTAAATGTAAGACAAGACACGATCAAACTCCTAGAAGAGAACACTGGCAAAACATTCTCTGACATCAACTGTACAAATATTTTCTTAGGTCAGACTCCCAAGGCAACAGAAATTAAAGCAAAAATGAACCAATGGGGCCTAATCAAACTGACAAGCTTCTGCACAGCAAAGGAAACCATAAAAAATAACGAAAAGACAACCTACAGAATGGGAGAAAATATTTTCAAATGATTCAACTGATAAGGGATTAATCTCTAAAATAAACAAAGAACTTATACAACTCAACAGCAAAAAAACCAACAACCTAATTGAAAAATGGGCAAAAGACCTGAATAGACATTTCTCCAAAGAAGATATACAGATGGCCAACAAGCACATGAAAAAAATGCTCAACATCACTAATTATTAGAGAATGCAAATCAAAACTACTTGAGATACTACCTCACACCAGTCACAATGCATCATCAATAAGTCTACAAGTAACAAGTGCTGGAGAGGGTGTGGAGAAAAGGGAACCCTCCTGCACTGTTGGTGGGAATGTCAATTGATACAACCACTATGGAAAACAGTAAGGAGGTTCTTAGAAAACTATACATAGAACTACCATATGACCCAGCAATCCCACCCTTGGGCATATACCTGGACAAAACTTTCCTTGAAAAAGACACATGCACCTATACATTCATTGCAGCACTATTCACAATAGCCAAGGCATGGAAACAACCTAAATGTCCATTGACAGATGAGTGGATTAAGAAGATGTGGTATATATACACAATGGAATACTACACAGCCATAAAAAGGGAAAAATAATGCCATTTGCTGCAACAAGGATAGAACTAGAGACTCTCATACTAAGTGAGATAAGTCAGAAAGAAAAAGACAAATACCATATGAAATCACTTATATCTGGAATCTAATATACAGCATAAATAAACCTCTCCATAGAAAAGAATCTCACGGACCTGGAGAACAGACTTGTGGTTGACAAGCGGGAAGGGGAGGGAGTGGGAGGGACTGGGAATCTGTGGTTAATAGATACTATTGCCTTTGGAGTGGAAAAGAAATGACCTCCTGCTGTATAGCACTGGGAACTATATCTAGTCACTTATGATGGAGCATGATGGAAGATAATGTGAGAAAAAGAATATATATATGTATGTGTGACTAGGCCAATTTGCTTTACAGTAGAAAATTGACAGAACACTGTAAACCAACTATAATGGAAAAATAAAAATCATTTTTTTAATCAAAACTCATCCTAACTCAATTTTAGTTAGTATTTGATCTATGTTCTTCCAGGATTTTTTCTTAAGCATTTTTTAGCATAGTTGAGATTATTTAAGGCTTTAATTGCAATAAATTAAATTTTATTTATCATCTAGAACTTCTACCATTGGATAGTGAAATTAGCAGTAATCATTCAATATGTATAACTGATTCCTTTTTGCTGTATACCAGAAATTAACATAACATTGTAAGTCAACAATACTCCAAAAAAATATTATTTTCTAAAAATTAACTAATAATAAAAAAGTAGTCCATTCAGCTGTTTCCTATTTTTTAAACTTGATACATTTTTTTTAAACTTGATACATTGGGTTTGGCTGGTGGTAGAGGGCATGGAGAATGGAGCATCATCAACATTTGCCATTCTTGAAAGCCCCAGGTATAGCGAATTTGCCATTAGCAAACTGTTTGAATTTATAAGGACCAGAGGTTGGAGAAAAAGAAAGGGTATTTATCTCTAAATTGAAACTGCAAGGGCTATATATGTTTCTCTTCTTAGCTGCCAAACTATTACCATGAAAAGAATGCCCCCTTAGTTTAGATGCCATATAAAATAGATAAGATGTCAAAATATTCATCTAAAACAAAGAATTTTAAAATTCAGTAAATTAAAAACTGAGCAGTGTTGGCCTACAATGCCTGAACTTGCCTAGCTGAAGAAAGAGCCCAGAGTCAGCAACACAGACGTCAATGGTTTAACTGATAGGGGGATCTTACATGTTGGAAGCAAGGTCATGGAGCAATACCACCCATGTGTGTAACAGAGGGTGGGCAGAACATGGCAACAGATAGAGAGGGCAGGGGAGATTACAAGTTATAGGGTGTACTGTCCTCAGTTTAGCTCAAGGGTTACCAGGGAAACCAGCAGAGAGGTACACCCCTTGCTGCCCTTTTGATGAGCTATCAGGAAGAGATGTTCTGATCTAAAGTTAGAACAATCATTAGCTGGGGCCTGGGGAAAGCATATAGGAAGAGGAGTCATGTGTTTAGGATATAAGTGAAGCAGGTAAGGTCCAGCAGGGGATGTACAGAGAGCAAGAGAACAGCCACCTTGAGTAATCTGACCATACACTCCACCCCTACATACCCGGCACAACCCTTACAATCTTGGTCCACCACTCTTCTACAATATCTCTGGGGTCAGGGATGTAGGGGGCAGTGCTACCAGACATATAATACAGACATCAGCAGCCAAAGATTATCAAGAGTTAAGACAACTGGTATGCTAAAACCAGTCATCCACCAGGATGTGGGCAAACTGTGGAACCAAGCAATTACCAGGTCAGTGGAGAGGGAGTCAATGGCAACAGCTCTCTGTCCAGTTATAATGAAGGTAAGGGCACCCTTGGTTTTCACTAACCCAGAGCCACTCCCAGAGGGAGGGGAAGGCCCTGGCTTTGAAGGAAACATTCTGTTGGCCTAGATAGGAGTCAGCAGTCACATCAAAAGTCTTATTACATTTTTCTTTAGATGTCTATTCCATGTTATGTTGGGTGCCATTAGGGATAGACCCATTAGGTCTTTCCAAACGGAAATAGTTAATCCCACTAGTTGGACTTGGATGTCCAGAATCCAGCCTTTCCACTCCACACAGGATAGCCCAGGGAGGCTCATGGCCAGTCGGCTGGGAAAAATATATGATGTGTTACACAGTAATGTTTACCATCAGAGGTCTTTCTGATATATTGGCATGCAGAACAGGAAGATGGTAAGAGTCCTTTCCCACCATTGTCATTTGTTCCCACCTGGTCACAGGTTGACTTTTCATGGAAGGCCAGAGAAGGACAATAATGGCCTCTTGCTATAGACCCAGAAATTAGACTCATTTCAACGTGAGCCCATTGTTGCTGTTCAGGATGCAAATATGTTTCCTCTGCTCAGGGAGGGAATGAAATGTAAGACATCCAGCAATAACAACACAGGGGAGATCATGACCATGAAGCAAAATCAAGGGGTGCCCACATTCTGAGATAATACCATAACTGCCTGTGCTTTTTTCCTGGTCTGCAATACAGTTCAGAAAACTCAGGTTCTCAGTAATACAGGAATGTGTTCCAAATTGCTTCTACAAGGGCCACCAATATTTACACTGGATGTCTGAACAACAGCTACTCCATTTTGACTTTCAAATGCATTCCCCTCCACCAGGGCCAAAGCAGATACACAATGCATGTTTGATAGGCCACAAAACAGGTCACCCTGGTCAGTAAAGTTTTAAGTTAAACCTTTAATAAGCCAGACTGACTTCCCCATACATCCATATGTGAAGGTTTTTTTCCCATCATTTCCTCTTTTGATTGCAAATCTTTCAATAGACCAAAGTATATGCCCTGGGTCCAAATCATGTCCAGAAGTCCCTTGGTGCTAGACCTTCTTGATATGTGCCCAGTTATATTAGCTGAGGAAAAACTGATCAGACACTCTCAGAGGTAAGTCAATGTATAAATATTTTACCCGCTATACATCTTATCAGTTACACTGAGTTGTTACCCAAACATTGTATGAGTTCTTTCAGCATAGACTTAGAGTAAGTAGTGTTACCTTTCATGAGTAGTTATACTCTGTGACAGCTTCACTAGAGAATTCTCTTTCCATCTAGAATAGCAGGGCCAAAGTATGAGCTAACACAATAATTTTCATAAATACAGACTTCAATTAGCAGAACAAGAATTTAATATCCACTGAAACGTAATATTTTCCTCTCTAAAATTACCCTTTTCTCTACCAAACATAGCTCTAATTTCTGGTGATATCACGCAGAAGGAAAAGAAAAATGTTTCATTTCTACCCACAGGTGTAGTTTACCCAATTGTTGTCAAAATAATAACTTGAGGGAAAGGCTTCCCTCTACCTGGAAAACACACATAAAAACCAGTAATACCCCAGACAAAAGCCATAAAAATCATAACCATATTTACCAGTTCACTCAGTAACCAATCATCTTGTTAACTTTTTATGAAGCCATCGGGTTTTCCATTAGGATCATTTAATTTTGTATCCAGCTCAGTAGTGTGATCTGAAATTTATCAGAGCCCTGGACTTATCTTTCCTGTTAATCTTCTTGAAGATGAAGCACTCCTGCAAAAGCCTCAGAGTGCTTACAACAATAACTATCTCTAATGATAACACTTTAAAAGTCATGGCTAAACACCTGATTACAATGTAATCAATAAAGAAACTTGATTACAATAACTAGAATTGTGACTGAGTATAATCTTAACTCTTAAAAACCTTAACAAGGGGCAAAAATCAAGAAACAAATAATTGAGAACATCAGCAGATCATATCTGCTAGTCCTGATTGGGAAATTATACTTTGGTCTTCCTCTGCTAAGAAGGCAAAGGTGGGTAAACTTAGACCCATCCAGCAGTTAATGTTCCAGTATTTTATTCTGTTTGAAATGACCCACATTATAAAATAATTCTCTTCGTTTAAATTAATTTAGTTTCAAGTCATGAAAATCCAGCAAAGCTACTTTTTTTTTCCTTTTCATGACTGTGCCCATATGTCAATTTCTGGGCCAGGGATTGAACTCACATAGCTTCAGAGACAATGCCAGACCCTTAACCCCCTGCGACACAACAGGAACTCCAAGAGAGACTATTTTAGATAGACTTTTCCAAAACATAATTATTCCTAAACTGTTTTAAAAGGCCTTCTTTTATTCCCTTCACTCTAAGAGATCAGGTAGGATTAAAGTTCCACAGAGTCCAGGTAGATCATTTACATCTTAAAAGTACAAGAACAGAAATACCAATTCCTTCTAGAAACCTTACTTCTTCTGATGGCATATGAAAAAATCAGTTTTAGAATGTCAAAAATACCTACCTTGACTACTTTCAGGGATTTTTTTTTTAAGTTTCTAAACAGCTAGTTCAGTTTAAAGAAAAAACAAGAATAGATAACAATACACATCTTTCACTGACATTCACATGCCTCAATTTTATAGGAATATGAACCAACTTTCAAGTTAACCATAACGTGTGCTGTTAGCTCAGCATCTGTGGCCTTTCTGAATCTAAAAAGCCAACTGAATGGGAGTTCCCCTTGTGGCTCATTGGGTTATGAACCCAACTAGTATCCATGAGGGTGCAAGTTCCATCCCTGGTCTCACTCAGTGGGCTAAGGATCCAGAGTTTCAGGGAGCTATAGTGTAGGTTGCAGATGTTTGGATCCCACGTTGCTGTGGCATAGGCAGCTGCAGACCAAGTAGACTCCTAGCCTGGAAATTCCATATGCTGAAGGCGTGACCCTGAAAAGACAAAAGAAATAAAAAGTAACTGGCAGCCCACAGCTGCAGCCACTACTCCTTTCTTCCCACCATAATAGCAACCACAACGGCCTTATTGGTGCCTATGAATTCTCTGTACACTCTTGGTGGCCCCCCTTTGTCAGGAACAGTCACCACAGGAGCACACATGCTAGTGAGTGGCCACCCTGGGATTTCTGTGCAATTCTCAGTCTCCAAGTGCTAGTGGATGTCTCCTACAACCTTCCACTCCCATCCTTATTTCCTGACATCTCAGCTTTCACGCAAAGTTTCTGGTCTCCTGGCTGTTCCACCAGTTGTTGGGCTGCACCCCTCCAGGCCTTCAAGGTGTGGACTTGCCCAGCCTCGGAACCAAAGAGCCCAGAATTAGCAACATGATTTAATGGACAAGGGATCTTACCTGTCTGAAGCAAGGTCCTGGAGCGACACTCCATTCTTTGTGGCAGAGGGCAGGCAGAACAGGGCAGCAGTCTTCTCTCCAGGGGGTGGGGAGAGGTTACCAGTTAAAAGGAGAATTGACTACAGGTTGGCTCATCAGTTACCAGGGAAACCATCAGAGGAGAACACCCTCACCTCCCTTTTGATTAGCTATCATCCAGATATGATACAAGCATTAGCTGGGGCCTGGGGCAAGTATGTAGGAAGATCAATTTAGTGCATAGGGTGTAGGTGAAGCAGGCACTGGTCTAAAAGGGGATGTACAAAGAGCAAGAGAACACCCACCTTGAGTGGCCTGATCATAAAGCAATTGCAACATTTTAAAATTTATTTTTATTTATTTTTTCATGTTTTGCTTTTTACAGCCATACCCACAGCATATGGAAGTTCCTAGGCTAGGGGTCTAATCAGACCTACAAGCTCCCAGCCTACACCAAAGCTGCAGCAATGCAGAATCTGAGCCGTGTCTGACAACCTACACCACAGCTCACAGCAATACCAGATCCTTAACCCACTGAGCAAGGCCAGGGATGAAACCCATGTACTCATGGATCCTATTTAGGTTCGTTACCACTGAGACACGCTGGGAACCCCCTCAACATTTTTTAAATGATAATTTACCACTGATATAAAACTTATGAAGGTCCAGAGACAATTAGAATTATATATATGTATATATTAGAAAAATGTCCTTTTTATTGAGAATTATATTATTATAAAATTGTGTACAACTTTTTTTCACTATTATTACTTTTCACTAAGAAAATTTTCTAGGAGTTTCCATCGTGGCTCAGTGGTTAACGAATCTGACTAGGAATCATGAGGTTGCGGGTTCAATCCCTGACCTTGCTCAGTGGGTTAAGGATCCGACTTGGCTGTGAGCTGTGGTGTAGGTTGCAGATGTGGCTCAGATCCCACGTTGCTGTGGCTGTGGTGTAGGCCAGTGGCTACAGCTCTGATTAGACCCCTAGCCTGGGAATCTCCGCATGCACGGGAGCGGCCCTAGAAAAGGCAAAAAGACGACCAAAAAAAAAAAGGCAAATTTCTATAAGATAGCCCAGTATTTTCTTTTTCTTTCCTTTTTTTTTTTTTTTTTTTTTTTTTTTTGCTTTTTAGGGCTGCATTTAAGGCACATGGAAGTTTCCAGACTAGGGGTTGAATCTAAGTTACAGCTGTGGGCACTGCCACAGCAATGCAGGATCTGAGGCATGTCTGCAACCTCAACTATAGCTCATGACAATGCTGGATGACCCACTGAGCAAGGCCAGGGATAGAACCCCCATCCTCAGGGATACTAGCTGGATTTGTTTCCACTGTGACACAATGGGAACTCCCTCTAATCTTTTTTACATATGAACACACCAAGTTTTTAAAAATAATTTTGTCCATTTTTGTATGGTGTACAAAAAGTAAATTTAATAATGTATATATTTTATATTGCATGTCAACAAATATTACAATATATTCATTTAAAATAATAATTTTGATATCTAAAAAATTTTAAATTTTGATATGTAACAATTTTAAAAACACATAAATTTAGACTCCTTCACATTCATTGAGAAAACAAAGGTACTTAATTTCCGTGAATTAATTATGTAACACAAGACCTACTATGTCAAAAATATACTTAAAATGAAATATGCTTTATTTGGGGACTGAATATATGTTTAAAAGTATATTAATGTGAAACTGTTATACATCAAAAAGAGCAAAAACATTTTTCGTGACTTTGTGATTCTAACAGATTCCTCAAAAATTCAACTGATTTGTTTAGAAAATTTTTTTTTCATTGACAAGGCAAAAGCAGTGTTTTCAGGCTATTTCTGAAGATCTTCCTAAAATAAAATAATTGCTTTAAGGGTACAGTAATTATTTCACAACATGTGGCTTACATATTATTTCTCATTTTAACATAAGTTTTTGAAGCCCTTCTCTTGAAGAACTATTTAAGAATATTATAGCTCTGGGATCTGGTAAAGAATAGTTTTGTATTATAACTACCAAGGAAACAAATTGTCTGCTTTGTAGTATGACTAAATTGATGAGATTGATTTATTAAAGTGACCAACAATATCAAAACTGAAGAGAGTAAACTTATCCACTAGGGTATAAAAGAGATGTTTTTCACAAGAATTTAATATTTTTCTTTGGATAAGATTATATCATGGACAACGAAGGCATTAACAAATCTCTTGAGCCTGTCTATTTTGCACATTGTACAATCGCAGAAAATCTTATATCAATAACATTTAATCTGTATAAAATTTTTCCTTTTTCTTTCTTTTATTTGAAGGCTGCACTTGTGGCATATGGAAGTTTCTAGGTCCCCAGGCTAGGGATGGAATTGGAGCTGCAGCTGCCAGCCTACACCACAGCCATAGCAATGACAGATCTGAGCCAAGTCTGTCTGTGACCTACACCACAGCTTGAGGCAATGCCGGATCCTTTAACCTACCTAATGAGGCCAGGGATTGAACTTGCATACTCATCCTCATTGAGGTCGACATCCTCAACCTACTGAGCTACAATGGGAACTCCCAAAATTATCTTTTCATTTGATAATTTTTCTTAAGGATTCCTATGATAATGATGAACTGGTTCAGGAGTATAAAGTGTATTGAAATAACCGAAAATATTTCTGCCATCTCTCAGAAGATAAATATATAAGTCATTGTGATATTCCAAGGGCTCTTTGAGAAATCTCACAGATAATCCTAATTTTGAAAGACATCTGGGAGTTCCTGTTGTGTCTCAGCAGTAATGAATATTATCCACGAGGACTGAGGTTTGATCCCTGGCCGTTCTCAGTGGTTTAAGGATCCGGCGTTGCCGTGAGCTATGGGGTGGGTTGCAGATGTGGCTTGTATCTGGCATTACTGTGGCATACACCAGCAGCTACAGCTCCAATTCAACCCTTAGCCTGGAATTCCAATATGCAGCAGGTGCGGCCCTAAAAAGCCAAAAACAAACAAACAAACAAAAAAACCCAAAACATCTAATGCTCACTTTTTTCTTAATGATTTTTATTTTTTCTCTTATAGTTGATTTACGGTGTTCTGTCAATTTCTACTATACAGCAAAGTAACCTGGTCTGACGCACACACACACATATTCTTTTTCTCACATTATCCTCCATCATGTTCCATCATTAACTGACTAGATATAGTTCTCTGTGCTATACAGTAGGATCTCATTGCTTATCCACTCCAAATGCAATAGTTTGCATCTGTTAACCCCAGAATCCCAGTCCATCCCCCTCCCTGCCCCTCCCAATTGCAACCACAAGTCTATTTTCCAAGTCCATGAGTTTCCCTTCTGTAGAAAGATTCATTTGTGCTGTGTATTAGATTCCAGATATAAGTTTCTGCTGTGATGCAGTGAGTTAAGAACTCAACTGTGGCGGCTGGGATCACTGGGGAGGCTTAGTTCAATTCCTGTCCAGCACAGTGGGTAAAGATCTGTCGTTGCTATGGCCTGCAGCTCAGATTCGATTCCTAGCCCAGGAACTTCCATGTGCCATGGGTGTGGCCATTGAAAAAAAAAATGAGATTCCAGATATAAGTGATATATGGTATTTGACTTTCTCTTTCTGACTTACTTCATTTAGTATGAGGGTATCTAGTTCCATCCATGTTGCTGCAAATGGCATTATTTTATTCTTTTATATGGCTGAGTAGTATTCCATTGTGTATATATACCATATCTTCTTAATCCATTCATCTGTCGGTGGACATTTAGGTTGTTTCTATATCTTAGCTATTGTGAATAGTGCTGCAATAAACATATGGGTGCATGTATATTTTTCAAGGAAAGTTTTGTCCAGATATATGCCCAAGAGTGGGATTTCTGGGTCATATGGTAATTCTATATTTAGTTTTCTGAGATACCTCCATACTGTTTTCCATAGTGGTTGTACCAATTTACATTTCCACCAACAGTGTAGAAGGGTTCCCTTTTCTCCACACCCTCTCCAGCATTTGTTATTTGCTGACTTATTAATGATGGCCATTCTGACTGGTGGGAGGTGGGATCTCATTGTAGTTTTGATTTGCATTTCTCTAATAATTAGTGATGCTGAGCATTTTTTCATGTGCTTGTTGGCCATCTGTGTATCTTTGGAGAAATGTCTATTCTGGTCTTTCACCCATTCTTCAGTTAGGTTGTTGGGGTTTTTTTTTTTTTGCTGTTGAGTTGTGTAAGTTCTTCATATATTTTAGAGATTAAGCCCTTGTCGTTTCCATCATTTGAAACTATTTTCTCCCATTCTGTAGCTTGTCTTTTGGCTTATGGTTTCCTTTGCTGTGCAAAAGCTAATGCTCATTTTGGCAGCATATAAACTAAACTTAGAATGATATAGACAAGATTAGCATGGTCCCTGTACAAGTATGATGTGCAAATTTATAAAATGTTCCATATTTTTTTTCAGCAAATGATGCTGGGAAAACTAAACATTCACATACAAAAGAGTGAAGTTGAAATCTTACTTTATACCATATACAAAAGATTAACTTAAAGTGAATCAAAGACCTAAACATAAGCACTAATTCTAAAAACAAACAAAAAACTTAAAAGAAAACATAGGGAAAAGCTTCGCGAGTGTGGTTGTGGGAATGATTTCTCAGATATGACACCAAAAGAACAGGTAAACAAAGAAAAAAATTGATAAACTGGACTAAATCAAAATTTAAAATATTTGCATATCAAAGAACACTATCAAGAGAGTGGAAAAGAAACCTATGGAATGGGAGAAAATATTTGCAAATCATATATCTAACTAGGGGCTAACATTCAGAATATATAAAGAACTATTCAACAAATAAATAAACAACTAGATTTAAATGTGGACAAAGGAATCAAACAGACAATTCTCCAAAGAAGATATACAAATGGCCAATAAACACATAAAAAATGTTCAAATCACTATTAGAGAAATGCATATTAATACCACAAAGACATATCATTTCACAAGTGTTAGGATTGCTATTATCAAAAAAAGGAAACAGAAAATAAATGTTGAAAATGATGTGGAGAAACTAGAACTGTTAGCATTGCTGGTGTGTCTATAAAATTGTGCAGCCACTATGGAAACTGGTATAACTGTTTCTAGAAAAAAATTAAACATAGAATTACCACATGAGGAGTTCCCATTGTAGTGCAGTGGAAAAGAATCCGACTAGTATCCATGAGGATGTGGGTTCAATCCCTGGTCTCCTCCATGGGTCAGGGATCCGGCATTGCCATGATCTGTGGTGGTAGTGGTCACAAACACAATTTGGATCCCGTGTTGCTCTGGCATAGGCTGGCAGCTCTAGCTCTGATTCAGCCCCTAACCTAGGAATTTCCATATGCCATGGAAATGCCTAAAAAGCGAAAAAGAATCACCATATGATCCAGCAATTCCACTTCTGGGTATATACCCTAAAGACTTGAAAGCAGGATCTGTTTATTTGGAAAGCAGGATCTCAAAGAGACATTTATACATCCATGTTCATAGCAGCATTAATCACAAGAATCAAAAGGTGAGAGTAATCTAAGTGTCCGCTTAAGGATGAATGAATAAACAAAATGTAATATATACATACAATGAAATCTTAAAAAGGAAAAAAATTCTGACACATGCCACAACATGGATGAAACTTGAATAGATTCCAAATGAGATAAACCAGTCACAATAGGACAACTACTATATGATTCCACTTATATAAGCTACTTCCAGCAGTCAGATCCATAGAGACAGAAAGTAGCATGGTGGTTGCCAGGGACTAGAGGGGAGGAGAAATGGAAGATATTGTTTAACAGGCATGGAGTTTCAATTGGGAAAAAAGTTTTGGCAATGGATGATGGTGATGGTGGCACAATAATGTGAGGTAAATTTTTGTACTTGATGCTATAGAACTGTACACTTAAAAATGGTAAAGATGGTAAATTTTGTTACATGTATTTTACCGCAATTTAAAAAATGAAAAAGACATCCTAAAAACTTTTTTTTTTAATTTTAGTATCTAATCTTGAAGAAGCAAAATAAGAATTATCAGAAAAGAGAAAACCCCATTTTACAGTAAAAATAGAAGGTGGCTACAAAATGATAAGGAACTTTAGCTATTCTGGAGAACTTTTTTTTAATAATCAAGAACATAATAAAATCAGCACGAGTTATCGGAAATTACTCTGGTGATATACAAAACAGCTAAACTTACAGATTACACAGAAAGGTAAAGCATACTCTTTATTGTCCTTGTTAAAAGCAGACTAAAGATTTCAATATCAATTTATATTTCACAGGGAGAAAGTGAAATTCCAGTATTTCATTAATTTAGTCTTTAGCAGTGAGAGGTATTAACATATCTTTATAAAAAAAACCCATCAAAATTAAGCAAAACTGTGACAAAATTTTAAAATATTTTGTCTATTTTCTTTCAGACTCTCCTAGATTATGGTGAATAAAATTCTCTTTCCTCAAATCTTCTACAATGTATTATATACACTCAAGTTTCATCCTTCACTGCATTCTTTAATATTCTGGAACAAACTGAACTTTACTCTAGAACAAATTTATTCTGTTTTTCCTCAAAAAAATATGCCAGGCTATCTCTCCTGGTTGTCAAAGGTTGTATTGCTCTTTCCCATTTTGTATGAGTTCATTTAAAAAAATTTTTCTGATATTTGTTACATAACTCATAGTATGTAACAATATATGACTCATATATTCTCTATTCGGAGAATGTTCCATGTTCATTTGAAGATCACTGTATATATCTCTTTATACTGGGTAATAGTTCCTTGCTTTGATGTCCCCATTATATGATATTAATCTACCACCCCAAATTTATTTTGTTTAGTGTTTATATAGTATATCTTTTTAATCATTTTAACCTATTATTGCAGAGAGAGTAACGAATTGCAAAGGAGCATGAGGAAATTTGAGGGTTGAAGGATACACTCAGTATCTTGACTGGCAGTGAAATTATGAGTTATATATCTGTTATAACTCATCAAATTGTATACTTGAGTGCAGATTTTGGCACAAAAATAACACATCGAGGAGTTCCCATCGTGGCTCAGTGGTTAACGAATCCGACTAGGAACCATGAGGTTGGGGGTTCGGTCCCTGGCCTTGCCCAATGGGTTAAGAATCCGGCATTGCCGTGAGCTGTGGTACAAGTTGCAGACGCGGCTCAGATCCCGTGTTGCTGTGGCTCCGGTATAGGCCGGTGGCTACAGCTCCGATTCGACCCCTAGCCTGGGAACCTCCATATGCCGTGGGAGTGGCCCTAGAAAAGGCAAAAAGAAAAAAAACAGGGAGTTCCCGTCATGGCGCCGTGGTTAACGAATCCGACTAGGAACCATGAGGTTGCGGGTTCGGTCTCTGCCCTTGCTCAGTGGGTTAACGATCCAGCGTTGCCGTGAGCTGTGGTGTAGGTTGCAGACGCGGCTCGGATCCCGCGTTGCTGGGGCTCTGGTGTAGGCCGGTGGCTACAGCTCCGACTCAACCCCTAGCCTGGGAACCTCCATATGCCGCGGGAGCGGCCCAAGAAATAGCAACAACAACAAAAAAGACAAAAAAAAAATTAAAAAAAAAGAAAAAAAACAAACAAATAAAAAAAAAAAACATCAATAAGGATGAGTAAAGATAGAATAACCAAAAAATATCTAGAAATTCTTCAATAAACCAGGGCTCAAAGAAGAAATCACAATGGAAACCTAAAAAACCTTGTGTTAGATAACAATGAAAAGATTTTGTATCAAAATATGCAGAATGCAGCTAGAGCAATGTTTAGAGCGGAATCTATAGTTCTGTGTGTTTACATTAGACATGAAGAAACATTTAACAACATTAATCTACATTTCTACCTTAGAAACTTAAAAATTAAAGTTAAATCCAAAGTCAAAAGAAATAAAGAATGAAAATTCAGAGCAGAAGTCACTGAAATTGAAAATGGTCAATAATGGAGAAAATTAATGAAACAAAATTTTTTTTCTTTAAAATTGTTAATGCAATTGGTAAATCCCTAGGTAGGAGACATGCTGTTTCTTTTCTTCTATGACATAAACTCATCAAAGAATCTCAGTGTTCTAGACAATATTATTTCTTTCCCTGAATATTACCATGATGTCTATGGAAATCAGTCTTAGCAAATTTAGTGTTAGCATACAATTTAGGTAAGATTTTGAAGGATGCTGTTGATTATACAGTGAGGTTAGGGTAAGTTCATTCTCAGTATCCATGCAAAGACATCAAATTACAAACAAACATATCATGTTCACAATTTATGAAAAATAATCCAAAATTTTGAAATAAAGCCACGAGAATATAGTATATCTTTTCAAAGTCATACTGGATCATTATTTAATGAAAACCTCTGAAGATTATTTCTAAGAAAATTAAACTGGCACTTCTACCCACGTTTTACCATTTTTTTTCACTATTTGATTAGAGCCCAATCTAAAATCCATGTTATCTTGTAGATTTCTGTGTGATAGACGCATTTACTCCCAGCATTGTGTTGGGATTTGGGGGGTGGG
Source organism: Phacochoerus africanus (assembly GCF_016906955.1). Classification (NCBI taxonomy): domain Eukaryota; kingdom Metazoa; phylum Chordata; class Mammalia; order Artiodactyla; family Suidae; genus Phacochoerus; species Phacochoerus africanus. The sequence goes on from NC_062554.1 coordinate 73,841,911, forward strand.
GGTGGGAGCAGTGTTTTTTACTGTGAAGTAACAAGTTTTGTATCTAACCTAGTAATCTTATTCTAATATTACTGTACTCAAGTGCCTATAAATAGTTCCTCAAAATGTTTTTTAATTAGCTTTACCATCTTACTTGCTAGGGTTAGGAGATATTTCTCTATTGGTCTCTCAACTTCTGTATGTCCTAGGAGCAGAGGTACTAACTGCCTTTGTTCTGAATTATCTTTTCAAGAATGTTTGTATAACAAACACCCTTGGAAGATACAGTGTTTGCTTCCAAAGAAAAGAGCAGGTTTATTTAGAGCCATGGGAGAGAGACAGATCTACTTCCTAGGCAGGATGGGGGTCAGGCATGCTTAGTGTGTACTACCTAAGTTCAGAGTTTCTTTCCCAGAATGCAACCTACTGCATGCGCAGGTGTCACCTGGCCTTTTCATATCACTGTGTAGAATTGTGGTTAGAAGAACTGGCACAAATATGCATATGTTTCTGCTGCTTGCAGTGCTGTAAGTAATAACTTCTTTTGGCCTCTGACCCAGGCATCTTGTGTCTTCTGCTAGCATCCATGAATCCATGGCAGGCAACTTTTTCGTTTATATCTAGGGTAAAATCTCAGACCCTTCACAGTTCTTGATGTGTTCTTCATTATTTGAAAAATTGGGAAAAATACTTGAGCTGTGTTTAGTCCATATTTGTATTTTAATTATTTGAAAACTGTATTTAAACATATTGACAGATCATCCACTGGGACATCTGAGTGGACTTTCATGCTGGATTCAATAGAACAGCATTGTCCAAGAAATGAACTTAAAGAATTGTTAAGCCTAGGCATATCTTTCTTCCACCCCTGCAGTGATTTCCACTCACCATAGAAATTTACTTTGCTGACTCACTCTTTCACTCAGTTGTTTTCTTTTTTTTTTTCCCCTTTTCTTTCTTTTTCCCTCCTCATTTTTGTTTTCTTCCTTGGCTCTTGGTCAAGTGTGTTAGTTGGTCTATGTTTTGTCTACCTGCATGTTTGGGCTAAGCTGCTTTTTACAGCCAAGTGCAGGGACAAATGTTCTAGCAGATCATCTTGACTGCATATTCAGTTGAGCATCTGATGTGGACTTGAATTTGACTCGTGTGGCTGATAAATGTTTCCTGATTGATTGCAACAATTTCTGATAATCTCTTTGAACTGCCTCTCTGCAAGAATGATAAAGATCTGTTCTTTGTCAGGTTAAGAGACAACAAAGAATCTGGCTCATATCAATTAAAATATTTTTGTGTACACTGGAAAGGAAAAAGAACTGTGGAGTTTTTGTATTCTGTGTTTACTTTTACTCTCCCATGGCTGAGGCTGTAGAACTAATGGTGCAAATTCTTTTAGTGACTTTTCATGATTGAGGAAAGTCTTCTTTAGCTCCTTTAGGGTGATTTCAAAATATTTTCCTATTTCAGAAGGGTATTAGTAAATTAGACTGTAAGGTCTTACAGAAGAAAAAAGCTCTGTTCTGATTGGTTTAAACAAGTTATTACATAAATATAATATTCCAAGAGTTTTTAGAAATTAAACTAAATTTTAATATTTTACATGTTAGTCTTTAAAAAATCAATTTCTAAAGAAACTTAGTTCAGAAGCATTTTCATATGAGGGTCCAAATATTCATTATCAAGGTGAAATCTGGACAAATTGGACTGGATTCATTTTTGGTTTAAACCAGGGTTTCTTTACTGTGGCACTGTTGACATTTTAGGCCACATAAGAATTTAAAATTAAACTCTTTGAAAAGACATCTCTCATTACATTTTCATTTAAACACACTTTATTATATTTTAATCCTAAAAAAAAAAAACTTGCGGAAACAAAAATAACTTAGAGGATCCATGGAGCTGATGTTGGAAATCTTAATTATTTAAATCATGGAAAATTAAACTCATCTTGTACTAGCTAAAATATTCTACTAAACATTTTTATATGTTGATAAAACTAGAAGATAATGTGTTGATTTTAAGCTACAATTACATTACTGTAATTCGTCCAAACAATTGTCTATTTAAGAATATATTCCTGATTTTTCATATATAAGTAAATCTCTATAATAATATCAATTTTTAAAACTCTAGAATTTTGCCAAAAGTTCTCAGTGTTGAGTTTTTCTTTCTAGGTGGAAACCACATCTATTACTTCAAACCACATTTATTACTTCGAACCACATCTATTACTTCGAACCACAGTTAACTTTTCTGCTGAGTTTCACACTTGGCAAGGAAAAACATGCAAAAGAAGAGCAAACAATATAAAATTTCCTCTGTCCCTTTTTTATTTTGGAAACTTTTAACTTTATATCTGCACTAGGTATTCTAGAATTTACACATTATGACAGAGCAATGTTCATGAATAAATTAATTTCCAAATTTCCAAAGGGAAGGGAAAGAAGAAACAAGAGGAAACTAGCTTAAAACAGATATAAAAGTATCAATAAAAGGCTTATTATCTAACCTCTGCAAGGAAGGAGAGGGATAAAAATAAAAGAAACCCTATTTTCACAGAGATCACATAAGAGAACAAAGCATTACCATTATTTTAAACAATAACTAGGGTCTTTAACCATTTCATCAAAACTTATGATTAAAAAGCTGTTTAGTAATCAGCAAAGTAGGAAAACCTGAGGGGATAGATCTCTTATGTTAAAAAGTAGCCTCAGAGTTCCCATTGTGGTGCAGTAGAAATGAATCCAACTAGTAACCATGAGGTTGCAGGTTCCACCCCTGACCTCACTCAGTGGGTTAAGGATCTGGAGGATCTGGAGTTGCTGTGAGCTGTGGTGTAGGTCGCAGATGCAGTTCAGATCTGGCATTGCTGTGGCTATGGTGTAGGCTGGCAGCTGTAGCTCTGATTAGACCCCTAGCCTGGGAATGTCCATACGCCATGGGTGCAGCCCTAAAAAGCAAACAAAACAAAACAAACCAAAAAAAAGTAACCTCTTTAATGTAGCTGTTCAGTTTTCCTTAAACCACATAGAGACTATGTTTTCTCTATTGTATATTTTTGTCTCCTTTTTCATAGATTAATTGACCATATTGCATGGGTTTATTTCTGGAATCTTTATTCTGCACTACAGATCTATTTGTCTATTTTTGTGCCAGTGTCATGCTGTTTCATTTACTGTTGCCTTGTAGTATAGTTTGACATCAGGGAGATTGATACCACTGGCACTGTTCTTTTTCCTCAATTTTGCTTTAGTTATTCGAGGTCTTTTGTGGTTGCAAACAAATTTTAGTATTATTTATTCTAGTTCTGTGAAAAATGTCATGGATATTTCACTTATATGTGGGATCTAAAAAATAAAACAAATGAATGAAACAGATTCACAAATACTGAAAACAAACTTGTATTTACCAGAGGTAGAAGGGTTGGTGAGAGGCAAGTTAGGAGATAAAAACTAGTAGGTATAAAATAAATATGATACAAGAATGTAATTAAATAAGATACAGGATGTGCATGGGAATATAGGCAATATTTTTTAATAACTTTAAATTGACTATAAATTATAAAATCTTAAATCACTATGTTGTACACCTGAAACTAATATAATATTGAATATCAATTATACCTCAATTTTATTTTCTTTTTAGGGCTGCACCTGTGGCATATGGAGGTTCCCAGGCTAGGGGTCCAATCAGAGCTACATTTGCCGGCCTGCACCACAGCCACAGCAATGCAGGATCCGAGCCATGTCTGTGACCTACACCACACGTCATGGCAATGTCAGATCCTTAACCCAATGAGTGAGGCCAGGGATCAAACCCACAACCTCATGGTTACTAGTTGGATTTGTTTCTGCTGTGCCACAATGGGAACTCCTATACCTCTATTTTTTTTTTTTAAAGTAACCACTTGTTTGAATACACAAGTGAGAGTATCCCCTTCCAAGGTTTTCTGCCCATTTGCATATTGTTTACTTCAGAAATTCCCTGAAATGGCCACAGTAATTCTAAATCCTCCTTGATTAAATGTCTACTTAGATCTCCTGCCCATTTTTTAATTGGGTTGTCTGGGGTTTTTTTACATTAAGCTGTATGAGCTGTTTCTATATTTTGGAACTTATTCCCTTATTGGTCACATCATTAGCAAATATCTTCTCCCATTCTATTGGTTGGTTTTTTTTTCACTTTGTTTATGGTTTCCTTCATTATTCAAAAGAGTTTAAATTTAATTAGGTCCCACATGTTTATTTTTGCTTTTGTTTCCATTGCTCTAGGACACAGATAGAAAAATATGTCACTGTGATGTATGTCAAAGAGTATTCTGCTTATGTATCCCTCTAGAAGTTTTGTTTTGTTTTATTTTGTTTTAGTATTTGGTCTTACTTTTAGTCCATTTTGAGTTTATTTTTGTGTTGGATGTTAGAGAATGTTCTGATTTCATTCTTTTACATGTAGCTATCCAGTTTTCCCAGCACCACTTATTGAAGAACTATCTTTTCTCCATTGTATATTCTTGCCTACTTTGTCATAGATTGACTATAAGTGTGTGGGTTTGTTTCTGAGCTATTCTGTTCTATTGATCTAGGTCTCTGTTTTTGTTCCAGTACCATTCTGTTTTGATTACTGTAGCTTTGTAGTACAGTCTGAAGTCAGGGAGTCTGATTCCTCCAGGTGTTTTTCTTTCTCAAAATTTCTTTGGCTATTTTGGGGCTCATGTGTCCATACAAATTTTGAAAATTTGTGTTGTAGTTCTGTGAAAAAATGCCTTTGATAATTTGATAGGGGTTGCATTCAATCTGCAGATTGCTATGGGTAGTATGGTCATTTTGATAATATTAATTCTTTCAACCCAAGAATGTGGTGTATCTTTCTAGATGGCCAATAGGCACATGAAAAGATGTCCAACATTGCTGATTATTAGAGAAATTAAAATCAAAACTACAATAAGGTATCACCTCACACCAGCCAGAATAGCCATCATCAAAAAGTCTACAAATAATAAATGATGGAGAGGGGGGTGGAGAAAAAGGAACCCTCCTACACTGTTGGTGGGAATGCAGTTTCGTACAGAAACTATGGAGAATAGTATGGAGATTCCCTAAAAAACTAAAAATAGAGTTATAATAAGATGCACCAATCCCACTCCTGGTTATGTATCTAGAGAAAACTACAATTTGAAAAGATACATGCACTACAATGTTCATAGCAGCTCTACTCAAAATAAAGACATGGAAGCAACCTAAATGTTCATCAACAGATGAATGGATAAAGAAGATGTGGAATATGTGTATTGTGTGTTATAGATAGATACATACATACATACAAACATAGATACACAGATATTGATGTAGATACATATATAGATGTAGATATATACATATATATGTTTTATGTGTATACACACACACACATTAGAATACTACTTAGCCATAAAAAGAATGAAATAATGCCATTTGCAGCAACATGGATGGACCTAGAGATTATCATACCAGGTGAAATAAATCATAGAAAGACAAATATCATATGATATTACTTATATGTGGAATCTAAAAAGATGAAACAAATGAACCTCTTTACAAAACAGAAATAGACTCAAAGACATAAAAAATAAAATTATGGTTACCAAAAAGGAAAGGTGGGGAGAGGATAAATTAGGAGTTTGGGATTAACATATACACACAACTATATGTAAAGAGGATAGACAACAAGGACCTACCTGTATAGCACAGGGAACTATACTCAATTATCTTGTAATAACCTATAATGAAAAAGAAGCTGGAAAAGAATATATATATATATATATAATATTTATATATATCACTATATATAATAACATATATTATTACTCAGTATTATATATATTTATTCATATGGGTTCACTTAGGTAAACTCCTAAGACTAACACAACATTGAAAATCAACTATACTTCAATTAGGAGTTCCCATCGTGGAGCAGCAGAAACAAATCTGACTAGGAACCTTGAGGTTGCAGGTTTAATCCCTGGCCTTGCTCAGTGGGTTAAGAATCCAATGTTGCTGTGAGCTGTGGTGTAGGCCAGCAGCTGTAGCTATGATTAGACCCCTAGCCTGGGAACCTCCATATGTGGTCCTAAAAAAACATAACAAAACAGAACAAAATAAAATAAAATACATTATACTTCAATTTTTAAAAAAAAGGAAAGTAAAAAAAAGTACTCCTTGGTGAAATAAGCCAATTAAAGAAATATGCATGTGAATGAAAGCATGAAGACAGCACAAGTGTGGGCCACAGTGTCAAAGATGACCTCATGAGAACCACAGCACTTGGTGAGAATCTGTCCAATCAGCAAGTCTTTCTGGCTTGAGACTTCCAGCTCCAAGCAAAAGAAATGAAATTAAGTGATTATCAAATGAACCAAGGCCAGATACAGGAACAGTCTTATTAGGTTCAGAGAGGTGGCCCAAGGAAAAATTGGTCCTATAAGAATGAAGGTCTAATGAGACTTTCTGAACTTGTCAGCCCTCAGAGAAGAACTGAGAGACAAACTACTGAACCTATGCTAATCATTTCCCCTGACTTTTCTCTTATGACCTCACAACAAAAAGTGACAGGAAAAGAAAAAGAACCCAAATATTATGTTATGAATAACAAGCTAGGTTTACCTTCAAATGTATTTTCAAGTCTGATCAAATAGACAAAGGATTGCTAAAAGGAGTCCTTATTTCAGGACATAAGAGAAACTCTGTTTTAAAATGCTTCACATGTATGTTTTGGACCTGAATGCAAGTACAGTACCTACCTGACCACCCTGCAGTGGGAGAGATCCTGAACAAGAAGTTAAAGAAACCTCAGGAGTCCACGTGGTTTCAGAGCTGAGGGCCTTGGGCTGTGTCAGCCAGTAGGTCTTGATCAGGTCTTGTGTTTCCAGGGTCATCAATGCCACTTCCTCCAAAGACCAGCAAAAAAATCAATTGATCAAGCAAAGCAAAGTTTATTAGAATGACAGTCATAAAGGGGGGTGAAGCCATGAAAGTCTTTATAGTATATCAGGAGGGAGATTTCAAGAAATAATATTTGTAGGGTTGAAGGAGCTGGACTGGCAAGGTTCAGAGCAAACCATTCATGGCAGGTTATTATTATGACCATTTTGACACAATAATTTGGGATTGGTGGACATGGTAAGGTGTTCTGATGAATAAACTGTTGAAGGATAAGGAAGCTGTTTACCCAAGATAGCTATCTATTATCTTAATAGAAGAGTTATTTATCCAAATGAGCAAAGTCTCTACCTGGACAAAATTAGTTTGCAGAAATTCCTTTAATAGCAAAATTTACTGATTTACAGTTTTATCTCACTTGGCCAGAGTTCTCCAGAACAAACATTTGTGTCCCGACAGCAGAGGTGGTCTCAGTTCTTAGAACATTTCTGTTCTGTAACCTCTACTATAGCTTTGCTCAGTGACATACCTGGAAAGTATTATTGCTTTCCGATGCTGTCCCAAATAAAAATCCGTAACTATCTTTCAAAGGAAAAATTTTCTTCTGTTTCCTCAGAATATACCCTTTCTTTAGAATGGTATTAACCTTTCATTGGTCTGGTAATGTTTCTGTTTCCATTTTCTTGCAAATGGAGTACTTGTTGTTAAAAGAATTCAAATAAGTTTTCCCAGGGTTTGGATCTCAGGATTTTTTCCAGCTTCCTCGGCACACTTGTCTATCCTTCCCTAACCTGCTCTCGTTCACAGGGAGAAAAAAATTCATCAAATTTCTAAGGCTAGAAATTTCTTCTGACTTTAATATTTTGTAGCTATTTCCATAAAAATCTAGGTTGAGAAAAATTAAGTTTGATCTTGGGACCCTTATGTAAAGCAAACAATTTGGACATTTTTATTTAAACGCGATTGATAAGGAGTTCCTGTCGTGGCTCAGTGGTTAAAGAATCCGACTAGGAACCATGAGGTTGCTGGTTCGGTCCCTGGCCTTTCTCAGTGGGTTAAGGATCCGGCGTGGCTGTGAGCTGTGCTGTGGGTCACAGATGCCCCTCGGATCCTGCGTTGCTGTGGCTCTGACGTAGGCCGATGGCTACAGCTCCGATTCGACCACTAGCCTGAGAACCTCCATATGCTGTGGGAGCAGCCCTCAAAAGGCAAAAAGACCAAAAAAAAAAAAAAAAGATTGATAAAAGATAAGATGATAGAATCACTTTGTCACTTTGTAATATGAACTGTTTCATTGTTTTGGACTAGAGCAAAAATGTCTTTGTCCATCATAACGCAGTGAAGCAGTTTGAATGGGAGTCTGAAATACATATTTTACTGTTGCATTTATTAAAATAGAGAATTAAAACCTAAAATTGACTAAGTATTAGAAATATTTCTATAACCCATACAAAAGAACTTCTTAATTTGACCAGCCAGATTAAGAAAGAGACAGACATAGGCAATGTAGATACATAAAGAAAATGATTTGTGTGTCCAAGTGTCAACAGAAAGCTTGCTTTTATTTATTTATTTATTTATTTATTTATTTATTTATATTTTGGGCTGCACTCATGGCATGCAGATTTTGCCAGCCCAGGGATCGAACCTATGCCACAGGAGCAACCCAAGCTGCTGCAGTGACAACGCTAGATGTTCAACCTGCTGTGCCACAGGAGAACTCATATAGAAAGCTTTTAAAAGTCAAGTGTTCCAAGACCAAAAAAGCCATGAGGATACCTGGAGTTTAATTAGGTATCTTCTAACATGTATCACAGTTATAGTCCTTAATAATAGAAAGAACATGAAAAGGATGCAAGAAGTGGTCAAGTCCAAAGGTTTTTGAAGATAGACAGAAAGCTATTTCAATATCTTAGGAGACAAAGTGGTCAAAATCCAAATGAGATGATGAAGCTAATGGCAACAATCTTAGTGGGGACTGCACACTCCTTTTAGAAGACAAATGCAGACATTTCCTAATTAATGACCGTAAACTGTTCCTGACAATAAGCACTTACACACTAAAGTGTTAACAGAAGCCAATTATTTTAAACAGGGACACTTTTAATGTTAACTATCAACTCATTGCTTCCAAGCAATTTCTTAAAATACTGAAAACCGTTGCATATGAGTAACAGGCTCTAACATTAGGATGTAAAATTATTATAACTAAATGTACTGTGTGCAGTAATCCTGAGACCTTTCTACACTATGAACATCATAAGAATCACAATAAAAGAGTTTGTATTGATGTTATGATATGCTGTCAAGGCTTCTACACTGATTCTGTCATTCTGAATATTGTATTTGGTTTACAACTCAAGAATTTTCTCTCATCATTTTGATAAAAATATTGCATTGAGCTTTGGGGATATAAATATACATTTGTTCCCATATAAACACCAGCCTAAAATATTGTTTTGAGAGATAAATATGTTTTATGAAGTTAGAGGTATTAAAAGCCTAGATGCATCCTAGTGGGAAAATCTTAGCTGAGGAGAGAATCAGCAGCTTATGCCTGTATTAGAAAATTTTGTAACTTATTTGCAGCTTCAATTCATGGACACGAACTATGTGAAAATTTTCTCCATCCCCTTTTAAAAGGTATAGTGATTTTAACTAAGCCTTAGAGACCCCTCACTGAGGTCGTTAAGAATCATGCTAGAATTTTGCCTTAGAAAGGAAAGAAATTCAGACACACTACAATTAGGATGAACTTTGAAGCATTAGGCTCAGTGAGATAAGCTAGGCACAAAAAGACAAACACTGTATAATGCTATTTATACGAGGTATCTTGTGTGGTCAAATTAATGGAAAGAAAATGTAGAAGGGTGGTTGCCAAGGTCTGTGGGGAAGGGAAAAACAAGGATGATTTTTTTTTTCCCCCTAAGTCAATAGACTTTTTATTGTTACTTAAAACATCACAAAGGAGTCCAAAGAATTATCTGGCATCTTGATGTTTCTGTAGCCATACAACACAGATCTTACTCATAAGCCTGCTGAACTGTTCCTTTCTCAGAAATAGAGATATCATCCAAAAATTTTCAGATATCCTTGTTCTTAACTTTTGTGGCTTGCTGAATCAAAGCAGCTGAATTTTATACAAGTTCAATGCTGTTTCCTTCAAGAATCAGCTTATCTTTCTGCGTTTGAGATACTGAACAAGCAATCCCCAGCCTCATCTGAACCATACAGATATATTTTTCACCCCCAAAATTTTGTATTTCAACAAGAGAACCATTCTCCTGAATAATGACGTTGATGGGGAAGAGAGCATACACAGACCTCATCTTGGAGCAGAAGCCCAGTGTTACCCCCTTGATCATGTTCTGTACATGACTACAGATAGTGTGGAACTACTGAACTACAGCCAGTGGTTCCTTTCTAGTTCCCCACCATTTGTCAACCTGGAGCCTCTTCTTTTTCTTTCCAAGGAGACTGAGTTCTACATTGATGTGGTTCTAGTGCCTCCTCAGAGTGCCTCTGGGGCCCTTCACGATAAATGTGTGTCCTTTTAGATTGATGTCCTCATGGAATGTCAACAGTCTGATTGCTGAGAATGGTCTTCTATTCTCGCAGTAGATGCAGCAAAGAAGGCTTTTTTTTTTTTTTTTTTTAATTGATATGGAGTTTTAACTTTTTCCAGATGAAAAATTCTGGAGATTGGTTGCACAACAATGTGAATATACTTAACACTACTGAAATGTACACTTACAAATGGTAAGGATGGTAAATATTATGTGATACATTTTTACAACAATAAAAAAGAACAAAGAGGGAAAAAAGAATCATTCTAGAAGATCACATTACTCAGAAGACATTTCTAAACATTTTTGGTATTACTAAGTGTCTCTTTAGTGATAAAGCATCTTTTTACTCACAAAGAATTAGGAGTATATATAAAAATCTTAGACCATATAATCCATAGTGTTAATGTTTTGCATTAAAGAGTCTTGCATATTCACCACTGTATTTTCTTATATTTGTCTTAATTATTTGTAATTCCATTTTCAAAAGTGTACTTGGATAGTTGATTTAGGTTGGTGATATTCAATTCTTACTAAATTTATGTACATTCTTAAAAATGTCAGATAATTTGAGGTATTTATAAATTTAACTTATGAGATTAACAAGAGTTTTAGTAGGCAGAAAGACTTATTAAAAAGTTATTAACTTATTAAATAACTTTTAATAAGTTATTGTTAACTTATTAAATAACTTTTAATAAGTTATTGTTAACTTATTAAATAACTTTTAGTAAGTTATTGTTAACTTATTAAGTAACTTTTAGTAAGTTAGTGTTAACTTATTAAAAGTTAGATAATTGTTTCGCTGAAAAGAAAATTGAACATGTTAATGCAAAAAGTTAAATGTGAAAGGAAACTGAATAAACTGAGATTTTAAAGGAATTTAATAAGGTTCTAAAATCTCCCTTAAAAGCAACTGTGAAAATTTGCTAGACTCCTTAAAAGAATTCAAATACTATGAGGTACATTAAAAGCTTAATAAAAAATAAAGTAAATAAAATATTCATTTTAAAAGTAACCTAAGTAAACCTCTAAATGGTCGTTTTTCACATAAAAGCTGTCCTTGAGGGCATAAAAAAAAAAAAAAAAACGTCACTTTCACACAAGCAATACTATGGCATGTAAAGAACAGAATGAAAGCTGGGTTGCAGCAAGTTAATGAATAGTTGTTAACTGCCACTAACAGTGTGAGCAAGTTGGGTATCGTATAGAATAGAAAGAGAACTAAATTCAATGATTGCAGAGAACCAAGGCTAAAAATGTAGATGCAGAGAATTTGTTTTCCTATTTAAATTATACATAACCCTTCTCGATAATTTTTAACCTCAGAGCCTTTACTCAGTTCTTTATTCATTAATTGCCTCACCAGCAGGCAATTTGTGAGTTCTAGGGTCGGCCTGACCCTGTGGGGCCATGACTACCAGGAGCCTTGATAATGAGCAGCTTAATTCTGTCTTCCTCTCCGGTACAGGGTAACTTATAATTCTGCTCAGGTGCAAAAGCAGTTTGAAACTGTCTCTGTCTCTGGTTCTCAAAGATTTTCTCACAATCAAAAATAGATTTTCTTTTCTTTTTAAGTAATCTGCAAAGCACCCCGCTCAGTAACATGTACATTTAATAATTTGGGGGGAAGGTAATAAGGATGACCTAGTATGATATCATTTTAACGAGCCAGTCTCTCTCTAAGGAAGCTCTGGGCTTTGATGAGTCTGAGGCACATTTTCAAATGATTCAGAATCACTTATCGATCACACTTGGTGTGTAGATGAAGGTGTTAGTATTATTGACAATTTAAAAGAATAACAAAAGAAAAAGCCTTGGACTTCAAAGAGTTTCTAACAGTCTTTTTAGAATATGGAACAGTTATGGGCAGACAAGCCCAGAGCACCATGCTGCAGCCATATGTGCCTTCAGGGCCCTGGGTCACACAGCAGGATAAGAGGAAAGGAAACGAGGACTAGAGGCAGGTTGTAAAAATGAAATTGCCTCCAAAGAAATCCTCAGACCAGTGGTCCAGTGGAACATGTCGAGCAGGGACTAGAGAAACCCATCCAAAATTACAGCTCTTGCTAACCACAGGACTTGGCCCAACTACCAGTTCAATGAAGATGTTTCCAATTAAAAAAAAAAAAAATCATTCAATGGGGACTTGCTGTATAGCACAGAGAACTCTACCCAATATTCTGTGATAACCTGTGTGGGAAAAGAATCTGAAAGAGAATAAATGTGTGTACATATATAACTGAATCACCTTGTTGTACAGCAGAAAATATAATATTGCAAATCGTCTATACTTTGATAAAACTTTAAAAAATGGAAAAAAAAATCACTACCCTCATGGTGAGCCTGAAAATACATAATGACAACGCCAGAACATAAATCACCATACAACTTGGCCCCACAACTTCTGCAGCCATCAGCCCTGAATGATTAGGACTGGGTCAATGACTGCCAGTTTCTTCTCATTTTTGGCCCCAGCTTCTAGCTCAGGACCAAACAGAGAAAGCCATATAAAGGTCCCAAATCAATCATGCATGGTGACCTACTTCTAGTTAGCCACTTCTAGCTGCTACCCCCCTTTCCCGCTATCAAACTTCCTTGACTGTCTTGGAGTTTCTGCTAAAAGCAAGTGACTGGGCCTGACTGCCCCACTGTAGCAAGCTCTGAATATACCACTTTATAAAATTCTAATTTGTGTGGTACTCATTAATTTCCACAGTTCTGCTAGAGGCCCTACATAGACACTCTCTTCTCTGCCTGTTGCCACAGACCCCAGTATTTGACCAGATGCAGGACCCACCAAGGGAGAGCCAGGTGTCTTGCTGCTCAAGGCCTGTGGAGCCAGCACCAGTGTGGTGATGCAGCACTGGGTCTGAACACACCATCTTTGCACTGAGTTCCTCAGCTATTTATCCTCAGTTTATTAGGCAAACTTTTACTAGTTTCTATTTGTTTGGCATTCTTGGTAGAATCTGTTTATTCTTTTCCATATTGTGTGTGTGTGTGTGTGTGTGTGTGTGTGCATTCTATTTTGTGTTATGCTGTCTGAAAGTGTTGTTTGTACAAGACAGAATCCCAGATTAAAACACAGGCATAGGTCCAATAAGTCTATTCCAGATTTCCTCACCGATTTGCTTTTCTTACTAGACAGGCATTCATTTGGATGAGAGTCACCAAAAACCTGATGAATTTTTCCTTCCATCTTGACTTTTTTATCTTGAGAGTTTGGCTTTGATCCAGAGACTGTTCACTCTGGTTTTCTGGCTATGGGGTGAAGAGTTGGGGCAGGGTGTAAATGTAAAGATTATTGGGTCTGCATTTGGAAGTAGCCAGCCAACCTTCAGGTTAGGGGTTCAAAATATGAGGTGCATGAGAATCATATTACTGATGACCATTGCCCAGCTCTGACGGTGTCAGCTAAGCCGAAGTCCTCCTTCTACGTATATACCCTCATTACAATCCTTGTTTTTGAGCTTCTCCTCTAAATGGCTTGACTTCACCAAGGATGATCTAGGTCTTCGGTAGCACTCTGGGGAACACTAAACTTGAACAAAACTGTTCATTTGAGAGGTGCCTTAGAAGGGAAAGGGAATAAGATTTCTCAGGCTTAATGGGCAGCGGTTTTTGATTGGTATGCAAAGACCTCTAAATGAAATTCTGAATCAAAAATTGCTTCACTATAAGAGTCTTTGGCCAAAAACAATGAGCACTTTAGCAAACCTAAGCGAAAGCAAACTAGACTCATTTCTTTTTTTTTTTTTAATGAAATTTTTATTATATTCAAAAATATTTTTTTTCTTTTTTTGGTCTTTTGTCTTTTTATGGACTCACATAGAGGTTCCCAGGCTAGGGGTCAAATCAGAGCTGTAGCTGCCAGCCTGCACCACAGCCACAGCAAGGCAAGATCTGAGCCGCATCTGCCACTTACACCACAGCTTCACAGCAATGCTGGATCCTTAACCCACTGAGCAAGGCCAAGGATTGAACCTGTGTCCTCATGGATACAGTTGGGTTTGTTAACCCCTGAGCCATGATGGGAACTCCTAGACTCATTTTGTAGTAAGTCCTCCAGTTGCCCCTTCTTCTCCCCCTTATCCTCTGATCTCTCTCCTTCTGCTCTTCCAAGGACACCTTCTTCTCCTTCCCCTGGTCCAGATCCTCTTCATCCTACCAACAACTCTCCAAAGACCCTGAAATACCACTTGCTTCTAAAGATCCATCCCTCTCATGAGCCAGGTATGCAAACAACTACAGAATTTAAACCTCTAAACTGAGGTAAATTAAAAGCTGTGATTAAGAATTTCCCTAAACCCAGACAAGGCCAACAGCTATTCATAGATGAATTTAGAATTCTTTTTGGAGTTTCCATTGTGGCTCAGTGGGTTAAGAACCCAATGTAGTCTCCATGAAGACACGGGTTTGATCCCTGGCCTTGCTCAGTGGGTTAAAGATTTGGCATTGCTACAAGCAGCAGCATAGGCTGCAGATGCTGCTCAGATCTGATGTTGCGGTGGCCGTGGTATAGGTCTGAACCTGAAGCTCCAAGTCGATGACCCCTAGCTCGGGAACTTTCATATACCACAGACACAGCCATAAAAAAATAAAATTAGAGAGAGTTCCTTTGGATGTCTATAACCCAGGGTTACCTGGCCTCTATCAACTTGTACATACTGTGTTCAGAACTTCAGATGCTAACTCCTAAATGGCAGACTTTGATTGAACCAACTCAGAAAGGACCCTACAAGATTTCTCTTCTGACAGCAAACCTGAGGGTCAGAAAACAGCTCAAAAAGGAGAACAAAGTACCCTAAAAGCCCTACCTGAAACATTTCCATTTAAAATTGTTTGGGCCATTACTGAATTTTGCAAACAGAAAAAAAAAAAATCAATGAGGAATAGGTTCTCATTCAAGATTAAAACATCTAAATTTTCCTTGCGATTCAGTTCTGATACAAAATATAGGTGATGCCATACTTTTCTCAGAGAACAAGGAAACCTGTAAAAAAAAATGATGCCATTTACTTGCTCTCAGTCACAGCAGAAAAAAAGCATGAAGTCTCAAAAGATATTACAATTTTTCCCAAACACTGCTTGTTATTTAAGACATGGCCTAATTAAGAAGAGAAAAATACTCTCTCCAAATAGAATAAGACTATCCAAACTTATCCTATACTCCCTATAAAATGATTGAGAGGGTTTCTGAGTTTAACTGGATATTACAAACACTGGGTTGCCAAATCTTTTTGAGTTTGTAACACTTGTTTATGAATTGAACATCGTCCAGTACCATTGACCATGGAGTTTACTGAACAATCTCCAGTGGTGAAGATCTGAATATCTAGCCTTCCCTGAATTGATCAGCTTCTCACAAGTGACAGAATGGCCAAGGGGAGGGCGGGGGAGTACTGAGAGATAAATATGCAAATGGACAATAGCCAGATCAAGTGTGTATGTGTGTAATCCAGCTTTGACTCACAACTTCTGTGGCAATCAGCCGAAAGTGATCAAAACTTGGGCAATAACTGCCAGTGTTCCTCCTTTTTGCCTTGACTTCCAAATCAGGATGAACCAGCAAAAGCTAAGCAATCTCTACCACACAATTACACAGGATGCCTCACTTCTAGCTAGCCCTATATTTCCTCTATAAAGCTTTTGCCTTCCCCTGTTTACCTCTGAGTCTCTGCCAAATGCAAGTGTTGGAAACTGACTGCCTTGTTACAGCAAACTCTGAAGATATAACCTCTGTTCATTCTTACCTCGGTTGTCTTTGGCATTTTCACATCCTCCACCTAGAACTGTCTCTTTTGAAACATTTTGGGTTCTTGCTGTAAAAGTTCCTGAGCAGCACTGATCATACCCAGAACCAGGATAGAGATGATGTTACTTGATCCCAAATTTCAGAGTCAACACGTCTGAGTGAAAATGCCATTTTATTTCACTCTACCAACGCTACACTCAGGGAAATACCAGCCAGCCCAGCAAGAAAGCTAACATATTAACTCCAAAAATGTGATAGAAAAATTACCATCAAACCAGAGAGAGGCAAATGTGAGTACTGGGTATTTTTTAAGCAAAATGCTGGGCTTGCAGCTTTAACTTCGTGTTACCTGCACTGTTTTCTAACTCTGTAGGATAGAGGTTAACAAGCAGTTTTTTGTCTAATAGAGATATAAATAAATTCTATCCTGTATCATTTATTGTCCTGTGACTTATAAACCAGCTTAGCATCTAACTCAGAAATCTAATAGTAATGTTCTTTAATTAGATTAGAATTTAGATTCCTGGCTCCTCAAATGCTTTCTGGACTAATTTTAACATCTTACTGGTTCCCTCATTGATTGATAAGTTGAATGAAATATTTGACACATATTCATTTGATATTTTCCTAAGAGACATGATTTTACTCTTTGAAAATTATACTTTAACCATTAAAGATTGAGCTCTTAAAGGAAAGATATAATTTTTTTCTCCTTAAATATTATGATAATATGTACTAATACTTATCTTAAAATTGAATCAACCTTGCATTCCTGGGATGTAGTTTATATGATAATATGGTGCCAAATTCTAATTGCATATATTTGTATTTAGGATAATAGCACTTATAATTACTAACAATTTTCAGTGAAAGGGAAAAATCACTTATACAAATATAAAAATAAACACATTAAATAATTTATTTTATTCCTATCATATGAGGGAACCAAACAGACGTTTTAATAGTTTACAGGAAAAGATAAAACAGAAAAAGCTTATGTGGAATAAAGGAATTTTGAGAGGAATTGCAAAATGGGGGCAAAAATTTTTCCTAAGAGGGGAGGAAATTCAAGTAATTTCATTACCAGACAAAACATAATTTATATATGTAAAAGTTACCTAAATGTAAACAGAAATGCAAAATAACTCAAAGACAATGAACAAGGCTAGAATGGATAACCTGGGATGGGATGGTACAGATGTTACATAGTTTCCATTGAAACAGAAAACATTTTTTGACATAATCATTGATAAATTGGTCTGTAATTTAACATTTTTATGTAACCTTCATTGCATTTTAGTATTGTAAAGGGAAAAAAAATTCTCCAGTCCTTCCACCAAAGCAGAATTTCAAGACACATGGACATCAACGGTGTCCATTGGTGGACTAAGAATTTCCAGGTGCCTGTCTCTCTCAAGAAACATCAAAAAACCTGGTGAAACTTTCATAATCACCCTTTTAGAAACACTGGGAAGTAGTCAAGGATTTTCAACAACCCAAAAAAAGGCCACAGGAAAAGGGTAAGAGAATTTTGTGAAAATTAACTTAGTCTTGCTTGGCCTCTCTTCCCAGTACAAGAGCAGGCTTGGAGATGGTAACCTGTGCTCCTGACATGGCACCATGGTTCCAGAGCAAGCCAAGCAGACCTTGTTCCTGAGTATTGTGTTTTGTTTTGATTTTTTCTTTTGGCCTGTTCTTAGATTCCTAAAAGACTGATGTCAGGGGCCTGCCTTTGTTTTGCCTAACTTGGAACTCTCTCAAGGTGAGAACCAGCTATGTGAAGGATGTTTCACTAAAACATTGAAAGACAGAAGAATGAACTTCTACCAGCAGGAGCAAAAAAAAAAAAAAAAGAAAAAGAAATAAGCAGACATTATCTATCTATCTATCTATCTATCTATATCTATCTATCTATCTATCTATCATCTCAGTTGGCACAAAGGATAGACACACAGAAAGCTAGAAATAAAAATATGGAGAGTGAGACTCTTTTGCAGAATAAGGGCTTTGAAAAGTTCCTGCCTATGATGGGAAACTTATGGAGAGTGAGACTCTTTGGCAGAATAAGGGCTTTGAAAATTTCCTGCCTATGATGAGGCACATCATGCCCAGGGTAGGATGCCTGCTCAGAAAAGACCTGAGATGACCATAACCTTTCACTTTTGGCTGATCTTTAGGTTCAAAGAAAGCAGGGGTTGAGGACTAAGTGGGATTGTAAGCAGACTGGTTAATCAACCAAGGAGTGCCTCCACACAGTGCCAGTCTTCAAAGACCTGGAAGTATTGTTCTGTCTTTTCCTTTTCCTTCTTTTCTTTGCATCTTTCCTTCTTCTGTTAATTTTTCTTTTATCTTCTCTCTCTCTCTCTCTCTCTCTTTTGACTCCAGGAGTTTAAGGAAATCTCTGTCAAGAAATTAGCTAACAATTAAACTAAAGGAACAGAGACTCCAAATACATATATGACAGAGAATACAGTCCTTACAAAAATAGTGTTATTTCTCACAGCAAGCAGAAACAACAAATCCTGGAGATAGGGGAAATTTTAATTTCCAAAGTTATCACATTATTATACACAAAATATCAGATTTCTACAACAACAAAAAATTATAAGGTATACAAAAAAGGAAAAAATATGGATCTTTCACAGGAAAAACAGAAATGAACAAAAACTGCGCTGAGAAAGCACAAATACTATACTTAAGTAGACAAAGATCTTAATAAATGGTCTTATATGTGCTCAAAGAGCTAAAGGAAACCATGGGCAAAGAAACAAAGGAAACCAGGAAAATGATATTTCAATAGAGAATAACAAGAAAGAGATAGAAATTTTTAAAAGAGACCAAAGAGGACATTTGGAGCTAACAAACACAAAAATTGAAATGAAAAACTCACTGGTGGAATTCAAGAGCAGATTTGAGGAGGCAAAAGAAAGAATCAGAATTTAAAGATAAGTCAAATGAAATTATACAGTTGGAAGAGCAGGGAAAAAAAAAGATGGAGAGAAATGAACAGAACTTGAGAACCGTGGGATACTATTAAGCATACTAACAAATGCATAATGGAAATCCCAGAAGAGGAGAGAAAGGGCAGGAAGACTATTTGAAGAATACTCAGTATTTCAAGAAATAGTGGCTAAAAATTTCCCAATTTAAAAAAGACATAAAGGGGATTCCTGTTGTGGCTCAGAGGTAATGAACCCTACTAGTATCCTTGAGGACGTGGGTTTGATTACTGGCCTCACTCAGTGGGTTAAGGATACAGCCTAGCGATGAGCTGTGGTGTAGTTCACAGACGTGGCTTGGATTCCAAGTTGCTGTGGCTGTGGTGTAGATCGGCAGCTGCAGCTCTGATTCAACTCCTAGCCTGGGAAATTCCATATGTCATGGGTGCAGCCCTAAAAAAGACAAAAAATAATAATGATAATAATAACAAAAAATAAAAGCAAAAAAGACGTAAATCTATACATTCAGGTAAATACACCCTGAGATTGAGCAAATTTTCATAGTTTTAAGTCACTTGTGTTTTCTGTCAACTGCCTGTTCATTTGTCTCATTTTTTCATTTTCCTAATATTTTTCTAATACCTTGTGTATGTATATATATATAAAATCCCTGTTTATGGTTTTATTTTGTCTTAATGACAGATGATTTAATATTAGCAGTTCTGTGCTTTTTCTTTATTCATTGTCTGGGTTTCCTGTATTGCCTAATAGCACTTCCTCCTCTTCAAGATTATACAGCTATTCTGTTACACTTGCCTCTGATATTCCTATAATTTAATTTTTAACATTTAAGACTTTATTCCATATGCAGTTTATATTTTGTATTTGAGATATCAGGGGACTCAAGACCTTCTCTTCCAAATGTTTAACCCAGTTGCATTGACATAATTGCTGAATAATATATTCTTTCCCCTACGAACTTCTAATGCCATACTTCTCTTCCCCAAATCTTTAGAATTTAATATATACGTGGAAAAGTTTGTAGACTCTCTTGAACTGCCTATTTCTACACTAATATCCTACCATTTTAATCAAGCAGCTTCAAGAAAATTTTCATGTCTAATAGCACTTCCTCAATAATAGTTTTTTCACAAACTTTCATGTGTGCACTCTTTTACATGCACTTAAGAATTATTTTATTGAGTGTCAGGTTAAATACCTTCAGAATTTTGGTTGGAATTATATTAGATTTATATTTTATTCTGGGAAGGATGGCTATGAAGTCTTCTCAACCTGGAAAATGATTTCTATTTAATTGGATTTTTGTTTATGGTACTTAATATAATTTTCAAAAGTTCTTTTCACAAAAATCTTATTTTTCATATTAAATGCTTTCCTACATATCATATAATTTTTTTTCCTTATTATGGATACAGGACATTTTTCCATTTTGTTTTCCATCTGGTGATTTCTAATGTAAAAACTATTAATTTTTATGTATTTATTACTTGCTATTTATTAAATTCTCAAACTAGCTGTCAGTTTTCAAAGTTGAGCATTTTGGGTTTTCTTGCTATAGATTCCACATAACTATAAATAATAATTTTCTTCTTTCAATAATAATTACACTTATTCCTTGTGCTTTTTGCATTATCTAGAATCTTTGGAAAAACAAAGAATAGTAGTGATAGATATTCCTGTCTTTTTTCTGGTTTTAATGGCAATGCCTTCAGTATTTTTCTATTTTGATGATTTTTGTTGGTGGTGGTGGTTTCTGATAAAGACTTTTTCTTGCTTTAAAGAATTTCTGTTCCTTTTTGGTTAGAATTTTAACCAGGAAAAGCTAACAAATTTTACCAAATTAAAAAAAAAATCAATTGATGTCATGTATTTTTGCTTTTTGTAACTGTACTATATTGTTAGTCAACCCATTATAATTGCCTTACTAGTATAAATCCTACTGTTCTTTGAATAAAATCAAGACTTTTTCCCCATGCAGGCTATGGTAATTATTTTCAACATCCTTTCAAACCAAGTGCCTCCTTGGCCCATGCTTACTACTGTTCCACTCCACTAGCCGCCCTCATATTCCCCAAGATCACTAGGCCTTTATTACGTATTGCTGTCCTTACCAGGAGTGCTTTCTCCCTTGCTCTTCATATGTCAGACAGAGTCTGACCCTACAGACCTTAGCATCTTCTCAGACTAGCTTTCCCTAACTAATCTTCTTCTTCCACATATTCTCCATCTCCTTGAGTTAATTTTCTTTACATCAGTTGGTTTTTGTTTGTTTGTTTGTTTGTTTGTTTGTTTTAACTACAAATTATCTTGCTATTTACTTGTGGTCTATTTCAGGGTTAGCAATTTTTTTTTCTTTTCTAAAGGACTCAGTAGTGAATATTTTATACATCGTGGTCTTTATGGTCTCAGTCACAACTACTCAATTCTGCCTCTGTTATGTGTAAAGCATTAGGTAATGCATGAGGCAGGAGATGGGCTAGGTCAAAGAAAACTCTCCAGAATGGGCAGCAAGCCAGATTGGGCCTATGCGTTGGAGTCTGCCCATTCCTGGTTGTTAGTTGCTTCAGCTGTTCTTTTCTCAGTTTACCAAATTGAGTCTCAAGACCTGTAGTTGAAGCATTTCTTGAAGCAGAGGTTTAGCTACATTATCTTAGGTTTTTTAATCCAACAGACTATCTTTTCCATTATTCTTTTGGTGATTGTACATTTCATTTAAAAATCACATTTCTTCTTGGGATCATATTAAAAGACTTCAGTTATGAAGCAACTAAGTTTATATTGTTTATTTGTTATTGATTTTAGTTTTTTCACATTTTAGTGAAAGAGTATCACTTACTCTCTTCATTTAAAATTTTTCCAAGACTTTTATCTGCCCAATTACAAGTGATTTTTTTTATAATTGTTCTATGAGTATAATAAAATAAGATGTATACTGATAGAGGTAGATACAAAATATCATATGCATATAAATGCTGGTAATTTTCCTGTTCAAAATCTTATTTGATAAATATTACTGATTGTCCTACTGATTTTTACTGTATGTTTATCACTGTAAATATCCTTTGGCTGAATACACTTTAATTCTACTACACCTGATATAATATCATCCTCTGATTATTTAATTTGTATCTTTCTATATCTCTTTATTTTCTTCCTTCATTTCTTATAGTCAATATATGGCTAGATTTTATTAAACCAATCTGAAATTCTATCTTTTCATGGGGGAATTGAACCAAATCAATTGTTCAGTTTGATTTTTGTTTTATCCAACTTATTTTATATTTACTCCTTTTATTTATTTTGTTATGGCCTTTTTTCACTTCCCATGGGCTTCTTGCATTTACCTTTTAAAACTATTTCTACATTAGTAATTTATTCTATTATATAGCTCTAATTTAATCAACCATATTTTTCTTCATTGGTATGCCAAAACTAAATCATTCTTGTACTGCTGTGCCCCAACTCTTTCTTCTCTGCTTCATCTGATACGGAGGAGTGCTGGTCTCTGACTGAGCTACAAAGTAGAGCTGCGGAGAGGCAAGATACGCATTCTAATTCTCAAGGTCTCTCAGATATTCTAACTGAGTGTAGAAAGAATGAGCTAATGAGGAGGGAAGACTGGGGACAAGAACTTCCTCCTCAGAATGCATCTACTAGGAGAAGGTGGTGTCCAGCCAATTTCCGGCTGTTGACCCTCTTCCTGTCAAAAGGCTACATCCCTACTGCATTGTTCCAGGGTAAAAGGTCAAGCATTCATTGGCCTTGATTAGATTTGTTTAAACCTTAACATCTGCTTGTAATTAGTAGGAATCCTTCCAAGATTCTGATATATGATGAATTCTAATCCTTAGTTTCCAGAACCATTGCACATGTTTTATAATGTGTATTTTCATAGATATTTTATGAAAATTGTGATGGTTTTTATAGCTATTGAAAAAGTAACACATAACGTTGCCTAACATTTGGAAAATGCAAAATAAAGTCCCCAAAAAGAAAATATCCATAGCCCACTTACACAGAAAAAATTTCTTTTATCAGATTGTTTTATATATGTATTATTCTAATTCTGATTTTCTATTTATTCTTTGTAATGTAAAGTATATTTGAAAGCTGTTCCATATCTGAAAGTTTATATATTATGAACTTTTTCCAATCTATATGTATTCTTCAACAGCAAAAATTTTGTTGCTACTTAGTATCCCATCTATAATTTCCAGAGAATTATTGTCAAATTCATTGGTAAAGTTGTGCTAGTATTGTCTTTTTACATTTTAGTATCTCTGGACTAAGCAGATATCTGCTTTCTCATTCTTAAAATTATTCATTTGTATTTACCTTCTATTGTTTTTTAATATATTATATACTGATTATCTTAAAAGCAACACTTTTTAAAACTTCTTTGGCAAAATTTTAATATAATTTCAAACTTGTATAAAAGTTGAATGAGTAGGATAGGAAATACCCATCTGTCTGTTACCCAAATTCACCAATTGTTTATATTTTGCCCATGTAATATATTACTTTATATGTGTAGATTGTGTATAAAATGTATATAATATATGTGTTACTACCACTATTGTACATTACACTACTTTTTTCTGAGCCATTTGGGACTAAATTGAAAATATGCCTATTTTTCCCTACATTCATTCAATGTGTATTTCCTAGGAACAAGGGTATTTTCTTCCTTAACCACAATATAGTTGTCAAAATTGGGAAATTAGAACATTGATACACTATTGTTGAATTTATAGTCTATATTCAGATTTGTCTTTGCCTTAATAATGTGCTTCGTAGCATTGCTTTGGTTGTCATATCTCTATAGGTTTTTTTTTTTTTTCAGTCTTGAAGACTTTCTTACATTTTATCTTTCTTAACCTTGAAATTTTGAAGGCAGCTATTGCAGAATGTCCCTCCATGTGACTTTGTCTGATCTTTACTCATGATAAGATTTAGACTGTGCATTTTGATAGTAATATGACACAAGTTATGTGTCATTCTCATTATAGGATATAAGAAATAATGTGATGTAAGTTTTGGTCACTTGGTTAAGGTGGTATCTGCAGATTTCTTCACTTTAGAGTAATTGTTTCTTCTTTTGTGATTAATAAGAAGTTTGTGGAGAGTTGAGACTATGAAAACGTCCTGATTTCTTATTCATTGATTTTAACATCTCTTCCTGATTTTTAACTCAACCATTCCTTCTGTATTTGTTGACATTTTACAGTACTATTTATTCTTTCCTGCTTATTTTTCATCTTGGTAGGTTCGTGCACTCTTATGTTATTAAACTGGTTATAACTCATTTCTCTATATATTTTGTAGCATATATATTTTGGTATACAACTCAACCATTAAAGTTGTCATCTCTTGAAGTTGACGTCTTTTTTCTAACCTTTAGATCATATTGCTTTTTCATTAGCTCTATCAACTGTTTCCTGTTGTTAAATTTGTTTCCATGTATACTCATGCGTACACTGAAATTTGATGTATAGAAGATGGCTTATGTAATTTCAGCCTTTTACTCAAAGGTATCCAATCAGAACAATCTTGACTTGGTAAGAAAATAATTCACAGGTAAAATAGAACCTGCTATCAGATGTCAAAACACTAACCTTCTCTTGTTTGCTTTTCACCATTTTAGTGTTTAATACAGTAATGTGGCTTTGTGGAAAACCATCTGCCATTTTTATATTTAGAAGACTATCATTTTGGTTATGACACAGGAGGAGGACTTCACTGGATTTGTTAATGTTCTTTTTGTTTTGTCTGTTTGTTTTTTAGAGCCGCATGTACGGCTTATGGAATTCCCAGGCTAGGGGTTGAATTGAAGCTGAGCTGCCGGACAACACCTTGGCCACAGCAACATGGGATCCAAGCTGTGTCTGTGGTCTACACCACAACTCGGGGCAACACCAGATCCCTGACCCACTGAGCAAGGCCAGGGACTGAACCCACATCTTTATGGATACTAGTCGAATTGTTTCCTCTGCGCCACAACAGGAACATCCAGATTTGTTAATGTTCTAATAACACTGCTTTAGTGTTTGCACCATGATCTATATCATTCCCCACAAATTGTTGATTTTCAGTAACCACTTTACTCTCATTCATTATAAGAATCTGTAAGCATTACTCTCTCTATATATCCCATGCTTTCATTTGAAAAGTGTTGACAGGATTGGTCTTTGAGTTAAGCAATGTGCTTGCCAAGGAACAAAGATGATGTCATTTCCTCTGAGATTTCTGTCCCAGATAGGTGAGAAGAAATAGAGAAGAAACCAGACTTGCTTTTAGAAATTTGGGAAGAGAAATTCTGTGTGACTTGTCATTCTCTGTGTTGAATCTTTCTAAACCTCTGTATACTGGGATTGCTTCTTCCTTTATCTCTAGTTTTGACTCATCATGGTGGGGTTTTTGTTACTTAAATGTCATAATGAATGAGCCTGTTGAAGAGGCCCAAGACCCAGTATTTGTTGGAGACTTTGTTTCCCATGGAGTTGTTCCCAAGCAATGCCCCTGCCTGTCTTCCTTGCTGCTCATCAGCAGGGGCCAGGGATTGAAGTCCAGGCCTCCATTGAGGTTGCTCTTTATTCTTCAGACATAGTTCCATGATTATTTTCCCAGGGAAACCTGGTTGTTTTTAGTTAAGAATGCCTCTAGTCCCTTTCAGCAAAGAGAGCTAGGAAATAATCTTTATCGATTTATATCTATACATTATATCTGTCTTTATTTCTATATATAAATTAATGACTATGAGCTTCATTTCCAATTCAATACCACAAGGCATGATTGGTTCTCCTCTTTCCATATTTTTATCACTTCTTCACTGTACCTGAACAGTGAAAAATCTGGATCCCATGAGTCTCAATATTTTTATTTATTTGCACAAGTCTAGAATACACAAAAGTTAGTTTCAGAATTTTTAATGCATACTACTAAGAAAAGTAAGCATTCTAACAAGAACCTTGTTCACATGAGTTCCCACTGTGGCTCAGTGGGTTAAGAGCCTGACAAAGTGTCCATGAGAATGCAGGTTTGATCCCTGGCCTCACTCAGTGGGTTAAGTATCTGGTGTTGCTGCAAGCTGCAATGTAGGTCACAGATGTGGCTTGTATCCAGTGCTGCTATGGCTGTGGCATAGGTCAGCAGCTGCAGCTCCAATTTGACCCCCTAGCCTGGGATCTTCCATATGACACAAGGGCAGCCTTAAATAGTAAAGGAAAAAAGAAAGAAAGAAAAACAAAGAACCTTGTTCACAGATTTGCTTTTATACTTAGCTGCACAAAATCTAAGTCTACAATTGATGAGTGTTGACAAGGGCATACATACCTATAGTCCACATCTTACCAAAATAATTTTCCATCTAAAACTGTAGGGCTTTTGTAGGCAAAGTTAAGATGTCTGCTTAAAAGAGACTGTAATAAATGTTAAGACTTTATGTAAGTTTCATTGTAACCATAAAGCAAAACCTATAGTAAATACACAGAAGATGAAGAGAAAGGAAGCAAAGCATAGCACTACAGAAAATCATCAAAGTAAGAGAGGAATAGAGGAACACACACACAGGGATTAAAAATAATCAGAAAAAGATTAACAGAATGGTAATGGTAAATCCACAGCTCTTAGTAATTTCTTAAAATACTAGAGGAATAAATTCTCCTGAGAGTGGCTGAATGGATAAGAAATCAACAAACAAAAACACAACCAAAAAAAAAAAAAAAACCATGATCCATCTATATATTTCTGAACTAAAGAGACTCACTTTAGCTTTAAGGACACATATAGACTGAAAGTGAAGGGCAGATACAAACCAAAAGAAAATAGGAGTAGCTTGGAGTTCCCGTCATGGCTCAGTGGTTAACAAATCTGACTAGGAACCATGAGGTTGCGGGTTCGGTCCCTGCCCTTGCTCAGTGGGTTAATGATCCGGCGTTGCCATGAGCTGTGGTGTAGGTTGCAGACGCGGCTTCGGATCCCGTGTTGCTGTGGCTCTGGTGTAGGCCAGTGGCTACAGCTCCAATTAGACCCCTAGCCTGGGAACCTCCATATGCTGCAGGAGCGGCCCCAGAAGAGGCAAAAAGACAAAAAAAATAGGAGTAGCTATACTTATATCAGCTATACATATATCATGCAAAACCGATTTTAAGCCAAAGACTGTAACAAGAGACACAAAAGGTCATTATATAATAATAAAGAGAATAATTCCTCAAGTGTAACATTAGTAAATATATATATATATATACTCAAAACAGGAGTACCTCAGAGTTCCTGTGGTGGCTTAGCAGTAATGAACCTGACTAGCAACCATGAGGATGAGGGTTTGATCCCAGGTCTCGCTCAGTGGGTTAAGGATCCAGCATTGCCGTGAGCTATGTAGACCGCAGACACTGCTTCAATCCCACATTGCTGTGGCTGTGGTGTAGGCTGGCAGCTGCAGCTCCAATAGAACTTCTATATGATGCAGGTACAGCCCTAAAAAGCCAAAAAACAAACAAACGAACAAAAAAAAAAAACCCACCAAAACAACAAACAAACATACACCCAAAAGCAGAAGTACCTAAACATATGAAGCAAATGCTAATAGACTGAAGGGAAGAGTAGACATTATAAAAATATTAGGGGACTTTAATCCACTTTCAATAATGAGTAGGTTAGGCATACAGAAAATCAATAAGGAAATACTGGACTTAAACTACACAATAAATTAGATGGACCTAACAGACATTTATTAAAAATTCCATACAATATTTATAGAATACACACTCTTCTCAACTACATTCTCTAGAACAGATCATACTTTAACCATAAACAAGTTTTAATAAATTTAAGAAGATTAAAATCAGAATTCCCATCATGGCTCAGCAGATTAAAAACCCAGCTAGTATCCATGAGGATGTGGATTCGATCCCTGGCCTTGCTCACTGGGTTAAGGATCCCATGTTGCTGGTGCTGGCATGGGCTGGCAGGTGCAGCTCCAATTTGACTCCTAGCCTGGAAACTGCCATGTGCCACAGGTGTGGACCTAAAAAAGGAAAAAATAAAGAAGACTGAAATCATATTAAGCATCTTTTATGACAATATGATATTAGAAATCAACTATAAAAAGAAAAACTGGAAAATTCACAAATAAGTGGAGATTAAACAACATACTAGTGAACAACCAATGAGCTGAAGAAATCAAAAGAGAAATGAAAACATATCTTGAGAGGAATGAAATTGTAAATAAAACACATCAAAACTTATGGGATACAGCAAAGGAATTCCAAAAAGGAAGTTTATAATGACAAACTCCTATATCGAGAAATAGGAAAGACCTCAGAGCTTTTCCTTACACCTCAGAGAACTAAAGGAACAAACTCAACCCAAACCTAGTTTAGGGAAGAAAATAACAAAGATCATAGTAGAAATAAATGAAATAGAGACTGAAAAAACAATAGAAAAAAAGATAACAAAATAGACAAATCCTTAGCTAGAATTACCAAAAGAGAGAGAGAGAGAGCTTTTGCACAGCAAAGGAAACCATTAAAAAAAATGAAAAGACAACTCACAGAATGGGAGGAAATCTTTGCAAATGATGCAGCCAACAAAGGCTTAATCACCAAAATATACAAACAACTCACACAACTCAACAACCAAAAAACAAACAGCCCAATTGCAAAATGGGCAGAAGACCTGAATAGACATTTCTCCAAAGAAGACATATGGATGGCCAACAGGCACATGAAAAACTACTCAACATCAGTAATTATTAGAGAAATGTAAATCAAAGCTACAATGAGGTACCACCTCATACAAGTCAGAATAGCCATCAGTAACAAATCAACAAATAACAAATGCTGGAAAGGATGTGCAGAAAAGGGAACCCTGGAGTTCCCGTCGTGGCACAGTGGTTAACGAATCCGACTAGGAACCATGAGGTTGCGGGTTTGGTCCCTGCCCTTGCTCAGTGGGTTAATGATCCGGCATTGCCGTGAGCTGTGGTGTAGGTTGCAGACGCGGCTCGGATCCCGCATTGCTGTGGCTCTGGCGTAAGCCGGCGGCTACAGCTCCAATTCGACCCCTAGCCTGGGAACCTCCATATGCCGTGGGAGCAGCCTAAGAAATAGCAAAAAGACAAAAAAAAAAAAAGGAACCCTCTTTCACTGTTGGTGGGAATGTAAATTGGTACAATCACTGTGGAAAACAGTATGGAATTTCCTCAGAAAACTAAATATAGAACTACTAGATGATCCAGCAATCTCACTCCTGGCCATATAACCAGACAAAGCTTTCAGTCAAAAAGACCCATGCACCCCTGTGTTCATTGCAAGCACTGTTCACAATAACCAAGGCATGAAAATCATCCAAATGTCCTTTGACAGATGAATTGATTAAGATGATGTGGAATAAATGATGGAATACTACTCAGCCATAAAAAGGACAAAATAATGCCATTTGAAGCAACATGGATGGAATTAGAGATTCTCATATTAAGTGAAGTAAGTCAGAAAGATAAAGACAAATACCGTATGATATCACTTACATGTGGAATCTAAAATATGGCACAAATGATCCTACCTACAAAATAAAAACAGATCATGGAGATGGAGAGCAGACTTGTTTTTGCCAGAGGGAGGGAGGAGGAGAGTGGGATGGATAGGAAATTGGGGGTTAGTAGGTGCAAACTATTACATTTGCAGAAGGGATAAGTAGTAGGGTCCCACTGTATATCACAGGGAACTATGTCCAGTCTCTTGGGTTAGAACATGATGTAAGACAGTATGAAAAAAAAAAAAAGACGGTGTATATATTGTGGCTGGGTCACTTGGCTGTACAGCAGAAATTGAAGCAATACTGTAAATCAACTACACTTTAATTTAAAATTTTTTTGAGTAAAAAAACTACAAAGGATCATAAAAGACTACTCTGAACAATTATATAGCAACAAATTGGACAATCTAGAAGAAATGGATAAATTCCTAGAATTATATGACCTACCAAGACTGAATCATAAAAGTAATAGAAAATCTGACAGACCTGTACTAGCAAGGAGATTGAAACGCTAATTAAAAACCTCCCGGCAAAGATCAGGACCAGACAGCTTCACTGGCAAATTCTAAGAAATATTTAAAGAAGAATTAATATCAATCCTCAAACTCTCCTGAAAAACAGAAGAGGAGGGAACCCCTCCAAACTCATTTTAAAAGGTCAGCATTACCCTGATACCAAAGTCAGACAAGGACACCACAAGAAAAGAAAATTATAGGCCATTATCCCTAATGAATGTAGATGTAAAAATTCTCAACAAAATATTAGCAAACTGAATTCAACAATAAAATTAAAAGCATCATACACCATGATCAAGTGAGATTCATTTCAGAGATGCAAGAATGGTTCAACACAAGCAAGTCAATCAACACAATACACCACATTAACAAATGAAGGATTAAAATCATATGATCATCTCAATAGATAGAGAAAAAGCATTCATATCTTTCATTCATGATTCATTCAATATTCAACATTCATTCATGATTAAAAATTCTCAACAGTGAGTGTACCTCACCATAACAAAGGCCACATATGACAAACCCCCAGTTAACATCATATTCAATGGTGACGATCTGAAAGCTTTTACTCTAAGAGAACAAGACAAAAAGCCCATTCTTGTTACTTTTATAAATGTAGTATTAGATCCTAGCCAGAGAAGTTAGGTTTAAAAAAAAAAAGTAAAAAAATAATAAATTTTAAAAAAAGGTAATAAAAGACATCAAAACAGGAAAGGAAGAATTAAAGCTGCCTCTATTTGCATATGACATGATATTACATTTAAAAACTCTAAAGACTTCACCAAAAAATCTTTAGAATAAATGAATTTAGTAAACTTGTGAGATCAAAAATTACTATACAAAATTATTTTTGTTTCTAGAAACTAACAACAAACTACCATAAAGAGGATAGTTTTCTACTTAAGAAAAGAGAAAGAATTTCCCATTTAAAGTAGCATCAAAATTAGTAAAATACTTAGGAATAAATTTAACCAAGGTGAAAGATCTATACACTGTAACATTATGAAAGAAATTGAAGAAGATAGAAATAAATGGAAATACATTCCATTCTCATAAACTGGAATAATGAAAAGAGTTAAAATACTCCACACTACCCAAAGTGATCTACAAATTCAATGCAGTCTCCATCAAAATTCTAATGATGTTTTTCATAGGAATAGAAAAAAATTTCTAAAATTTGTATGAAACAACAAAAAGACCATGAATAGCCAAAGCAATCTTGAGGGGAAAATGTGGAAGTTATTACATTTCCTGATTTTGAATTACAGTCAGATAAAGATCTTTTTTAAAAAAATTATTATAGTTGATTTACAATGTTCTGCCAATTTCTGCTGTAGAGCAAAGTGACCCAGTTATACATATACCTAAATTCTTTTTCTCATATCTTCCATCATGTTCCATCACAAGTGACTAGATATAGTTCCCTGTGCTATACAGCAGGATCTCATTGCTTATCCATTCCAAATGCAATAGTATGCATCTACTAACCCCAAACTTCCAGTCCATCCTACTCCATCTCCCTCCCCCTTACAACCACACGTCTGTTCTCCACGTCCATGAGTTTGTTTTTTTATTTTCTGTTCTTTGGATAGGTTCATTTCTGCAATATATTAGATTCCAGATATAAGTGATATCATATGGTATTTGTCTTTATCTTTCTGACTGACTTCACTTAGTATGAGAATCTCTAGTTCCATCCATGTTGCTGTACATGGAATTATTTTGTCCTTTTTTATGGCTAAGTATATCCCATTGTGTATATGTACATATTAAGCCATTCATCTGTCAATGGGCATTTAGGTTGTTTCCATGTCTTGGCTATTGTGAATAGTATTGCAATGAACGAAGGGGTGCATTGATCTTTTTGAATGAAAGTTTTGTCTGAATATATGCCAAAGAGTGGGATTTATAGATCATATGGTAGTTCTATATTTAGTTTTCTGAGGTACCTCTATACTGTTCTCCCTAGTAGTTGTACCAGCTTACATTCCAACCAACAGTAAAGGAGGGTTCCCTTTTCTCCTCATCCTCTCCAAATTTGCTACTTGTAGATTTATTAGTGTTAGCCATTCTTACCGGCATGAGGTGGTACCTCATTGTAGTTTTGATTTACATTTCTCTAATAATTAGTGATGTTGAGTATTTTTTCATGGGCCTGTTGGCCATCTGTATGCCTTCTTTGGAGAAATGTCTATTCAGTTCTTCTGCCCATTTTTCAATTGGGTTGTTTGCTGTTTTTCGTCTGTTGAGCTTTATGAGTTGTTTATATATTTTGGACATTAAGCCCTTGTTGGTTATATCATTCACAACTATCTTTTCCCATTTTGTAGGTTGTCTTTTTTCTTATGTTTTCCTTTACTGTGCAAAAGCTTTTAAGTTTGATTAGGTCCCACTGGTTTATTTTTATTTTTATTTCTATTGCCTTGGGAGACTAAGAAAACATATGTAGAGTTGATGTCAGAATGTTTTGCTTATATTCTCTTCTAGGAGCTTGATGGTGTCTTGTCTTAGATTTAAGTCTTCAAGCCAATTTGAATTTATTTTGGTGCATGATGTGAGGGTGTGTTCTAGTTTCACTGATTTTCATGCAGCTGTCCAGTTTTGCCAGCACCACTTGCTTGCAGAGAATTTTTTCCCATTTTATATTCTTATCTCCTTTGTCAAAAATTAATTGACCATAGGTATCTGGGTTTATTTCTGGGTTCTTTATGCTATTCCCTTGGTTCCCATGTTTGTCTTTGTACCAGTACCACACTGTCTGAATTACTGCAGCTTTGTAATATTGTCTGAAGTCTGGGGGAGTTTTGCCTCCTGCTTGGGTTTTTTTTTTTTCCCGCCTCAGGATTGCTTTGGAAATTCTGGGTCTTTTATGGATTGATATAAATTTTTGGATTGCTTGTTCTAGTTCTGCGAAAAATGTCGTGGGTAATTAGATAGGGATTTCATTAAATCTATAGATTGCTTTGGGTTGTACAGCCATTTTAATGACATTAACTTCCAATCAAGGAGTATGGAGTATCTTTTCTTTTCTTTGAATCCTCTCATAAAGATCCTGAATTTTTCATAGTATATTTATTTGGATTAGAATTGCTATATAAAGTATCTACTATTACAAAATTGATTCTCTAAGTTAACCTCTTACCTAAGTCTAATGTCACTTTTCATTTATACTTGAATCCCTTGAACCAAATCATTTATTAACAATCTACAAAACTTGTAAAAATCCAGTGAAGGACATATTACAGATACAACCCATTCTAATTTTGCATGTTTCTGACTTTCCCGTTATCCCATTGTTTACCTGGTTTTGATTATCTGCTATGATTTTTCCCCATAATACCTTACTAACCCAAAAAATTTTTAACAAATACATAATGAGAGAAAGAACGTCTCATCAAGCCAAGCTACATTTTTGGAACTTCTCTTTTCCCTTGATAATCAAACTAAAAGACATTAGTTGATGATTACATTTAGATATTGCTAAGTAATAAAATTGCATACCTAGAAGAATAAAGGTATTCAACTCAAATCCACTAAATAATATTAGACACATGTTTAAATGAGTCTATTTTAGTAATTTTTTAAAAAAAGCAGAAGGTAATGATGAAATCAAACTCAAAATTGTAACTTAAAGAGGGTTTTAATGGATTAGAGCTGAGATTTCGGTATAAATTCATGTTTAGTTTAAAATAAACACAGATAGGAGTTCCCGTTGTGGCGCAGTGGTTAACGAACCCGACTAGGAACCATGAGGTTGCGGGTTCGGTCCCTGCCCTTGCTCAGTGGGTTAATGATCCGGCGTTGCTGTGAGCTGTGGTGTAGGTTGCAGATGCGGCTCGGATCCCACGTTGCTGTGGCTCTGGCGTAGGCCAGTGGCTACAGCTGCGATTCGACCCCTAGCCTGGGAACCTCCATATGCCGCGGGAGCGGCCCAAAGAAATAGCAAAAAGACAAAAAAATTTTTAAAAATTAAAAAATAAATAAAAACCCTCATAAATAAATAGGGAACATCCCAGGAATTTAAGGGTAGTTTAAGAAAAGGAAATCTATTAATGTGATTAAGCAAATTAAAAAAATAAATAAATAAAATAAACAGATGATTACATATGTAGAAACATGTATATTTGTTTATACACTAGCTAGTAAACATACATTTCCTTGCTATGTCAGTGAGAGGGCAAGAAACAGTGACATTCCAGTAGCAGTGAGGAGACCTAACACCTAGATCTTAGTTCCTAGTACCATTTTCCAAGAAGGAACCAGGACTCCTTAGAGAGATGGCTGATTCTAGTGTAGGGGCAGGAAATAGGATGATCTTGGAGTATCTTCAAGTGCTAGAAGAGTGAAGATAGACCTCCCTCCCCCCCAAAAAAAATCTCAAAACTTAAAACCCAAAGCAAAAACCCATGTGATGAAGACATGTCAAAGGGACACATAAGCAAACTGAAAGATTTCCCAGAAAACTGCAACAATTTGAGAAACTTAAAAACAAAACAAAACAAGGAGTACCCACGTGGCTCAGCGGATCTGATTCTGTCACTACTGCAGCTTTGGCTGCAATTGCGGCATGGGTTCAATCTCTAGCCTGGGAACTTTCACATCCAGTAAGTGGGGGCAAAAAAATAAAACAAAATGGTATTGGGTTATAACACAAAGTATAAAATAAAATCTATGAGTTCATACTTATAGAACCAGATGATTGAGTAAATAGATCAGGGGAGACAAATTTCCTGTACAGAGTTGCAAATAATTTGTGTAGATAACTCTGCTGTCAAGAAATAGGGCCATAACCTCCACTCCTTTAGTGTGGACTGTGCATAGTACTGTGCATAGTGCTTCCAAAAGATACAAATGGGAAGGAGGGGAAAAGTAACTTTACAGGGGAGGAACCTGGTGAGCACTCCCTCAGCCTGTGGATCAAGGTTAGCATAAACAATAACAAGTCATGTAA
Organism: Phacochoerus africanus; assembly: GCF_016906955.1. NCBI lineage: Eukaryota > Metazoa > Chordata > Mammalia > Artiodactyla > Suidae > Phacochoerus > Phacochoerus africanus. The sequence continues at coordinate 73,877,087 of NC_062554.1, forward strand.
AAATAGTATCGAGTTCTCGTCTTAGCACAGCGAAAATGAATCCGACTAGGAACCACAAGGTTGCGGGTTCAATACCTGGCCTTGCTCAGTGGGTTAAGGATCTGGCATTGCCTTGAGCTATGGCGTAGGTCGCAGACATGGCTGGGATGTGGCCTTGCTATGGCTCTGGCATAGGCTGGCAGCAACAGCTCCGATTAGACCCCTAGCCTGGGAACCTCCATATGCTGCGGGTGCGGCCCTAAAAACACAAAAGACAAAAAAATGAAATACAAATAAAAATAGTATGTACCCTTGATAGAAAGGAATAGGAATGGCACTCCACCTCTGTGATCTTCCTTCCAAAAATCAGTAACTCAAGTCTAACCATGAGAAAAATCACTAGTCAAATCCCAATAGAAGAGACTTCTATAAAATACCTGATCAATACTCCCCCAGACTGTCAAGGTCATCAAAAATGAGGGAAGTCTGGGAAACTGTCACCTGCAAGGGGAGTGTAAGGAGACATGACAGAATGTAACAAGGTATTCTGGATGAAATCTTGCAACAGTAAAAGGACCTTGAGTTAAAATAAGGAAATCTGATTAATATATATAGACTTTAGATAATAAGAAGAATGTATCAATATTTGTTCATTAATTGTGACAAATGTGTCATACTAACATAATGTCAAGGGAAATTGGTATAAGGTATAAGGGAATTCTGAAATATCATCTCAATTTTTCTGTAAATCTAAAACTATTCTAAAAACAGTTTATATTTTTGAAAGTATATGTTGGAGTATAAAAAGCCCTCTTGGTTTGAGATTGTATGTATAAACTATTAGCAGTCTAAAGGTCAATTGTATTGAGTTTTTATTTATTATTCTTTCCTTGGTTTGCAATGTTAACTGCATTCTTTTGATAATATGATTCAAAGCTATTTACTTTCACTCCCTCTGGCGAAAACTTCCCCATATGCTCCTCAGTATGCTATTCTGTAACCTCTTATTGCAGCATTTTTTTAATAAACTCTTTGCAAAAACAATACATTGCGGAGTTTTCAATTTTATTGAGTGAAGGACATTAGTTCTTCCCGTTGTAGGTTCAAATAAATTTTGTATTTAAAACATAGATTTCATATATATTATTTTACTCTGAAAAGGAAAATGTGCCTTGTTAGATAAACAAAATATACTGCAATATGTTACAGTTGTGGATCTTGAGGGCTGAAAATGACCCTGAAATGAAGAACTTCAAGTACAGGATTGTACAAATTATTTCAACAATGACTAAATTATGGCAGCCAGGACAAAAAGAACATAAGCAAAACAAAATTCTAAAAAAACTTAAAGCACATCATAAATCAAAAATATTTATAAATATTAGGAACAATATTCAAATAATAAAGGTCGACTTTTTTCACGATTTCTCAATATGGCACAGGAATATATGTGGGAGTCTATTTGTCATATTTATATAAATAAAGTCAGTTCATTTTTATCTATTTTGGAGAATGTTTATTAAGATCAATGACTTTTCTCTGATATTAAAATTTTGCACAAACCCAGAAAAATTCTGGAAAGAAAGCTGTTTTTCCCTTTGTGCAGGATTGCTTTTTCTAGGGAGCTAAGATTGGAGAATTCATTTAGAAAAAGGGGGATTCTACTAGAGCATGATGATGTTACAAGTACAGAAAGCAGGCTTTAGATATTGGGGAAACTGGTACTGCTAAAGAAAATTATACCAATTCAAAATAGGACAAAATAATGACTGTATGTCTTTTCAGTATCCTATCATAACACTGTCTGATAAGATCACCAAAGATTATCCAGTTCTCTAAGGGACAAACCTTTGTTTGACTTACTAATTACCTTCGATTAAGACCCAGATTCTGTGAGTTATACGTCAGTGGTTTTTTTTCCAGTAGAAGTGTAAATGACTTCTCTCCGGTAGAAAAGATAATCCAGAAAGTTACAGTTTTATCACCCTGTAGGATATCAACCATTTTATCTCTCACTGAGTACATTTACTTCAGGAAGACTTTTTTCTTCTGACAGTGTAAATCAATCTTAATCTCTCTCTCTCTCTCTCTCTGTAGGTATTCACACATCTATACATAATATGTATGAATAATACATATTACATGTGTATATATATTTCAAGTGTTCTTTGAACCAGCTTAACCATTCTACTCGTAACTTTAAGTCAAATACACCTTTGACATATGTTTATACTGTATTTGCACTGGTCAAGCTATAATAAAATGACTCAAAGTATTTACTTTTAATTTTTCATGTGAGAACTACATACATTCTTCAACCCTCTAAAACAGGTGACTGAAAAAAAGTTTTATGCCTCAATTCATTGGTTTAGAGCTGAATTACTGCCACTAGATTTCACCTCTTCCCAACTACTGCATATTTCCTCATCTATTTATGATTGTGGCTCAAAGCAGTACTTGTGAGCTACTATTGGTAATGACAGAACACATAGCCTACCTTTTGTAATGTTGAACAGTTTGATCTTGTGATGGATGAACAAGCTGAATGTACCATAAGCTTTCAGAGCTTTTAAACAAAAGATCTTTGACTGATATCTGCTTAACATTTTACACTTAAAAACCCACCCACTTCATTAATGAAAATCAATATTTACTCATCTTTCATTAAATATTCTCAAGAGAATAAAATAGATTTTGATCTGTGGGTTATATGAGAGGAAAAACCTAATCGACTAACAACAACATTATCATCATCGTTATCTTTTCTAACAGAGAAAAATAATTTATCAAGTAATCAACTTTATCAATTGTCCTTTTCGGGACATAGTCACCACAGGATTGAATATAGTACATAAATACTTGAAATACATAAAACAAGCGCAGAATAACTACTATGTTAAATATCATTAAATGATCATGTGGACAAATTAATGAACAAGTCATCTGGCTATGCAGTCAGTCTAGGAAGGAAGATCTAGAAAATAGCAGTTGTCCTTGAAACTCCCCTGTATGTAGCTTCTAGGACAAAATAACGAGTGTCAGCAAATGGTGTAACCAGTATTGCTGATGAGAAAGCTCCTAAACGTTAGACATTACCTAACACAGTCAGCATTTTACACATAAATGGTCATGGAAGTACAAAGCCCTGTCCCAAGGAAAACTCCATCTTTTCCTGCTTATATTTACTTGTCATTGTTCTTACAGAACCAGTAATTTACAAGAGCCAGGAAGTGGCATGGTTGGAATTTTAATGCAAGACTTTTAACTCTATACCCAGTCCTTCTCCAAAAGATATAGTATACATATTCTGTACACCTTGACTTTATTTCAGATCAGGGTTTATTAAAACTTATTTTGTATTTCAGCAAGGGAAAAAAGATTCTCAAGGTTTCACTTCATAGGAACAGGATGTGTGCATGTATAGTAAATTCTGAATAACCCATGCCAATAGAGAGCATTCGCATGAAAAAGGAAAATATAACTAGTGTACCACTTGCAATAGAGATCTGTTCTACCTCCAAAGATATGAATGTGTATTTACCTGTCCATTCACATGCATGTGTTTCATGAAAAACACCATGTAGTCAATGCCTAATTGTTTCCCACATGTTTTCTGTCCAAAATATTTAGTTAATGCCACCCACAATGGGGTTTCCCAAATACATACGTTCAGAAAACTTGAGGGTTTATCATTCTTTTACTGAAGTACTGTCTTTCTTACTGAGGCAAATTATACTTGTGATCCAAAGGCTAATAAATATAATAAGCTTTAGGGTTTTTCAATACTTTAACAAATATACATAACACTACAATTTAGTCTTCCAACATAAAGGTGCCTTATTAAATAAGTCAAGTGGAAAGGCTAACCATGCTAGACTGGGGACTAAGAACCTCAGGTTCCAAGTTAGTTCACAGGACGTGTGTCACATGATACAATTAGTAAATCACCTGGAACTGTTTTCCTCAATGGAAAATCAGAGGGCTGGACTGACTTCTAGAAAATGGCTAAGTTCTTTCCCTTACATCTCATAATTGATAGTCTTCCTAAATTTTTCCTTCATGAAAAATAAATTTCAAATAAAATTCTTGTGTTTATGAAAGTATAAGCACCTAAAATAAATTGCAAATAACATTCTGTGTTTATTAAAGCACAAGCATCTAACATTTAAATAGATAGTTCATATCCTTTATAGTAGAATTATGAATTTGTTACTGGAGAAATGTTCAATTTATTGTAACAATAACTATAACTTTGACAGTAAGAAAAAAATTGTAAGTATCACTTAAACTCGGACATTCTGCAGTATTTTTTATATATTGACTAAAAATCAAACTGTATTAAATGCTAAGGATTATGACATAAACTTTAAAAATAAACATCTCACAGATTGCCAGATTATTTATCTGAGAACATATAAATACAAACTAATATGAATCATTATAGCATTCACTTTTGAGTGTGACTAATGAAGTCAATAGTAAAACCTATATAACTGAAATTCCCAACTTTGAAAATTAAAAAAAAAAATTGTCAGTGTGAATTCTATAAGCTTCTGTTTTCCAACTCTCTATTTCTTCTTTTCCTATCAAAAATATTTCTCACTTAAGAATTATCTTCGGAATCATTAATAGCCAAATCAAGTTTCAATATGGTCTTACTAAATAATTTGGCACCTCACCTAAGGGAAAAAAAAAAGCAAATAATTTCCAGAAGAATTAAAACATAGTTTTTTCTATAAGTGTTGGCATTTCAGTTCTGCCCAGAGACCCTCTCAAATTTAGCTGGAGATAGTTTCCATGGTAACTGAAGAATGTGTTTGATGAGTCTTTGAAACAGACAAATAAGAATCTTTGCTTCTCATGCCACTTACAAGGGCTTAATTTCTAAAATATACAAACAGCTTATACAACTCAATAACAAAAAAAACCACCCAATCAGAAAATGGACAGGAGATCTAAAGAGACATTTCTCCAAAGAAGATATACAGATGGCCCACAGAAACATGAGAAGATGTTCATCATCGGAAATTATTAGAGAAATACAAACAACTACAGTGAAGTACTACCTCACATGGGTCAAAATGGCCATCATTAAAGTCTACAAATAATAAATACTAGAGAGGGTGTGGAGAAAAGGGGACCCTCCCACACTGTTGGTGGGAACGTAAATTGGTGGAGCCACCATGGGAAACAGTTTGGAGCTTCCTCAAAAAACTAAAAATAGAGTTGCCATATGATCCAGCAATCCCAGTCCTGGGCATATATCCAGACAGTACTGTAATTCAAAAAGATATGTTCTCCTTTATGTTCATAGCAGCACTATTTAGAATAGCCAAGACATGGAAGCAACATAAATGTCCATCATGAGATGAATGGAAGATGTGGGACACACATACCACATATACATATATATATAGTGTATGGGAGGTAGGCTAAGGAAGAATTGGGAATTTGGGATTAGCAGATGTAAACACATATATAGAATGGATAAATCATAAGGTCCTACTGTATAGCACAGTGAGGTGTATTCAATATCCCATAATAAACCATAATGAAAAAGAAATGAAAGAGAATATATATGCATATATCTGTATCACTTTGCTCTACAACATTATAAATCAACTAACTTCAATAAAATACATTGTTTTTAAGAAAGACTCTTTGCTTCTTACAAGTAAACAACAATTTACCTTTCTGATGCTTAATGGAAGACTCGAATTTATGCTGGTTTAAGACAAAAACTGGAAAAAAAAGTTCTGTCAACCACACAAAGTTTGGAAGGTAGCTATCAATAAAATTGAGGTCAGTATAAGATACTGATACACATCCCAGCTCTTTTAGTCTTCCTGAAATAATTTTTCCAAAGAGAGGAATATATTAACATTTGATATTAAATATCTTATACTGCTATGAAGAGTTTTAAAAACTAATTTTCCTATTCCAAGAAAATATATCACTTACCATTGTCATTGTTGATTTTTAATTAATTACTTCCTGTGGAATCTGCAATGCAAAATTGTGACACTGTAAAAAAATCAGATTGGTCTTTAAAATTATTTTTTAATGGCCTCACCTGCAGCATATGGAAGTTCCCAAGCAAGGGAGCAATTCCGAGCTGTATTTGTATACACCATGGTTGAGGAAACACAGGATCCTTAATCCACTGCACTGGGCCAGGAATTCAATCTGCAACTCTGCAGTGACCCAAGCCTCTGCAATCAGATACTTAACCCACTGTACCACAGCAGGAATTCTGGTCTTCAGTTTTTTAATGTTTGTTTGGGGGGTTTGTTTTGGTTTTAGTAGAGAAAAATTAGGGATGGGTTAATGGGAATGCACAAGTCAGTATGTGAAGGAATGAAATATTTGCAAACTATTGGGCTGAAAAACAGGTATACCTTTTCAAAAGTCTAAAAAAATCCCCATGAAAGTAAAAAAGAATATTGGTATAACTCAAGAACAAATCATGATCCTACTTAAAAGTATCTCTGCATACACTTGTATAGAAAAGATATAAAAGCAGATAAATGTACCCCAATCACAAACCAAAATCAACAAAAAGACAGTCAACTCCCTAAAAAAGAATCTGTGTTTCTCTTGGTTATGAAACTGGTTACCAAGGTAGTGATTATATTTGAGAGACCCCTGGGTACAAATCCATCCTCTTGAAGACTTTCAGTAGAATCTAAGTCAAACAGACCCTTCTAATGGACTAACTTGTGCTCCCAGTATTCAAATTCCCGAATCTTAGCAAATGGCGCTTGTTGCAAAGCAAAGGCAAAAATTAAGGTAATTTTTTAAATTTTCCATTTAAAACTGCCTTTACCTCAACTCTCCAGAACAGAAAGTTAAAACATTTCCATCTAGTATAATTTCTTAGAACCCTGTGACCCAGGCATTGTAATTGGCTGGATAGCCAGTAGCCCACATAAGTATTTATGTGATTTAGAGAATATGAGTGCTGCTGTTGGGGCTCATGGCATGTAAAGTACAAGCTGAATTTAAGCTCTCCCTTACCTCTTTATCCAGACATATTTGGGCAGTATATAAACTGCACAACTGTCTAAGATAGAGCATTGGATCTTAAGTATGCAGTGATGAATAGAACACCTACAGAAAACAATAATTGAAATCTATTATTAAAGGACTGTTAGTATTTAAACCAACCCGATCAATAGTTTAAGAACCTACCATGTGCCAAGAACACTATTTAAGGAATACAAAAATGGGAGCTAAGAACTACAAAAGAACCCTCGTCATGTAATGATTTCTTCAAATTCCTATACCAAGAGACTTCACCAAACCAGTTGTGGCTTTTGGCAGCTGAAGACACATCCCCCTGGGATGACCTTGCCCTTCTCCGAGTTCTGGCCTGCAAAAGCTCAAGGCTATCAAAAGAATTTAATGTTTGTTCTATCCTGTTCGAGACAATAGGACCCTGCTCCCCAATTCTCAGAACATTTACCAACAAAATCAAAACAAAAAAGAAAGCTTACAATCATAAATCCTTCATCCATCCCTTTAAGATAAATGTGTATGTATCTCCTATAACCACAGCGTGTCTTTTTCAAGAACTGAAAGCCATTTCTTCAAAATGTTACCTGCAGAAAGGATAAGACCTCTGTCTTCCAGTCTCTTTGGGAGAATATAATCCTAACTTCAATTCTTGCTAGAAGATACAGCTGGCCCAATCATGTGTATACTGATTGATCCTCTTACCCACTTTTCATAATTTTTCACTCCCCTGACACTGCTTGAGCACTCCCCTTTCCCTAATCCCCTTTTTTCCCTTTAAAACATTCAGTCACCTCTGCACAATTTGGAATGGAGCTCTGTTCTTTCCCCTGCTGCCAATAGTTACTGAATAGAATCTGTTTTCCCCACTCTAACTAATGTTTGGCTTTGTTTACCTTTGACAGGTCTAAAGAAAATATTCTAGTGGGAAAAATAAATGGCCATAAAATATAAAATAAATATGCTATGATAGTACGTTTGTTTGATTAGAGTGTGTATACAAAGACTGCACACTGATACAGATAATGATATATCTGAGAAGAAGAGGGACATCCATTGGGCAGAGGAGGAAAGAAATATGGAAGGAGAGGAAATTTATCTGGGAATTATGAGTTTGAATATGAACAAGAGAAAGAGAATTTGGGGTTTTTTGTTTGTTTGTTTTTGTCTTTTTCTAGGGCTGCACGTATGGCACATGGAGGCTCCCAGGCTAGGGGTCTAATCGGAGCTGTAGCCACCAGCCCACGCCAGAGCCACAGCAACGCGGGATCTGAGCCACATCTGCAACCTACATCACAGTTCACAGCAATGCCAGATCCTTAACTCACTGAGCAAGGCCAGGAATCGAACCCACAACCTCATGGTTCCTAGTCAGATTCATTAACCACTGAGCCACGATAGGAACTCCAAGAGAAAGAGAATTTAATTTAGTACTGGCATAGGTTCATATTATTCCAGAAGACATAAGCATTATCATAACTATACCAATAAATTGCAAGATCCGTAAAGCACAGATCTTATTTTATATCTGTATCATCAATATGTAAAATACAATGGTCTAAATGAAAAGTCATCAAATTACCAAATACATGAAGTATAATTTAAACACACACTAAATATATGAACTAAAAGGAAGCTTATACAAACTTAATCAGAAATAAAGAAGAAACATTACATCTGATGCCCACAGAAGTAAAAAGAATCATGAGACTTGTATGAACAGTGATATACCAACAAACAAGACAACCTGGAAAAAATAGATAAATTGCTAGAAATATATATGACCTACCAGGACTGAATCATAAAAAAAAATAGTCTGAAGAAACCTATAATTACTGTAGACATGGAATCAATAATTAAAAACCTCCAAACAAATGTTTGGGACTAAATGGCTTCGCTGGTGAATTCTACCAAATATGTGAAGAATTAACACCACTACTTATCAAAGTTTTATAAAATACTGAAGGAGAGGGAATACTTCCAAACTCATTATACTGGGCTAGCATTACTGTAACATTCAAACCAGAAAAAGACACCACAAAAAAAAAAAGAAAACTATAGGTCAATACCCATGATGGATATAGATGCTAAAATCCCCAACAAAATAATAGCAAACCAAATTTAAGAGCACATTAAGAGTGTCATACACTATGATCAAGTAGGCTTAGCCCTGGGATGTAAGGATGATTTAACATATGAAAATCAATTAATGTAATATGCAACATTAACAAAATAAAGTATAAAATCACATGCCCATTTCAATAAATGCAAAAAAAAGCATTTGATAAAATTCCATGCCCCTTCATGATAAAAATTTTCAACAAGAGTTCTTGCTGTGCCACAGCAGATTAAGAATGTGACCACAGTGGATTAAGAATCTGACTGCAGCAGCTCGGGTCACTGCAGGTGTGCAGGTTCAATTCCCAGCCCAGTACGGTGGGTTAAGGATCCAGTTTTGCCACAGCTGTGGCGTAGGTTGCAGTTGTGGTTTGGATTCAGTCTCTGGCCTCGGAACTTCCAAATGCTGCTGGTACAGCCATAAAAAAAAAAAAAAAAAAAAAAAAACTAGGAGAGTATCTGCATGAAAAAAAGACATACGTGCAAAACCCAAAGCTGACGTTTTAATCAATGTGAAAAACTTAAAACTTTTCCTCTAATATCAGGAACAAGACCCTCTCTTACCACTTTTATTCGACATAGTACCAGAAATCCTAGTCAGTGCAACTGAAGGAAGAAAGGAAAGAAGGGAGGAAGAGAAGGCATCAAAATTGGAAAGGCAGAAGAAAAACTGTCCCTGTTTGCAGACACATGATCTTTGTATAAAAAATCCTAAAGACCTCACCACAAAACTGTTAGAATAAACAAATTCAGTAATGTCAACATACAAAAATCATTTGTGTTTGTATACACTAACAAGGAACTATCTGAAAAGGAAATTAGGAAAACAATATTATTTACAATAGCACTAAAAAATAAAATACTTAGGGAAAAAACCTAACTAAGGAGGTGAAAGATTTATATAGTAAAAACTACAGGACACTGATGAAAGGAATGAAAGACTAGGAGTTCCCATCACGGCTCTGTGGTTAACGAACCCAACTAGCATCCCTGAAGATGTGAGTTCAATCCCTGGCCTTGCTCAGTTAAGGATCTGGCATTGCCATGAGCTGTGATGTAGGTCACAGATGTGGCTCAGATCCCACATTGCCGTGGCTCTGGTGTAGGCCAGAGGCTACAGTTACGATTTGACTCCTAGCCTGGGAACCTCCATATGCTGCTGTTGCGGCCCTAAAAGATAAAAAGACAAAAAAAAAAAAAAATTGAAATCAAAGTCTATACAACCAAATGGGTTAGAAAACTTAATATTGCTAAAATATCCATACTAGCAATTGAAAGAATCATCACAATCCCTGTCAAAATCCCAGTAACAGTTTTTTACAGAAATAGAAAGAAATAACTCTACAAAACATATGGAACTAAAAGTAGCCAAATTAATTACAACTATTAATAAAGCTGGAGGCATCCCACTTCCTGGTTTCAAAACATATTACACTTTTTACCTTGATCAAAATAATATAGTACTGGTTAGGACAGACATATAGGTCAAAGGAAAAGAACAAAGATCCAGAAACAAATCCATACATATACGGTCAACTGATCTTCAAAAAGGATGGCAAGAATACACAATGGAGAAAGGTGCAGCCCTCGAAAAAAAAATTTTTTTGTTTACAAAATGGTGCTAGAGTAACTAGATTTCACTATGAAGCCATCCATACTTTACAACCTAAATAAAAATTATCTTGATATATCACAGAAATTAAATTACAAAATTTTAGAAGAAAATCTTAATGACCTTGGTATATGTTTAACAGAACACACACAAAAAAACATAAAAAATTGACAATATACTTCATCGAAATTACGTCTGCTTGCCAATAACTGTGAGGAATCTGACATTTCACCCAAGTTGTAAACTAATGCATAGCCTCCCATAGTTTTATGGATGCTGTCATCCAAGATTCCTGAATCAAAGCTTAAATATTCATGGCACAACAAGTAGCATGCCTATTCGCATATTTCTACCAATTTTCTTTGTCCCTAAATTCTACAGGGGTAAGGCAGATGGGCCTAGATGGATGTTTGAACATGCAGTGGGTTGCACTGTAGCAGAGGGAACTCAGATGTCTTATGATGTGCAGTACGCATGGCTGTCCTTTGCTCCAGGAAGATACATCCTGGTTTTTTGTTTGGTTTTTTTTTTGTCCTTTTGTCTTTTTGCCATTTCTTGGGCCGCTCCCGCGGCATATGGAGATTCCCAGGCTAGGGGTCGAATCAGAGCTGTAGACGCTGGCCTACATCAGAGCCACAGCAACGCGGGATCCAAGCCACGTCTGCGAACTACACCACAGCTCAAGGCAACGCTGAATCCCTAACCCACTGAGCAAGGGCAGGGATCGAACCCGCAACCTCATGGTTCCTAGTTGGATTCATTAACCACTGCGCCACGACGGGAACTCCACATTCTGTTTATTATACCGGATAATTAACATGCCTGCCTATTGCTCTGGAAGGAGACACTGTCTGTCTCTTTCTTCCAAAGCTACCTGCTATACAACATCCATTAAAAGATAGTCCAGAAAAAAGTTCAGGTAGTAACCTGCTCACCATAAATGAAGAAACATGAGAAATCTATGAAACACTGTTTCCCCAAACTGTTCTTGCAAAGAAACACTGTTAAGTACATGAAAAAGAAAGACACAGAGAAGAAAATATTTACAACACATCTATGTAACCCAAAACGTATAAATAGTATCTACTATTTGATAAATATACAAACAACCCAAAAAATAAGAAAAAGTCTTAAATAGGTATTTCACAAAAGATATATGAATGGCCATTAAAACATGAAAAAATGTTCAACATCAATAGTCATCACAGAAATGCAACTTAAAACCACAATCTGATACTACTACATATCCATTAGAATGGCTAAAATTGAAAGCACTAATATTAAATATATTTATATTAATAATATTATTAAATAATAAATATATTTTATATTAATGTTAAATATTTAATACATTTATTCATACAAGTGTATTTATATGTTTTAAATTTTATATAATTTAAAATGTTATACTAAAATTAAATATACTTTATATTAATATAAAATGTTGACAAGTATTTGAAGCAACCAGAACAGTCATATATTGCTGGTGGGGGTGTATAATAGCATAATCATTTTGTAAATGTGTTTGGCAATTTCTAATACCCTTAAAAATACATCTACCCCAGAATTCCCTGGTGGGTAGTAGTTAAGGATCTGGCATTGTCACAGCTGTGGCTTGGGTCACTGCTGTGGCAAAGGTTTGATCCCTGGCCGAGGAACTTCTGCATGCTGTGGGTGTGGCTCCCCCCCCCCCCCCCCGCCAAAAATACACCTACCCCATGACCCAACAATTTTTTTTAGGTATGTAGTTAAAAGAATTGAAATGTCCAATAAAAGACTTACACAAGAATAAGATTTGTATAAAAATATAATACTAGCTCAGTCTGGAAACATCCCAAATATTCATTAATGGGCAAATGAATAAACTGTGATATATTCACACACATGAATACTACTTGGCAATTAAAGAAACAAGTACTACCAATATATACAAAAACATGGATGAGCTGCAGAAATATTAGGTTGAGCAAAAGAAACCGTACACAAGACTGTATGATTCCATTTCTACCAAACTCTAGAAGAAACAGAATTAATCTATAGTGATAAAAAGGAGATCAGTGAATGCTTTGGGGTTCGGGACAGGGCTTGACTTCAAAATGCTCAAAGATCATTTTCAAGTAATTGAAATATTCTGCTTCTTGATTATAGTGGTACTAACCAAGTTGTATACATTTATCAAAACTCATTAAGCTGTACAATCAAAATGTGTATTTTATTGCATATAAATTACATAATTACATAAATTTTATTGAGGATGTAATCCAGTTACATAAAAGATGACCTGAAATAACAAACTCACAGGTAAATATATTGTGAATGAAAAATGTGGTGTTACATCTGAATACAGTGAAACATAGATTTAAATGTAATCATCTAGTATAGATGATTATACTAGATTCTGTACATAGAATGCAATTTTTATGAATATTGAGAATGTATTAGTAATTATAAGACAGTTCAGTAAGGTAGCTGGACACAAAATTAATGTATAAATCTTAATTCTTTTGCTATTTACAGTTTTAGAATGTAATGGTGAATATATCCAAGTAACAACATGTTAAGTAAAAACACCTGGAACTACATTTGAAAGGACATACATAAATATATTTTATAATTCCACTGTGGAACACAAGACATATTTGAAAAATGTAAGACTGTTTTTTGTTGACTGGTGCTTTATAACAAATCACTCCAAAACTAGATGGCTGAAAATATTTGCTTATTTGTAGATTTGCTATGGTTCATTTGGCCTGGAAGGAGCTTGCCTGGGCAGCTCTGCTTCCCCCATAACCCTTCAGGCTGGCTAGGGCACTTCTTCATATTGTAGCAACTGGAATGGATCTGTTCTACACATCTCTCATCCTCCTCCTGGGCTCCTAGCAGATGGATAATGTTCTCCTAATGCCAGTGGCAGAGGCAGTCCCATGACTCAAGTGCATTTCGAATACTGCCTATGTTACTTTGACAATATATCTTTAGTCAAGGCAAGCCTGCACATTCATGGCCAAAGTCAATGGGCAGGAAAAAGTACTCCTATGGAGGAGTAGAAGGGACTGCAAATCACATGGAAAGGTTGCCATTGATTAGATGTGTCTACCCCACCCTGCAATTGATATGTTGAAGCCTTAACTCTCAAGGTAATGGTGTGGCATTGAGGCTGTGGGAATTAGGGAGGTAATTAGGTTTACATAAGGTTATAAAGAGAGGAGCCCCCATGATGGGATTTGTGCCCTTGTAAGAGGAGGAAGAGACATTAAATCTCTCCACCACATGAGAATACAAAAAAAGGCAGCTTCCTACAAGCCAGGAAGAGAACCTTCACAAGAACAGAATCTGCTCCTCTCTAGGACTTCCCAGCCTCCAGAACTGTGAGAAATAAATTTCTATTGTCTAAGTCACAGACTCTAGGATTTTGTTCTAGCAGCCTAAGACATATGGTCATTCAAGGGATAGATGAAGAATTGGACTAATAATGCAATATACTAAAAAGGCATACCTGGATTTTGGATAGAAAGAGTAATTATGGTGGTTTTTAAACATCTTTGACACAAACTAATCCTTTGACTTCTCTCATGAAGAAAAGTCTATGATTCCTCCGCTTGAACCTGGGGAGCCTTTGTTGATGAATAGAATGTGCCAGGAAAAATGCTGCATGACTCCTGAGGCTTTGTTAGAAAAGGCTGTGCTTTTTAAGCATGCCTCAGTACTTTAGAGTGATTATTATTGTGCTAAATAAATTCGTTAATTTGCATAATGTGTTAGTACACATGTTTTCATTAGTGTGACTAAAATATATCCAATAATTAACACCTACAATTCTGCTTACCTTTACATTTCAAAAATTGTTTTATGTAAAATCCATAAACAAATTCAAATAGACTTTTAGATTTGTTTACAGCACTCAGCTTTCAAGCCATATGAATCTCAATAATTAAGAATAAAAATAAAACAATTATGTAAGACCAATTTTTTCTGATTATTCTGCAAAGAACTTTTGAGGGGATGGTTAGTAGCTACACTGTTGGTATAGGCAAAGAGTAGAGTAGACGAAGTTAAGAAGGCCAAGTCCAGACCAGTATAATAAGGTACACAGGTAAGTATTCACTGTATCACTTGAAGGTGGAGTTAGTATGGAACCACAGAGCTGAAGCTGTCTGTCCTACAGGGACTGAAGCCAACCCCAAATCTATATCTACCTCCTATTATCTCTCTCTGTTCAAATTCTTTTTCCAATTTGAAATATCTTCTTCACTCCTGCTGCCACCACAAAGGCTTCCTGGACATTGATATCTGGTCCAAATCTCTCTGATTGAGTTCTGCTCACTTGCTTTAATATTTTCCATCAATTAGCACCCTTTTGATGTTGTTTTTTAAGTATGCCTGACAATTATTAATGCGTGGGTGCTATAATTTTGATTAAACTCTAAACTCTTAAAATGAACATCCAACTTTTTTTCATTATGCCAATAATTGGCACAATGTTTTGTTAAGTATAAGGTGTACAATGTATTGATTTGATACACCTATATATTGCAATATGGTTTCCACTGTAGCATTAGCTAATACTTACATCACATCACATAATTACCATTTTCCTTTTGTTATAAAAACCTTTAAGATCTAGTCTCTTAGCAACTTTAAAGAATAACACAGTAAGTTGACAATAATCACGATGATATCCATTAGAACTCCAGAATTTATTCTAATTGGAACTTTGTAGCTTTTGACCACTATTTCTTTAATTCCTCCATCCTTGGTAACTACTATTCTATTCTGTTTCTATGAATTGGCTTTGCAAAATTCCACAGATAAGCGATATCAGATAGTATTTGTCCTTTTTTGTCTGACTTATCTCACTTAGCCTAACAAGTGAGGTCCATCCATGTTGACTCAAAAGGTAGGATTTCCTTCTTTCTCATGGCTGAATAAAATTCCACTCTCTCTCTATATATATATATACACACACACATGTATTTATGTGTGTGTGTATATCCAATCAGACACTTGGGATTTTTTCTCATGGTGACTGCTGTGACTAGTGTTGCAATGAACATGAGAGAGTAGGTTATCTTTTCAATATCCTATTTTAATTTCCTTTTAATATATACCCAGAAGCAGGATTGCTGAAACACATGGTAATCGACTTTCAATTTTAAGGAAGCTTCATACTATTTTCCATAGTCGCTACACCAATCTACATTTATACCAACAGTGCATAAGTGTTCCCTTTTCTCTACTTCTTTGCCAACACTTGTTTCATCTTTTTTATGACAGCCATTCTAACAGGTGTGATGTAATATCTCATTGCAGTTTTGATTTGCATTTCCCTGATGATTAGTAATAGTGAGCATAATTTTATATATCTGTTGGCCAGCTATATGTCTTTTTTGGAAAAAAAAACTAGCAAATCAAATTCAACAGCAAATTAAAAGGATCATATATCACCCTCAGCCTGGCACAGTGGGTTAAGGATCTGGTATTGCCATAGCTGTGGTGTAAGTCACAGCTGTGGCTCGGATTCGATCCTTGGCCCAGGGACTTCCATATGCTATGGGTGTGGCCAGAAAAAAAAAAAAAAAAAAAAAAGGATTACACATCATGATCAAGTGCGATTTATCCTTGGCATGAAAGAATAGTTCAACCTACATAAACCAATAAAGATGATATCCACTTTAAAAGAAGGAAAGATAAAAATAATACGACCATTTCAAGAGATGCAGAAGAAGCAGATGACGAAATACAATATCTTTACATGATAAAACTCTCAACAAATTGAATATAAAAGGAACATACCACAACATACTAAAAGCCATATAGGACAAGCCACAGACTTCATATTCAATGGTAAAAGCATGAAAGCTTTCCCTCTGAGATCAGAAACAACAAAAGAGTATCCACTTTTACCACCTTTATTCAACAAATTACTGGAAGTCTTAGCTTGAACATTCAGGTAAGATAAAACAATAAAAATTATCTAAATGAGGGGAAAAAAAGTAAATTTTTCTTTATTTGCAGATGATATGATTTTATATGTAGAAAATCCTAAAGACTATCAAAAAATCGTTACAATTGATGAATTCAGTAAAGTTGTAGGATATAAAATCAACATCATAAATCAATTGTGTTTAAATACACTAACAGGAGTTCCCGTCGTGGCGCAGTGGTTAACGAATCCAACTAGGAACCATGAGGTTGCGGGTTCAGCCCCTGCCCTTGCTCAGTGGGTTAACGATCCGGCCTTGCCGTGAGCTGTGGTGTAGGTTGCAGACGCGGCTCGGATCCCGCGTTGCTGTGGCTCTGGCGTAGGCTGGTGGCTACAGCTCCGATTCAACCCCTAGCCTGGGAACCTCCATATGCCACGGGAGCGGCCCAAGAAATAGCAACAACAACAACAACAACAACAACATCAACAACAACAAAGACAAAAAAATATATATATATAAATTAAAAAACTAATGGAGGAGTTCCCTGGTGGTTCAGCAGGTTAAGGACCCAGCATTGTCACTGCTGTGGCTCTTGTTACTGTTGGGCTTCAGTTCAGTCCCTGGTCCAGGAACTTCCACATGCTGTGAGTGTGGCCAAAAAATAAAAATTTTTTAAATTTTAAAAATTAATACAAAAAGAAATGGAATATCTAAATAATCTTTTTTTTCTATGAATGTAAACTTTTCCACAGTGAAAACTCTAGCCCAAGATTACTTTAAAGACAAATTATTTCAATGGGAGGAGGGATGAACTGGGGGTTTAGAATTGACATTTGCACACTGTGGTATATAAAATGATTGGCCAACAGGGACTTGCTGTATAGCACAGAGAACTCTACCCAATATTCTGTGATGACCTAAGTGGGAAAAGAAACTGAAGAGAATGGATGTATGTACATGTATAACTGAATCACTTTATGGTACAGCAGAAATTATCACATTATACACCAACTATACCTCAATAAAACTTTAAAAAATAAAAAAAGCAAATTATTTCAAAGATTTAAGGAAAAAATTCTATGACAATGCACACTCTTGAGACAATGGAGAAAAATGAAAGACTTCTCAATCTGTTCCATTAATCTGTTCTCAATCTGTTTCTCTGACACCAAATTACCAAATACTTATAAGGACATCACAAGAAAGTAACATTATAGGTAATATCTCTCATGAATATGGATTTTGAAATGCTGACCAAAATATTACCAAATAAATCTAGTAATGATATGTACAAATACATATGAATTACATATAACACACACACATACATAGTTGTTTTACATTAAAATTGATTTTTATTTCAGGAATGCCAGATTAGTTTAATATTTGAAAAGCAAACAATATAATTTTCCACATTACCAAAATAAATTTAAAAGTCATATAAGCATTTCAATAGATGGGAAAAAACAATTTTTTAAAAAGTTAAACTTCCATTCATGTTATAATTATTCTCAGGAAGCCAGGAATAAAATAGAACTGCCTTAATCTGAAAAAACACTATCTAGAAAAACCTATTTCTATCATCATACAAAATGAAGATTTATTTAGTGAATACTTTCTCCCTAAAATTCAGAATGAGACAAAATGAATATAAACATAATTTTAGCCAATATCATAATGGAAGTCTTAGTCACAAGATCAGGACAGAAAAACAAAACAACACAAAACCAAGGCGGGGGGGGGGGGGGGAAAAGAAAAGAAAAAAAACATTGAAACCATCTACAAGAAAAACTGTTAAATTAATAAGTGAATTTAGTGAGATTGATGGATATAATCAACATACAAAACATATACAAATATACAAAAATCAATTTGATTTCTATATGCTAGAAACAAACAGCTTTCTATATATTATAGAACATACAGCAGCAAATTACTGGAAAGATGAATTTGCAGATATCATTTATATTAGAAATTTTAAAACATCAAATACTCAGATATGACCTACAAAGATGTGAAAAGCTTCTTCACTAAAAAGTATAAAACACTAACAGGTTTTTAGTATCTATTTATTTGCATTGTTTGAAAATAGGCAGGAGGAGTTCCCGTCGTGGCGCAGTGGTTAACGAATCCGACTAGGAACCATGAGGTTGCGGGTTCGATCCCTGCCCTTGCTCAGTGGGTTAACGATCCGGCATTGCCATGAGCTGTGGTGTGGGTTGAAGACGCGGCTCGGATCCCTCGTTGCTGTGGCTCTGGTGTAGGCTGGTGGCTACAGCTCTGATTGGACCCCTAGCCTGGGAACCTCCATATGCTGTGGGAGCAGCCCAAGAAATGGCAAAAAGACAACAACAAAAAAAAGAAAATAGGCAGGAGACATCTAGGGCAAGGATGGATTATATATACCTATAACATAAACCATATCAACTCCCATTTGCCCCAATTCTTTTCTCTTCAGGTAAAGAATCAGATTAGATATCACCCTACCAGTACTGGGGCCTGTAAGTAAACTAAAGAACCATAAAAATGTAAATCTGGAAGTTTAAGTTGGAGAGGAATTGCTGTCTGACTTTCCCTCCTGAGAGTTCAGAAGATTTTATTCCTTATTGTGAACATTGCATAAGATGAGAAAGGGAATGATATTGGACTGTTACCTTTTCAAATGTAAATAACTGTCTTTAGGGGAAGATAAGACAAACCATCTTTGAATTTATAATCAAGATTTTGTTTCCATGGCTTCAGTACTCAACCCCTGGAAATAAAAACTCATATCTCTGTGCAGGTAAATCTCTTTAAGTTCTCATTATCTGTTTAGCTATCATTTCAATTCCAAGACTTGTGTTTTAGCTCAGGTTTCATTTTCGTCACTTGAGAAAGCCCAAACTACAGAAAAAGGAAAAGCAAGCAAGCAAGCAGGCAGGCAAGATGGCAGGCAGAAAAAATTCTCCCCAGCTTCATCAACACCGCTCAAAATTTTTATTTTTTTATTATCTTTTTATTTTTTTCTAAAATTTTTAGATATCTTAATAAATATACATAGGCAATACCTTTAAGATCTTAGCTGTTAGCAAAATTATCCAAATATTCAATTCAAATGAATTCAATTCAATATGATCCCAATATAAATCTCAGGAAAAAATTTCCACAGGAATTGGAAAGCTGATTTAAAAATGTATGGGAGGAGTTCCCTTCATGGCGCAGTGGTTAACGAATCCGACTAGGAACCATGAGGTTGCGGGTTCGATCCCTGCGCTTGCTCAGTGGGTTAACGATCTGGCGTTGCCGTGAGCTGTGGATCGGACCCCGCGGCTCGGATCCCGCGTTGCTGTGGCTCTGGTGTAGTCAGGCGGCTACAGCTCCGATTCAACCCCTAGCCTGGGAACCTCCATATGCCGAGGGAGCGGCCCAAGAAATAGCAACAACAACAACAACAATAGACAAAAGACAAAAAGACAAAAAATAAATAAATAAAAAATAAAAATGTATGGGAAGCCAAGATCTAGAATGCTCAAAAAAATTTTGAAAAAGACAAAGGAAAACATAAAACAAAAAGGCAGGAGCTCTCGTCGTGGCTCAGTGGTTAACAAACCCGACTAGCACCCATGAGGACACGGGCTCGATCCCTGGCCTCACTCAGTGGGTTAAGGATCTGGCGTTGCCATGAGCTGTGGTGTAGGTCGAAGATTCGGCTAGGATCCCGAGTGGCTCTGGCTCTGGCATAGGCCAGCGGCTACAGCTCTGATTCAACCCCCTAGCCTGGGAAACTCCACATGCCACCAGTGCGGCCCTAAAAAGACAAAAAGGCAAAAAAAAAAAAGACAACTCACAGAATGGGAAAATATATTTGCAAATGAAGCAATTGATAAGAGTTTAATCTCCAAAACAAATACCTCCTGCAGCTCAACATCAAAAAAACAAACAGCCCAATCAAAAAAAAGGCAGATCTAAATAAACATTTCTCCAAAGACGACATACAGACTGCCAAAAAAACCACATAAAAATATGCTCAACATCACTAATTATTAGAGAAATGCAAATCAAAACTACTATGAGGTACCACCTTACACCAGCCAGAATGACTGTCACCAAAAAATCTACAATGGTAAATGCTACAGAGGGTGTGGAGAAAAAGGAACCCTCTCACACTGTAGGTATGAATGTAAATTGGTGCAACCACTTTGGAAAACAGTATGGATATTCCTTGAAAAACTAAAAATGGAACTCGAGTACAATCCAGCACCCACTCCTGGGTGTCTATCTGGAAAAAACCATGATTTGAAAAGATATACGCATCCCAGTGTTCATTGCAGCACTATTTGCAATAGCCAAGACATGGAAGCAACCTAAATGTCCATCAACAGAAGAATGAGTAAAGAAGATATGCAATGAAAAAAAAAAAGGAGTTCCCGTGGTGGCTCAGTGGTTAACGAATCTGACTAGGAACCATGAGGTTGAGGGTTCGATCCCTGGCCTTGCTCAGTGGGTTAAGGATCTGGCGTTGGCCAGTGTCTGTAGCTCCGATTAGACCCCTAGCCTGGGAACCTCCATATGCTCCGGGTGCGGCCCTAGAAAAGGCAAAAAAAAAAAAAAGAAGAAGAAGATATGCAATGGAATATTACTCATTCATGAAAAAGAATGAAATAATGCCATTTGCAGCAACGTGGATGGACCCAGAAACTATCACACTAAGCAAAGTTTTACAGTGAAAAACAATCATATGATAATCACATATATGTGGAATCTATAAAAAAGGATACAAATGAACTGGTTTATAGAACAGAAACGGACTCACAGACTTTGAAAACAAACTTATGGTTACCAAAGGGGACAGCTGGGAGGGGGAGGGATAGACTGGGGGTTTGGGATTGACATATGCACACTGAGTTACATGGAATGATTGACCAATGGGGACCTGCTGTACAGCACAGAGAACTCTACCAAATATCTTGTGATAATATATATAGGAAAAGAATCTGAAAGAGAATGGATGTTTGTATGTGGATGACTGAATCAATTTGTTGTATAGCAGAAATTATCACAACCTTGTAAATCAACTATACTTCAATAACACTTAAAGCTGGTAGTTTCTCAAGTGTATACATACATTAAAAATCACTTAACTCTTCCTTTAAAATTAGTATACATTATGAACATTTTTGAGTATATACTACAAGTCAAACTTATAAAATGAGGAGCGTTTTTATCTGTTGAGAAGTGTGCAAGCTTTTTTGAGCATGTTTTGTATGAGAAACAAGGGAATTCTCAGAAGGAAACAAGAGTTTCTCCTTATCCGTGGTAATGTTCTATAAAGTCTTCATGAACACTGCATTAGCAGATACTGAACCATCCCTTCTAGGAGAAACATAAAATTACGTTCCTGCTAGCATCTGGCCACAACATTTTTGTCAACTGATGAATATATACACTTGTTTTACATAATTTCTGCTTAAAAACACTAATATATGTTGTTTCATTAACATTGAACTTGCAGACAACACTATAATTCATACCTGAATGAATCTCATAAACTTCTGAGCTTAGGAACAGTAGACAGCACTTCAACACTTTGCCGAGGAGCCATGTGTAACTGCAAAATCACCAACAAAAAGCACAAAAGAGCATAAGCTGTGGCATTAGATAGAGTGCAAAAACAAGAGCTGAAAAAGAAGGCATAACCACACCTTATTTGAGCTCGGCTGGGAACATTCATATCAGATAACTCAAAATTTTCACCATTCTGTGCATGTCCATGAATGACCACAGAAATGATCCAAGTATTGATTTTTGAGGGTTACAAATAAATTTTAGTGAGTAGACAAAGCTGCAAACAGATTCCATGAATGAGGACTGAGTGTAACTAGAAGGCTATAAGACTCGTAAATCTTTCATCAATTCTCAAATTTAGAAATAATGTCCCTTAGGGGAAAACTGATTTGTAAGATATCTAGGTAGGCATAGAAGGAAATATGTAGAAATTAATAAAATATCAAGTCATAAATGAGAGTGAGAATAATAAAGCAAAATTGGACCTCTGGGCAAAGGTTAGAGAGAGCATTAAGGATGAACAAGAGGTATCACTGAAAGAAATATTAAGAAGGTAAAATGGATTGTGTAGTCCCTGAACATCAGCTAAAACCTTAAACTCATCTCTTTTGTTTCTAAGTGTTTTATTTTTTATCCTTTCCAATTGTTTTGATTTTTCTAATTGAGGTATAGTTTATCTACAACATTAAGTAAACTTCAGGTGTATAACAGAGTGATTCACCATTTTTAAAGCTTATGTCCATTTGTTATAAAATATTGCATATATTCCCTGTGTTGTAGAATATATTCTTGTAGCTTTTGTGTGTGTGTGTGTGTGTGTGTGTGTGTCTTTTTAGGGCCGTGCTCATGGTATATGGAGATTCCCAGGCTAGCTGTGGAATCAGAGCTGTAGCTGCTGGCCTACGCCATAGCCGCGCCAGATCCAAGCTGCGTCTGCGGAGGCCAGGGATTGAACCTGCGTCCTCAGGGGTATCAGTCAGGTTCATTTACACTGAGCCACAATGCAAACTTCCTAGCTTTTTTCTTTTATACATAGTAGTTTGTACCTCTCAATCTCCTACCCCTTTTTCTTCACTTTCTTCTCCCTTCTCCCCACGCATAAGTACTAGTTTGTTCGCTATACTTGTGGATCTGCTTCATTTTTGTTATGTTCACTAGTTTGTTGTATTTGTTAGATTCCACATGAGTGATATCATACAGTATTTGCCTTTCTCTGACCTCTTTCACCTCTATGTCCATTTATGTGGTTGCAAATGAAACAAAAGAATGAAATGGCAGGGAGTTCCTATCGTGGCACACTGGAAACGAATCCAACTAGGAACCACAAGGTTGCAGGTTCAATCTCTGGCCTCACTCAGCAGGTTAAGGATCCAACATTGCCGTGAGCTATGGTGTAGGCCACAGATGCAGTTTGGATCTGGTGTTGCTGTGGCTCTGGCATAGGCTGGCCGCTGTAGCTCCGATTAGACCCCTAGCCTGGGAACCTCCATATGCCACAGGTGTGGCGCTAAAAAGCAAAAAAAAAAAAAAAAGAATGAAATGGCAAAACTTCCTATTTTTATGGCCAATATTTCCATTGTGTGTCACACATACACACACACACACACCTGGCATCTTTTTTATCCATACATCTGTTGGTGGACACTTAGGCTGCTTTCATATTGCGTCAGTTGTAAATAATGCTGCTGTGAACAACTGGATACACCTCTCTTTTTCAATTAGTATTTTCATTTTTTTCAGATATATGCCCAGGAAAAGGATTGCTGGGTCATATGGTAGTTCTATTTTTAGGCTTTTTGAGAAACCTCCATACTGTTCTCCATAGTGGCTGCACAAATTTACGTTCCCAGCAGCAGTGTAGGAAAGTTTCATTTTCTCCATATCCTCACCAGTACCTGCTATTTATGTGGTTTTTTTTTTTTTTTTTAATGACAGCCATTCTGACAGGCAGGTTTGAGGTGATATTTCATGTAGTTCTGATTTGCATTTCTCTGAAGACTAACGATGTTGAGCATCTTTTCATGAATCTATTGACCGTCTTCATGTCTTATTTGGAAATATTTCTATTTAGGTCTTCTGATTGATGGGATTAAGATGGCGGAATAGAAGGACTGGAGCTCAACTTCTCTCCTAAAAACAACAAAATTCGCAGCTAAAGACTGAGCACTCTTCACCCAAGTGGACCAGAAACCTTAAAAAAGATATCCTACTCCAGAAGAAAAAGAGGAGGACACATCAAGAGGTAGGAGGGGCGATTTCGTGGTATATATAAACAACCCCATACCTCCTGGGTGGGAAGCTCCACAGACTGGAAACTAACTGGTTCACAGAGACTCACCTACAGGAGTGAGACTTCTGAGCCACACATCAAACTCTCACGTGTGGGGATCTGGCACTGGGAGAAAGAGCCTCGGAGCATCTGGTATTGAAGGTCAGTAGGGCTTGTGTGCAGGAGCTCCACGGGACTGGGGTAAACAGAAACCCCATTCTTAAAAGGCGCACACAGACTTTCACGTGCACTGAGTCCCAGGGCAAAGCAGATTCTCCAAGGGAATCTGGGTCAAACCTGACTGCAGTTCTTGGAGGACATCCTGGGAAAACAGGGGTGAACGTGGCTTGTCCTGAGGGAAAGACATTGAAGGCAAAGCTCTAGGGAATATTCAGCAGCTGTGCCTTTCTCTGGAGGTGGCCATTTTGGGAAAATCTGACCCTACCTGTCAGTCAGCTGCTGTGAAGCCCCAGGGCAAACAACAACCCAGGTGGGATCACAGCCCCGCCCCTTAGTAAACAGGCTACCTAAAGACCTCTCAGGCACACAGCTGCCTCTAATCCCATCCACAGACTAAGCCCCACCCAACAGAGGGATTAGAATCGGCTCCACCTGCCAGGGGGCAGGCATCAGCCCCTCCCATCAGGAAGCCTACAGCAAGCCCCCCATACCGACTTCAGCCACAAGGGGGCAGACATCAGAAGTAAGAGAGGCTACAATTCTGTTATCTGTAAGAAGGTCACCATAGCAAAAACCTATAAAAATGAAAAGACAGAGAACTGCAACTCAGATGAGGGAGAAAGGAAAAACCCCAGAAAAACAGCTAAGTGAGGAGGAGATTCTTAGCTTCCAGGAAAAAGACTAGATTGTTGATGCTGAAGGTGATGCAAGACACTGGAAACAAACTGGAGGCAAAGATGGATAACTTATAGGAAACACTGACCAAAGAGATACAAGATATAAAATGTAAACAAGAAGAGATGCAAAATACAATAACTGAAATAAAAAATTCACTAGAAGAAGCCAACAGCAGAATACATGAGGCAGAAGAACGAATAAGCAAGGTGGAGGACAGATTAGTGGAAATTATGGATGCAGAACAGAAAAGAGAAAAAAGATTGAAAACAAATGAAGAGAGTCTCAGAGAACTCTGGGACAACGTTAAACACACCAACATTTGTATTATAGAGGTGCCAGAAGGAAAAGAGAGAGAGAAGGAGACAGAAAAAATATTCCAAGAGATAATAGCCGAAAACTTCCCTAACATGGGGAAGGAATCACTCACTCAAATCCAGGAAGCACAATGAGTACCATATAAAATAAACCCAAGGAGGAACACCCCGAGACACATATTTAGGTCTTCTGTCCATTCTGGGGGTTTTTTGATGTTGAGTTGTATGAGCTGTTTATATATTTTTTGATATTAACCTCTTATTAGTTGTATCATTTGCAAATATTTTCTCCCATTCAGTAGACTGTCTTTGTTTGTCAATGATTTCCTTTACTGTGCATCTTCTAAGTGTTTTCAGCACATCTTCTGGGGGTCTAAATCCATAACAAACTCATATTGTTGTACTTTTATAGAAATTTATTTAAAATATATTAATCCTTTGATAACACACTACAATAACATTAATATAGATATGGCATTCAGAATGGACTTACATACATATTCCATACCTCATCAACCAGGTAGTATAGGTTGTGCTGCTTTAAAAAAAAACTTCAAATCTCAACAGCTTCATACAATAAATGCTGCTTTTGTTTTTTGATTTTCTCACACAACATGTCCTTTGCACATCAGCTGGAGATTCTGCTTTAGCTATAACTTCATTCCAGGGAATAGCTACTGCATGGCTGTTAGCACAACTGTTGCCATCTTTGGCCTGCACTGTTCCTCCTGTCTTTCCACTGACTCTACCCAGAACTGTACAGTGTGGTAAAATATTTCTCTATCATCAAGGGCTTTGTAGACAATACATATTGTTTAATAATCATTAGGACCAGGTGACGTCTATGGTTTGTTAGTCCCCAAACAATGAAAAAGTCCTTCGTTGAGCATTCCCAGAACCAAGGAGGCTAGATACCCACTCATAAATCTTGATTTAGAAATGTACTCCCTTTTTCCAAGCATGTACTCTCATACCCTAGGTTAACTATAAAATTGTCCTAGTGGCCCCTTGGTAGTGTGGAATATAGCTTGTGAACGCTTCTGGATCATTGTCTATATAATCTTGCCTGTGAATAAATTAATCTATAATTAACTGATTCATTGATTATATGGAACTGCCTGCCTTGTTTTCCTATTCCCAAGATACCTTCCCAATTCAGTGGGCACTTTTTGAATCCTCCATCCTTCAAAAGCTATTATCTCAAAAGTTGCTTCTGGAGTGTGTAACAGAGGCAAAGAAATAGTTTTGGAGAGTTTTATATCAGCAATAAATGCTTCAACAGAGAAGTGATACTCATGGATTCTACTCATAATCATTGGCCAAATCTAGTTAAATAATCTCATCCAACCAAAAGGGGGCTCGGTATTTTGTTAAGAATATTTGTGGCTATGTTTACAAAAGATATAACCCCTGGTTTTCTTTTCTTGTAATATTTTCTTCTGGTTTTGGTATGAGGTTTTACAAAGTTGATAAAATTTCCTCCTCTATTTTCTTAAAGAAATCTCTAGGAGTTCCTATGTGGCTCAGTGGGTTAATAACCTGACATAGTGTCCCTGAGGATTCAGGTTTGATCTCTGGCCTTGCTCAATGGGTTATGAATCTGGCATTGCCTCATGCTGCAGCATGGGTTGCAGATGTGTCTTGGATCCATCGTAGCTGTGGTGTAAGCTGGCAGCTGCAGCTCTGATTCAACACTTGGCCTGGGAACTTCCATATGCTGCAGTTGCAGCCATAAAGAGAAAAATGTAATAATAAATTTAGATAGTCTACTATTAAAAAAGGAAGGAAGGCTGGAGTTCCCATCATGGCTCACTGGAAATGAATCTGACTAGGAGCCATGAGGTTTGCAGGTTCGATCCCTGGCCTCGCTCAGTGGGTTAAGGATCCGGCATTGCCCTGAGCTGTGGTGTAGGTCACAGATGTGGCTTAGATCTAGCATTGCTGTGGCTGTGGCATAGGCTAGCAGCTACAGGTCCAATTGGACCCCAGCCTGGGAGCCTCCATATGCCATGAGTGCAGCCCTAAAAAGACAAAAAAAAAAAAAAGGAAGGAAGGAAGGTCTAATAAGGATTATTTTACTCTTAAGG
This sequence comes from Phacochoerus africanus, assembly GCF_016906955.1. Taxonomy (NCBI): domain Eukaryota; kingdom Metazoa; phylum Chordata; class Mammalia; order Artiodactyla; family Suidae; genus Phacochoerus; species Phacochoerus africanus. The sequence continues at coordinate 73,904,806 of NC_062554.1, forward strand.
TTAACTAAACTTACCATTGATCCACTCAGAGCCTGGAGTTTTCTTTATGCAATTGACCCTTGAACAACATAAGTTTGAAATACATGGTTCCACTTATATGCATGTTTTTCTGATTATTGGAAAAAATTTTTTGAGACTTGTGACAATTTGAAAAATTTTCAGATGAACTGCATAGCCTAGAAATAGCAAAGAAAATTTTTTTAAGTTAGATATGTAGTGAAGATATAAAATACTCTTTACATACTAGTCTATTTTTTCATTTACTACCATAAAAATATACACAAATACATTACAAAAAGTTGGAAGTATAAAAACTTACACAAACACTCATAGACAGTAGATCAAGCCATTTGCAGTTGAGAAAAACAAAAGTAAATGTAATAAAGTTAAATCACAACTGCATAAAATTAACTGTAGTACATACTATACTACTGGAGTAATTTTTAGCCACTTCCTTTGCTACTGTGGTGAGCCATGTGTTGTGAGTTTTCACTTAAAATACAGTGTGATACTGATCATCTCTATGCAAGCAGTTCATCTCCAGTAAATTGAACACCATGCTAAAAAGTTCTCTCTGCTGATTCTCCTGTATTTTCCATTGTTTGGAGTTGATACTGCAAACCTTGAATGACCCTATTATATTCACACAGAGTGCTCTGGTGATGCTGAGTGCTCCCAAGAAGAGAAGACATTTAAAGAGAAAGTTTGTAACATGACATTATTAGAAAAAGTTGAATTGTTTAATATGGACCACAGATTGAGGTCTGCAGTTATAGTTGCACATCATTTCAAAATAAATTAATCCAATGTAAAGACCATTCTAAAAAAAGAAAAGGAAATTTGTGAACCTATTTTTTTCAGCTCTGCCGCAGGTGAGAAAAGAAAACTTTGTACTTTTTGCAAAATATCTTTTTATCTCATATTGCAAATGCAACTTTTATAGAGGTGCAGGGTTGTATAAGAAAGGCATACCTATAGGCTCTAATATGATTTGAGAAAAAGTAAAGTCATTATATGACAATTTAACACAAATGGAAGGTGAAGAATATAAAGCTAGAGAATTTAAGGACCACAAAAGTTAGTTTGAGAGTTTCACAAAGAGGTTCAGCTAAAAAAAAGCCAAAATAACAGAAGAAGCAGCTTCTGCCCACCAATAGTGGCCCTAAAAAAGCAGAGGGGAGGGGAGGGAAATAAAAATCATTGAGGAGGGGGTTCCCCAGTCTCCCAGAAAGGTTAAGGACCTGGCGTTGTCACTGCCATGGCTGTGCCATGGATTTGATTCCAGGAACTTTTGCATGCCATGGGTGTGGCCAAGAAAAAAAACAAGCAAAATTAAAGCATGCATTAGAAAGAAGGAAGGAAGAAAAGAAAGAGGGAGGGAGGGAAAGGAAAGGAAAGAAATTGAGGAGAAAGGATAATGTCTGAATAGGTTTTTAATGCAAACAAAGGTGTCTAATGCTGGAAAAAGAAGTCACAAAGGACATTTATTAGTAAGGAAGAAAAGAAAGCACCAGGGTTTAAGGCCGGAAAGGATAGGCAGACTACTCTTTCGCTCAAAAACAGCTGGGTTTATGATCAGGACCACCCACTGCAAGGCTGCTAACTCCTGAGCCTTGAAGGGAAAAGATAAACATCAGGTACCAGTCTTTGTTGTACAAGAAGAAGGCATGAACAAGAACGCTTTTTTTCTAGACTGCTATCATGCTTGCTTTGTCCCTGAAGTCAGGAAAATATCTTGCCAATAAGAGACTGACCTTTTTTTTAATTGTTTTGTTTTTTCAGGGCTGCACCCATGGCATATGTCAGTTCCCAGGCTAGGGGTCAAATCAGAGCTGCAGCTGCTGGCATACACCACAGCTCATGGCAAAAGCAGATCCTTAATCCACTGAGCAAGGCCAGGGATCCATCCTCATCCTCACGGATTCTAGCTGGGTTCATTACCACTGAGCCACAAGGGGAGCTCCGGAGACTGCCTTTTAAAGTTCTTTTCATATTGAACTATGCCCCCTGGCTACCCAGAACTGGATAAGTTCAATGCCAGAGGCAACAAAGTATTCTACTTGCCCCCAACACAGTGACATTAATTCAACTTCTAAAACAGGGATTCATAAGGACCTTTAAGGCTCATTACACGTGGTACACTACGGAAAGAATCATCAATGCTGTGGAAGAGAATCCTTATAAAGAGAACATCATGAAAATCTGGAAGGATTACACCACTAAAGATGCCATTTTTTTTTAATTTATTTATTTATTTATTTGTCTTTTTGCTATTTCTTTGGGCCACTCCCACGGCATATGGAGATTCCCAGGCTTGGGGTCGAATCGGAGCGTAGCCCCCGGCCTACGCCAGAGCCACAGCAACGCGGGATCCAGCCACGTCTGCAATCTACACCATAGCTCACGGCAACGCCAGATCATTAACCCACTGAGCAAGCGCAGGGATCGAACCCGCAACCTCATGGTTCCTAGTCGGATTCGTTAACCACTGCGCCACGATGGGAACTCCAAAGATGCCATTTTTAATACAGAAAAAGATGTGAAAGACATCAAGTCTGAAACAACAAATTTCTACTGGATAAAACTGTGTCCAGATGTTGTGCATGACTTCACAAGATGTACCAAAGAGCCGATCAAAGAAATAATAAAATTGCGGTTATGGCAAAAATGTTGGGGCAGGGGTGAAGGGTTTCAGGATACAGATTTCGGAGAAATTCATGAACTAACAGACATCACATCAGATGAATTAACAGAAGACGACTTGGTGGAGGTGAGTACTTCCAAAACAGTGCTAGGCGGGGAGGAAGAAGATGTAAAAGAAACAGTGCTGGAAAACAAGTTGACATTAGACAATCTGGCAGAAGAGTTCCAATTCTATTACATTACTTTTGACTTCTACATGACCTCTTCCATGGTACAAGTACTAAAACTAAAGCAAACAGGAGAATATCGGTATCTTATAAAAATACTTTTAGAGGGAGTTCCAGTTGTGGCTCAGTGGTTAAATAACGAATCCGACTAGGAACCATGAGGTTGAGGGTTCAATCCCTGGCCTTCCTCAGTGGGTTAAGAAACCGGCATTGCCTCAAGCTGTGGTATAGGTTGCAGAGGTGGCTAAAGTCTTGCGTTGCTGTGGCTCTGGCACAGGCCGGCAGCTACAGCTCCAATTAGACCCCTAGCCTGGGAACCTCCATATGCCGTGGGAGCGGCCCTAGAAAAGGCAAAAAGACAAAAAAAAAAGTACTCTTAGAGAAATGAAAAAGCAGAAAGTCAGACAGGAATCTCCACGTATTCTCACAAAGTTACAACAAATGTGCCTGTCTCTCCTGCATCCCCTTCCACCTCATCCACCTCTTTCACCTCTGTCACCCCTGAGACAGCAAGACAACTCATCTTCTTCCTCCTCCTCAGCCTACTCAACACGAAGATGGCAGAGTAAGGACTTTTATGATGATCCAGTTCCACTTAATTAATAATAAATAATCCTCACATCATATAGTTAATGAACTTATCTGTTGTGCATGTGTCTTTGAGTGAAAATCTAGGAACCCCATGGCAAGAACTGTGAGATGTCTTTGTGTCATCATTATCACTGCCTAAGAATTCATCTTGTAGAACACTGCGTGCAAGGCTTGTATTGAAGTGGATACACGATCCTTACATAGACATAAGGTGAGTGATATTTAATATAAAATTATAATGCGTTAACTTTATTACCGTTTTATAATTTTGCTTTCTTGCTTACACTACTGTATAATATGCCTCTCTCGTAATTGGAGAAACGGTATATCAGCCTATCATCATGGGTGATCTTTTTAATGTAACAATGTTTTCAATAATGTATTATGAATATGACTGTAATGCTGTCTGCCATAAAAATTCTATAATGATTCATTCATTGGTGTATAGGCCAGGTGACTGTGAAGCAATCATATCGATTACTCTAAGGTATCATAAAGCAATCATTGCTGCTTCTTTATTATCAGCGCATGAATCATTATAGCTGTAAATCAATATGAATTTCTTTTTCACAATACCTTTTCACTTTTGATGTCTAGTGTTACTAATACATATAGTATATCAGTATTTTCCATCATATAAGACAATATTGATGTAGGGCTGACAGACAACTCATCTTGTAAGCAGAAGAAAACTTAATGGTGTCAGTAAATAGAGTACAGTTCTGTAAAAGTGTTTCCCTTATGATTTTCTTAACATTTTCTTCTCACTAGCTTACTTTAAGAATATAGAATACATATAACACAAAAAATATGTCAGCTAATATTATTGGTAAGACTTCTAGTCAACAGTAGGCTATTTATAGTTATATTCTGGAGGAATCAAGTTATATGTGAATTTCTGAATGCATGGGAAGGCTAGTACTTGTTCAAGGAACAACTGTACTTAAAAGGGATAAGAGAAGTCATATTTTCTATTTTTTTTTCTCAAGTCATATTGAACATTTTTTTGTTTTTCAAGGAACCTGCGCATTTAATAAGCTTTTGAATTTACTGGTATAAAGTTGCTCACAGACAGATCTTTCTTGCCTCCCCACTTGCATCTCTTGCAAGCATCCTATCCTAATAAATCTGTTTCTTGCCTATCACTTTGTCTTTCACTCAATTCCTTCTACACAGAGGCATAAAGAACCTGAACCTCAGTGAGTCCAGACACAGGGGGTGATGGCATTTTAGTCAAGTGGAAGGAGCTTGGATCTGGATAGAGGTGACATTCAGGGCGTTTAACAACTAGTGCACACCATAACCACACTGAACAGGCACAGGGGACTGTGCCATTTCTGGGGTGTTTTGACTGTGCATCAGTGCTAGATCTGACAGTAGTCCCAGGCCAGAATGGAAGCTCTGCCAGGGACTAGTCCAGGCCCTTGGGCACATTACTTTAATCTCCTTTGGTCTCCTTCTCCTGTGTTAAATGAAGGAATTAAAGTGAAGACTGGAGATGGGATTAGGAGGGCATAATACAAAGACTAGAGCTCACCTTCTCTCTTAAAAACAACTAAATTACAACCAAATGAGGAACAACCTTCAACCAAATGGACTGGAAACTTTCAGGAATACATCCTACTCCAAAAGACAAAGGGGAGACTACATTAAGATGGTAGGAGGGGTCATGATGCTGTATAAGCAAACCTGTACCAGCTGGGTGGGAAGCCCACAGACTGGAAATTAACTATATCACAGAGACTCACCTACAGAAGTCTGAGTTTTCTCACGCCTGGGGATCTGGGATTCCAAGAAAGAGCTCCCGGAGCATCTGGCATTGAAAGCCAGTGGGGCTTGTGCACAGGAGCTCCATATACAGCCCTATAAAGAAAAAAAAAGTTTTAAAGAATGAGCAAAGATAGGTGGTATTTGGGGTCACAGTGACCCCACTACAGAATCCAGTGTTTATAGATTGGGTTGAGTTATAAGGTGGGGGGGGAGGGCGTGTCTAAGGAGCAGTTCTATCAATGTACCTGGCACTCTAATGCTAGAACTGCAGGGTAAGCTAGAATTGTTGAGAACATCAGCCAGATTATAAGAACTCCTGTGAGTTCCTCTTGAAGATATCTAATGTGGTTAGTAGCTAGCAGTGATATCTGAGGAATACTGATGTTTATGAAATACCTGTTATATAAATCTCCAAGGGCTCTGGATGACCTGGATGCCTAAGAGAAGGCATGACCAGGATATGTTGGGCTGCACCAGCAGAGGACACTAGAGCCAACAAGAACCCACAATGACAGCTACCAGGGTGAGACAGTGGAGATTGTCATGAAGTCAAAGCGACACAAGCAGCAGGTCACTACGGCTGACTGAGTGAGACATGCTCCAGAACATGTGAACATTTCTTCTGGGGCCAAAACATTAGAACAATAGATTACTGTTATTATATTTACTGACTCTAACTTCTAATAAAACTCTACTTAAATTTTGTGGGCAGTGTATTTACAAAAGAGCTCAGCTGAACATTGGTATCAATGCAGATACTTATATCAACAGGGAGATTTTTTTTTTTAGGATTCTTGGAATTCAAGACAAGTGATTGAATCAAGTGTATTATTATTTTTCCTATTTTTATCTTATCCCCTAACCAAAATCCAGAATATTATATTCATTTTTATTCCCTATGGTGTAACCCTGGTCGTCATGCTTTGGCCAAATGTGACATTAATATATAAGAATACACACGTAGGAGTTCCCGTTGTGGCGCAGTGGTTAACAAATCCGACTAGGAACCATGAGGTTGCGGGTTCGATCCCTGCCCTTGCTCAGTGGGTTGAGAATCCGGCGTTGCCATGAGCTGTGGTGTAGGTTGCAGACGTGGCTCGGATCCCGCGTTGCTGTGGCTCTGGCGTAGGCCGGTGGCTACAGCTCCGATTCGACCCCTGACCTGGGAACCTCCATATGCCGCCAGTGCGGCCCAAGAAATAGCAACAACAACAACGACAAAAAAAAAAAAAAGAATACACACATACACACACTATTTATCACCCTCCTAACTTTCAGCCAACTTCACAAATTGTCTTTCATTTCACCATTTCCTCAGGTATTTCCCCCAAATGGTCCAATAGGGCAAAATCAGAAAAGCATTAAGGCTGGGTAAACATGGGTATTATATGTATAAGTTGAAATGACAGTAAATGACAATCTTAGTCATTTCTGGATCCTCTTTTAAGAAAAAAGTGTTATTTTTCTTAAGCATTAGTGTAGATAATGTGAATTAACTACATTTGAGAAATAAAAGGAAAAATTAAGCAAATGCTACAAGGGATATATTTAAATCAATAAAATCACAAAAATGAACATTGTAATAAAACTGTACAAATATTTAGCTAAATTGGAAAACTATTATGAGTGTTCCAGCATGCAATTTGGCATTATAACAAATCACAAGAAAAACCATGTCTTTGTGAAGGAAGCAAATGTGAAATGAGTAAAACTAAAGAAGGTTTTTTGCTAGCTCTAAAACAATGATTTACTTCAATTTTTCATGAAGGCTGCTTAATTAAATATGCTTAATATCTTGGCTTGCATGTTATTTTCTATTTCTTAGTGCTGAGAATGTTTTATATTTGAGAGGTATGTACAGCATATTCTAAAAATAAATCTTGGAACATGATTTTCACTGTTTATGAATGAGTAATTTTATTGCCAGAACTATTTGACCATTTACCAAATGTTCTGTCCAGTCACCTCTAACCTTCTAAACCATGTTAAAGGAAAATAGGATCTCCACAAAATTTTGGGGCTAATATTGGTAATTTAATAATACATCTTGATTGCCTAATACTTTTACACTGATACAGGACTTAGAAGGACAGAGGAAAGAAAAAGGTTAAATAGAATGTTTATCTTCTGGTAGCAATATGATTCTATTGAAAGTCAAGAAGTCATTAGTTCTGCGGTCTTGTTTTTTTGTTTTTTTCCTTTATTCTCTACGTAGTCAGAGCCAAACTAGGAACTCTTTTACCTTCACTGTCACCAGTTTTTAATTTGGAATCCTGGTTACATCTGTCAGTATTTGTCATTTGGAGCCAATTTTTTCAGTCTTGATTAGAGTTCCCACTTTTATTTGTTCTTTTACTCAGCTTTGAATATGTGGTATACTGCTATAGGTGCTTCTAAGTTTTTGTTTTTGCTTTTTTGGGAATCCTTGAAATCTTAAATTTTTCTTCGAACTAGTCTGGACATATAGACTTACAGATGAATGAAACTTGTAAATCTTACCATTTCTCTCTTTCAGTTTCCTAACAGCTAATTCCAGTTCTATTTTATTCAAATTTTCTAAATCATCCTCTGTAAATACCAATTTGGACATATTGGCTTTGTGTACATTAATGTATTACACATTTCCCTCTGACCTGGGGGATGCAAACAGAAGGGATGGTCTAGAATCTGGTTAGGGTAAGAGATTACACGCAGAAAAAGCCATCCATCCGTATTGAATATACAATGAAAGACACAGATGATGCTACAGGAATACAAATGTTATTGAATCACTGGTTGCTAAACTAGAGAACACTTTATTTTTTTAAATTCAGAGTAGTAATGTCATTTTTCATTGTCATAATTATGGAATTCAATAAATTTCTAAATCATTCATGTCCTGTCAAAGTATAATGATCAAAAAGCAAAAGGAGTTCCCATTGTGGCTCAGCAGAAAAGAATCTGACTAGTATCCATGAGGATGCAGGTTCGATCCCTGGCTTCACTCACTGGATTAAGGATCCAGCATTGCTGTGAGCTGTGTGTAGGCCACAGATGTGGCTTGGATCTGGTGTTGCTGTTGCTGTGGTGTAGGCTGGTGCCTAAAGCCCCGATTAGATCCCTAGCCTGGGGACGTCCATATACCACAGGTGTAACCCTAAAAAGACAATAAAAAAATAAAAAAGCAAAAGTTACTCATTTCTTAATACATATTAATTAATATACAATAAATAATTGTCATAGATTAAGTCATTAATGGTGGAACTAGTAAGGTAAAGCTTGTTCAAGGACCATTCTGAGAAACACATTACTTACAGGCATTTTAGGAGTGCATGGGGGGAGAGAATATTAAATATAAACTAGTTAATTTCCAACAGAACAATTAAACCGTAACTTTTGCTATCATTTCTACCAGATAAAAGTCTGTAAGTTAACACGTCCTTTACAGTATCTGTACTCTAATCAAATAGCAAAACAGCAAAGTCAAGCACAATATAGTCTTAAAGAATTAAATAGTCCTTAGGTGGATCTTTGATACAGTGGCCTATGCTACATTGGAAGGTCACAATGCTCCATTTCCTATTTTCCAGTTTTGGATAAAATTTTCCTTTACTAGTTTACCCTCTTGGTTGTTTTAAGTAAATCACATAATTTCTTGGCTTCATTTTCCTTGCTGTCTGTTAGAAGGAATTCAAGATTTATTTTTCTCACAGTGGGGTTGATGCCGGAAAGATGGTACCGGAATACGGGTTCTTGTTCACGGCAGTCAAAGAATGAACTCCGTGAACACCCAGGCAGCAAGCAAGCAAAGTTTTTATTAAAGGAAAGCAGATAGCTGCCAGGGTTACTGGCAGGGGGGGAGAAGAGCCCCCCGCCTCTATTGTCCTATAGGGGGGTTTATCCCTTAAAATGGGGGGGGTGCCAACATGGGGTCCAGAGAGATGTGGTCTTCTCTCATTGGCCTTGCTTAGCTACCTATATCAGTCCTTGTCCAATAGGGCCTTAGGGGTGGAAATGTCCTGCAAGTCTCTAAGTTTCTTTGTCCTTTTTGTCCTGTAAACTGAGTCACAGGGGATTAGGGATTCATGTCCATTTGGGCATAGGTACAATCCCCATAGTAAACAAGGCCTGCAGGGGATGTTACTCCCTGGAGCCCCCAAGCCGCAAATGTTAATCAGTGGCCATATCAAAGAATGCATGGACGCCCATGCTCCTACACTGACTACCTGAGTTAATATTCTGCCTCAGGGTTAACAAGCTAAAGTGCAAAAATGGACTTCAAAAAGTAACATACTTAAGAGTTATTAATGATTAGTACTGTCCCACTCTTGATATTGAGAAATATTTATGTATTTGTGTGGGATTCTAGTTTATCTTTTATGGCATGTTTTTATAGTTAAGGGAATGTGTCCCTTTACTACCTGAATTTTAAGTGCTCTTGCACATTCTGACTAATGGTAGACATTAAATACTTGCTGAATGAAGACCTAGTTTTTGTGAACACTGATCTTTGTTAATAAGGAAAAGGGTGTTCAAAATCACCTACTAGTGAGTTTTTTTTCTTACAGCGATTAATGTAAGGTTTTTCTCTGTAAGCATTCATAGTCTTTATTCCAACAGATCTAGATCTTCTCAGTAAAAAAAAAAAAAATGATCCTGCAGAAGTATTTTTTATTTACATGTCATACTTACCTTTGACAGTTGAGTATAGGTGATGTTCTTTTTTATTAATAGCCTTTTGATTTTTGTTAGCCAAAAATAAAAAATAATTCATCCACCCATCTTTTTCATTAGCCTTTTATGGTAACCAAGATATTGTAACCAAACAGGGCCTTTTGAGGCTCCTGGGCACATAAGCCTTTCTGGGTCCTCCATTTCTTGATTTTAGGGAATAAGCCTCAGCCTCTCTGACCTTCCCTGAGTTCCTAAGGGCAGTTGCTAATCAGGAAAGGGAGAAGATGCAGAGATCAGGGAGGAGCAGGGTCCAGAGACCACAGTGCAGCCTTGGGGCAGGGTCCTTGTTCCTCCTTAAGGAATATATATAACAATATCCTTGAGCCTTTCTGCAGAACTAAAATCCCCAAAGAATGGAACTACTTGATGAAGCATTCTTCATTCTGGAGAGAAGGAGGACCACCAGAACCAATCCTGGGGCTACTAAGCACTAGCTCTGAGAAACAATGCAACCTCACCTCACCTGATCTTTATCTATTGCCCTATTTTCCACTCCTCATCTCTATAAAACTAAAACCACTTCCTCATTTTTCCAAAGAGATCACAGTCTCTAAGGTATTAGCCTGCTGTGGCCCCCTTTGCCTGACAAAGCAACACAGCTATCTTTTTCTCCTTTACCCCAAACTCTGTGTTTCAATTTGGCACCAGCAGGCAGAGGCTGAATTTTGGCAACACTTCTAGTCACAGACAAGAGTCCTCGTTGAACGGTTTTGGTGTTTTTCTAGTTATGAGGAGCTGCAAGAATTGGGACCATAAAATCTCCTGAAAATATCTAACTATCTAAAGACCTGTTCTTCCAGTTTCCCCAGAGGACAGAGTGACTCACTCCTGTTCTTCAGCCTGAGCTCTGATCAAGGGGTGCTCCAAGTTGGCAGCTGCAGTGGCTCATGTTTTACTCCACATAGAGGCTGACAGCAAGTGCCAAACCTCAGTTCACATCACTGAGCCACAACAGAAACTCCAAGGGCTTACTTCTGCAGAACTCAAATATGTTGTATACACCCCTTGAGGAGGAACCAGTACCCTGCCTCAAGACTGCAATGTTGTTTCTTGACTGTTCCTCCCTTGTCCCTGCACCCTCCTCCTATCCCTGATGAACAACTGTTTGAACCTGCCCTTTGTAACCCAGGGAGAGTTTTGGAAGCTGGAACTTATTCCCTAAAGACAAGAATGTTGGACAAAGAAAGGCTTGTGCACCTAGGAGCCCCACAGGTTTTCACTGTTTTGGACTAAATGCTTCTGCCCGCCCCTCCCCGCCCCCCCATTCATATGTTGAAACCACCGTAACTCAAAATGTGATGGTCCTAAGAAATGGGGTCTTTGGGAGGTAATTGGGTTTGGTTGAGGCCATGAGGGTGGAGTCACCAGGTGGGGTTTGAGTCCTTATTAGAAGAAGAAGATAGACCAGAGCTTCCTTTCTCTTGTCACCTTGTGAGGACACAGCAGGAAAAGGGCCTTTACCAAGATTTTCTGGCATCTTGATCTCGGACTTCCCAGGCTCCAGAACTGTAAGCAGTAAATGCCTGATGTCTATTTAAGGCCCTCCTAGTCTATGATGCTTTGTGAGGGCAGCTCTAGCTAATCCAACTAAGACCCTCACCCTGAGCTTGCCTTCTGTGTGATTTTCTCTATTGAGTATGTAGTTTTGCCCTTTTTAAACATGGCATTCATAAAATGATTATCATAAAATGATTTTTATTGCACTTATTCCTATTTCTTATCAGTAGGAGAATACTGAAACTTCGTAGGAATAAGGTATATAGACATTTGGGTTTTGTAAGATCTGTGCCTGTCAGATTTTAAGTTTTATTAAGTTGATATGCATGAAAATCATATATGATTTTTTAAACTTGACAAGAAACACAGAATTTAAAGTCAGTGCTGGCTCAATACTCTTTCACTGAGTGATGCCATCATTAACAATAGTGGAGATATTCCATGTTTATGCCAAATAAAGATAGGGTTATGGCATTTGAATTAAGAACAACTACAACTATGAAGTTCATCAAGTTGTTGCTTTTGTTGCTGCTGGTTTTAATTTTAGTGAAAATATTTATTAAAAAGCTTTCTTTCAATATTTCAACAGAGAATTACTGACCAGAAAGATTCTTAAAATGACCTCCTTGTTTTACAGATGAGGAGGAAAAAGATTAACAATCTGATGGGTAGTCATGAAGAGTGCTGATAGTGTTGCCAAAATTCAGCCTGTCTGCTGATACCAAATTGAAATGCAGAGACAGTTTTGGGTAAAGGAGAAAAAGATAGCTTTATTGCTTTGCAGGCAAAGGGGGCCACAGCAGGCTAATGCCTTTAAAACTGTGCCCCCCTTGATAGAGAGTGGAGGTGGTTTTATAGTTTGAGGAGTGCAAAATAGGGGCATCGATAAGGATCAGGGTAGAGGTGAGGTTGCATTGTTTCTCAGAGCTGGTGTTCAGTGGCCCCAGGACTAGTCCTGGTGGTCCTTCCTTTCCAGAATGAAGAATGCTTCATCAAGAAGTTCCATTCATTTGGGGGTTTTAGTTCTGCAGAAAGTCTCAAGACTTCCCATTGGGGCTCAGTGGAAAGGAGTCTGACAAGTATCCGTGAGGACAGGTAGGTTCAATCCCTGGCCTCCCTCAGCCGGTTAAGGATACAGCATTGCTGAGAACTGTGACGTAGGCTGCAGATGCTGCTCGGATCCCATGTTTGCTGTGGCTGTTGTGTAGGCTGGGAGCCACAGCTCTGATTAGACCCCTAGCCTGGGTACCTCCATATGGCGCAGCACTAAAAAGATAAAAAAAGAAAGAAAGAAAGGCTCAAAGATATTGTTATGTATATTCCTTAAGGAGGAACAAGGACCCTGCCCCAAGGCTGCACTGTGGTCTCTGGACCCTGCTCCTCCCTGATCTCTGCATCTTCTCCCTTCCCTGATTAGCAACTGCCCTTAGGAACTCAGGGAAGGTCAGAGAGGCTGAGGCTTATTCCCTAAAATCAAGAAATGGAGGACCCAGAAAGGCTTGTGTGCCCAGGAGCCTCAGAGGGCCCTGCTCAGTTACATTAGCAACCTTCAGGAGACCAGGAGCAAACTTCTCTAAAATGTGTGCCTGGCTCATGCATCTCCCCTTTCACTTTTATGACTTCTATCTTGATAGTCACCTTTCCTCTTTGGGGCAGTATTTCAGCTCTCTGAAATATGACCTCCTGCTTACTATTTTTTGTTAAGTGGACAGACAAAACAAAAGATGTCAGGGTCACTCCAAAGAACAGCCACTCCCAAGGGTGGGTCAGTGAGTCCTGAGGAAAAAAAGAAGACTGGCCCACAGACAGGTGCACATCAAAGGAATGATTCCAGTAAGCCCAGACCCTTATATCTTCCCATAGAAACTCATTGTCTGTAAATCTTTTTCTATAAATCTGGTTATCTGTAAATCTTTTGTTCCTACTACCTTTCCTTTGTTGCAATAAATCATGTATCCTAGCTTCCCTTCCCTCCCGCCCCTACCTCCTTGGAGTGGTTTCTCAGGGCTACCTGAGATAATGTCTCCCAGGCTTAAGTCCTAATTTTGCTCCAAATAAAACTTAACTCTCAACTTTCAAGTTGTATTTTTTTGTTTTTATTGTCGACAGTGGTAATGAACCTGACTAGTGTTCATGGGGTTGCAGGTTTGATCCCTGTCTTTGTTTAGTGGGTTAAGGATCTGGCATTGTCGTGAACTGTTGTAGGTTGCAGATGCAGTTAGGATCTGACATTGCTGTGGCTGGGGTGTAGGCTGGCCGCTACAGCTCTGATTTGACCTTTGGCCTGAAAATTTCCTTGTGCTGCAGGTGTGGCCCTGAAAAGAAAACTAAACTCTCAACAAATGAAAGATGTTAAGAAGTATTCTTCATTCCAGAAAGGAGGACCACCAGAACCAGTCCCAGGGGCACTAAATATCAATTTAGAAGAAGTATGAAAGCTTGCATCTAACCTAATTCTTATCTGTGGCCCTATTTTCTACCCCCAAACTATAAAACAACTTCCTACTGGCTCCCAAAGGAGGGCACAGTGTTTAGGGCATTAGCCTATTGTGGCCTGCTTTGCCTGGCCAACCAATAAAGCTGTTTTTTTCATCCTTAACCCAAAACTCTGTCTCTACATTTCTATTCACCACTGGTGGACAGAGGCCCAATTTCAGCAAGAAGGATAGGTACAAAAACCAAATCCTCTGAACTTGGGGAAAGGATGGGAAAAGTCAGGGATTGGGTTTTCCTCTAAAAGTCTCCCATGATATCTGTGAATAAAGAAAGTATTGTGTACATTCAAAGGTAGTAAACTGCTGTGACTCTTCTCTATGAGAGATTTTTATTCGGTATGTTTGGCGTGATTTCTGGGAATATGCATTTTTATTAATCGTTGTGACCAATTCTGATTCAGGTAGTCACTGGACTACACTACTAAACACTGGACTGGATGATCTCTGGGGTAGTTTAAATATCTAAAAAGCTGATTACAGAAGCCTAGGAATTCATTAGAATTCTGTCTGATTTTTCAGTGTGTTACTACAGAGTGTCAAACAAACAAACAAAAAAATACTCCATGTGAGTTATCATGATAATTACCTGAGGTGATTCACACATCACCTTTGAGTTTATTTTTTCTTTTCACTAAACTACAAGAAACAATTAAGAGCTCTTCTTGTCCTTTGCTTGGCACAATGAACTTATTTTGCCCTGGGAAGAGTAGGTATTTAATGTTAGTTGATCTTCCTTCTCATACTTTCTTCTCGCTTTTTCTTATTTATTCATATTTTCTCTGGGACACTAAAAATTCAACTTTGTATAATTCCTAGATAACCAGTATCATTGGTAAGTATTCATGTGCCTCTATATAATAACTAGTCATTATTTTCTCTTAATTCGGTTGGCCACTGTGTACATTACTTGGTTCAAATTATTTCTAATTAGAGTATCAGCCTCATTTGCTTTTTTATAATGCCCTGGAGCTGTTCAGTTCCATTAGTGTTTAAAAAAAAAAAAAAAAAGGCTAATATAGAGGAAAAAGTCAGAGAATCTGACATCTCTAGTATCATACAGTCTGAAAAACTGCTTTACCTCTCAAATAAGGACATTTTTGTTTGTGTTGCTGTCTACTTTTATGGTAGTATGTGTCCACCATTAAAATCTACAAGACACACAATCTAGACCAATAAAGCAATATGTACTCGGTGATAATTTTCCTTTTGCTCTGCTTCTTAATAGGACAAGAAATAAACTTTCTTAGCAAAGAGGCCACTCTATTATCAAGGCTCTTGGCCAATTTCCAGGTCAAGGCCTATTAAAAGCTTTTAAGAAGCCAAACAATTTAAATACCCTGCAGTTAAATTAAGGAGCTCTATTCAAGTAGACAACAACAAAGGTGATAACACTTCCACAATTCTATTAACAATTCATGAATTCTCAGCAAATCTCAATGGGTTAATCCAATCACCACAGTTAAATCAAATGGAGCTTCCATTCTGCTAGTTTTTCTCTTCCATCCACAAACTTTAATTCACCTTTTTCTTTTTAATGAAAGGTTTTTTGGAGGAAAGAGGGCTTTGGGATTGTACTAGACTGGTTCATATTCTAGCTGTGGTCCTTACTAATAGCTGTAGGGAGATTCTGTAAAGTTTCTAAGTTTTAGGGGTTTTTTTCCCTCCCAGAAACATAATTTATAGAGATATTGCAGGAATGGACACAAGAGCCAAAATAACTTGCTTAGTACAGTGCCTAGCATACAAATTGTCCTTAGTAAATAAAAGCAGTTATTATTTAGGAAGAGGTCACATATTGAGGTAGGTGAATGTGCCTGTCTTTCTTCCCTCATGCTCTCCTAATCCTTTTTATTGTTTTCCTCCAGGTGCTTCCCTCTCTGCCCGTTCTCCTGCCCACATGACATCCACATCCATCTCTTCTACCAGCTGTCTGATAGAGTCCAGTATTTACCACCCTGGCCTTGCTCTTCCTGTTGATGTGCTATTTTTTTTGGAACATCCTGACTCTATTGTTATCAAAATATAACCTCTCTTTTACTTGGATTCATTCATGTTTCATTTCTATCCACAGGTGTACTTTACCCAATTGTTGTAAATTACAACTAACTTGAGGCAAAGAGCTTCCCTCTATCTGGAAAGCATAGATCAAAACCAGTAATATTTCAGACAAAAGCCATAAAAATCATAAACATATTCACCAGTTCACTCAATAACCAATCATCTTGTTAACTTTTTTATGAAGCCATTGGGTTTTCCATTAGGATCCTTTAATTGCTGTACCCAGCTCAGCAGTAAGATCCGAAATTTATCAGAGACCAAGACTTGCCAAAAAGTTCCTTCCTGTTAATCTCTTAAAGATAAAGCACTCTTGCAAAAGAGTACATACAACACTAACTGTCTCTAAATGACAAAACACTAAAAGTCATAGCTAAACACCTGATTACAATGTAGTCAATAAAGAAACTTGGTCACAGTAACTAGAATTATGACTGATTATAATATTAACCCTTTAAAAAACTCAATCTCTGGAGTTCCTACTGTGGTGCAATGGGATCTGTGGCATTTTGGGGGCACTGGGACACAGATTTGATCCCTGGCCCAGCACAGCGGATTAAGGATCCAGCATTGCCATGGCTGCTGCTTAGGTCAAAATTATGGCTCGGATTTAACCCCTGGCCCAGGAACTCCATATAGTATGGGGCAGCCAAAAATAAATTAATTAAAAATAAAGCCAAAACACAACAAACAACAACAAAACCACCTTCTTGGTAAAATCAAGAAGCAAGTTATGGTGAACTGTTGCATCAGCAGTTCCTCATTGGAAAACTTACACTTCAGTCTTCTCCTAAAAAGGCAAAGACTTAAAACTTAACTGTTTCAGACTTAATAAGCTTAAGTCAATCTTAGCCAATTTAGACCCACCCAGCCATTAATGTTCCAGTATTTTATTCTATTTGAAATGACCCAGATAGTCAATGAATTCTCTTCATTTAACTTTGTTTCAAATTACCAAAATTTAGAGGGACTATTTTGGATAAACAGTCCCAAAACACAATTATTATTCCTAAAGTTTTAAAAGACCTCGGTTTTTTTACCCTTCACTTAGAAATCAGGTAGGATTAGATTACAGTTCCAGAAAACCCAGGTAGATCGTTTACATCTCAAAAGCACGAGAAGAGAAACATCAATTACTTTTAGAAATGGGACTTCCTCTAATGGCATATGCAAAGTTTTAAGAATTCTCTTGTGGCATGATTCCTTAAGGATTTGTCACTGCAGTGGCTCTAGTCATTGTGTGACAAGGGTTTAATTCTGGCGTAGTAGGAACTTCCCCATCCTGAGGGCGTGGCCTAAATAAGTAAATAAATAACCCAGTTTTAGAATGTCGAAGGATCGCTGCCTTGGCTATTTTCAGGAATTTTTTTTTGCGGTTTCTAAATAGCTACTTCAGTTTAAAGAAATAACTGGAATAGGCAATAGTACATATTGGAACATGAACCAGAATTCAACTTAACCCTCGCCCGGGCTGTTAGCTCAGTGTCTGTGGCCTTTCTGAATCTAAAAAGCAACCGACGGCCCACAGCTGCAGCCACTACTTCTTTCCCACCATTATGGCGGCCAATATCTCCACAAAGGCCTTAGCGCTATCTGTGAATTCTCCATACTCTATTGGCAGCACCTATTTATCAAAGACAGTCACCACAGGAGCCCACATGCTAGTGGGAGGCCATCCTGGAATTTCTCTGCAACTCTCAGTCCCCAAGTGCTAACGAACGGACAGCTCCCACAACCTTCCATTCCCCACCTTACTTCACAACATCTCAGCTCTCAAAGGAAGTTTCGGGTCTCCTGGCTGTTTCACCAGTAGTTGAGCTGCACTCCCTTGTAGGCCTGGACTTGCCCAACCTTGTTACCAAAGAGCCCAGAATCAGCAACAGACACATCAGTGATTTAATGGACAAGGGATCTTACCCGTCTGAAGCAAGGTCTTGGAGCGACAGCCCTCTGTGTGCATCAGAGGGCAGGAAAAACCCTGTGGCAATCTCCTTGACTCAAGTGGGTAGGGGGAGGTTGCTAGTTAAAGGGAGAATTGACTTCTGGTTGGCTCACCAGTTACCAGGGAAACCAGCTGAGAGGCACCACCTTCCTCTCCCTTTTGAGCAGCCATCAGGTGGAGATGTCCTGATCTAAAGTTAGAACAATCATTAGGTGGGGCCTGGGGCAATTATGTAGGAAGGTCAGTGTTGTGCATAGGTTTTGGGTGAAGCAGGTGCTGGTCCAGGAGGGGATGTACAGAGAGCAAGAAAACAGCCACCTTGAGTGGCCTGACAATATAATTCCAAAATAGAAGTTATTATGACCAGAGTCAATCCAGTAAATGAGGTATTGGTGGATAGGGGAGCCTCACATGTGAAACTTGTCAGGGAGGAAAACCTTTTCCTCTATTAGTTTCAGTGCTGGGAGACTGTGAATTAAACAAATGAAAGACAAATTAACAGGAGGAAAATCACATAATTTTATTAACATTTACACACATGGGACTTAACAGAAAAGTGAAACTCAAAGAAATGGTTAGACCTGGGGGCTTATATTACCATTTGAACAAAAGAAAGGAGCTTTGAGCTTCCGATGATGGTAAACTGTAGGGAAATCACTAGGAAATACGTTAGGTAATTAATAGGAGATAAGGGTTATTTTAGTAAGGTTTGTTAACTTATCCTGGTGGATGTAGTCTCTCCATCCCTGGTGATGAGTTGTTCTCTCCCTGGTAGGAAGTAGGAGGGGGGGTAGAAGAGAAGGGAAGAAACACCTTCAGAAAAGAAATGGGAGTTCCTGTTGTGGCACAGTGGAAATGAATCCAACGAGGAACCATGAGGTTGCAGGTTCGATCCCTGGCCTCACTCAGTGGGTTAGGAATCAGGCATTGCCACGAGCTGTGGTGTAGGCCACAGATTTGGCTCCGGTCCTGAGTTGCTATGGTATAGGCCAGCAGCTACAGCTCCAATTCATCTCCTACCCTGGGAACCTCCATATGCTGTGGGTGCAGCCCTAAAAAAAAAGAAAGAAAAGAAAAGAAAGAAAAATAGAAAGAAAGGGAAATGTACACCCTGCTTTTAGGCAGATAAGTGGAGGCTGGAGAACTCTTCCTGCATTTGTTAATTGTCAGTTGCCTTCAGCTCAAAACAATCCTTATGTCAAAGTGGCATATTTTGGGATGGCATATTCTGATCTTCTTCAATCTCATACAACACCATATAGATAGTCAGATGGATACCCAAAGCAGGCACTTACTCACCCAGCTCTATTTTCATTGTTCGCTCACCATAATCTCATAAATGTTGTCAGTATCAACTTTGGACCTTAAAAGTACAGACTGCTAAGTCCTCTTTCCCACCTGTCTCTGGAGATTTGATCTGCACTGTCAACAAGCACTCCAGGTGACTGTCATTCCATTAAAAATTTGAGAACTTCACTAGTGTACCTTTGGCATGTACATATAATGAAACAAGCCACAATGTTCTTACAAATAACATATACCAATGTTTCAATAAGGCCTGAATAGTGAGACTGAAGTTATATCTTGAAAGTAAACAGAATCCTTTCCCCTAATATAAGAGTTTGTCAGCCATCCTGCTACCTTACTTTGACCAATCCTGGAAGTTGGGGTCATAAACATAACCAAGCTGAGCTCTATTTTGAGATACAATAGCATTCTCTGGAGCGCTCTTAAAAATCCTGATTCTC
The DNA here is from genome assembly GCF_016906955.1 of Phacochoerus africanus. Lineage (NCBI taxonomy): Eukaryota > Metazoa > Chordata > Mammalia > Artiodactyla > Suidae > Phacochoerus > Phacochoerus africanus. Next base: position 73,924,487 of record NC_062554.1, read on the forward strand.
GGCAGTTCCCTTCGTGGTGCAGTGGAAATGAATCTGACTAGGAACCATGAGGTTGGGAGTTCTATCCCTGGCCTCACTCAGGGGGTTAAGGATCTGGTGTTGCCGTGAGCTGTGGTGTAGGTCGCAGACATGGCTCAGATCCCGCACTGCTGTAGCTGTGGTGTAGGCCAGAGCTATAGCTTCAATTGGACCCTAGCCTGGGAATCTCCATATGCTGCAGGTGCTGCCCTAAAAAAAAAAAAAAAAAAAAAAATTCTGATTCTCAGGCCACACTCCAGAGCAATGATATCAGGACCTTTTGGGGTTGACCCAGGCATTTTTTCTAAAGCTCTCCAGGGGATTACAGCATATAGACATATTTAAGTAACAGTATATTAGAGGCATGATTTTCAACGCTGGCTGCATATTAGAATTATCTAGTGACGGTTTACAAAAGACAGCTACCTGGAGCTCCATTCCCAGAGCTGATTCTCATTTAATTGTTCTTGGAGTTACCCAGGTTGTACAATGGGCAGCCCAGTGTTGAGAACAAAAGCACTAGAGCCCAAATTCAAAGTGAGAATGAGAAAGCCTGTTGAAGAGGAAAACTTACTTTCAGACTTGGAACAGAGAAGAAGAGGGAAGGGGAAAGTGGAGGATCAAGTTTAGAGTTTCAGAGCAGGAAACAGGCAAATGATCCAGCATAGGCAGTGTAATATAGAAGTGAGCTAACAGTTCAAATACCCTAATCCTGCGCACAGCCCAGGGACAGGTTGTTTTTATTTCAAAGACTAAGCAATCCTACACTCTACGCTTTAGAGAGGAAGCTATTCTATTATGAACTTCAGGTGTGTTTTAAAATAGCATAAGAAACATTAGAAAATTGTCATTGCTATTTAAGGTATGTGGTTGGCTAGGAAGACTCTATAGGTCCTCCTGTCCCTCCATGAATAAGGTATTAGGATTTATCAAGATCAATGTCTATACCTTTGATATTCGAAGTATTGGCTAGACTAGCAGCACTAGCAATAGCAAAGATTTTCTTCTAAATGCAGGATCTCAGACCCCATTTTACCAAATCAGACTTGTGTTTTAACAAGATTTGCCCTTGGGTAAGATTTCTATGTACTCTAAAGTTTGAAGTACCATGAAATGGCACTTTAGGCTTAATATTTTGGACTGGTCCTATATTCAACTATGTAACTTAGAATTTTTCCCTCTAATCTCCAAAAAAAATGTTAGCTGAATCCTACTGCTATAATATATGTACAGTTTCCCCAGCTGAAACTTTCATACAAGGAACTTGTTGGGGTGCCTAAAAGAACAGAACAAATACTTGGGGCTTTTAAGAGCTTACAGAACTGCTTGTGTCTGCTTGCTAATAAGTGTGTGTGTGTGTGTGTGTGTGTGATGGAATTTGGTCTAAAATTTCCTTCATTGTAATAGGTCTTACGTAATAGTGAGGTTGTGCTAGGATTTACCTTTAAATATTGGTAGCTACATATAGTTATCAAAATGGATGTAATTAATTGTAAATGACAGAATCAACAAAGTGAGTCACAAAGCTAGTTCAAACTTTATGCTTTATAGACTAGAACAATGGGTCCAGAGAGGCTAGGGACTTCCCCAGAGTCTCAGTGATTGATGAAAACTAAGACTAGAACTCAAAACTTCTGACTCTTGAATTTCAACTTCCTTTTTTTTTTGGTAAACATGTACCACCTTCTTTCCTTAGAAAATTACCAGACACCTTTATTTGCCTAGAAGTAGAGGAGTGAAAACAAAGGTGAAGGAATGAGTTGTAAGGTCATCAAACTTAAAAAAATAAACCTCAGTATCACTTTCTTGGCATCTCTTCTAGACCAGTCATATCCTCAAGCAGACCAGAGGGCACATGTAAGATATGCTTTAAGAAAAATAAAGTCTTCTTCCCCAATCATAGTTTTAATAATGTCACATCTCAAGAATAATTTCTTTCTTTCTTTTGTTTGTTTTTTGGTTTTTGGTTTTTTTTTTCTGGTCTGCACCTGTGGCATATGGAAATATGGAAGTTCCCAGGCTAGGGGTCCAACTAGAGCTATAGCTGCCAGCCTACACCACAGCCACAGCAACCGGAAATCTGAGCCGCGTCTTGGAGCTCGTGGCAACACCGGATCCCCGACCCACCGGGTGAGACCAGGGATCAAATCCTCATGCTCATGGATACTAGTCAGATTCGTTTCTGCTATGCCACTTCGGGGACTCCAAGAATCATTTCAAAATTTCAGTTTATGTACAGCACTCTAAAAAAATCTGAAGAAAATTTTTAGCTAGCTATCATATATCATGAATAATCATTTTAACTGTGTTAAAAGATAATTCTCAAAAGAAAGTAAAATAATGACTTTCATAGAGGTATAAAAAAACGACTCTCATCTAGTGTTGAAGATTTTATTTCATTGGTTAATCAACGAGGGAACCAGACAAATGTTAAAACTGTTCACTGTTCAAAAGAAAAATAAAAAAAAAATCAAAATTTACATGGAATAAAGGAATTAGATTACAAAGGGAGGCAAAACTGGTCTCTATAGGAGTTGGAGAAATCAAACAAAATACTGGACAATAGAGTTTGCATATCTATCAGTTATCTGCAATTTAATAAAGGGTGTAAAATAGCTCAAAGACAATGAATGGGGCTATTAGGAGACAACCTGGAAGGATTGGATTTGGATTTCAATTTTTCATTGAAATCCAAAACTGCTATGCTACAACTGAGTACTCATTATTGCTTTTTTTCTATAGCTATTATAATGTCTATGTACTAGTTTCCCTTCAAATAATTTAGAATAGAAATATAATTCAGAATAATAAAAAATGATCACTACCTAATATTTTAAAAAGGTAGGCTCTAAAATGGAGGAAATAACTAAATGTGAAAAAAGGTAATGTTGAGATAAGGAAGAATTTCTTAAAGAAAACCTGAAAGGCACAAAATGCAAGGCAAAAAAAAAAAAGAGATGAATATGAATACACCAAATTAAGGATCAACATGTGCAAATTAGAGATATGACAGATTGGTACATGTGACGTTTACCAAGCCTAGAACCAAAAAGGGGTTGATAGGTAAGATGTGAGGAACTCCTGCAAATCAGCAAGGAAAAACCTGCACCCCCAAAAAAATAATCCACCAAGAATTATATCTAGGACTTTCTTTCATTCTAATATACCACCTGGTCCTAAGGGCCAGACACTTGTCTTTAACTGATGAGGAATACTAGTATTTTTTAAAAAGAAGTCAACAATTGTTGAATTATTTTAATTGTCAACAACAGTCAAGAGTTTCTGTGACAGGAACACTAGATTGGAAAATTTTGGGATTGGAGAGAAGGAAGTCAAGAACCTGAAGTATTGCATTGAGAGATTCCATTGGGGAAAGGAAATGTATCCAGGGGAAAACAAGGTGGCTGGCACCTTGGGAGTTGAAGAGCACTAACAGAACCAGTGAGATGTCTGCATAGATGAATCCAAGATGTTTTGCCATCTGGGCTGGCCTTTTGCTACTTCCCACCCCTTCTGCTCACAAGCCTTAAACTTGAGAAACTACTGTACTTACAGACCAAGAACACCAGAAGCTAAAATTGTGCACACACATGTTTGTATTTATATTTGTGTATTTGGTCACTTATGTATGTTTATTATACTCATTCACTACATATTTTCTTTATAAAATAAATATAAGTCCCCAGGAGATAGAACTAAGTTTGTATGATGCTAAGTACCTATATATTCTTATTATATATGAAATATATATATGTATATATATATGAACAGGAGTATCACAAAGATCAGAGGAAGAATATAAATTAAATAATTGGTTGAAGACAGTTTATGGATAACAGTTCTCAGTGTTCAGCACAATGCCTCACATAAGGTAAATGCTCAGGAAATAACTGTTCACCAATGGGACATAAATGGTGAGTGTACTAAGTCCTGATAAAATATTTTTATTATCAATGAACTAATTATTACCCCAATCAACTACTCATTGTCTTTTTATTAAATTTTTTTCCCAGAAAGAATGCCTTAAGAGCAACTGGTATTAAATGTATTATCATATGGGGCAGATATTTGCCAATATTTGATAAACTTATATCTAGTGACCAAGAGATCAAGTCAATGTATCCGGGGATGTATTTTGCAACTAGTTCAACTTGGAATATTACATTTATTACATTTATTATTACTAGAATATTATATTTTTAAAAATTAGAAATTTTATCGGTGCTTTATCAAGTTATTTTATGTATCATCTACTGTAAATATAAACATGGCATGCACCATTGCTCTCTAAGGTAGACACTGAGGTCTCCCTCATCCATCTGTCTATATGCTTTTGGAAGAAAATCTTGGCTTCGTCTAAAAATAGGCTATTGGCCCATCTCCGTTGGAAGCAGTCTGGCCTTCTATTCAAACATGTGCTTCCTCGGCGAACCTATTTTTTATAAGAAGGAAATTTCCTACTTTGACAATCAGTTGATTGTCAGAGCATATCAATCTGTCTGTATTTGGCAAAATAGAATATGTTCACTCCAAATTCCTACCAAGGAGTATGTCCTAGATTGCATTATTGTTATAACCTCTGTGGGGAATTCTTATAACCTCTGTGGGGGAAAGAATTATTGGAAGATTAATAGAAGTATTTAAATATATTTCTTTACTTGTATTAATCAAGCTTTTTAATTTCTGGAGTTTTGATGCTTTGATATGAAGTGGCGGGTTTGCAGATCCTGGCAGAATTGCTCCTCTCAAGGCTAGCCAATTCCAAGGTACCTGTGTAAGAGCACATTTCCAACCAACCAATCTAGGGCCCATACCCCCAAATGGCCCTTTCATTGGGCTATTACAGAACTCTCATACTCACAATTTTCTAGTCCTAATCACCCAAAAGACATGTGCCAGACAACTAGAGACAGCCCTTATATCCTAGAGCCTGCTGAAATGATTCAAACTATCCAATCCTAAGCCTGGTTATTCTGCTTCACCTATTTCTTCCCTAAGAAAACTCGAGAGGCTCTTGGACTTTTTTCTTCCATTCCCTCTGCCTCCTGACTGACTGATGCTGCTTCCCTTCCTGGCCTGTGTGGCCTGGTGTGTCCCTTTACTGGGGAAATGTGAGTAACAAGCTCTCTTCACAGTGGGAATCATCTCCTTTTGTGTTGGCTTTACAAACCTAAATAATGATAAAACCTACATTTAAAAACACCTTTAGAGCAGACCAGACATTCAAAATTCTGCCAAGTCTCAAATCTCTTTGAATCTCTAAGTGAATTGCTTTTATTGAATAATCTTTGCTCTCATACCAGCCATCTATGTTTAAGTATTTTATTTTATTTATTATTATTATTATTTTGTCTTTTTAGGGCCACACTCATGGCTTACGGAAGCTCCCAGGCTATGGGTCAAATCAGAGCTGTAGCTGCCAGCCTATGCCATAACTGGGGACCTGAGCTGCATCTGTGAATGAAATTTAATGAAACCAAATATAAAACTTCAGACCAATAACCAAGTTGCTTGGTTTTTTTATGAGACCAATAAAATATCTGGTTAATTTGCTTTTTAAGTGAAGGAACTCAACTTGACTTCTTTTTTTGTATTTTTGTACTTTTAGGGCCGCACCTGCGGCATATGGAGGGTCCCAGGCTAGGGGGCCCAATCAGAGCTACTGCTGCCAGCCTATGCCAGAGCCACAGCAAGGCCAGATCCAAGCCGCGTCTGCAACCTACACCACAGTTCATGGCAAGGCTGGATCCTTAACCCACTGAGCGAGGCCAGGGATCGAGCGAGGCCACATTACTAGTCAGATTACTTTCCCCTGCGCCACCACGACAGGAACTCCTCAACTTGACTTCTTAAGCTAAAGTAAAACAAGTGAAATGAAAATGTATTTGCCATTTTTAGATGTTTAAGGCTAACTAGGGAGACAGCTTCTCCTTTTCTGGTGAAACTGATGAGAGAGGAAGAGTGAAAGAAAGAGAATTCAAGGTAGGGAACAGAGTTCAAATAGTAATTGGAGTCTTTCCCAGCTCAAGTTCAGGGGATTAAGTTCAAAGAACTGACAGCATCTAATTTATCAGAGTAAAGATGAATCTGAGTTAGTCTGGACCACCTAAATCTGTCCTTATCAGGTAGGAATCAGTGTCTCCACCTAATCCACTAGCCAGAAGCAGGGAGTCAGAATCAGAAGGGCATCTGGTTTCACAAGGAAGTAGTGGTTTGACTTTTTTTTTTCTGCCATTTAAAGTCAAATTTAAAACAGCTAAAGCATTTATATACTTTCCAAGTATATGGCATGTAGATTTTCTAACACAGTTAAGTAATAAAGTGACTGAAAAATAAGGAAGTAATCTCTGTACTTTCTGAGGCATCTGTGAGGTCAAAAATATGAAACTTGGCAACGTAATCTTGTGTATGAATTACCTTCTCTTGCCAATTAAACTTGATTTTGGTGATTCTCCAGCGATTATCATACATGTAAAATTCATTTTCTTTGTTGTAGGTTCACCTTGCAGCATTAAAAATATTTTTTCCTATTGTGGTCAAAAATACATAATAAAATTTGCTATTCACTTTTAAAAAGTGGGCAGTAGTTAATATAGCAGAATTAACCATATACATGTGGTGCAACAGATCTCTAGAATTTTTCATCTTGCAAAACTGAAATATCTATTGAACAACTCCTGTCCTTTGCATCCCTCACCCCACAGTCTCTTGCAATCACCATTTTATTTTCTGTTTAAAATTTGACTATTTTATGTATCTTATATAAGTGGAATCATGAAGCATTTGTCTTTTTGTGAATGATTATTTCACATAACCTTAAGTCCTCAAGTTCCATCCATGTGGCAGTATGACAGGATTTTCTTCTTTTTAAAAGGTAAACAGGAGTTCTCTTGTGGTGCACTGGATAAGGATCTGACATTGTCACTGCAGTGCTTGGGTCACTATTGTGACACGGGTTTGATCTCTGGCCCAGGCACTTCTATAAGCTTAGGGCATGCCCCCCCCCCAAAAGATACCAATTGTATGGAATATTGGATTCCATTGTATGCATATACTACAATATTCCATTGTATGCATATACTACATTTTCCTTGTCCATTCTTCTGTTGACTGACACTTAGGCTTCTAAATCTCACCTATTACAAATAATGTTGCCATGAACATGGATGTGCAAATATCTCTTCAAGATCCTATTTTCAACTTGGAATAATTATCCAGAAGTGGAATTATTGGGCATAGTAATTCTTTTTTTTTTTTTTGTCTTTTTGCTATTTCTTGGGCCGCTCCCACGGCATATGGAGGTTCCCAGGCTAGGGGTTGAATCGGAGCTGTAGCCACCGGCCTACGCCAGAGCCACAGCAAGGAGGGATCCGAGCCGCGTCTGCAACCTACACCACAGCTCAAGGCAACGCCAGATCGTTAACCCACTAAGCAAGGGCAGGGACCGAACCCGCAACCTCATGGTTCCTAGTCGGATTCGTTAACCACTGTGCCACGACAGGAACTCCGGGGCATAGTAATTCTATGTTTAAATCTTTGCGGAAACTCATACTGTTTTCCACATCAGCAGTACCATTTTACATTCCCACCAACAGTGCATGAGAGTTTCAGTTTTTCTATATTCTTGTTTCTTACTTTTTTTGATAATGGCCATTCTAATGGGTGTGAGCTAATATCTCCTTGTGATTTTGATTAGCATTTCTCTAATGATCAGTGATATTGAGAATATTTTCATATGCTTGTTGGCCATTTGTATATCTACTTTGGAGATATGTCTATTCAAATCCTTTGCTCATTTTTATTTTTTTAATTTTTTAATTAAAGTATAGTTGATTTACAATGTTTCTTCAATTTCTGTTGCACAGCAAAGTGACACAGTTCCCTGTGCTGTACAGTAGGGCCTCATTGCCCATCCATTCCAAATACAAAGAGTTTGTACCCAAAAACCCCAAACTGCCTGTCCATCTCACTCCCTCTCCCTCCCCTGGGACCTTAGCTCATTTTTAAATCAGAATTTTTTCTTTATTGTAGGAGTTTTTTTATATATTCTGGATATGAACCTCTTATTAGATGTAAAATATGCAAGTATTTCCTCCCATTCTGTAGGTTTTCTCACTCTCTTTCCTTTGCTCCACAGAATTTTTAAGTTACTGTATTCCCATTTGTCTACTTTTGCTTTTGCTGTCTTTGCTTTTAGTGTTTCATATCCAAGAAATTGTTGCCAAATCCAACATCATGAAGCTTTTCCTATATTTTCTTCTAGGAATTAAAAAAATGTAGATATTACTATATCTTTAATCCACTGTGTTAACTTTTATACATAGTATAACATAAGGGTCCAGTTTAATTCTTTTATAGCTTTATATTCTGTTTTCCCAGGTCATTTATTGAAGAGACTATCCTTTACACAGTGTGTATCCTTAGCACCTTTGTTGAAGATCATTTTGTCGTATATCTAAGATTTTTTTTCTGCGTCCTCTCCCTATTTTGTTCCATTGGTCTCTCTCTCTCTCTCCCTCTCTCTATATATAGGACCATTCAGTAACAGACAACAGGTTAATGAATAAAGTTAATTTAGAATATGGGGAATCATACTAGATTTAGGCAGTTGATTATGGTCCTGTGGACTCCCTTACATGTTAGTCAAAGATCTTTTATTTTTTATTATTTTTTTTTACTTTTGCTTTTTAGGGCCCCTAATGGCATATGGAGATTCCCAGGCTGGGGGTCAAATTGGAGCTACAGCTGCCAGCCACAGCCACAGCCACAGAAACACCAGATTCAAGCCGAGTCTGCGACCTACACCACAGTTCATGGCAACCCACTGAACAGGGCAGGAATTGAACCTGAATCCTCATGGATACTAGTGGGATTCATTACCACTGAGCCACGATGGGAACTCCCCAACTGACCTGTTTTAAAGTGTACAATTCAATGTGTTTTAGTATTTTCACAGGGTTGTGCAACCACCATCACAATATAACTTTAGAACATTTTCCTATCCCCTAAAAGAAACTCCATAACCATTAGCTGTCACTCCCTAGCATCAACACCACCCCCTGTCCCAGCCTTAAATAAGCACTAATCTACTTTCTATCTCTATGCGTTTGCCTATTCTGGATATTTTGTGTATATGGAATCATACAGTATGTGACCTTTTGTGATTAACCTTTTTCATTTACTATGTTTTCAAGCTTTATCCATTTTGTAGCATGTATGACCACTTCATTTTTTTCATTGCCAAATGCATTACACTGTATAGCTATATTACCAAATACATTACACTGTATAGCTGTATTACAGTTTATGTATTTATTCATCTTATGATGGATATTTTTTTTGCTTTCCTATTTGGGCTATTACTAATAATGCTGCTATGAACATTCCTGTGTATAGTCCAAAGATTGTTAGTATAAGCATTTGGAAATAAAGAAGAGAAACCTTGTGGAGGCCCTGCTGTCTGACATTGTAAGAATGCTATGCTTCAAAGGAGAACTATGCATTGTTTAGATCACATTCTTCTAGCTATCTGATTGTAGTCTTTCTTCATCTTTAAACAGCTTCTTAAGGTGTAGATAGCTGATAGTAAGTCAAAATAATTCCTGGGTAGAGACCAATAAATCCTGACAGGTGGAGGTTTACTTGCCTTCCCTCTCCAACTGTGGAAAAGGCCAGTTTTACTTTCATTTACACATTAATTTCAGTACTTTTAATATATAAATGTATTTAAAAAATTATTTTCCTAGGAGTTCCCATTGCAGCACAGCGGAAACAAGCTCCACTAGTATCCATGAGGACTCGGGTTCAATCCCTGGCCCCGCTCAGTGGCTTGGGGATCTGACATTGCCGTGAGCTGTGGTATAGGTCATAGACACAGCTTGTATCCTGCATTGCTGTGGCTGTGGTATAGGCCAGCAGCTGTAGCTCCGACTTGACCTCTAGCTTGGGAATTTCCATATGCCATGGGTGCAGCCCTAAAAAGCAAAAAAAAAAAAAAAATTCCCTTGAACTGGTTGCTGGTTGTAATATCCGTTTCTTCATTAATGATTTAAATAAAATCATTAGAACTTTAAAAAATCTGTATGGGAGTCATGACTTTGCCTTTTTGAAAATGACCTTTTTACAACATGCTTGATATCTGGAGGACTCAAAAATGTCTCCATTTTCTGGTGGAATTAGAATTTCAGTGGCTCTGAGAAGCATCCACTAGATGGTCAAGAAATTTCTGAAATCTCAACAAAGATAGTAGCATAGCACTGTACTGTTGAATCTAAATACATTCTAAGAGACTCAATTTTTCCTATAGAGTCTTAAAGTTAGAGGAAAGTTTTGGGCTAAGGAACTCAAGAAGACTTCTCAATTCTTGGATATGTGAGTACGATTTATGTTTTTCTGCCCTGCTTGGATGGTTGTAGAGAGCTAATGAAGATAGTGTCTATAAAGCAATGGTTGTCACTAGCATCTTAGCCAAAAGCCAGGAATAGACCTCCATAACCAAAAACGTAGCAGGGAAGATGGGGTATCATGGTTTCTGATACTTCCTATTCATGGTCCCAGAAGCTTCCTCACATAAATGACAAACCTATTGCACAGGGTTCACCTAGTAGTGATTCAGTACTGAGAAATTTAGGTATATGCTAGACATTAGCAACTTTCTAGATTCTGGTATCCATGACATTATCTAGTTAGTGTTTCCCAAATATCCATCCAATGTCCAGCTGCACAACAGAATTACCTCTGGAACACTTTGGAGTTTACCAGATTCCGTCCCAGAGATTCTTGTTCAAGGGGGCTGACAGAATGCAGGAATTTGAATCTGATCAAGTTCTCTAGGTGATTCTTATTTTCACACAAAGTTTGGAGCCAGTGGATATGATACTATTAACAGAGAGAAATGTTTTGAAATGTTTTGTAATTTTGAATTAGTATACATGAATTAGTATAATTCATGTGTTTTCTTATATTACTGTCCAAGCATCGTCCACAAAGACAAGAATAGCTAACATTCACTTTTCGTGCCTCACTATGCCAAGGAATTAAATCAAACTTTCTACAGCAAGAAACATCACAGTGTCTTATTTACTTATTTAATAAAGATTCCATAGGAAACAATAAATATTTCTTTTGAACCTAACTAATATATATTTATGATCCCTCAGTCAGTTCTGAATTGTTTGTTCCTTATATTTCTTAAGTTTAACATACCCAAATATATGGCTAGAATTTTGCAGGGAAGTCATAGTTTCCTTACTTGGAGAAATTTCACTTAAAGCAAAGTAAAAGTCATTATAGTTTGCAATGACCTTGTGATTCAAAAATCCCACAGAAGCCATCCGAGTGGTTTTAATTAGGTAATGGTGATGTGCAAATATTTTGGGAAATCTACCTATATGTAAATATGTAAGTTTCTGGGTCAGCACTTATCCAAGGGAATCTCAGTGGCAATTTGTGTGTGTGTGTGTGTATGTGTGTGTGTTTTTGCCTTTTCTAGGGCCGCTCCCGTGGCATATGGAGGTTCCCAGGCTAGGGGTGGAATCAGAGCTGTAGCACCGGCCTACGCCAGAGCCACAGCAAAGCTGGATCCAAGCCATGTCTGCGACCGACACCACAGCTCACGGCAACACCGGATCCTTAACCCACTGAGCAAGGGCAGGGATCAAACCCGCAACGTCATGGTTCCTAGTCGGATTCGTTAACCACTGAGCCATGATGGGAACTCCCTCAGTGTCAATTTTAAGCTTAGTGTTATATTTTTGAAGGTGCATTTGCTTTTCAGAAAATAAAACTATATCACATAATAAATGACTATTTATTTATGCATCTAAATGCCTCATTTGGTCTTGATCCAGCTCTCCTTTGGGTGAGAGTGTGGTAGTCTATCATTTGTTTCTATGTCACTGAACTTGCCTAATTTCTGAGGCTCTTGAGATGAGCCAACTTACAAATTTGCAAAATACATACACTTTGCATAAACTATATTACAACACACTCCGCTCAAATACATCGAACTTACTATAAGGAAATGTTCAGGCTTCATAAAATAATGTCAGGCTAGAGTGTTAGATTTTGGAACAAAGCAAAAAAATTTTTAAAAATCCACAAAATTTGGTTTCTTGCTCTTTAAAAACCCACCAGGTCAAACTGATATTTCCAGCAAAGATGATATCTTATTTTGGTTTTTGAAATTATACTATTTAACCCCCTTTTAAATTTTTAATTAATATCAGCTCCATTTCATTTCTCATTAATGTGTTTGTTTTATATCATAAAATATGAATTTTATTTCCTTTTAGGACCCAGCCAGGTGGTAGTAAACTATTTTCAGTTGTTCACTGTATTGTTTTTGTATTCATAAATTAAATGAAATATTTAGATTATTGTTTAAGTTTTGTCATACTTCCAAAAGGAAATAAATAGTATTCTTTTTGCATAGACATGTTCCATTTTGGTGCCCATGGCTTTCTTTTAAAAACAACATGTTATGGAGTTCCCATCATGGCTCAGTGGTTAACGAATCTAATGAGGAACCATGAGGTTGCCGGTTTGATCCCTGGCCTTGCTCAGTGGGTTAAGGATCCGGCGTACAACAGCTCACAGACACAGCTTGGATCCTGCGTTGCTGTGGCTGTGGCATAGGCTGGTGGCTACACCTCCGACTAGACCCCTAGCCCGGGAACCTCCATGTGCTGTGGGAGCAGTACAAGAAATGGCAAAAAGACAAACAAAACAAAACATAAAAACAACATGTTATAAGAGAATAAACGGTTTGCAGAATAGATAATTATTAATGTAGATTTTAATAATTACATTATTAATGTAGAATTTAATAATTACATTATTATTGCTCAATTAAACGAAAATCAAGAGCAGGATTAAGACCCAAGATTTTCTAGACAGACTGGTCTCTTTAACTTACATAAATGCATTGTTAGAAAACGAACTTTTTATAATTTCAGATTGAAATTTTTTTTCTTCTAAGAACAATGCAAGAAAAAAGCCTAGAAAGCGTGTGATCCATATATACATGTAGACTCTAATCAAAGACACCAGTTGAGTGAAGTACTTTATAGTGGGTTAATCAAGAAGAAACTAGCTCTAAAGCCAGCAAGATTTCCAAATACAATCAGTGCTGGGTACTGTCCTAGGACAAGAACAGGAGGGTTGGTCGCTCAAGTTCTGTACACTGATTAGGATAAGTACTTTTTTTATTATTAATCCAATTTCAAAAATTTAATAGTGTATAAACATGGAAGTTATTCTTGTGTATTTTCAAACTTCATTTGAAACTATTGTGCTAAAATAATGGTAATTAACAAGAGTCTATGCTGGACATCATGACTATTGCTAAGAACCTACAGAAAATACATTAACAACTTCAGAACAAATTTTTTTATTATTTCTAAAAGGAGATGACCACACCTACTAATTAAGTACTAGCGTTTTCTTAAAATGCGGTGTGTTATAATTCAAATTTCCTGTAAGGTGGGACCATAATGGACTTCCTCAAGGAGGCACTATTATAAGAACTAGATTGGAAATGGAAATAAAGCAGAAATCACCTGTTTATTTGGAGATAAACCAGAGTATTTATTTACTTTAATAATTAATTCACCAAGGCTAATGTCACGGAATTGGAGAAACTACTGAGTTAACTTTGTTACTCTTTGATTTTTTTTCTTTTCCTGCATATTTTCATCATTAAAGAGTGTTTTGGACAACATTTTCCCCAATAGTTGTATGCAAAGAAGAGCTATGCTATTACATAGCTCAAGAACTAGGCATAGCATCTCTAGGGGAAAAGAAGTACTGAATATGAATTCCAGTAAAAGGTTTTCAATTTGAATCTCAATTTGACACATTGCTAACTATTCTCTCAGTGAAGAATGGCTGCGTCTCTCTCATATGTTTCAGTCTTGAAATAATCAATTATTCTGAAGCGGAGTAGACAACATGCCAATCCCAAGGATGCCAGAGTTCAGGTACACCCTGTGGGCAGAGGATTGTCAGGTTAAGTACCACTCCTAGAGGCCTTCTGCCAGAGGGGCTAATCTGCTGAAAGTAAAATGGGTTTCTGTGGACAGACAAAAAAAAAAAAACCCTAACATTTGTTTTTAAACATGCAATTTGCACCACTATAAAACTGAAAACCGAAAAGAATCGTTATAGCAACTATTGTTTTGACCTGAGAAGCGGTGATGGTAATGAAAACATCACACAAATGTCTAGTCCAGTAAAATTCTTGGTTTTCTGTGTTTTATGTGGGCAACTAAATAAAGTAAAAATAGGGAAAAAAAAAAAGATGTATCACTTCGGCCTATATGCACTGTGTAAATCTACAGTGGTTTATTTGTAGAGTTAATATATTAATAATAACTTAAAAATGATTTTAAGGATTCCCAAGAAGTCTATAGTTTATTACTTGTAGCAAATAAAAGTAAATAAGCCCAGCATGAACCTACTTTAGGCCAAAAAGCCAAGATACTGGATGTAATGTAGAATGAGAAATGAACCAAAATGATGGTACAAATTGTCAATGGCATGTCCAAGCCATGAATGCAGGTAGAAAATCATGCTGAGTAGTTATCAATTTATTTAGGCATAAATGATACCTTCTAGATGACAAAACCCATTTATTGATCGAAGCTTTTTCATAGCTAGCATCACAAAACCAGACTGGTCATAGATATCTCTGATGTATTCTGAATATAAGCATGAATACCAATTTTTTTAGAGAAATATATTTTACTGCTAAAATGTGTGTGAAATACCATTAAGACTAAAAAATAAAAACTTGGAGTTCCCGTCATGGCGCAGTGGTTCACGAATCCAACTAGGAACCATGAGGTTGCAGGTTCGATCCCTGCCCTTGCTCAGTGGGTTAACGATCCGGCGTTGCCATGAGCTGTGGTGTACGTCGCAGAGGCGGCCCGGATCCCGCGTTGCTGTGGCTGTGGCGTAGGCCTGTGGCTACAGCTCCAATTTGACCCCTAGCCTGGGAACCTCCATATGCCACGAGAGCGGCGCAAGAAATGGCAAAAAGACAAAAATAAATAAATAAATAGTAAAAACTTAATTTTTTACTCTTAAATAAGGATGGTTATTTTATTTATTTTTTGCTTTTTAGGGCCACACCTGCGGCATATTTAGGTCCCCAGGCTAGGTGTTGAAATGGAGCCTACATCACAGCCACAGCAATGCTGGATCTGAGCCCCATCTGCGACCTACATCACAGCTCATGGCAACGCTGGATCCTTAACCCACTGATTGAGGCCAGGGATCAAACCCTCATCCTCATGGATCCTAGTCAGGTTCGTTAGCTGCTGAACGAAGGAGGGGACTCCAGAATGGTTATTTTAAAAGATGGACCTTTGGAGTTCCCGTCGTGGCTCAGTGGTTAATGAATCTGACTAGGAACCATGCGGTTGTGGGTTCGATCCCTGGCCTTGCTCAGTGGGTTAAGGATCCAGCGTTGCCGTGAGCTGTGGTGTGGGTCGAAGACATGGCTTGGATCCTGTGTTGCTGAGGCCGAGGCTGTGGCTGTGGCTGTGGCCGGCAGCTATGGCTCTGATTGGACCCCTAGCCTGGGAACCTCCATGTACCATGGGTATGGCTCTAGAAAAAGGCAAAAAGACTAAACAAATAAATAAATAAATAAAAAATAAAATAAAAGATGGACCTTTAAGATGCCTAAATATCAACATCCCTGTCTGAAGGTGACAAAGCACGCTGATATTTACAAATGCAAAATAAAGCAGTTATTACTAAACTTTTGGTAAACAAGAGCCTCATTACTGTCAATATACTTTTCTTATTAATCCTGGAGAAGAAACAGTAGTAGGAGTTCTTTTTGCTAAAGTTACATGTAAAACTGCCTATAAGAATCACTTTCATTAATTTGCCTACTCCATAAAGAAGTTATTCTAGAGACCTCCAAGTTTGTTCTATTCTTTTCTCTCCCTTTGTGAACTTCTGTTAACACATAGCCAGGTGTCTTTCTGCTATAAATCAAGGAGTAATAGTCTGTGTTCAGTCTCAGCTTACTTAATTTTCCCTAGTCTTAAAATTGGATTCAGGTTACTTTTATAACTACACCCAATATTCCACTCTCACTTATGAATAATTTAATTACTTGAATATATACTCACAATATCCATAATGGAAACCTAAAAAATACAGTGAGAAAACCCCTAGAATAATATAGAATACATTTTGTACATTTTTATTGACTAATTTTATGGTCCGTTTTTAGTAATCATGATAATATTGGTTACAAAGGAAATAAGAATAACAGCACACCAATAGTCTACATGATTTATAAAAGACCCATAGATGAAAATCAAACCCTCCTCTTCCCCAAATTTGGGGGATGCCTTGTATGTCAGTACTGAACTTCACCTAACACTACCATAGCGCCTTTCCAATAAGAACGTGCAAAATCTATGACATCTCCCCCAAATATTAATGATCTATTGAGCTAAGTTTTCACCCTTATAAAGTCCAAATACCTTTCTTAATTTATAGAAGTGCAAATGTTGTCTAGGACAGCACTGTTCAATAGAAACTTCTGTGATGAAAATGTTCTGTATCTATACTGTTAATATGGTAGCCACTAGGCACATGTAGCTACTGAGCTTTTCACATGTGGCTAGGGGGACTAAGGAAGTTAATTTTATTATTTATTTAGGGCCACACCTGTGGCATATGGAAGTTCCCAGGCTAGGGATGGAATCAGAGCTGCAGCTGCTGGCCTATAACACAGCCTCAGAAATACACCATCCGAGTCGCATCTGCGACCTACACCACAGCTCAGGGGTCTTTAATCCACCGAGTGAGGCCAGGGAACAAACCCGCATCCTCATGGATACTTGTCAGGTTTGTCTCCAATGAGCCACAATGGGAACTCCACCTGGTTCCTAGGTAGCCTACACCACAGCTCATGGCAACACTGGATCCTTAACCCTCTGAGCAAGGTCAAGGACTGACTGAAACTGCATCCTCAGGGATACTAGTTGGGTTTGTAATCACAGAACCACAACGGGACATCCTGAGGAGCTTAATTTTAAATTGTATTTGATTTAAATTAATTTAAATAACCATATATATTGGATTAGTTAGTACTGGTCTAGTAGTCTCTTCAAACATTCAGAGAAGTGTTAGAAATGGACGGTAGATTATAGGCAATCCAGGAATCCAAAATTATCAGAAATTATGTTTTAAAAACTCTGTCTTTCATACTTTCAGTAGGAATTTTTCCAGAAGATTCACATTAAAAAAAAAAAAAAAGGAAAGAAAGAAAGAAAGAAAGAAAAGAAGAAACCCAAACCAACAAAATTCTTTAGTCTGCTTTTCTGTATGAATCATCTTTTTGTAAAGAGGTGTAAGACTGGTTTTGTTGCCAACTCTGCCCCCTCTTCTACAGATAGAACTCAGTGATTAGGTTCTTGGATTTATTTAGGTTATTCTCTTAAAAAACATGGTTTCCACACTGCAAATAAATGACAGGAACTTTTCCACTAAATTACCCCAGACAGCACAAATGTTCTTTCCAAAAGTGGAGAGTGGAACCACAGCCCCCTCACATTGCCTGTTACATCTGTTTATGCTTATAGAAGTGACATCCACATCATAGACACAGAATGCCAATTTTTTGGGAAAGCACCCAGAATTTGGTGAGGCTTGAAGAAAAGAAAAAATTCCACTGTTCAAAATAAGAGATACATAGAATTGAGTAGCTACAAAGCCCTTTTGAAATTAAGCAAGAAAAGATGTTGCTTCCAGAGTGTAGATTGCGTGTATAGACTTGCTGGAGTTCATACGCAGCAGTAATCATTCACTAGCGATGTAGCTGTAGGTAAGTTATAGAACCTAAAGCTCACTTTTCCCACCTGTAAAATATAGATAATAATAATTCTGTTGGGGAAATTAATGTAAGACTTCGAAACGGGCAAAAGATTATTGGGTGTCCTTTCAATGGAACGCTAGATGTTATCCACAGCACGCTGGAGTTGGGTGGTTCTACAATAGTTTGCACATTTGCCTGCCTTTGACCAGGCTTTTTACTCTTTAAGCCCTAGGAACTTAATGATAATGTAAATGGTTCTTATCTGTAGATATGAAAAATGGTTTTGTTCCTTAGAGATCCAGTTGATTAGGAACTAGTTCAAAATATTACATTTATTGTCTTATTAACTGGTTTTGTCTCTTTTCTGATTTTCCATAAAGATTTGTTCTTCACATTCTCTTCGGAGTTGCCATATCTTGGTGTTCCCTCCCTAATTGATGAGTCAAATAACATTTTGGACACATTTTTCATTTTATGTTTCTATTCGAATATATTTTTACCATCTTGAAAAATTATCCTGAGAGTTTCTACTCCATAGAGCTTTTTGGAGGATTGGCTTAAAGGTCTATATTGACAGTTATGATCACTTTGATATTTTGCATTGTAACACTTCTGGTATTTTTGATGGGGAAAGGTGGGGGTCCTGAGTATTTATAAAAGGGTGGGGTTGGGCGAAAGCATCTGAAAAATTCCTGACAAAAAAGTCAGATTTCCGCATATTTTCTTT
This sequence comes from Phacochoerus africanus, assembly GCF_016906955.1. NCBI lineage: Eukaryota > Metazoa > Chordata > Mammalia > Artiodactyla > Suidae > Phacochoerus > Phacochoerus africanus. The sequence goes on from NC_062554.1 coordinate 73,943,074, forward strand.
TAGCGGTGGAGCCTTAAGGTCAAGATGGGTATTACGGGGAGCATTGTCCTAAGTGAAGGCCACAATGGACCTGGGCCTAGGTGTTGGCCTTCCAGGCCAGGTGCACGTCCCAGGGTTCCAGATACTCTGGGGTCTGCGAGTTAACAGCACAGTTCGCGTGGCCCCGGCAGCTGCAGACCCTAAACCCAATTCTCGCGGAACCTAGACCAGGGCTGAAGGGCAGGGCTTGCCCCAGGCCTGAGGGGCCCCTCGCCCACGGCCGAGGGGGTGGGGCGGCCTCGCCTCGGGCCGGTGCTTTTCGCCCTCCGTTGGCCGCCAGAGGCTCCCTCTCTCTCTCCCTCTCCTGGGATTTTGCTGCCGGGCTCCCTCTCTCTGCGGCCCTAGAGTTAATCCCATCAGCCGAGGTGAGGCACCTGTTACCCCGGGCCTTCCTCACCCCCCCTACCCCGGGCCTCTCCCGCCATCACACCCCGGCTCCCCGGCCAACCCAACGGCCAGGCGCGGGCGGCCGCACGTGGGCGAAGCCCCTGCCCGGGCCGGGCTCCCAGCCTCAGGCCGGCCGGAGCGGGCGAGCGCGTTGGGGCCCGGGCCGCCGCCCGCCCGCCATGGCGTTGGGGAGCGCAGCACGCCTCCCGGGGCCTCCTGCCGCCGGCCCGGCGCGCGTAGGGGCCGCAGCGCAAGTGGAAGCGGCCGCCGCAGCCGCCCGCCGCGCTGCGCCGTGAGGAGCGGGCGGAGGGGCAGCAAGCGGGCCGGCGCCGAGCTGAGCGGCGACCGCGGTGGGGCGGGGGGGCGCCTCAGAGGAGGGGGTGGGAGCCTCGGCCGCCCGACCCTCCCCGCCGGCGGCGGCTCCCGCTCGGGTAAGGGGGAGGCTGAGCGCGGGGCGAGGAGTTGGGGAGGGTGGAGATGAGGAGGGAGAGAATCGCGATGTACAAAGGCTGAGTTGCAGGCTGAGGGTGGGGGTGGGTAGCGGTGGGGAGCGGTAGGCTGAGGATCGGAGGCATGATCTGTGGGATCTATTGTTTCCTGGCACTCTGTGAGGAAAAACAAAGGGATTTATTAGCATTACCCTGTCATTTTTTTCTTCTCCTTTTTTAAATGTGGCCAGGGAGCTCGGCTCTCCCCGTGCCACACTGGGATCCGCCTGGCAGCCGCTGGGAGCCGCAGCCAGTGTGTTAGGACTTCAGGTGCTTCCTGGCACAAAGCTAGACTGCGACCTCCTACCATAGCGCTTGGCGTCACCTGCTCTCCCGGCCCTGCCCCTGCCCGGGGCCGAGGGATTGCGTCCCGAACCAGGCTTGGGAATCCGCTGCCTCTCAAGTTGGTGTTATTTATGTTTGTCTTTCGTGAGGGCAGGTTTTGAATCCCTCGGCGGCCCCATCGCCCCCGCCCCCGCCCCCTCGGGTTCAAATTGGCGGGGGAGGGAGTAGGGTGTGTGTAGCGGGGGAGGGGAGGGTGTGTAAGGCCAAAACAAATGTCACGGTAGAGGGAGATTGTCGATGCTTGACCAAAAATAATAATAACAACAACAACAACAACAAAAACCCCAGGCACCACACTCTGAAGCCTTTCTTGTTTGTCTGCATGGGCCATGCATGCTTGCTGGGCCAGGAGCCGAGTTTGGAGACGGTTTAAGTGAAACTGTGCGCTCCCTCATCTGCTGGTGCGTGAGAATGATAGGGCTCGGCCTAATATTAAAAAATAAAGCAAAACAAAAACAAAATGAAAAAATCTTTAGAACTGTATTGTCTGCACCTCAGCGAATCTTGAAGTATTTGATTGCTGGCATGTTGATGTAAAATCCAGCTGTGGGCTAGAGGAGACCAGCAAGTATGCATGGCGTTGTGTTTTGAGCTTGTAGTTAAGTTAGAGGCAAGTATAATAATAAAAAAAAAAAAATCAGGGCTATGAAAAGAGGTTTCATGGTCTGTTTATTTTCTGATCGTCACATTCTCGTGCATTTATTCCCATGATATTCTATATCCCACGCTGTAATTAATAATGTTCACTTTTACGAAACTTCCAAATATTTGCTTTGGTTCTGAACTTGGAGTGAAACTAACTTACTGCCATGTAAGAAGTTTCTTCTGTTTGTTTTCATCTCAAAGTGTTGCTTTGAGGATGCTGTAGATGAGAATATTGGACTAGAAAGAGTGAAATAAAGTCTCTGTAGGTGTGTTTCGGAGTTTGTAAACATAGATTCCAAACTTTCAATTGTACTTGTACAGGAAGAATAAGTTCTTCCTGATGTGGAGAATGTCAAATGGATTTCATTTTTCTGAGTCGGTTTGATGATTTAAAGAGCCAGGAACTGCTGGTTTCTTTGAAGGTCATTCTCAAAACCAACCAAAACTTGGGCTAAAATATTGCTGTCAAGTGTACTTATGTGTTACTGGTATGTGTGTATGTGTGTGATTTGGGTAGGGGCCTCAAGTTATGCTTGAAACAATTTTGTTACTAAAGACCAATGAGTTAGAACTTTTGAATTCTTGGCTTTCAAATTCTCATTTAAATAAGTAATTTCTTCTCTTCCACATGGAGTTAAGCCACTTAAAAGTGTATATTAGTTGACTAAACATAAATTAAGTAAATGAATTCAGAAATTCATTCTTTTCTGTTACAGATGAACCTCTAGTCTTGCTTTGAAAAAGCCATTTTGTGTAACTCTTGACTGAATAATTTCCTAATACACCTGTTGGGAGGATTACTGACACAGTATGCCATTTGAGAGGTACTTTTTCTTGACCAAATACTGGTGATTAGAGAAGAGAGGTTTTCTGTTTTTTTTTTTCCCCCTGATCATTATGAACATTGGCTTTTCACCCCTGAAGTAAAAATGTTGAAAACCGAATCTTCAGGTGAACGTACCACTCTCAGAAGTGCCTCTCCTCACAGGAATGCATATAGAACTGAGTTCCAGGCACTGAAAAGTACCTTTGACAAACCCAAGTCCGATGGGGAACAAAAAACAAAAGAAGGTGAGGGCTCCCAGCAGAGCAGGGGACGGAAATATGGCTCCAATGTCAACAGAATTAAAAATCTGTTTATGCAGATGGGTATGGAACCCAGTGAGAATGCCGCAGTCATTGCCAAAACAAGGGGGAAGGGTGGACCTTCATCCCCCCAGAGAAGAATGAAGCCCAAAGAATTTCTGGAAAAAACAGATGGCTCAGTTGTTAAGTTGGAGTCCTCTGTTTCAGAACGAATTAGTAGATTTGATACAATGTACGATGGCCCTTCATATTCTAAGTTCACAGAAACTCGCAAGATGTTTGAGAGAAGTGTGTATGAGTCAGGACAAAACAACCGCTATTCCCCAAAGAAAGAGAAAGCTGGAGGGGGTGAACCTCCGGAGGAGTGGGGTGGTTCCAAGTCCAACAGAGGCAGTACCGATTCCTTGGACAGCCTTAGCTCCCGGACAGAGGCTGTCTCCCCAACTGTGAGTCAACTGAGTGCAGTATTTGAGAACACCGATTCCCCCGGTGCCATCATTTCCGAGAAGACTGAAAACAACGAATACTCGGTGACTGGGCATTATCCCCTGAATTTACCATCTGTTACTGTTACGAATCTTGACACCTTCGGGCACCTTAAGGATTCTAATTCTTGGTCTCCTCCAAGTAAACACAGTGATGATGCAGAGGATGCTGAGAAGAGTAATGTAACTCCAGTACTAGAAGTGGCTTCGAAAAGTACCTCTCTAGCTTCAGTGCCTAGTGAGGAGGCAGAGCAGAACAAGGAAGCCGAGGACTCCACATCTAACCAAGAGTCTCCTGACAGAATTGACAGAGACTTTCCTGAAGAACCTTGTGCTGAAAACAAGGCAGTGCCAGAGTCTGAAATCCCTTCACCACAAAACGAACCTTCAGAAGACGCAGAAGCTAATTTGGTTGGGAGTGAGGCAGCAATGCAACAGAAGAAAGATCTTGCAGGTGGTGATTTTACCTCTGCTGTTGTTTCTAGATTTGCCTGTGGAAAGGAACTACTGGAAGATTCACATCATTTTGGGAGTTCCCATGTTTACATGCACAGTGACTATAATGTATATAGGGTAAGATCCAGGTATAATTCTGACTGGGGAGAGACAGGCACTGAACAAGATGAGCAGGAGGATAGTGATGAAAACAGTTACTATCAACCTGATTTGGAATACTCAGAAATTGTTGGATTGCCAGAAGAAGAAGATATCCCAGCAAATAGGAAAATTAAGTTTAGTAGTGCTCCAATTAAGGTAAGTATGTTTTCTTAGTTTGTTTTTGAAGTTTTTTCTAAGTTTATTTCTGTAGTATTTGGGCCTAACCATATGCAGAATAGCTTTGACAGCTATAAAGAATTCAAGGTTGTTGATATTCACATGCTGTCAGGTGATTTTAAAAGTTTGGAGTTTGAGAGATAGCCATATATTTCCTGATGTGCTTTATAGTTGTGTAAACCAGTACTGAGAAATATTAAAGTTGAAGAAATTTGGGGATTGTGAGATATATTCCAATGGACTGGAGTATGAATAATATGAACACTGAAAACCAGAAGTGTTAGTTCGAAAGAGAATTACTTCTTTAACTAGTTTTACCTGAAATTATCCACAAGTAATAAAATTATCTGAATTTGAACCTTGTAGGATATGAGGTATAATGTACAATGGGACAGTTTGATAACCTTGAAATAATATTCTTTATTTACTTGCTTAAAAAAATCCGAGTTGTCTCTTAAGTGTAAGTGGATTATGAGGAATATTGGAACTTTTTTTTTGTACTGCTACTTGGTAGTGAATGTTTGATTCGTGGAAATATGTTAGCGGACTTAAATACTTTAATTGGAAAGCTATGAGTCTAAATAGCTTTGACTTCAGAATTTATGTAGCTTTAAAATGAAATTGTGTGAAAGGACATTAAATTGATTTGCCATTCATGAATTTATTTTTACCTCTTAAAAACTGGATAAATGCCAGTTGAATTCAGATGCTCTATTCTAATGACTTCACTTAGTTAACATTTGGAATAGAAGAATAGCACAAAATACATCCTCAGCGGGTGGTGAAACATTATTAGCTGATAATGGCAATGGGGCAGGAGGTGTTTGGTTGAGTATAAGAATCTCCTGGAGTGCTTTTTCAAAGTGTACTTGCCCATCGGCTCTGTCCCAACATGCTGGCATGCCCTCCTCCGGGAGTCTGGAGGGTTGTGGTGGCAGGATGTGTAGTTTGAAACCACTTTCTGGGAGCTTTTAGCTTACACAGTGTGTATATATGATAAATTTGGAATTGGATATGGCATCTTCTTAAATTTTCTCCTCAAAATCTAAAGTCACTGTCTACTGTTCTTTCCATCTTATGACACTTTCATATAAGACATATAGTTTACATAGAGATAAATATGACCTTGCTTTAATTATGAAATACTTTTTTGAAATAAAATAATAATCTATGAAATTATTTACTGGTGTTAGCAGGCAAACTTCCCTCTCATTAGTATAAAGCACAAGTTCTGGATCAGAATGGGACATGTCAAGTTAAACTATGTTTGAAATAACTACTAGAGATGGGAATCTAGTTTCTAAGTAAGCTAAATTTCTTTGCTGCTCTTTCCTACCTTCGTTATTCTCTCCCCTGCCCCCAGGTTATAGGCACTCTCTTTAGAGGTGCCCTTCCCTCAGGCCTATCCAGCCAGCTCCTAAATTTCACTGTTCATGTCCCCTTTGTAAGTGCTCTTGTTCGAACATCATTTTTTTCACCCTTTAGGAAGAAAGCAATGAGATTAAATTGCTACACATCTAGCAAGGCAGAAATAACTGAAATGAACTCTTCAAGGAGTTTGTTAAAACCAGTGACTGACTCCCTAATGGGGGATAGCAGCTTATGAAAATTTATCAGGTAGAACACTATCCACTCAACCAAATGGGGCATCAGCCTTGTATTTGGGTCCTGTGCTGCTCAAAACATAGCTGCACAGTAAGAGGTTTAATGGATTTTAAAGGATTTATCATTGAAATTTGGATATTCATGTGTGAACAGACTAGGTTTTAGGATATGAGATTTTGAAATTGATGTGATTTTTTTCTTCTGTTGCTTATAACATTTTGCTTCTTAATTTTCACATGATTGACTGTGTATTTCATATAATAAAGAAAGAAATAGATTATATACGTGTAACACATTTCATTAAGAACACAGATCACTCATCAGATTTGCGAAAGATAATGCACTCTGTTTTAGTGGGCAGTTAAAAGTACTAGTTGGAGTGGATTAAGTTTGTAAACAGAAGATTCATTCTTAGCCCTTTGTAATGAATAAGACAATTACTCTTTCTTGTTTTCGTTGTATAACATGTAAGTGGATTCACTTGGAAATTTTGAGCTCTACTTTTCTACTGGTAATGGTGATGATGGTAGTGTTTAGATTATTCTCAAGATTTTTTTTTGCCTCAGAGAGAGGTAATAATTAAATTCAGTGTTTAGTGCAGGTTTATCATATGTCTCTTCTCATGCTGTTAGCTGCAAAGGACACAAAAATCTATAAGGTTACCTCTTGCCTCTGTGAGCTTGTAGAGTCAGTTCTTAAGCACATGAAACAGTGTAAAAACCTGAGCTGAAGTGTCTAATGTCCTATGAATACTTTAACTTGTCTGTACTAAATGCATGGAGTGAACAGGATTTGATAGCTCATTTGGAAGGGAATACACTCAGCCATCCCCTAAGTGTGTTTCCTTATTCCTTTTATAAAGATTTATTTACGGAATGAGAAGTTACAATTTCCAACCTAAATCTTTTCCTTTGCAACTTAAATACATTCCCTATTTCAGCAATAATAGGGAGCATATTCCTTAACAAATATGATCTTTGGAACTTTTACATTCTTTTCCTGGTATTCTCATCTTATTCTTCACTAGGGTAAATATTCTCAACATTTTTGGTCTTTAGTTTTAAAGTTTTTTAATGACTTTTGTGTGTGTGAAGATGTTCTCAGTTTCTATTCCAGTTCTGTCTATTGCAGTCCATAGATATTTTATTTTAAATAGATGCTTCCTTAAGATGACTTAAATCTGGACCTAGAAAAATACCGAAATAATAGCTGGCCTTTCTTGTGTAGCATATCCCTTGTATTAATTGTTAGTGACTTTTAGAAATGGTTGGATTGTTTCTTAATAGATAAATTAACGTGTTTCATAGTGTCATGGAAAATTAGAATGGAATAATGGAATATATAAAATCCAACTTTAAGATCTGAAATTTGGGAGTGTTAGGATTCATGCTAATTTGAGATGTGGAATTATGTCTTCATTTCCAGGAATTTCTCAAAACCAAGAAATTGAATTAAATTTGTGTTAGATAAATCAATGGTTGAAAGTGTGACATTTTAAATTATTTTTTCTGTTAATTCTGAACATTTACTGTGCCCTTGCTATGTGTCAGAAGCAATGCAAATGAAATAAATACGTAAAATAACTGGAGCCGATTGAGTCGTCAGTTGGTGGTAGGTGGGATGTGTGCAGCCCATTCAGGTCACTTCTTAGGTCATTCTGCTCAACTCTGTTCTTGGGTGGTCTAATATCATCATTACAAGTTTGTTAAGGAAGTCATGTTTCTGGTAGCCTAATGTCCTTTGGATTGGTGTTCTTGAAACCATATGTTTCAGCATATCTGAAAAAAGGGTATTTTCCTAATTCCCAGCAAGATGAGATTGCAGAGTTAATGTTGAGCTACATCATGTTGTACTTTTCTGTGTGTTTTCTCAAGTTGTATGGAGCTTTACAGAGCTAGGGTTCAAGGGCAGCAGTGCTTCTCTGAGCCTTAAATGATAGCTGTTGAAATGGATCCCTTAGCATTCTCGCCCTCTTTTGGGGCTCTGAGTTGTTGTCAGGGGGGTTCATGAGGCCTTTTATTCAAGATGGTGTTCCAAGCATAGTTCTGAGATCCAAATTTCTTTGTGCAGCTTTTTCTTTCTAACAGTCCTGCTCAGTGCTTCTAAATTTAAATTTGCATATGAATCACCTGGGGATATTTAAAAAGCATATTTCTTACTCAGTAGGTGTTTTGTGGGAAATTACCTTCATGCAATGGTTAGCCTCCAAGTATGCTACCCACTATCCCGGAGGTATGGAATAGACAGGCCCGGAAATCAAATTAAAATGCTTGAATCACACGATTTATCAAATCAGTTTAAAACACACAGCCAAAAGCAAGAAGAAAGCTGCGGGGGTGGGGTAGTTAAACACTTAAGGTGCAAGCAATTTTGGAAGGAAAGACTACGCTATCCGAGTCCTGTGTACATTGTATTCATATGTCCTGTTCCTCTATCACGTCAGCCTTTCCTTTTGGTGATGTGGTTATTAGGATTGGAATTGATATTTGAGCGAGAACACCACAGAGGAATGATGCCCTGGGCTAGTGGTACATACTTGCTGTATTGAAGAGTTATGATGAGTACACTCAGATACAGCTGTAGCTTTGCCAGTTTGC